>NC_134127.1:25494902-26891103 GCF_040939455.1 Microcebus murinus | reverse complement strand
ATAAGAAAACCTATTATGTAATGAGCTGGCTTGCCTCTAAAAATAGCCACCGTTATCACTCCTTATGAAATAAAGAATCAAGCATCTCAAGTAAGAGGAAGGTGGACCTCACATCATACCCTCCCTCCAGGGAAGGAGTGTGGCAGGTACCGCCTGCTCATGTGGCTGGTGCCTCAGCTGGATCCAGAGGCTCCTGTCCCTCTGGGTGAGTGAACAGGGGCCAGAAAAGACGGCATTGATGGGTTTGGGCATGTGCTCATTCTAGCGTTTCTGGTTTGCCAACTTGGTTTATACTTATATTTTAACCTGCCCAGTGCCAAGCACATTTCTTTGCTCTCCTTGAAATCATCCACCAGCACTCTCAAGTGAAGCCTCTCTCCCACTGCCCCCAGCATCAAAACCACGTCCTGGATTTGGGAACAAAGAGAGCAGAGAGCAGATTTCATCCCTTCTAGTAATGTGGCCAGGAATTTGCATGCATCACTCTGCTTATATCCCCACTACCAGGCCATGGCCTGGTCAGTCTTATCCTCAGGTATGTCTCGGATACCACAACTTTCCAGGTATCAGCACTGAAAGTCCCACATCCGGGGACACCCCTCAGACCAGCCCATATCGGGATGATTTGTCACCTAAAGAGGAGTTCTACTACTAAAAGAAAGAAGGGGGAAATGCACTTAGGTGGTCCCTAACACCCTGCCCTACCTGCTCTAGCATCTGGGTCTTCATCTCTCTCCTCTTCTTCTTGTTTCCTCTTGTAAAATAAACCCCGTGTGATAGAATGATAGACAGCTTTCGTTTGTTACTTAGTTGTTTAATATTGCCAACTGTGACCCTTCCAGGAGAATATGAGGACCTTTGAGGAGTGGACTTGGCTAGTTTCTTTTTTCTTCTTTCTTTTTTTGAAATGGAGACTGCTCTGTCATCTGGGCTGGAGTGCAGTGGTATCATCATAGTTCATAGCAACCTCAGACTCCTGGGCTCAAGTGATCCTCCTTCCTCAGCCTCCTGAGTAGCTGGGACTACAGGCACACCCCCAGCTAATTTAATTTTTCTATTTTGTTTTTTAGAGATAGGGTCTCACTATGTTGCCCAGGCTGGTCTTGAACTATAGGGCTCAAGCAATCTTCCCACCTCAGCCTCCCAAAATGCAGGGATTATAGGTGTGAGCTACCGCACCCAGTTTATGTTTCTTTTATGTACATCCAGAGCTTCACCCTCACTAGGTATGGATGGAATACATTCAGGTCACGGATACATAAATATATACATTTATGTGACAAAGGATAGATGCCAAAACATTAAGAGTACATACCTCAGGTTTGATATTAAGAAGTAATTTTAACCTTTTGTGCTTTCCTATATTTTCCAACTTTTCTGCAATGGCTGCTCATTACTTTTCTATTAATAATTATCCATAGCTATCATTTAAAAACACCTGTTAAATAGCAGCTCGTAGTAGGGGAAAAGTTGTCTTAATCTCCATTCCTCAGTCTACAATAGATACAACTATCACACCAACTGTGCGTCTTTCCATTCACACCAGATATTCTATAAACACTTATGGTCCCATGTCATTGTGCAGGGGAATCATTATTATAGCCTATTTACACGGTGAAACCTGAGGCGCTGGAAGTTTAATGTTCTTACATAGCCACCGGCTAACAAGTGAAAGAGCAGTTGTTTCTCAGAAGTCTGGAATAATGATTTCCAACATTTATCAATGATTACTATGTGCCAAGTACTACCCTAAAAATGTCACATATTTTAATTAATTTAACTCTGTGACAAGTCAGGTGCTATTATGATCTTCCAAGGCCTGAGGCTGCAGGGACAAGCTGAGTAACCTGCCCAAAGTCACATGCCTTGTTAAAGGCTCCTGGCCATTGTACTAATTAACATCTCTAACTCTTTCTAAATGGCCTTAGGGTTTTCCTTCTAAAGGACAGATACATGAATGAGTGACATTATTTACTAAAAAGAAATACAAGAATCATGGAAACTTTTCATTTTTCTTATATTGCAGGAAAGTTGAAAATGTTAATAGAATAAAAGGCGGTAAGTTCAATGCACAGAAAATCAGCAGGAGAACACTTCCACCATTGTCAATGTCATTCACTAGACTAAATTTCCAACTGACACATTACAGTACCTTGTTATGACCTCCACCATCTGCAAGGGCAGGCAGCCATCCCTTCCTGTCATCAACTAATTTTCCCAATGACTGTTTTTTCTTAATCTCAGCATATTATGGGGCTACAAATGTTTAGGTTACATATATTGCCAATTGCCAGCAATTGGTATACAAAAGACAAAAAAAACCAAAAAGACATAGTTAAGGGTTCACATTTGTCAGGGAGTGAACAATTCTCAATGCCAGTGTGGTGATTTTCTCAGTACAAGGGAGGGACAAATGGATTTTGCTGTGGTTGTCCTAGAAGGCTTAATGGAGTGAGGGTCACTAAGTTGGTCAGGGCTAGCCACAGAGAGAAAAGATGGGGAAGGGGCTATCAGGCTGGAGGAACAGCGTGAGCAAAGCCCAGAGGCACACAGGAGCCCAGCGTTCTGAGAAACAGAAAGTGGCCTTGTGTATACGGCAGGGGTGGGGGTGGAGGCACAGAGAAAATGTGGCCAGAAAAGACAGCTTGGAAAGTCTCATTCAGGATTCTGGATTCTGGCTATGTCTGATGGTGATCAAGAGCCATGGGGAGATTTTAAGCAGGGAAGAAACATGATCAGGTTGGTGTTTGAGAAAGACAGCTCTCCTAGCGGCATGAAGGATGGATTGGAGAGGGAAGAAGCTGGTCTGAGGGCCAAGATAAATCAGGGCATCTGCAGTCTGATCCACCTTCCTGCATAGACCCTGAAATGTGTCTTGGATTGATTCTTCAAATTTCCTCACAAGGATAACAACCTAGTAGAAATTATAGCATCTGTATCCACCAATTTAAACTCCATTATTATAACCCATCCAGGGCAAAGCATGTCACTATTTCAAACACAGAGGTTGCCATTGATGCACGAGGCAGGTCATCGAGCTCCCTGATTACAGACGCTCAAGGCCTCAGTGATAACACATCCACAACAGCAGCAGCAGAACGTTTAATTAGCGATCTTCCTTTTTTCTTAGGAGCCACATTCCTCCCACTCCAAAAGTGCACCCTTCATGCTAATATTCTCGGTGATTCTGATTGCTCATGCGAAATGTATTTCTAGTTCAACTGCTTAAATATTACTGTAGCTGCTTTTTTAGTTCTCTTTTGGTTTTGAGCAATTGAAATTGATCTCAGTGATCACTTCAGAACATCATATTTTCTCTTGCTACCTTATTCCTACACCTATTTGCAATCATTTCTGTGGCCACCCTCTGTGCTTGCCTCTAGTTTGCATATAGCATTGACAGCTACTACTGTTTTTTATGATCCCTGGATGGCTTTCTTTGTGATTATTCCTTTTATAATATGCTCCCCATATTAGGGTTCTCCAGAGGAAAAGAATGCATAGGATATATAGAGATCTGTAGGAGGAGATTTTTTTTTCAAAAAGAAATGATATTTTATTAATTCAAGTATATATACGGTAAATAAAATCAGGGTAATGAATCAGCAAACAGCAACCTTTTGGTACTTGCTTAAGTAAATAGATAAAAACATATCCCTATGTAAAATAAAGAATTTTTTCAAAATATTAAGCAGGTACAAGTGTTTCTGTTATATGGATGAATTATATACTGCTGAAGTCAGGACGTTTAATGTGCCCGTCACCAAAGCAGTGTTCCTTGCACCCAATAGGTATGTTTTTATCCCTCACCCCCTTCCCAACCCCCCTTCTTGGTTTCTGATGGTCTTTAGGCCACTGCATGTCCAGTGTGCCCATCATTTGGCATTGTGAAGACACTTTTTCACCCTCACAGTCCTCATGAACAACTGACACGTAAATACACCCAGTTACTGCATTGTAATAAGAAATAGAATAAAGATAAAATTCCACAGAAGCACAGGGAAATACCAAGAAACAAGAGGTTTTTCTGGGAGATTGGTGTTCAAGAAAAGTGTTGCAAAGGAGGCTTTGGGTTCCTAAGACTAAAAAAGACCACTAAAAGGGGAAGGTTGGGAAAGCACCACAAACAGAAAAACCCAGCTCACAGAGCCTGGGAGGAGTAAAGAAGTTGGCATGTTCTAAATGTGGCATGGTGTCTAACGCAGCTCTGGGGTGAGAGCCTGGGAAGGTGAGACATGAGGCTAAGAGAACATATGAGTACAGACCATGGAATGCCAAGCAAATACATGTACCCTTGATTCTTAAGCAATGTGGACTCATAAGGTTTCAAAACTGGGGACTAGTATGATCAGATCTCTCTCACCTCAAATGAGCTCAGAGTTCAGAGGAAATACTCATGAACATGGTGGGGAAGCAAGGCTGTACGACGGCAGCCGGCTAGATCAATCAGTGTGGTGATGGAAGTAGCTACTGAATAGTCCTATGGCCTCCAGATCACACCTGCCATTTACAGAGGCAATCCTTTGAACAGGTGGGGGTCAGACCTAGAGCAACGAGTAGTGGCTTGATGGTGAAGAGGTTATTTCAATAGTTCAAAAGGATAGCCAGGCCCTAACTACAGGAGCAAACACAGAAATAGCGTTGCGTCTCCTCCTTCTTGCCCTCATGTCCTGTTGCCCCAGTGCTGTCACCCTGCCAGGGGCCCCTCTTCCTCTTGTGTCCCCAGGACTGGCAGCCTCTGAAGGCATCAGTCAGCTCTACGGTTTGAGCTCGTTTTCCCTCCTTGACTTCCTTTGAACTATGCTCTTCTCTTACACTTTAGAATTCTTGTTCTCAAGTGATTTGAGAAGAGTTTGTGCTCCTAATCAAGGACATACTTAATTACACTATTTTTTAATTCTGTATTTTTTTTAATCAGTCAACTTTGAAAATCCTGACATAAAGAAGTAAATGTTCACCAAAAAAGCCATAGATGTTTCCAGACATTCTCTTAGGGGAAAAAAAAAAGAACTTTAAAAGCTGTATGACAACCTATAGTATGACATAAAGCCTTAATTTAATATTAGTAATTATGGTATTGCATCCTGAATCCAATGAAAAGATTTAGATCTCTGTATTGGATATAAAATCATTTAACATGATTTGACAACCCTATGCCTCAGCAACTAATTAATTTTGTTACAACCCACCAATCAATAAGCACAGGACTAACACTAACTGAGGATGACATCATGCCTCCATTGCTATTGATGTGCCACGCACTGAATTTTGCAGAAAGACTTGTCTGCTGGTGTTACCGTTGACACTGAAGGCAGTAGAAGTGCCAAATGCAGCAGAACAACCCCTGCTGGAGTCTTAGCCTCTGTCCAGATCCATTTGCTTTGGTAATTACATTCTTCCTCTCTAATTTCCCCACCTCCTACCTCTGTGTGTTTCAGTTACTTAAGACTTTCACTTACACCATCAGCTTTCTGAATTTTTCTATAGCACAATCAGGAAGGGAATAAAATGAGTATTTTAGATACACAGGCATTTGGGCCAAGGCTTACTCTTGCCTCTGCACTCCTGGAATTAATTTGAGTGGAGGGTTTTCAGAGTAATGGGGCGAATGCAGAAGAGATGCAACAGGAAGGAAAAGGAAAGTATCCTTTGCAGATGATAGAGTTGAATAAATCAGTAGACCAGGCAGAGAAGTGAAGCCAAAAGAGGAAGAGAACCCTCCTCTCCTGCAGGAAATTCACATCCCACTGGTAATGCATCTAGAGGACTTCCTGATTTAAAAAGGAGTAAGAAATTGGGCTTACACACGGCTTCAGAGATGGAAATTCTAAGGGAATAGAATAGGACCATAAGTAATAGTTTCTATAATTTTTATACAAAGAAAAGTACAAACACATTAGGCTTTCAAAACCACAGATGTAGCCACTGATCTTAGACTGTTATTTTAGGTCATTAAATATGAAATGTCTGATTTCAAATCAAAAGTACACTTTATTATACCTCAAATAAGAAGCAGTACACTTAATCAAAGTATGTGCCTAAACTATCAACACAGTTTTGCCATCTTAACGGTAGCTTGTTTATGACAGCAGGGGAGAAGCCTGGAGAGTGAGTAGCAATGAAATCGCAAAAGGTGTTTTCCATAACTTGTTGAGAATTGAATATTTTTCCTTGCAAGAAGAGCTCCAATGCCTGAAAGAAGTGGTCATCAGTTGGTGCAAGGTCTGGTGAATACAGTGGATGACAGAGAGTTTTTCAAGTACCCCTTCTGTAGTTTGAGCATCATTGTTTGTGCTACATGTGTACAAGCGTTGTCTTACAAGAGGATTGCTCTGTCTTTATTGACCAATCTTGGCTGCTTCACCACAAGCATCCTTATCATTTCATAAAATTGAATGCAGTAGACATCCGCTATAATCTACTGACCAGATTCCATGAAGCTGTAGTGGATAATACCAGTGCTGGACCACCAAACAGACACCATTAACTTTTTTTGATGAAGATTCAGTTTCAGCACTTCATCTTTCTCCAACCATTATGCTTAACACTTGCAAGAGTTAAAAATAATCCATTTTTCATCACAGGTAACAAGATGGCTTACAAATGGTTCGACTATATGTCATGACAGTAAACAAAGGCAAGCTTCAAGACGATTTCTCTTCTGACACTCGTTTAATTCATGTGGTACCCATCTATCCAGCTTTTTGGTAGACCTTGCTGATTTGTTTCAAATGTTCCAATATTGTTGGAATAATGTCAAACCTTGTTACTAATGCACACATAGGTTGAGATGTATTCAATTCCACTACAGTTTTCAGCTCATCATTATCTACCTTAGTATCACGTCACCCATGTGGCTCATTTTCAAGATGAAAATCACCAGAAGGGAACTTCTCAACCATTGACATTCTCTGCGTTCATTAGCCACGTCCATCCCAAACACTCCATTGATATTTTGAGCTGTCTGCTCTGCATTGGTTCCATGACAGAACTCATATTTGAAAATAACACGAATATTTTACTTATCCATGCCTTCACAAAAATTGCTCTGAAAATTTTTGAAAGATAATCACAAGCCAAAATGTGCACATGAAAGACTGAGGATGTACCATCACAATAAAAATAAAACAAGAAGTGTCAAAGTGAAATGTCAGAGATAATCAACTTAGTATTTAAGGAAATAGGACACTTCATACTTAATAACCTAATATTTTTTTTTTTAGCAACACTTCTGCTGTTAAAATGATCACATGGGACACAGTGAGGAGCAGAGAGTCACAGGGGCCTGAGAAACAGTTTTATCCCAGCTCTGGTAGCCTTTTCTGACTGTAAGTCTCATGATTTTGTTTCCCTACTGGATGATAAATTTCTCAAGGACAGGGAACTATCCTATTCATTTTTTTTTTTTTTTTTTTTGAGACAGAGTCTCGCTTTCTTGCCTAGGCTAGAGTGAGTGCCGTGGCGTCAGCCTAGCTCACAGCAACCTCAAACTCCTGGGCTCAAGCAATCCTACTGCCTCAGCCTCCCGAGTTGCTGGGACTACAGGCACGAGCCACCATGCCTGGCTAATTTTATATATATATATATTTGTTGGCCAATTGATTTCTTTCTATTTTTTTATAGTAGAGACGGGGTCTCGCTCAGGCTGGTTTCGAACTCCTGACCTTGAGCAATCCGCCCGCCTCGGCCTCCCAGAGTGCTAGGATTACAAGCGTGAGCCACCGCACCCGGCCTTATCCTATTCATTTTTACAGTAGGATCCTCTCCCCACCCACTTCCTACCTCCAGCCCAACAGCCTCCAACCCAGTGCATATCATAGGGCTTTATAAGAGTCATAATAAATATAATTTTTTGAGGTATGGCAGGTTTAGCCAAAAGAGAGAAAATACATCTTTGAGGAATTATTATAAACCATTATTAGTTTTCCAATTCAGTCCATGAACGATTGAGCCTATAATGTAGCTGCAACAGCTTTGCAGTGCATTTGGAATACCCACAGTTCAACAAAAGTAAAGAAAAATGAACCACGAAAGAGTGTATCTTAAATGCCAATAATTGCGTAAACACTATTGAATTAGAAAATGAGTTGGATGAAGGATGACTTTTGTGCAGATTCTGAAGGGAACTTGTAAACCTTAAAGGAGGACTCTATTACATCTAATATCATTTAAAAATATATAACTTCACTTTCCCTCTATGTACTCAAACTGGCCACAATTATGGGCACATTTTACTCAAACATAAAATGAAGAAAGAGAAAGAGAAAAGTCTCAGAAATAAATGGGCAAGAGGCAAGAGAGGGTTTGAGGGAGGAAGCAGATGACAGTTGTTATATAAGAACCGTGGTTCAGATGGGACTAAACCTCACCCTGATCCAAGGGTGAGCTCCTGACCCAGGCCCCACCATCTGGAGCTCTCCATTTCCCTTGGTATAACCACCAGTTTGGAAAGGCGCAAATGGCCCCAGCCCTGCCTTCAGGAGGCATCTCTGGAACTTTTCTGGAGTTATCTGGAAGCGGTTAACTTCTTTCTGGTGAGGTTAATTTTAATGTGATGTGAACTCTCACTCCTGATGGCAAACCCCTGGTGGGGAAACCGTGCCTACAATTAAAGGTGGTGTGGAGGAATAAGAAGCTGAGAGAAGAAGAGGCCAACCCTGGTTAGGTGTTTATTCTACTAAATCCAGGAGTATCTAAATACAGCTGTAGCCCTCATTGCCTAATTATATATGGCAGTAAATTCCCCTTTCCACCTTAATATCATTGGAAGTGGGACTCTTCTACTTACGATAAAATTGTCCTAGTAACATAAGGACTCTGAGTTTGGATGTCCAAAATTAAAAGAATGCCTATGAGACAAATGGAGTTCATAAGCGGAAAAGGAAGAAGTCCAGAGGGAAGATCAGCTAATACACTGCTGGATACACAAAAAAAATTCTCAACAGATGCTTATTGAATAAAATAAATGTTAGGAGAAGGGACATAAAACCATTTCAATATAAAGAGAGGTAGAATGTTCCAGGTTCTAAGAAAAAGAAAGGAATTACTTATCAATTAATCTACATTCAATGAAAAGTGAATACTTGATGAAAGATTTCTTGGGTATAATATGGTAGCAGAGCAAGGAAGAAGATCAAATTCTCACTGTTAAGGGGATGGTGAGTTCTTTGAGGTTTGGCCTGGGCCCTGGCCATCTGAACATCCTCACCTCTTCCAATATTTGGCAGTCATTTGTTTCAGTGGGTTCTTCCTTTCCTTTCTGAGATAAATAACTTCAACCAAGTTCCAAGTTCCTATGTGTCCCTGAGCTGATCCTCTGCAGCCCTTTCCTAATAGAGGAATCATAACTCTTTCCCTGATACCACAGTCGAGATAAGAGCCCAATCTTCTCCTGCATGATAGCAGATGCATTATCAGTGTCATGGCTATTTCCAGTTTGAATTTCTAGAGAAACTGAATACCTTCAAAGAGAGGAAACTTGCTAGTCCTCTCTCCCACAACACATCATCAATGTACACACCGTACCCTCTTTTGCTTTAAAGATCGGTAACACTCTCTTCCAGGTCAAATCAAGATTCTAACACCAAATGATGCTGTTTCAAACAATGGTCAGAGTCTCACTCCAGGACACAGTCAGAAGTTTCATTTTGGGTTGGTTTGGGAGGTTGGTATTTTGTTACTAAAGAAGCTGAGTTAAAACATATTGTTGTCCTAGGTAGCATGCAAAAATGTTTTTTTTCCTTAATATTCCAATAAAATAATTTTTATGTAATACTCCAAGTTTCACCCCCAAGACCCATAAAACAATCCCTGGGATGGAGTTGTTACATGAAATTATAGTCTTATGAAGACATAGTAAAAAATATACTATGTTGAAAAAATGGCGGACTAGGGATGACCTCCTTGCTCTCTGTTCTTGGAGTGGAGGGTGAAGACGGTGGCCTAGATCACTCAAGTGGGTAGTTCTCCCACAGGATCAGCTTCATGGAATTGCAGGGAAGTTTCAAGGGGCATCAGTGCCGGGAAAAGGAATAAAGTGTCTCAGTGGATTTATTGTGAAGTTCCGAGAATCCAAGTGGTACTGCAGAGACTGGAGTGTAAGCTGGCCGCACTCAGCGGCCAGCCAAACGGCTGTGTGATCCTTCCCACAGGGGGACAACTTCTCCTTCACCGACCTCCACACCCACAAAGCAGGAAAGTGCCTGAAGACAGCGTGAAGAGGTAACATAGATGGCAGGCAGGTTGGAGAGAAGGCAGGAGCGAAAAGTAACTTGAAATCTCCAGGGCACGGTGTGGGGTCGCCTTTGCTGGGAGATCTATAAACGCCAGCAGCTTATGCCTCACTTGTGAAGTGACCGAAAAGTGAGACAGATTGCTCATTTGACTGAGTTGCCTGGTAGACTTGGTGGAGGCCCAAGAGCTGGGAGGGAGGGAGCGGAAGAGGGGAGTGAGAGGCATCCTCCGGGACCCTCCTGGGGTTTCCAGTAGCCCAAGCCCCGCCACCAAGGATGCACAGATAGTTTTCACCCCTCGGTGGAACTTGTCCGCGGTTCCCAGCCCCTTGAGTTTTCCCAGTGAAGGGACAGAAGCGGGGTGAGAGCCATTCTCCACCGGGCCCTCCCCAGAATCTCCAGCGGCCCAAGCTGCACCACTGCCGGGAATGCCCCGATAGTCTTCGCCCCGATAGTCTTCGCCCCTCGGCGGAACCTATCCATGGTTCCCAGCCCCTTGAATTTTGCCGGTGAAGGGACAGAAGCTGGGTGAGAGTCATTCTCCATGGACCCTCCCCAGAGTATCCAGTGGCATAAGCCGCGCCGCTGCCGGGGACGCCCTGATAGTTTTCGTCCCTCGGGGAAACTTGTCCACGGCTACCAGCCGCTTGAACTCTCCTGGTGAAGGGACAGAAGGTGGGGTGAGATCCAAACTCTGCGGACCCTCCCTAGGGATCTCCAGCGTCTCACACCCACCACCGCGGGGAGGCGCAGATAGTGTTCACCCCTCGGTGGAACTTGTCTGCGGTTCCCAGCCCCTTGAACTCTCCCGGTTAAGGGACAGAAAGCGGGGTGAGAGCCAAACTCTGCAGACCCTCCCCAGGGGCCTCCAGCGTCTCACACCTCGCCGCCGTGGAGACGTGTGGATAGTGTTCACCCCTCGGTGGAACTTGTCTGCGGTTCCCAGCCCCTTGAACTCTCCCGGTTAAGGGACAGAGGGCGGGGTGAGAGCCAAACTCCTCAGACCCTTCACAGGGGTCTCCAGCGTCTCATGCCTCGCCGCCGTGGAGATGTGCAGATAGTGTTCATCCCTTGGCGGAACTTTTCCACGGTTCCCAGCCGCTTGAACTCTCCCAGTTAAGGGACAAAAGGTGGGGTGAGAGCCAAACTCTGCAGACCCACCCCAGGGGTCTCCAGCGTCTCACGCCTCACCGCCGCGGGGACACGCGGATAGTGTTCACCCCCTCGGCGGAACTTGTCCATGGTTCCCAGCCATTTGAGCTCTGCCGGTGAAAGGACAGAAGGTGGGGTGAGAGCCATCCTCTGCAGACCCACCACAGGGGTCTCCAGCATCCCACGCCCCACCACCACGAGGACACACAAATATTTTTCGCCCCTCCACAGAACTTGTTCGTGGTTCCCAGCCGCTTGAACTCTCCCGGTGAAGTGACAGAGAGCGGGGTGAGAGCCATCCTCCACAGACCCTACCCAAGGGTTTCCAGCAGCCCAAGCCCCACCAACAGGGAGCGGAAAGTTTTCAACCCTCAGTGGAACTTGTCTGCGGCCCCCAGCTGCTTGAGCTCTGCCCAGGAAGGGGCATAAGAGGGGGCTACCGTCATCCTCCATGGATCTTCCCCAGGGGTCTGCAGCGACTAAAGCTCCACTGGTGACAAACAAAAAAAGGACAGTCTTCACCCCTCAGTGGAGATTCTCAGTGGTCCCTGGAAGCTCAAGCACAGCTGATTGTAGCTCATAATCCATTCCCTGCATCTCCGATCCTCAATAAAGCATCCAGATGAGAAAGAACCAGCGAAAGTTTACAGGAAACATGAAGGACCAGAGAGAAAAGTCACCTCCAAAGCAAAATACTCATTCTCCATCATCTGACACCAATTTACATGATATGAGTAAACTGACATACGAGGACTTCCAAATATAGATTGCTACAAAACTGAATCGAATTGAAGAGAAAATAGAATCACAACATAGAGAAACCACAAGAACAATATGAGAAATGAATGAAAGATTCTCCAAAGAAATTGAGACTATCAAGAAAAACCAAACAGAAATTCTGGCAATGAAGGAAACAATCAAGGATCTCCATAATTCAGTGCAAAGCCTAAAGAACAGGATGGACCATGCAGAAGAAAGAATCTCAGAACTTGAAGATTATGCCTATGCTCTAAACAAATCAGAGTAAGAAAGGGAACACATAAACAAGAAACAAGACCAAAGATTACAGGAAGTGTGGGATTATCTTACAAACCAAATATCAGATTGATTGGGATTCTGGAAGGGGAAGAGGAACATTCCCAAGGGCTGGAAAACTTATTTCACGGAATACTGGAGGAAAATATGCCAGGCCTGGCCAGAAATCTTGATATCCAAATACAAGAAGCACACAGAGCTCCGGGGAGACTCAATGTGAAAAGGCAATCACCTCACCACGTGGTTTTTAGGCTGATCAAAGTAAATGTGAAAGAAACAATTCTCTGTGCAGTGAGACGAAAGCAGCAAATGACCTATAAAGGTAAGCCTATCGGACTAACAGCAGACTTCTAATCTGAAACCTTACAAGCCGGAGGGATTGGGTGCCTATCCTTAACCTTCTAAAACAGAACAAAGCCCAACCTAGAATTCTTTATCTGGCAAAATTAAGTTTCATCTATGAGGGAGAAATAAAGTCCTTCTCAGACAAGCAATCACTGAAGGAATTTGCAAAGACCAGACCATCCCTACAGGAAGTTCTTAGACCCGCATTTCTAACCGAACAGGGCAGTAGACACTCCTTAAAGTGAAATCATCAAAGAATTAAAGTTTAGATCTCGAACTAAATGATGGCCCAAGGAGTAAGACAAAGCAACAAGATTCCACACAACAATATGAATGGTAATCTTCCTCCAATTTCAATCCTCTCAATAAATGTAAATGGCTTAAATTGTCCTCTGAAGAGACATAGACTGGCAGAGTGGATAAAAACTCACAAGCCTAGCATCTGCTGTCTACAGGAAACACATCTAACCCACAAAGATGCCCACCAGCTAAAGGTCAAGGGTTGGAAAACTATCATTCAGTCAAACGGAAGTCAAAAGAAAGCTGGAGTAGCTATACTATTTGCAGATAATATAAGCTTTAAAATAGCAAAAGTAAAAAAGGATAAAGATGGCCATTATATAATGGTGAAAGGGAAGATCCAACAAGAAGATTTAACAATTCTTAATATCTACGCACCCAATACAGGAGCACCCAATTACTTAAAGCAAACCTTGTCTAATATAAACACCTTGTTACATAACACTACCATAGTATCAGGGGACTTCAACACCCCATTGAACGATGTGGATAGAGCCTCCAAACAGAAAATAAGCAAAGAAATAATGGACCTGAATAAAGCCCTTGATCAAAAAGGTCTGACAGATCTCTATAGAGCATTCCATCCAAACAAACTTGAATTTACATTCTTTTCACCAGCCCATGGATCCTACTCCAAAATTGATCACATCCTAGGCCACAAATCAGATCTCAAAAAATTCAAGAAAATAGAAATTATACCTTGTATCTTCTCTGACTATAACGGTATAAAATTAGAGTTCAATTCCTATAGAAACACTCAACCCCTCACAAAATCATGGAAACTAAACAATCTATTATTGAAAAATTATTGGGTAAAGGAAGAAATTCAGAGGGATATCGAGAATTTCTTCAAACAAAATGATAACGGTGATACCTCTTGCCAAAACCTGTGGGATGCAGCAAAAGCTTACCTGAGAGGAAAACTAATAGCAATTAACGCTCACATCCAAAAAACAGAAAGCTTAGATACTGACAACCTAATGAATAAGCTCAAGGAATTGGAAAGAGAAGAGCAAACAACTTCCAATCCTAATATAAGAAAAGAAATAACAAAGATCAAAGCAGAACTCAATGAAATGGAGAACAAGAGAACTATACTAAAAATCAGCAAAACCAGAAGCTGGTTTTTTGAAAAGATAAACAAAATCGATGGCCTTCTTGCTAGATTGACAAGGACCCAAAGGGAAAGGACTGTAATGAACTCAATAAGAAATGAAAATGGAGAGATCACAATAAATACCAAAGAAATACAAAACATTATATTTGACTATTATAAAAAACTATATGCTCAAAAACTACAAAATGAAGATGAAATGGACAAATTTTTGGATTCATACAACCTCCCTAAGATCACACAGGAGGCAAAAGAATTCCTAAACAGACCAATCTCAAGCTCAGAAATTGAAGCAGTAATTAAAAACCTGCCCAAAGGGAAAAGTCCTGGGCTAGATGGTTACACTTCAGAGTTCTACCAAGCATACAAAGATGAACTCATACCTATACTACAGAAACTATTCCACACCATTGAGAAGGATGGTATCCTTCCTAACTCATTCTACGAAGCCAATATCACCTTGATACCAAAGCCAGGAAAGGACACAACAAAAAAAGAAAATTACAGACCAATATCCCTCATGAATACAGATGCAAAAATCCTAAATAAAATTTTAGCAAATAGGATTCAGCAGCACATCAAAAAAATAATTCACCATGACCAGGTGGGCTTTATTCCAGAGATGCAAGGATGATTCAACTACGCAAGTCTATAAATGCAATTCACTTCATAAATAAAATCAAGAACAAAGACCATATGATTCTGTCAATAGATGCAGAAAAAGCATTTGACAAAGTCCAATACACCTTTATGATAAAAACTCTTAACAAAATAGGCATAGATGGCTCATACCTTAAACTTATTAAATCCATCTATGACAAACCCACTGCTAATATCATTCTAAATGGAGAAAAATTGAAATCTTTCCCCCTTCGATCCGGAAGGGTGCCTGCTATCTCCTCTAATGTTCAACATAGTACTTGAAGTCCTAGCGACAGCAATCAGACAGGAGAGGGGTATCAAGGGCATCCAAGTGTGGGCAGATGAAATCAAACTCTCGCTCTTCGCCGATGATATGATATGATACCTAGAAAACCCCATGGACTCTTCCAAGAGACTCCTAGACTTGATAACCAAATTTGGTAAAGTTTCAGGTTATAAAATCAATATACACAAGTCAGAAGCATTCATATATGCCAAGAACCATCAAGCAGAAACTCAAATCAAAAACGCAATACCCTTTACTATAGCCCCAAAGAAAATTAAATATCTAAGAATATACCTAACGAAAGATACAAAAGATTTAGACAAGGAGAACTACAAAACACTAAAAAAAGAAATTCCATAAGATTTAAACAGATGGAAAAATCTATCTTGTTCATGGATTGGTAGAATCAATATAGTTAAAATGTCAATATTACCTAAAGTGATCTACAGAATCAATGCAATCCCCATCAAAATATCATCAGCATTCTTTACATATCTAGAAAATATAATTCTTCAGTTCGTATGGAACCAGAAAAAACCTCATATAGCCAAAGCAATCTTAAAGAAAAAGAACAAACTGGGAGGCATCAGTCTTCCTGACCTCAAGCTATACTATAAGCAATAATAGTTAAATCAGCCTGGTACTGGCACAAGAACAGAAGCATAGATATCTGGAATAGATCTGAGATATCAGAGATGAAACCATCAGTATACGGTAATCTAATCTTTGATAAAGCTGACAAAAATATACATTGGGGAAAAGAATCTCTCTTCAATAAATGGTGCTGGGAAAACTGGCTAGCTACATGCAGAAGAGCAAATCAGGATCCCTACCTCTCACCTCTCACAAAAATTCAATCGAGATGGATAACAGACTTAAACTTAAGGCATGAAACCTTAAGAATCCTAGAAGAAGATGTAGGGAAAACCCTATCAGACATTGGCCTAGGCAACGAATTTTTGAGGAAGACCCCCAAGGCAATCTCTGCAGCATCAAAAATAAACAATTGGGATCTTATCAAATTAAAAAGTTTCTGCACAGCCAAGGAAACTATCAGTAGAGCAAATAGACAACCCACAGAGTGGGAGAAAATATTTGCTATCTACACCTCTGATAAAGGTCTAATAACAAGAATCTATCTAGAATTTAAAAGAATTAACAAGAAAAAAGCAAACAATCCCATCAAGAAATGGGCGACAGAAATGAAAAGAAACTTCTCCAAAGAAGACGGAAGAATGGCATGCAAATATATAAAGAAATCCTCAACTTCTCTAATTATTAGACAAATGCAAATCAAAACCACAATGAGATACCACCTAACCCCAGTAAGAATGGCCTATATCAAGAAATCCCAAAACAACAAATGCTGGCCAGGATGCGGAGAGACAGGAACACTCCTACACTGCTGGTGGGACTGCAAATTACTGCAACCTTTGTAGAAAAGAATTTGGAGATACCTCAAACAGCTAGAAATAGAAATACCATTGGACCCTGCAATAGCATTGTTGGGCATCTACCCAAAAGAGCATAAGACATTCTATTATAAAGACATCTGCACCCAAATGTTTATAGCAGCACAATTCACTATTGCACAGTCATGGAAGCAACCCAAGAGCCCATCAATTCATGAGTGGATAATTAAAATGTGGTATATCCTCACAATGGAATATTACTCAATCCTAAGAAATGACGGAGAGCTAGCACCGTTTATGTTATCCTGGATTAAGCTTAAGCCCATTATCCAAAGTGAGGTGACACAAGACATGGAAAATGGGCCCTACATCTACTAGCCATCAAATTGGTACTGACTGATTAAAACTATGGTTTTTCAAATGGTGGCAATGCTCACCAGGGATTCGGGAGGCAGGGGGACCCAATCTTAGGGAGGTGGTGAGTATTTTGGAAGGGACGGGCATAACTCTAACCCTTCTTAGGGAGAGGCAAAGATATACAATGTAACCAAAATATCAAAAAAAAAATCAAAACAAAACTTTTTATCAGGTGGTGGGCAGGCGGTAGAGGGGAGGAGGAAAGGGGTGTATGCTTCCATAACGTGTGTGATGCACACCACCGGGGGATTGGACACATTGGGGGGAGGGGGGGAAGGGGTAATATTTGTAACCCTATTTGTACCTCCATAATATGATTAAATAAATAAAAATTAAAAATATATAGTATGTTTAGGTTTCTGACACCAGTAAATCAGTAATTAAAATCTATGTCTAGGAAAGCTTTTCTGGGTTTGGCAACTTGGGTAAATATTTTTGTATGGTGAAGCTATCACATCTATTAATCCTTAAAGAAATATTTAAGAGTACCATAAACCTCCAGGAAAACATGGCAGTTTGAACACACACATTAACATAGTTTCCTCCTGAAATCCCACTAATAGGACAGTAAGTAAATATCAGAAATATATACCAATTCACATGTTCGGAAAGATAAACAAGAGGACACTGCAGCAATAAAACAACAGAAGCTGGAGAGCCACTTGACCTGACAGTCCAGAGAGACCTGACACTCCACTCACCGGTGGGTGTCCAGCTCAGGCTGATTCACCTAGCCTATGAAGCGGAGGTGAGGGTGCAGCTGAAATTAGTGCATTAGTAGAAAGTTTTCCCAAGGATCAGAGAAGACCCTGTGGATGCCCTCCTTCATGCCTGGAAGACTGGAAGTTTATTTTGTGCAGAAAATGCAGCAGTAGCCTCCATGGTTCCCATGCCAGAAACAGGGGGTTGTAGAAAGTCTGCAAACTCAACCCTGGGGTGCTGCCCTCTGTTCTTCACATCTGGAGCAGCCACGCTTATGTGTCCTCGCAGGAGACTAGACGATTTCTCCACCAAGAAACTAAGAGTTTAAGAGAAGAGATCCACAAATATAAACAATTAGGGAGACCCAGAAAACCCATTCTTATGTTCCCAGTTAACCACCAACTCTCCCAGTATGAACACTGTAAAATCAGGATAATTTTTTAAATGCTGCTGGAAGACACTGCAGAGTAACCAGTGAATTGAGGGACCAAAGGAAAGGAAAAAAATATGAACTTAAAATAATCTTTCTTTGGCGCTCTTCCTCTAAAACATGTGTTAATTATAAGCATCAAATGAGAGGCTGAAAATCAGTCAGAAAGTCACTGTGAAGGCCTTGCAGTGATCTCAAGGGGCAGGGAAGGAAAACAAAGATAGGAATTCAAAATTAGCAGACAAACAGGGTTTTAGTGGAAGATCTTGAAAAAAAGAAGACTTCTAGAGAATTTCGTACAATATTCTTCTAGTCTGAGAAGCTAAACAGAAAGCAGAAAGCAAAAGACTAAAAAAAAAAAAAAAAAAATGTTTTGGCAGCCTTGTAGTGTTGGGACAACAAAAATTGGAGTTCCAGGCCAGCCCTGATAGACACCCCAGGGCCATGCCCCAGCAGCAAAGGCAAACTGAAAATAGAGCAGACCTCATAAAGATGGAAACATCCTATATCATCTCAGCCCCTGATTGGATCAAAGTTATCTACCACTCCTACAGCTGACTACCAAAAGAAAATTAAATCCTTTCTAGAGGAATAAATCATCCAGCGGCTCTTAAATGTTTTATACACAATATTTGCATTCCATAAAAATTATTGAAAATCAAGAAAACAGTAGATAAGGCAAATAAACACAAAGTTATTAGATATGGATTTTAAAATAACTATGATGAACGTGTTCAGTGAAATAGATGGCAAAAATCATAGTTTCACTGGAAAACAGAAATTTATTTAAAATAATCAAATAAAAATTCTAGTATTGAAAAATACAATAACTGAAATAAGGAATTAAATAGATTTAAGAGCAGAATAAATCTAGCATAAGAGAATACTATTGAAAATTAAGGTAGGTTTAAATAAAATATTCTCATTGAATACATAAAGATTAAAGGATAAAAAATACAGACAAGAGCATAATTTACAGTAGTTCTAAAATGTCAAGGATAAATACTTTAATTTCTGAAATAACCACGAGAAGTAAAATAAAAGCATATTAAAATGGTTAGCTAATTTAGAGAGGAAATCAGATATTTAAAAACATATTATCATAGTTAATTTATATCACTAAGCCTCTGAAAGTCTTAGGAACTGAGAGCATGCATGAGGCACCTATGAAATAAAGGTGAAGGTGTGGCTGAATTTAGGTTTCCAAATCCAAAACAACCAGAATAATAAAAATTAAAAATTAAAAAATGCAACAAAGAGAATAAATGACTTTTAACATGCAATGAAATAAGATAGTTTAGATAAGAGAGGTTTCACTGAATTACGGGGGGCAAAAAGGGTTTTCAAGACAATGGTCATTCAGATGATCCAAATGTAGTTTGTGCATTTCCAACAAACTGTAACATGAAACCATTTGAGCAAGCAATTTGGTTTTCTAAGTAATTTATGACTAAGTGACTTTTTTTTTACAAGTGTTTAGCTAGAACTTAAAGTTAAAAGAATACATATCCACTTAATTATCAAATGCCTAAATGGAATTCCCTTTAGGCAGTCTCCCTAGATACTGATAAATTTACCAGATCCTAGGCAAGTGTTCCTCCCTGGTAGGCACTGTGGTCTGTCCATCAAATAGCATTTTTTTAACAACCCTCCTCCACTCCAAGTTGTGCTGGTGGGGTTGCTCATTCTCAGGCCTATCCCCCACCACACACCAGGGACACAGGATCCAACCTGGTCAATGACCTCCATCTCACTGGCAGGGATGAACACACAGCAGGGTCAGCTATTTTCTATCACTTCCAACCAAAAGAATCTAATCAATATAGTCATTGAATCAAACATTTTTCAGAATATTCATTGCCTCTTAATGACTTGCATTCTTCCCATCTATATGGTTGTACTAAAAATGTTTTGACTAAAATATTTTGAAGACAATTTGCACAAAGATTGAACTAGAGTCTCTTATTAGTTAAGTTTGTTGGTTTTGGGTTTTTTTTGTTTTGTCCTTCCTTCAAGGTAGGATCATCCTAATGGTGATCCTTTGTATCTCCTCATATATACACTTTTTTATTGAGCATAAATAGCCAGCACTGCAGAAGTACATAAATATTAAACAGCAATAGCAAATTTAAATATTTCAAACAGGTTGTAATTTAACAATCACTCAAACACTAACAAAAGGAATCTTAGATATTCAATATTTTCAAATTCCTTTCTGAAAATGTGCAACAAATGCATTCATATGCAATGGCTCTTTTC
Source organism: Microcebus murinus (assembly GCF_040939455.1). Classification (NCBI taxonomy): domain Eukaryota; kingdom Metazoa; phylum Chordata; class Mammalia; order Primates; family Cheirogaleidae; genus Microcebus; species Microcebus murinus. The sequence continues at coordinate 26,870,777 of NC_134127.1, read as the reverse complement.
CACTCCCTGAAGTTTTCTACTCAAAAAAGTAATTCCCAGTGGATCTCACAACCATTCTATTAAAGAGGAATTAGGGCCCTCAGAAAGCAAGTGGCAAAACTGAATTAGACTTTGATTTGATTAAGTTATAGCTCAAAGGAGTCTGATACTTGAGATGCATAACTGATCTGGATTTACCAATCTAACTGTCTGGCAACTGCTTGTCTGCACTGTGAAAACATTTCCTTTGTCATTAGAAATGTGACATCTGCTTGTGGTAAAAAGGCAAATAAGCAACACAGAAGCTTATGAAATAGAAAATAAAACTCCCTACTTCACCACGTTTGGTCCCCACTCTCCATGGATAACCAATGGAGTAAAATCAACTTCCTCAACCACTATTATTTTAATTCGGCCATGCAGATGCTAGTAATATACAACAGAAAAATGCAGTTCAAAAGGTACCTCTGATTTAACAGACATAAAAGAGGTCGAAAACTCAGAGAAAAACTCAATTATTCCATCAACAAGATCTTTATAACAATAGTTAAGAATCACATGTCAAAAAAGTAAATATAGGGTGATTTTACAATTAGGCAGCTTTGTAGTGTCATTTAGGATACTTTCCAATAACACATCTCATTTAAAAATAGGAAGAGGGTTCTAGTTCAATCAATCTCTGGAGAGTGAGACATTGTACTATCAATTTAGTCTCTGAGAGTACCAGAGGGTGAACTATTAATGATGAGGTAGGAACAAAGTGAGAAAAGCATAGCTGAGCGTGATTATCCTCTCCTACTATAAAGGTGACCCAAACTTTGCCTTAAATGAGAGCAAAAGAATGCACAGTAACGTAGGGAAGACATAAAAGCCCTTCAGACAGTTAAGCTGTCTATTGAGTTAGAACAACCTTGCGGCATGGTGGCAGCAGGAAAACAATTTGCAGAAGCATCTGCTGAAGGAAGAGGTTCCAGCTCATTGGAACTTCACTTACAGAATGCTTGAATGAGTCCCAGAAAAGCAGAAGTCTGTGCATCATTATGCACACAAGGAGGAAATGTGCACAAAAGTCGCTGAGCTGACAGCCACTCCGCGCTCACCATTAGCCAATTTAGTTATTGCTCCTTGTGCAGCCCGTGTAAAATGAAATCCATGCCACCAATCCCATTTTTATCTACAACACGTTTGTGTGTCTTGACAAGAAATGGAGCTCTGAGCTCCCCCCTGCACACCCCAAGCACCAAACAGGTGTCGTGAACACATGCACCTGTTTCCATAACACAATGTCAGTTGTTACTCCAGGCAAAAGAGCAGGCAGACATTCGCATATGCCACAAAATTTCAGTGTAATACATTTTCAAACATGTCACAGCATCATAAATATCCAAGATAGCCGTGTCTTCACTGTTTTTGCTGAATTTTTCTACCCCAAATGGAAAGGTCCTAGTTGTTCATATTATCCTTTTATCAGTGTGCTTGACCACTGTATGCAGTAGGAAATTGAGAGGAAGACCTGAGTGTTTACTATAGATGTATCATCTGTGCATCATTTAGTGACACAATAATTTTAATGTCTTCCTTTCACACATCAAAGACATTATCTGGTGATTTATTTCAAGAAAATAAAGGTGAAAGCAAAGAGGGTGGCTTACCAAATTAAAATGAGCTTATATGTTAATTGTGGGTGCACCTTGAGGTTTGCAACCAGCCTATAAACCACACCAGGTATGTAGGGTGCTGCCACATGGCTTCCGGAAAGAAATAGGATCCATAATTATTTTCTAGTCAAGTCTGCAGTGAAAATATTTTCTTTTTTTTCCTACTTTGGGGCTCTTTTGTCAACTCAGCTTGCCTGATTATTTTTCCCTGCAGTCAGTAGCTACTATTTGTCTGATTAGATGACAGAAATTGTCTTATTCCTTTCCTAAAATGCTTCTTGTTCTTTTTTTTAAAACTTTTTCACAGACAACCACAGCATGTGATACATTTCCTGACTCAAGAACATCATTTATGAATCTGGAGAGAGAGAGACACTGAATTTTGGCAGAGGTTAAACAAATAGCCTGAAGGATCACTGTTCCCATAACAAGGACACGTTTTTGTGCTAATCAGAAAGAGGAAGAGCCATCCTTCTCTCCATCTATCTCGCTCCCACGGAACTAACTGAATACAGGCAGAAAGGAAAATGAAAAGTTGTTGATGGTTGTGTTCAGAAGAACTACTTTAAGAATCTAGTTTATGATGCAGAATTAGGGTTCCTTACCCCCCCTTTCATGTTAAGATTATCCAACTGTATTTTCTTTGCATGTTTATTAATGCATACACTGTAAAGATGGATTTGTTTCTGTGTTGGGCACTGCTTATTATTTTAAGCACCCAGTTGTCTCTTCTAGAATCCATGTCAGGGCCTGAGCTACAAAAAATGAAAGAGGTAGCATCTGACTGACCTGACTGGAGAATTCCATGAGGACCAAACTACTCAAAATGCTACCCAGCCTGGCTCAGGACTCCAACTCTGACCACAAGAGCACTGATTTAAAGTCAAAATAACTTAAGTGAAATTTTTATCCCTGCCTTATATTAGCTGTTTGACCTTCTCCAAGTTATTTGCCACTTCTGAACCAACTTTCCTCCTCTGTTGATTTGGAAACAATAATACTTTACAGGGCTTTGAAACACAAGTAAAAGAATATGAGTGGAGACTGTTGTGTGAAAACAGCATTTTCCTAGAAATTAATATGCAAGAGTTGAGATATATGGGGGCCTTTGTTTTGGCAAAAGGTGGAGATTTTTACATAATGAGGAAGCAGTGAAAGATGAAAGGAAGACGGGAAAATGGACAACAAAATTGGACATTCTCACCAGCCCGTCCACACCCTGGAAGTGCCACTAACCCCACACACCCAGTCCCCACCTGCTATGGTTTTAATGCTTGTCCTCTTCAAAACTCTTGCTGAAACTAGATCCCCAATGTAACAACATTAAAAGGTGGGACCTTAAGAAGTGATTGGGTCATGAGTGATTGGCTCTGTCCACACAAATGGATTAATGCATTCATGGATTAGTAAATTAATAGGTTAATGAATTAATGGGTTGTTACAGGAATGGGTTAATTATCCTGAGAGTGGTTCTGTTATAAAAGCTGATTGTCTCTCTCTTGTAAACTGTTACCATGAGATGCCCTTTGCTGCCTCAGGACTTTGCAGAGAGTCCCCACCAGCAAGAAGTCCCCCACCAGATGCAGCCCCACTACCTTGGCCCTCCCAGCTTCCATAACTGTGAGAAATAAATTTCTTTTCTTTACATATTACCCAGTCATCTCAGGTATTCAGTTATAGCAACAGAAAACAGACTAAGACATTTCCCAGGATCAGCCAGAAACTCCACTACTTAATATTAATAAGATCTCATAAGGGTGCAACATTTTATCAGAGCACATGTAAAATTAGCAAGGCAAAAATACCTGTCTCAAATGGTTTGCAGGACATTCCCACAGAGCAAAGTAGAATTTGAGGAAATGTGTTTACATGTGAGACAACCCTGAGGACTCTTACTGTTATTAATCTAGGTCAGCAAATAAGACCAATGATTCATTAAAAATAACATCATCTCATACTCACAAACTTGTAGGACATAGGGAAATCAAAGTTGTAATTATATACAAAATATTTAGGTTACAATTATACCTAAGAAGAAAGTTAAAAATTCTTCCTATCCTCCCTTAAGAGTCTTCCTTTGGCCCTGGGGGGAAGCAGTCCCCAAATGCACCTAGCACAGGGGAGCCTGTCCCTTCTGAAACATCTGAGAAATGTTCAGCCAAAGTTGGCGAGTGTGATCTGGAACATTCCCTACATGGCTACTCTCCGATTCTGCCACCATATGGAGCCATGAACCAAAGAAATCCATGGTAATTCCAATGCATCTTATAATGACTAGAAAATGCAAATTCTCCAACTTCCCAGGCAATATTGACAAGAGGGAGGTTTATGAATGAGAATTAGGGAGCTGAAACATCTGCTATGCTAGGCCTCGTGACCCTGAATCCAAATTACTCAGATGACCCCCATGCATTCTGATACTGGGGTTCCGAAAATACGGTTGCTGACTCCAAGATATGCTAATATATCACTGTGAACACTGAGAGTTTGTGTTCATAGCACTTTTCACAAAAAGAGCCCATTGTCTTAGCCCTGACATCAAACTGTGTCCCTTCTCACAGCTGTCCATAGAGCTGTATAATGATTCTGATCATGTCCCCAAAAGTGTGTTGAGGGTAATTCTGTTTCCAGGATTTTTTCAACTAAATTGGCATGATCTGTGCACTATCAAAGCCCTATACACTGTCATTAAAAGAATCCCAGGAAAAAAAATTGGCAAACTGAGGATATACCAAGATAATAAAACCAGCGAGGCCCCATTTATCCCTTACCATTTCTAAGTCATTGCTTTTCATTGCTTTGGCTTCCAGTGCCTCACTTTATAAGTTAATACAGGTCCAAGGATGTTTTCACATTTAGGGACAATGAGATAACACCAGAAGCCTAAGACTAGGGGGAAATTAGATTACACATTTACTATATGGAAAAATCTGTTCCACTGTTGCTCAATATCACATTTATCAGCAGCAGTTCTATGTCCAGAAGAAAATTCTTTGAGATATTTGACAGTTTCATTCCACACAAGAGGATATTTTGTCTTACTCGTCAGCATGGCGTGTGGTCAGGCAGCGGAAGCTCAGCTGGGAGTGAACTGGTACCATCTGGCCACAGAAATATCAGACTAATAAAATAGAGATTTTGCTTATTTATTTTTTAAATAGAATCAGCCAAACCCACAAAGCAGAAAATAAATACATAGCTATCAATTCAATAATGAAAAATGTAACCAACAAACTTCAGTGCATACAGACATATTTGAAATTATTCATTCTGAAGCTATCCTTTTTATATTCAAATTTCACTGTTGCATCCATCACCTCACCTTCAATTAAGTTTATTTTCAAGAACAATAGCCACAGTCCATAGAACATTAAAATAACAGTTCACAGATAGGATTACTCAGTGAACATGTTGTGCCAGACTGACCTGGTTCAAAAAAACTCTGCTTCTGGAATGGACACTGAGCATTCTGAGAACATGTTGACTTGCTCAAGGTTCCCTGGCCACGTGAAGAGCCAGGTCAGTGGACATCCTGGCTGTCACCCACCAGCAGCCCTTGTCAATAGGGCACTGTGTAAAAAGAGCAGAGTACATGTGAGTCCAGCCACGGGTGTACACACTCGCTTCTCCATAAGTCATCCAGATTACCCCCAGTTTGTCACTGCCCTCATTGGCCTCACAACTCAGCTTCTTCTTGTCTATAAGTAAACGACATGGGAAGCCTGCTGGCCAAGTCCTACAGACAGCAGTGCTCAGAACACACAAGTGAGTTACCATGTGGTCTCCATTAATTATATCTGCCCTAGCGCAAGGAGTTATAAATACCAGCTAGGAATTTAGATGCTGTCAGATTCCCTCCAGACTCTGTAAGTAATCTGAAGAAATATCCAAAGATGGACACTATGGAAATTTCAGTTGGTATTAATTTTTCTTGTTGTTAACAAATGTCTTTTAATACCTCATTTAATTCATTTTTATCACAAAGGTAGAAAGTAGAAAAGTATCTTTATTCTCTAGGCCTCTAGAAGTTACAGGAAAATTGAATGCAACGTAACAGGTTCTCCAAACCCTGGCACTGGGGCTCTATAAGGGCACATACATATCCATGGTCTCCCTGTTGAAGGTAGAGGTAGGTTCCTCTTAAAGAGAAGATGTGTGCATTTGATCCCCATATTTCTGTCTGATTACTGCCTGGAGGCCTGTCTGCCCCAGAAGGGGGCTTGGAGAAACTAAATAAGGGGCAGCCTTAAAAGGTCAAGCAAAGGGTACACTTGTTCCACCTCTTGTCATGGATCTGGAACCTGCAGCCATAGCTGGCTCATAGGTTCAAAGGATTGGGAAAGGGTGGAGGCAATAGAGACTTACTGCCCCTGGATACCATTCTAACTGAATGGTAGGAAATGCACTTTGTCAAGAATTAGAGGAGGAGGATCAAGATGGAGGACGAGAAACACCACCAGAAAGAGTGTCTCTGCAGAAAAGACAGATTCTAGCAGAAATTAGAAAAAAGAAGCAAGAAGGCGAGCATACAGCAGACGAGGGCCGGAAGGAGGGGTACCTGAGATCCCGGGAGACTCCACTGGAGGAGGCTGCGGAGGAGAACTGGAAGCTGAGACCGCCGGAGCAGCCCGGAGACCAGCGGGAAGGGTAGGTGGATAATTCACCTTTCCCCTCCCCTGCATTTGGGACTGCTGGTGGGCTCCCCAGTGGGTGGAGAGACCTGCGGACACAAGCCCAGAGACGGCCGCTGCCAGCTAGCGGTGAGCCCATAGCGGACACGATGCCAGATTCCCAAATCTGGGGAGGGTGGAGAGAAGCAAGGCCCACTCCAGACTTCGGGTCTCAGACAGCCCAACGCCCATAAGCAGACTTTCTGGCTGAGCGGGACCATTCCAGCCCCGCCCTGACAGCTTTTCCTGGAAGCAGAGAACAGAACTTTGACCCCTGCTAACGGCATTGGTGGTCCCTGAGGGCAGGCTTACCCAACCCAGCTCCGCCCAGAACAAGAGCTGATAACAAGACACAAAAACAACAGCATAGCCTGTTCCTCAAAGTAAGCGCCACCTACTGACAGGGACGGCATCCTGCGCAGCCTTTTCATGGCACCCACTGACTCATTATACAGGGAGTGGTCGAATCTCACCCACAGACACCACCTAATGGCTCAGAAACTAAACAAGGCGTGTGAACACCCAAACAAAAACCTAAAGGAAAGAAACAACAACTGATCAACATGGAAAGAAATCAGCGAAGACACTCAGGATATATGAAGAACCAAATGGAAAACACACCCCAAAGAGGAGGAGCACCAGCCCCCTAGAAAGGGACACCAACCAAAGTCAGGCAACCAAAATGACAGAAGAGGAATTTCATATGTGGATCATAAGAACACTTACCGAACTGCAAGAACAACTCAATAACCAACACAAAGAAACCACAAAAAGGCTCCAGGACCTAGAACAAAAGTTCACTAAAGAAATAGACACAATGAAGAAAAGTTTAACTGAACTCCTGGAAATGAAGAATCAATTCAGGGAACTACAAAATACAGTGGAAAGTCTCAAGAACAGGGTAGATTAAACAGAAGAAAGAATCTCAGAGATTGAAGATAACACCCTCTAACTAAATAAAACCATCACAGAGATAGAGCAGAGAAACAAGAGAAAAGAGCAAAGCCTACAAGAGATGTGGGATTATGTGAAGAAACCTAATGTGAGGGTCATAGGGTTACAAGAAGGGGAAGAGGACAACATCCAAGGGTTGGACAAGCTATTTAAAGATATAATAGAGGAAAATTTCCCAGGCCTTGCTCAAAATCTCGATATACAAGTTCAAGAAGCTCAGAGGACCCCTGGGAGATTCAATGCAAACAGGAAGACGTCACGACATGCAGTCATCAGACTGACCAAAATATCAACTAAAGAGGCCCTTCTAAGAGCTGGAAGACAAAAGAAGCAAGTAATATACAAGGGAAAGCCAATTCGCATAACACCAGAGTTCTCTAATGAGACTTTACAAGCAAGGAGAAACTGGGGCCCCATTCTCACTCTTCTGAAACAAAACAATGCCCACCCTAGAATCTTATTCCCTGCAAAACTAAGCTTCATACATGAAGGAGAAATAAAGACATTCTCAGACAAGCAAAGTCTCAGAGAATTCACCAAGACAAGACCAGCCCTACAAGAAGTACTCAAAACAGTGTTATGCACGGAACACCATAATAAAAACCCACGAATATAAAAACAACCAAAACCCAAAGATTAAAGGCCAGGTATTACAATGGCTCAAGAGAGAAATCAAAGCAACAACATCCAACCCAACAGAATGATCAGTAATCTACCTTACCTATCAGTTCTCTCAATAAATGTGAATGGCTTAAACTCTCCACTTAAGAGACATAGGCTGGCTGAATGGATAAGAAAATACAGGCCAAGTATATGCTGTCTTCAGGAAACACATCTAACCTGAAGGATGCATATAGACTAAAAGTAAAAGGGTGGAGATCAGTATTCCAGGCAAGTGGAAGCGAAAAGAAGGCTGGTGTGGCAGTTTTAATTTCAGATGATTTAGTTTTTAAACCAACAAAAGTAGTAAAAGAAAAAGAGGGTCATTATATAATGGTGAAGGGCACACTTCAACAAGAAGGGATAACAATTTTAAATATATATGCACCCAACATAGGTGCACCCAGTTTCATAAAGCAAACCTTACTGGAGTTAAGCAAATGGATTAATAGCAACTCCATAATCACCAGAGATTTCAACACCCCAGTGACGGCACAAGACAGATCCTCCAAACAGAAAATTAATAAAGAAATAATGGACTTAAACAAAACCTTGGAACAACTGGGTCTGACTAACATCTACAGGACATTCTACCCAAAATCCACTGAATATACTTTCTTCTCATCAGCTCACGGGACATTCTCTAAGATTGACCATATTCTAGGACACAAAGTAAATCTCAAGAAATTTAAAAAAATAGAAATCATACCATGTACCTTCTCAGATCACAGTGGAATAAAAGTAGAAATCAACCCTAACAGAAACTCACATTTTTACACAAAAATGTGGAAATTAAACAACCTCCTACTAAATGATTACTTCATAAATGAAGAAATCAAGATGAAAATTAAAAAATTCTATACTCCTACACTGCTTGTGGGACTGCAAATTAGTTCAACCTCTGTGGAAAGCAATATGGAGATACCTTAAAGCGATACACATGGATCTACTATTTGATCCAGCAATCCCAGTACTGGGCATCTATCCAAAAGATCCAATGACACTCTACAAAAAAGACACCTGCACTCGAATGTTTATAGCAGCACAATTCATAATTGCAAGGCTGTGGAAACAGCCCAAGTGCCCATCAATCCAAGAATGGATTAATAAAATGTGGTATATGTATACCATGGAGTGCTATTCAGCTCTAAGAAACAATGGTGATATAGCACATCTTATATTTTCCTGGTTAGAGCTGGAACCCATACTATTAAGTGAAGTATCCCAAGAATGGAAAAACAAGCACCACATATACTCACCAGCAAATTGGTATTAACTGAGCATCACCTAAGTGGTCACATAGGTACTGCAGTAATAGGGTATTGGGCAGGGGGGAGGGGGGAGGGTATATACATATATAATGAGTGAGACGTGCACCATCTAGGGGATGGTCATGCTGGAGACTCAGATTTGTGGGGGGAGAGGGGGGAAATGGGCATTTATTGAAACCTTAAAATCTGTACCCCCATAATATGCCGAAATAAAAAAAAAAAGAATTAATATTTGTGGTCCTTGGGTTCCTGGTGGGAGCACTAAAGGCTGTGGATCCTTTTGGTACCTGACGTGGTATTCTTTATTAATGTTCCTGTGATCATGACCATTGTGAGAAAGCGACTCATGTCAGCCTGAAGAGGGGGGAGGGAAGCACAAGGATTCCTAGCAAGTAGAACAATACACACACACACACACACACACACACACACACACACACACTATGGAAATAAACACAACCACTCATAGGACAAGGATGAGCATCCTCTGAAGAGTGAACCTATACAATGTAGAGAAAACACCAGATTGAAAGCAATAAAGGTGACTTTTAGTCCCTGCTCATCTGAAGTGACCAATTCATATCCTGATTTGCCCCAGACTTTCCCAGTTTTAGAACTGAATGTCCCTGTTAGTCCAGGGCAAACCAGAAATTTGCTCACCCTACCTAAACCCCAGTCATGTAATATAGTTAATGCTACAGCCTGAACATTAACATTTCCCCAAAATTCAGATGTTGAAACCCTAACCACTGCCGCCACCACCCCACCCCCATGTGATGGTATTTGAAGACAAGGCATCAAGGAGGTGATGATTAGGTAATCATGGTAAAGCCCTCATGAATGGGTTTAGTGCCTTGAAGAAAAGACACAAGAGAGCTTGTTTCCCCTCTCTCTCCTCCTCTCTCTCCCTCTCTCTCTCCCCGCCCCCACTCTGCCACCATGCTGGCACCCTGATCATGGACTTCCAAACTTGAGAATTGTGAGAAACAAATGTCTGTTGTTTAAACCACCCTGTCTATGGTATTTTTGTTATAGTAGCCTGAGCTGAATAAGATGGCTTCACAGGTAGAGAAGGCTCAGAGGAATCATGAGTTAATGTAGGTAAACCACTTAGAACGTGCTAAGTGTTAGGCACTGAGGGTCAGTGTATGGAGGGGCTGTGAGCACAGGCTTTTGAGCCATCTGCCTCTGCCATTTGCTAGCTGTGCCCATTGGCTTTGGGCAATGAATGAACCTTCCTGAGCCTCATTTTCTTTTCTTTGAAATGCGGGTAGATGGTGATGATAATAACAGCATCCACTTTACAGATTTATTGGAAGAACTAAATGAGTTCAAATACGTAGAGGATTTAGAATAATGGCTGGAACAGGAAAGTGCTAATTGGTGGTTGTCATTAAAAGCACAGTTAGGACCTGGGTTCAAATCCCACCTCCGTTATTTGGGAGCTGAGCAACTTTACCCCTCTTTTTCTTGAGCTGTAAAATGGAAGTAATTTACAACATAAAACTTGCCTTGTAAATTTGTTTTAAATATTAAATGAACTTTCAAACCAGTGAATATAGTTCCTGGTACACTGGAAACTTCTTCATCTGTGGGAAAAGACTTCAATTTGATTTTCTTCTAGTCTCTCTGGATTCCACGGTTCTGGTTTCTCCTCTAAACCATATATATCACGTGATAAATAGGCTATTTGTCCCAACCATGACAGTCGGAAGTAGCAAAACAAAAGCCAGAGTGGTGCAGGTTCTTAACCAAAAGCACTGTTGGGTTCACCCAATAATCTGATATGCAAAGCTCCAGGCTCCATCAAAGTTGAAGCTGTGGCTCTCGCCTGTAATCCTAGCACTTTGGGAGGCTGAGGTGTGAGGATCGTTTGAGCTCAGGAGTTCAAGACCAGCCTGAGCAAGAGCGAGACCCTGTCTCCACTAAACATAGAAAGAAATTGATTGGCCAACTAAAAATATACATACAGAAAAAATTAGTCAGGCATGGTGGCACATGCCTGTAGTCCCAGCTACTCAGGAGGCTGAGGCAGGAGGATCGCTTGAGCCCAGGAGTTTGAGGTTGCTGTGAGCTGGGCTGACACCACGGCACTCACTCTAGCCTGGGCAACAAAGTGAGACTCTGTCTCCAAAAAAAATGTTGAAGCTAGAGGTTGTTGGGAAGACCATGAGCCATCAGGAAGAGCATCCCAGACAGAGGTGGATGCAGAGGCCAAGCGCTGGAGTCAGGGACTCCCCTGTGGTGAGGAATTTGGGGGACAATGTACAGGATGATGAGGCTAACAGCAGTCAGCCGGCATCTCCTTCACCTGCAGCTATTTCTAAAGGGAGGTACCCCCTCTTACAGGGCACCTCCAAAAGATACCCACCACACCTGCTACCTTAATAGACTGGCCTGCTAAATCCAACCACGGTTAGTAAACCCTAAGCTCAAAACAACTGACTTACAAGCAACCCTTTCGATCATAACTCGTTGTAAATTGAACACTACACAAATACAAAAATCAGTTCTCTCAGTTAAGAAGCTAAAAGTCATTGTTATCCAGAGGTCAGAAACAAATTAAAAGCCAACATTTTTACAGTTATTTTCCATTTGTAGAGGAGATAGGTGAAATTATTTTAGACAACTTTGCTCTATACTCCACCAAAGAAAAAATACACTCTTTAGTGTAATATTTTTCTCAAGGTTAAAGAAAATGCAGAGTTGAAAAATAAACTGTAATAATTTCCAAAACTATAGCCTCTGTTTTTTGTTTCCATCAGGATACCACTTCTGACTTATGTATTTTATCTATTTGAACAAATAACATAGATTGAATTTAAGATTGTAAATCAATTTTTAATTCACAGATATTAAATCCCTGCTTAATATACTGAATTTCACTTCTAAACAGTAAAGAACAGAAAATCAAAATTTTCTGTGGGACACTTAGCATATTAACTCAGAATCACATTTCTCATTTTCTTCATTTATTCTAGACTTGCAAGACTATCCCAGAATGCATATGGAAAAAGAGACATTATCTTTTTGTATTTTCTGCAGAATAAAAATAAACTAGAATGATGTTTATGTTCTCAGGGCCACAGGGAGAAACTGTGTCTCTCATTCCCTCAGTTGATTCCCTATAAACTTTCCAATAATGTCCAAGAGATTGACAATAGGACCATTTTTCTGCATTGTCAAACTTCTTCATATAACATTTGTGTAACATTTCATGTGCCATCACCAGCTTCCGAGTGGGAAATGTTTATAAATAAGATTACCAATGACTGATATCAAAAGATAAATCTTAATTATTGGGGTAACTAGTAAGGAAACCATGATCACTTTGTCTTATGACACAGACAAAAGATAGTTATTCGCTGTTAAACACGAATAAATTGTATGGACTAGCCTGATATTTCACTTTGAAGATATGTAATTGTCCAAAATGAAAGCAGCATTATTGCCATCTGGTTTGGTTTCTCCTCTAATTTGGTTCTACTCTCTGGGTGACTGTCCACATATACATGATAGATATTATATTTCCAAATTACAACCAGAAAAGAACCATATGCTGGGAGGAAAAAGTGCTATCTTGATATTGATTTATGTACGTGTCTTAGTCATTTGGGGCTGCTATAACAGAATACCACAGACTGGTGGCTTAAACAACAAACATTTATGTCTTACAATTCTGAAGGCTGGAAGTCCAAGATCAAAGTGCCAGCTGATTTGGTGTCTGGTGAGGGCTGTTTCTCATTTCATAGAGGATCCCTTCCAGCTGTGTCCTCACATGGCCGAGAAGGAGAGAGTGAGCTCTCTGGGTGTTTTCCTACAAGGGCACTCATCCCCTCTCAAAAAGCCTTACCTCCTAACACCATCACCTTGGAGGTGAGGATTTCAACACATAAATTAATAGGTAACGCAAATATTCAATCCATTCCATTATGATTTTCAAATACTAGTATTTAAACATACCTTCTCTATGGATGATTTTTTTACTGCTTTTGTAAATAATGTACTTTATATGTCTGGACAAAACATACTACAGGATCAGAATATGATAATATTTAAAAACCAGGATTCTCCATGTGCAAAATATACATTTTTTAATATTTTGGGACAAACTAACCTAACAAGAAGCTGTATCAACAAAAGATAAAATATTATAATTATGAATTATTCCCCACCCCTCATTTCTCTCCTGATGTTTCACCTCCTCTATCCCCCAGGACCATCACAATTGATTTTTCAGGCTCACAATTCCATTTTTCTATTATTCTAGCCTATGGGAACAAAACTATGGAAAAGAGAGTAAAGGAACATTCTGGAAGTAGGGGTGCTCTTACTAGTAGAATGTTAAATCAGGAAGCATGCACATTAATAGCACCAGCTGTTGCAAGTCAGAACACTGCAGGCCCTCACGCTCTAACTAGCTGATAATGCCAGCCATAGACACACCTGCCTTCCTTCAACCTCAACCCTGTTGGGAGGCCTAGAAACCAAAAAAGTGGAGACAATGACAACTATGACAGACAGAATCATGTCCCCCCCAAAATATCCATATCTAGTCTCAAAGACCTGTGACTATGCCATCCTACGTGGCAAAAGGGACTCTGCAGGTGTGACTAAGTAAAAAGGACCTTGAGATGGGGAGATGATCCTGGACTATCTGCGTGGACCAATGACATCACAAAGGTCCTTATAAGAGGGAGGCAGGAGGGTCAAAGTAGGAGAAGGAGCTGGGACGACATAGCAGAGGTTGGGGCAATGAAGGAGCCACAAGTCAAGGAGTGTGGTGGCCTCCAAAAGTTGAAAAAGTCAAGGAAATGCTTTTCCACCTAGAGCCTCCAGAAGGAACACAGCCCTGCTGACACCTTGATTTGAGCCCAGAAAAACCCATCTTAGACTTCTGACTTACAGAACTTTAAGATAAATTTGCGCTGTCATAAGCCAGTAAATTTGTGTAATTTTTTACAGCAGCAATAGAAAGCTTACACAACATCCAAGGGCCCAAGGAAATTACGCTGAACAGGCATCCTTTGGAAAATTTGCATGGAGACAACCAAATTTCACCTTGCATCCCTGATGCCTGAGATGCTGTTAGGTATGAAGCGTACCTGGACACAACCTGCAGTTACTCCAGCTCTGTCATACATATAAGAATTTGCCCTAAGAAAATAAGAAGAGATGGATATGCCAGAATGATCATAATATTAATAGTATTTCTATAACAGCAAAAAATTAAAATCAACCTACATATTTAACAATAATATAAGAATTAAATAAATGATATAGCTTCATATTAATGACCTGGGAAAGTGCTCACAAGTCATTTTTAAGTGATAAAAATAATATATAGACCATGCAAACAATTCCTTATTTTTGAATTAAAAATGTATGTGTATACACAGACACCCTATTAATAGATTTATTTCTGTGGAAAAGAGAGACAAAGAGAGAACACCATATGGAGATTCATATGTATGGATCTGTACAGAATCCATGGAATGTGTCTATCTTACTTGCAATTATTTTAAGCACAGTGCCTGGCACATAAAATAGGTGCTTAATATTAGCTGACCAGTTAATATTGGATTTTTTCCCTTTTTTATCTTCTGCTTCTTCTATGTTTTCTCCTAAAAATATGGTTTCTTTTATAGTCATTATAAATATTCTCCTAAAAACATGATTTCTTTTATAGTCATTATAGAATCATTTAATTCAGAAAATTAAATGATTATAAAAATATATCTGGATACGCCTGTCAATGTCATACATTCATTTCCACTTGCTTCTGTTGCATGTGAACAGGATTGCTTCTAGAAGTAAGCTTCTGCTGCTGTTGAAATGGACCCATCTCCAGGGGGCCATGGCATTGGTAATCATAAAGGAAAGATGCTAAGCACCAGAGACTGATCATCCTCCATGTCCCTAAGCTGGGTTGGCTTTGATGCAAGCAGTAGCTATGTGTTTGGACCAGCCTGAGAGGTGCAGAGCAAGCAGGACCTGGTGCTCTTTGTTCTCTCTCCTGTGATGCTGACTATGTCCCATTTGCTGAGATGCACAGCTTGGGGGAGATGAAGATGCTGCAATCCAGGAAGCACATGCACTAGGGATACACAGGTAGCTTAAGAGTTTACCCGGATTGAGGTCATAATCAAATTAGGCTTCCCAGCATAAATATTTTCAGTCTCAATATTGATCATAAAAGTTTCTCAGTATTTCTTTCCTAATAGTTTACAATGCAGAAGCCCAAGATGCAAACATAAAGGGTCAGAGAATCTTTCTCCCAGACTCTCCCCTTCAACAAAGAGGGCAGCAGGATCAACGTGCGGCACCGTATTGGAGCCAAGCTCTGATTTTAGCCCAGCCAACCTGAAAAGGGGCCCCAACTCCAAATGGTTACAGAGGAGTGGTTCTCCTTTTCCAGCTTCGCCAACCATTTATATTCCCAATGCAATACAAAGCACTCAGATCAGGTAAATGTTCTCATCAGAACACAGACCCACTTTGCTCTGCCTTTAGAGCCAGATGAAACTGCCTTGAGAGGCCTCCCTCTTTCAATGGGTATTACCTGGACCTACATGATGGTAAATTTTATGTGCCCACTTGGCTGGGCCACGGTGCCAGAGAGTTGGTCAAAGAGTATTCTGGGTGTTTCTATGAGGGTGTTTTTTGAGTGAGATTAAAATTTAAATTGGTGAACTTTGAGTAAAGCAGATTGCTCTTCATAATGTGGGTGAGCCTCATCCACTCAGTCAAAGGCCTGGAGAGAACTAAAAGATTGACCCTCCCCAAGCAAGAAGGAATTCTCCAGCAGACTGTAACTGCACCATTGGCTCTCCTGTGTCTTCAGCCTCTGGGCCCACCCTTCAGATGTGGACCTGCCAGCATGCAGGCCAATTCCTTAAAATAATTCTCATTATGTGTGCGTATGTATATGTGTGTGTGTGTCATACTGGTTGTAGAGAACCCTGATTAATGCAACCTACCACACACACTTTCTAGATTCCCTTGCTTTGTGTTCTTGGCAACCCCTGCAGACCCCAATCTTAAATTGTTATCACCTATCATCTTTGTACAGATTCTCTATGCCTTTTGGTTATCTCATCTTGTGACCTAAGTCAGTCCCTGAACTGCTTTTGTTTTAGTGACCGCCCCTATCTCATGTATCTAACCTCAGCCAAACCCAATTTTCTGCTCTGATATTTCATCTTGCCTGAAACAGGATGAACCAATAAGAGACATGAAAATAAAGACCACATTTCTAGGAGCCAACTTACATGTTGTTGTATATCATTTCCCTGTTGTGTTCACACTTTCTATTACCATCAAATGATATTCTCATGTCTATTTCTTAGTTGGATCCAAACATCCTACAGTAGCATCTCATAAGAGGATAGCCTACTCAGCACAGATTCTGGCTGCCCTTGTGTATCATCCTACATCAGGCAATGCATAAAAGCAGCACCTGCTAGAAAAGATGATCTGATAGTCCTGTCTGAAGATGAGGGGTCACAGGAAAAGGCCCTCTATAATAATGACTTAGCTGCTTTTGCACAGAATTTCAATGCTTCAAGGATTTTTTAATACTGGCTTTTTTTGCCTTCATAACAGAGAAAGACTTCCCTGTTTGTTTGTTTTGCTTGTTTTGTTTGTTTTGCTTCAGTAGCTATAGTAACAATTGGATAAATTTTCATTAGGTGAGCAGGGTGTCAGGGTCACGTACTCTAATTGTGCTAAAAATTATGTCTTGACTATAATAGCTACAGAATGTGAGCATGAATGATTAGAAATTTACAAAAGGGATCATTTTTCCAGGCAGGGCTTAATACTTAGGGAAAAATATAGAGTTTAAATAAAACATTTTATTTCAAAAGTAATAATTGTGATTCTGGCTCATTCATTTAACAAACCCAGAAGGAGTGCCTTCTACATGTAACCAAAAATAAACATACCTTTCCTAAGTCTGGCTGAATGTACATCATACATAAAATCTAGACTTAAATAATGTAATTAGACAATCCTCATCATCGTCTTAATCAACACTGAGTTACTCAGGCAAAAACAAGGAGGGGAGGATTTATTGAAAGAATACTTGACTAACATTCCAATCCTACAGAGTCCCTACCTTTCAAGAAATCAAACACAGACATGAATTATAATATCATATTCTAGTGTATTTTGTAACTTACACTCAATAGAAAATTTCATCAGAGCCATGTATACACTAATCTATGTTCCTTTAGAAACACTCTCCAGAATCCAATACCTGTCATGCATCTGAAACTTCAATAGTGCACACCACACACATGCTATTCCTCAAACCTTACAGTCAGTTGATCCAAAAGAGCCCGTATGATTCATATAATAAACTACAGATGCCAGGAGACAGCTCAGGCGTAAGATAAAGGGTAATAAAAATTCATTACCTGACATAACAGTTTTCCCTGAGGTGCAGGCAGGTTCTAAAGGGCAGGTTTGTGCATAATTAAAAATCAAGAGTCCAAGGCACCCTGAATTCCTCCTCCTATGTCTCTTCCTCTAGTTTACTACTGTTTGAATATGACTACTGTTATATTAGGGGACATAACTACTGTCCCCAATATAGTTGGGACTATATTGGGGACATAACTATGTTATGTCCCCAAAACAACCATCTATGTCACTTGAATTCTTTTCTCCACAGCACAGTGAACAAAGACCAACATGGAAACCCAGTTATCATAGGGTTAGGATTACCCAGTAAGACCCAGAGTGTGTGGCTGGGCCGCAGTGGATTTCCTTACCTAGCACTCAGCTCTGCTGGCTCCCAGCTCCACCCATCAGCTTGGCCAAAATGCTCCTGAAAAGTTCCTTCCCTTTGTCATTGTGTCCAGGTACCTTTTCCAGGTTCTCCTTCCGCAGATCTTTCTGGATGCTCACCTTTGATCTCTAACGTTGTTCGTATTCACAACCCCCCCTCCCTTGACATTCCTGATTGTGCCTTCAGGCACAGCATCTTGCTCAAATCTCAACTTCAGCCACCCCTTTGTTTTGTGCCTGGTGATGGGCAACTTTTCCCATGTGATGGCCCTTTCCCTAAGCTCAAGCGACTCCAAATTGCTTGTAAGGAAAAACGGACAGCCAGAAGCAGACAATGAATGATAACATCCACAGAATACTTTACGTATCCTGCATTGAACTGGGTTCCCATGGAACCCTGGAGTGAAATTCCAGGTGTTTCAGGGCACTGGAAAATGTATCTCCACCTCTATCTCACACCCTGTATGAGTCAGGGTTCTCCAGAGTAACAGAACAAACAGGATGAGTACACTGATGGAAAGAGATTTGCTACAAGGAATTGGCTCACACAGTTATGGAAGCTGGCGGGTCCGTATCTGCACTGGAGGCTGCAGGCTGGATACCCAGAGTGCAGATAGTGCAGGTGAAGTCTGGAAGCAGTCTTCTAGAGAACTCCCTCATGCTCAGGGAGGCTGGCCTTTTCATTCTATTCAGGCCTTCAGCTGACTGGATGAGGCCCACCCACTTTATGGAGGCAACCTGCTATACTCTAAGTCAACTGATTTCAATGTTAATCCCAGACAACCCAACAGAAAAAATATGGGCAAATAACTTTCACAGGCATGTCACAAAAGTGGTTATATAAATAGCAAATAAAAACCATAATGTACTCCTTACTACCCATTACCAGAAGGGTTAAAATAAAAAATGCTGGCAATTCCAGTTTGGAGAGTAAAGGGAACTCATACAGTGGTGAAAACACAAATTCATGCAACTGGTTTTGGAAAACTGGCATGTATTATACAAGCAAAGCAGTCCATTTGTATACCCTATGACACAGGAATTCAATTTCTCCATACAAATCCAACAGAGAGGCAGGCACATCAGTGTCAAAAGATTTTTATAAGAATGCTGAGAGTAGCAATTTTCATATTAACAAAAAAACTGGAAATAACCCAAATGCCTGAGGGCAGAATGGAAAAATAAATTGAGGTATACTCTTATGTTCATAGTATAAAATGATATACAACCATAAGCAGCACATGAATGAATCTCACAAACACAAATTTGAGTGAAAGAAGCCAACACAAAAAGAGTAACCACTGCACACTTCCATTTATTTAAAAAAAAGTTAAAAAACAGGGAAAATGTATCTATGGTATTAAATTTCAAGAGCAACTCTACCTTTGAGGGAGGATGGATACAGACTACAAAGGCTCAGGGGCTTCTGGGGTTCTGGAAGTGTTCATAATCTTCATCTAATCATGAGGTTCATGGGTATAAATACTTTATGAAAATACAATGAACTCTATATTTAAAATCTGTACATCTTTCTAAATATATGTTATACTGAAACTTTTTTACAAAGTTATCCATAGAAGCATTATTGAAGAATACAGGGCAGTAAATAATATGTTACTAGGGAAAAAAAGACAACAGAAAGTCCTTCTAAATTGAAGTTAGTTTACTACTGTTGCTTTCTTAAGCCCACAGGGCCTGTCATTCTGTCATGGAGCAGTTACAGTGTGAAGCAGAATTGAATTAATTTGCATACAAACAGTAGGCCAGGTTGTCCAGGCATCATCTGTAGACTCTGCTGATTGATGCTGACAGGTGAGTTAAGGTACTTCTCAGTAACTCTATTTTACTCTGTTTTGTTTATTTTAATAAGGCAACAAAATAGCATTAATAATTTAGGAATAAATTTTCCTGAGGATAAGACAGTCATCAGTGGACTTAATTTTTAAATGACACTCAAAAATCATCTAATCATTTTTTTCCGACTGGTGCCAAGAGTGAAAATACTTGTTCTTCTACTATTTCAGCAAGTCTAGTTCATCCTACCCTACAAGGAGATCAGGTTAGACACCAAAACCTCAGAGGAGGATGAGGAAAAACTCAAGGCCCCTAAGGAAGACTTTATGAAGGTTCAGACCTCCAGGAAAATCAGACATCAATGAGACGCAAAAAGCCATTCAAAATTCAGAGACCTGCCACATCTTTAAATACAATGTATTTCACTGTATTTTGTGATGAAATATGCATAACATAAAATTTACCATTTTATCCATGTCTAAGTGTCTAGGTACACAGTCCAGTGACTAGGTACACTAACATTGTGCAACCATCTCTGCCACCTGTCTCCAATACATTTTTCATCTTGCAAATGTAGGGGACTGACATATATTTTCCTAGTTTAAGAATAAAAGTTAGTGAGTAATGTACCTGTTCTGCCCAGAACGTTTGAAAGTAATCTGCTCTGGACAGGCTCCCTGTGAAAAACAAAGGTGTTGCTTAGAGGCATAACAAAGGACCTGAGCCACAACTAGCAAGAGCAGCCCCACCCCACGGCATTGGGGATCTGGAGGCCACACAATAAACATATTTTTCCTGTGATTGCTGCGTACACCCCATAAGATGGCTGGTTAGTCAATGACAGGTAAGACCCCTCAAGGGAGGGGCAACCTAAGCCATGCACAGTCGCCGGGGGTCAGCCGAAGATCTTAGGGGGTCACCCTAAGAGAAGCTGGGGATGAGAAATGCCCCCTGTGGCTCACCTTGCCCATCCTTGCTAATCTCTGTCCTTTATCTATGCCTAGTACCTAGAGCAACCACCTTGAGATTCTGAGTCAGGGGAGTTACTACAAGGAACTAACTTTAATCTTTTAGAGTATAAAAATAAAACAGACCTGGTGTATTATTACTCGAGTCAACCATTTGTACGTGTGTCTGTGTTTTTCTTTGTATTCTGTGCATTTGTGTTTTATGTTCTGTGTTGTTCATCCTCCGTCCTGCAAACAGGCCAGGACAGCAAAACTGAAACTCTATCCCCATTAAACACTAACTCCTCATTCCCCCTCCTCCCACCCCCTGGAAACTACCATTTTACTTTCTATTTAAGAATTTGACTGTTCTAGAAACTTCATACAAATGGAATTATACCGTATTTGTCTTTTTGTGACTGGCTTATTCCACTTAGCATAATGTCCTTGAGGTTTATCCACGTTGTTAGCACATGTCACAATTCCAACCCTTTTTAAGGCAGAATAAATGCCATAAAATGTTCTGTTGTATGATAGATCACGTTTTGTTTATGGATTCATCTACCGATGGATACTTGGGTTGTTTCCACCTTTTAACTATTGTGAGACATTTTTGACATTTTTTTGTGATCAAATAAAGATAGCCACAAATTGTTTAACACTCCTTCCATCAAAAGGTGGGATTGATGTTCTCTGCCCTAAAATCCAGGTGAACTCTATGACTGACCAGAATGGTACAGCAGAAATAAAACTTTGCTAATGTCTGTGCCCAGGCTTAAAAAACTGACAGCTTCCTCTTCCTTCTTACTCTGGCCCATGATGCTGGAGGGACCACATCCCGTCCACTGTGCCACCCTTGCCAAGACCCCCGACATGTGAAGAAAGCCACATGGGGTCCTCCAGACCTGCCCTTCCACCACAGGTAGCAGGAACCTCAGCCACTGCCACTTGCTGCTCAAGAATCACTGAGCTGTCCCAGGCCCACATTTCTGGCCCACAAAATTCCCAGATATGATAGAATGGTTATTTTAAGTCATTAGGATCTGGAGCAATGTGTGATAATATAATAATAGATGCCCAGAACAACTTTGGCTTCAAAACATCAGAAAATCCCTGCAACCCTGCAGCGAAATTTCCTGCTAAAGAAGAACCTTAACCACCTGGAAGAGTTGCTAGCAGAACATACCACCCAGGGCCAACTATGAAAGATCTGGTCAATCCCAGGCATTTGTGAAGGAGCAGCTAGACCACAAGAAACACCCTGAGATTTTGACCCCACAATCCTTAATTTGCTTACTCTCTTAATACAGTTGTAACAAACACATGTTATAGGCTAAGCATTGTGCCAGGCACCTGGGTGACCCAGGTGAGTAAGTCACATGCCTGGTCTCTCTGTCACTGACCTTTCAGTTATGGCCAGCACCTCACACTTCAGCTATTTCTCTATTCCTTTACCATCCTCCAATCCCTGGCTCCTTATTCCAGAATCAACATCACAAATATGGGGTTTACCACAGGTGAGGTCAGTCTGTGCACTCCCCTAATATATCTGAATGTAGCTCTAAAATCACATATCTTTCTTTCCCAGGGAAGAGCCACTTAACCTAAAAAACAAGCAAACAAACAAACAAAAAATATATATATATAACTATGTATTACTTAAAACTAGCATTTTCTAATATTTTCTAATGAATTTTGTTTAGTTCATTTTGACTGTGTAATCTACTAGAAGTTACTCAGTGTGCATTTTAGAATTCACGAGAGAGACAGAAACTCACTGTTAACTTCTAAGTCTAAGACAACATAGAGAATTCAAAAGGAAAACTGAGCAGAATACAAAAAGCTCTTAGGAAAAAATATCCCTTTTGTGTAAGACATAACTGTAAGGCTGGTGGCGGGCCCCCTCCCTTCCCTAGTTCAAAAAAGAAAAGGCTCTTGAGGTCAGACCTGCCAAGGACAAAACTGCCAGGCCCCCGCTGAGAGGATCCACACCCAGATAAGAATGTTTTGGCTCCTGGATTTCACAGATACCTCCAGCCCTTCCTTTCCTCAATGACCACCCAAGGTCACAATGGAAAATCCCCAGCTCTTCCCGCCAAAAGTTTCTACCCAGGCCCAAAGGATATAAAAGGCCTCAGCCCCTTCAAATGAGCGCGACTTCTGGGGCCCCCCTCTCTTTGGACCCCAGAACCTCGTCCACGAGTGTATAATAAAGCCACGTGGTTTGGCCCCCCTACTCTTTCTCTTTCTGTGTCTCTTTTCTTTTCGCCACCGCCGAAAAACCTTACATTTGGTGCCGAAACCCGGGAGGGGAGTCTTGGCTGCGCAGGCCTGCCTCAGGGCCGTGGTCGCGCCGTCCCCTCTCGTGTCATCCAGACCTCGGACCGGGACCTCCACCGGACGCCAGTCGACCAATTGGCCTGGGTAAGTCCCTCTGACCTTGTGTTCCTAGCCCAATGAGTCCATTCCAGGGTCTCTGTCCATAGCCCAAGTCAGAGATCCTCCACCATAAGGACCTGAGTGTCTCGTGGACGCCCGAGCCCCCTCAGTCAGTCCTTCCATCCATAAGGATTTATAAGGACCTGAGTGTCTCGGACGCCCGAGCCCCCTCAGTCAGTCCTTCCATCCGTAAGGATTTATAAGGACCTGAGTGTCTCGGGGACGCCCGAGCCCCCTCAGTCAGTCCTTCCATCCGCAAGGATTCATAAGGACCTGAGTGTCTCGGGGACGCCCGAGCCCCCTCAGTCAGTCCTTCCATCCGCAAGGATTCATAAGGACCTGAGTGTCTCGGGGACGCCCGAGCCCCCTCAGTCAGTCCTTCCATCCGTAAGGATTTATAAGGACCTGAGTGTCTCGGACGCCCGAGCCCCTTCAGTCAGTCCTTCCATCCGTAAGGATTTATAAGGACCTGAGTGTCTCGGGGACGCCCGAGCCCCCTCAGTCAGTCCTTCCATCCGTAAGGATTTATAAGGACCTGAGTGTCTCGGGGACGCTCGAGCCCCCTCAGTCAGTCCTTCCATCTATAAGGATTTACAAGGACCGGAGTGCCTCAGGGACGCCTAATTCACTCAGTTGGCCCTTTCCAAGGCTCAGAGCCTTCTCTCCAAGGCCTGATAAGTGACCTGGGACGCCGGCTCCCGATCTCATTCTTACCTCATTGGACTAGGACACCATGGGCAGTCAACCCTCCAAAATCAAATCTAACACGCCTCTGGGCTGTCTTTTAGCCAATCTTGCAGCCCTGGGCCTCAAGTCTGATATTCGGCCCAAGCGACTCATTTTCTATTGTAACACTGCCTGGCCGATGTATAAATTAGACAATGGGTCACAATGGCCTAAAAATGGGACTTTCAATTTCAAAATTTTACAAGATCTCGATAACTTTTGTCACCAAAATGGCAAATGGTGGGAGATCCCTTATGTCCAGGCTTTCTTCCATCTGCGCTCCCATCCTTCCCTCTGTCAGACCTGTGACCCGTCACAAATCCTCCTTGCGCTGAGTCCTCCACCATCCTTCGCCTCTCCCACTTCTCAGTTGAAAGACCCGTTAGAAACCTCTTCCGCCTTCTCTGACCCACCTGACTCCCTTACCTCTCCCCCTGCTCGGCCTCCACCCTATCTAGGTCCTTCTCCTCCTCCTCCTCATAGTGCCCCACCATCCTCCGATTCCGCTCACACTGGCTCTCTGCCAACGTCCCCTGTTAGTCACCACACTCGCTCCCACGCAGGACCCTCAGGCCAAACCCTTCTCTGTCCCCTGAGAGAGGTAGCTGGTGCCGAAGGGGTCGTGCGCATCCATGTTCCCTTCTCCCTTTCTGATCTCTCTCAGATTGAAAAGCGTTTAGGCTCCTTTTCCAACGACCCCACGGCCTACACCAAAGAGTTCCGCTATCTTACACAAGCGTATGATTTGACCTGGCATGACATTTTTGTTATTCTGGCTTCTACTCTTACTACTGATGAAAAGGAACATGTCTGGGCGGCAGCTCAGGAACATGCCGATCAGGTCCATCTAACGGTCGGGGCCGAGGCTGTCCCACGCAGTGAGCCAGGGTGGGAATACCAGCCAGACACCCCTGCCGGACAAGATGGTAGAACCCGCCGAGATCGCATGCTGCAATGCATTCTTGCTGGCCTCCAGGCCGCTGCCCATAGGGCTGTTAATTATGATAAGCTTAGAGAAATCACTCAGAAGCCAGATGAAAATCCCGCGGCCTTCCTCAGCCGCCTTACGGATGCTCTCATCCAATATACCCGCTTAGACCCCACTTCCCCAGCAGGGGCCACCGTCCTTGCAACTCACTTTATCACCCAGTCCTCCTCTGACATTAGACGCAAACTTAAAAAGGCAGAAGAAGGCCCTCAGACCCCCATCCGAGACCTGGTGAATATGGCATTTAAAATCTTTAATTCCCGAGATGAACAGGCAGAGGCCCAAAGGGAAGCCTGTGTCTACCAAAAGGCTCACCTGCAAGCCCAAGCCTTGGTTGCAGCCCTGCAGCCGGCAGGGCCCGAAAAGCCATTGATTTCGTCTAAAGCAACCAGCCGTGCTCCGCCGGGCACCTGCTTCAAGTGCGGTAAGGAAGGCCACTGGGCCAACCGGTGCCCGCAGCCACGTCAGCCCAATAAGCCTTGTCCGGCCTGTGGTCAAGAGGGACACTGGAAGAGTGATTGCCCCTTGGGACAAAGGTCTAGAGGGTCAGTCCTTCCACCCCCAGACCTGCCGTTGACGGTTTTGGGCTTGGCTGCAGAAGACTGACGACGCCCCGGCTCTGCGACCCCGATCACCCTCGCCGAGCCCAGGGTAACAGTCAAGGTAGCGGGTAAGACAGTGTCCTTTCTGGTTGACACGGGGGCTACCTACTCTGTCCTGCCTTCTTTTTCAGGCCCTACTTATCCTTCCCAGGTGTCGGTTATGGGTATTGACGGCAAACCTTCACGGCCTCCTACTACTGGTCCTCTGACATGTCTTATAGATGACCGTCCTATCACCCATTCCTTCCTTATCATGCCCTCCTGTCCCGTTCCACTTTTAGGAAGAGACTTATTAGCCAAATTAGGCACCACACTCCACTTTTCCTCAGGGACATCCGCCCTTCTCCTTCTATCCCTCTCTTCAGATTCCTCACCCCTGCCTTCCACCTCTCCCAAGATGTGCCCTCTCCCACCGGAACTTGTAGACTCTCGGGTTTGGGACACCTCCACCCCCGTAGTGGCTACACACCACACCCCTGTCCTCATTCGACTCAAAGACCCTTCATCCTTCCCTTCCCGCCCCCAGTTCCCTATTTCGCCGACCCACCGCAGAGGTCTAAAACCCATTATAGAACGTCTTCTGTGTGAAAAACTTTTAATCCCAACGAATTCTCTCTATAACACACCCATTCTCCCGGTAAAGAAGCCAAACGGGTCCTACCGGCTGGTCCAAGACCTGAGGCTCATTAACGAGGCCGTTATCCCCATACACCCTGTGGTGCCTAATCCCTACACTTTACTTTCTCATATTCCGCCCTCCACTACCCACTTTTCTGTTCTGGACCTCAAAGACGCCTTCTTTACTATCCCCTTAGACCCAGCCAGTTACAATCTCTTTGCCTTTACGTGGGAAGATCCTGACACAAACACATCTAGACAACTCACTTGGACCGTCCTGCCCCAGGGGTTTCGGGACAGCCCCCATCTATTTGGTCAGGCACTGGCCCAGGACCTACTCCAATGTCCCTTAGAGCCTAGCACTGTTCTCTAATACGTCGATGATCTACTGCTCTGTAGCCCCTCTTTACGGCACTCTAAGACTCACACTGCCTCTCTACTTAACTTCCTTGCTTCCAAGGGCTATCGAGTGTCCCCCTCCAAAGTCCAGCTGTCCAAGCCCACGGTCACATATCTTGGGCTTCGTCTCACCCCCACATCCCGGGATCTCACTGTTGACCGCCAACAGGCTCTTCGAGATCTCCAACCACCCACGACCGCTGAGCAGATTCTGTCTTTCCTTGGATTTGTTGGTTTCTTCCGACACTGGATCCCTAACTTCTCCCTCCTTGCTAAACCCCTCTATGAGGCAGCCCGTGATGCCCCCGCTGGCCCTTTATTAAACCCCCGAGCTGTCGGCCACGCATTTCTAAAGCTTCGTGACACTCTACTCCAGGCACCACCTCTAAGACTCCCTCATCCTGAAAAACCCTTTCACCTCTACACAGACGAGCGCTAGGGCCTGGCCCTTGGTGTCCTTGCCCAGCCACTAGGTTCCTGGAGCCCGCCCACCTGTACTCCAGTGGCTTATTTATCCAAACACCTAGATACCACAGTCCGTGGCTGGCCGCCTTGCCTTAGGGCACTGGGTGCAGCAGCCTCTCTCACCAGGGAAGCACTGAAGCTTTCCCTAGGACAGGACCTTCATGTCTTTTCTACCCATCGCCTTCAAGATCTCCTAACTCACCGCTCATTGGCGCTCCTTACTCCCTCTAGATTACAGGAATTCCATCTCCTATTTATAGAAAATCCCAATATTACCCTAACACAGTCTCCTACTTTAAACCCTGCTACTTTGCTGCCCATCCCGTCCTTAACCCTCTCCTCTCACTCCTGCCCTGAGATGGTCGATGCCGCCACCACCTCTAGGCCCGACCTCTCAGACCAACCCCTCTCAGATGCAGACTTAACACTGTTTGTTGATGGCAGCTCGACTATGGGACATGATGGCAAGCGCCGGGCAGCCTATGCTGTTGTCTCAGCCTCTCAGGTTATAGAGGCGTCCCGCCTCCCCGAGGGCACCACTTCCCAGAAGGCAGAACTGATTGCCCTCACTCGAGCCTTACATCTAGCCAAAGACAAAACTGTCAATATCTATACTGATTCCAAATACGCCTTTATGATAGCCCACTGCCATGCTGCCATATGGAGAGAACGAGGCTTCCTCTCCACCAAGGGCTCCCCTGTTGTCAATGCCACTCTGATTTCTCATCTCCTCGAGGCCCTTCAGCTGCCCACCCGATTGGCTATCATACATTGCAAGGGACACCTGGCAGACAGGTCCCCTGTCACTAAGGGAAACAACTATGCCGATGCCATTGCCCGCAGCCTCAGTTCTCCACAACATTCTAGCCCGGCTCCTCTCCTCTTTCTTTCTATTCCCTCTCTCCAACCCCGCTACACCTCAGAAGAATGGGGGAGACTCCTCACACAAGGGGGCTCAACTACTACTGATGGATGGATCATACTGGACGGCAAGTTAGCTCTCCCAAAAGCACAAGCTTTAGAACTTGTGAGCCAGGTACACTCCTCTCTCCATATCGGTGCTAAAAGCCTTACTCATTTCTTACAGCCTCTATTCTCACACCCTTCACTAAACTCCCTCATCAAAACTGTCTGTTCAGCCTGTGGCATCTGTGCTCCTGTCAATCCCCAAGGAGGCCTCAAACCCCCTATGACCACCCACCAGATGCGTGGTCATCTCCCTGGGCAAGACTGGCAGGTCGATTTTACGCATATGCCACCCCATAAACGCTTCAAATATCTTCTAACGCTAGTAGATACCTTCACAGGTTGGGTTGAAGCCTTTCCCACTGCCAACGAGACTGCTGGGGTTGTAGCCTCCACTCTCATCACAGAAATTATTCCTCGTTTTGGCCTCCCTTCCTCTATCCAGTCTGACAATGGTCCTGCCTTCATTTCCAAAATTGTTTACCACGTCTGTGAGACACTTGATATAAAATGGAAACTTCACATTCCTTACAGGCCACAGTCGTCAGGAAAAGTCGAGCGGGCAAATAGACTAATTAAAGACCATTTAACCAAGCTTTCTTGCGAAATCCACCAGTCTTGGCCTGACCTTCTTCCCATGGCTCTCACCCGCATTCGAGCAGCCCCCCGCAGCCCTACCTTTCTTAGCCCATTTGAGCTCATGTACGGCCGCCCTTTCCTCATTAATCACCATCTTCCTACCCAGCCTCCCCCACTTGTGTCTTACCTCCCTTACCTTTCTCTCCTTAGACAGCTCCTGCGGGCCCACGCAGATAAGTATCTGCCTCAGGTGCCAGGAGCCACCTCCGATGCCCCTTGTACCAATGTCCAGCCAGGGGACTCTGTGCTTCTTAAAACCCTTCATCCTAAGCCTCTTAAGCCTTGCTGGACAGGGCCCCACACAGTCATCTTAACAACTCCTACAGCTGTAAAGTTGCTGAACGACCCCTCCGGCTCCTGGCATCACTTGTCTAGAATCAAGCGGGCCCCCCCACAGCCTCCATTAACATTATATTCCTGCCAGCAGACCGGTCCCACTAAACTTAAAATCACCCTTACTAAACCACAGGCTTAACAGCATCCATCATATAGGCGGTGACCCTGGTCGACGAACCGCTGCCGCTTCTGACTCTCCAGATTTCTGGTGATCCTCCACGCCCTGGACTGTCCTCTTCTGATTACCATTGCCAAGCCTGCCAAAAGGTTCTCCTAAACACTGGACGGGCCCACTGTTTGTGGTTCCTGGTTAAACAGTTAGAAGTTCCCCTCCGGGTGCACCTATCAACCGACGGCAAAGGATGAAACAGGTACTACTTTGGGCCCTCTTATTCCTAAGTCTTCCATCCCTAATGCTCACTGAGCCAATATATGTCTGGCGCTTCAAAGTAAGGGAAACCTATCACCAAGGGGGCACTCTAATAACCCGCCTGGCGGGACAGGCCGACTGTTCCCCTGCGGGCTGCCAGACCCCTATAACCATCCCACTCCAACTAAAATTCGAGGGATATGGGTTATGCTTCCTGTTTGACCAAACCATGGACTCTTGTCGATGGTGGGGTTCCAGCTACCACGGCTGCCCTTACTGGCAATGCAGGGTCCACATTCCAGGCGTCACCCGATGGTGGGGTGGGGAAGATCACACTAAGCCATCTGTATGGGACCATAATGATGGCCAATATCAGCTCACCATTAAAGACCCATGGGACGACCGATGGGTGACAGGAGAATCAGGCGGCCTATATACTACCGAATGGGGAGCAGCAGGAGAATGCTGGGGAGGATGCACTCCTACTGGAACCATTCACATCAGCAGAGAATATACACTCCAAGACTCAAACACTCACTTCCAGATATCTACCAACATTCTCCAGGCAGAACAGACTCTGGCTGGACAACTTGTTCCTTCTCGTCCCCATAACCCCACTCTCACCTCTTGGTTAGATATCATACAGCACACCCTGACCTTCCTAGATTCCTCTGAAATAATCCCTAATATTTCCCACTGTTTCCTCTGTGCCTCCCTTCAGCGACCCCTGCTGGCTGCTGTCCCTCTGAACTATTCTAACCCCCAAACAACTCCCTCATCAGCTCCCTCATGCTCCACTCCGCTCACTGGAGTTCCCCTTTGGGAACCTGAGCCTACAGGCCAGCCCTATGCAGATCGCGTGTGCTTTCTCACCTCCCACACTGACCCCCACCTACAACTTCATGGACGCTGCCTCACCAACCATACTGTGACCACGACCACCCTCTCTGCTCCGGGACAGTTCTTCTGGTGCAACGGAACACTCACCCGCTGCGTCAATACGTCCACCCCGGGTCCTTGTTTCCCTGTCATGGTGGTCCCTCAATTAACGCTATACGGTGAGTCTGAGTTTGGATGGCTTCTCCCAGGGCCCAGACCAAGACGAGCCATCTTTCTACCTGTCATGGTAGGTCTCAGCTTGGCCTCTTCCATTGCGGCCTCAGGGCTCACGGGAGGTGCCTTGGGTCACAGTGTCATTTCTGCCCAAGACTTTGCAGGTCGCCTACAAATCGCCCTAGAAACCACTTCTTCCTCGCTGGCCTCACTACAAAGACAACTAACATCACTGGCTCAGGTCACTCTCCAAAATCGAAGAGCATTAGATCTGCTGACGGCCGAAAAAGGAGGAACCTGCCTTTTCCTTCGAGAAGAATGCTGCTACTATATCAACGAATCAGGCCTTGTGGAGCAGAACATAGACAAGCTCACCAATCTAAGTGAAGACCTGCACGACCGCCACCGCCAGGATGTATCCATCTTTGGCTGGATGCAGTCCCCTTTGGCTACCTATCTATTACCACTAATAAGACCCATTGTCATCATCTGCCTAATTTTCCTCTTTGCTCCCTGTCTTTTACAGTTCCTCCAGCGCCGCCTACAAGAGCTGTCACGAGTGGCAGTAAACCAGCTACTTCTTCATCCATACTCCCTACTACCAACTGCCCCTCCACCAGCCGACCCCGGCCTATAGCCCCTAACTACGCCCCCTTCTAGCAGGAAGTAGTCAGAAAGAGCGGCGCCCATCATAACCAAAAGGCCGGAATGTAAGGCTGGTGGCGGGCCCCCTCCCTTCCCTAGTTCAAAAAACAAAAGGCTCTTGAGGT
Organism: Microcebus murinus; assembly: GCF_040939455.1. Lineage (NCBI taxonomy): Eukaryota > Metazoa > Chordata > Mammalia > Primates > Cheirogaleidae > Microcebus > Microcebus murinus. The sequence continues at coordinate 26,839,680 of NC_134127.1, read as the reverse complement.
CAGACCTGCCAAGGACAAAACTGCCAGGCCCCGCTGAGAGGATCCACACCCAGATAAGAATGTTTTGGCTCCTGGATTTCACAGATACCTCCAGCCCTTCCTTTCCTCAATGACCACCCAAGGTCACAATGGAAAATCCCCAGCTCTTCCCGCCAAAAGTTTCTACCCAGGCCCAAAGGATATAAAAGGCCTCAGCCCCTTCAAACGAGCGCGACTTCTGGGGCCCCCCTCTCTTTGGACCCCAGAACCTCGTCCACGAGTGTATAATAAAGCCACGTGGTTTGGCCCCCCTACTCTTTCTCTTTCTGTGTCTCTTTTCTTTTCGCCACCGCCGAAAAACCTTACAATAACAAATAATTTTTTTTCTAATAGGGTTTTAACTGCTTCCCAAGAATGGCATGATCAGTTTACCACATTTAGATTTGTCTTATTTCAAAAGGAAAGCCAGTGGAGGCTGGCTCTAGGGGAGTTTGCTTACTGATAACTCAGAATGAGTTTGTCCCGAAGTCACAAGTCAACACCTCCTGGGTTTCTCTTGGGGCTGTCATTGAGCTGTAGGAAATGATGACTTCAGTGTACAGACTGAGCCTCTCCTGTTTAGGCCATTCGGAGCAAAGCTGGCATGTGTAAGGGGACCCACTCTCACAGTGAGTGAGTCTAGAATTAGCCTTAGTGATGTGGGCAAGTGGCAGGCCAGCCGGAGAACTCTCTGAGCACTGACATGCCCCCAGAACTGAGATCTTCTCTCTTTCCCATCATGCTTGCTTAGCTCTGATGTAGTAGTTTCTCTCTTTGTGAGTAGTTTCTTATTTACAGCAAGCTGGGATAGGAGCCCTGTTATGAACTGAGATCCCCCAGTCCCTTCCACATAGTAACAGTGGCTTGATATATTTAGAACACCCACAATGTACCTAGAGCCCTCTCCTTTCATGGGTCACAAATTTAAAAAAAAAAAAAAATGTTGCTAAGGTACTTGTATTAGTCAGGATTCGGCAGAGAAACAGAATCCATAGCATATATACACATATATGAAAAGAGATTTAGTATTAGAGATTGACTCGCATGATAATGGAGACTGAGAAGTCCCACCATCTGCCATCTGCAAGCTGGAGACACAGATGTCATTTTGGTCCAAGCCCAAAAGCCTGAGAACCAGGAGAGCCCCTGATGCAAGTCCTTGAGTCCAAAGGCTCAAGAACCAGGAGCACAGATATCCAAGAGGGGAAGAGGATGGATGTCCCAGTAGAGGCAGCAGGAGCCAATGTGCCCTTCTTCCACCTTTTTGTTCTACCCCAGCCCTCAACAGATTGATGACACTCACCCACACAGGTGAGGATGGGTCTTCTTCACTCAGTCTACTGAAACTACTACAGCAAATGCTAATCTCTTCCAGAAACGTCCTTACAGACACACCCAGAAATTGTGTTTTATCAGCTATCTGGGCATCGTCTATCCCAGTCAAGTTGATATATAAAATCAATCACAATACTCCTGCAAGCCTGACAGAACTCAGACAACCATAACAGGGAACTCTTCCTCATTTCACATACCATCGTTGGCCAATGCCTTCCCAGTTGTGCTGTTACACCAAACCCACCTCTTCAGATCCCCTTGGACGTGGACACAAGCCCAAGGTAAGCACAGACCCCACGGCCTTTGAATATAGGTTTGGCCCACTGACTTGGAGTCATGTCATAACCACATTGATTCCCTGAGCTCCATCTGTACCTAATTCCATCAGCCCACCACTGAGATTCCAGCATCCTTTACAAAGCAACATCCCAAGTTGTTGCTGGTGTTATCTATTCAAAAATAGGCTAGTGAGCAATGACCCAATCAAGCAGAGGAAAATGCTCATTGACAACCCTTGGCCTGGTTATTACATGATTATGGTAATAAAGATTTTTTTCCTTAACTTCTTAGTCAGAGGTTCTGGCAAGGTCCCTCGTTACAAACGTATTAGGAAGGCTATTAGAGTCAGAGTGCCTGAGGGTGAGTCTTGGGCCCACTCATCACTCACTGCAGAACCCGGGCAAGGTAAACTCTCTAAGCCTCATCACTTCATGAGAAAAAGAGCAGTGATCCCCTTCTGTCAGAAGCTTGTTGTGAAGACAGAGTATAATGATTTGTGTGAAGCACATACACAACGATGGAATCACACAATGTAAGTTCATTATTAATAACTTTATCATCACCATTGTTGGCCGTTTTTTTTCTTGGAGAAAAAGTCCTATTTTATTAACCTCAACACTCTGCAGTGTAAACAGAAGGACCAAAAGGTTGATAGGGAGTTCCACTAAGGAACATTTAGGCATGATTTGGTAAAATTGTATTTTTCCTGTTCCAGCAGATGTCCCATTACGGTTACAGCAAAATGAAACCTATTTATACAATAAGAATAAGAACCATGGTTTTTTACCCCAGTCCTCAAGGCCTCCCCCATGGGAAAAATCAAGAAGGCAAAGATGGTCCCGACTTTTAGAAATGTGGGCAGTTTTCATATCACAGTGATGCCACTGGACTTTACAGAAGGAAAACAGGGGAATGGCGTGTAGGTTCCTAAAAAGTTATCATAAAACACTCTGTAATTAGTAGAATAAGAGAATCCACAAAGAAAATCTTTAGTAAATGTTTGCTCACTTAAGAGCATTTATTCCACCTTAAGAAATTACTGTCAGGTCTTGGTAGATAATTGGAAGAAGTTTGGGAGAAGAAAAAACCCTGAAATTCAAATCTTTTCCTCTTTGCCTGCATATTTCACTTCACCTCTGTTGGAAAGGCTTGTTTTATGATTGCTAACTTCTAAGGTTTTAGTTCTAGACACAGCTCCCTTGAGGTGCCAATTCTGTGGGTAGGATGCAGTATTATCCTTTGCCTCTATTTTATAAATGTCTATTTTTTTTACATAAAGTCTCTCTCCTGCCCCAACTGGTATTATAAGTAATAGTGTGCCTTCATAGAAATGTCAAAACACCTAAAGTGCTTCTGATAAAATTTTTGTTATGATCAAAAATAAGGAAGGATGTTGGTGGTCTATGCTTCACAATGTGTGATAAGCACCTCTGATTTCCTCTCCAGGGCTAAAGGAATTTTAGACTGAAAAATGTTATAATCAATATCCCTCCTTTTTTCACCCTGTTTGCAAGAGGAACTATCTTAAGTCCCTCCAAAACTCCCAGCACAAGAGGAAAGGAATAGAGCAGAAAGAATAATAGATTGAGAGTAGTGGAAGGCAAAGCACGCAAAAAGAAAATGCATCTAAGACTAAGCCATTTACATATACTGACAATCTCTACATATTTTTCTTTTCAGTGAGGACTTACTGGGCATCTTTAATGTCAGACATTTGTAAGGCCCTGGAAAAACTAATATGAATGACATACAGTCACTGTGTGCAAGCTCCTGCAGCCTTGGGGAGGGCGGTCTCTACATCTCAGCCCCCAGTAGCCCTATCTACCATCATTCAGTTGCACATACCTATTTCCATCAGAGTTGGGTTTTTATGAATGCGCTTGAAAAAGGTCAGGAAGAGAAATAGTCACCTTTAAAATATTGAATACATAGGAGGAAACAGTAGGCTTAATTGGTGTTGCAAGATCGGCATTTCAAATTTTTGCCCCTAAATGTTTATAAAGATTTTAGATTTCTGGTGATAGGTTTTCTTTAACAAAAGACATTATAATGAAAACTAGGGAATTGCTCCTGTCTCTTTTTCCAAATAAATGTTTACTTTGATTCATGCCCATATTAGCGCAAAGATTTTTCTCTATCACAGTCCTGAACACTATGACTTGCCTCCAATAAGAGTTCTCGTTTTTATCAACCCAAGCCATTGCGAGGGAAATGTGTCTTTTTATTTTGCTTCTCAGGTGCTAATCAATTGCTAATTATCTTTAACCATATCGACCTTCTCCAACTGTTTTTGCCATATAGATTAATGGGTGACATTATAAGGAGCACAATTTCATGCACTGAAAGGAATAGATTCATGCATTATTCACTCCACATAAATACGTGCACTTTTATTTGGAACTTTCAAAGATTTCAGAAAGAAGCACTAAGGAGAGATACAATCTCACAAAGGCAAGAACTGGGACAGGAAAATTATATACGATGGAAATGGGAAAAAATAGACCAATCTGTGCAGAAATGAAGCTGCTAGGAAGGGAGAACATGAGGAAAGCCCAAATAAATAAGCGCCTCCAACTGTGTGTGAGTCCTCATGGTGTGTGCCAGCGTCCTGAACCCCTAAATCTCACCTAGCTGAGCACCACACTTGCAGCCCCGTGCTGGGTCCCAATGGGTGTACCCACAAGAACAAGTCCAGGCAGATGAACACTCTCTTTTCCTCCCATTGGTCCCAGGCCTTCTGGCTTCCCATCCCATGAGCAGAGTCAAAAATGTTTTTGCCTGAACTAAAGGAGGGATAAATAAAAATAAATGGCCTCTTGTAGGCTTCTTTCCTCTGAATTTCCCTTTGTTTTCTAGTTGGCCACCTAGAGAAGGTAGAGAAGGTTGGTGCCTCCTCCAAATAGGAATAAGCTCTGGCCTCTCTTGTGTCATAAAGAGAGGGCATATGAGGAAATCCAAAATGGGAACTCAAAAAGAGTACTCCAAACAGCTGGTATTGTCCCCAGTTTCTGGCACAGAGCTTAAATGACCCTGAGCTATAGAGAATTGCCTGAAAAAATAGGAATGTCTTTGTTATGCTAAGGAGGAGATTCATGGTGGGTCCCCTTCCTGATGGGGGCTGGCCATGGCCACCAGGAAGATCAAACACTTGATTAGAGGGTTGGGACTTTCAGCTGCTGGAAGCCTGGAAAGAGAGGCTGGAGACTGAGTTCAATCAGGTGGCCAATGATACACTCACTCAATGAAACCGCAATAAAATGTTTGGACTCAAGGCTCAGTGGAGCTTCTGAGTTGATGAACACAATGATATTCGGGAAAGGTGAAAGTGCCCTGGCTCTCCGTGGGAGCTCTCCTTGTCATGCTTGGATTCCTGATCCACACAAACAATGAGATAATAAATGTGTCTGTTGTTTTAAGCCACTAAATTTTGGGGTAATTTGTTACACAACAGTAGATAGTTAATATGCTATCCAATAAGTAAAAATAAATAGTCAGTGAGTCACTTCACTATGAAATTATAGTTCAACACGCCCAAATATGTCTAAAAGAAACTGGGAAAAAGTACCAAATATTTACAAAGAATAAAGATTAACATTCAAATTCCCAAAGATGACCAATCAATAAAATGCTTAAAGTGAATAACTCTCTGCCTAAAAGTCTATACTCCACTACTCTCATGATGGGGTGAAGGGAAAATAAAAACATTTCAGACAGAAACAAAGATAATCTACAACTCACAGATCCTTGCTGAATGAACTCCTAAAAGAAGAATACTGAAATAAAAGGAAAGAGTAAAAAAAGTAAGGGTGAGTTAAGAATGGGTGAGCATGTGAGTAAATTTAAACAAACACTGACTAAGTAAAAACAACAATAACAACATATTTGGAGAAATTAAGACATGTTGGATCTAAAATACTGAGGAAAAGACCATGTAAGAAAGGAATTTATTAATTAGAGCTAAATATTCTTGTCTTAATACTGTATTGTTCAGAATGATAGAGATATTGAATAACTTTAGACATTATTTAATACACTGTGCAAATTTAAAAATATATAAAGACAATCACTAAAAGCATAGACCTAGAATAAGTAATTTTTTTATTTTGGCATATTATGGGGGTACAGATTTTAAGGTTTCAATAAATGCCCATTCCCCCCACACAAAGTCTGAGTCTCAGGCATGACCATCCCCCAGATGGTACACATCTCACTCATTATATATGTATATACCCACTCCCCTCCCCCTTCCCACCTGCCCAATACTTTATTACTGTAGTACTTATGTGTCCACTTAGGTGCTACTCAGTTAATACCAGTTTGCTGGTGAGTATATGTGGTGCTTCTTTTTCCATTCTTGGGAAACGTCACTTAATAGTATGGCCTCCAGCTCTAAATAGGAAAATATAAGATGTGCTATATCACCGTTGTTTCTTAGAGCTGAATAGTACTCCATGGTAAACATATACCACATTTTATTAATCCATTCTTGGATTGATGGGCACTTGGGCTGTTTCCACAGCCTTGCAATTATGAATTGTGAGGCTATAAACATTCGAGTGCAGGTGTCTTTTTTGTAGAGTGTCATTGGATCTTTTGGGTAGATGCCCAGTAATGGGATTGCTGGATCAAATGGTAGATTCACTTGTATCACTTTAAGGTATCTCCATATTGCTTTCCACAGAGGTTGAACTAGTTTGCAGTCCCACCAGCACTGTAGGAGTGTTCCTCTCTCTTCGCATCCACGCCAGCATTTATTGTTCGGAGACATTTTGATAAAGGCCATTCTCACTGGAGTTAAGTGATATCTCATTGTGGTTTTGATTTGCATTTCCCTGATGATTAGAGATGTTGAGCATTTTTTCATATGGTTGTTGGCCATTCTTCTGTCTTCTTTAGAAAAGTTTCTGTTCAAGTCCTTTGCCCACTTTTTAATAGGGTTATTTGATTTTTTCTGGCTGATTTTCGTGAGTTCTAAGTAGATTCTAGTTATCAGTCCCTTATTGGATGCATAGGATGCAAAAATTTTCTCCCATTCTGTAGGTTGTCTGTTTACTTTCATGACTATTTCTTTGGCTGTGCAGAAGCTTTGTAGTTTCCTCATGTCCCATTTATTTATTTTTGTTGCTGCTGTGATTGCCTTTGGAGACTTCTTCATAAACTCTTTGCCCAGGCCGATGTCTAGAGGAGTGTTTCTAACATTTTCCTCTAGAATTCTAATAGTTTCATACCTTAGGTTTAAATCAGTTATCCAGCATGAGTTGATTTCTGTGAGAGGTGAAAGGTGTGGGTCCTGCTTTAGCCTTCTACAGGTGACTATCCAGTTTTCCCAGCACCATTTATTGAAAAGGGATTCTTTTCCCCAGCATATGTTTTTGTCTGCTTTGTCAAAGATTAGATAGCTATATGAGGATGGTTTTATATCAGGATTCTCAGATCTGTTCCACTGGTCAATATTCCTATTTTTGTGCCAATACTATATTGATTTAATTACTACAGCTTTGTAGTATAGTTTGATATCTGGCATATTAATGCCTCCCATTTTGTTTTTGTTGCCTAGAATTGCTTTTGATATTTGGGGTCTTCTTTGGTTCCATACAAAGCATAAAATTATTTTTTCTATATCTGGGAAGAATCCTGATGGGATTATAATAGGTATTGCATTGAATCTGTAGATCAGTTTGGGTAGTATAGACATTTTAATGATGTTGAGTCTGCCGATCCACGAGCATGGTACAGATTTCCATCTGTTTACATCCTCTGCTATTTCCTTCCTCAGTGTTTCATAGTTTTCCCTGTAGATGTCTTTTACCTCCTTGGTTAAGTATATTCCTAGGTACTTTAATTTCTTTGTTGCTATTGTGAAGGGTATTGAGTCTTTAATTTGGTTCTCAATTAGATTGTTGTTGGTGTATATGAATGCCTCTGATTTCTGTGTATTGATTTTGTATCCTGAGACTTTACTAAATTCATTGATCAGTTCCAGGAGTTTCTTGGTTGAATCTTTGGGGTTTTCTAGATATAATATCATATCATCAGCAAACAGTGAAAGTTTGATCTCTTCTGCCCCTATTTGGATACCTTTAATTCCATTTTCCTGTCTGATTGCTGTAGCCAGGACTTCCAACGCTATGTTGAATAGAAGTGGAGATAGTGGGCAGCCTTGCCTGGTTCCAGTTCTCAGTGTGAATGATTTCAATTTTTCCCCATTCAGTATGATGTTGGCTATGGGTCTGTCATATATGGTTTATATCATTTTTAGGTATGTCCCTTCTATGCCTACTTTCTTAAGTGTTCGTATGATGAAAGGGTGTTGAATTTTGTCAAAAGCTTTTTCTGCATCTATTGAAAGAATCATATGGTCTTTGTTTTTGCTTCTGTTTATGTGGTGAATTGCATTTATAGATTTACGTTGAACCATCCCTGCATCCCTGGGATGAAGCCCACTTGGTCGTGATGGATTATTTTTTTGATAAGCATCTGGATTCGGTTAGCTAAGATTTTGTTGAAAATTTTTGCATTTATATTCATTAGGGATATTGGTCTGTAGTTTTCTTTTTTTGTTGCATCCTTTCCTGGTTTTGGTATCAGAGTAATATTCACTTCATAAAAGGTGTCGGGGAGGTTTCCATTCTTCTCGATGTTGTGGAATAGTTTCTGCAAAATAGGTACTAGTTCTTCTTTGTAAGTGTGGTAAAATTCGGGTGTGAAACCATCTGGACCAGGACTTTTTTTTTAGGGAGATTTTTAATTGCTGTTTCTATTTCAGCTGTTGAGATTGGTCTGTTCAGGGAATCTATTCCTAGTTGAGCCTAGGGAGGCTGTGTGTTTCTAGAAATTTGTCCATTTCCTCCACATTTTCTAATTTGTGTGAATAAAGATTTTTGTAGTACTCATAAATTATATCTTGTATCTCTTTGGGATCAGTTGTGATATCTCCTTTTTTGTTCCTGATGGAGCTTATTAGAGATTTCTCTTTTCTGCTTTTCGTTAGCTTAGCCAGTGGCATGTCCATTTTGTTTATATTTTCAAAGAACCAACTTTTTGTTTTGTTAATCTCCTTAATAGCTTCCCTGTTTTCAATTTCATTTAGTTCTGATTTCATCTTGTTGATTTCACTTCTTCTGCTGGGTTTGGGGTTGGTCTGTTCTTCTTTTTCCAGCTCTTTGAGTCGTTTCGTTAGATTTTCTATTTGTGATCTTTTTGTCTTTTGGTTATAGGCATTTATGGAGATAAACTTTCCTCTCAGAACTGCTTTAGCTGTGTCCCAGAGGAGTTGATAACTTGTCTCTCCATTGTCATTTTCTTCATAGAATTTTTTTATTTCCATCTTGATTTCTTCATTTTTGAAGTAATCATTTAGTAGGAGGTTAATTTCCACATTTTTGTGTAGAAATGTGAGTTTCTGCTAGGGTTGATTTCTACTTTTATTCCACTGTGATCTGAGAAGATACATGGTATGATTTCTATTTTTTTAAATTTCTTGAAATTTACTTTGTGTCCTAGGATATGGTCAATCTTAGGAATGCCCCATGAGCTGATGAGAAAAACGTATATTCAGTGGATTTTGGGTAGAATGTCCTGTAAATGTCAGTCAGACCCGATTGTTCCAGAGTTTTGTTTAAGTCCATTATTTCTTTATTAATTTTCTGCTTGAAGGATATGTCTTGTGCCGTCACTGGGGTGTTGAAATCTCCGGTGATTATGGAGTTGCTATTAATCCTTTGCTTAGCCCCACTAAGTTTTGCTTTATGAATCTGGGTGCACCTATGTTGGGTGCATATATATTTTAGATTGTTATCTCTTCTTGTTGAAGTGTGCCCTTCACCATTATATAATAACCACTACTTTTGTTGGCTTAAAAACTAAGTCATCTGAAATTAGAACTGCCATGCCAGCCTTCTTTTAAATCCATTTGCTTGGAATACTGATCTCTACCCTTTTACTTTTAGTCTATACGCATCCTTCAGGTTAGATGTGTTTCCTGAAGACAGCATATACTTGGCCTGTATTTTCTTATCCATTCAGCCAGCCTATGTCTCTTGAGTGGGGAGTTTAAGCCATTCACATTTATTGAGAGAACTGATAGGTAAGGTAGATTATTGTTCATTCTGTTGGGTTGGATGTTGTTGCTTTGATTTCTCTCTTGAGCCATTATATTATCTGGCCTTTAATCTTTTGGTTTTGGTTGTTTTTATATTCGTGGGTTTTTATTATGGTGTTCCGTGTGTAACACTGTTTTGAGTACTTCTTGTAGGGCTGGTCTTGTCTTGGTGAATTCTCTGAGACTTCGCTTGTCTGAGAATGTCTTTATTTCTCCTTCATATATGAAGCTTAGTTTTGCAAGGAATAAGATTCTAGGCTGGGCATTGTTTTGTTTCAGAAGAGTGAGAATGGGGCACCAGTCTCTCCTTGCTTGTAAAGTCTCATTAGAGAACTCTGGTGTTATGCGAATTGGCTTACCCTTGTATATTACTTGCTACTTTCGTCTTACAGCTCTTAGAAGGGCCTCTTTAGTTGATATTTTGGTCAGTCTGATGACTGCATGTCGTGACGTCTTCCTGTTTGCATTGAATCCCCCAAGGGTCCTCTGAGCTTCTTGAACTTGTATATTGAGATTTTGAGCAAGGCCTGAGAAATTTTCCTCTATTATATCTTCAAATAGCTTGTCCAACCCTTGAGTATTGTCTTCTTCCCCTCTGGTAACCCTATGACCCTCACATTAGGTTTCTTCACATAATCCCACATCTCTTATAGGCTTTGCTCTTTTCTCTTGTTTCTCTGCTCTATCTCTGTGACTGTTTTATTTCTTTGGAAGGTGTTATCTTCAAACTCTGAGATTCTTTCTTCTGTTTGATCTACCCTGTTCTTGAGACTTTTGACTGTATTTTGTAATTCCCTGAATTTATTCTTCATTTCCAGGAGTTTGGTTATACTTTTCTTCATTGTGTCTATTTCTTTAGTGAACTTTTGTTCTAGGTCCTTGAGGCTTTTAGTGGTTTCTTTGTGTTGGTTATTGAGTTGTTCTTGCTGGTCGGTGAGTTTTCTTATGATCCACATACAAAATTCCTCTTCTGTCATTTTGGTTGCCTGACTTTGGTTGGTGTCCCTTTCTAGGGGGCTGGTGCTCCTCTTTGGGGGTGTGTTTTCCGTTTGGTTCTCCACATTTCCTGAGTTCCTTCGCTGATTTCTTCCTATGTCGATCTGTTGCTGTTTCTGTCCTTTAGGTTTTAGTTTGGGTATTGATACGCCTTGTTTAGTTTCTGAGCCGGTAGGTAGTGTCTGTGGGTGAGATTTGACCACTTCCTATATAATGAGTCAGTAGGTGCCGTGAAAATGATGTGCAGGATGTCCTCCCTGTCAGTAGTTGGCGCTTGCTTGGAGGAACAGGCTACACTGTTGTTTTTGTGTCCTGTTATCAGCTCTTGTTCCTTTAGGGAGGCACTCTAGTGCCTCAGGTGGTGGGTGGGGCCCTGGGACTTCCAGGTGTGTCCTTTTCTCCCCCTCAGTGAGGACTGGTCTAGGAGAGAGTCTGGGCAGAGCTGGGTTGGGTAAGCCTGCCCTCAGGCACCACCAATGCCGTTAGCAGGGGTCAAAGTTCTGTTCTCTGCTTCCAGGAAAAGCTGTCAGGGTGGGGCTGGAATGGCCCTGCTCAGCCAGAGAGTCTGCATGTGGGGATGGGGCTCTCTGAGAGGTGCAGTCTGGAGCAGGCCTCACTTCTTTCCACCCAACTCCACAGCTACTCCTGGGCCTCTGCCAGCAGGCCAGACCACACGCCACCAGGCCTCCCTGGACTGTGATGCTGGCGGGGAGGTTCCCTGCACAGGAACACCACCTGGGCTGGGCATAAGGCCTCCTTTGGGAGGAGGGTTGCCCTCTAGGATGCTGATCTGCCCCTGAAGGCATACACACCTCAGTAGGCTGTTCACAAATATCCCTTCTGTGCCCCACGCAATTCGAGACTTCAGTGCACGAGATCTGGTCTGCAAGTCTGACCTCTGGGTCCCAGAGTTCAAACTATATCCTCACCAGGGAGTGGAGTGCTGTTCCCAATTCACCCACAGTGAGCCCAAGCTGGGTCTATGTCTCTTAGCCTCAGGGTGTGCCCCATTCTCCTGGGATCACCGTGCCAGAAGCACCTCGGAGGGCTGGCGGGTAGGAAGCACACAGCCTGAGTTCCCCTTAGTCAGCTGTAGGGTCCCAAAAGGGAAGGTCCCATTCCCTGGAGGTGCCTCTGGCTGGTGGCTATATTCTCTTTTTAGGCAGCCACGGGTAGGGTCGGCGGAGCGGAGGAGGAGGCAATATGGCGCCTGCCGCGCAGCTGGGGTCTGTGCACACGGAGGTGCCCCGAGGGATTTGGGAGCCTGTGCCATGTCCGCTACAGGCTCACCGCTCGCTGGCAGCAGCCGTATCTGGGCTGGTGTCCGCAGGTCTCTCCACCCGCTAGGGAGCCCACCAGCAGTCCCAGATGCAGGGAAGGGGAAACGGCACATCCACCCTCCCTTCACTCTGGTCTCTGGGCTGCTCCAGCAGTCTCAGCTTCCAGTCTGAATAAGTAAATTTTATTAATAATTTGGTAGAGAGAAAAGAGGTGAATAAAGTAAACTTAACCCAGCCAATAAAAAAGAAAAATAAATATAAGAAGTAAAATAAAAGAATATATAAATAAAAAGTATAAATAAATTCAAACATATTTATTGTAGTAATAAGACTATCCTTACATGTTCTATGACAGAAACTCACAATTGTAATTAAGAAAAAAAGAAGCTGACAGGTAGATAAATAGGCAAAAGAATCTGAAAGAGCTAATCCTTTAAGATGGGTCCCCAGTGACTAACCGGGAGTAAATTTGAATAGAGCTAAGCAGCCATTAGCTGGCTGGAGGTCACACAAGTGCTCAGAGTTCCCCATAAACCCACAGCTCTGTTTAACTTTGGGACTTTCAGAGCCTGAACCTGAACCAACCAATCAGAGCTTACCTTCCTTGACCAATCAGGGATCAGCTGAGCCAACCAATCAGAACTCAGCAGGTTTGACCTGATTGGGAACCTGGGAGGGAATTTTTCCTATAAAAATCAAGCCCTGCCATTGCTGCACTGTTCACTGGAATAAAGTCTCTTTCCTCCAAATTCCTTCTCAGAGAAGTGTTCACAATAGCTACAGATATACATGTAGCTATGTCAGAATCCTGGATTTCGGCACCAAAGGTGTCAGGGTGGCAGTCTGCCCTCGGTTCTTGTGTGCTCGTGGCCAAAGAATGACTAGACACACCAAAGTGTCAAGTCCTCTACTCCTTTCTTGGAAAAATCACCAGCCAGGTCAATATGCAGGAAGATTCTCAGCCAGGGAACAGTTTCACAAGAACAGCTCATTATGGATCTGTCTCTGCAAGCGGAGAGAGACAGACCAACTCACTGACTGACCCACTCCTTTGCTTCCTTCTCGGATTGTTTCCCTGTATTAGCCTAGTCTGGAGGAGGGCTCTTGGGAGGCGTACGATGTTATCAAATGATCAACAGGTGTCCTCAAAATGCCACCTGCATACATGAGCTCCTTTTAAGAAAGCCCACCTGGTGGGGGGGAGGGGTGAACCACAATGCAGATTAAAAGCTAATGTCATATTAATTACTGCTAGATTACTCTAGGTCATTTTCTAAATCTTATTGTGCCTGGACTGGGTAATTCCTGGATTGATAAAGCATTTTCTCCTTCCTCAGGTGTAGCAGTTGCTCAGGATAGGAGTAAGGGTGTGGCAACACCACAATGGAGTGCCTATCCTTACCCTTCTTCCCAGGTGGAGCAATTGCTCGAAACAGCACCAAAACAGGGAACCCTTGTCCTGAGAAGAGCTGAAGATCCTATTTACCTTACATTTATAGACATACATGAAGAAAGCACTAAGCAGAAGAAATATCTTTAATGCAAAAATAAAATTAAAAATAGGGTTACAGAGAGTCATATAAGGAGCAAAGAATCAATTCACCAGGAATATTATCACAATTTTTATGAACTCATGTAACCTTGATAATATGGCCTCAGAACTTACACTAAAAACATTTTTTAAATATTTTTTGAAGTAATTCCAAGGAAAAATGGTCAAATCTACAGTTGCAGTGAAGAGTTTAATATATCTTTCTTAGCAAATGATAAAACAAGCAAAAAAAATAACTAAAAGTATTCCAAAAATATAAACAAAACAATAAGCCTAATCTAATGAGCATATATAGAACCCTGCACCAGCAGTAATAAATGCATTTTCTTTTCAAGTACAGTATGCATGGAACATTTACAGAAATTGACCACACATGAAGTTGCTCAGTAATTCTCAGCCAATATTTTCGAATCAATATTGTGAACTAAAATAAAATTTTAAGGCTCATCCTTCCACCGGCTGACAAAATGGATCCCACCTTTTTGGACCAAACCAATGTATGCCTCCCACGCATTGATTTATGACTTTACCTGAAATGTATAAAACAAAACTGTAACCCAACCACAGCAAATTCACTTGCTCAAGGCTTCTTGGATGTGGCTCCAGGTCATGGTCCTCAAATTTGGCTCAAAGTAAACCTCTTTAAAATTATTGTACAGAGTTTGGCTTTTTTTTTTCCGTTAATAAAATCATACTGACCATATTCGTTGACCATAAAGCACTAAAATCAGAAGAATATCCAAAAGTTCAACAAAAAGAAAGCCACATAGCGCTTAAAAGCTTCTGAAACATCAGTGCAAACAAGGCTTTGTGAGTCAGCATGCTCCCCTTCTCCTCCTGGAAACCACAAAAAAAAGCAATAAGGAGAACCAAAACCATTTTGCAAAATCCATTTTTTCAGTGAAACTAGAAGACAGATAGAACCCATAGACTGCAAATTACATACAGAAGCAGCCAAAAGACACTGATTTGGGACAAAAGCCTCTCAAAGAATTGAAGAAAAGAAGGCGTAGCCAAGGTTAATCTCAAAAAAAATCAGCAAAAATGCACTGCCTCAAGGCGAGAGCAAAACAAAAGACAGCAACTGCATCACTTGTTTGCAACAGTGGGAGGTGGAGCCTGGGCAGAGTGAGGGTTTGGCAGCTCTCCTGGGTTCCTGAGTGGTTCAGGTAAACCAGGAGGCAGGGACCATACACATGAGTCATGTTTGTCTCTGTGGCCACCAGGATTTGCCTTTCAAAAATAAAAACCCAAACAGTAATAAACATACAAGAACTCAGGGAACATTGTTCCCGTGAGTCTTCCTGAGGAAATTAATAAAGGATGAATCTCAGCCAACCAAGTTAGGGAAATAAAAGAAAAAACATGGATGTGATGTTTAAATATAGAACTAAGACATGAACAAATATAAAGATTGAAGTAGGAGACTGTAATATATATGTTATATTCCTGACAATGTGGAAAAGATTCAATTAGTAGAAACGAGGCAGGAAAGAGAGAACAAATGGAAATTAGAGTAAGTTTGTTAATGTGTAATCCAAAATAGCTGGAATTAAATATAGCTTAGAGCTAATAAAGTAATTAAAAGTATAAGCATACAACACTATGAATAATATTATTAATAAATGCAAAATAGGTGGTTGAGGAGTGGGATTAGGGAGAAAAAGGAAACAAGCTAATTTTATGATTGCTCTTAGAAGAAAACTAATAGATATTCTTTAAGGAAATAGGGTTCCAAAGTAATTATATGATGGTATAAAAGTAACCTTTGAATAAAAATACCAACTTTACTAATTATCAAAAGAATTAAGCAAAGAAACAAAGCAATTATTTGATATTGTTAATAATATATTTTCAATAGAGTTTATTTTTAGAGCAGTGTTAGGTTCACAACAAAATTGAATGGAAAGTGCAGAGAATCCCTATATATCCTCTGCATACTCACAGTCTCTCCCACCATCAACATCTTGCACCAGATAGGTTCATTTATTACAATCAGTGAGCCTATATTGACATGTCATTATCACCCGAAGCCCATAGTTTACACTAGGGCTCACTCTTGCTGTTGCACATTCTGTGGGTTTGGACTAATGTATAATGATATGTATCCACCATTACAGTATCATTCAGAGCAATTTCACTGCCCCCCAAATCCTCTGTGCTTCACCTGTTTATCACTCTGTCCCCAACTGCCTTTTACCATATGGTAAGACAAACTGTCTTAATAATATCTTTAAAACATAAAAACAGAAAGCAAAACATTAAACAATATGATACAACTAAGACCAAACATCACTTTTATATTAATAAATGTAAAAGGGCTATTACGAGAAACAGATCAGATCACAAAACAAAATCTTATTGTTTAGTCTTTAAAAAAAAGAAAACCCCTGCTTAAAATTTTGCATGCAGCCAACACAGACACTTCGTAGGTTTACTCTTGGGAGACAGCTATCTCGAATAGAGTATCCAGTAAGCACTGTGATTTATAATTAAATTTGATCTTGCTCCCATTCAGGCACAATGGAGAAGATTCAAAAGCCACATTGTGGCATACCCGGGTAGTCAAGAAAATCAGCTCTGGTCATAATAAACTTGGCCAGCAGTTCGTACCTTCTGAAGAGTAATCATGTTAGGGGGCGTACTTTTAACCAAGTAACATTTTCAAGCTTTCATGAATAGAGGAGACATTAGCCTAAAAATTAGGTGTTTGACATATGAACTTGGCTTTCCTTTCAAAAGAAATATATATGCAAAATCTTTTCTCCCTTAAGCCACAGGTATGGAATCTCATTTATAATGTTAGCTGGCTTGTTGCAAGATGTGTAACAGTAACCCGGAAAGGTCAGCATCTTCCTTTGTTAGCTCTCCTGTTCCAAGTGGGGTGAGGTGGGACATGGAGCCTATTTTCCTGGATATAAACATTTCTTTTCATAGATGGCGAAATGCGGTTGAAAATGAGTTCTTAGTATAATATTTCCTTCTTTGGTTTAAGAAAGAAAGCTTCTTTGGTTTGGCATCACTAATATCATGTATGGTCCAAAAAGAGGAATATTTTTCTAGATTTTCATTCCAGATTTTCATTTTCATTTTCATTTCCTTCTACCATCCCTGAAGGAAGAAAGGCATTGTGATCTACTCACTACATGAGCACTTGTGGGCAGTTATTGCCATTATGGTATTTATGAATTTGGGAATTCGGAAAGGTTTCTGGAACCTTCTCAAACGTCAGGAATCTCCTATGTTCTGGGCAACATTCTTTTTAGTAAATTGAGCCTGTCTTGTTATTTAAATTATTTCACTTGGATATGTCAGATCTTCCCTTCTTGGCACTAACTCCCAGTTAGATGAGGGTTGTGTAGCCAAGTATTAAGTACCACTTTATATTTCTGTTTCTCTGAATGTCGGCCTAATAAACCACAGCATATCAACATGTCCTTTTCTGGGTCTAAATTATCAAGCAAAGGGCTCCAGCAAGAGGTTCATGGCCATGGTGGAAATAAATAAGTAAACTGTATAATGCTTGAAAAAATCTATGGAGGTTTGACATAAAATAATGACATTTCCAAATAGCAAAGAAAAACCAAACATCAACAATTGAGAGATGTTATAAATAATATTGAGGGAAGATTTTAATCATATTTAAAGGGCTTTTTTTCTCCTAAATTAAATAGTAAAATATGTTCAATGTTAAGAATAATAATAAACACAAAAAAACATTCCCCCAAAAGTTACTTGTAATTCTAGTCTCAGAGAAAACATCATTAATATTTCAGTGTATGTCCTTTCAATATTTTAAATGTTTATGAATGTATAATTACATATACATACATTTTTAGAGATGTAAGAGTATAATCCACGTTTTTGCAATTTTTCTTTACTTAGCAATATATTATAATTATTTTCTCATGTCAAATAACAGTACCCTTTAAAATAATTTTAATGAATGCATAATATTCTTGACCATATATTTAGAAATGCAGCACCATAACTTACTTAAACAGATTATATCTAGCTTTTCACTTTTATAAGTAAAGCTAAGATAAATGTGTTTACACATACATCTTTATGCAACTTTATAATTATTTCCTTAAGATAAATTCATAGAAGTAGAATTATTATATAAATCATTGCACCTTTCTTTTCAAAATTTTATTTAAAAAATATGACAAATCTATAGAAAAGTTGTAAAAATAGCATAATGCTGACAATTGGTGATTCCAGATGAAGGGTATTCTCCACACTTACTTTTATTTCTCTCTTATTTTCTCACTTCTTCCCTCTAGCAACCCCCATGACATTACACTTGTATATACTTTAACATCTTTTTCTTAAAAACAAGGTTATCCTCTATAATCACCATAAATAACCAAACTCGGGAAAATTAAGATTGACGCCACACTATTATCTAACGTGCTTGTCATGTTCCAATTTTCTCAACTATTTCAAAAATATCCTTTATATTTTTTCTATCCACAAGCCAATTAAAGATCACAAATTGCATCAAGCTGCCAGATCCCTGTGGTCTCTTCAACTCAAGTAGTGACCTCGGATTTCTTTTTCATAAAATTGAGAAATCTTAGTAAAATATATTCAATGTTAAAAAATAATAATAAACACAAAATAACACTCCCTCTAAAAGTTACTTTTAATCCTAGCCACAGCAAAAATGTCATTAATATTTTAATGTATGTCCTTTCAGTATTTTCAATGTTTATGAATGTGTATAATTACATATACATATATTTTTAGAGATGTATCACTGTGAACCATATTGCTTTGCAGAAGGGCCCCTGATTTAGATTTGATTGTTGGCTCATGATTAGATTCAGGTTAAACCTGTTTTGGGTGGCAGTATTGAATAGGTTGATGTTGTGTCCTTGAAGCATCACATCAAGAGACGCATGATGTCAGTGTGTTCCACTGTGGTTGGTGGTGAGTTTGAGCGTTTGGTTGAGGTGTTGTCGGCCAGATTTTTTCAATTACAAATGTACCATTTTTCCTTTAAGACTCAAAGATAATTTGTGGGGTGACATGCACTTTTTTAATGCTTTGGTTACATATTGCCAAGTTCCCTCTGGAAAGCAATAAATAGGAGCTAGACAAGTTTGAGGAAGTATATGTACTTCTATTTTCTTACCAAGAAAGCCAGGAGCTACCAATGGTCCATTCTTTCTCTTTCAATATGAGAGATAAATGTTTGTGGGTGTGTTTTTTGCTTCTTTTTTATAATTCAAGAGCTTAATAATGAAGTGTCCTGAGTTACTATGATTTGAGTCTAACCCTAATGAGATGTCTTCAACTGTCATATCTCCTTATTTTCCCTGGACCTCCTAGCCATGGACACATTTAACCATTTCCACCCTTGCTTCTTGGCAGTTTGCATCCCATCTGATCCCAATGTTGTCTCTCTGATCTCTGTCTATCCTGACTTTTTGATGGCACCTCTTTGCTCCTACCCACTGTCACAGTTCTCAGTTCACAAAGAGTCCTGTCCAATAGGAAGCTCTTTCCCTCATCCCAGGATCTGATTTCCATGGCAGACTCTGGCATCAAAAGACTCTGATGCAGGACACAGAGCCTGGTTGAGACAAGCAAATATGCTCGAAACACACTTGCTAGATTAGGAAGTGAATGACATCAAGTGAGATATGGTAGAAAGGCACTGGTTTTCTAAAATTTGTTTCCAATTTTTTTACAGAACAAAGAGAGAAACTTGTTTTCTGGTTGTTGAACTAAATTACATGTATAATTAGACTGCATGACTCTTGTTAGGCCATCTCTCTGAGTTTGATTTGACTATAATGGATGCATAAATTTTCTCCATCTTATTCTTCCCTAGGGTCAGGTGCTCTACTCACAGCCCATTCTCCCTTCTACTACCCCTTCATTTGCACTTATTTTTCCTACACAAGCCATTGATCCTATCTCCCAACTCTGAGCCCCAGACTTTCATGCCCTGTCCACTCCTTTCATGATGCCAAGTATCAGCTCAATAAGCAAAGTGCTGGCTCAATCCCAAACTCAAAACATGCTGGGATCTGATTCACTGTGGCCTGGCTTCTGGTACTGGGGTCCCTGACCTCCAATGTCAAGTTATTGTTCTGTCCTTCCTACAGGCTTCCTGTTTGCTGACCCTTTGCCTGACTTTGATTCAGAACACACATTTTCCTAACCTGGTTGGCCTGCTCTGATATGAATGTTTGTTAATGTTTTAGTGATAAGTGACTAACTCATGGTCAAGCAATTAACCTGATAATGTAGTTTTCCATTGCAAGAATAATAAGCCAAATATATCTGGCCCATTTTTTCACATCCTAGATATATTAAAACAGGAGTTGGCAACTTCTGTAAAGAACCAAGTAGTAAATATTTGGGACTTTGCAGGCCAAGTGGTAAAATTGAGCATATTTTTTAGGTATCATACAAGAAATAAAACAATATTCTAATTTTTATGGATGAAATTCAAAATATAATAATAATTGAATACTTTTTTCCAAATATAGGTTTACTATTAAGGAGAATAAAATTCTTTTTTGAGGAGTGGGTAATGCTTCACTTAATTGGGATTAGTGTTTCCTATCACCAAAATCAATTGGAAATGTTCCTCTGTTAGTGTTTATCAGTAATAAGAGTTGATGTATTTCATCTTTGAAAAATGTCTTTTTACACAAATAGGAAATGCCAGATACTGATATAAATCCATGAACATATGATTTTAATTGAGGATATTCATCATCTGAAAGAGATGTTTTAGAATTCTATTAGATTCTTCTCTTCATAGTCTTAGTATATCACCACATTGCAGATGGGTCACTTCCAGTTGAAAGCCAGGTGAAAGCTCCTCAATTCCACATTTAAATAGATTTTTGAAGTATGTAAATTTCCTTTGGTCTTTCATCAAGGTCCAAAAAATGCTACTGGAACTATAATTTGAGCTTAGAAATTATATCCACTGTAAAATTGTATGGAAATAGAGGTCTTACTTCTTGCTTTAACTTTTGACATCACCATAAGTATATAAAGCAGCTTGACATTATTTGTGATCCAAATAACATTAGTACTTGTCAAAATGACTTTACAGCAATGCAAGTTTCACACAAAAACACTGTTTTGTCTTGTAATTTTAGATTTAATTCATTTAAAAATGTTATCAAGTCTGCAACACAAACTAATTTCCAAAGCCATGTAGTGTTCCATAATAGTGGTTGAAGGTAGTTCTTCTCATTCAAAAAAATTTTGCTCTTGACCCTAAAACTTTACCTCTATTCAGCCATCATATTGCTATGGCTTAAAACAAGTCAGGTCATTCAGCCTTTATTTCTGACAACATTTTACAGAATTGACAATGATTAAGTCTACAAGAGCAAATGAAATTTAACATTGTAACTATTGGTTCAATAACATATTATCTATTAAAATATTTTCTGCATAGTACTTGCTAATTATAAAGTCAATAATCATTGGCTTTAAATACTTTGCATTTCCATGAGTTTTGGAAATTTGTCCAACTAACATTTGTTCTGCTTCACATGTATTTTACCAACATTAGTTGTAACACATCTTATCAGATTCTACTTCAGGTTGTACTTAGTGTTTTCTCAATTTCTTTGAGCATATTCTCATCAGTAGTATTCTAAGTAGACAATTTTTGTAGAGGTTGATCTTTTATCACTTTAACTCAGTATTGACTCCTTACACAACTAAGCAGTATTCATAACATCTGTCAACTCATCAAGAACCAATAGAAACTACTCAAAATAATTTGCTTTGTTTTTTGATAATGCTACTGCTCCCAAATTCAACTCTTTCAGCAACTATTCTTGCTGAAAAGCTGATAGTCTTACACAAGGTTATTTTCCCTGAACACATTCCTTTGGCTGCCAAAACAAACACAATGTAGTTAACACACTATTGGTAAACAGCTTTCTGTGCTTGATCAACAAATGAGTCACATAGGCCGTGCGTGGTGGCTCACACCTGTAATTCCAGCAATCTGGGAGGCTGAGGCGGGTCGATCGCTCAAGGTCGGGAGTTCAAAACCAGCCTGAGCAAGAATGAGACCCCATCTCTACTATAAATAGAAAGAAATTAATTGGCCAACTAATATATATAGAAAAAATGAGCCGGACATGGTGGCGCAGGCCTGTAGTCCCAGCTACTCGGGAGGCTGAGGCAGTAGAATGACTTGAGTTCAGGAGTTTGAGGTAGCTGTGAGCTAGGCTTATGCCACAGCACTCACTCTAGTCTGGGCAACAAAGCCAGACTCTGTCTCAAAAAAAAAAAAGAAAAAGAAAAAGAAAAAAACAAATGAATCACATGGAAACTTACTTTGCTTGCAACATCATTTTCGTTATTTATTTTTGTGAAGAAATTCTGCTCTGAAAACATATTCTATTTGAAATTTTATAATTTTTTAAACCATTGCTTTTCTGTGAGTTAGGAACATTGTGATGAGTGCTTAGTCTGGTTATGACGATTCACAACTATAGTGTCATCCAATGATAAACACAATCCTTTGTCATCTAATTCAATAACAAAATAATTAACGCTTTGTAGTGCCTTAAAAGTGTGAAATTCAAAGTCCACTTTTTCTTTCCTTTTTTTATTTTTTATTTTTGTCTTGTTTTGTTTTGACATAATGGATATGCTTTGGGTAATAAAACAAATAAATAAAATGTCATGGCATGGTGATACATACAGCATTTGAAATACTGTCAAGTTATAACTGAGTTCACTGTGATTTATAATTAGCTGAGCAGCAATGTGAAGCAAGGAGGACCCCATACGGTCTGCCATGCCTGCATACCTTTGCTATCGTAGCCCAGAAGCAACCACAAACCAGCATGGAAATGAATGAGCATGGCTATGTTCCAACAGAACTTTATGTATGGACACTGGAATTTGAAGTTCATACCCTTTTCATGGATCACAAAATATCACTCTTCTTTTAAATTTTTTTTCAGCCATGTGAAACATAAAAATCATTCTTAGCCCCCAGGCCATACAAAAACAAGTTGGTAAGCTTGATTTGGTCCATGGGCTGTAACTCACTGACCCTTGTATGAAAACACACAGCAAGCCTGGTGACATTATATCTTTGCCAAAGTGGGTTTTGATATTTACTCTGATAAAAAGCAAGCACACACAAAAATAAAGATGGAACACCAAGTAAGGGCTGTGGCACCTCATCTGATTCCAACGTTTGAGAAGTGCCGTGGTGGGTCCAAGAGGCTCTCACATTCCATTGGTAATTGTGATTATTTAAGAATAAAATATATTATTTTTCAATTTATGTATTTTTATCAAATGACCACTAAATTGGCAGGCCAAATATTTATTAATTTATTATAACATCTCTACTTAATAAGCAGAAGTGTTAGATATATTGAGCCTCAGGAAACCATGAAAAAATTACTGAGACTATGAACCTAACAAGTTTGAGAACCTCTCATCTGGACTATGACTTAAGTCAGGGCCAGCTCCTTACAAATTAGGTGGGGGTCTCTTTGGGGAAGCCCAGTATTCTCCCACACAAGTCAAAATCTTCAATCCAGGAGAAGGGAGTAAGGACCCCTCTGCCTGGGACTTTTCTTTCCTAATAAATTGAGACCCATGGGGGGGGGATGGGAAAATAGAAATAGCTCAAAGAAAGTAAGTGACAAGAACAGAAGGAAAAGCAAATAGAAAAATGAAGAAGGGGAGTCAATAGTTCTACACCGTTGTATGTTTTTATTTTTCCTTTCCCTAGATTCCCCTGCCTTCTCTACAGTGTGTTTCCCTATCACTTCTAATCCCAGGCTTGTTTGTTGATTTGCTTAGGCTGTTACAGTAGAATTTGGTTTTATTGAATTCTCAGCATGAAAACAATCCTTGCTAAAAGCAAAATTATGTGTAAAAGTC
Organism: Microcebus murinus; assembly: GCF_040939455.1. Taxonomy (NCBI): domain Eukaryota; kingdom Metazoa; phylum Chordata; class Mammalia; order Primates; family Cheirogaleidae; genus Microcebus; species Microcebus murinus. The sequence goes on along the minus strand of NC_134127.1, from coordinate 26,816,216 downwards.
TCTCTTCCTTCTAGACAGTGATAAGAGCAGCCTCTGTGAGTGAGCCTAATCCTTTTCCAGTGGATGGGCTGTTGGAATTAATTAGGGAAGGGACATCTGCCCTACCGTGGAGTTGTTCACAGTGCCTAGACACATCCATGGCCATAGAGTAAGGAAGAGTGAAAGCAGAAGCGGGCAGAGCCATGAGAGAACGCACCCATTCACATACTTATTCCAGATCCGTTCCTTCCTTCTTCCATGAAGACCTGGCCCCCTCTGTCATCTGGAGCATCAGAGAGTCCTGGGAACCCTTATTCCTTCTAGTACCTCCACACTTCAGCCACGTCAAGTTGCCAGATACCCCAAATGCAGCATGCCATCTATGCCCTCCACCCTTCTCTCCTGTCCATCTGATGGAAATCTAGTCGTCTTCCAAGAGCAAGCATGGGGGCTCCTTGACCTCCTTAAGCCAAATAAATGAATCCTCCTTTCATGCCACTGCTGAAGCTACTGCTGCCAAACTTCAGTTTTATATTAGCCACAGTGAATTGTAATTGTCTCCTCTATCAGGCTTTGACCTTTTGGAAGACAAGGCTCTGTCTCTTTTACCTTTGTCTCACAATTGCCTAGAATAGTTACTGGCACATAGGAGACACTGGATGAATATCTGTTGGTTGAATAAATGAATAATTGAATGCTGTCAGTGTCTCCGCAGAGCCCTGTGCTGCTGTTGAGGGAGGCAGTCATCCCTCCAACTCTATGACAGCTAGCTTTGATTCAGCACTTTAGAGCTTAGGGTACTCTTTCATGCACATGAATCCATTTAGTTTCTCTAACAACTTGAGACAAAGGAAGTATCATTATGGCCATTTTAATACAACTTCTAAAATGAAGTTCAGAAACATTGTAAGACCTAGCTAAGGACACAGTTAGTTACTGGCGGGTATGGACCTTAAACCTAGTCTTAGTGAAGACTAGCTCGAAGTCCTTCCTTCAGTAATAACCTTTTGTCTGTCACACCATGAGTGCCACGCCAGTACCTCCTTCCTCCCACCTTGCATCGGAGTTGCTTAAGGCAGTGTCTCAGCTAGGACTTCATGGTTATAAATAACTGAAACTGCCTCAGACTAATTTAAGAAAATGACATTTATTATAAGCATGTTGGGGGTTCATAAAACCTATAAAAGGCTAAAAAAACGGGCACCCCACCAAGGAAAGTGAGACACTGAAATCACAGCAACCACACTGCAGCAAAAGCAGATGCAGCGGCACATCAAGACTGGGACGAGTCTGTGGCAGAGGCTTCCTGAAGCCTCAAGCCACTCTCACCGGCCTCAGAGTTCTGGGAGGCAATCCAACCAGCCAAGGCCAGTCACTTGCCCCTGTCCAGCTGTTCATGGCAGAAGGGAAAAGACCCAGCAGAAGGGAAAAGATCTTCAGATTCCACAGTGGGAAAAAAGCATCCACACTTACTGTTCCCTGTGAATAATTCCCCAAAAGGGAATGTGAGTGTGGTTAGGAAGAGGGAAAAATATTGGGCAATAATAAACAAACAAATAAATGGTTACTATATTATTTATTTGGAGCATTTTACATAGATGAGAAACAGAAAGGTGAGTGTGTTTATGTTGACTGTTTTCCTGAATGGAACTATAAACCCAACATCTATATTTAAAAGACAAATAATAAGATGCTCTCAACTCATATATAAAATGTCAAGATATGAAAGATTTCAGGCTGCCATGACACAGAAGCTCAACAAAACTTCTTTCTGGCTTTCTTTCTTTTTTGCCTTAGTTATTTCTTTTTTACAGCTTTATTTAAGTATAATTGACAAATATATTTTTTTAAATGTGTCTACCCTCCATCATGTGGCATGGTTACCTAAACTTGAGGACTTATTTCTCTAAAAATATTTCCCAATTTGATAATTTTTTTAATCAATAAAATTTTCTGGGTTTTATTTGCTTGACTCTGACAAGTTTGCTTTTGGAATGTCAGGAAACTTTGGTAATTAAGTTTCTTCCCATTTTTTGCCATCCCCCAGCTTTGCAATACCCAGAATCTACTGAAATCTCAGACCCCCTTGAAATCACAATTAGGTCTCCATTTCTTATGTGCCTGTAACTTCATTGTACCTTCAATAATCTCTAATTTGGCGTTATGTTTTCTTGGTTTGAGGCTTTACTGTGGAGTTTGTTTTGTTGAGTGGTGTTTCTTGAGACTGGCTACAGCAAAGAAGTCAACTCTGGATACTGCTCAAGTTTCTATTGATCAGCGAAATTGGTGAGAGGGATCAATATTTAGCAATTTCTTTTTCTTTCCAAAATATTGAAGGAAAAAAAGACATGTGATCAGTTATTTACTATTCCAGCTGGTACATAGCAGTTAAAAGCTTAACCCACAGTCACTTAATCTTTCTGTGCTTTAATGAAGCTCCTGCTCTGGCTTCAGCATCAGGTCAATTTGACTGATTGCCATGGGACTTGCCATAGTTATCTACTACTCCTTACTTGCTTAATTCCAGAAACTGGAAAATGACTTTGGAAGGCAGCTTTAGGAGGAAGACTATCGTCCTGTATAGTCTAACCACCACCCCACCATACCCCGCCACCTTCTTTAAGAAACAGGAGATAGGGCTGGTGGCAGATGCACTGCAATTCTAAAAAGGGCTGCAGCAGATATTCCGACATTCATAAAATATGCATAAAGCACTCATTATATGTTAGGTATTTATTTAAACGATATGAAATTGGTTTTGTGGGCTAAAAACAGTTAAATATCAGCAATTCCATATGGTTGAATCTAAATAAAGCTGGCTTAGCTCTGAGGATACATCAGAGAGGTGGGCAGATGTTGTCCTTGCCCTTATGGCAGGGAAAATAGGCATCAAACGTCATTGTGTTATACATACATTATTCAACTATGTCACAGGCTTTGCCTGGAGAGCAGGGAACAGAAGAACTTTCAATCGAGGGTTGTTTGGAGACAGCTTCTCTGCAGAAGTGACCTGGGGCTCCATTCTGAACAATGGGCATGTGACTGAGCAGAGGTGGAAGACTGGGGATATTTCAGGCTGAGGGGACCACCCCAGAAGGGCCTGGTGGGGTGCAGGAGGATGCATCAGGGCACCGCATAGGTCCCTGAGAGGCAGTAGCCCTCAAGTAGAACTCCCAATGAAACATTATAGAATTCTGAATATTTTATAATGGCATTTGTCTCTAGGAGCAAGAAAAATGCTATGGTTGATGGAAAGACCAAATAGAATTAGATACGACTTCAATAACTTTGTGTGGCACTAAAATGTCTTACAGAATTAATTCAGAGTTTACAAAATGGAGGTTCAGGTTCCACCTGATTTAGAAAATTTTACCATTCGGAGATTAAATGGTAGTGATTATCCAGGTGTAATGAACAGAACAGGAGGAAGCTAAAAATCAATCTTTCTATCAAGATTCACTGGGCTGCTTTCAAGCTTTTGTTTTTCATCAAATGTATGTTTGAAGTTATTTTTCCCCCAGATGAATTAATTCACCATTTCCTGGTTTTAAATATTTCCTTTCCTGCTCAGCTTTCTGATCTGTGAAATTGTTTTTATTCCTTGTCTGCCATTACCAAGGATGTTCACCTAAACTGGGGCCCTCTGACAGAAATTTACAGATACCTCCTCCAAAATTCAGGTTCATCTGGGGGGCCAGAAGCTTTTTTTCTATAGGAAATCCACATAGCAAAGTGGTTAAAAATAAAAAACTAACAAACAAGCAAAAAAAAAACTGGGCTTTGGAATCAGCAGCCTTGGCTCTGATTCTCACTACTATGTACTGTGACTTTGTACAAGACACTTGATCTCTTTAAGCCACAATTTTTTTTAATTTAAAAAGGAAGATAATAAAAAATATCTACATAATAGAGTTTCTATGAGCAATAAATGTTATACTGCATATATTCACTTAACTAAAAGTCTGGTGTGTATTGTGCTTAATAAACAGCAATCATTATTTTGTTAGATATTACATGCAACCCTTCATGATTTTTCTGAATAACACAACAAACATTACCTTTATTGAACTTATTCTCTTGGGCACTGCTCTGGAAATGTTACATGTATCATCTCATTATTTTAAACCCCTTCAAAGTTGATCTTCTCTTTATCAGTTTTGCATATGAGATAGGATAGTACAGTTTTTAAGAGTGCAGTTTTCAGAGCCAGAGAGACCTGAGTTCCACTGCTGATTCTAGCGTTTACTAGTAATGAGCCCCTGGGCCACTTGTTTAGTCTCTCCAGTCTTAGTTCTCTCATCTGAAAAAAGATCCGAGGTGTAAGTCCAAAGTCCGTGTTCTTTCCAGGATATAAGTTGAGTAAGAAACCTTAACCCCTGTCATACCAAATACTGAGAAGCTTGTCTACTTGCCCTTACTCTTGGATACAAGCTGACTAATAGGTTGTGGTCATCCAGCTGCTTTATCCACTGGATTTATCAGCTATCTTTTTCCCCCTAAGGGTGGTTACTTATACCTTACAAAGTCATCTATCTGCACTCCAGGCCTTGGCAATCAGAAGTTGGATAAGGGACAAGCTGTGGAGATAAAATGAGACCAAGAATTGGCTGTCCTCACACAAAATCCAGCATTTTAATAATAGTGATATGAACATGCTAAAAAAAAGAAAGGGCTTTTATGCTTATTAGGAGATACATTATCTTCCAAACAGGGCTTTTGTGCACATTAGTGTTTTTAATGCATTAATTAAAATAAAGGTAGGTCAATATTGAACACATTATTATTACTATTTATTTCAAATATCTATATCTTCAGGCAGATTATATGGTCAACAGCAAGGTGCTTTAAAATGTGAACTTGAGGTTAAACACCATTTTCACTAATAAAATTAAAAGGAAGAGTTTGTAATAAATAAGCCCAATCATCCATAGAAGGAATTACCTGCCCTAAGTGATCACATGTGGTCACCGGAAGATGTTGCTTATTATTTAAGAACGTTTATAGTTCATTGTACTTAGTTTGAAGAATAGTGTAGTATTAGGAGGTGAAGCATTAGACTTATTTGGGTATTATCCATCCTGCTAGATGGGTTCATGTATCTTTTTTCATTGAATTTCCACAACAATTTGGGAAGAGTTCTACTTCACAGGTGAGAAAACACAAGTGCAAAGAGGCCAGGAAATTTGTCCATGAGCACAGTGATGAAATTTGAGTCGAAGTCTGACTCCAGATACCATAACCTTTCAACAGAAAACTAAGAATTCAAATGTCTCCAATGCTGTCTGTAGAAAAGGACGTTCTCAGTGGCAGATCCTGGCTTCCTTAGAAGGTAATTCTCTGTAGCAAAAGTGGAGTTCTCAAGTCATCATTGCCTGGGGGGTGCCAGCCAGGGGCATCATCAGCTGCTCAGGTTCCTTGAGCACCAACCAAACTTCAGCTTTCATGTCAGTGCCCACGTGTCTTCTCCAGCAGGGAATATGCCAGCCCCCTCAGAACTTCTGTGTTCATGGTTAATTAGCAAACATTCCAATTTACCCAGCACCTTCTTGCTAGCTTGACCACCATGAGTCATTCTCCTGACTCTGTGGGTTCCCAAGGAAAATGGAGTGTCTGGGCCTATGAGAGCTTCTCTGTGGCATCTCAGTCACATCAGCCTGTGGCAGCTTTCAATTCTGGTGACAGAGCAATTACAACTTCACATTTGTCTATGTGTGTCTCTGTAAGACATGTCTAGTTAATCAGTATAAAGTCAGATCCTCCCAACATTTGGGCGGCACTTATATACTCATAGCCCCATAAAGAATTCAACCAATATTTAACAAGTATCTATGGCCCAGACACTATACGAAGCACTATGGATTATTTAGACTCTAATTGAAAGATGAATTAGAGTCCATCCCAGCTCTTACGGAAACCACAGTTTAGTATAGAAGCTCACAACTTGTCATCACAAGATCAAAACTAATCTGAAGAAAGCAGGGAGGTCAGTTTTGCTTAGAACAGAACATAGGGACATCTGGCTCAACAGCCCTAACATAACTGAAAGCCACCACAAGGAGCAAATGTAAAACCCTGTGCCAAGTGAAGGGAGAGGCCACCATATTACTGTCAGGCAGAGGCAGAAGGCTGGATTCCCTATTCAGTCTCTGTTGATACCCCAAAGCAGGAGGGACCCCTCATTATTGCTGGAGGGAGGGGGGAGGTTCTGCTGCCCCCTCTGGGCCATGACTGATACCACCCTGCCACCACGATGCTCCTCAGGCCCTGAGGTCACTAGCTATCTGCTTTCTTCCACCTTCCAGAGGCTTCTTCTGCTTGTTTTATATATATTATGTCCAGGGTTTTTCATTGACTTAGCAGGAAGAATACAGAAAAGTACTTCTACTCCATCTTCCAGAAACCACATGTCAATCCAAGGCCAGCTTGCCCCCTGGGGATCCACTTGGCCAGGGCTGAAGGTGGGGTCAAGCTTATGTCTCGTCTGTCATGAAGCTGATCCCGTGGGTTTCTTCCCCCTACCCCTCTCTTGGCCTCACTCTCACAGCAGAACCATATGCCATGACAACTATCCAGTTCCTGGAAAGGTGGACAGGCTGGGAATTGGAGAAGAAAACAGTCATTCATCTCCGGATTTAATTTTGCTCTCTCCAACTACCAGAATAATAAGCCATATGCTGTACTATATTCCTGGCTAATAACCAGCAAGGAGGAAATGAGCACATTTATGAATTATGCTGTTGATGTTCTTCAATTTGCAAATCCAAGTGTTATTTTAAGTACTACCTCTGCCAAAATAATCATTTCCCACCAGTGATGTTTCATTTTGAATACAACCTTAGAAATTGTCTCCTTTATATTATGCATTCATCTTTACATTTTTAATCTACTTTTAACCTACAAAGTTTAATGTTTCAATGACTGCCTATGTACAAGAATCAATGCAGCATCAGCTAGGTAGAAAATGCACTTGTTTGCCTGTGTGCAGTGAAAACAGAAAAGCAGTTATTACCAAGGTCTACTTTGACGGTCAATGTCTTTTTAAATATATCAGATAATAGTGGTGGCATAAAATTAAAGCAAATGCATTTGTATTATTGAAAAACTGCTTTTCAAGTAGAGGTCAATGCTAAACCCTCACAAATACACAATAAAATAACAAAACATTCTCATAAATGAAAAAAATTAAAAATCAGAAGCTAAACAGAAAACTTTGATTTACTCTTTATTCTTCAGTGTCTTTAGATTTCAACTCTTCCACATAACCATTGATAACTATACAGTCTGGTTCCCTTTCCATAAGCTTCTGAATTATACCATCTTTGTTATCATGGGTTGTTAGTTAATGCACAAACCTTGAGAATCTACCTATTGCTCAAGAAACACTCAAACCTTTTTCCTGCCTTTCCATACAACTGAGAAATATCCACGAGTTCAAAGTGGGAGTGATAATTAGCTGCGTACATGGACTACAGCCCAACAGACACAATGGACCACAACAACACGCCACTGAGGATAGACAGATGCCAGCAAAGGGAGACACACGCAGACCACTATCAGGACGTCTTGAAGTCTCTACAAGAGCAATAGGTCTAACTTGGCATCTTGAAGCTGTAAGTAGAAAACCTAAAAATGAAATGTTCCCACCTTTTCACTAAATGTAGCAAATTAACAAAAAAATCTATAATGACTTCTGTTCTGCTTTCAGATTAAATTCCAATACCTTTTCAAATTGTTTGTTGCCTTTTCTAATATCACTCACTACCTGATCCACATAAAGCCTCGTATGGAGACAAGCCAACCTATGGACTTTCTGTCCCTTCAACATGCCATTTGCATGCTCATCTTCACACGTTCACATTGTTGCATTTGTCTATTGGCAAGTATGCATGAGGCATCTGCTATCTGTCAGGCACCGTGCTAAGGGAGAGGATGAAGGCGGATAAAACAGGACCTGGAAGCCGCATGCCTTTGTTCGCTCTCCTTTATTCTGATACAGTTTGTAGAAACCTCCTCCCTGCCCAACCCACACCCTTCTCCAGAAGTTCTATTTCTTCCATGAAAAGCATGCTCTGGTCTCCTGCACCACTTCCACACATAAAGGAGCTGAGCCCACACACACATTCTTAGGATGCTCTCGACTAGTACCAAGTATGTATATCTGTCCACCCCCACCAAAGATCACAAGGGGCTTATTAGAAGAGGATTCACGTCCCACAACAGGTTATACAGTGAAGGTTCAAACCTTAAACTCTAGGAGACAAAGTATCCTCCCTCTGGAGAAGTGGGATTGTCAGGTTTTATCCCTGGGAAAGGGTGAGGCAATTAACACTTCTTGAGCAACTGCCCTCTGAATCAATGTCTCATTTAATCCTTTCAGCTATCCTAGCACTAAATATTATCATTCCTTTTTGTTTTTTACTTTTTTTTATTGTGGTAAAACACATGCAAAACAAAATTTACCATTTCAACTATTTTCAAACGTACAGTTTCGTGGCATTAAGTACATTCACATTGTTTTGCAGCCTTCACCACCATCCCTCTCCAGAACTTTTCCATCTTCCCAAACTGAAACTTTGTCTCCATTAAACACTAAGTCCCGGTCCTGAGAAGATGGTGGATGAGAAACACCGCCAGACAGAGTGTCTCTGCAGAAAAGACAGATTCTAGCAGAAATTAGAAGAAAGAAGCAAGAAGACGAGCCTACATCAGATGAGGGTAGGAAGGAGGAGTACCTGAGACCACGGGAGACTCCACAGGAGGAAGTCATGGAGGAAAACTGGAAGCTGAGACACCCAGAGCAATCCGGAGACCAGCGGGAAGTGTAGGTGGATTGGCTGTTTCCCCTCCCCTGCATCTGGTACTGCAGGTGGGCTCCCCAGCGGGTGGAGAGACCTGCGGCACCAGCCTAGAGACGGCCGCTGCCAGTGAGCGGGTAAGCCAGTAGCAGACGTGGCACCAGGCTCCCAACTCCCTCAGGGCACCTCCGTGTGCACAGACCCGAGCCGCGTGGCAGACGCCATATTGCCTCCTCTTTCCTCCCCCGATCCTACTCGCGGCTGCCTACAGAGACAATATAGCCACTAGCCGGAGGCACCTACAGGGAACGGGACCTTCCCGTTTGGGGCCCTACAGCTGACTAAGGGGAACTCAGACTGTGAGCTCCCTACCCGCCAGCCCTCCCAGGTGCTGCTGGCACTGTGATCCAGGAGAATGGGGCAGACTCTGAGGTTGAGAGACATAAACCCAGTGTGGGCTCACTGTGGGTGAATTGGAACTGGCACTGACCTCTATGGTGGGGATGTAGTTTGAACTCTGGGACCCAGAGGTCAGACCTGCAGACCAGATCCCGTGCACCCATGCCTCGCATTGCCTGGGGCACAGAAGGGATATTTGTGAACAGCCTACTGAGGTGTGTGTGCCTTCAGGGGAAGATCAGCATCCTAGAGGGCAACCCTCCCCCAAAAGGGAGGCCCTGCGCCCAGCCAAGGTGGCGTTCCTGCGCAGGGAACCTCCTCGCCGGCAGCACAGACAGGGGAGGCCTGGTGGCATGTGGTCTGGCCTGCTGGCAGAGGCCGACGAGTAGCCGCGGAGTTGGGGATGGTGGAAAGAAGCCAGGCCCGCTGCAGACTGTGGGTCTCAGACAGCCCCATCCCCACACACAGACTTTCTGGCTGAGCAGGGCCATTCAAGTCCCTCCCTGTCAGCTTTGCCTGGAAGCAGAGAACAGAACTTTGACCCCTGCTAATGACATTGGTGGTGTCTGAGGGCAGGCTTACCCAACCCAGCTCCGCCCAGACTCTCTCCTAGACCAGCCCTCACTGAGGGGGAGAAAAGGACACACCTGGAAGTCCCAGGGCTCCACCCACCACCTGAGGCACTAGAGTGTCTCTCTACAGGAACAAGAGATGATAACAGGACATAAAAACAACAGCGTAGCCTGTTCCTCAAAGCAAGCGCCACCTACGGACAGGGAGAGCATCCTGCACACCCTTTTCACGACACCTACTGATACAGGGAGTGGTCGAATCTGACCCACAGACACCACCTACTGGTTCAGAAACTAAACAGCCATGTGAATAACAAAACAAAAACCTAAAAAAAAAAACAAACAACTATTCGACATAGGAAGAAATCAGCGAAGGAACTCAGGAAATATGAAGAACCAAATGGAAAACACACCCCCAAAGAGCAGCCCCAGCACCCTAGAAACGGGCACCAACCAAAATCAGGCAACCAAAATGACAGAAGAGGAATTTCGTATGTGGATCATATGAACACTCATGAACCTGCAAGAACAACTCCATAACCAACACAAAGGAACCACCAAAAGCCTCCAGGATCTGGAAAAAGGTTCACTAAAGAAATAGACACAATGAAGAAAAGTATAACCAAACTCCAGGAAATTAAGAATCAATTCAGGGAACTACAAAATACAGTCGAGAGTCTCAAGAACAGGGTAGATCAAACAGAAGAAAGAATCTCAGAGATTGAAGATATAACACCCTCCAACTAAATAAAATACTCACAGAGATAGAGCAGAGAAACAAGAGAAAAGAGCAAAGCCTATAAGAGATGTGGGATTATGTGAAGAAAACTAATGTGAGGGTCATAGGGTTACCAGAAGGGGAAGAAGACAACAATCACAGGTTGGACAAGCTATTTGAAGATATAATAGAGGAAAATTTCCCAGGCCTTGCTCAAAATCTCAATATACAAGTTCGAGAAGCTCAGAGGACCCCTGGGAGATTCAATGCAAACAGGAAGACGTCACGACATGCAGTCATCAGACTGACCAAAATATCAAATAAAGAGGCCCTTCTAAGAGCTGTAAGACAAAAGAAGCAAGTAACATACAAGGGAAAGCCAATTCGAATAACACCAGACTTCTCTGATGAGACTTTACAAGCAAGGAGAGACTGGTGCCCCATTCTCACTCTTCTGAAATAAAACAGTGCCCAGCCTAGAATCTTATTCCCTGCAAAACTAAGCTTCGTAAATGAAGGAGAAATAAAGACATTCTCAGACAAGCAAAGTCTCAGAGAATTCACCAAGACAAGACCAGCCCTACAAGAAGTACTCAAAACAGTGTTACACATGGAACACCATAATAAAAACTCATGAATATAAAAACAACCAAAACCCAAAGATTAAAGGCCAGATATTACAATGGCTCAAGAGAGAAATCAAAGCAACAACATCCAACCCAACAGAATGAACAGTAATCTACCTTACCTATCAGTTCTCTCAATAAATGTGAATGGCTTAAACTCTCAACTCAAGAGACATAGGCTGGCTGAATGGATAAGAAAATACAGGCCAAGTATATGCTGTCTTCAGGAAACACATCTAACCTGAAGGATGCATATAGACTAAAAGTAAAAGGGTGGAGATCAGTATTCCAAGCAAATGGAAGCCAAAAGAAAGCTGGCATGGCAGTTCTAATTTCAGACGATTTAGTTTTTAAAGCAACAAAAATAGTGAAAGACAAAGAGGGTCATTATATAATGGTGAAGGACAGAGTTCAACAAGAAGAGATAACAATTTTAAATATATATGCACCTAATTTAGGTGCACCCAGATTCATAAAGCAAACCTTACTGGAGTTAAGCAAATGGATTAATAGCAACTCCATAATCACCAGAGATTTCAACACCCCACTGACGGCACAAGACAGATCCTCCAAACAGAAAATTAATAAAGAAATAATGGACTTAAACAAAACTCTAGAACAATTGGGTCTGACTGACATTTACAGAACATTCTACCCAAAATCCACTGAATATGCGTTCTTCTCATCAGCACATGGGACATTCTCTAAGATTGACCATATCCTAGGATACAAAGTAAACTTCAAGAAATTTTAAAAAATAGATATCATACCATGTATCTTCTCAGATCACAGTGGAATAAAAGTAGAAATCAACTGTAACAGAAACTCAAATTTTTCACAAAAATGTGGAAATTAAACAACCTCCTCCTAAATAATTACTTCATAAATGAAGAAATCAAGATGGAAATAAAAAAATTCTATGAAGAAAATGACAATGGAGAGACAAGTTATCAAATCCTCTGGGACACACCTAAAGCAGTTCTGAGAGGAAAGTTTATCTCCATAAATGCCTATAACCAAAAGACAAAAAGATCACAAATAGAAAATCTAATGAAATGACTCAAAGAGCTGGAAAAAGAAGAACAGACCAGCCCCAAACCCAGCAGAAGAAGTGAAATCTACAAGATCAAATCAGAACTAAACAAAATTGAAAACAGGGAAGCTATTCAGGAGATTAACAAAACAAAAAGTTGGTTCTTTGAAAAAATAAACAAAATGGACATGCCACTGGCTAAGCTAACGAAAAGCAGAAAAGAGAAATCTCTAATAAGCTCCATCAGGAACAAAAAAGGAGATATCACAACTGATCCCAAAGAGTTACAAGATATAATTTATGAGTACTACAAAAATCTTTATTCACACAAATTAGAAAATGTGGAGGAAATGGACAAATTTCTAGAAACACACAGCCTCCCTAGGCTCAACTAGGAATAGATTCCCTGAACAGACCAATCTCAACAGCTGAAATAGAAACAGCAATTAAAAATCTCCCTAAAAAAAAAAGTCCTGGTCCAGATGGTTTCACACCCGAATTTTACCACACTTACAAAGAAGAACTAGTACCTATTTTGCAGAAACTATTCCACAACATCGAGAAGAATGGAAACCTCCCCGACACCTTTTATGAAGTGAATATTACTCTGATACCAAAACCAGGAAAGGATGCAACAAAAAAAGAAAACTACAGACCAATATCCCTAATGAATATAAATGCAAAAATTTTCAACAGGATCTTAGGTAACCAAATCCAGACGCTTATCAAAAAAATAATCCATCACGACCAAGTGGGCTTCATCCCAGGGATGCAGGGATGGTTCAACATACTTAAATCTATAAATGCAATTCACCACATAAACAGAAGCAAAAACAAAGACCACATGATTCTTTCAATAGATGGAGAAAAAGCTTTTGACAAAATTCAACACCCTTTCATGATACGAACACTTAAGAAAATAGGCATAGAAAGGACATACCTAAAAATGATACAAGCCATGTATGACAGACCCATAGCCAACATCATACTGAATGGGGAAAAAATTGAAATCATTCCCACTTAGAACTGGAACCAGGCAAGGCTGCCCACTATCTCCACTTCTATTCAACATAGCGTTGGAAGTCCTGGCTACAGCAATCAGACAGGAAAATGGAATTAAAGGTATCCAAATAGGGGCAGAAGAGATCAAACTTTCACTGTTTGCTGATGATATAATATTATATCTAGAAAACCCCAAAGATTCAACCAAGAAACTCCTGGAACTGATCAATGAATTTAGTAAAGTCTCAGGATACAAAATCAATACACAGAAATCAGAGGCATTCATATACACCAACAACAATCTAATTGAGAACCAAATCAAAGACTCAATACCCTTCACAATAGCAACAAAGAAATTAAGTACCTATGAGTATACTTAACCAAGGAGGTAAAAGACCTCTACAGGGAGAACTATGAAACACTGAGGAAGGAAATAGCAGAGGATGTAAACAGATGGAAATCTGTACCATGCTCGTGGATCGGCAGACTCAACATCATTAAAATGTCTATACTACACAAACTGATCTACAGCCTCAATGCAATATCTATTAAAATCCCATCAGCATTCTTCACAGATATAGAAAAAATAATTTTATGCTTTGTATGGAAACAAAGAAGACCCTGAATATCAAAAGCAATTCTAGGCAACAAAAACAAAATGGGAGGCATTAATATGCCAGATATCAAACTATACTACAAAGCTGTAGTAATTAAATCAATATGGTATTGGCACAAAAATAGGAATATTGACCAGTGGAACAGATCTGAGAATCCTGATATAAAACCATCCTCATATAGCCATCTAATCTTTGACAAAGCAGACAAAAACATACGCTGGGGAAAAGAATCCCTTTTCAATAAATGGTGCTGGGAAAACTGGATAGCCACCTGTAGAAGGCTAAAACAGGACCCACACCTTTCACCTCTCAGAAAAACCAACTCATGCTGGATAACAGACTTAAACCTAAGGTATGAAACTAGTAGAACTCTAGAGGAAAAAGTTGGAAACACTCTCCTAGACATCGGCCTGGGCAAAGAGTTTACGAAGAAGTCCCCAAAGGCAATCACAGCAGCAACAGAAATAAATAAATGGGACATGATCAAACTACAAAGCTTCTGCACAGCCAAAGAAATAGTCATGAAAGTAAACAGACAACCTACAGAATGGGAGAAAATTTTTGCATCCTATGCATCCAATAAGGGACTGATAACTAGAATCTACTTAGAACTCACGAAAATCAGCAAGAAAAAAATCAAATAACCCCATTAAAAAGTGGGCAAAGGACTTGAACAGAAACTTTTCTAAAGAAGACAGAAGAATGGCCAAGAAACATATGAAAAAATGCTCAACATCTCTAATCATCAGGGAAATGCAAATCAAAACCACAATGAGATATCACTTAACCCCAGTGAGAATGGCCTTTATCAAAAAATCTCCAAACAATAAATGCTGGCGTGGTTGCGGAGAGAGAGGAACACTCCTACACTGCTGGTGGGACTGCAAACTAGTTCAACCTCTGTGGAAAGCAATATGGAGATACCTTAAAGTGATACAAGTGAATCTACCATTTGATCCAGCAATCCCATTGCTGGGCATCTACCCAAATGATCCAATGACACTCTACAAAAAAGACACCTGCACTCGAATGTTTATAGCAGCACAATTCATAATTGCAAGGCTGTGGAAACAGCCCAAGTGCCATCAATCCAAGAATGTATTAATAAAACGTGGTATATGTATACCATGGAGTACTATTCAGCTCTAAGAAACAATGGTGATATAGCACATCTTATATTTTCCTGTTTAGAGCTGGAACCCATACTACTAAGTGAAGAATCCCAAGAATGGAAATACAAGCACCAGATATATTCTCCAGCGAACTGGTATTAACTGAGTAGCACCTAAGTGGACACATAGGTACTACAGTAATAGGGTATTGGGCAGGTGGGAGGGGGGAGGGGGGCGGGTATATACATACAAAATGAGTGAGAAGTGCACCATTTGGGGGATGGTTATGCTGGAAACTCAGACTTGTAGGGGGAGGGTGGGAAAGGGCATTTATTGAAACCTTAAAACCTGTACCCCCATATTATGCCGAAATAATAAAGAAAAGAAAAAACACTAAGTCCCGACCCTTCCTTCCACCAGCCCCTGCCAATCCAATTCCACTTTCTTTGTCTCTGAATTTGACATTTCTTGAGCAACTGCTATGTCCTTTGATTCAATATCTCACTTAATTTTTTCAGCTATCCTAATAGTAGCTATTATTATACTCATTTTTTACAGATAAAAATGCAGCACCTGGAGTGCCTCTCCCCATCTTGACAAGGGACAAGGACAGCATTTGTCCTTTCCCGACTAGCTCATTTCATTGAACACAATGGCCTCAGGGTTCAACCACGTTGTAGCATCTGTCAGAATTTCCTCCTTTTTAAGGCTGAATAATATGCCATTGTGTGTCTAGATCACAATTTGTGTATCCATTCATCCCACAATGGACAGTTAGGCTGCTTTTATCTCTTGGTTACTGTGACTAATGCTGCTATAAACATCAGTGTACTGTTATCCCCATTTTAAGTTTAACAAAAAACACACGGGAAACTGAGATGTTCTTGCCACGGAATGCCACTCATGATTGCCCACCACAGGGTCTGCGTGCTTTTCCTTCCTTGCAAAAGAAGGAAGTTACCTACCACATTATACACAAAATATTGAAAAAATGGGACTCCTAGTTAGAAAAAGGTAATCGCTCTACATGTGAGATAGCTTGGTCTACATATATTTATAATTTAAATAAAATTACAAATAAGTTTAGTTCTCTTTGCAAAGGCTGGAAATTCAATCATTTAAAGTGAACTGATACAACCATCATGAATCTTTCTAGCTACACAAAGGTGACAAGTAAGTAGACATAAGCTAGGCAGACTCACCATGTTGAGTCTAAGAGAAAAAAATAGAATTCTCCTTCATCCACAACTTTGAGAGAGAGAGAGAGGGAACGAGAGAAATACTTTGCAATGTCCCTTCTTTACATGAAAACTTCTGATACAAAGGCTGGAAGAAAGCTATTATGGCTGGGCCAAGGTTCAGTCAAGCTAAATTAGAGATTTCACAAATAAATACAACAGCCCTTTCCTGGCATACTCAAGACCTTTTATGCTTTGTACAACTCTTATACCAGGGTCTGACTTCCTGGAGAAGTCAAGTGAGTCTAGGGGAGACGCAGGAGAGATGAAGAAACCATCCTTTGTTGAGTGTCTACTATGGGCCAAACTGCTTCTATGTTCTCTAAGTCTCAAAAAAGGAAAAAAAAATTCTTGTAGACAGATAATATTACACCCATTTGAAGGATTTGAAGACTTGGAAAAGTTGAGCAAATTGGCCAAGACCAACACAATCATGTTAGCAGTAGACAACAGAGAAGAACATGACCCAGAGTCACCCCACCGTCCACCGAGGCTCAGCTCCCCACCGTGAATGAAGGCATCACGTGTTTGCCACTTTCCAAGAGTCACTAAGTTAAAAGAAACTTTGGTGTTAGGGGAGGGGGTTAAAAAGACATTGATTAATGTGTACAAATATACAGTTTGTTTTAAGACAAAAGACCTAGTGTTTGATAGATCAGTAGGGTGACTATAGTTTACAATAATCTATTGTACATTTCAAAATAGCTAGAAGAGAATAATTCAAATGTTTCTAGCATAAAGAAAAGATGAATATTTAAGGTGATGAGTACTTCCATTACACTGATTTGATCTTTACAAATTATCGGAATGTATTAAATTATCACATGAACCCTCAAAATAGATGCATCTATTATGTATCAAGTAAAAAAATAAATAAAATTTAAAAAATAAAAAAGTTAAAATTTTGTCAGACAACTGACTTGTTTGGAAAAAAAAAAAAAGTTAAAATTTTAAAAATAAGTTAAAAGGAAAATAAATAAATAAAAGAAACTTCTGGGAAGCAAATTAGTCCAGGTATATGATCAAGGCCACTGCAGAGAGATCAACACTTCACACATCTCCTAATGTATGTGTTTATGTAAATGGAGATAAACAAGCCTGATTTACATCAGTCTCTTCAGGATGAGTTTCGCTTGACTTTGCATAATGAATTTTAACCTTTGACTTTGGGGAGGTGAAATTTAGACACAAAAGTGAAAGCAGTGGAGGAAAGCATGCATCAGAAAAGGGAAATACCAGTAAGTAAGCCCTTGCCAGCCTCCTGGCAGCCTGAAAAAGAAAGGGAGCAAGAGTTCCTTAGATCCTAGGGAGGCAAAAGTAAGAAAACAAGTCAGGGATTATGGCAATGGTGAAGCAATTGAAGGTTGAACTAGATAATTTCCAAGGTTTCTTCCCACTCAACAATCTATGATTCTATTACATCAAAAGGGAAAATAGTGGGTGAGAAAGGGGCCCTTTGTAGTGAGACTTCAGTGAGCCCCCAAATATCATACGTCTTTCCCGGGCTCAAAAAGCCAAGCTGAGTCCCTGGATCCTCACTCAGAAAAATGAGCAAATTGGCTCTTTGCCCAGTGAACTTTCATCTCCCAGAACCCAAGGCCACCTCCTGATATCTCGTAAAAGAGAAAGTCAATTAAGGTGACTGCTCTCTCCAAAAGGAGAGAAAGTATTGGCTCAGTTAGATTTAGATTCAGCTACATTTTTCACACATTTTAAAAAGCCAGATTCTTACAGATGTTCTCATAGCAACTCTGGATGATGAGCACTATTTTTTACTTTGTAAATCATCTATATCAGGCATCCTCAAACTACGGCCCACGGGCCACATGTGGCCCACTGAGGACATTTATCCAGCCCACAAGGTGTTTTTGCCGCCACTGCCTGTCCTGCTTAGCAGTTGACTCATCCCAGGCCCACAGTGCACATGTGTGGAATGTGCGCCTCACTCTTCAATGGCCCTCAATGGTCTGAGGGACAGTAAACCGGCCCCCTGTTTAAAAAGTTTGAGGACCCCTGATCTATATTGAGGTATAATTTATATACAAAAATGCACCCATTTTAAGTGTCCAGTTTGATGTGTTTTGACAACTACATACAACTGTGTAACCACCAACATTACCAAGATATAGAATAGCTCCATCAACCCATAAAGTTCCCTCCTTCCCCCATCCCAACCCCAGGCAGCCACTGATAGGCTTTCTGTCACTATAAATTATTGTTACCTGTCCTAGACTTTTATATAGATGACACCATATAGTACGTACATATTTATATATCATTTCTTTCACTCAATATAATGTTGTCAAGGTTCATCTGTGCTATCGCAGCTCTCAGTAGTTCATTTCTTCTGATTTCTGAGTAGTAATCCATTGTATGGATGACTATGGTTTATTTATACCACCTTCACCTGTTGATGGGCATCTAGGTTGTTTCTAGTTTGAGGCATTTATAAATTAACACATAAAAAACATTCACAAACAAGTCTTTATGTGAACTCAAGTTTAAATATCTCTTGGGTAAACACCTAGGAGTGAAATTTCTGGTTGTACGGTATGTGTGTTTAACTTTATAATAAACTGTTTTCCAAAGTAGTTGTGCCACTATATGTTCCTCCTCCTAGAAATGAGTAAGAGTTCTAATTGCTCTACATCCTCATCAACATTTTGAATTGTTAGTTTTTAATACAGCCATTATTACAAGTGGAAAATGGTATCACACTGTAGTCCTAATTTGCATTTTCCTGATGACTAATGATACTAAGCATCTTTTCATTGGCCATTCACTTATCTTCTAATTAAATCTTTTACCCAGTTCTCCTTGTTGGGTTGCCTTTTTGTTAAAGAATTTAAGTTACTTAAATATTTTTATACAAGTCCTTTGTCTAACATATGTATTGTGAAGTCTCTCTCAGCCTGTGGCTTGCATTTTCATTTTCTTAATGGTGTCTTTTGAAAACCAGAAGTTTTAAATGTTGAAGAAGTCCAATTTATCAATGTTTTTATAGTTCATACTTTTCATGTCCTGTCTTAGAAATCTTTGCCTTCCCTAAGATCACCAAGATTTTCTTCTATGTTCTTCTTCTAAATGTTTTATAGTTTTAGTGTTTATATTCAGGTTTCAGATCTATTTTGGGTCCATTTTTTGTGTAGGGTGTAAGAATTGGGGTTCATTTTTCAAAATGGGTATCCAATAGTTCTAGCACCTTTTGCTTTTAAGACTATCCTCTTTCCATTGCATTATCTTGGCCCTTTTATTGAAAAATTCATTGCTCATACATGTGTGGTTTGGTATTTTCTTATTAACAAAAAGGAATCCAGCAAGAAAAATATTATCTATCCTGGATCACATTATATTTTTTACTTGTTTGTTTTTCATATTTACAATCTTTTGTAATTTGTAAGAAGAGTTAAGATTCAAACCAGATGTTTTAATTCCAAATGAAGCGCCTTTTTCCTTTTCCTAAACTGCCATGCTATACAGAACATACAGACAGCCATGCTCAGCTGTAAATAAAGATTTGAGTGCCCACAGCATCCCCACATTATTCTAGTGGCTAAGGATAGAACATCAAGGATAGTAGAGACCTATGCCCTTAAGGAGTATATATTCCAGTAGCAGGAGACAGAAAATACACAATAGACAGATGGAGAGCTAGAGAAAAAAAGAGATGGGTAAAAATTTCAAGCACCGACAAATTCTTTAAAAAAGATAAAACAAAGTAATACAATAGAAGAATGACTAAAATAGGGCCATCACCTCCGATGAAAAAGTGACCCAGTTGAAATGACCAGAATGGTAACAAGGAGTAAGCAAAGAAACTGGAAGTACAAAGGTCCTGAGGTAGAACTCAGTATGGCATGTTTAAGATGTAGAAAAAAGGTTAAGAAAATATGGTCAATAGGGAAAAAAACCACAAACAAACAGAAGCAATGCTGGATATTGGCCAATCTCACAAGCCATAATGAAACCTTTGAACTTTATTCTGAAATTAATGAGAAGCCACTGGAAGTTTTCAAGCTAGGCTAATTTAGGCTTTGGCAAGACCACTTCTGGCTGCTCTGTTGGGTGCAAAACAAGCTAAGGAGGCATGATGAAGGCAGGGAGACCACCTGGGAGTTGTTAGTGCAGGCAGGTGAGACAGGCTGCTGGTGTTTTGGCAGTGGAGACATTGAGAAGCATTCAGAGTCAGTATATATTTAGAAGGTAGAGCCATCAAGATATACTGCCAATTGAATATTGAAAAAAGTGGGGACCGGGTGTTTGTATAGTGCTGTCATTTGTTGAAAAGGGGCTGTTCAGGTGGAATTGGATTTGGGAAGGAAAATGAAAATAAATCAAATTTTTATGAGCCACATTAAGTTTAAGGTACATAAGAGATAGTTAAACATAGATTCTGAGTAAGCAGTTTGATATATAACATAGAACTCAGGAAGAAGTTCTGCACTGAGACATAAACTCGAGGGTGTCAGCTAAGGATGGTATTTGAGGCTGTGGGAGTAGATGAAATCAGCTAGGGTGAGAGAGTTGATAGAAGATTCATCTTCTTACATGAAGATTTGGGAAAGAGAAACAAGATTTTTACATATGACAACAATGGATATATCATAGTGTAGAGTTCACAAATTTTTTAGAATAAATTATGACTTTTCATGATATCCACTTACTGTGATATCCAATGATCAGCGAATTGTTAATACTTATTGGTTGTATACCACATGCCTGAAACAGTGCTAAGTCAGTTATGTGTATTATTTCCTAAGGATATAGATCATTACCCTCTGTTTACACGTAAGAAAACTGTACATTAGAGAGATTAAATAATGTGTGGGACACAAATAGTGTCAGTTCTGAGTCTTGTGACACTAAATTGGTGAAATTTAACCACTAGCCTGCTCTTCTGTCAGTATAAGAATACGCAGTTTACATTTGCTACCTGTATTCCATCAAATCTAAAATGCCATTCATCATAAGATGCACCACTGGTTTGAGAAAGAAAATATTCCTGCCACATAAACTGTGACACAATTATCACTTAAAATATTCATATGTAAATCTTGAAATAACTCATTTATACTTAGTTAAACAAAGATTTGTTTTATATATTAATTTTATATATACAAAAAGGGAAATATAAGGAAAATATATCATTAAGGTTTTCCTAAACTTTTTCATATTTGAGCCTAACTCTTCTGAAACTCATTTTGTCTCAGAGATATAAATTTATGCAATTTTTTACCCAAAAGTCATCTTTTGCAGCATTTAAAGTGTTGGTGATGAAGCTTTTCTTAAAAGAATCCATTAATTCAACTAAAAGCTATCATTGCTGGGTTTTTAAGCCTGCTTGACAATTATGAAGTTCTGGTCTACTTTTGATCCTGCCTCAGAAATACTGGTAAATACACCTGCTTCACCACCTATCTCACCCTTCTTCCAGAACCATTTGATTTCTAGAGTTTAAGAAAAAAAAAACAAGAACAAGGAGTGCTTGGTCTCCTATTTTTTCCAGCACACATTGTTGCCATTGTCCTCCCATGCTCACACAGTAACAGTCTGCACCACGACTGCCACCTGGCTCTCAGAGGTGGTAAGACAGCATCGATAGTAGAATATATCCCAATTTCAGAGACCTAAAATGTGAAACACATGGGCATCATAGTATTGACAAAATCCAGTATTTAAGACAAAGATAAGGATAAAAAATTAGGAAGACTACTACTGCCACAGAATAATATGAAGGTCTAACGGGGTTAAAAACATACAATGCTGATGTCCCTTTTGGTATTCTACATTTCCAATGTCATCAAGGTTAGCTAGCCTTGCTGTTATGTTAATAAAAGCTATGTTGAAAGATTATAAGTAATTTTGTTGTCATTTTGATTATTAACTCTCCTAAACCGAACCTAGATTATGTGTGTAATATTTTAAAAGCAATATTGCCTGAGTCGATGTTTTCTTATTCCACCTAGATTAATTTTACTAGTTCTTGTGTATATCCTAATATCTATATCTCGGGAGCATCTATGTACAGAATAACTGACTACGTTGGAGAGGTTGAAATATGTGCTTGTGAGACACTTTTGCACAATGATCCCCTAATACAGTAACATGCACGCTGTCGGCAAGCGACAGATTGTTAGCACACGCTTGGCAAGTAAAAGGTGCACGTTCTGTGGCTGTTCCCGGAGAATGCTTGCAGCGCTGTGCGGGTCTGCACATCTCCAAGCAGAGCGGCGCCATCTAGTGGTGAAAACCAGAATTGCCGGCTCCCTTTTTCCTTCTCCGTGAGTCTTTCAATCAACCTTCTGGGATTAAACAATCGGTTCTTGGCCCCACTCTGGTTTTATTGCGAAGAAAATTACATAGTCGAGCTTTCGTTTCTGTTCGTGACACAAGTCTTACAAAGGATCTCAAAAATGTCAAAACCTCAAAATTCTTTATAAGTAGTGGTAGTACGTCTCCAGTATTTCCTGTAAAACTTCACAATAACTTTTCAAAACTTTTTATAAATTTTGTATTATGTTGGCAAGATCAGACACATTTTGTCTAAAGATAGATGTGTTTTAATGATAAAAGAATTGTTTCTTTTATAGAATTACATCACAGAGTGTGAACCCTAGTGCATAAATCATTTGTTCTTATTAATTTATTTTACAAATTGCATACTATGCAAACCCTATCACTAGATTTATTGTCTTATAACCTATTCCTTAATAAATTTTTAGAAATTCTTAACTGGGTAGACTTTACGAAGAAAATATTTTTACATTAATTGTTGAAATAGACATTTTCTGGTATATTTTCTGGCACTAGTGACATTTCTGGGTAATTTGTAAAATGTGACAGACAACCAATCCTGCATGAGATATTAATCAACTATATGTGAAGTTATACTACTTTCCAACAATACTGGGTTTATTTTGGTTTTAAGTTTCCTGATTCTTTTGGATTCTTAGCCATAATTTTATAGTCTTATTATTTTCCTATATTGTTTCTGCAATGAATAGCAGCAACAATATAATGGGTTTCATCTAGAATTCTATTTGTTCAAAATATCTCTTGACTGTATAATGGGTATAATGACAACTGATATTCATGGACATGTCTTATGCCAGCAGGGTACTACTATACTGCTCTGTTCACTTGCTGCACTGGACTATAATTAGTTTTTCTCCATATTTCCCACTGGATTGTATTCTGGAAATTCCTTAGCACTAAGGAAAAGTATTCAAAACTGGGAAACAAAGCAAAAAGGTAAATTGCACATCCTTTCCTTACATAAGGAATTAAGGATAAAGCAGAATTGTAAGCTGCCTGGCTGAGTGTTGAAGGCATGCCCCAAGATACACGGAGTCCCTTGGCAAAGACTCCAGGCAATACCTATCCAAATATTAGCTGACTCCTAAGCTAACTGAAAAGCAAGTGAGTTGACAGTAACTTGATTATAAAGTAGCTGATAAACTTTTTCTAAAATGTCTCAGCATCTATGATTTAGCTAAGTCTATTTTCACAGAATAGTAAATTTAAATACAGAAGCTGAACTAAATTATAATCACTGTTACCATTTATTGAGGATCTCCTTCACATGTGGCACTGATGATTTCTAATTATCCCAAAAACTCAGCAAGTGGGCATCATTACTACTCCCACATTATAGATGAGTGAGATTGCTTAGACCTTCAGACACCCAGATGAAGTGTGTTGCTTAGACCTTCAGGCTACGGTCTGAAGCTAGATCCTCAAGCCTATGCGCATTCTCACTTACCACACTGCCAAAATAAGAGGATTTAACCCTGAAATTTTCTGTCTACACTTTTCATTCCCCTAAAAGTGCTTTTAATAAAGTCCCCAATGGTATCCTTGTCACTGAGTGTCACTGATGGACACTTTTTATCTTTATCTTAGTTGACCCTTCAACATCTGAAATTGTTGACCATTCCCTCTCTGTGAAATAGCTCCTTCTCTTGCCTTTCTCATCACCAACACTATTCTGCTTTGCCTCCTACCTCTTGGCCACTCCTTCTCAGACACCTTTGCCTGCTGCACCTCCTCAACCTCATTGGGAAATGCTGGAGCCCTCCAGAGCTTTGTTCTAAGCTGCTTTGTCTTACCTTTTCTTTACTCATCATTCATTCATTCGACAAATTGAACCTCTACTATGCACAAGCACTTACCAGGCTTGGGATCTGGCAGTGAGCAACAGAAGCAATCACTGAGCGGATAATGACATGAGGAAGCACCAAGAGAGGAGGCAGGAAAATACATGAGAGAAAAATCACACAGCGCCTTACAGGCTGCAGTAAAGATTTTGCATATTCCCTAAGGATGGCAAAGTCACTGAAGGACTTTACGCAGAGGAGGGACATGATCTTATTTGTGTTCTTACAAGACCACTCTGGCTGCAGCAGTAAGACTAGGTGGGGAGGGAGAGTGGGGATAAACCATTCATTCCTGGTCAAGCTTACTTCTATAGCCTTCAAAACATTTTCTTCACGTACATACATTATTGCTATTCTCCAATGCAGCTGCCAATGTGATCTATTTTTCCCCTTAGTATTTTTGTTTCATGTTTTAAAATCCAAGAGTAATACATGAATGTATGCTCATTGTTAAAATAATTTTAAGCAGGTGGAATAAAAGGTAAACATCTGACTTGACTCACGCCCACAAAGCCATCCCTCTCTCTGACACTGAGAGTTGATCAGGACCCTTTGCCACACATTTCCACATGAAGGTGCAAAAATGAACATACTGTCACCAGGAGGTTTGGGGCCATTAGTTTCCTTATCATGTTGTTGTAAATGTAAACCCATCATTACCAAAGACAGTTGTATCTGTGCTACTGGACATTTATTGGAAATATCACAATAATTTTTTGTTGGATGGGTCCCAAGTATTTAAAGAACCACCCGCTTTAAATATTTTTTGGATATTATTAAAGAAAATAGTATTGATTAGATAACCTGCTATATTAGTCTGTTCAGGCTGCCATAACAAAATAACATAGACTGGGTTACTTAAACAACAGAAATTTATTTTCTTACAGTTATTGAGGCTAGAAGTCTAAAATCAAGGTGCCAGCAGACTTGGTTCCTGGTAGGGACCTTCTTCCTGGCCTGCAGACAGCTGTGTCCTCACACAGCTTTTATTCTGTGGCTTTTGGAGAGAAATATATCTCTGGTGTCTCTTCCTCTTCTTATAGAATATTAGTTAAATTGGATTAGGGACCACCTATATGACCTCATTTAACCTTAATTACATCCTTAAAGGTGTCATTTTAAATATAGTCACCTTGAGGATTAGATCTTCAACATATGAATTTGGGGAGGAGACATAAATCAGTCCATAACCCCTGCCCATTACTATTTTCTTTTAGTCTGTGACCTAGGTGTACATATTTCTCCTTCTGTACCACAAGACTAGGATGTAAAATGCTCAACTGCTACCAGTTTTCAATATATCTTAATACAAAAAACTGACGTGGAGAGACAGTTTGTCAACAGCCAGTTGGATATTAAAGACTGGACTGGCATCTTTACTGAATGTAACCCTTAATCCCACATCAACCATGCTGCTGAGTCCTGCTGATCTTGCAATCGCTATATCTCTATCTACTTGGAGCTGTGTGACTTTGCAAGCTGAGAGAAGAGTTCCATCATGACAAGTAGCTCTGGGATCCCACCTCATTGTCTGATTTCAAATTGCAGGGACCTCGACTCTCACTTCTGGATGGTTTTCAATTCAACACGACTGATAGGAGTGTCAAGAGTGCTAATAAAATTACTTTGATCAGTGTTCAACTCATGCATTTTCCGTCTTCAATCTAATATCCCACTAGAGGTGGGCACCAAATGACAGAAGGCAAAGTCCCAGACAGTCCCATGGAGTTGGCCGGCAACTCCGTCTCAGGAGCTGATTAGCATGAACTTTCAAAGGCTCACTTCTGATTCTTTCTTCATTTAGTTTTATAGTTAGCAAACAATTTTTGAATATACAGCTTATTAACACCAATACAATTTTTGCTGCCCTGATTCTTCAATTAGAATTTTTTAAAAGGTTGATATTGGAGTATGAGTCATCTTAAGTAATTTCTCCTCTAGAAAATATAAATGAAACACATTACCAAATGAAATGGAAATTAAAAGAATATGCAATGGGAAACTGTCATAAAAAGATAATAAAAAATGTAAAGACACTGGTGAACAGTTCCATACTTCTGCTTCACAAGAGACAAGAAGACAGTTGCCAATCCCACCAACACTGCAGCAAGGCCTTCCGGGAAGAGCTCTACCTCTGGCAATTTTTAAAAACATCTTTATATTACTTTTTAATCCAGATTTGACATGAAAAAGTCATCTAAGAATTTAAATGGGAACATAAATAGCACCTTCCTCCAAAATTTCAAGGTAGTGTTTTTGTTTTCTTACAATTTTTCTTTTTTCAAATCTTTCAATTTTCTACCCACTTTTTGTTTGGTCGTCTTTAGTTCTTCAGGGCTGTGAAAATTAGCACTGCTCTCTGAGAAATCATACTTATACTACTCTTACCTGCCTGACCTGTTGTATCTTCTTTTTACTACTAAATTGTTAAGGAGAAAGTGGGCCCAGAATAGCATCAAATATAATATTGGTTTTTGTAGTTACTTGTAACAATAATGTCCAGGTCTCTGTGTTTTACCCAGGTGATCTTTTCTTTATCAACTCTTGAGATGTGTAGAGAACATATATTAATACTTTTAAGAAATATTTTTAAATTATTAGGTGACAAATTACCACATGATCCAGCAATCCCACTTCTGGATATATGTCCAAAAGAACTGAATGCAGGATTTTGAAGAAATGTGCACATCCATGTTTATAATGGCATTATTCACAATAGCCAAGAGGTGGAAGCAACCCAAATGTCCATCGAGGGGTAAATGGACAAACAAAACGTGGTTTACACATACAATGGAATATTATTCAGCCTTAAAAAGGAAGGAGATTCTGACACATGCTACAAAATGAATGACCACTGAGGACATTATGGTAAGTGCAATAAGCCAGTCACAAAGAACAAATACTGCATGATTATGCTTATCTGAGGTACCTAGAGAAGTCAAATTCCTAGAGACAGAAAGTAGAATGGTGGTTCCCAGGGGCTGGGGAGAGGAATATGGGGAGTTGTTTAATGAGTACAGAATTTCAGAATGGCAAGATGAAAACTTTCTGGAGATCTGTTGCACAACAACATGAATATAGTTAACACTACTGAACTTACATTTAAAATGGTTATGATGGTAAATTTTATGCTTTGTGTTATTTACAATTAAAATTCTTTTAAATGAAAAATATAGGTAACAAAAAATAATAACCCGAGAGTATTTATAATCTCTCTGCTTTTATTCTAATCTTCTAAGAAGATTCTGTCTTTGCTAGCTCAGTTACGGATATCTTTGGTCAGATTGGGGAGAATGGGTAAGGAAAGAGAATTTGGTGGATGTGTACAAAGAAGGACAAGACTTACTTAAGGGAAGAGAACGAACAGATCTGGCAGATGAGAGAGGAGAAGGGTGAAACAAGCAAGAGGGGGTGGATGATGAGAAATTACTTAATGAGTATGATGTGTGTTATCTGGCTTATGAATCCACTAAAAGCCGGGACTTGGCCACTATGCAATCTATGCGTATAACAAAATCACACTTGTTCCCTATAGATTTATACAAATAAAGAAAACATAGTCCTGTGAATGTGAGTACATATTGTTCACATGTGAATCTGAACAGCTCCTAATCCTCCTCACAATGGACATGGAAAAGAATGTATCAGCCAGGTAATTGACACAAACCAGGGATCAGAGGCATGGTCACCCCTTGTAAGAAAGCTACCACATCCAATCCAGCAGCTGTTGCCCTGAGTTTAACCTGACCACTCAGATTAACACCTTCCACTGGTTTCCCACTGTCCTTAGAATAGAGTCCAGACTATTCCCCTGCCCCACAGGAAGCTATGGGACCTGTCCCTGCCCACTCTTTACCCTCAACCTACACCCCTCTCCCTACATGGCCTTTCGGTAGTTTCTAACACTGCAGGCCCTGTGTTAGCTGCAGGG
The DNA here is from genome assembly GCF_040939455.1 of Microcebus murinus. Classification (NCBI taxonomy): domain Eukaryota; kingdom Metazoa; phylum Chordata; class Mammalia; order Primates; family Cheirogaleidae; genus Microcebus; species Microcebus murinus. Next base: position 26,788,038 of record NC_134127.1, on the reverse strand, counting down.
CCTTTGCACATGCTATTGCTCTTCCTGGAGCATTCTTCCTCCAGCTTTTCTTTTATGAGGGATTAGGGGGAAGAGGGAGGAAAAGAGAAAGTGAGAGAGAGAGAGTGTGAATGAGTGAAGGGGTGAATAAACAGAAGCATTTTTGATCTGGAGCAAAAATTTTAAATCTGTCTTAGGAAGCAAGAGTAATTGCAGTCAGTGTTTGTATTAGGGAAAAATTATTTTTCTGCATACAGAGACAGAATAATTAAAAAAAAAAAAACAGTATGGCACAGGCAGCAACCAATCAGAACGGACATCAGCTGAGATCTAGAGCCCAGTCCCAGGGCTCCTGGTGGGCCTAGAGTTAACCCTTCACCTGCTGGAAGCCAGGTGGGGACCAGGAGAGAGGCAGCCAATGGTAGTGTGGTCATTTTCAAGTGATCCAGGAGTAATCCAGTATTTTAGCAACCAACATAGCTGTACCAATGTGTTCTGGTTCGAACATGGGCCCTGAACAATAAATTTTTAGCACATTTATAGTCATACTATCTATAATTTAGTGCCCTACTTTTTTTCTGTTTAACAGTATATTGTGAGCATTTTCCCACAATAGGCACTTTCTATGTTTATCTCTTTGCCTCCAGAAAGGATCTGAGGCAATTTAGTTTTGAATCACAATAAGAGTGTTGAAGGACAATTGCTTTAGGCCACAGAAAATTCTTTTGAACAACCTGCTTCATAATAGTGTATTCTTCTCCCTCTTACGAGGAAGGGATCTTATCTATTGGGTTCACTGCTGTGTCTATAGATCTTCCTACACACTGTGCCTGGATCGTGGGAGGTGGTAAACAAACATCCATGGAATAAATGAAGAGGCACATACCAAGTGCGGTAAGAATAACAAGAGAGGGAAGACGCTATCTTACATATTTTTAATTATAATTATTCAAGTAAAATGTTTTAAAATAACCTTTTAAAAACTAGCACTTAGGATAGAATCAATTCCCTGACAATCTGTCTTAATTTTTCATCTGTTCAACACAACAAAAGGATAATATTAATAGTTTCAGGTTTTCTGATTAAGTTTTATATAGATCCTGGTAGGAATAAAGAGAATGGGCTACGTATTTCTTGGCACTTACGTGAAATGACTAGCCAAGTCCCAAGAAATCCTTTTCTTATCTGAACTCATATTTGAGTGCCTTAGCATAAGAACTCTACTACCTCAGTTCCTTCAGTTAGCCATCATGTTCCATCTTTATTGCTGAAAAACATCGCCAAGGCACACAACTAAAAGAATTCCTTATTTTTCTTGCAAATCATTTCAGTTCTTCAGTTTGCCATGCCCTCTGCCATTTCATCTTCTTCTAGTCATTCACTCAGATCAAGTAGTCACAGTTTTTAAAATATTTTTATATTTGTAAGTACAAGCATATTTGTTGTCCTATATAAAATAATATTCTCATTTTAGAACATATAAAATCCTTTTTATTTTAATTTTAAGAGAAGGGTATTTTGCTATTCTTATTCAAAGAAAAAAGCCATATTAGCCTTTAATATCAATAGAGAAAATAAAGTTTTCTATTAGATTTAATGTATTCTAGTCAAGTTTCTCCACTCTTTTTTATTTTTATTGGTTTTATAAAAACACCATGAAGGAAAGTGTACTTGAATGATCTGTGCTTCACCTTTGAAATTCATGAACTCCTAGGAAACCCATATCTACAGCTGCCCTAAATGTTTATGTTGTGCTGTTGAGAATGGAAGATTCTACAGGCAACTTCAGACTCTAGGGTGCCAGGACTTTCCTTCTGAAGCACCGGGCCTTTTATCTGAGTTGTTTGCCAGGACTTCTCAGAGATGTTCATGTCCTGATTCCTGTCCAAATGTTGTCAGGTTGTTAGGAAGAAATCTCTGAAAAGCCCACCACCCACTGAGCTGGAGTGTGGGCCTCACAAAAGTCAATATTTTCAGCTTTTCCTTTGGCCTGAGTGTGTTTAAAAAGGCTTTCTAGTGTATATCCCTTTTATTGCAGGTGAGTATTGGTAGAGAAAAATGGCTTTCATCTTTTATCCTTCTGTGGAAAGTAAAATTGAAACAGCAGAGATGCCCTATTTTAGGCTTTACTAGATCCTTTTTTTAGATGGAATTATTGTATCAAAAATCTTGAATAGAAATGCAATGACAAAAAAAACTAGAGTATATTAGTATAAAAGTCAGGCTTCCTTGTGCTCATTAATTTTAATTCACTTTATTCTTAATAATGAGATTTATAGTCCTTAGGCTCTGATGATGGATAGTTCTAGTAGGAAGAGGGAGTGAGTCAAATGAGAGGAGGTTTGTTAACATATTCTCAGAGCCCAGCACAGCTCCTGGGACATAGGAGATGCTTGATACATATCTATGGAAGAAATTAACAAATCAGGCCTGAGGACAAGGGGCCTGAGTTCTAGACCTGATACTATTAATTTAAGTGGTTCATGCTTCTGAGTTGTTAGCCTTATTTCTCTAAACTGAAACAAGTAAGTTGTATTGCATCACTTAAATCTAGTATTTTCTTGTGTCAGGGACAGGTCTTCTCCAATATGCTGTTGCTTAGTCAAGCCTTTAAAAGAAAATTATTTTTTAACAAGGCTTTTTGTTAGTGCTCTAAACCTGCCCTTAAAACAGCACTAAATCAAAAAACGTTTACACTTGAGACTATGTTTTGGACAGAGTACACATCTTTCCAAAGTTTATATGGGGAATACTATTTTTAAAAAAATACTGTATTTTATACCAGTATTTTCCTAGGCATTAGAATTTCTATACTAAATTTATCCTACCCTTAACAGAAATGACTTTTAAATGGAATAACAAGAACTGATTTCCTATTGATGGGGTAAGATGCTGCTATGGCTTGAATATGTATGTCCCCACCGAAATTCATATGTTAAAACCCTAATAATGCGATGATATTAGGAGGCAGGGCTTTTGGGGGTGATTAGGTGATAAGCCCTCATGAATAGGATTAGTGCCCTTATAAAAGAGGCCTGAGGGAGCTAGCTGGCCCCTTCCACCACTTGAGGACACAGCAAAAAGGCACCATCTATAAAGCAGAGAGTTGGCCTTCACCAGACACCAAATTAGCTGGCAAATTGATCTTGGACTTCCCAGCCTGAACTGTGAGCAATAAATTACTATTGTTTATAAGCCACCCAGTTTATGACGTTTCATTATAGCAATCCTGATCACTCTAGACAGATGTATTCAGGATTGATTTGATTTCTTGCATGCATGTTGTTGGACTCCTTATTTGCCATTGCCATGTGCGTAAGCAAAAGTAGGGTAGCCAGTCACAACTGCGCTGGGTACTGTGAGGTCTTACTCAACAGTCACTAGTTTTTTGCTTCTACCCTGAGAGCTAAGGACCATCAGGGCCAATATTGATCTACTCCAGCAGCTATTTTCCTGCCATATTTTTTTTCCTTCTTATTTTGAACAAATTTCAGGCTTATAGAAAAAACACAAAAATAGTACAATGAATTCCCATAACCATTCACCCAGATTCCCAAACGTTAACATTTTACCACATTTGCTTCTTCATTATCACTCTACACATACAAATGTGTGTATACATATTTGTATAACAAATTTGAGAGGAAGATGCAGACATGATACCATTGACCTCTAAATACTTACACCTGTATTACCTTAAAATAAGACATTCTCACAAATAACTATAGTACAATAATCAAAATCAGGGAATTAATCTTTATACAACACTATTATCTAATCTATAAAACTTTTTCAAATGTTCATAATGGTCTCATTAATATTCCTCATAGCAAACATTTTCTAATTTTTGTCTTGGACTATGATTTAACCCAGAATCATATATTGTATTCAGTTGCTGTATCTCTTTAGCTGTGTTTTTCCATGTGAGCTTTAGCATCAAATTGTTTAGCTCCATCAAAAGACTTGTCAGTATTTTTTATTAGTATTACATTAAATTAAGTCAGAAAGAACAAACATCATTATGATGTTAAGTACCCTATCTAATAACAAGGGATGTCTTTTTTGTGTGTGTGTTCAAATGTACTTTGATGTCTTTCAGGAGTGTTTTAAAGTTTTTCTCATATAAGTTTTGCACATTTCTTATTAATTTTATTCTTTACTGTTGTTATTTCGAGTGGGATGTGTGTGGTCACGTTCCTTAACCTCTTATATTATAAAAAGCCCCTACTCCCCATTAGCTGGGGAGATGAATTTGAGGCTGCCCCTCCTGTTCTCCCAGCTGATGTCATTAGTATTAAAATATTCCTTTCTTCTTCAGCAGTCCTCATTGTCTCAGTAATTGGCTTTCTATGCAGAGAGAAACACGACCTAGGCCAAAACCCACTTGCAGTTTTGGTAACACCATGTTTGGAATATGAACCTTTTATCTCTGGCTAGTCAGTGAGCTGCTCATCACTGACTACTCCCTCCTGTAAGAACATGTATACATAAATAAACCTTGTCTTTTCCTCTGTTAATATATTATAATTTAATTTGTAGGCCCCCAAGTACAGGATCCAAATTGAAAATGTTTTTTTCCCAACAGCTTTAGCAACAAGGATGGGGTGGTTGGGACTCCCTGATCACTTCAGAGACTGTAGCTGAGATCCCAGGGCCTCTTCCAAGCCAGCAAAGGTAAACCTTTTTTTACCAATCAAACTCCCTGATCTCTGTTCAGGTCTCATAGAACAAAGACAGTAAGAGCCTTTCCTTAGGTTTTTTAAAAGGGATTTTCTAAAATTTAGATTTATAGGAGAAAACTTTTGGTACTAGTTCTTTGGATGCTATGACTCTTGTTACAGATATCTATTGTCTATCTTTGGTATTATTCTTTCATGTTGTGCTATTTAAAAGTGCTGTTTGTCATAAGAAGGAGAATCAGGGTTGAACTTAGGCATAGACCCTACACACTTGTTCATCTATGAAACCAGATGAAGTTCTCTCCTGTTAGCCTAATTTTGTGCCCTGCGAATTTGGTTTTTGAAATCAGGGAAATCATTCTCTGTCTAGTTTTTCACCTGCTGGGGACATAGATTGTCAGGTCTGTGTCTACAGGCAGCCAACTGTCAATCTAGAGACCCAAGATACAAGATACATTATATCCCTACTAATTGTCACCAGCTCTCCTGGAATTGAGATGTTTCTACTCTCTTGATAACTAGCACCAGGCTTCTGCCCATCCATAGTAATCTCCTTATCTGAGGGTTGCTTGGCCACACCCTTGGTATTCTCTACCACACATGCTTTGTCATTCTTTATGATCAGGCTCAGAATTTTCCAAATCTTTAAGTTCTTCCTCCATTTTTATTATAAACTCTGTACTTACTTTGTTTCTCTTATTGCATTTTACTATAGGCAGTCAAGAGAAGCCATGCCACACCCTCAATGCTTTGCTTAAAGATTTCTTCTGCTAAATACCCCATTTCATTGCTCCTAAGTTCCTCCTTTCCAAAAAACATTAGGACACAAAACACAAGTTGGCAAATTCTTTGCCATTTTATAAAAAGAATGGCCTTTCTTCTACTTTCCAACATGCTACCCCTCATTTCTGTTTGAGAAATCACCATAATTGCCTTAACTGTTTACATTTCTACCAACATCACAAATTCTGATCATGACCACTTAAGCTCTTAGAAGACTCAGGCTTTTCCAGAGCTCTCCTCTTCTGGGCCTTCACTAGAATCACCCTTTATAGTCCATTTGTGGCAATACAGGCTTTTTCTACCCTGCTCTCCAAACTCTTCCAGTGTCTACCCATTTCCCACTTCCAAAACCACTTACACATTTTTAGGTATTTTTTTACAGCAGCACCCCACTTTTTGGTAACAATTTCTATATAAACCCATTCAGGCATCTATAACAAAATATCTTATATTATGAAATTTATAAACAACAGAAATTTATTGCTTACAGTCTGGAGGCTAGGAAGTCCCAGATCAAGGCACTAGCAGATTCTGTATCTGGTGAGGGCCTGTTCCACATAGATGGCACCTTCTACATATCCTCACATGGGAGAAGGGGTAAACACTGTGTTCCCACCTGGCAGAAGGGTCAAGGAAAATACCTTTAACCTCTTTTATAAGAGCATGAATCCATTCATTAGGATAGAGCCCTCTTACTTAATCACCTCCCAAAAGCCACACCTCTCAGTACTATTGTGTTGGAGGTTAAGTTTTAACATAAGAATTTTGGAGGGACACCAACATTCAGATCATAGCAGTTGGTTCTGCAAGAATCTCCTGAACCTTGATGTATTCTTTTAGTAATTTCCATCCCCTGACCCCCTCACTCTGCTCAATATCCATAAATCCCCAGCTATCTTCACTGTATCCAGAGTTGAGCCCAATCTCTCTCCCTTATCACAAAAGTCTTCAATAACATCTTCCTCCCCATTTTAACAAGCATCAGAATAATTTTTCTCTAGCATCACCTAGGAAATAGTCTGTGTCTTATCAAAATAATTTCTGGTTCTTTATAATGCCTTTGATTATTTAAGAGAACTATATCTTCTCATTTATTTAAAAAAGCTATTTTTTAACAATCATGGAATCTCTTATGTTTGTTTTAAAAATCTTTTATTGTCCCTTTTGTTAAATGTATAACTAAGTATTGATTCACAGGTCACTGTGATCCTATTTAATTAAGTGTTCAAAGATTTTGACATTTTTGACAACTTCCCAAAATCAAATTCTAAATGAAGTCTTCTTTACTTTGAACTGACTTTGAGATTTCCCACAGGGCCCCTAGAAAATCTCGAAATATTTGTTCTTTCACCTTGTAAAAAGAGAGCTGTCAAACTAATTGGGTTTATCTGATATGTTAAATTGCATGGGAAGCACTGTCAAATAAAAAAAGATACTTAACCTTAATATTTGCATGGGTAAAATGTTATTGTTTCAGAAATTGTATGAAGTTCCTAGAAATTTGTCAATGTCCTCATTATCCATGATATGTCCTGGTATGACGTTATCATTCACAATTCCAGTTATTATTTTAAATGTTGTATGGCACAGAAACAAGTGAATTTCCTTGAGAATTGTGTTATAATGAACTCTCATCACATCTTTACTATGGAGATTTTAAGCCTTTTGTCATTCACAGAGAGTTTTTATTTTAGTCTGATGCTTTTCTAAAAGCTCTTGCAGTTAGCTACTAGCCAGAATGCATCATCTTCAGCAAAAAGGATTGTGTCTCTGAGACCCATGGAAAGGCCTATAACAGGTTCTCTGGGGGACAGACTTCTGATGACATTTGCTTAAATAACTTTAAAATCATACCACTGCACTGAGTAAGGATCTCCAGGACTCTAGTTGAAAAGCTGATGGATTCATGAAACTGCTAATCCAAGATTAAGCAAAACCAAAATTAATTACATAGGACTGAGGAGAGTAATAAAAAATAATTTTTATGGCCTTTGATTGGAACATTACTGGTTATTTAATGTTCTATTTTCTGCATATAAGGAACTCTTTTCTCTTAAGCTATCTAAAACTCATAACAATTTAGTAGGTTATACTTTTGTAAATAGAAATGAATTAGCTGGGTGTGGTGGCAAATGCCTGTAGTTTTAGCTACTCAGGAGGCTGAGCCTAGGAGTTTGAAGCAGGAGGACAGTTTAAGCCCGAGTTCAAGGCTGCAGTGAGCTGTGATTGTACCACTGCACTCCAGCCTGGGAGACAGAGTGAGACTCTGTCTCTAAAAAGGAAAAGAAAGAAAGAAAAATACAGTCAGAAGAGAAAAAAGAAAAAACCATGAAAAGGAACAAAGAAAGCTTGTGGAATATATGGAACAACATCAAAAGAGCAAAGGTTCAGGTAATTGGTATTAAAAGAGTAGAGAAAGGCAAAGGAGTAGAAAGTTTATTTAAAAAAATAATAGCAGAAAACTTCCCAAACCTGGAGAAAGATATAAATATCCCGGTACAGGAAGATCAAAGGGTACCAATTCAATTCAATTCAAATATGACTACCTTAAGACATAATCAAACTGTCAAAGGTCAAAGACAAGGAGAGAATCCTGAAAGTAGCAAGAGAAAAGAAGCCAATAACATATAAGGGGATTCCAATATCCTGTCTGCAGACTTCCAGCCAAAACCTTACAGGCCAGGATGGAGCAGGACCGTGTATTCAAAATGCTGTAGGAAAATAACTGGCAGCCAAGAAAATTGTACTCAGCAAAGATAGCCTTCAGAAATGAAAGAAAGATAAAGACTTTCCCAGATAGACAAAAGCAGAGGGAGTTCATCACCACCAGACCTGTCTTACAAGAAATGCTAAAAGGAATTGTTCAAACTGAAACAAAAGGATGCTAACAAGTAACATGAAAACATCAGAAGGTATACAACTCACTTACAAAAGAAAGATATGGTCAAATTCACAAAACACTAATATTGTAATCATGGTATATAAACCAATTATGTCTTTAGTATGAAGATTAAAAGACAAAACTATTAAAAGTAACAACTACAACAACTGGTTATGGGATATGCAATATAAAAAGTTGTAAATTGTGACATCACAATTAAAAATGTGAGGGGGGAGAAGAGTTAATGTATAAACTTGGGCTTTGTTTTTTTTTTTCTTTTTTAATGATCAAAGTTATCAGTTTAAAATGACCTGTTCTAATTTTTTTGTAAGTCATATAGTAATCACAAAGTAAAAACCTTTAGGAGATACATTAAAAATAAAAGTAAGGGATCAAAACATATTACTACAGAAATCCATTTAACCAGAAAGGAAGACAGTAAGAAAGGAAAAAAGGAAGATCTACAAAATAACTTGAAAACAAGTAACAAAATGGCAGTATTAAATCTTTACCTATCAATAATCACCTTGAATGTAAATGGGTTAAACCTTCAATTAAAATACATAGAATAGCTAGATAGGATTTTTTTAAAAAAAGATACAATGATAGGTTGCCCACAAAAGACTCACTTTCGCCTGTAAGGACTCACATAGATTGAAAGTAAAGGGAAGGGAAATGATATTCCACACAAAAACAAACCAAAACAGAGCAGGAGTAGCTATAAACTTATATCTGATATAAACTTATATCTGATAAAACAGACTTTAAGTTAAAAACTATAAAAAGAACAAAGAAGGTCATTATATTATGATAAAGGGATAAATTCAGCACAAAGACATAAAACTAATATATATGCACCCAACATTGCAGCACCTAAAATATAAAGCAAATATTAAAAAATCTAAAGGGAAAGGGACTGAAATACAATAGTAGTAGAGGATTTCAGCATCCTACTTTCAGCAATGGATAGGTCATCTAGACAGAAAATCAACAAAGAAACTTAAAATTTAAACTGCACTCTAGACCAAATGGATCTAACAGACATTTACAGAAAAGTCCATTCAAAGGCTACAGAATACACATTTCTTCTCAATTGCTCATGAAATATTCTCCAGGAGAGATCATGTGTTAGGCCACAAAACAAGTCTTAAAAAGTTTAAGAAGACTGAAATCATACCAAGCATTTTTTCTGGCCATAATGGTATAAAACTGGAAATCAATAACAGGAGGAACTTCAGAAACCCTACAAAAATGGAAATTAAACAACATGCTCTTGAACAATCAATGGCCCAATGAGGAAATTAAAGGGAATTTAAAAATTTCTTGAGACAAATGAAAATGGAAACACAACATACCAAAACCTATGGGATAAAGTAATAGCAGTTCTAAGTTGGAAGTTTATAGCAATAAATGCCTACATCAAAAAAGAAAGATCTCAAACAAATAAACAACCTAAAATTATACCTCAAAAAACTAGAAAATAAGAACTAACTCCAAAATTAGTAGAAGGAAAGAAATAATAAAGATTGGAGCAGAAATTAATGAAAGAGACTTAAACATATAAAAGATCAACAAAATAAAACTATTCTTTTGAAAAGATAAACAAAATTGACAAACCTTAGCTATATTAAGAAAAAAGGAGAGAAGACTTGAATAAATAAAACCAATGATGAAAAAGGAGACATTACAACTGATAGATACCACAGAAATACAGAGGATCATAAGAGACCATTGTGAAAAGTTATATGCTAAGAGATCTAGAAGAAATGGATAAATTCCTGGATATTTACAACCTACCAAGATTGATTTAAAAAAAAAAAAAAAACAGAACATCTGAACAGACCAATAATGAATGAGGAGATTGAATTAGTAATAAAATGTCTACCATCAAAGAAAAGCTCAGCCTTCACTGCTGAATTCTATCGAACATTTAAAGAACTGATACCAATTCTTCTCAAACTATTCCAAAACATTCAAGAGGAAGGGGATTCTTTCAAACTCATTGTATGAGGCCAGCATTATCCTAATACAAAAACTTAACAAGAACACAACAACAACAAAAAGAAAACTACAGGCCAATACTTATGGTAAACATAGGTGCAAAAATCCTCAACAAAATACTAGCAAACTAAATTCAACAGCACATTAAGATCACTCATCATGATCAAGTGAGATTCATTTTAGGGATGCAAGAATGATTCAACATATGCAAGTCACTAAATGTGAGCTATTACGTTAACAGAATGTAGATGCAGGCAAAATCCAACACCCCTTCATGATAAAAACTCTAAATAAACTAGGTATGGAAAGAATGTACCTCAATGTAATAAAAGCCGTATATGACAAACTCACAGCTAACATCATACTGAATGGGAAAAAGTAGAAAGCTTTTTCTGTAAGTACTGGAACAAGATAAGGATGCCCATTCTCACCACTTTTATTCAACACTGCACAGAAATTTTAGCCAGGGCACGTAGACAAGAAAAAAAAAAAAAGATATCCAAATTGGAAAGGAGGAAATTAAATTGTCCCTCTTTGCAGATGACATGATATTATATACAGAAAACCATGAAGACACAAAAAAAACTGTTAGAACTAATAAGTTAAAATTGTAGAATAGAAAATCAACATACAAAAATCAGAAGTGTTTCTATATGCTAATAGTGAACTACCTGAAAAAAGAAAGAAAACAATTACATTTATAAGAGCTAAAAAAAAATAATTCCTAGAGATAAATTTAACCAAGGAGGTGAAAGATCTCTACAATGAAAGTATAATATAAAACAATGATGAAACAAATTGAAGAAAGAAATAAATGAAAAGATGTTCTGTGTTCATGGGTTGGAAAAATATTATTGGTGAAATGTCTATACTACCCAAAGCAATCTACAGTCAGCACAATCCCTATCAAAATACCAATGACATCCTTTACAGAAATAGAAAAAATAACACTTAAATTCATTTGGAACCACAAAAGACCCCAAACAGTCAAAACGGTCTTGAGCAAAAAGAACAAAGCTAGAAGGCCGGGCGCTGTGGCTCACGCCTGTAATCCTAGCTCTTGGGAGGCCGAGGCGGGTGGATTGCTCAAGGTCAGGAGTTCAAAACCAGCCTGAGCAAGAGTGAGACCCCGTCTCTACTATAAAATAAAAATAAAAAAAATAAAAAAAAAAGAACAAAGCTAGAGGCATCACATTACCTGACTTCAAAATTTACTACAAATCTATAGTGACCCAAATAGCATGGTACTGGCATAAAAACAGACAGAAAGACCAATGGAACATAAGATAGAGCTCAGAAATAAATTTATGCATTTACAGCCAATTGATATTTGGCAAAGTTACCAAGAGCAGGCACTGGGGAAAGGACAGTCTTTTCAATAAATGATGTTGGGCAAACTGGATATCTATATCCAGAAGAAAGAAATTAGACCTTTGTCTTTCATCATATACAAAAATCAACTAAAAATGGTTTAAAGACTTAAACATAAAAACCAACACTATGTAACTACTAGAAGAAAATATAGGGATATAGGGGGAAATGCTTCAGGACATGGGTATGGGCAAGAATTTTTTTGGATATGACCTCAAAAGCATAGAAAACAAGAAGAAATTTAGACAACCAGTGTTACATCAAACTAAAAAGCATACTGCACAACAAAAGAAAAAATAAGCACAGTGAAGAGGCATTTCTCAGAATGGGTGAAAATATTTGAAAACTATACACCTAACAAGAGGTTAATATTCAAAGTATATAAGGAACTCACTCATAGCAAAAAAAGTAAATAATCCTATTTTTAAAAAAGGGTAAAAGGACCCTTCTTAAAAGAAGACATACAAATGGCCAATGGGTATAGGAAAAAATGTTCAATATCACTAATCATTAGGAAAATGTATATCAAAACCACAATGAGATACCACCTCACACCTGTTACAATAACTATCAAAAATACAAAAGATAAGTGCTGGTGAGGACCTGGAGAAATGGAAACCCTTACACACTGTTGATATGTAAATTAGTACAGCCACCATGGAAAACAGTATCAAGGTTCCTCAAAATATTAAAAATAGAACTATTATGTGATCCAGCAGCCCCATTTCTGGGTATATATGCAAAGGACCTGAAATCAATTATGTCAAAAAGACATCTGCACTCCCAAGTTTATCTCACCATTATTCACAATAGCCAAGGCATGGAATCAACCTAAGTGCCCATCCATAGATGAGTGGATAAGGAAAATGTGGTATACACACACACACACACACACACACACACACACACAATGGAATACTACTCAGCCATAGAAAAGAATGAAATTCTGTCATTTATGGTAACAGGGATGAACCTAGAGAACTTTAAGTGAAATAAGCCAGGCACAGAAAGACAAATACTGTGTGATCTCACCCATATGCGGAATCTGAAAAACCTGATCTCACAGAAGTCAACAATGCAGTGGTGGTTACCAGAGGTTTGTGGGATTAGGGAGGAGAGGGGATAGCGGGATGAAGATCAAAGCCTACGCAATCATTGTTAGATAGTAGCAACAAATAAATAAATAATTGCCCAGGACAGGCAAGCATATAGAAACAGGAACTAGACAAGTGATTCCCTGGGGCAAGGGGTGGTAGGAGGGAGGATAAGAGAGGGGTGGGGAGAGAAATGGGGAATGACTACTAATGGTTGTGGGATGTCTTTATTGAATGATGAAAATGCTCTAAAATTGATGATAGTGACAGTTGCACAGCTCTATGAATATATTTAAAAAAACACTGGATTGCACATTTTCTTTTATTTTGGAGTGTACGTTTGAAACGGGTAAATTGTATGATGTGTGAATTACATCTCGACAAAGCTGTTAAAAAACAGAAAGACACATTCCCCTGAGAACTGGCATGGTCGGACAGAGACACTTCGCTGTTTCAGAAACAGAAGCCTGGAGACTTTAGGAACTCATCAATAGCTCCTACCTTCTTGGTGGCTGATACAAGCTTCCAAACCAGAACCCAACTTTTAGGACTGTGTTGTTGTTCGTTCGTTAACTTCGGGAGAGGAGTTTGTTCTCCACGGTGGAACACAAAGATGGTACTGAACTCACAGAAAGTTTTTACACATTTGGTTCATTTTTTCAATAAACAGGGTCCTTTTAACTGGCCTGCGTTGCAGGGAGATCAGTGAGGGAACTTTTATCAACAGGTGATATCTTTTATCAACTTGTATCAACAAGCGGGCGGGCGGCGCCGCTCCGGCCAGCTCTACTGGGCTCGGCGTCTGTGGGCTGCCCAGCCCGGGGACCGCCGGGGGCGCATCCCCTGAGGGTGGGCCGTCTGGGGTCCCTCTCGTGGGTCTGAGGTCTCGGTCCCCCCGGGGTCGGAGGTCGGGGCCACCAGGGCGCTGGCCTGGCCCTGCGTCCCCGCGCGCCGAGCAGGCAGGCCCGGGGGTCGCCCGCGGCGGTAGCCCCGCACCTACCACAGGTGCGCGGGCCGACGCGTCACCTGCCAGGAGCCGCGGGGTGACTCCCCAGCGCCGACATTCTGAGGCAATTTCTCTGAGGGGGCCCCTCCCCCGACCTTCTGCTCTGAGGTGAGCCCAGGTGAGGCTCTGGTAAGCTTGAGTCACCTGATGGACACAGACGGTTACCTCAGATTTTTGTGGGACATCCGTCCACCAACTCCCAGGAGGACAGGAGAGCCCTCTTCCTTCTCCGCCTCCTCCCGCCCGGCGCGGCCCGGGCTCCCTGCTCCGCCCGGCGGCTGACTGGAAAGCGCGGACCATCGGATTCCCTCGGAGCCCGGAGCCGGGCAGCGCGCGCTCGCTCCGCGCATGCCCAGTGCCCGCCTCTCCGTCAGGCTCTGCGGGCTGCGCGCGTTCCCGCCGGGTCTGGACCCCGCCGCCCGTTATGGCGGTCCCCGGAGCCTGTGGGGACTCCGTCCTGAAAGGTGAGGGGACTTCCTGCTCCCCGGGCGCTCAGAGTCGCCCTGCGCCGGCAGGGGGTGGGTTTGAGGGCGGCACCGCTGGTGCCGTGCGCACTCGGAGCAGCTGGTGGGAGCAGCCCGCCGCCGACCCCTCCTCACTGCTCCCCATCCTGCCGCCCCCGCGCCTCAGGCCGCCTCACCCGTGAGGAGCGGAGCCGCGGGGCTCGCTGGGCAGCCCGCCCTCCCGGAAGTCGGGGTCTGGTGTCGTCCCCGCGTCTAGTCCAGCCTCCCACCCCCCGCCTGGACGCGGTGAGGCTGGGGGTCCGACACGTCGAGGACTCTCGGAGAAAACACGGGACCAAACAGGATGGTTGGGCCCTCAGCCGTCCTTCAGGTCCGCACGGCTTCTAATGGCCGCGCGAGGGTGGGCGCGTGCGGCCGCGGCGGGGCCTGCCCCTCTCCTGTGTGTCTGTGCCTATCGTTGCAATATCGGGAACGGCCTTTTCGTGAGGAATTGCTGACGCTTGCGTGGTATTGTCTTATCTCTAACGGCCCGGCGACTCTGTCACCCCGATTTACGGGAGGGGAAACTGAGGCATGGGGGTTCGGGTACTTCTCCCCCTGTCAGTGCAGGCAGGATTTTAGCGCCTGAGCTGCCGTCCTCACCTGTGTGAGAGAGATGGCGCCGAGGCCTGTCACTGCATCCGGGAGAGCTGAGGAGGATGGCATGGCCTTGTAGAGCTTGGCGTTGGGGAAAAGGGTTCTGCACTGAGGGGCCTGGAGTAGGGTGCAGCCTCACAGCTGAGCTTCTGTAATCAGAATGCGTGCCTGGTTTTCTAACGTTAGTGTTTTGTTAAATTAACGTGGCTTTCCCGTAAGCTTTCCCCACAATTATTTACCAACGGCACATCTGGAAAATTCTTTTAAAACGTCAGGTTTTGAGGAGAAGATAACCCACTAGAACAGAGGTCCACAAACAATACATACCCTCCCCCAGGCCAAATCTGGCCTGTTGCTCTGTTTCTGTGGGGCCTGCAAGCTAAGAATGTTTTTTACGTTTTTAAGTGGTTAAAAAGAAGAAGAGTGACGAATGAAAATTCTGTCAGCTTCAGAGTTCCTTGTCTAGAAATAAAGTTTTATTGAAACACAGGTTGGCTCATTATGATATTGCCTATGGCTACTTTTGTGCTGTGACCATGAAGTTGAGTAGTTGTGACAGGTAGTGTACAGCCTGCAAAGCCTAAATATTTACTGTCCCTTGATCGAAAGCAGACTTATGCACTAGAAAAATTAAGCCTGGTTTGGAAATTTAGAAAGAGCATGAGGTGTTAGGAATGTATACTGACATGTATGAACAAAGTTCTTTGCTTAAAATTTTAAGAACCATAAATTGTACTGATGCTATTTTGAATAGACTTTTAGTAGAAGAAATTTTCATTTTAATTTTCAATATAAATAAAAGTGTATTGGACAGTGGATGCTAGAAGTACAAATGTGTATTTCATGTTGATATCTTGTTATCAGATGTAGTGGCCTATGTTGAAGTGTGGTCATCCAATGGAACAGAAAATTATTCAAAGACATTTATAAACCAACTTGTGGCTATGGGAGCAAAGGTAAGAAATTCATTTTACCATTGTTACGTATCACAATCTTCTTATTGGTAAAAAGATATGTTTACATTTTCTTATTTGGGGAGTTATTACTTAGAATATGAAGGACAAAGCAATGGGTAAGTGGCGGGAGAAGAAAGAAAAGAGCCAAATTATGAAGAATTGAGAACAGTAGGACTTAACAGAGCAGTTGGGCATATAAGTACTGAGTGAGGAGGAGGAATATAGGATGAAAATCTGGATTCTAACATTGGTTACTTGGGTACATGGGGCTGGTAATCAAAGTGAGGAATACAGAAAAAGGAACAGGTTTCTAAGGGAAAGGTTATAAATTCACCATATTAAAAATACCTGTTGTATATCCACATATACAGGCGATGGGAGCAGAGACCTAAGGACAGAGAGAAAGAGAGAGAGAGAGAGAGAGAACGATGCCAGGAGAATGAGGAAAGCAAATGTGCAACTCAGAGGAGGGAAGTATTTCAAAGATGGAATTTTGAAACACTGCAGAGTCTTCAAGAAAGATAAGCTTGGCAAGTGTACTTTAGATTTCACAACCATAAGGTCATTGGTTGAACTTAGCATAGTTTTCAGTGAGATGGGTAAAGGAGATCCAAATTAGTCCAGGAATCATTGAGATATGAGGAAATGGAGATAGTCCCTCCTTATTTGTGGTTTCTTAGGAGCCATCTAGATCTGTGATCCCCAACCCCCAGTCTGCAGCCTGTTAGGGGCAGGGCCGCAAAGCTCTGCTGCCTCCCCACCAAATCTGCTGTGGAAAAATTGTCTTTGTATGGAGGCCTGCAGCAGTAGGTGAGTGGTAAGTGGTGGGCCAGCAAAGCTTCATCTGTATTTACAGCTGCTCCTCCCATCACCTGCATCACTGCCTGAGCTCCGTCTACCCCCACAACCATGGAAAAACTGTCTTCCATGAAACTGGTCCCTGGTGCCAAAAAGTTTGGGGACCACTGATCTAGATTATCAGATTTACTGTCACAAAGTGCTGTAAGTGAAAAGGTGGCAGTTCTCAATAAGGTAAAGAAAAAAAACTGCATGCTGAGATTGCTAAGAGAATGAATCTTCTATCCGTGAAATTGTGAAAAAGAAAAAAAATTCATGCTAGTTTTGCATAATTTTATTACAGTATATTGTTATAATTGTATTTTCTTATTAGTTATTGTTGCTAACCTCTTAACTATGCCTGATTTATAAATTAAACTTTATCATAGTTTTGTATGTATAGGAAAAAATAGTATGTTTGATGTTTGGTACTATCCACGGTTTCAGGCATCCACCGGGGATCTTGGACCTTACCCCCATGGATAAGGAGGCATTACTGTATTTGTTTGTTTTTTTTTGGCATGTGGGAGAGGCTGGCTGAAAGACTTAGTGAAAAGGGATAAGTTAAAATGGGTGAGAAGAGAATTGAAGGTAGGGCTGGGATTAGAGAGCGGCGTTAAGGGCATAAATTAAAGAGGCACTCCCACCCAAGCAAAAGTTGGGTACTTTGTTTGGTCTCCTAGTCCCTGCTCTGAGTGAGAGATCAAAGCCTAAGAACTGACTGGAGTGGAAAGGAACAGAGAGTATCAATAGGAGACACACCCATTTTGATAAGGCTGGAATGTAGAAACATGAGAGAGTTTCCATTTTATGATGCCTAAAATTTACCTGGGATGAAGACAAATTATTGTGGCTTAGAAAAAAGCCATTAGACATGTGAGTTGACAAAATGGTTTTTGAGGGTCATATTAAGATCTTAGATCTCTTGGATCTTTTTGTTTTTCAACTCATATTTCAAAAATTTTCATACAGAAAGTTGAAAGAATACTACAGTGATCATAGATTCAACAGTTGTTAACATCTTGACATTCTTTATTGCTTCTTCTATATACATTCTATTTTATATGTGAACTATTTGAAAGTAAGTTACAGGCATCTTTATTTGCCCCTGAATACTCATATGCATCATCTAAAAACAGACATTTTCCTGTGTAACAAAAATACCATTATAACATCTAAGAAAATTAACAATGATTTCTTAACAGTCTTCTAAAGTGGTTGGATTAGTTTATACTAAAGTATAAAATTTCTGATTGTTATATATACTTGTTTTTTATTAATCTTTTAGCCATTCTGGTATGTTTTTATCTGATTGTGATTTGAATTTGCATTTTTCTGTACTTTGTCATATAGTTATTTTGAAATCCCTATAAAAACCTCCAGCTCATATTTCTATTGGTTTTATGTTTTCCTTCTTGATTTGTAAATATTCTCTATATTTTAGAATTGTCTCCTTTGTCAGCCATATGAATTGCAGTATTTCTGTCACTCTGTGGCTTGGCTTTCATCTTCTTAATGGTATCTTTTGATAATTTTAATGTAGTTCAATTTGTTTATTTTTCCTTTATGATGAACCTTTTTGTATGTCTTGTTTAAAAAAATCTGTTCCAGTACCAAGGTATGAAGATTTTCTCCCATGTTATCTTCTGGAAGCTTTATCTTTTTGCCTTTCACATGTAGATTCATAGTACATGAGGAATTGATTTTTGTGTATGCTGTAAAATAGTTGTTTCATTGTTTTCCTTGTGAAGTTTTGTTTTAACACCATTTATTGAAAAGGCTGTCCTTTACTCAAGGTTTGTAGTACTGCCTTTGTCATAAATCAGGCATCCACGTATTTCTGGTCTGTTTGATGGCTCCATCTCTGTTCATTGGTCTGTTCTTCTGTTCTCACGACAAAACCACCCTGTCTTAATTAACACTTTATAATAAATCTTCGTTAAGTCTTACATTTTGTTCTTCAAGGTGTCTTGACTGTTCTTAGCCTTTTGCCTTTCCAAATTCATTTAGGATCAGTTTGTCAATTTACACCATAAAGCTTTTTTGAGATTTTGATTGGGATTGTATTGATAAAATAGATCAGTATGGAGAAAACTGATGTTTTTATGATATTAAATCTTCCAGTCCATGAAAACTATATGTGCTTTTACTGATTTAGGTTTCTTTAACTTCTTTTAATAATGTTTTATAATTTTCTCTGATGATTTTTATGTTATTATATAAATAGCATCTTTAATTTTTTTTCTAACTGTTGCTATTACATAGAATACAGTTAATGTTTTGCATGTTCACCTGAAAACTTATAAAACTCATTTATAAATTCTGTAGTTTTGGGGAGATTTAAAAATATATACACAATTGAATCATATGTAAATAAGGACAGTTTTTCTTGATGTACTGTTATGGCAAGGTCTAGTGTTAAGTAAAATGGAGATATCAGATTTCTGGTTCCTCTTCTCAATGGAAAGCTTTTAGCATGTAACCTAATATGGTTTTGTATGAATAAACTTTAATTTCATCAAATGTGTTTTCTACATGCATCGAGATGATCATATGATTTTTCTCTTTCAGTTTGTTAATGTGAAAAATAGTGATCAATTTTTTTTAAATGTTAACCAACCTTGCAGTCCTGGAATACACTTAAGTAGTGGTGATGTATTATCTTTTTCATATATTGGTTGATGTAATTTGCTAATATTTTGTTTATTTTTTCTGTAGATGTCTCCAGGGTGAGATTGGCTTGTAATTTTCCTTTCATGTAATGCCATTATGTGTATAGTTTTAGTGCTAATAATCTACTTGCTTCATAAAACAAGTTGAAGAGTAGTGTTTCTCTCTTTTCTAATCCTATGAGTTTGTGTAAGATTGGTATCATTAAATTTCTTTTTAAAATTAGTTTTAATTTATTTGGTAATTGTAGGATTATGCATATTTCCTATTTATTATGAGTGGTTTTAGAAATTTGGGGATTTCCTTAAAGAAGTTTATCTGTTTCATCTAAATTTTCAAATATATTACTTCAAAGCTATTATAATATCATGTCTGAATCTTTTTAATGTCATCAGAATCTGTAGTGATGATCCTTCATTCCTGACATTCATTATTCATGCCTTTTCTCTTTTTTTCTTCCCCTTGTTTTTAACTGGGTTTTATTAGTTAGTCTTTCTAGTGAACCAACTTTTGGCATTCTGGTCCTTATTTTTTATATTCCTTTTTCACTTTATTTTTTATTTATTTTTTTTTTTTTGAGACAGAGTCTCGCTTGTTGCCCAGGCTAGAGTGAGTGCCGTGGCGTCAGCCTAGCTCACAGCAACCTCAAACTCCTGGGCTCAAGCAATCCTCCTGCCTCAGCCTCCCGAGTAGCTGGGACTACAGGCATGTGCCACCATGCCCGGCTAATTTTATATATATATTAGTTGGCCAATTAATTTCTTTCTATTTATAGTAGAGACGGGGTCTTGCTCTTGCTCAGGCTGGTTTCGAACTCCTGACCTCGAGCAATCCGCCCGCCTCAGCCTCCCAGAGTGCTAGGATTACAGGTGTGAGCCACCGCGCCCGGCTCCTTTTTCACTTTATTAATTCTAGCTTCATCTTTAGTATTATCTAACTCCTTTGGTTTTAATTTGTTGTACTTTTCCAGCTTTTTGAGATGAATACATGGATTTTCAACCTTCTTACTGTGTATTTATACATTCTAGATCACACATTCTCCCTAAGCAGGGTGTTAGCTGCATTCCACAAGAAGTCTTCATCTGGTAGATTGCAATATCTAGGTCTGCTTTTATTTTTTGTTTTATCCACTGGTTTTTGTTCCTCTTGTTCCATCTTCTTCTATGCCTGTTTTTTATTTGTTCACTTTTTTTGAATTTGAGCATCATATATTTAAAATTATTTATAAATACTTTGAGACATAGAATTGTATTATCTTTATGGAAAAAAGATTAAGATTTGCTTTAAAAAGAATATTTGTAGTACTCATAATCCAGGATTATTTTAATCAAATTTCAGGATTTGAAATTATTTAGAAATAGACTCGACCTATGAGGGTCATTATAACTTGCCTAAATGCAGCTCTTTGGTTCTCTACCCAAGGTGTAGGGCTTTTATCAAACCCCCTTCTTTTATTTTGAGGCTTCCAAATCAGTGTGTGATTCACCATTCTAACTGGAACAGATGTGTTTTTAAGCAGTGTTATGCATTCCTTAGAGTATTTCTCTGTGGCAAATTACAGGACATAGAATTGCTGGGGTAGGAGTTTGGGACATTTTTATTTTGACAAATATTGAATAAAGTATCCTTTTTCATCAATTGTGCTTAAGAAATTGTGAGTGAAGACTAATGTACATTTTGTTTTCTGCATTTTTGTCTGCAGGTTTCAAAAACCTTTAACAAACAAGTAACTCATGTTGTGTTCAAAGACGGATACCAGAGCACCTGGAACAAAGCTCAGCAGAGAAGGGTAAAGCTTGTTTCAGTGCTCTGGGTTGAAAAGTAAGTCTTTCTTTCTTTTTCCCTTAAATATCTAGTATTGGTAAAGTATGGAGATACATTATGCATATCACAGAGCAGATAAAGTTTGCTTTCCATCCTTGCCTCTTACTTCGGCAAGTAATTTAATATCTTCTAGCCTCAGTTTCTGCAGTTGAAAATGGGTATAATATAATACCTAACTCTGCCTAGAGGGAAAATGAGCAGGAAGGACCTGAAGCAGGGGTTCGCTTGGTGTATTCAGGAAACAATAAGTAATGTGATAAAGCAGAGAGAGAGAGAGTTGAGTTTCCTTTGGTATTTTTTCTTTTCAATTATGAATAATTCTGTTTAGCATTTCTTTGTTTTTAAATTGAGATAAAATTCACATATCACAAAACTTACCCTTTTTGTGTACAATTCAATGGTTTGTAGCATACTCTATTCAGAGTTGTGCGGCCATCATCACTAATTCAAGAAAATTTTCATCACCTCAAAAAGAAGCTCTGTACCCATTAGTAGTCACATCTTGATCCCTCCTGCCCCCAGCCCCTGCCAACCATGAGTCTACTAAAAAGTAGATAAAATCTCTATGGATTTGTCTTTTCTAGACATTTCACAAAAAGGGAATTCTGTAATATGTGGCCATTTCTGTTAGGCTTCTTTCCACTTAGCATGTTTTGAAAGTTCATTCATGTTGTAGCATATATCAGTACCTCATTCTGTTGCATGGCTGAATGATATTCCATTGTACGGATATACAGGTTGAGCATCCCTAATCCAAAAATCTGAAATCTAAAATGCTCCAAAATCTGAAACTTTTTGAGTGCCAATATGACACCAGAAACAGAAAATTCTACACATTGAGTACTTAACATAAATTTGTTTCATGCACAAAATTATTAAAAATATATATATCAGGCTATGTGCATTAGGTGTATATGAAACATAAATGAATTTTATGTTTAGATGTGGGTCTCATCCACAAGATATCTCATTATGTATATGCAAATATCCCCAAATCTGAAAAATCCAAAATCTAAAGCACTTCCAAGCATTTTGGATAAGGGACTCTTAACCTGTACCACAGAATTTGTTTATGCATTCATCAATTGATGGACATATGGGTTATTTCTACCTTTTGGCTATTGTGAATAATGGTGCTGTGAACATTATTTTCTGTTTTGGGGAGGAGGGTGTGGGGAAAGATTCATAATCAGGCAGCTATCATTCTTCCCTCTTCTTCATCTTCTTATGGAGTCCACTAGAATGGCTTATCGATTCTTAGATCTGTGATCAGTCTGTCTCTGCTGTTACTCCCATGATCCAGACAGCTATGTCTTGTTTCAGTAACTGTTGCAGCCTCCTGCCTACCTCCTTTTTATTTTGTTTCCTGTACATTAGCAAATGTAACTCCTCTAACACATAAATCAGTTGTATCCTTCTTACTGAGGTAAAATGGCTTAGAATTAAGTGGTCTAAAGCATGGAATAGCAAAGTATGGCCCCCAGGCCAAATCCAGCCTGCCACCTTATTGGTTTTTATTAGTGGCCCATGAGCTAAAAATGGTTTTTACAATTTTAAAAGGTTATCCCCCCCAAACAAATCAAAAGAAGAGTATTTCAAGACTTATTTAAATTATATAAAATTGAAATGTTAGTATGCACAAATAAAGTTTTATTGGAACACAGCCATGTTCATCTGATGGTGTATTGTCAGTGGCTGCTTTTATCTACAGCTGTGGAATTGGATAGTTGTGGCAGAGACCATATGGCCCACAAAGCCTGAGATGTGCATCATCCGGCCCTTTTACACAAAAAGTTTACCCTGGTCCAGAGCACTGCATGATCATCTCTTCTTCCTCCCTCAGCTGTTCTCCTGCCCTTGTTTGCATCTTCCAAACACTCTGGTCTTCTAGGACCTCAGATGGGCCAAGCCCTTTCCTGCCTTTAGTTTTGCCTTTGGCACATGTTAAGAACTCGATGCCCTTTCACTGATTCTTAACCCAGTTTTGTACTCAGCTTCTTCATACGTGTCATATTTCAAGGTCACCTTCGTAGAAGTGCTTTCTCTGTCCCTCAATCCACAGGTTAGAGCCCTCTTTGTTATTCTCTATCTCAACTTATTTCCTGTTTTTGCTATTAAAACAGGAAATGCTTATCTTGCTTATTTGTCTGCTTTATCTGTTTAATCAGACATTTTGGTCTTTCCATTATAATGTAGGCTCTGTGAGAGCAGCTGTATGTCTGTCTTGTTCATGGTTGTGTTTCCAGTAAGTATCTAACACATTTTTAGCTCATAGTAGTTACTCAATAAATATTTGTTCTAACCAATTAATGATCAAAGAAAAATTTACTTAAATGGCATGGAGATATCAGAGAAAATTTCATGGAGGACATGACTTGAGCTACATTTAAAAGGTTGTTTGGAAATGTGGAGGGAAGGGTACAGAAAACATAGTAGACCTTTACTGAGAGCTTGAAGTAAATAGAGAAGCACAAACCAATGTGCAAAACTGACTATTAGTCATTTCTGTACTTAAATAGGGGCTCTCAACTAATCCTGATTCTGGGAGTCATCACAGAGTCCTCTCTCCTGTTCTTCATCCCCTTCTTTGCTTCTGGGCCATCCAGCCTCTGGGGATCGTGTAGACTCCAGAGTACATGTAACTTTGTTATCCAGAGGCAAACTTTTAAGTCCCCTCAAAGTAAACATAATCTCTTGGCATTTTTAATACAGATTCTTTTCTTATCATATTGTTTGTTGTAATACAGTCAGATTTTAATTATTACATGTACTTAATTACTGATTTTTAGATCTCCTTTTGCTATCTTGAAAACAAACTTTCTTTTAATTAAATGTATTTATATTAAACTTGTATGTGTTTTTAAAGTGAAAAATCCCCACCTAATCTACCTCTTGTCTTGCCTTCCTTCCCCTAAGTTGGGAATTTGAAATATACAGTTTCAGACTTTCTACTAAGTATATAAAAGATGTATACCTAATAATAATGTATTGTATATTTCAAAATTGCTAAAAAGAAAATAGATTTTAAATGTTCTTATTACAAAAAATAAGTATGTGAAGTGACGGATGTGTTAATTAGCTTGATACAATCATTCTGCATGGTATCAAGATATCACATTATACCCCATAAAGATATACCAGTCTTCTGTTGATGAACATGAAGATTTTATTTCTTTTTTTCTCAATCAGAAATAGTATGACAGTGAGCTTCTCTATACATTACTTTTTTCCAGATGATAAATCTTTCCACAAGTTTAAGTTCCAGAAGTGGACTTTTGAGTTAAAAGAAATTGCACATTTAAATTTATGATGGGTTTGGCCAGATCACCTTCTATTTAATAGAAAGAGTGTCCCAGTTTCCATTCTTCCTAGCAGTATAAAAGAGCACCTATTTTCCAATACCTTTACTCATAATCATGAGTTATTAGTCTTTTTAATCTTTCCTAACTTGTAGGTGAAAAATAATAGTTTTCATTTACATTTCTCTGATTTTTAGTGAGTTTGAACTTTCTTCAACAGAAGAGGTAAGAGTCAAACTGACCTTTATTTTATATATCAAGTGTCTGTTCTTCCTTTGTTAACTGCCTGTCCAGGGCCATTGCTCATACCTTCCATTGAAAATGTGGGCATTAACTACTTGAGGTCACTAGGTGTCACTAGAATCCCATGTCGTTGTAAGAGCAGACAGGCCACTGATAAAATTCTGACATTTCCTGTGGACAGGAGAATTTTTTTATCTTGAAGAAAAGAAGAAATAAAGGTCAGCTTGACTCTTACTTCTAAGTTCTCTTTAAGAAAGAGATTTTAGTTTATGAAGAAAGTTTATTGTAAAGTAGGCTACTAACCGAAGCCCATCACCCTCTGCATTGTTTCCTGCAAACAAGGACATTTGCCTTCATAACCACAACACAGCTGTCAACATGAGGGACCTACTATAGATACTTCCCTGCCAAAGAATCCTCAGACTTCATCCCTGTCTCACCAGCAGTTCCAATAATGCAGTCTTTCTCACTCCGGCACCATTCCTCTGTCTTTCTTTGGCATCTGTGACTTTGATACTGTTGAAAATCACCAGTCAGTGGTGGATAACATCCCTTAGTCTGGGCCAGTCTGACATGTCCCCCTGAGGTTATGGGGTTCTGCCTCTTCTGCAGGAATGTCCTGGAAGTGATGGTGGGTTCTTCTTACTACACCCTCTCAGCCGGTGCATGATCTCGGGCTGCTGTCCTCGTGAGGTGCACTTTGATCCCTTGGTCACGATAGCCTCTGCCTGGCTTCTACCGTAGAGCAAATTTGCAATTCATACACTTGCATGGAAGTTATTTCAAACTATGTCAATAACTATTCCTCATCACACTTTTCATGTATGTGTGTATATATATATATGCATGTATTATATTTTTGGTTCCTGGCACACAGCTCCTAAGTCCCTTGGAATTTCCTGGGTAATAGTGTTTTTTGTCCTGATGAGGCCATTTTAGATTGAACATTCTGTGTAACTTCAGAGTGGAAGCTGGTGGCCAGCCCTAGACATGATCAGAGGGCTGCAACTTTGAGCATCGCCTACTAACCCCCAGGAAGGGGAGAGACTCTGGAGATTAAGCCAATCACCAGTGGCCAGTGATTTAATCAGTCATGCCTCTGCAATGCAGCCTCCATAAAAACCCCTGAGCAGTGGGTTTTCAAGAGCTTCTAGGCTGTTGTATACATCAGGGTGCTGGGAGTGTGCATGAAGGCTCTGTGAACCCTCCCTCATACCTTGCCTGTGCATCTCTTCCATTTGACTGTTCTGAGTTGTGTCCTTTATATTAGTAGTAAACCATTGATGGTAAGTAAAGCACTTTACTGAGTTCTGTGAGCTGTTTGGCACATTATTGGGTCTCACCCTCCCTGGGCTCCGACACCCTATACTGTGCCTCACCCCTCCCCCTGCTTGGGCTCTGCTGCCCCATAACCAGGCCTGACCACCTAGCCCTGGGCCACCACATGCATGTCCTCCTTCCCCTTATCTTGACAGAAATAATTATGATAGAGCAAGGCAAATTCATTAGAATCTGACACATTGTTAAAGGAGGATCACCAAACCAATAATATACATTATTCCTACCATGGGCTGGTCCTCTTGTCAGCCTTTCCACAGCAAGTCCAGAGGCCCTGCAGCAGAGCCAGGCTGGTTGGGTAGGAATCCTGTGGGGGTCAGCGAGTGGGAGGGTAGAGGGAAGCAAGGGCCTAGCGGGACCTGCAGTTCTTAGCTCAGTTTTGGAGAGGAGTACTTTATAGTACTTGCTGCCAGGAAATGTATTGACTTAAAACCAGTCTGGTGACCCGTTGGAGAGGTTTTGCATCTCCCCAGCATCTTGTAGTCTGAAGATCAGTGAACAGGGCTGAATATAATAATGTGGTCCCTCCTGGGAAAGGTAGGCTGGGCCTGTGTTGGCTTCTAATGTGTACATAAGGAAAAAAGCACAGGCTGGTGAGCTTCAGAATGATTTAGTAGCAGTAAATGAATCACTTCTTTGGTGTCCTCTTCTTTTGTTATTTGCTGTTATGTTTCCCTGCAGTGCCCTTCTCTCGCATATAGGCATTAAAATTCTTTCCTTTCCTGAAGGCCTGGTTCAGATCTTCTCTCTTCTCTGATAGCTTTCCAAGAAAGTAGCACGGTGTACTGAAAAGATGCAGGCTCTGAGCTAGACACACAAGAGCACAGTAGGGCTGTGGTGTGCAGCCGCCTGGTCCTGGGCAGATTACTCCAGCTCTGGGCCCTATTTCCTCCTGCAGTGCCTAAACCTACCTGTGCCAGGTGGTGGTTCCACAACAGGTACTCCAGGCTCACACCCTGGTTTGGATTCGTTGCTCTCTCTGCACTCACAGAGCTTCCTTATCTGGACTTCTCTGAGTCCCGTACTGTGTTCTTCTTTGTGCCACAGGCAGATATGTACTAAGTTTGTGTGTTTGCATGCTGGGACCTCCAAAAAGATGTCGTTCACCTTTTTTATTTCCCCTTAGTGGCTAGCACAATACCATCTGCATAGGAAATTAATGCAGTTTTGCTGAATTGTCTTGTTGACTGGGTTTAGGGAACAAGGTAGTAACACTGAGCAATTTGGCAGAAGAGTAGGAAAAGCTGCAGGATTGCTACAGGTGAAGTCAAGGGGTAGAAAAGGAATCTGTGGTCCCTAGTGGACCTAGCAGGCTTGTGGTAGGAAGTGCTGGAGTCATTCGGCTACCTGGGGAGAAGGTTTATCAGAGCAGGGGCTTCTCAAGGAGAAAGATGCTGCTTTGGTTTCCATTGGCCCTGAAGTAGCAGCAATTGGAAAATGAAGGTCAAAAGGTTGGCTCTGTGATAAAAGACATCTCTTGAAACACTTTTCTTCTTGACCACTAGGTGGGGGGATAATGTTATCATTTTACATTTCTGAAGAAAAATCAAAATCTAATTGGAAACTTTTTCCGCCTATTCACTAGATTTTGATTTGGTGCCTGGTAAGTGTGGGTTTTTTTTTTTTTTTTTTTTTTGAGACAGAGTCTCGCTTTGTTGCCCAGGCTAGAGTGAGTGCCGTGGCGTCAGCCTAGCTCACAGCAACCTCAAACTCCTGGGCTCGAGTGATCCTTCTGCCTCAGCCTCCCGGGTAGCTGGGACTACAGGCATGTGCCACCATGCCCGGCTAATTTTTTATATATATATCAGTTGGCCAATTAATTTCTTTCTATTTATAGTAGAGACGGGGTCTCGCTCTTGCTCAGGCTGGTTTTGAACTCCTGACCTTGAGCAATCCGCCCGCCTCGGCCTCCCAAGAGCTAGGATTACAGGCGTGAGCCACAGCGCCCGGCCAATAAGTGTGGGTTTTAATTTAGCAGTGTCAATATTTTACTGAGTGTGTGAGAGCATGCATCAGAGTGATGCACAAATGGTTGGGAAGCTTATTCTCCAGTGGGACAGAACACATCTACAACTGTGTCACCTGTGTCGGGCCCACATTTTACTGGATTGAATCAAGCCTTTCCCCAGACTGCTAACTGTAAAGGATACTTGATAGTTTGGTGGAGGGAATCCAAAG
The DNA here is from genome assembly GCF_040939455.1 of Microcebus murinus. Taxonomy (NCBI): domain Eukaryota; kingdom Metazoa; phylum Chordata; class Mammalia; order Primates; family Cheirogaleidae; genus Microcebus; species Microcebus murinus. Next base: position 26,759,799 of record NC_134127.1, on the reverse strand, counting down.
ATACGAAGAGTGAGCAGTATGTTGAAGGCAGAAATGGCAAAGGTAGCCTCAGATGGATAGAAGGAGGAGGCACAGCTATGCAGAGCTGGGATACACACTGAGCTTTCTGGGCTGATGGTGGTTTCTTGACAGAAACACACAAAAAGGACAACCCAAGTTTGGAGGAGAGATAGGCTGTCTGGCCTCAATTTCTTTAGGCCACTTTTAGCTCTAAATTCTCCATTTAATGGCCTTTTTACTCTTAAATTATACATTTAATAGCATCTGCTTATACCTTTGTGAGTGCCAGGCACCAATAATTTTGAAATGTGCTATGCTATACGTCAAAAATTGTTGCATAAAAAAATGCCATATGGAGACCGAAAATTTAATTTATGATGACTTTTGTATTTGGTATTATTTGTACTTACTTTAAAAGAAGTGTCTGTTAAAATGACTTACGTATGAATTTCCTAAATAGCTGATACATGTGCAGATTTAATGCTGTGTGACTATGTCATGGAAATACTCACTGGACTGCTTTAATTGTACAGATGCAGGACAGCTGGAGTACATGTTGATGAATCATTATTCCCTGCAGCTAATTCTCAAGAACACTTACCAAGTCTAATTAAAAAAAAAGTAAGTAAATGATTTCAACATAGACACTGGCAATTATGAATTTATTCATTCTTATTTTTTAATTTTTAGAAATATATCCAAAAGTTGTCTTAAATGTGCTGTTAATGGTATTGTTTTTTTCACATAGCATTTTTTAGCAAATTAATAGAGATAATTTTAACTTATGAATGCTTTCATGTAATTTATAAGAAATGGAAGAGACCGGCTGGCCATGGGAAAACTAAAAATCTTTGAGAGACCATCAGACAATCAGGTGGATTGGTGATTACATCAGAATTCAGTTTGTTACGTCTGTAGTAAAATGCCTTCATTCTGTTAGCTAGAGAATCTCAAAAGTCTGAAGCAGATACATCCAAGTGTGCAAATTCATTTATTATAAAAAATTTACTTAGTGAATAGAGTTGTTCCTCAGGATCTGCACGGGAATGGTCCCAGGACCACCCTGTGGATACTACAATCCATGGATGCTCAGGCCCCTCCTATGCAGTAGGTGGTGTTTGCATGTACCCTACATATATCCTCTTGTATGCTTTAAATCATCCTAGATTACTTGTACTTAATCAGTACAAATGCTGTGTAAATAGTTGTTATACTGTATTGTTTAATTTGTGGGGCTTATTTTGGTTTGGTTGGTTGGGTTTTTTGTTTTTTATTCTTTGAGTATTTTCCTTTCTTTTCTTTTTTTGAGACAGAGTTTAACTCTATTTCCCAGGCTAGAGTGCCATGGTGTCAGCCTAGCTCACAGCAACCTCAAATTCCTGGGCTCACGCGATCTTTCTGCCTCAGCCTCCTGAGTAGCTGGGACTACAGGCATGCGCCACCATGCCCGGCTAATTTTTTCTATATATTTTTTTTAGTTGGCCTATTAATTTCTTTCTATGTTTAGTAGAGACGGGGTCTCGCTCTTGATCAGGCTGGTTTTGAACTCCTGACCTTGAGTGATCCTCCCGCCTCGGCCTCCCAGAGTGCTAAGATTACAGGCTTAAGCTACCATGCCCAGCCTTCTTTGAGTATTATCAGTCACGTTTAGTTGAATCTGCAGGTCCAGAACTCTCAGATATGGAGGGCCAACTGTAGAGTGAATGACACTGCTTTCATTTGAGATCTGATTCACACTTAAACTACAACCTTTTTGGTTTTCTATTTATTTGAGAATTTTTATTGTGATTTCTTTTTTTTTTATTTCGGTATATTATGGGGGTACAAATGTTAAGGTTACGTATATTGCTCGTGCCCCCCCTCCCCCCTTGAGTCAGAACTTCAAGCGTGGCCATCCCCCAAACGTTGCACATCTCGCTCATTATGTTTGTATAAACCCATCCCCTCCTTCCCCCTCCTGAACCTGCCTGACAACCAATAAATGTTATTCCTATATGTCCACTTAGAAAGTCTCCAAACAATAATTGTGATTTCTTCATTTGAGGGTGGTTTACTATGAAACATCAAAGCCACTTTGTTTTCACATAAGAATCTCTGTTGGAGGATTTGACAACTTTTTCAAATTAGATTAGATGAGAACCGTACATTTCCTGTAGAGTAAAAGGAGAAATAGCTGTGGACTTGTGCACATTTTCTGAAAGTAGTAAATGATGTATCTCAATTACATTTCATCTCTGACAAGCTAGAGTTTGCCAGTGCAAGAATGAATAAGCCTCCTTCAATCTCCATCCTAACCCCCATCTGATTGTAGGAGAAAAAGAGCGTTCAACAGAGTCTCTTGACTCTGTGACATGTGAAAATAAAGTGTTCATTATAAAAACAATCCATAATCCATATGTATTTTCATTGTGAAGCATTTAGTAAAGACAGATAAGAGACATCTCTCTTTTCAATTTGATGAATATACTACTGGATGGAGTGTCTTTGGTGCATGGTGCACACACGTATGTGCTTTGTGCACATGTACGAATGGGGCTCCGCTACCTTATGTATATTGTTTGGTGGGTTGCTTTTTCTTCCCTACTTTAACAGTATGGTTTTGATCATTTCATGTCAGTAGCTGTAACTCTGCTCATTTTTCTGTGTTGTATCATACAGTGTGAATGTGCCTTTCCTGTATTCATGCACTTTTAGATAATTGTCAGTTTTTGCTAAGTGTATTACTTATGCAGCATAGCAGCACATTGGAGTTTATTTCTTTAAGTTGGATATCTAGAAAGGAAATTACTGGGTCAGAATTCATATACATTTTAATTTAACAGTTCCACCAACAGTGTACAAGAATAGCTATTTCTTGGCACTCTGACCACTGCTGAATATTATTAATCTTTTTAATTTTTCCTAATCTAAAGCCATAAATAGTGACTGCTCATATCCTTCACCACTTTAAGTTTTACTCATATCTAAAAAACCTTCCCTTTCCTCCTCTTTTCCAAAGGCAATTGCAAAGTAAACATGGCTTGAGGCTTTATTTTGGGTCCTTGAGGAGGTTCTCCACCTCACTCCACCTCACCGTGCTGTCACCAGCCTGGCTGGCTTGCTGCTCCGCAAACATACTAAACATGTCTATTTTAGAGCCTTGTGTTAGCTGTTCCCTCAGTCTGGAACATGCTTCCCCCAAATCCATCCCCATGGCTGGCTTTTTCCAACCTCCTTACAGCGCTGTCTCGATGAGACCTTCCCCATGAGACCAGCCCTGGCTCCCTTTTTGCACTAACAGTCTCTTTCTGCCTGTGCCAGCTGTGTGTACAAGTCCCTTATTAGCTGTAACACTTATTCTCTCTGACACTGCAGTAATGGGGGCAGTCAACCAGGGTTCACTTGCTAAAGAAGATTCACAGGACCCCAGAATAACAATGCGTCCAGATCTACAGAGCCCCGTAGAACCAGGGAACACATGGGGAGCCTCTTGTCTTCTGCTGGCCCTGTGCCCATGTGACCCAGCCCCACTGGCAGAGCCTTCCAGGCAAATCCTAGTCTTACTAATAATAAAGAACTTTGATGAGCTGGTATGGTACTAACTTCCCCCAAACTTCTTGGACCTGTGGTTACAAAGCAACACTGTTAATTAGTACTTCTCATGTTGTGCAAGTACATCAGGGAAAACAGTATAGGCGAGTTCCAAGCCTGTGTTAGCCTTCCAACACACATATGATATAATTTACTTATTTATTTTCTGTCATTCCTTCCTTGCCAGAGTATAAGCTCTATAATGGCAAGGATCCTTCTAGGTTGCAAGACCAATGCCTGACACATAATAACATTTTTGTTAATGAATGAGTGAATAACTAACTGAGCAAGAACATAAGTGTAGGCATTAGCATTGAATGGCTCATAGAAGTTTATTCTTTTAAGACTGGAACAAAAGAAATTAGGCCAGGTATCCAGATAAGCAAATTTGCGCTGGTAGCTTCAACCTACAAAACAAAAGAGACCTAGATAGAGACTTAAATTTTTCTGGGGTCCTTTAAGAAAGAGTACAGGCATAGAAGTAGTAGTAGGTAAAATTGATGAAAAGGTTGGTTTTTGTATTTGTGGTCATGCTGAGCTAAAGGTGGGAAACAATTGGGTAGTTCTGAAGAGGAGAAAGTAGGTAATGAGGGAATGTGAGACATGCTTTAAAGGAGACATTGCCCTCTCTGTCTGATGATGGTAAAACTAGAGAGTTACCCCAAGACTTTCTTGGGGAACTCAGCCTGGGGTTTCGTGTATTTGTGTGTGTAGTTATAGTTTTTGGGTTTTACTGGCTGAATGGAGTTCCTATGATCTACAGACGACAAAGCAAAATTAGGTAATGGTTCTTTTCTTTGATAATTATAAGATAGTAATTATTTTTGTGTTTTATTACCATGTTGTGATTTTAGGGGGAAGACAATGTGAGAATTGCAAAAAATGGAAAGAGATTAGTTTTGTAAAGAACTTTCCTGGAAACTAAGAATGCTGGGATCATAAAAATGACTTAGAAAATATAGCTATGTAATATAGAGCCTTTTATTCAATTTTTAAAATTCTGTCCATTTTTTTATAATTGTACAAAAAGAAAGAAGTATTTCCAGTTTGCATTGTACAAGAAACACCTTTTTAAGAACTTTTTATTACTGATATTATAAATGGTATAAAAAATGTCCATGAAAGCACTTTTTTTCTGATCTTAAGCAATTGTAATACAGTATTATTAATTTTTGTATCCTTTTTGCACAGCGTAAATGTATGCAACCAAAAGATTTTATTTTGAAGACACCAGAAAATGATAAAAGATTTCAGAAGAGATTTGAGAAAATGGCTGAAGAGCTACAAAGGCAAAAAACAACTCTAGGTGAACCAAGAAATACAGTACAGTTCTTTGCGTCTGTGTTCATACAGCTCATTTAACTTGTGTGACAACCAGTGGCATTCAGGGGGTGAAATAGCTAATGAAGATTTCAGTAGTTCTAGACTAGGAAGGAGAAAACAAAATGTAATTAGCCTACAGGAAACTTTACCAGGGGCCATAATAGAGGCATATAGTTGAGCTAATCAACCGTGTACAGTCTTAATTGTTCATCAAATTTATGGAACTTTTTACTTTTAGGAATGATGATAGAAGAAAAGCAAGCTTTGACTAATAGGCCTCATTGAAATAAATTGCTGTTTCCTTCTTCTCATATATAACTTTGTATTTTTACATAACACTTGGTCTTTTTGTTTTGTTACCCAGGCAGAATAGGCAAATCTCAGATGATATATTCTTTCAGTGATTTAGAAAAATACTTCAGAGTATCATGAAACTTTTAAAGTACTTTGTATGTTTTTGGTATTTCTCCTTTGCCTTTTTCACTGTCTTCTAAATTCAGTATATCATACGGATCCTAACACACCATTGCTACAGATAAGTAATTGTAGTGACTAGATAAGGCATAGTTCAGAAATGGGAAGCATTAATTCCTTTAGCTTTTCTTTTCCTTTGATTTAGTCTATATTATTCTCACATATTCTCTACTCTGTATTTCGAAATTATTCAAATAGAATTATCAAACTTTATTTTAAATCCGTAATGATAATGCAACAGAATTTAGAGCATTTAGTCTGCGCAGTGCTGCTACATAATTTTCCAAAACCATGGCCTTTGTCATTTGTTTTTGTGCTCAACCCTCCTGCTGCCTCTGTTGGTGTGTACTTGTCTTTCCTTCACAAACGCACACCAACTGTCTGGTCTTCCTCGCTACTCAAGCCAGAAACATGCTTTTATCCTTGACATCTCCTACTCTAGCACTAAAACCCATCAAGACTGTGACCCTGTTTCTGGAATAATTGCTTGCGTCCTTCTGTTTTATCCTTCTGCACTCTTATTCCAGCCTGCACCATCCCTCCTGTACATTGCAACAGCACCCGACCCTGGCTCTCCACTCCCTGTCCCCTTACACCTCATCTCCATACTTCAGTCAGAATGATGTAAATCTCAAGTCAGAAGGAAACCCCCACCCTGGTTTAAGATTCCTTGGTGTCATCCTACAGAGAAGCATTTGGGATAAAATCCTGTGTTTAACATGTCCTATCTACTAGAACCTGTGTAATCTGGGTTCTTCCTTGAGCCTCAAATCAATATTGCACATTCTCTTGTAATTCTTGGTACTTTTGCCACTTTGGCCTTCTTTCATGTGTCAGTGATAGTATATTTGAAAAGAATTTGACAAAATGGTGATGATAGATATAAAATTTTCTCTTTTTAGACCAAATATGTATCTTAATAGAAATTGCCTTTTTAAAACTACACATATACGGTATTAATGATCCAACTAGTATATAGCTGTATCTTGTCAGAACAACAGTAAGGGTTGTTTAGACTTAAGAATTGCAAAAGATACTGAATGAATCTTGATATTTTCTTATTGGGGGTGAGCATCAAAATCCTGAAGTCCTTTTTGAGCATAGGCAAGGTATGTGCCAGAAAAACACACAACTCTGCACTTAAACAAAACCAGCCCATACTTTCATGGTTCAGGGACCACCATGACCCCTCTTCATGTGGTCAAGTTCATCTGTGGGCTGTGAGTGTGTTGAGGGTGGAAACAGTGGCTAATGGGGGTGGTTTCCGAAATCTGGAGTAAAAATCACATTTAGGAACCAAATTACATCCGGCTTTACAACTTACTAGTTGTATGATTCTGAGAAAGTTATTTCACTTCTGTGCCTCAGTTACTTTGTCTTTAAATGGGGATACTGGTACCTAATGTGTGGTTTTAGTTGGGAGATGGTTATATGAAATAATGTACTTAGTGTGCTCAGCACAACTCCTGGCGAGTGGTCATAGCTCAGCAAACATTATCCAGCAGCTGTAGTGACTGCTTCGCTGATGGAGGATTTGGTGGGCATAGAATATTAGTAGGAGTGCGTGATGATGTTGAAAGGGTAGAGAAAACTGGGGGGGGGGGGGTAGAAGGTGGGTGTCCCTTGAAAGGAATCATGTTGTTGAAGTTTGAAGGCATTTTTTTTAGCTTAAAGTTGAATTTTTGTTTATTTTCAGATTATGATGTACCTATTCTCTTATTTGAATCTGATGGTTCTTTGACATATAGTCCCACAAGCCAAGTTAACAGTAGTCACCACAGTGTAATGGAGAAGAGACTACAAGAGATGAAGGAGAAAAGGGAAAATCTTTCCCCTACCTGTAAGTGATTACATTTCGTAACATGAAAACTGTGCGAATAGGTGAATAAATTGTGGTGGAAAGATTTTTTTTCTTTACCTACATATTTTATTTAATGTTTCCTGATTTTAACAAATTTTGACTTATTTCAGGGCAGACTTTGTTAATATTTTGTTCAAAAAAATATTATACATCATTAAGATATTTAAAGTTTATATTGTGTGGATAGTGTTCTCCAGGCTTATAATCCTGTTTGCTGCAGCTCTTTGTCATTTCTATCTTTGGAGTTTCTTTTTTATTTTTAAAAGTTTAATTAATCATATCTCTCTCAGAGGAATTTGCTTTATTTTTTTTTTTTTGACAAGTCCTGATGGCATTGAAAGGCATTTGCATGTAATAAATCAATTTATATTTTTCTTATTTCTTTCATCTCTAACATTTTAATTACTTAAGTAATTGAGTACATTTTAATAAAATATTTAAAAACTTAGCTAATAGTAAAAATTCATCTTGTATCCCACCAAATTTTTATTTCTGATTTGTAAGAGCTTTTTTTAAGGTTATATATTTACTCTGTCTTGGATTTATATTTGTATGTGCTATAAAATGGGCACCTATAGCAGTTAAGCTTCATTTTGGCTGCAGCACACAAAGCAACACACAAACCAATGACTTCACTTAGATAGAATTACCTTTTTCTCTCATGTCAAGTCCAGAAGTAGGCAGGCAGAGCTCGGTGGCATTCCATAGTGTCTTTAGGAACCTGGGTTTCCATCTTTCTCTTTTGCCTTTCTGGGTGCCTGGCTTTTCTTCCAAAATGTGTGTGCCCCTCAGCCAAGCCTGTTCCATTTAACAGCTTTACCATGTGTCCCATCCAGTATCCTGCCTAATCCATTGGCTGGGACTTGGTAGTACAGCCACTCCTGGTTGCAAGCTAGACTGAAGTATATTGTCTTCACTAGAGTGCATTCCTGTGCTAGTAAAATCAGAATCCTGTTCTAAAGGAAGCTGAGAATAGATGTTGAGATAGATAACTAGCTGTGTCCTAAATGGACATCCAAATTGTTTCAACTTATAGTTACATATATAAACTAATTTGCTTTAAACTGTTTTTTTCATTACTTTGCAGTGTTAATTCTGTCACTTCATTGTGTACAGCACAATTTTAAACTCAACACCTGAAAACTTTGTGATAAAATAACTACAACTCATAAACAGACATGCCTATTTTTTAAATGTAGGAACCCCTTGTTTGAGTTGGAGTAATAATTTTTCGTGGTTATATCTTTACTTTCGATTTATCAAATTTCTTAAAATTTTCTCACTCATAACTAGAACTCATAAATTTCCCCCTGAAATTAGGTATTATAATAAGATTAAGGCATAGGTTAAACTTCCTTTTTGGTTCCTATGGGTTTTCTCATAGGCATTGGCTTTTTTACTACAGAACAAACCAAGATAAGTAAGGTTTATTTTCTTTTTACAATTATTTGCATAGATCTTCTCAGAAAAGTATCCTTTTGAGTCTCTTTAAAAAATATGTTTGGATATGAGACTCAGGCATTTCTTTTGTTTCTTGTCTGTTGTATGCACAGCCTTTGAAGGTAATGTTTTTGACCTTATTTGTTAAATCATTGACATTCTAGATGTTTCCTATGAAACTGTAGTTTCTCAACCTCAGCACTATTGACATTTTGGGCTGGATAATTCTTTGTTGTGGGCACTGTCCCTGCCTTTCCCCACTGTATGCCTGTAATACACCTCCTTCCTTCCCCCAATTGTGACATCCAGAAATGTCTCCAGACATTGTCACCTGTATGCTGGGAGCCCAAATCACCCCTAGGTGAGAACCACTGCTTTAGTTACAAAAGTAACTGTTACAGTCATCCTTAAAGAAAAAGCCAAGATTGTCAAACAGGAAGACTGACCAAAAATGTTCATTTAATTTTGTTAAGTTTCTGATTAGGTTCAGGAAGTTGACTTTTAAGATCCCTTCTGACTTTTGTGATTCTGTGATTTAATAGAATCCCCTATGATTAATAGGTGGACTTACTGTTGGCTTCATCTACTAAAAAATATTGAAGTTATATCTAACGAAATGTTTTAATTCTGTTTTCAGCTTCCCAAATGATCACACAGTCTTATGATAATCCAGGTAACTCTCTATGTGAAGAAGCATCTTTGAACATTTCACGTTATACTTTGTGTTCAGGTAAAATTATTATTTTCTTTTCTGTGATATATTTAAGCTTTGAGAATAGTATGATTTTCTTATTTAGAATTTCATGTAGCCATTTCTATTGAGTAGAATAATTATTTAAAGCTAGAACTCATAAATTTCCCCCTAAATTAAGGCATGCGTTTTAACTTTTTGGTTCCTGTGGGTTTTCTCGTAGGTGTTTGCTTTCTTGCTACAGAATCAATTGCTCGTTTTTTTTAAACTTTGTGCTATTATGTGTATGCAGTTTAAACTATATAGAACTGAGAGCAGTCAGAACTAAGGAAAAATTGTTTCACACAATGTATAATAAACATATGGAACATGTTATTAAGCGGGATCAATGAAGTATATAAAGATCATCAATAAATTCAGGAAATTAACAGGATTTCTAATTAGAAGCAGAAAGCATTGATAAGAATTAATGAAATTGGTTATGTGTTATACATATATATTTTATTATTCTGGGAACCCTTGTTTGAGTTGGGATGATAATTTTTCATGGACCTATCTTTACTTTGGTTGTATCAAATTTCTTATAATTTTCTCAGCCCACCATTGGGCCCAAGTAAATAGTGGTGAACCCTAAAAGAACTGTGTTCAAAAGTGCTTGAAATGCTATGGAACATGCTATTATGAAAGCCACAATGGTGACAAAGCACAAAATAGTATCAAGGTATTAGGAGTTTAAAGTTTCCTTTCAATGCGTGGTTTATTCTTGCAGTCTCATCTGTGTGTGTTGGAATTATTTACCCATTTATCCTAAATAATCTCCGTCTTTTTATTTATACTGATACAGTTCTTATAAGTTGGAAACAAGTATTAATAATAACTAACACTGACTTCACTTTTGCTATGTTTTAGGCACTGCTTTAAGTGTCTTATTAACTGTATCTCACTTAATTCTATTAGCCCTATGAAATAAGTGCCATCACCATCTTCATTTTGCCACTAAGAAAACCAGGACACAGGTCAAACAGCTTGTGCAAGGTCATGAGCTTTTTATGAGTGGCAAATCCAGGCTTCTAACTTAGGCAGTCTGACTTTAGAATTTATACTCTTAATGACGTGTCACACTGCTTATCAGCTTTTTGAAACATGTTATAAATGTATTCAGCTGCTAAAATTAAATGTGACCTATATTTCCAACTGCTGCCTTAAGGACGTACAAGGCTGTCTGACTTGGCGTAGACACAGCACCACCCTGCCCACTGGCCTTCCCTCCTTCCTGGAGCACAGCAGCAAGGAAAGGGCTCTGATGATTACTGTATTCTTCCTTTTTAAAAGTAGAGCTTTAGTGATTCCATTCACAAAGTTATAACACTTAGGTTATCTCCAGATGTGTGATTGCTGTAGAATAGACGTCCTCTGCCAGCAGGCACTGAGCCTTTCTTGGGGGAGCCAGCACTGGGCTGGAGACTTCATGTTCCTAAATGAGCAGAGAGTCGAGTCTGTTCTCTAGTGGGTAGTGAGAGGGGCAGATACACACACACCATAGTGCAGTGTGATGTGGAATGCTGTGTAGCAGAGGAAGACATGGCCAACTAGACTTGGCAAGGGTAGTGGGAAGGTCACAGGGATATTGACAACCCAGTTGGGCTTTGAAGGGTGAGTGGTATTTACCCAGAGTAAAGTGTGGAGGAAAGGCAAGGCCCAGAAGTGCGGGAGAGTATAGAATTTTCAGGAGATAGATAGTAGCTTAGTATTACTCTGAAGAAATGTATAAGCTATATGGGAAGTCAAAAATTAAGATCTGCCAGATGGTTCACTTTTGAACATAAGTATTATTTGACGACTTCACTAGAAGATAGAGAAGGTAGAGATGGCTTATAATAATTGGGGAAATGTTCCATGAAAGAGTAGAAATTGTCTTGCAGCAGTAATTCTTAAGTTTTAGCGTTATTGCCCTCCTAAAGAATTTAGTGACAAACTGTGGATGCTATTCCTGGAAAAAAATGCACCTGCATCTGGAAATTTGCATGAAATGTCTAGAGGTTTGTTAACGTTTTTTTCCACCTCGATCTTTATCTCACTTAAGCCCAGGTTCCTTAGTTAAAAATACTGGCCTTAAAAATATCCTTAAGTTGGCCGGGCGCGGTGGCTCAAGCCTGTAATCCTAGCACTCTGGGAGGCCGAGGTGGGCGGATTGCTCGAGGTCAGGAGTTCGAAACCAGCCTGAGCAAGAGCGAGACCCCGTCTCTACTATAAATAGAAAGAAATTAATTGGCCAACTAATATATATATATACAAAAATTAGCCGGGCATGGTGGCACATGCCTGTAGTCCCAGCTACTCGGGAGGCTGAGGCAGAAGGATTACTTGAGCCCAGGAGTTTGAGGTTGCTGTGAGCTAAGCTGACGCCACGGCACTCACTATAGCCTGGGCAACAAGCGAGACTCTGTCTCAAAAAAAAAAAAAAAAAAAAATATCCTTAAGTAGAAAGAAGAAGAATGAAAATCCAGTCAATACTCTTCTTAACTAATAGCTATGCTTAAAACATATTATTTTATTGGTCACTGGAAATGACATTTATAATAATTTAAACTATTTTTAAAAGTTGATTCTTTATTAATAATTTTCAGATGAATCCTTTGCTGGTGATTCACACTCATCTTTTGATGATCTTTGTGGAAATTCAGGATGTGGAAATCAAGAAAGGAAATTAGGAGGATCCATTAATGAAATTAAAAGTGATATGTGTGTTTCTTCACCTGTTTTGAAAGCAGATAGTATTCATTCATCAGCATCTTCCAGTTACCTCAGCCGTTTAAGTCCTCAGAAATTCATGAGTAATCTTTCAAAGCAAGAAAGAAATTGGCGAAGAGATACTATAGGTGAAATAGTCACCCCTGACAAAAAACAGGCTGAAGGTCTATCTAAAGAGTGGTTGTATGAGAAATACCGTTTGTCTCCTACATTATCTTCAAAGAAAGGCCTCCTTTTGGTGCATTCAGTATCGAAGGGTTCCACAGTGAAGAGAAAAAGGACACCAGAGGACTTACATTCACCTCCAAAAGAAAACCTAAAAAAGAGATGCAGCCGGAGATCTATCATGCCAAGGCTGCAGCTGTTTAAGTTAGAAAACAGCCTGCAGTTCATGACCAGATCTGCTGCTGAAACTCTGGATTGCGGAGAGTCCTCATATGATGATTATTTTTCACCTGATAATCTTAAGGAAAGGAATTCAGAGAATCTTCCTCAATCTCAGCCATCATCCAGCCCTGCTCATTTCAGCTGCAGAAGTCTTTCCAAAAGGGAGAGAACAAGCATATTAGAAATGTCTGATTTTTCTTGTCTTGGTAAAAAACTCAGATCAGTCAGCATTTCCAATTTAATAACAAAACCCAGCTCCAGTCTACAGAAAACTGGAAATGGTGAAGTCTGCACAACTTTGAATTTTATGACATCTGAGGGAACTTTTGCCACTGCAGAAACTCCAGAGTGTTATAGACAGGCTGGGCCTCTGCAGGGAGAGGAGACATGCCCAGATGTAAACAGCTTTTCCTGCACCATTGATGACCTTGCTCATCCAGAAGGACCTCATGGAGATTTTACTCCTTTGAAAGGAGGCAGTAAAGAAACGAAAGAAATGGTTGGTATAAAAGGTACACAGAAAGAAGGTACCACTTCCAAAATGCTGAACTCCTCTGAAGGCGAAGCACAAAGTGATTATAGGCTAAATTTTGTAGATGACTTTAATGTGGAAAAATCTACAGAAGAAAAGGAAAACTTATCCAGAGGATATAGTGAAAGTATGTGAATCTCCTTTTCTAAGTATCTTTGTTAAACAAATATGTAATAGTGCATCCATATTTCAAATTCATCACTTTTTTATAGTTTAAATTATTTCCCCTTTTTCATTTAAAGATTGTATGTTTGGCCGGGCGCGGTGGCTCACGCCTGTAATCCTAGCTCTCTGGGAGGCCGAGGCGGGCGGATTGCTCGAGGTCAGGAGTTCGAAACCAACCTGAGCAAGAGCGAGACCCGTCTCCACTATAAATAGAAAGAAATTAATTGGCCAGCTAATATATATACAAAAAATTAGCTGGGCATGGTGGCGAATGCCTGTAGTCCCAGCTACTTGGGAGGCTGAGGCAGGAGGATTGCTTGAGCCAGGAGTTTGAGGTTGCTGTGAGCTAGGCTGACGCCACTGCACTCACTCTAGCCTGGGCAACAAAGCGAGACTCTGTCTCAAAAAAAAAAAAAATAAAGATTGTATGTTTGATATTTTCCAGTGATGAATTATTTAGAAGTTATGATCAAATCTGTTGTTATGAATACATTTCTCTAAGTTTTTCCCTCTTACAGGTTCAAAGAATAAGTAATACTTAGTATGAATAATTGACTTAGAGTGAATCCTTTGTCCTTGTTCCATTATAGCCTCTCACTATATATTGTATAGTCTCTCACTAAAACATGAATATTGTGTAAAGAGGCATACTAATAGAGGGTTTTTTAAAAATCTAGGTTTTTAATAATGAGGCTGTTTATTTTAGGAAGAAAATTAAGGTAGCATGAGCCATTACTTCTTTCAAGAAAGAGGAAATATAAAAAAGTACATTTAGAAATACGTTTTATCAATATTTATTTTTAAAGAAACTTTGGGCAGTGTTAACTATAAATTTTTTTGAAACATTTTTGCTTAGGTAAGAAGTTCATTTGTAATAAGCCTTGTTTGCCTTCTATTTATTTTGTTTAAAAGTATATTATTTAAACAATTTTATTCTTATCCATAGTTTAATAGTAACCATAATAATAAATTATGTAATGAACAGCATAATAATGCATATAATTGTAGTTGTGGCAAAAGTAGCAACAAAAAACATCCTGCACTTTTATCATTCTAAGCACAAATAGGTTCCAGCAGTCAAAAGTGAAGAAATCTCAAACTTTGAACATCTTTACCTAAAGATTTGGTTAAAATTTGAATAAGACCAAATTTACTCTTCATCATTTCTCTACTTTTCATTTGGTTTTAACCAACTTTTTCAAGATGGAGAAGTCATAGTGAGGGTTGAAATAATCACAGATATATCACATATCTTTTCTTTGAGTACAAACTCCCTAAAAATGATCTCACAAAAAGAATTAAAATAATTTTATATATTTTTATCCTATTTATATCTTAGCTTTCTGAACATACTAAATTTGATAAGAAACTATATTTTATATTCCATTAGACTTAGTATGTATTTTCAAAATATTCATTTTAAAATGATGTTGACCCCAAAATTAATAGAAACAGTAGATGTATATAATTGTTTTGGTGGTTAAGAATATCCTCTTAATTCTCATTCTTCTCAGTTCTTATCCTGTGTATTTTTTAAGCTTTGGAACAATACTTAATGACATGCAAATATAAATTAAGTGGAAAAAAGCTGGTTTCAATCAGTGTGGCACAGTGTAAAATTTCAGTGTTGTCAGGAATTGTCAGTAGTCCTTGGAAGCAGGTTTATTTCCTGTTCTAGAACTTAGACCCCAATGTCCACACCCCATTGGGTCTGAAGTCAATAGAAGCGGATGAGGAGCAGGCCCTGGTTGCCCCACTGGAACTTGATTTAGAGATTTTTGGCCGTCTTGTGTTTCAGGCCATCACACAGTGGTGTACAGACAGGGCCCTGGTGTAACTCACTTTGACTCAAATGGAAGGATTCTCTATGCTTCTTCTAGAGTCATCTGCCTTATTTCACATCGTTATCCAAAGACAAAAAATCATTGGATTCTAGGACAGAAAGATTTACGTGTTGTCTAGCCTAAATCTAACCCCAGTCTTTTATAATAATAAAATTGAGACTTACTGACATTTTAAACTATCCACTGTCAACTCACTGAGACTCAGGTAAACCAAGTGTGTCTTGGAATCTACCTTAGATGACACTATAAAGCCTTTAGTTTACATGTCACATATGCACATTCCATTCTTGCTGAACTTATGGAGTAGTAAAGACTTCTGTACATCAAATTATACCTCTCCAAATCTTTCATGTTGAAATAAATGTCTTTTTTCAATTTGTGTTTTCAGTTTACTTTTTGCTGTCATTATCTAAGATAGAGTGTAATAAAGCTTTCAAGAACAAATTATGGAGAGATTCAGTAATAAACATGAATAGAACAGGAACTGAGTGAAAAACTTAATTTTGTTTTTTATAATTTTAAAATCATTTAATTTTTTTCATTTTTACATTTTCTCCAATTTTATAAACAATACACAAATACATTTCCATTATAACAAAGATTGGTAAAAAAGAATAAAACCTTCCCATCTCAAGCTCCTCACATACCTCCCTTTATTAGTTCACTTAATAACTAATGGAAGTTAGTCATGCACCTGTTGGGCAGGTGGGGCGATAGCAGAGATTGAAGCAGTGTGTGTACCTCCAAGAGGAGGAAATGAATGGAAATGACTGTATAACACTGTCAGCTTTTGAGCAATTAGTGATAAAAAGAAAAATAATAGTGCATCAGATAGATGAGGCATCCAATGAAGGCTTCCTTGAGGAGGTGGCATCAGGTCATAGGCCTGGGAGATGTAGAGGGGAGCCTGTGACTGTCTGCTGAAGTCACATTCCAACCGGAGGTAGCAGTGGATATAAATGTCGCACTGTAGAAAAATGCCTTCAGGAACACTAAGTAGGCCAGTGCAACAACTCTCACTGAGCTGAGGGAAGGCAGTAAGGTAGCAAGAGCCAGCTGCCCTGACAAGATGGGGAGTTGTTTTAAGTGTGATGAGAAGTCACTGGGGTTTTGAACAAGGGAATAACCAAATGGATTTATGTTTTAAATGTAAGCCCTTTATGGCGAACAAACTGTGTTGGACTGCCTGCTCTAAGCAATCGCTGTCAACTGTTTAATGTTTCTTTCCAGACGTGTGTGTGTACATACAAATGCAAATAGATATTTTAAGGGGAATTTTTTTTGGAATACATATATTATCCTATCATCTTAAAATTTGCTTTTTAAAACTTAATATGTCACGTATATTTCCATATTGTTATTAATAGATCTATATTTTTTAATACAGTCTATATCAGGGGTCAGTGAAATCTTTTTATAATCGGTCAGATAGTAAATATTTTAGGTTTTCTAGGCTGAGAGGCCAAATCAAGGTATGTCAGTATCTACATAGAAAATTACATGCATAAAAGACATTTTCACAAAATGTTTATTAACAACACTCAAAGTAAAATTCAATACAGTTTTTTTAGTATGCAGATCCACTAATGAAAAGAACAGAATTTTTTTCTGAGGACAGTAAGAATAACATTTCCTTTACTTGGGGTTCAAATTGAGTATTCCCATCACCAACATTGATTGCAAATCTTTATTAAGGCTGATGTGTAATAAGATTTTATGTATGTCACCTTTAAATGCCTTTTTACAAAGAGACATATTCCCAATCCACATGCAGATGACTTTCATTGAGCATATTCATGCTTAAAAGGCATTTATGGAATTCTGTTTGGTTCTTCTCTTGGTAAGTGCCTTTTAGTATGTCCTTACATTGCAAATTAATCACTTCTAACTGAAGGTTAAGGGGAAGCTCCTTAATTATACAGTTAAATGGATTTTGAAATAGGAAATTCTTTTTGTTCTTGAATGCAGTCTGAAAAATCCTGCTGGAACTGCCATTTGAGCTCAGGGAAAATGTCCACGCAAATTTGCATTGGAATGGAGATCTCATGTCCTGTTTTAACTTTTGGCAGCACAGGACAGGAATTATATAAAGCAGCTTAACATTACTTATTTGTGCAAATGATATCCCACCCGCTTTCTGACACTATTAATCATAGCTCTTCAACCAACAGAAGTTGGTTTGAATTGCCCAGTAGATGAGGCCAAATTGGTCGTCATCCTAGTGTACAGCTTGGCTCCTAGTTGCTTCTCACTAATGAATGGGGACAGAGTGGTTCCACAGGTGCCACATGTCCACCAGCACAAGCAGAAAAGTTCTTCCCATGCCCATACTCCACTCTTGCCTGTTTGTTTAATGCAAATTTTCTTCTTTGCTGTGCATGATGGGCTTTTACATGTCAGCATCTTGTACATGTGTGTTGTGAGCTTATCTGAGCAATTTGATTATGTCCAACTACTAGGTTCTTTTTCATAGATAACAGCCACCAATTGTTAGAGGTTGATGGTGCTTAACTACTTTTCTACCAGCTCTATCTGCCTTATCTTAGTCTCAGACAAACATTTATTAAACATTTATTGGCAGACAGGAATCAATCCACAAAACTGACCAATATGCTGACATCCCAGTTCTCTGTCCTTGAGCGCACTGTCCATACCTTATCTGAAAGGTTTATTAGAGTATGTTTCTGTAAACTTATTCAAAATCAGACCACCAGATATCCTCTGACCGTGTGGTTTATCATGGGGCCATTTAGGGATCAAGCCTTGGATACCATCCCCAGAGATACGAGCTACAACTCCTGCTAGATTGTTATGTCCTACTCATGTGTGGGTAGGGAGTGCCCCTGTAATATTTCAACCCATCCAATTTTCTTGAATCCCTTCATTTAACCAACAAGAAACTATTTCTGACATCCATTATGCTGATTAACAAGCCGACAGCATCACCAATTATAGCTCATTTCTGCCTTTCATTTGGCAGTTAGCAAAGCCTCTAATGACAGGCTGTGGGGATTTACAGGAATTGTCTCTGAAGTGTGGTGATTCTGTTAGCACACTAGCTAACCACTCCTGGATGTGTTTTGAGGCAGATGAACTAATATACCTCATATCAGACAGTTTATGCTGAAGTATTTTAAACTATATTCCAGCCAGTGTAACACAGTATTATTTTGTCTTAGTGCATTAATTTCTGTGATAGAAATTGCAAGTAAAGCCCGTGCTGACTTCAGCTGGTTGGTGGTCACTGCCTGCAGCTCTAGGTTGGGAAGGATTATAAGGTTGGACCCTGGCTCTGAAGGAAAACATAACATGGTAAACTAGTAATATTTGCCTAGAGGATTAATTGGTTCATATGGTTCAAGATGGAGTGTGTTTGGATTATAGCTTTAATTGATGGAGAATTATAGGCAAAAAATACTATAGTAATTGTGAACGATATATGTACATTTCATCATAATTCATCCTAAAGCAGATAATTATAAATTCATATTTCTTTTGCAGTAATAAGAGAAAGTTTGACAATCTTATGTTTTGGGTACATCTCATTGAAATCAGGAAGTGTACCACTTTTAAAACTGAGTTAATTGAAAATGTATGTGCTTTATCAGAACTAAACCCATCTAATCACAAGCATTTGGGAGTTCTTATATACTATATTTTGTATATTCTGAGTATTTTTTATTCAAGAGGAAATTTGACTTATTGTAGCAAATAAATAGGTGTACATGTATTCCTTAAATATTTTAAATTGAGAAGTAATTATTATACTTTTGACAGTTCACATAATCCACAAGTGTGTTAGGAGTGTTTCTCTCAATCCTCTTCCTCATAGTTTGCAAGCCCACTCACTAAGTAATAAGACTAAGCAGTCGGAACAGCTCGATGTGGGTTAGTCAGCCTTAACAGGAAGGCTGACCACAAGGAAGGAAGGCTGTTG
The DNA here is from genome assembly GCF_040939455.1 of Microcebus murinus. Taxonomy (NCBI): domain Eukaryota; kingdom Metazoa; phylum Chordata; class Mammalia; order Primates; family Cheirogaleidae; genus Microcebus; species Microcebus murinus. Next base: position 26,740,824 of record NC_134127.1, on the reverse strand, counting down.
ATTTTTTAACTGATCGATTAATTCATTCATTCATTTACTTACTCGTTTTTCATTAATCAGATGTTTATTCTGCATCTACTATGTTCCAGGTATTCAAACAGACACAGTGAGAGTAAGATTAATATGAAGCCCTGTCTCCTAAAAGAGCTTAGACAAGTTAGAGAAGGTACAGTCAAGACAGTCTGTATACAAGTATTAGGAAATTCAAAAACTGATTACTCCCAATGGGAAAGGTATGTAGCATTAAAACTAACTTACATATATAACGTCTATATTTTAATTCTCTACAATGATTATAAAGGAAAGAATTTCAGCTATCTACTGAAGATCATGATTTTGTTTTTATTTTTTTTTCATAGTTAACAAAGTGAACTTGATATTCTAACAGATGAATATGAGTACAGGTTTTTGTTAGCTGGGTTTTGCCTGGTACAGAATCTGTGAGTAACTTGTATATCCCAAAGGTTTATTTGGAAAGGAGTTTTTTCTAGGAATCTTTTAAGGTTCTTTCCACAATCTTAAGATTTTACATTCTATATTGTTCTTAAATAATTCGTTATTCAGATTTGGGGGATTCAGAAGAAATTTACCATTGGGATAATGGTAAAATGTTGTTTATGCTTTTTTATATGTTAAAAGTATGGATTTTTCTAACCCCATCAAACTTATAGCAAAAAAATTATGGATTATTAAATGAGCCTTCAGAAGCCTTTTTAATTTTGACTTTTGCAGAGTGCCTTTTATGAATACTGTTTAAATGTTTTATTAGTACTACCATTATTAGTCCTAATTTTGTGTCTTGGAAGTAGGAAAGTAGGATGTGCAGGAAGATGTATGTTAGAAATAAAAGTTTATTTCTTAAGCCTTGGCTCTAGGCAAAACTTTGATGCAGCCAAGATTCTCTTATGGTTTTTTTCAACACCCACTTCTTCATCTCTCTTCCTTTCCTAGTATTTGACACGTTGACTGCCACACTGGGGAAAAAAAAAATTCTCTTAGGGATTTTATTATGAAAATAGAATAAAAACTTCTAAAACAAAAGACTCCTTTCTAATTTAATGAAAAATTTGTTATATCATCAATAAAAAAGTAATGTAAAAACTTGAAAATCAACAATGTAAAAAGTAATGTGAAAACTTGAAAAATAGTTCATTAAGGGTAAAACGTTTTTCTCGACTTATCAGTCTCAAGTGTAATTTAAAGGTAAACAGAAATACAAAAATGAAATTTATTGACTTCATTTAATCCACATTTTTAGAATTAAGTTGTCAGTAGGTAAAGAGACAATGAAGTTGTCAGTAGGTAAAGAGTTATGTAGGCTTCATGAGGCCCTGGGCTCACAATTAGACTAAGTTAAATACAACTCACATGGCAGTCAATGTGTTAAGTGACACACACCCATATGCTGCCTTGGCCTGGCAAGAGTGATCACATTCAAAATTCTCTTCCTTCAGGATCAATCTTTGTCTCTGAGTAGGTGAAGGTTGTGATTTACCTAATTCATTTCACACTGAGGTGAATGAGTGCCCATTTACTAACTTTCTTTGATGTATTTGTACTAACTTTCTTCTTTGTATTTTGGTAGTATTAACCCAAACAAATTTCTAAACAGTGAAATTTCAGGTAATATAACTTAATAAAAATTCTGGAGCAGTGAGGTTTGTTTCTGTATTTCATCATTTTCTGAAAAGTAAGTCAATGAATCGTGTATAATGAGGGTAGAATGAAGAGTGGGGAGAGAGAGGAGTCTAGGATCTGTGGCTCAGGTAGGGAGATGCTGTGGACTGAATTGTGTCCCTCCCGCTGTATGTGTTGAAGCCTTAACCCCCACTGGGATGGTATTTGGATTGGCGGTAGGGGGAGCCTTTGGGAGATAATTAGGTTTAGATGAGGTCATGAGGGCCTTCACAATGGGATTAGTGCCATTATAAAAAGAGACACCAGAGAGCTTGCTTCCTCTGTCTTTCTGCCACGGGAAGACACAGCGAGAAGATGGCCGTCTGCAAGCCAGGAAGAGAGCCCTCACCAAACCCAAGCAGACTGGCACCTGGATCTTGAACTTCCAGCCTCCAGAACTGAGAAAATAAATTGCTGTTATTCAGGCCACCTAGTTTGTGGTATTTTGTTATGGTAACCCAAGCTGAAGGAAGACAGGCATTCATCAAACTCTGGGGTGCGTTGGCATGTTAGTTGAGATTTCTCTGAGACATTCAAAATAGATGTCCATTAGAGAGTTTGATATATCCAGCCATACCTCAGCAGGGAGTTCTGGACAAGGTGCATAGAATTAGGACTCTTCAGTAATGGTGACTATGGGAAGTGGTAAAGTCACCTTAGTGGGTTAGAAGAGAGCTGATGACAACCCACAAAGAAGCTGCACATCTGGAGCAAGCAGGAAGAGTCAGGAGAGCCAGGAGAGGAAGAGGGGAGTAGTTACTCTATTGATCTGGACAGAAATGGAATCTCACTGCTCTTTTCACAATTGCTTTCCAAGGTACTTAACACTTCACTGCTTTTGGCTTACTTTCTTTAAAGAAAACATTGGTGAATTACTGTGGCAGGGTTTGTGAAATGCTTTAAATAACCAAATAAATTATTTACTTGGATCATTTTGTGACTGTATTATTTGGGAAATTGTGAAAAATGTGTCATTAGCAATGTTAGTCTCACTTTTAAAATGTTGTGACGCATTTCCTAGTGCTTTTTGTTTAGAAAATGCTTTATTGCCTGTTTCATTTCTCGGCATAAACTGAGGCAGGTAGCCATTGTAAAACCTTTTTTTGGATACACTAGGAAATTGCAGATTTGTTCATGATTCAATAACAATAACATTGCAGCCCAAATTACAACTTCAGTCCACTGCTTTTCTTGTTTTGATATACTCTCACTTTAAGTAAATATTTGTGTTTAAAAAGGAAAATAAATGCATAGTGGATATGATTAATATTCTAATGTTATAATTACTTGTAGATCTTAACTATGAAAAACAGGTTGCATCCATATCCTATCCTAGAAGTTCTCAGCATTTTCAAAAAAAGATGGTTGAAAGTAGTAGAAAGTAATACATAGATAATAGGTAGATAGATAGACAGATAGTTAGATAAATTTACCTGGACAGTAAACAAAGTGAGGCTGGGCGACATGGCTCACATCTGTAATCCTAGTACTCAGGAGGCCAAAGCAGGAGGATTGCTTGAGGCCAGGAGTTCGAGACTAGACTGAGCAAGAGCAAGACCTCTCTCTACCATAAAAAAAAATAGAAAAAATTAGCTGAATGTGGTGACTCACACCTGTAGTCCTAGCTACTTGGGAGGCTGAGACAGGAGGCTCGTTTGAGCCCAGGAGTCTGAGGCTACAGTGAGCTATGATGACACCACTGCACTCTAGCCTGGGCAACAGAGGGAGATCTTGTTTCAAAAAAAAAGTGAGCAAAAGTGAGACACTTAGCTAAATCTTAGGACAAAATATCAACTGCATGATACCCTTTTACATGCCTTGTGAATACATCTGATCCACCTGTCTGTATTTTGCTAGTTGAGGTCATCACTGTGTTAGTCATCTGGGCTGAAGTAGTACCAGGAGAGAAGTGAGTACAAGTCAACTATAAGAGATTGCTGAGGACATGGGGGGATCAGTATGTGATTGGTTTGAGTCTCCAAAGGGATTCAGTATTAGGCTTTATGGCAAAGAGTGTTGATTTGTGGTTCAGAACCTGACCTTAAAATGTTTCTAGGGCCCAGGCTGCAAATAACTAGTTTAAATTCAAGAAGACATTTAACCATTGTTGTTGTGCTTTTTTTTTTTCATTTTGATAGAACCCTGTTTTTGAAGAGTGAAAATTTTCAAATCAGGCTGACCAAACTTAGTTATATCTGGTTTTATCATAGTTATATCTTAGTTATATCTGGTTTTATCATCCTATCTGCAAAGCAGTCTTTCTCATGTTATATGATTTTCAATTTCTGAGGGCACTAACATTACTTTTGCCTACATTTATTGATCTGTGTCTGTATTGCCTATTGGCTTGTGAGTTCCCTAAGAGTAGGACAATATCTTGTACATTGTGCATCTCCAGTGGGTGGCCCATGGTCATTAGGTATTTGTTGATAAGTGAATGAATGAATGGGATGTGCAGTTGGGCTAACCACCACCTGGCTGCCCTCTGTGTCAAGGTGTGCATTGTATACCATTGCAACCATGTTATGGTCTGTGCTAGGTCTTCCTTCAAAACCCCATCTAAGTCATGAAGTAGGCAGGCTGTTTTGGGAGGAAAGACTAAGAATAAGGAACAGCATGTAATGCAATAGCAGGAGGTGAGTCAGCTCAAAGTAAACATTTTACACTTCACTGTGGGTTACTTAGGTCTACACAGCTCAGCAGCTAATGAAACTGCATTTCACTGGAGTATCTTCCTTTTGGTCTGTGTGCCTTCATGGTGAGATATGGGTCTGTGGTGGAAATTTGGGGGACTAGAATCATCTGTCACTTATAGATTGAAATAGATGCTTTGTACTACTGAAGACTCTTCCAGAAAAAAATCAAATAGCCCCCAAAGCTGAAATTACTTACTGTTGGTAATATAGAACTGACTTCTTGGAGGATCTGGGGTTTGACCATTATTTTAAAATCTAAGAATTAAGTTTGAACAGTGCCGAAGGAATAAGCATACATTTTCTTACATTATCAAGTAAGCAAATGTGATGCTATAGCATATTCTAACCTGACAGGCTAAATTGTTTCTGACCATTGAGTGAAGTGAATTGCTTGGGATATTGGAGTGTAATAAACTGAAAGTTCTAAATATTTCTCAAAAAGCCAGAAGTATGCAGTGTTTATTTAAAGGGCCTATAGTTTCCTGTTATCCTTATGTGTAAATAAATGTAATTTTTGATTTTTGTTTTGCTTAAGTTGTGTCAGTATTCAGACCATGTCAAGTTCTAACTAATCTTCTACTTGGGTTTTAGATGTTAACAGTGGCCCAGCAAGGCATGATGTTTTACATGGCTCATGTGAAGGCTTGAAGGGCCTCATCAGACCTCATGAGGAATCAAAGAAAAATGGGAAAGGCAAAAAGGTCAGTGTGTGAAAATATTTTAAACTTTTAAATGCTGCTACATCATAATGTTCCACTCTGGGTTAATGAAACATAAACTAGTCTATCCAACTTGTGTCTTATTTAAAAAATTGATTAAGGTTGTATGTTGGAAAAACTCTGAATATCAAACTGAGAGCATTGGTTGCATTCAGGACAAAGAGCTACTATTAATAGACCCAAGCTTTCTCCTATCACTTTGCCAATGCATTTCTTGTAAAAATGCCCGCAGCTTCGCTCTAACAGAGAATGTTGGTTGTGCCAGCATTTGTTGCTGTTTTGTAATCTGAATAAATATTTACTAGACAGGAGGTGAAGAACCCAAACATCTTTCATTTGCAAATTAATCAAAGTTTGACCTCAAGCCTGCAGAGTGAAAAGTTTATACACCAACAGGCAGGGACATCCATTCCTTTGTAATTTCAGCTTTAAAAACCTAGCTCTTGGCCGGGCGCTGTGGCTCACGCCTGTAATCCTAGCTCTTGGGAGGCCGAGGCGGGCGGATTGCTCAAGGTCAGGAGTTCAAAACCAGCCTGAGCAAGAGCGAGACCCCGTCTCTACTATAAATAGAAAGAAATTAATTGGCCAACTGATATATATATAAAAAAATTAGCCGGGCATGGTGGCGCATGCCTGTAGTCCCAGCTACTCGGGAGGCTGAGGCAGAAGGATCACTCAAGCCCAGGAGATTGAGGTTGCTGTGAGCTAGGCTGATGCCACGGCACTCACTCTAGCCTGGACAACAAAGTGAGACTCTGTCTCAAAAAAAAAAAAAAAAAAAACCTAGCTCTTTCTCCAAAAAGAAAAAGTTCTCTTATCCCAGGCTAGGCTCATGTGAATCATGTCAGGAGGATTTAAAATTTTTTGATCATTCAACATCTGCTTTCATTGCTTAAATTTGAATTTAGCCACTCAGTATTATCTCATGCCTCATTTTATGAGGCCAAAGAAGTTTCATACGATGAATCCTGGATTCAAACTGCACTGATAACAGGAAGTGAAAATGATGGTGATTACAGCAAGAAGTGTTTGCACTGGGGCATCGGCTCTGGACACTCAGGCTTAAACAGATGCACGGCTACCCTCTCTACCCGTGGATATAGCTGCTTTGTTCCTTATATTGGCATTGGTTAAAAGACATTTAAAATTGCAGAGGTTTCCTGGAAAGTCTGCTGTAACTTAGAGAAACTTAGATGTCTTTACTCGTGCTTTCTGGTTTGTCTTAGAAAAAAAAAAATGGAGTAGAAAAAAGGAAAGGAACCATATTTTGGGTAGAGCAACAGATTTGTGGAGATAGAAATCATCAAGTTCCCCTAATGTATTTGTATATAAGGGACACCCAGGCATCTGGCATCGGTCTTAGGATTGCACTGAGCATCCCCGAGTGTTGCGGCCTTTGGACCTGCCCAGCCAGTTGCCTCCCGGGGATCGTGCCCTTCGTAGAAAGCTCATGACCCCGTGACCAAGTTTACATTTTGCTTTCCTGTTTCCTAGTCTTCTCCCTAATTGCTACGTGACCAGTTGACCTGTTTCCTTTAGAAAGAAATAAAGAAAAAAGCCTTTTTGGTATTCATTCAGCCGGAGTTTATTCAGCATCCCCTGCCGTCCGCACGCTGCCCCTGCCGACAGGTCCACAACTGCTTGTCCACCGCCCGGCTTTACAGCTCCCACCTTGTGTGCCCTGTCCGCACACTTTCTGCCTCCCATAGACAGTTCTCAGGGAAACGGTTGTGCCTGGCATGTAGCTGTTGTTCCAGTCCTTGATACTATGCCTGGCATTTAGAAAAAAAAAGTGCTTAGTAAATGTTTATCATTGAGTTACTTGTTAACTCACCATAAAAACGCTCCATCCTGTCTGATCAAAAAGTATGAGGTTTGACCTTCAGACACACGACCTCGATGCCTTTTTCCTGGTGATGACCCTTGACCTGCTGGCTGGGTCTGTGAACGAGCACTGGGTGAGAGATCCGCATCCTGGGTGGGAATATGGTCCATTCTCACCTTCAGTGGCCCCTGACATGGGGGATTCATACCTGGCTGACTTTCTGACATTATTCTACAGATCCAGTGGTGAGTGCTACATAGTGTAAAGATGGCATTATTGTCATGCACAACAATAAAAAAGTAAGTGGTCAAAGAGGAGAACAAAATGTAAAATAATATATACAGACCTACAATCTGCCTTTCCCTGACATTGCTCAGGAGCAAAAATATTTTAATAAGTTTAATTGCTCAAATTTTTTTTTAACTCTTGTTTTGAAAATACCTTATATGCATTAGTAGACTTTCTGCCCTCGTAATTTAGAATAGTAGACTATTAGTGCTAAAAGGAATCCATCATTTCTGGTTTTACATGAAGAATCACCTGAAACAATTTTTAAATATGCAGATTCTTGGTCCCACTTAAGACCCTCTAGGCCAGCACCCCCTAGGCCACCGGGGAGCTGCCAGCCAACCATGAAAGCCATGGTTCCAGTACAGTTCTTCTCTTTGACAGGGAGGAAACTAACACTCAGAGAGGGGAAAGGATTCATCTCAGGTATCATATCTTGCTAATAGCAGAAAGAATGAGATGCAGGTTTCCTTTCTTTGACTTGATAGTGTTCCTAATCCATTTGTTACTGCAGTTCACCACACAACCTTTTCTCTAAGGAATCAAGAACTCGTCGTGCCTTAGGGTGGTGCTTCTGAACTGGGCTGCACATTGGAATCACCTCGGGGTCTATGAAATACATGGCTGCTGGCTGACACTCCCAGACATTCTGGGGTCGTTAATAGAGGGTGCACCCTGGCCATTAGGATTTTTTCAAACTCCTGAGATGATCCTCACGTGAAGCAAAGTTTGGAAACCACCCTTCAGGATTTTAGTGTAGTTTAAATAAACAGATTATCTTGGAAGAAGTTTTGTTTGTTTCTAAACACTTCCCATATGAACTTGTTTCATTGTTTTTTTAGACTCATTAAAGACAAAGGCTTAAAGTCTTGATTTCTTTGCTTGCAGATTGAGTGTTTTATTAATAGAAGTGCAAATTTAGACAGTAATATAGAGAGATGAATGATCATGGTTTATCATCTTACAGATTAGAAGGAAGAATGATACAAATTTCTTAAAATTCAGTTTTAGAATATAAAGATACAGGTTCCCAATAGTTTGAGATCTTTTAATGTGCAGTGGAGATAGTTGTTTTTGTTGCTGTCGTATGTTGGAATGCATCAGCTAAAACACTAAGTTTAGTCTCCTGGTTTTACAAGTCTACAGTGGGATTATAGAAAGATAAATTGGTAAATTAAATAAAAGTTTCTGACCTATAACTTTAAATTATAATGTTAGTCTTGAAGGTTGTGCTGGTATCTCAATCATTCCATTTTTCCCCACTGAAACTGTTTTACCTACTTATTTTTCTTATTAGATTTAAGATAATCTTAAGATAATGTTAAAACAAAATTAGAAACTTTTTAACATAGTCATATTTTTATGTATAAGTATGTGTTAAGGGATTAGATTCTATTATACACAAAAAATGTTACTATTTCTCCAAAAAGTCTTTTAATTGAATTTTAAAGGTGAAAAAAGTAAGTTTATAAGACATATCTTGCAACAGCTAATTACTGAAGCGTGTCTGTACTGAGATGCAGAACACTGAGGTCTGGAAGATAGGGTAGGACTGACATTTTTATGTTCTCACAAGAGAGCTAGCTTACGTGCCATTTCTGTGGTTATGAAAATGGTGTGGAATTCAGATGAGTCCCATGGCCCTAATGATCTTAAACTGGAAGTAACATGGATAGGTGATGTCCCTTCTGGGCAGCCCTGCAGAGTAGGCCTGATGAGAGCTGTTAATCCCGAATTCTGTGCAATATGAAGGTGCAGGGCCGAAGGTATGAAGATCAAAAAGGTCGGGAAGTGTGAAGCCTGTGGGTGAAGTAGCAGAGTCTCAGTAGATGGCGTGACCCTGGGGGTGGATGCTGGAACCTGCAAGAAGAGAGATGCTGACGTTGGCACCAGAAGATTCTAAGCATAGATTGTTCTCATCTCTGGCTTTCTGCAGTTTCATTGTGATTGTCATACCAGAGTGTTGTCTTTGTTGTTAGCCTACTCGAGAGTCACAGGCCTTCCTGTCTTTCATCTGTTCTGGAAAATTCTCAGTTGTTATTTCTTCTGCCTGTTTTCTCACGCCTCCACTGCTGGGAACACAATCCCACATGTCAGCCTTTGCTCCCATAGTCCGTACCTGGTGATGTTGCCATATCTCTTTCCTCTCATAGCTCTGTATTTCATTCTGGATATTTTCTGTTGACTTCTTTCCCATTTCACCTTTTACTTTTATAAGTCTATTCTGATGCTAACCCTGTGTGTTGAGGTTTAACATTTCATTTATTATTTATTCAGTCCTTGTAATTGTGTTTGAATTTTTAGAGAGATGAATGATCATAGTTTATCACTTTACAGGTTAGAAAAAAGAATAATACAGATTTCTTAAAATGCAATTTTAGAGTGTAAAGGCAATTTTTCATTTCTCTGCCAAAATATTTATTAATCTTGTCTTTTATTTCTTTCAACATAGTGAGCATATTTATTTTGAAATATATACCTGGTAACTCCATTTTCTGACTCCCCCTAGTTTCTGTTTTTATTTTCTATTGTTTTTAGTCATATGTTTGATATCCAATATGCCTGGTTATTTTTTATTTATCTTCCTATCTCAGGAGTTGAGAGGATTTGAAGTTGTCTGGCTTCTTCAAAGAAGGAGCCTTGCAGTGGCAAGAATATAGAAGGATCTCAGTGGTGGGAGTAGAAGCAATGTTGGGTGATGAGAGGGTGAGAAAGCTCTAGCACAGAGGCAGTGTGGATAGTCCATCTAAGGGCAGGTGAGAAGAGCTGCTAGGGTATAGAAGCCTTCTTGAATAAGGAGAACAGGCCATTTGAGTCACTATTTGGTTAAAATAGAAAGCTCATCTTCCTGCTCTTTCCTCTCCTCTCGTGTAAGAAAAAGGTCCTAGGATGAGTACTTCACTGCTGTAACAGACACTCTAATATTTTATGAATGTGGCTTTACAACTTGCAGTAATTCCAGGACTTTGGCTGTTTGCAGTTAGATAGTGTAGTTGGCTAGAAGTATATAGTCTCATGGTTTTGATTTCAAACTTACTTTCAAGTTGAAATTACAGTGATTCATCCAAATGACAGGTGCTATTTATTTTTTTTCTTGAAAATTAAGCATAAGTATGTTGTTATTACACGTTTAGGGGAATTGCCACAATTCCTGGAGGATGACACCCTTTATAAATATCCAGGTACATAATGTCCCATTTTACAGCCCTTCTGTACACAGAAAGATAGGGCCTGTCTCATGGGTAGATCCTTGGGGTACTGATCACTTGACAGATGAGCTTATGAGATTGAAGGTGCCCTTGATTTCCAACATGGCTGTGATCTGTCACTGCTTTGATAAGTCACTTTTGGCAAAGTGTACCTAAAGTTGGCAGTGGTGGGGATGTGCTCATTGTCACAGGTGCAGAGTCCACCAGCAGGTGTTGCTTCATGAAGCCATTTAAAAGCCAGCCACCTCTGGATGGCCTGACAGTTGCTTTCAGCTCCCCTTAGCATGTTATTTTTTTTTCTTGTTATGTATGAGGGAAACAAAATATTTCCATAGAAAATATTAAATAGAATCTTCAAAGAACTCTTTTGTTAATGTGTTTTCTATGTTCAATACAGAATGACTGATTTTTGCATGCATTATAAAATGCTTAGTTCAGTAATGGCCAAATGTGTTTTGGTGGAAATGAAGACCAGTCAGGGTGGGTCCTCTTGTGCCCTCAGTGGTCACCTTGGGCCACATCAAGGTAGAGAGAGGCCAAGGTCAGAGTACTCTCTCCATTGGGAGAGAGCCAGAGGCACAGAGAGAGAAGCTGTTTGAAGAAATCTGAGATCTGTTGGTAGACATTCTATGCACTGGGCAAAAGAGAGATGTGCAAGCCCAATTTAAATCATTCTAGCTGCTAATTTGTAAGATCTGGCTTAGTGAATATACCATCTGGGGGACGGACGTTAGGTAAATGACAGTAAACTATGTTAAATTGGTTTAGAAATATCAAATTAATCTGGTTGAGATATGCAGAAACTCAAACAAAACAATAACTTGCTAAAGTAGCAAACTTGAATCCTTATGTTTAAAAAAAAATAGATTCCTTGGAAGTAAAAGAATTATAGATAAGTGAAAGTCACCCAACCCAATGCTTCCCTGGTATGAATACCTCCCCTTTAGTGGGCAGCTGCTTCACTGGGGAGCTGTTCATGGGTAAGTAAGTGCCACCCACCACTGCGCTGCCCCACCCTCCCGAGAGCCCATCCTGTACTCAGACGACTGGTCTAGCTCATGGTCATTCTGTTCCTCTTACCAGTAATTAGTTTGGGACTATGACTCACCTCTGTCCAATAAGATGTGAAAGGAAGTCTTACTGGGAGGTTTCTTGAAAAAGTGTTCTCCCACTGGAGATAGCCCTGGGAAGAAAGCTCCCTGGTTCCTGGGAGCTTTGTTGTGGCTGGATGCCTCTCCTGGAACTGCCTGAGGGTGAAGCCAAGAGCGCAAACCAGAGACCGGAAGGGAGGAGGGAGGAGGGCGGGCGCCTTGCAGTGCTCACGGCTTGTTCCACTGACATCAGGGAGATGCTTTTAGTAAGGGACAAGTTGCTTCATCTGTTGTGCTCCTCAGAGATGATGTAATGTGTACATACAGAAATGCATAGCTATATATGTGAATAGTTGTCCTGAAGGCTAAATCTCACTTGGGTGTTATTCCCAAGCAGGTTTTCCATCTCTTCTCTAGAGAAGCAGTTATTTCCTCCCCAAACATAAGATATTTATTGCTTTGCCTTTATTGAGTCTTTTTAACTCTTTACTCTTTTTAAGTTACTGCTTTTCAAAGAATATTTAGGAATGTAAATTATTTGATATTAATCCAGGACAATTTAGATTTAAAAAAAAAAAGGAATAAAAACAGGATTATTCAGAAGGCAAGGGGTTAAATGGAAGAGTGACAGATACAAACTGCAATTCAAAATCAATGAGGCATTAAAATAGAGTTTGTTAAAACAATAAAATATGAGGCATTTCAAATAGACTTTTGGCATATACTTTTGTGGCTTTTGGATACGAGTTCATATATCAATGGTGAGCCTTTGTAAGAAAATAATATACTATACAATGACTTTCAAATTGGAGCAACTTGTTGTGAAGCACTTCTGATTCTGGTCTTTGTTATTAGTGATTTTCATTTTGAAAACTTTTTTAAAGTCATACTGTTTTATTTTTCTGCAGAAATATTGTCTGCTTTTCATTTTTAAATATATTTGCGATTTATTTATAATCTGATTCTGATCATTAAAAAGGGCACTAAAATCTTATCTCAGCATTAATAGGGTTGTGCCTTTTTTTCTTATTTTGTTTTTAGTATTTTTTACTGAGTCGTTCTACTTCCTTGGGTAAAGTTTTGACAAGGAAGAGGGACAACAGATAGGAAACTAGGAATCAAAGAGTTCAAAGGATTGGAATTGTGGTGTAATCCTTGAGGAGTGGAAACACAGAGAGATGTGCCCATTTCTCAAACAGTAGCACTAGCCCGGAAATCCCAGGAATTTGCATATTTTCCCCCAGGTTCACCTCGTTTGTTTTGGTGAGTGTGGAGTTATATTAATACTTAGAGTAGATAGTGAAAGGAGTTTCTGAGCATAAGCACTTGAGCAAGTTTTTAAGGCCACACCAAAGGATTCAAAGCCCAGAAGTCTCTGCTCTGCAGATATGAGCTAGCCACCGCCCATTGCCTCCACCAAGCTCGGTGCTCTGCAGCCGCTTTTCTCCTGCCCCTGCCCCTGCCCCTGCCCCACACAGACACACAGATTCTTATTTTGTTTGGCAGGTTAGAATGCATTACTTTCCTTAGTTTGTGGAAGGGGGGGTGTCCAGATGGTCCCAGGTCTAACCAGTGAGAGCCCTTTGCACTGTCCTCCCACATGCTCTGTTCTGCAAGCATCCTTCCTCCTCCTCCAGCACCACCCAGGCTTGCTGGGCTCCTGTTCATGTTCCCCACCGCAGCCCCTACTGTGTTGAGTGGAGAAAGGATTGTGTGAGAACTCAGTCTGGCATATGTGTCTTCTCTGATCCCCGTCTTTGCTTCTAATCTCACTCCCAGGAGGTAGGTGTGTGCATAGACCCAGTGGGAGCTTTAGTGTTAGGTATTAAGTTTGCTAGATAAGACATCCTAATAGTGAGGTGATATATATGTATTATTTCAACAATTTGGATGCTGATGATGAATTACTTGGAAGTACACTTTGTTTATTTTTTTACTATAAAAGTTTAAAGATCTTTATTCAAGATAATGAGTATTCAAAATACTCATGATACTGATGCTGTAGTGATCACTATTATTGTATTATTTGAGAATGTTTAGGAAAGGTATTACAGTTGTTAGAAAAAGCAACCTGGGTGGTAAGAATCCCTGGAATTCTCCTAATAAACAGTTCACATAGGGGAAAAAAGATGTAAGAAAGGACCATTAAATTATTAAACTGTTAATGTAGGAAAGTTAAAGATTTTAGCCCCTGAGTTCTGCAGTGAACTCAGCTTTAGCACATGGAATTTATCAAATTAAAAATGGGGGATAGCAACAATATGAAGAATGTATGTAGTAAGCTACTTGTTTAAAAGGACTAGGGTCTCTTGGGTCCACAGATTGTATCTTTCAGAAGACACTAAATGTAGCTGCCAGAGATCTAGATAGTAGATTATACTCAGGAAGTGATTTGAAGACATTTTTCCAGAATTTATCTTTTGTCAGATCTGCTTTTTTTGTTTTCTCTATAGTCAAAATTCATGTAAATATATGATTCTGATGGTGCCCATATAATTAGGTGGGACTATATCAATAGTGAACAAGGCCAATCATCTTTGCAAATATGTGGATTATTTTCTTATTTGACTTCTTAAAGAAAAGTAGTTTCACTGTTTACCTAAGAACTGGTACCTAAACCCAAAAAATTTCAAAGTGTTTTATTTTTCAAATGTTTCTTTTTCATCACTAATAAAACAAGTACATTTGTTTAATTTGAACTACCTTTGATCTTTCTAAAACAAAATCAACTAGACTGTTTCCCAAATATTCACATTCTCTCTCTCCCTACTCACTCCTTTAGAACTTCCAGAAAATGCTTCTGCTTACTGTGTTTCATATTTGTTAATCTTCTCTCACTGGTCAGTGGATTATCTCATGTGAGCACCTTGTTGACATTTGCTCTGAACGCCATTCGATGCTGGTAACTGTCTGAACAACTACTTTTCCTGTTAAGGAACAGAGTCCTGCGTGCTTTTTTCTTATTGAATAACAATATTAAAGACATAAAAGTGTTGTTATTCTTTCTTTAAAAATGTTGTTACTCCTTTCTATAAAAGTGTAATAGGCATTCTATAACAGATACCTTGAAATACTTAAATATGTGAGAAAATGTGATTAGAATAAAGGTGAGAAAATAAAATTTTATATTAATAATTGCAAATAATAAGATGAAGCTTTCAGCTTTTCCTAGGGCTATCTATGTAATACAATTTTGTTGTATTAATAACTTTTTTCATTTCTGAAATCCTCATACTTTTAACTAAAATGTTAAGATACATGTTTTATGCTTTTCTTTCTTCTCATGTTTGCTGAATACAGGTGAACACATGAGTAACCAAGGGATACATGTAAACTTCCCAGGCTTTCCAAATCATGCCCTACCAGTGACCATGCTGGAAGAATCACAGATTGTACTTCACTTTGTGGTTGCTTTGTCAACGCACCATTATAAGCTATAGTAGAAAATGTTAAGAGGGTTCTTATCTTGTGTTGTCGCAAACTAAAGGAGAAAATTGGTTTTCCTATCAGGTGTTTGTAAACTAAGTGGTATCATTTCTATCATCCGATTAAGAATTAGGAAAAGTCCTCTTTCCTCTGTCAACTGATACCAAAGTGATTCCAGAGAACACATCAGAATGTGTTCTGTAAGCATTGGCTCCATAAAGTCAACCTTAGTTCTGTAAGTATACAGTCATGTCTGATAAAATGAGCATCCTTCTCCAATATGACATTCCATTGCAAGGCCAGGGTTGCACAGCCAGTGTTTTCAATTAAGTCATGGAAACAAGAAATCTATGCAAATAATTATATTGCCCTGAAAATAAGAATACTTAATAACAGTTTCACAATTCCGGAGGGGTCAGATAGGGAGAATACGATATCATTTCCCAGTGTTTCTTTTCTGTTTACAAAAGCAGACTACCAAATTATTATGACATATAGATAGCATAAGAAGAGAAAGAGCTTCCTTATGCTATCCAGAACATAAAACATTAAAGTATCAACAATATTCTAAACAAAAGCCATAGTTCTCCCTCAATAGTTCATGTAGGCCTAGTAATTATTATTGTTCTACTTGATCTTGGGTTAGCAGTCTCATGAATCCATCTGCTTCTTGAGTAGAAAGAGTTATGGAAATCCTGATTCAGTCCCCTAGTAGGGTCTCAATGGTGTTTAAATGATGCCATAAGAATCCTGTACCCAAAAGTATTTGACTTAGTACTTGTACATAGCGCTCTACAACAGCCTTTCTTTGTTGAAGATAAGTCACCCTAGCCTGTAGCTAATTAGTACTTATCAGGGATGCATCAGCATAAAAGAAAAATCTGTGAGTGGCAAAATATTGTAAATGGCTTTGATTAACATATTGCTGATAATTTTCAAAACTAAAAATCTAATGAGAGTTCATTATAAGAATAATGGGAACTGACAGGTAAGGTTAGTTATGGTATGCAAAACAGCGTTAATCCAAAAACGTTGTAGACAGAACATTTATAAATATAATGATTAACCCTATTTTCAAAGAAGATTGGCCATTACATCTAATTTATAAAAATGAAAGAACATAATCTTTACAGAAAAAAATAATCTTCAAATATGATGACATAGTTCCAAGATATAATATACCTTGAATATACCAAGCATATAATTAGAGTAGACCAAGAATATCACACAAATAGATTTAGGTAGTCTGGAGTTAGACCTAGACATCTGTGTATTAATAACACAGATTTAAACTAGAACAAATCTTTGTTATTTTCTAGGTATGTCTGGGCAATCTCAGACAGTTTTAGGTACAAAAGATATCATTTAGGATTCAATTTGGGATTAGGCAAAACATCAAAGTTACAGGATATTTTGAATACCTGATTACAATAGGATCATAAGTTACTTCAAAACAATATTTCACTACCTATTTAATAAAAGTGACTGTAAATTATTTTAAAAGTAAACATAGAGAGGCCGGGCGTGGTGGCTCACGCTTGTAATCCTAGCACTCTGGGAGGCCGAGGCAGGCGGATTGCTCAAGGTTAGGAGTTCAAAACCAGCCTGAGCGAGACCCTGTCTCTACTATAAAAATAGAAAGAAATTAATTGGCCAACTAATATATATATATAAAATTAGCCGGGCATGGTGGCGCGTGCCTGTAGTCCCAGCTACTCAGGAGGCTGAGGCAGGAGGATTGCTTGAGCCCAGGAGTTTGAGGTTGCTGTGAGCTAGGCTGACGCCACGGCACTCACTCTAGCCTGGGCAACAAAAGCGAGACTCTGTCTCAAAAAAAAAAAAAAAAAAAAAAAGTAAACATAGAGGTAACATGATTGTAATAAACCTATCTCTTTCCTACCGGGGCGCGGTGGCTTAGGCCTATAGTTCCAGCTTCTTGGGAGATTGAGGGAGGAGGATTACTTGAGCCCAGTAGTTCAAGTCCAGCCTGAGCAACATAGTGAGACCCCAGCTCCACAATTTTTTTTTTTTTAATTAGCTGAGCATGGTCGTGTGTATCTGTAGTCCTAGCTACTTGGGATGCTGAGGCAGGAGGATCACTACAATCATGCTGCTGTACTCCAGCTTGGGCAACAGAGCAAGATCCTGTGTTTAAAGTAAAGAGAAAAAAAAAAGAACCATAGCTTTTTCCTAAGTGACTTGATTTCTAAAATACTCAAGGGCATAATGAAGTCAATATAAACCATAGAAGGTTATTCTGGTAAAATACAGAATCTTTGGTGGCTAAGCAAATTACACACAAAAAAATAACTTTTCATATTTTAAGTGAAGGCAGTAAACCACAGAAACAGGACCAATAAATATAAAATGCATTCCCCATTTTGTCTTTTGTTATGCTTTTTCGTACTTTGGAACAAATTGACACTTTAAGACTGCACTAAGGGAGTCTATGAGGTCAGAACTAATTTCACAATATTACTAAGATGTTAACATGCAATGTGTTTGTCATTGCTATCTCCAAACAAATCTATATCAATAAGTATAACCCATCAAGAAATCTTTTTAGGGTCCTCAATACGCTTGAAGAGCACAAAACCCAAAGGCCCACAGCTTTCAGATAGAAGAACTACTCCTGTCCTAGAAAAACAGAAGTACATAGACAGTTGTGTTTCTCTGAAAGTTATTTCTCTTTCGTATAGCATAAATCACATATTAATTATACCTTTTAACCCAGGAAACTAACTTCTGGTTCAGAGAGAGAACTGAGGGTGGATAAATGTACACTGCTTGTCACGCAATGGCATTTATGTATATTTTATTACAGGGCTAAAGATACAGTCTCTCCATAGCATATAAAAATAAGAAATAAAATCATAGAAACTTAAAATTATACTTAGTAATCAGTGTTTCTATATTTTGACCTACTTAGCAATGATACAGGTATCTAGCGAATATCCCTTAATTAACTCAAATTACCTAAAAATCTTAGAAATTATGTGCAAATTTTATAATATAAAGCAATTATTGTTGAAATAAGGTTTGTCAAAGTAGTGATTCAATTTGGGTAAGGACAAATTTACATTTTTCATAGTCTTAAACATCAAGTAGGAGTAATGTTCATTTATTCTATCTGTAAATCTGTATAACTTTTGGAAGAACATGTACAAATAGAATAGAAATGTATACTTTTATTATACTTAATGCTAATAATTCATAGAACACATAGCTATTTTTATTAAACCAAAAATATTCAGCTAGTCTTATTTGCCAAAGATTTACCTAAATATGTGAATTTGAATTCTTAAAACATTTGAGTTTCAATAAGAATACTATTTTTTTAGTACTGTTGAAAGTATTGTTAAGAATTCAGCTTCCTTAATTTCTGAGAATTTTAGAAATATTCAATTTATAGGTGCTTATTTATTTCTAAGCCAATCAGAATAGAACTTCTTTAAGTTATAATCTCATTTGATTACACCAGCTCATGATGGTTATCACGGGATGGAAGCTAATGGGTGTTTTGAAAGTCCCCAGCTAAACTAGGGTTTCAGTACCATCTGTGCTAGCAACCCTGCCCTAATGGGAGACCAGGGAAACTGGGTGTGGGTGCTTACAATGTGCCTTTCACAGGACACTTCTTTTATGGGGTGGATGACCTAATGCCTAGTTGTCCAACCCAGTTCCTCACATGGGAAACTTGCACATACTGGCAGACGCCCTGTGGCTCTCGTCTGACCTGTGTCCAGCATATGCCTGCCTGACTATCACTGTGGTGCTGGCAGCCTATCCTTGTGTTCTCCCAGGCATCCTGGAGAACCCAGCCACTTGGGGTAGCCCCCTGATTCTTCAGATGGAAGGTGCAAATTTAATACGCCACCACAATAAGAGATCAGTTTGAAGACTTATTACTTATAGATCCTGAGGAGGGAGGGTGCCTTGAGTTGGGAGGGCAGTCCTCCATCCTTGGATCATGACAGGTAGGGATGAGGAGTCAGGTAGAGAGAGTGAGGAGGAAGGGACCCATGGGCCAACATCTTTATTGGGGTCGAGGGCATTATCCAAGCAGGTTTTAATTGGTGGGTTTAGAGCAAGCAGGCATGAGTTCCAGGAGGTCACACATGACTGAGAGGTGGTATCCCAATCAGCACGCTCCATACAGGGAGTAGGGGTCAGCAGGGCCAGCCAAGGCTGCCCCACAGAGAAGTGGTCACCAGGAGGAGGCTGTATAAGACGATATCTGGATTGACCACTTTGAGGAACACTCAGGCTAGGGGGTTTGGAGCTGGAAACTGTCATGGGTGACTGACCAGTAGAATTGTTAATCGTGCAACTCTCTGGGAGTGATTCAGCATCCCATCTCTTAGGAGAGATACGTGAGACAAGGAAAGGCAAAGTGGTCTGTCAAGTACAAAACAACTAACACGTGAGCCACGGAGAGATTTCCTGAATTACAATCTTGTTCTGGGTCTACCAGCAGCTGGTTGTATTTCTCATACTTTATATATTGTTTTATATAACTGATTGTTGTATTTTGTGGATTTCCCAATAATAATAGCATTCTAAGAGGATGAAAAATACATTGACTTTCATACATAGAAATTTTTTTCAACTCAACGGAACATGCTAAATGCCAGCTGCACTTAAAGTGCTTTAAAGGATATGCAACAACTTGGTCCTTTGAGTTGTCTTTGCTTAGTTTTCATCTGTCTTGCTGCTGTGATTTGAATGTGTCCCTCAAAAGTTCATGTGTTGGAAACTTAATTGCCATTGTAAGTATTAAGAAGTGGGACTTTTAAGGGATGATTAGGTCATGAGGGGTCTGCCTCATGCATGATTAATGCCATTATTGTGGTAGTTAGTTCCTGATAAAAAGGATGAGTTTGGCTCAATTTCCTCTCTCTGTCTCATATGCTTGCTCACCATGTAATGCCTTCTGCCTTTCCACCATGGGGTGACCCTGACCGGATGTGGGTGCCATGCTTGTGGCCTTCCCAGCCTCCAGAACTGTGAGCCAAGTAAACTTCTGTTCATTATAAATTACTCAGCCTATGGCATTCTGTTATGGCAGCAGAAAATGAACTAAGATTATTGCCAATTAGATAAAATGCACATCTATATTTTAAAATTTTTATTATAAAAATTTTCAAGCATAGAGAAAAAGTGGAAGAATTGTACACCGAACACTCATATACCCACCAACTGATTAAAGGATCATTTTCTTAGAATGTTGCAATCATGACTCTTACTAATATAAAATGAGTGTTACTTAATTCATTAATTAATGAGGGAACCAGAAAGCTGTTATGTCCTGCAGAAAGGAGTATGGAATGAGCAAACACATCGAAAAACCTCTGGGTGTGCTGAAATGCCTTTGATTCAGAAGTGCAAAACTGGCCTCTTCTGGAGTGGGAGGGAAGTCAGTTGAACCTCCACTGGGCAGATTTTGCATGTCTGTGGACGAGAATTCTTTGCATTACTGTCAGTTTACTCTACTTGACAGAGTTGTAAAAGGCTCAAAGACAATGAAAGGCATAAAGCCCACAGAATCAGATAACCTTGAAGGGTGTGTCTGCAGCCTTGCACAGTTTCCCACTGAAGTCACCCAGTAATCTCTTGTTCCATTTAAGTCTTTTCACAATTTTCCCCTGCAGTTTCCCTCCCTTGTGATCAAAATAATCTCAACTAGCTCAGATGTGTATGTGTGGTAAACAATGCCAAGTATTTCAAAGTTTTTCCCTCCCGCCTTGATTTACAAGTGTTAACTTTTTTACTCTATTTACTTTGTCAGGACAAAGTTTTCCAATTCTCCATCAATCCTCTTATTTTTTTAATTTATTTCCAAGTATGTTGGAGGCATCAATACAAGGCATCTTCTCAGGAGTCTCCTTGATTAATCAAGAGAATCATACTGGCTGTATTTTCAAATTCCTAACTTAAGAGATCAGATAAGCAGATATGCTTACTGTTATTATAGATTGCTCTATTCATTTGATCACTATTTCAGTCCTGGGTGCATTTGTCTTACAGCCCTAACACATGCATCTGTCTTGGCCCTGGTTAACATCATACTCTGGGGAGGACTTGCCTCTTTGAGGTTCTGAGGCTAGACCATGTAAATGAACCTTTAGTCTTCTAGATTTCTTGACAACGTCTGCAAGTTACGGGGACAGAAAAGCACAGTATTCTTTTTTGTTTGGATTTTCTTGCCTTCTGTGTATTTTTTCTTTCCATTTTGACATCCATTTAGGGTTTTGAGTTTCCTTGAAAAAAATTCCTCTCCTTCAGCCTGGGATGGGATGTACAAGTCTACGGTTGACTTGAATCTATCCAAACCTTCCTTTCCTGACACCGATAGGGGTCTTGTCCAGGGTTCTCTTTTCCTGAATGATATTAATAGATGAGACATTAATAGAATAGATTAGTAGATTATGTGAGGACATATAAACTGTCTATGTGTATATACATATATGAAGTACAGTTGGCCCTCCACATCCATGGGTTCTGCATCTATGAATTCAATCAACTGCGGACGAAAAATATTCAGGAAAAAATAAGGATGGTTGCACCTGTACTGAATTTATACAGATTTTTTTTTCTTGTCATTATTCTCTAAACGATACAGTGTAATAGCTACTTATATATCACCTACATTGTATTAGGTATTATTATACAATAATATCTATATTGCATATAGGTATAATCTAAAGATGATTTAAAGTATACAGGAGGATGTAGGTAGGTTATATGCAAATACTACACCATTTTATATAAGGAACTTGAACATCCTTGGACTGCAGTGCCTTTGGGGGTCCTGGAAATAGTCACCCACGACACATACAGGGGTGACCATATGTATGTTCACATATGATATACAGTCATGCATCACTTAACTATGGCTTTACATTCTGAGAAATGCATCATTAGGCAATTTCACCTTTGTAGAAACTTCGTAGAGAGTGTGGACAGCAGCCTAAATGGTATAGCCTGCTACAAACCTATAGATGGTACAGACTAGTGCTGTGAGGACTGTGCTATCAGTGGTCCGTCATTGACTTAAACATCATCATGCAGAGCATGACTGTGTATAGAGATAGATGGGTAGATATCAGCACTTATTTCCCACTTTGTAATGATCCATTCATTAAAAATATTTAATGAAATATTTTTGAGTGCTTATTGTCTGCCAGGCATTGTTCCAGGTGTCAGGGATAAAGCATTAAAGCAAACAAAAGCCCCTGCTCTCAGAGAGCTTACCCTGCAATTGTGAGAGATGGGCAGTAATGACAGCAAACAAGATGAACGTGGCATGACGAATGTTGAAAGGAAGTGGCGAGGGAAGGGTGGGCGGTGTGGGGTTTCAGTCCTAGCCAGGTGGTTACTAGACAGGCTCCCTGAGAAGGTGACTTTTGAGTAAAGGCCTGAAGGAGATGAGAGAGCCCTGTAGGAATCTGGGGAAGGAACATTCCAGGAAGAACAAACAGCAAATGCGTGTCACATTCAAGGAAAAGTGTGGCTGCAGCAGTGTGGGTGAGGGAAGGAGTCAGAGGTGAGGTCAAAGGGCACAGGGGCATCTCTCATGGCGCGAAGTCATGGAGAGGAAGCCTTTTGCCATAGAAGTCAAAGAGTACTCAAGACCATTTCCTTTTCCTTTCCCCTGCACCCCATGGTCCTAGAGATGGGTGCTTCCCACAGTGGAACCCTACAGGCTGCTTTTGGATGGTTCTGCAGAGCCATTTGGGGCTGGTCTGTGTATTTTCATTCAAGAATGACATTGAAGAGCAAGATGAGATTTCAACCAGTATCTCAATGACTAGAGACTCCCACGTAAAGGCCTTGTCTCCAGACTTAAGCCAAGTAGTTGTTTCATTTGTGGTATCAGAAAAAGGAAAGAGCTAACAGTAGAATATTCTGCTGAGACAACCAAAAAGATAGGAAAGCAGCCATCTGTTGTTACCTTATCAGTCACTCTTTTGAGTATCTTTTGGATTCATATTACCTCTTCTTTCTTCCTTCTCCACCTTCCTTGAATGTACTTACATAGCACAGAGGCCCCTTTAATTCTATCATTCTAGTCAATCTGTGGTCCTTTGTGTCTCGACCCACAGGACCAATCATTAGAAGGGTCCTCGGAGGAAGGAGTGGGACCTGGGAAAGGCATAAGACACAAGAAATGGAGACAAGACAGGAGTCTGATCAAGTCTCGTTTATTAGGAGCAGAGTGCAGACTTATATGCAAGAAGAAGGAGGAAGTAGCTCGGCGGGTCTTTTTGAGGGACAAAGAATACCCATATATGGCTATATAAGAAGACAATAGAGGGTCTGGGTGCTCCGTCATTCTGGAGAAACAGAAAGTATGCGCTTTGTTTCCCCCCCCCCATCATGACCAGGCATCTATCTCAGGCTGGCTATGTGAGGCTGTGGCAGCCATTTTTAGCCATCAGGAGTTGTGGCTCCGGACACCTTTGAATGGCTTTTCTTCCTTCTTTGCATTTACTTCACATTGACCATTTAAGACATAAATGAGTATGCAGTGGTTATACTACACAGTTGGTTGCATTTGAAGTATTAATATCTCATACGAATTACAAAAGTAGAGGAATAATGTGAACTCATTTCTGCTTATATGTATAATATACACATACACACTCTGCTATAGAATGAACATTTGGCTGAATATATTATCAAGTTGTTAAATAATAGTAATTTCTATTGGCTGGTGGAATTACAGGGAATTCATATTTCTAATTCTATATTTCCATGGCATTTAAATTTTTTACAGTCCATGTATATTTCTTATGAAATAAAAATATTTAAAATCTTTTAAAAAAATTTACAATTACAGTTAATTGCAGATGCCAACACAATAAATAAGTTCCATTACCTATGCCTCTGTGTGTAAGCGATTTGTTGGCCCGTGCAACAGAAGCACAGACATTTGTGCACTTTTTCTGAAACAAGAATGTGGTGGCCTAGAAGCCTTAGGAAAAGTGGTTGTTAAGCCTGCAAACATGCTCTTTCTACTCCTCCTTCCCTTGAACTCCGTGTAAAGACATTGACACATGCAGAGGTCTGCTAGCTAACTGGTAGGACCGACTTATTAGAGGGAAATATTAAATATTTGTTTTTGCTCTTCTACCTCATGCCTGGATTATTTTGGATTGGTTTTGGGATAGTATCTGAGGTTCTATCTCATGGGCTATTTTTTCCAAGAATATAAAGTTTTTTTTCTTTGATATATGCTTAAATGTTTATTTTTAAATGATGTAACTTTTCAAAAAAACTTATTAAAGTTTATTTGTGTGGGAAAAATATTTTTTATATTTTTGACTGTTTTTTGTTCCTTCTCTTTTGAAATCTCTAGCCAACAAGAACATTAGTCATGACAAGCATGTCATCTGAGTAAGTACCCATTGTTTTGATAACTTTCTATTCAATGTAAAATTTTAAACTTTTCTCCCATATACTCCAATTCTCTGTACTTTAAGGCAGTTTACAGATCTGTTGTGGATCACTTTTACTTTATATAATTAAAATCTTAGTTAGAAAATCATTGAAACTAAAGAATGTGGTTAAATGTGTACCAATGTGGAAAACCTGGGAGAAAAAGAAAAGAAAAGAAATGTGAACAGTTTAGTACTGAAAACTTTTGGGGGGTTGTTTCTACAGCATTAAGAGGGTTTGTGCTCTTTTTTGCTATTCTTTTTGCCTGCTTAAAACCTGATGGCTTTGTTTAACCACCCCACCCCCATGAATGTTCAGTAAATGGAGCAATGCTGACCAAAAACTTCCCCTTAAAGGTCTTAAAGAAACACTGTAATGGAAAGCTTCCTACAGCCGTACTAAAGCAGCTATCTGCACGTTTTGTGGAAGGGTTAATAGCTTGCTGGCATGCTCTTATCATCTTCCTTAAACATTGAACACAATAAGAACATCCAACAAAAATATAGTGCTATATTCTTTGTAGCAGATTTTTTAATTCCTGTTAAAGGGGAAAACCATGATTTTTATATCAATCAGAGGTTTTATAAGGTTTTCAGACATTCATCAAAACACTGGAACATTTCAATGAGAAATATGCTACATAAAGAGTAGACATTTAGGGTCCTTTTCCTGCTCATGGGCTGAAAATAAAAGGATGGATAATTCAAACACCATACATTAGATAGCAAAAAAGGAGCTCACTGAAAGTTTGTATAAATATATTATAAAATGGCCGGGCGTGGTGGCTCACGCCTGTAATCCTAGCACTTTGGGAGGCCGAGGCGGGCGGATTGCTCAAGGTCAGGAGTTTGAAACCAGCCTGAGCGAGACCCCGTCTCTACTATAAATAGAAATAAATTAATTGACCAACTAAAAATATATATATACAAAAAATTAGCCGGGCATGGTGGCGCATGCCTGTAGTCCCAGCTACTCGGGAGGCTGAGGCAGGAGGATCGCTGAGCCCCGGAGATTGAGGTTGCTGTGAGCCAGGCTGACGCCACGGCACTCACTCTAGCCTGGGCAACAAAGTGAGACTCTGTCTCAAAAAAAAAAAATATATATATATATATATATATTATAAAATATATTGAACGTTCTAAATAGTCTAATACAGAAATGAACATTGAATATGAGTGTAATATTTTTAAAAGTCTGTATTTTTTTAAATAAAAAAATTAATAACTAGTTATTTTCTCATTCAAGGTGTAAAAATAAAATTTTAATTTAGGTCACATCCATTCTTACTCTTTGTTCCGCACATAGACTTCTTGTGTGGGTTAAGAGCAGGACCAGGACATTCTGACTCCATACAGATTAACCATGCCTTGAGGAGACACTTGTTACTTATTGACACATCCAACAAATGGCTGGCAACTGCCAGACTTGGAATGGAGAAAATTAGATATTCAGAAATGAAGAGTTCCAGAGAACATCCAGTTTAGAGGCTTTTACTTTTTACTTTTGTTTTTGTTTTCTTTTGCCTCTATTTTTTCCAAATTTACTATTTTTCATGACCTAAGTAAGCGCAGAACCACTGGTTGGAGTGTCGAGGGGGCCCAGATCCTGACTCACATGTATATATCTTCTCTATCCTAGTGATCTCTAAGAATTTTAAAGTGTGATATGATTCAGCCCTTTCAAAGTGTGATATGATTCAGCCCTTTCATTTTACAGGTAAAGAAATTAAGGTACTGAGATGGACATACCTAAAGATTACTAGAGATAAAACTAAGAAACACCATCCTTTGAAAGGAAGAGGGTTAGAGACAGTCTATATAAGCATAGACAAAAGCCTCTTTCTCTTGGTAATATTAATACAAATTTTTAGAGAGGAGAGGTGTCTATTTAACTCACCATGTACATCACAGTGTGGCTTAGAAACGCTTTCATACCCTTGGTATTTCATTGGGGATTTTTAAAACTTCCCGGGAGACAGAGAGATAAGCAATGTCAGAGCTAAAGGCATTATGTGAAGGAATTGTAAAAGGAAGAGAAGAAGAACTGAAAGTTATTTGGTAAGGAAGTTAGATGGAAGGAATTTCTTTCTGACAAAAGGATACTCTAAGCATTAAAGAAAGGGTAAAGCAGGAGAGAAGTGGTGATGAGCTTTGTGGAACATGAGGGCCTCTGTCAAAGCCCCAGATTGGATCTGATGATTTAATAAAAAGGATCTTTTTTCCCCTCTTCGTAGGAAAACTATGTGTTTGGCACTCAATAAATGGTGTATTTTCAAAATAAAGTAAGTGAGAATCTTGGTCTTGACCATGTACAAATTGGTTCAAATAAGGTCTGGTTTCTGATGCTGGCTCTGTCCCTAAGGGGCCCCACACTGGGGCAGACCATTTGTAGCCTCAGGGCCTGCTTTCTCAGCCCTTAAAATAGTCCAAGTTGAGATCTCAAGTTTTTTTTTTTTTTAATTTATCCAGATTTCAAGTCATTAATCTTAAGACATGAGCACCATAACCAAAATAAAATTTAAAATTTTAGCTTTCCAGTTTTTTTATTATGATTATTTAACATCATCACCTGGATGTTCATACGCAGCACATATATTCATTTGGTTTATTTTTTTTCCCTCTATCTGATAGAAAGCAGAATGTCGTCATCCAGGTTGTGAATAAATTTGAAGGCTTCTCACTCGCTCCGGAAGTCTGTGAGACGACCACGCACGTGCTCTGCGGGGAGCCCATCCGCACCCTGAATGTGCTGCTGGGAATCACACGCGGCTGCTGGGTTCTCTCTTATGAATGGGTAAGCTCTCCGTTCTAAAGACGCTGTGATAGATCTGGTCGCCCAGAAGTGATGACACTGGGGCTCCTGCCAGCATGCACCCTTGTGTATCTGCACATTCTCCTGCAAGCAGGGAGGGCCACTCTTTCCTGGAGCTTGCCCCCCTTTGCTGGCACCCTTCAGCCAGTCCCAGGGGAAAAGGAGATGGGGCAGGTGGAGTGCAGGAAACGAGCAGCCTTCAAGATAATGCAGGAATAAGATTGGAAAGATGTGGAACAAAAAACGCAAAGTGCGTGTTCTCACAGTCAAATGGGCTTCGCTCTGTGTTTGACCAAGAAGTAACGTGACCTATGAGAGTGGTGGTTTGAAAAGCCAAAAGAATTCAGGGCTTGTTTTCACAGATGGATTTACTTAGGATGAAACATTTAATCCCATTTGGATATGTTTTATCTTACACATATCTAGCTGTAACATTCTTTGCCCTTATTTCTGTGCATTAAAGGTAATTTAAAAAAATATATCACCGTGTTCATTATTCACAAAAATTGAAATCCATTATTGGTTCTATTTTTACTTTGATCATCAAGCAAAGGTCACTCAGAAGCATTGCTTTCTGATGGCAGTAGCATCGTTTGTTACTTGAGTTACCATTTTTCATCTGTTAAGTATCCATCCTCCCACCTCCTCCCCCAAGAACATATTATATTAATACTGTGTTAATTTAAGCCAGTAGAATTATAATATGCAGAAACTGCAGGTGTATTTTTAAGAATGGCTGTGGTCTTTTTTCCATGTTATAAACTTAACACTGCAGCTCCCTGTTACAAGAGATTTAAGAGATTGCTACTTAAAGCTGTAAACTGGAAACAGTTGACATTCCAAACATAAGTACTACTTGCATTGGTGGCAATTGGGGATTACTTCACCTGATTATATACTAGTACTGCTTTATGTTTATTCGTGTGACATACAGTAATCCCCCCCTTATCCTCAGTTTTGCTTTCTGCAGTTTCAGTTACCATAGTCTGAAAATATTAAATGGAAAATTCCAGAAACAATGTATATGTTTTAAATTGCATGCCTGAGTAGTATGGTGAAATCTCCGGTCCTGTCCATCCTGCCCAGGACGTGGCTCCTCCCTTGACCCAGTGTGTCTGCACTGTGAACGCTTCCTCCAAGAGTCACTCAGTAGTCCTCTCGGCCGTCCCATTGGCTGTCATGGTATTACAGCCCTTGTATTCAAGTCACCTTCATTTTACCTCATCATGGCCCCCAAATTCAAGAATAGTGATGCAGGCAATTCTGATATGCCAAAGAGAAGCTGTAAAGTGCTTCCTTTAAGTGAAAGTTCTCGACTTAAGGAGAGAAAAATGGTATGCTGAGGCATCTAGGATTTATGGTAAGAATGACTCTTCCATATGTGAAGTTGTGAAGAAGGAAAAAGAAATTTGTGCATACTATATATAGGGTTCAGTACTATCTACAATTTCAGGAATTAACTGGGAATCTTGGAATTTACCCCCCTTGGATAAGGGTGAACTACTATATAATGCATAACTCCAGCTTCCATGAATGAGTTCCCTGTTTTCTTTCTCTCCAATTCAAAACATTTCTTCATCAGTCAGCCCTTCCTTCCCTCAGGTTTCATAAGAAAGTCAAAAATTCATGTTATTTTCAAATATGAGTTCCATTGTAGAACCAGTGCCATGTAGACAGCTTGAAATATCAACGAAGTGTTTGGGAAGGATGTGGCTAATGAACGCACAGTACAGCGCTAGTTTGAGAAGTTCTGTTCTGGTGATTTAATCTTGAACTTGAGCCACATGGGCAACCTAAAACCAAAGTGGAAAATTATGAGCTGAAAGCTATAGTGAAAATGAATCCATCTCAAGCCATCTCAGCCTACACATGCATTAGCAGCAAGGTTTGACGTTATTATTCCAACAATATTGGACTTGAAACAAATCATCAAGGCAAAGAAGCTGGATAGACCGCCACTTGCTCTCCAGGCTTCTTTGCTGCTGGCACAATCTACTATTAAGATGGCAAAACTGTGTCAATAGTTCAAGCTCATACTTTGATTAATTGTACTTCTTCTTGTTTGAGATATAATAAACTATCCTTTTGATTTGAAATCAGACATGTCATATTTAATGACCTAAATATAAAGGGAAAAGTTAACAAATTAGACTTCATCAAAATTGAAAACTTTTAGTTTGTCAAGGACATTATAAAGAGACCAGAAAAAACAATTTGCAAATCTCATATCTGGCAGAGGGCTATGTCCAGAATATGTAAAGAACTCTCAAAGTTCAACAAGAAGAAAACAAGAACCCCCAAAAAGTTGGCAAAAAATATGTATATATTTGAATAGACTTTTACTAAAGATATACACGTGGTAAATAAGCACATGAAAAGATGCTCAACAGCCATTAAAGAAATGCAGTTTAAAAACACAGTGAGATACCACTAATATTTATTATTAATAGAATAGCTACAATGAAAAGCATCAATGATACTGTACCAAGGAGACAGGACAGCTGGAACTCTTAAAGGCTGCTGGCGGGAGTGGGAAGTGATACAGCCACCCTGGAGAACAGTTTGGCAATTTCACACAAAGTTAAACATTCACCTATCATCTCACTCAGCAGTCCCACTCCCAGATGTTTGCCCTAGAGAAATGAGAGCTTATGTTCACATAACAATCTGTACAGGAATATTTGTAGCAGCTTTATTTACAATCACTCAAACCTGGAAACAGCACAGATGTCCATCAGCGGGTGAGTGGACAAACAGGCTGGTCCAACCATGCAGCAGAAATGACTCAGTGATAAGAAGGAATGATGATACAGGCAACAACCTGGATGACTCTCGTGCATTGTGCCAGGTTGAGCAGGCTCGTCTCAGAAGGTCATATGCTACGTGATACCATTTATATGTTTTTATGGAAAAGGCAAAACAGTGGGGAATGAGAAGAGATGAGTGGTTGCCAGGAGTTAAGGTGGGCGTAGGATCTGACGGCAAAGTGGCAGCACTCAAGACATCTTTGGGGCATGCAGCTGCTCTGTGTTCTGTTAGAGGTGGTACTTACAAGAATTTATGCATGTGTTGAAACACAGAAGACTGTTCACACACGTGCACACACAAGTGACTTTTACTGTTTGCAAATTTAAATTAAAAAGTATTACTTAATGTGGCTTTCCAGGTGAAGATGTTTGTGCATGCACGGTCTGCTAGTTTAGCGCCGTGGTTTCAGAACCAGATTCCCTTCTGCATGCTGAACACATTTATAGTTCTCCTGTATCTTTAGCTTCTGCCTCTGTTCTAGGTACTTTCCGTCAGCGTTTAAGCTCAGTCTCATCTCTTCCATCTTCAAAAAATGAAAACAATTTTAAAAATGACTTTCCCCGGATTGCTCTCTGCTTTCTATGCTACTTTTCCCCCATCTTTCATGACAAAACATCACAAATACATGCTTATACTTGTCCTTGCCTTACCAGTGACACCCAAACACTTCACTACTTGTGAAAAATACCAACTCCTGGGAAACTAAAAAGGCCTGGATATACTATGGCTTAAAGCAAAATATCTGTTCGTGTAGTTATGAACATAATTGTGACGGTTGTCAGATGTTCCTTCCAGCTGGCGTGGTGTATGCATTGATGGTAACAGGTTGCTGCTGACTTGCACTCTCAAAAAAGAGTTTAGAAACAAGCTGAATCTCTTTCTCTATTTGTCTTTCAATTAGACAAAGATAACTGCTACTTCTTGCATGGCCTCCCTACTTTATTTTTTTAACAAAATTAATTGATACTACAAACATAACAAATTTATTTGAAAGAGGATAGTTGCCACCACCATTAATAAAGCCACTCCACATAATTTCTAAAGCTTAATACCCAATTTAAAATGTTCCACTGCAACTTACATATAACTTTAGATACAAACTTCCCAGGTTGTAATTTCTTTTAGGGTCAAGGTTTAAAGTGTGCATAGTATATTCTTGAAGGATCATATTGACTTGTATAAAAGGAATCAGAGTCTCTCTCTCTCTCTCTCTGGTCCTCCTTCTAACCCTGTCTCCAATGCAATTGGGGGATTCTTAAAATATTCCCTTTGGCTAGCAGTATAAACTTCCCTCCAAGAAAAACATTACTGAGAATGTTTTTATATCAGAGTTTGTGTGGTATTCTCTGGAAATTTCTTATAAAGGAGAGTTGTAGCAGTCCTTCAAAATTAGATGATTCTATATGGCCCAGATATTCCTATCGGAAAAATAGTGGTGATTTTTATAACACAATTCAGTTTGAATTTTTACTTAAAATCTTTTTTGTGTGTTTGTGAGAAGTTTGTTGGCAGTTTCTACCTGTTTACATCAGTTCATCCTTCCAGCATTAACTCTACCGTTTTCAGGAAAGAGAATAATTTGTGTTCTTCCTGCTTCATGACTGAATTGCCTGGCACAGACTTAGAAATAGAAAATCATGTCAAGAGTCACTCAATTTCCTATTCATGGGAGACAGGAAGTAACACAACAGAAAAATTAAGAAATTGATTTGACCAAAGTGTCCCAATAGATTTGAGTTGTTTTGTCATGTGTTGTTCAAGCACAGCGCTATTTGAATCTCTAGAGTGGCTGTTTATCACTCTCACTCATGTGGCATTTCTTATACCCGCTGTGACTTATCTACAGTTCTGCTCCGCCTTTCAGCCCTTGTGTGGTTGCTAGGACAAGCGGAATGTTCTGTGACCCAGTCTTCCTTTTCCAGCTACCATCCCATATCCCTCTGTCCCCCTCTCAAAGACATGGAGTATCAGGGAATAATTCAGCCTATATTCAGGT
The DNA here is from genome assembly GCF_040939455.1 of Microcebus murinus. Classification (NCBI taxonomy): domain Eukaryota; kingdom Metazoa; phylum Chordata; class Mammalia; order Primates; family Cheirogaleidae; genus Microcebus; species Microcebus murinus. The sequence continues at coordinate 26,708,837 of NC_134127.1, read as the reverse complement.
TGAAAAAAAAATGTTGATTCTGAACAACTTATGAATAAGGCTTGATAACAGGGTTTTAAAGCCAACTCAGCTGTAAATGCAGATGTAGGGCTTACAGCTAATCGGTTTTACAGCCAGATGTCAGGCTGTTAACTATTAACAAATAATCTGGTATTTCATTAATCAGAAATGATGTCAGAATGAGTTGATTTTCTTGACATAATGTGACCCAATTTGGGTTTTCTCTCATTGAGTTCAGTAAGCAGTGAGTGAGGTAAGACATAAATTATTGGCAATGAGCACGGTCTCAATCAATTGTGAGAATTAAAATAAGATGCCTCGTTCATGCAGTCCAGGCCTCTCACTCTTTTTCACAGAAAACTAAGTCACTCTCCTAAAACTATAGCCTGTGGTATGATAGAACCAGAACTGGAATCATCACCCTGACTTCTGATAACTATTCAAAAGGGATCATCTTGAAAACTAGTCTTTTTTTTTTTTGCCTTAAATTGGCAGATTAGCCTCTTAACTCATTCTGAGAATGAATTCTAGGCAGATCGTACTTGGTGTGTGCTATTGCCACCAGATTTTTGGAGCGTAATTTCCTTCGGTTCTCTCCTGGAGACATTTGTCAGCCACGACCACGAGCGAGTGCTGGTGACGACCACGAGCGAGTGCTGGTGTTTCCAAGCTGACTCCAACCTCAGGCTAGGTTCTCCGAACTTTTACAGGCTTCATTTATCCTGCCCCAGATTGAACTGTGGTAAAGGACTGGATACTTTACAGGGCGTTTTCACCTCCACTGTCTTGCTGGATCCTCACAGAACAGGTTTGCGGTAGAGAAGGGTGCTATTTGGTAATAAACATTACATTTAGTGTTGGAGATGCAAGGCAAATGGCTCGTCCAATTGAATGTGGATCTTTGAAACAGTGTCTGTCCAGGCGTTGTCCCAAGGCAGTGACTGTGAACAGTATCTCAAAGTACTCCTAATTTATAAATTTTGATTGTTAGAATAATGGATTCTGGTTTTGGACAGACATATAACCTGTAGAGCTTCTTTCACTTGAGGTGGTCACTGCACAAGGCCCAGGCTCCTGCTCTGGGGAAGCTCAGGCAGGCTGCCGAGAGTAGCCAGGAGGCCCTGGAAAGCTGGTGGCTCTGCTTGGGTCCTCCCCTCCCCCTTCACCCTTTTGTTCATCCTGGCAAGACCCCGGGGTGCACTTTCCCTTATTGGAGGTGCTGGCTTTCCCAGTAACATAATCTCGTGATTGAGGACAGATATGAGTGATTTACCCGGAAAACTGAGGGCTTTGGAGTTTCCCTCCAGGGGGACGTTTGAATGAGTGTGTGGGCAGGACTCCAAGTGTCACCCAGGAACAACAAATGGTGGAGTTTGAAGGTGTCAAGGTGATTTTTTAAGAGTGAGAAGACTGTGAAGTCACCCTGGAATACAACCATGGACTTTGTTGGGAATGAAGTTCAATCATTATTTTCATGTATTTATATTAATATTTTTCAATTGTGGAAAGGTGCTAGGCAGAATCTACTTAATACACCTGGCACAGAAAAGCAAGTGCACAGGTCCTAACACTGCAACTTTGCAAGGAAAAGAAATACCTGAGGGTCTCAGAGTGAGGAGAAGGACAGGTGGCGTTTGGAGAAGGCATCGGGGACCCAGCGTGGCACGCAGGTCATAACCAGGAATGTGGGAGCCACCCCCTGGAGTATTTTAACTATGGAGTGGCTGCATTTGTCCCCCTCGCCTTTCTGTAAAGAATGGATTGCAGGGGGGCACAAGCAGAGCAGAGCGACCAGCAGGAGGTGCTAGGGTCGTAGAGGCGAGACTATTGTGGTCATGACTACAACAGTGTTCCACAGGCGAGGAGGTGAGAACAGGTTGGCGTCCTAATTAGGAAGATTCAGTAGGATTTGATAATGTGAGGTCTGTGGGAACAGAGAAGTCAGAATGTCTCCCATCTAAATTTTTTACTGGAGCAACTGAGGGTAGATAGTGGTGCCATTTACTGAGATAAGGAATTCTGGGAGAGAAAAATGTGTGTAGGGTTTGGAGTACAATAAAAAATTCTGATTTAGGCATATTGAATTTGAGATTCCTATTAGACATTCCAGTAGAGATATCACAGATCAAATTAGGTATTTGTATGTGTTTAGGGGAAAGGTTAGGGCTATAAATATTTAATACTGCCATGGTACATAGGAAGTGGGTGTAGAATGAGGAAAGAAGTGAGTTTAGGCCTAGTCTCTGGGCTGTGCCAACATTTAGAAGTGGGGAGAAGGAAGAGGAGCGTGCAGGGGGAACCACAAAGGGTCAGAGGGTGACATGGGTGAAACAGCAGGAGAACGTGGCGTGCGGTCAGGAGAGGAACTGCTTCGGGAAGGAGGGATGCTCCGCTCTGCTGAACGCTGGCGGAAGGTGAATTAGGGGGGAGACAGAGAAGTGGCTGTTGTATTTGACCAGATGAATGTTGGCAGAGACCTTTATAAAAGCGCGCTTAATCAAAAGACTAAGAGGGTTGAACAGTTAGCGGGACGTGAAGCCCCGGAAGCAGCAAGTGTGAGGCTGATGCGTTGCTGCCACCAGAGCGGAAACGGTGGTTGGCAGCTGATGGGGCAGTGTCAGGTGTAGCTCTCGCCTTCTGATGTAGCCATGAAACACAGCGTTCCTGGTGCCCGATGACTGGGTCGTATTATGATGAATTGGGAGTGGTCGTGGGAAGCCCCCGAATCTGTTGGCTAGTGAGCAGGAAAAAAAAACCCAAAAACCCAGATTAAGGTTACACATATTAAAACAAAAGTTGCTGCATTTGGCAAATAGTGTGAGTGGATACAGCTGAGAATCAACACGTCCTGTGGGTACCAGTTTCTGCCTGTCCTTTCTAAAACCATGGCCTTCAGGGGTCCCACTGTTTTTCAGTTTTCTTTTAACTCGAGGCAACTGAGTAGTAACGTCAGGTTGTAACTTATTCAGATCTCAGTTGTCCCTTCATTGCCTCCAGATTGAGAACTGTAGGACCTCCACTTAGTCTGTGCTGAATTGTAACCCGGGTCAAAATTCATTTTAGCTGCACCTAAAGGTGTGTCTTTGCCTAACCTTCACAGCTTTCTGTCAGGTCCCTGAATTCTCGCTTCTCTTGCTGACGTCTCAATCAAGCAGGTCTTGCTTTAAATAATAGCACAGAATGTCTTAACTTTGGTACTCATCAGAAAATTCAACCATGATTTGATTTGAGCTAAAAATTGTCTTTAGCTATTCATCATTTAGATATCAGTTAGATATCCATCAGTGACTTTGGGGACATTGTTAACTATGTATTCTTTCAAGGTTTCTAAACTCTATCCCTGAGTTAAAAGAGATTGCCAAAGAACATCATACTTGAATCCTGTTAACCTCTCCATAAATACCCTCTGTGAATTAGGCTTTAGTGACAAGTTAACATTTGAAGAGAGCTGTTGTAAGTAATGCTAGATTTTAGAAAACTGTTGGACTTTTTCCAGACTAATTGGCAACATTGTACATTTTGTTACCTGATGATTTTTCTGTGTGATAGACACAATACATTTCCCATAAAATTCATTTTACAGAAAAGCTTTAGGTTTTCCTTTACCAGAGACTGAGAAATATATATTAATAGCTCAAAGCGATTGTGTCAACTGAAATAACAGATTGCTGTAGGTTCACAGTAGGTCTGTTTCTTAGTTCTTTTTAATAAATTTTTGTTCCTTTAAGAGAAGGTTTCTCTGCTTGAATATTAAAGTTCTGTATAATCTAATAATTTGTCAAGCATCAATGATTTTGGGTAGTACAGACCTACACACTTTAGCCTTGGCATGTGAATGCCATTGTGTGACCACTGGTTGTTGGCTCTAGTTGAGGCTACAGCAGAGTGAATCACTTTAGTCCTTGTCATGGTCTTACCCTTCCTGTGCAGGCTGCCTGTGATCTGCCACATTGTGTACCCGACATGGGCAGCATCCTTAAGTGGGCAGACAGATGTGTCTCCACTGAACGTTACGCAGTTCTTTTGGACTTTGGTTTTGGTGGATAACAACAAAACAAGAAAGAATAGTACACAAATACTTATTGTTACAGGTTTTTTTTATTCTCATGTATTTCTAATATTTTATGTACACTTTGTCATAGTAGAACATTTATTTCAATTGTTACATTATAAACAGTATTTAGCTTAGAGATAGCCATACTCTCCTTGGCACAAGGGAGAATATTTCAAAGATGGAAGCAGAACCTCTTTAGTGGACTCTGGTTACTTAGCAGTTGCCTGCCCTTTGGGGGCAGAGGTCACACCTGTCTTTGCTTAGGTGGCCCCAGGACATAGGATTGGACATGGAACTCAGTGCTTGTTTGTTGAATGAATAAAAGAGTAGGTGGATGACTTGTAATTTCTTTTAAAAACCTCAGAATTTCTTCTTGCTCCTGATGGATTAAAAATGTCATATAAAAACATTATGCCTCCTTCTGAATTACAAATTATCCATGTATTTAATGTGTTTCTTGTTAAAGTTTATTAATATATAATAAGATGACCCGATGTTCATTTAAGAAAAAAAATCTTTATGATTCAAATTCATGGAAAAAAGAAAAAAAAACAGTGATTACTCTTAGTAGGCATAATATTTGGTTTATTGTCTGTGTTGGTAATAATAATTTCTGTTTTGTTTTCATACAACGAAGTGATGTTTCTGTATTTATTTTAGTTACAGCGGAATTTGTTATATTTATTGCTTTGTTTTCATTTTGATAAGAAAAGTACATGCTTGTGTTATTTATAAAGATGTCTGGGCTTCACATTTAAGTACAGTGGTGAAATGCAGGATCACCCTGGTCATTGCTGAGCAATATTTAAAAAGTGGATCTCCCTGAGCAGTTAAGTCTTAACTTCTAAGAATAATCCATCTTCACTTCTGGAAACCGGAAAAGATTGGGCAAACATACAAGCAGAATAAATCTAACTTAAATACCTGTATTTGGTAGAGCTGAGCTCTGATTATTCTTCCTTGTAAGAATAATCAGGCACGTATGAATGTACATCTTGATTTTCCTCTCACCACCTGGTACTTAGTCTCTATCAATTAGTATCTTTTAAAAGGGTAAAAGAGTTCTTCTTAGTTTTAGCACTTTATTACTTATCTTCTCTGTCTTGGTTAAATAAGTTGTGTTAAATTTTTAGCTTTCTTCCACTTTCTTTATGAGACACCTAGAGCAATTCTTATTAATCCTTAATAACATGTGCATTGGCCAGAGGAATCTTATTAAAATGCAGATTCCAGGATTAGTAGATTTGGGTCCCAACCTGCCTCACCTGCTGCAGGCTCCCATGTTGGCTGATTCATCTGGAGACAGGGTCTCACTCTGTCACCCAGTCATAGTCACTATGTCCTTGAACTCCTGGTCTCAAGCGATGCTCCTGCCTCAGACTCCCAAAGCACTGGGATTATAGCCGTGAGCCACTGTGCCCAGCCTGTTTTCCCTCTTCGAATTTTTTTTTTTTTTTGAGAAGTCAAAAATTAAGGGTACCTTGCTAAGTGTTTTTGCTTATGAAATACTTTGTAAATAAATTAATTTTTTTCTTAGCTGAAGAAAATTGCTTAGTTCAGAAAAATTAAGAAGTTAGATGAATGAATGAAGAAAATTAATTTTGTTGGTCTTTGTTGACATAGTGACATTTGCTGATCTTGAGCTGTAATCATTTTGATTGCTCAGAATTTTCTAAGTATTCCTTGAGAAATAGGAAGTTGAAACAGCTATGGAAAGCACCATGACCACTAGCTAGCACCAATACTATATAATAGTATATGCTTTTTCTTACTTATAAAAAACTGTAAACTATGGACTTTGGATGATACTAATGTGTCAGTGCAGGTTCACCAGTTGTAACAAACATACTACTCTGGTGGGGGGTGTTGATAAGGGGAGGGCTATGCATGTGTAGGGGCAGTAGGTCTATGGGAAATTTCTATACCTGCTACTTAATGTTGCTGTGAACCTAAAACTGATCTAAAAATATAAGGTCTTTAAAGAAAAACACTTGTGCTTTTCTTAGATACATTAATTTGAAGACAAGAACACTTTGGGTTTTTTTGATATCCTGTTACTATAACAAACCAAATTATTGCCAAATTATTATCTCCCAAAGTAGTTCAAGAACTTTAATGTTCTCACTGTTCCTTTCCTGCATTGTACTGGAAGTCCTATCTAGTGCAATAAGAAAAGAAATAAAATATTCATACAAATTGGAAAGGAAGAAATAAAACTGTCTCTATTCACAGACATGATTGTCTACATAGAAAACATCAACAAATCTACAAAAAAAGCTCTTACAACTAGCAAGTTGAGTTAAGCAAGGTTACAGAATCCAAGGCCATTATGTAAAATGCAGTTGTATTTCTCTGTGCTAGCAGTGAGCAACTGGAATTATAATTTTTCAATATGCCTTTTAGCATGCCCCATTGAAATATTTAAGTTTAAATCTGACAAAATATTTGCAGGATCTTTATGCTGAAAACTTAAAAGACAAAACAACAACAAAAAACCCATTTAAATGAATCAAAGATGACCTAAATAAAAGGAGAGTAATATTACATGTATGAATTGGAAAATTCAATACAATATTTTTAAAGTTGTTAGTTCTCCCTATTTTGATCTATAGATTCAACTCAGTCCCAGTTCACAAGCCCAGAAAGATGTCATGGTAGATATAGACAAGCATCTGATTCCAAATCCAACTAATTTCAAATCGACAAATCCTAATTTCACTTTTGAAAGAGACGGACAAAGTTAGAGACTCACACGTTATAGGAATCTCGGTGAAGCGTAACTGAGAACGCTCTGAACTATTTTTGCAACTGCTTTGTCCATCTAAAAATATCCAAAATGACGTTTAAAACATTTTTAAAAAATCAAGTATAACTTTTGAGGCTTATTCCTGTGCTAAAGAACAGCACTCCCCGACTGTGTTTCCCAGCAACTGTTCTCAGTTACTTTAGCCGTTGCTTCTGATATTTACCTATATATTTCTTAATAAAATGCTTTTCCTGACACTTCGGTTTTTCACTCTTAGGTATTATCTGTAGTCTTCGTTCCATGACAGAGTAAAGTGTGGCTGTAGCTGTCTTTCACTACTGTTCACACTTCTCCCCCATCAGCCCATCACCGTTATTTGACATTTTGTACATGCACACGCGTATATAAGCACACGTATTTGGGTACTAAGTGAGCACTGTCTGTTGAGCCACTTAATGTACCATGGCTCTTGCATTTCTGGTGATTTTTTGTTTTTTTTAGTTAATGACTGACAATTATTTTGATCACTTAGTTTTCTATGTACTTATTACTGATTCACTGCAAAAATACCCAAAAGGATTATAATTCTTCTCTCAAATCTGTCTGCAGATGAGAGAATCCTTCCATTCCATTGAATTCTCTTGGAGACACCACCTGTGAACCCCTGGTTGTTCTGCTGGCCCTAAAATGAGTTCTCCCAGGTCCACAGACAGCTGTTTTCCAGGGGCTCCCACAAGCCCAGGGATTCCCTCGTCATTTGGTTTGGTCTGTGTGTTCATGCCGGAGACTCTTCTCAAATGGGTATAAAAACATATTTCGTGAGAAGCCACTGCAAAGCCAGTGGGCACGGCCTGAGCCGAGTGCAGAAGATCTGATGTGGATGAGATATTTGCTTGAGGGAGGGCTGACCGTTAGTGCTTGCATGTTTGTTTTTTTCCTGTGCCGACAAGTGTCTCCAGAGACAACGGTGCTGGCCTGGCTGTGTGTTTTAGTCATAGTCTGGAATGGAGTGGGCGCTAACTACAGCTTCTTACCACGGCTCTCAGATAAACTGTTCTGATTTTACATTTATTCTAGAGGAGGGTGGGGCCAGGAGTTGAAGATTTGGTCTTTTTCACCCATTCTATATGCCCATTTTCAGTGGTATCTAGTACTACCAATTTCTCAGGCTTTCTGGGAGTTTGGGAGTTTTCTGGGAGGGAATGGGATGTTTCCCATCGACTTCCTTCTCTATACACTGTACTTTCAGCCTTTTCAAGTCGGTTCTTATTTATCCATCTGCTTTGCAGCTTCCAAGAGAGCGTCATATGTTATCTACTATGGACTCTTTTCCCCTGCCTTTTGATTCCATCGTTTTAGTTGAGTATTGAGAGACAGTGGAAATAAATGTAAACTCATTTTGCTGTTTAACCCTAAGTTGACCTCATTTTCTTTATTGTGTTTGATGTCATTCTTCACCTGCTTTTAAGAACAGTACCATTTTCTGATTTGGGTTCACCGTAGCTACACCAGCCTCACCTTGTCCGAGTTGAATGACTAGATGTATATAAAATGAGGAAAGACTGTTTGTATTTTGCTTGGTATGAAATTAACCACATAGTCAATCCTACATTATGAAAAGTTGTCTTTTTCAGTAGCTATTAATCTAATAATAAAGCTAGAAAATGGTTCCTCTTTAAATCCATCAACAAGGTTTGGATTTTATGAATGATAATTTTAACATGCCACAGATACCATCTTCATTGTGTATGTGTTACATACACGATGCTGACTCTCTGTTGCAGTAGATGCTGAAATAATTCTGTCCTTCTTATGAGAAATACGTTGGGCCAATCTTTAAGTGCACTTGCTACCTACCTGTGATCTTTCAAAACAGATTTTCCCTATTTTGAACATGCTACTAAGATAAAGATAAGTTTAGCTAATGAAAGTACTAAAACAAAATGTTTACACTACATTCCTGATTAGATGATTTTAGTACAATTAAATTAGTATTTTTCTGCTATCTCTGCACAATATTAATTCCTAGGATGCCTGTGTAAAATAAATTTGTTAATTCACTTACCAAAACTACAAGGTTTTATTTTCTTAACATTTAGAAAGGGACAAATTCAGAGAACATAAATTTTCTCCGTGAGGTTGTTTTAATTCAGTTCACATTTTAATGTGGATTATATTTGAACTCAAATGCCACACACATTTGTAAGACTGGTTCCTTGTCTTCTCTCACTGGTGCACTCTGTTTCTCACTGTACTATTCTTTTATGTGGCCTCATGTCTAAAATGAACCAGGTTTTGAAACTCTTCGCATTTTATCTCCTGGGCTAATTATCTGAGTTTGTAGGGAATCACATATTGATAGTATATCTCTGTAAATAATATCATGCAGAGGCTGATAAAAGTAAATATTTCACCTAAATGTTTTCAACTACCCATAAAGAGCCAGATAGAAACATAATTGCGGTGTGGAGTTACCTATTTCCTAATACCTTCTTTTATTGAACTTATTAAGATAAGTCTTTGGGGGGGGCAGTGATGTTGTTTAGGCAATAAAAAACTAGGGGAAAACAAAGAGACTTCAGTTACAGAATGATCCTATACATGAAGATCTAATTGAAGATTAGTTATACTGAGCAGGGTTCCCACAAACACAACTTGCTATTTTCTCTCTCTCTAATGGAAGCAGATTTCCCCAAATGACACTTTATTCCCACTTGACTGTCCTGGGCCCAGCATCCTCAGAGCTGCTTCTCCCATCTTGCCTGGCTTGTCTTCTGACTCTCATGCTCAACACTCTAGCAACGTGCCAATGCCACCCACCCCACTGAGATAGAAACAAGGTGTGTGTTCCTATATCTCACCATCTGGACCCAACCAACCCTGTTTTCATACTACTTCTTCCAAAGCACCCTCTACTCTAGCCAGAAAAGGAAAAAACAAAACAAACAAAAACAAATCCTCTCCCCTTCCCAACGTCTGTCTCTTTGCCTGAAGAACTTCACTGATCATTTAAGACCGAGCTTGAAATGTCAGCTCATCTGGGGACCTTTTCCTGATTCTCCCAGGTGGAGTGAGTTTGTGTCCTCCTGCGGCTTCCCCTAGCACTGTTAGAAAGACAGCATCATTCATGCCTCCCACCAGAGGGTGGACTTCTCTAGGTTTGAGGCTGTGGTTCCAAGACCCAGCTTGCATTCGTGTTCATGGTGGGCTCTCAATACATTGCTCATGGGTTGTGAATGCACAATGAGTAGAGAGAAACAGTCATTGAATAAGTAAATGCATGTGTTTAAAGTAAGAACCAGGCCAGTGCTGCAAATTGCTATTCCTATTCTATATGCTGTTCTTGTCTTTATTTATTACACTATCATGCTCATTTTTCTTAGAAAAAATATTACTGTCTCATGTTGGATGAGTACTAGCTTTAACACATAACAAAGGAAATATTTAAGACTGATGTGCAGAACCTTAAAAACCACTAACAGGGAAGATGTAGGCCTCCTTCATGGTCATTTAGCAAAAAGAGCTTAAGCTTTAGGTAGCAAATCTAGAAAAAAAGAATGGATTCACTGAATATAAAAATGAAATTGCAGATAAAAAATAAATGTAAGTTATATGATTCAGTTTGGTTATTTTAGCTGAAAAATTCTGCCAATGCATAGAAACATACAGATTTTCAGGGAGTTTGATTATGGAGTAGAGATGACCACAGAATCTCAGACATTGTTGAATTAAAAAGGAAAACATTGTTTTGATTATTTAAAAATGTGTGGATTCAAATAATAAATAATGGTGATGATGATGAAAACTTATTTATGAGATATTTTACTCTTCTAAAGTCTGGGAAAGATTTTCAAATGTGTTATGCCTCCTAAAAATATTAGACAATGCCAGAAACAAAGTCATAAGCCAAAAGGATTGCTTTTGAATTTAGGTATGTGATCTGTCTTCTCCTAATTTATTTTTTAAATTAACAAAACTCTGGAATATTTGTGAAGGACTGCTTATAAATGATTCCATAAATTAGAAACTTAGAAATAAAAAATATAGTATTTCATATGTTTAAAAACAAGATGATGTTTATTTTTTAATATTTTTATTTTTTCTTATAATCAACTATCAAGTGAAGGTAATGTTTAAATATTTGGCCTTACTGGGATAGTGACCCAGATTTCTAGTCATCATGAGACTTTTTCTTAACCAAATGTTTATTAATATTCATAGCATTTATGCAACATGAAGATTCTGAAGGCACTTTGTATTTGAGAATACATCTGTTTCAGATCTATGGAGTCTGTCAGTCACTGCTGGAGTTTTTGTTTATTTTGCTTTGTTTTTGTTGTGTCTTTGAAGTGACTCTTGATTTGTTGCCCACTAAACCTAATAAATCTATAATAAACATTCTGCTTGTTGTATCATTTGTAGGTGCTGTGGTCTTTGGAATCGGGTCACTGGATATCTGAGGAGCCATTTGAACTTTCTACCTACTTCCCTGCAGCTCCTGTAAGTCAGATGCTGTTTTATGATGATAAATGAAATTTAGTATTTAGTATTATCAAGAAATTATTAATAAGCATAGGGATAAACTCAAGTTTTTATCAAGTCAAGAGCAAATATGCTCATAACTAAAAAGACATTCATAGGACTTAATACCTTTATCTATTTGTGAGAACAAATGTAAGAACATGAGAACATTCTGCAAAATGTAGCAAGGAATGGAGTCCCAAGAAATTTTTATTATGAAAGACCTAAGAATTGGGAAAAACAAAAATGAAAAATCACTATAGCTTCTTGGGACAGTAGCATCATATATGTTGCTTAATGCTTATATTGTTAATAGAGATAGAATTGATAGGTATAAAAATTGTGGCTTGCTAGCATTGTGATGTGATCTTTATAGTTTGATGTTTTTCCTAAACTTCACTTCAACTTTACTAACTTTTAAGTATTTCAAAATGCTGAATGGAAAATGTCTGGATTCTAACTTTTTAAAGATTGAGAAATAATTGAGTAATTTAAGGTTTAGTTAAAAGCAAGATTGTGCAGAAGTTGGCTTTTATTTTCAGAAATGTTAACTGGTTTGTGACAGTTTATTCTTTCAATGGATTAATATATGAAAGATAAATGGTGGTTTTTATCTGCAACGAGTCTTCTTGTTATTTAATTGTTTGAGTAGGCCTTATGACTATAACATAACAAGAAGTTGAACTCTGCTCTCTTACCACTGTAGTTATCTAGGTTGTTGGATTGTTTTTGTTTTCATTTTTAAGATTACTGTTTTGATTTCCTTTCAACTTTATAAATGTTTTTTTAAGGAGAGAAATAGTTCTGCTCAGTAAGACTGTTAGAATTACTGTGTAAGGAATTGAAGTAGAAAGTAAAAACACAAATTCCCGAATTGTCTGTCATAAGAGATTATATATAACTTTGAATAACATGATGATGTTTGCTTTTGAAATTCATTTTACCTGTCTACATGAGGAATTGATATAAATTACGTGTGTTGTTGCCAAATTTTTATATATTATCATTTTCTTACCTTAGTATCTGTCATTGTAGTCATTGAGATACCATGGAAACTCATTGCCATTTGATGCTGTGAAATTTTCTTATTCTCAGATGTTTTTTAAGTTGATACAAAGCCATGTTACCTCTCTTAAATATATAAAGCCATCTTAAATGTAAAATAGAAATAGTTCCAAGACAGGGAAGTTCTTTACTCAGTTAAATAAGTTGTTGGAAAAGTGCACCATGGTAGAAATAAAACAGAGTGCCTCAACTTCTCCAGAATCCATAATTGACTGAAAACATGTAGCAACATGTAAGTGTTCTAAAACTAAGTTGGGGTGTGGGGGGCAATGCAGGGGTATAATAAATTAGACTTAAAAAGTAAAGAAAAACAATGGTAGAAGGTGAAGAGAGACATGTAGTAAAAGCTGATTGCAGATTTGACTCTAAACTTCCTAGCAGATGGCTCAAAAAGGAACACATGAGAAATTGCTTCTAAATTATAAATCATTACACAAATTTTCATTGATATTAATTGTACTATGAAAACTTCAAAAGGAGTTAAAACTCTAGGAGTTTAAGGATTTGCAATCCTGATCCTAAAGCCATGTTCTCAAAGTTTTCTGTAAACATTTGAACATACTATGAACATCAGATTATGTTTTTGCACTCTAAAAGGCTGGTGCTTTTCCTTTTCAGTTTGCTGATGGACATTAAAAAACTTACTAGTGCAAAATATTTTTTTCCTTAAATAAATGTAAGGGTGAATCTTGAGAAGTATAGCTCTGTATATGTCTTAAATCAAAGGTTTTTCTCACCACAAATTAAATTGTAACCTAGTTCTCTAAAAATATATCTTACTAGAAGAGAAAATAGACTCCTATTTTAGAATAGTGAGAATATAAAGTCTCTTTGTCATGGAATTAAATGTATAATTTTCTTCATTATTAAATTTGATATTAAAAATCAAACTTCCTTGTCATGGAGCACAGTTATTTCAGAACCAAATTACAAAATTGTAAATATTATCAGAAAAGTTAAACAGTCATCTCACCTAATAAGTTATATTTAATTACTAAAAATACCTTCATATTTAACAGCTGAGCAGAAAAATAGTATAATCTTTACATAAACTAAAATGGCACATATTTCTATAGATAATTTTCGAGATCCTAGAAGTTTCCACCATATAAACTTGAACTATGTATTTGAGCATTAACTTAAAACTAAGCTGTCAACATATATGTAAATATTCTATTTTTAAAAAGAAAATTTAAAGCCCCTAAGAGGAGTAAAAATGCACTAACTGCTTTTCCAAACATTAAACTGCTAATAACCACATCTCAGAAAATCCCTGACTATATAAAATATATCATGGCTTAGAGAATTTCTTTTTTTTTTAACTGATAGTGATGCTGAATTCAGGACATATGGATATTTACACAATCTATAAACAGTGCTTAGAGGAATGCAGTTCCAAGATTATCTGTGCTATATAACATAAGTGTTCTGTTTTCCAGTTATTTACTGATAAACTCGCACATAACATTCTTGGTTGTGACAGCAGCGTCTGTAAGTTGTCAGTCTGATTCTCAGGCTTGGATTCATCCTCGCGTAGGTGTTTGACCAGATCGCAGCACCAGGTGTGTTTGGGGTTTCGCTTCGGTCCATTGTGCGATGCAGGTTTATGCAATGGGGCTTACAGGCTCTGATCTGGAGCACGTGGATCACATCAGCACACAAGAGCACGCCCTCCGTGGTGGAGGAGGAACAGCGTGCCGCCAGTGACGTTCAGTGCTTCAGGATTAAGTCTCTGAACACAGTGCAATACCGTCTTCCTCAGGTGCACACAGGCATCAGAAATCCGCTGGGCGGATCATCATGGTTGTGGCCTTGAGCGAGTAGCCTGACCCTTTCCAGTAGTACCACTTAATACCGTTGAACTTATTTGTGTTCTGCCTTTGCGGGTAGTACATTCCGTTCAGGTTGGAGGGGCCACACGCATCAAACCACCAGCCTGTAAAAGTGAAACAGAAGGAATTAGGAGCTAGGTAATGCCAACTCTCTCACCATGAAGGTGAGAGAAATACTCAGCCTAGCTGGTAATCCACATTCCATGCATTTAAAATAGGCACATGCCTGTTTACACCAGTGAATTCACGGTCCCATTATGGCAAATGCTCTTACAAGCTTTCTTACTCCTTTTCTCTTGTGCTTCGTGGAAAGGCCCCGTATCCGTAGGCAGGGATCCTCCACAGTCCTGGTTTGGTGAGCACACAGCACTTACGTACTTACAGCATGGAGGGTAAGCATCTGAGTAACTGTCCAGGACTCTCTTCGGGCCGGGATTACTTTTCAGTCCAGTAGCATGGTGGGCTGGACTCACGCAGGCTCCCTTCCCTCTACTATAAAAAGGTTTTTTGGTTGAAATAATACTCAAAATGTTAGGTACTCAGTGGAGCTAGATAATAAAGGAATCTCTAAGTTCCAGAGACAAAAGGAGAATTTAGAGCTAGAGTGATGTGCTCAGTAAGCTAGAGGCAGGAGGGGTGCCCAGCACAGTGGGGTACAGGAGTGGACCTCATCTACACCTGGATCCCTGGCCTGGCCAAAGAACAGGAGCGTGCCAGGTGCCACAGTTTTTGAGAGAAAGGAATACAGTAGTCCTCCCTTATCTGTAGTTTCAGATACCTGCAGCCAGCCATAGTCCAAAAATATTACATGGAAAATTCCAGAAATAAACAATCACAAAATGGCATTCCATTCTGAGTAGCGTGATGAAATCTCCCACCATGTACTCCATCCTGCCCAGGACGTGAATCATTCCTTTGTCTGGTGTATCCTCACTGTCTGTGCCCCCTGCCCTGAGTTACGTGGCAGCTTCTTGGTTATCCAGTTGGCTGTTGCAGTGTTTGTGTTCGGTCACCCTAATTTGACTTGATGATGGCCCCACAGCACAAGAGAAGTGATGCTGATTTTGGTATGCCAAAGAAAAGCTGCAAAGTGCTTCCTTAAAGTGAAAAGGTGAAAGTTCTAGACTTAATAAGTAAAAAAAAAAAATTATGCTGAGGGTGCTAAGATCTACATAAGAATGAATCTTCTGTCTGTGAAATTGTGAACAGTATATTGTTATAACTATTCAATTTTATTCTTAGTTATTGTTAATCCCATACTGTGCCTAATTTATAAATTGAACTTTATCACAAGTATGTATAGGAAAAAACATAGTCTATATAAGATTCAATATTATTAGGAATTTCAGGCATTCACTGGGGGTCTTGGAATGTATCCCCCCCAGATAAAGAGAGACTACTGTAACATTGATTTACATGTATAAGTCTGAATAAATCTCAAAAACATTGTGTTAAAAGGACTCATGCAGTATGATACCACTTATATTAAATTTTTAAATAAAGTGAATGAACCTTGACTCCAGCCTATATAAGTAGTAGATAGGGAATGGCATTGGTAGGGCTGCTTTAGCCTTACTTGTAATGCTTATTTCTTAAATAAAAATTCTAATGCAAAAGAATATGCATATGTGATATTTACATGTTGGTTTATGAGCACCAGTTATTTATTTCCTCCAGATGCCTAAATTCTTTACTGGTGGTAACAGCTGATGACTTTAGTTGATTCAGATCAATGTAGGTTTGATACATTTGTGTGGGTCATCAGAACTCTTCAGATATTCTGAAATAATTAGAGATTCATAGGTCATTTCCTTCTGGAGCTTGCTGTCCTTAACTATAGAATTTGCTGTCTGTGCACAATCTAGCTGCTCCCTGGGCAGGTTCATTCCCTGTCCAGACGCTGGCTGGAGTCTGACCTCCTCACATTCAAGACCACACTACTTTCTCTCTTGGCTGCTTTTCTCCTCCCCAGTCTCTTTTCCAGTTCCATTCGCAGCCCCTCAATCTTGATTTGAGCAAATAAATATATTGTTTCCTTGGTTATTAAAGCAGTTCTCCTGCTCTCTTGAGTAGCTCACCACACACGGTGGTCTGAAAACCACCACCGTTTCACAGAGAGAGCTGCGCGCCGCGTGTGGGGCTGGCAGACGGGAAACAGCGTTAGGCGTATGTGGTCTCTCCACCAGCGCCTTCCCCTTTTCCAGCTTTGAAAAGGGTTATTGTGGTAGAATGAGGGAGACAGCAGCTTTTTATAGCCAATATAGTTGCTCTCACTTGATGACATCATTATGGCTAAAAAGGAAGACCTGTGTTACCAAATTGTAATTATGCTATCTCGGGAATCAGAAGATTTATGTTTTAAATGGGACCTAATTCCTTTGGTATTAAAGGCATGAAACTTAAAAACATGAAAATCACTGAATTTTACTTTATTTTCATGAATAAGTCCTCCTTTTAACTGTAAATGATGGTTCTCACAGTGTAAACACACTATAACTTGGATCGTCTCCTTGTTTTATGCAGTAACTTGTGTTTATAAAATGTATTGACCATAGTCTTACCTTTGGTCTTCCTGGATGAATAATACACTAATTTTATACAGTTTATATTCTCTACAAATTAAACCTTCTTGCCAATTTTCTTGTTTACCTTTTCATTCAGTTTGTGCTATTGGCAGAGTTTTTGTTGCTGCCTCAAACTTATCGGTGTTTTCAAGAACTAACTTGACAGCATTTTCAGACTTTTTCTTATCTCAGTCACTACTAACTGGTTCCCACTAGCCAATTTCTAATCTTTTAAAAATTAGAAGAATAAGTTTTCCAGCAGTTGGTTCCTATGACTGAACTCTTACATGTTTCTGAATACCAGTCTAGCCATTTTAAGTGACCGCTACAACAGTCTTGCATATGGTTTTCATTATCATTCTTAAAGCAAGCTGATACTAAAGGTAGAAAACATGAAAGGCCTTAAAGTAGACAGCCACTCATTTTAATTTGATGTGCTAAAAAAGCAGGCTGGTTAGTTAGTTTCTTTGTGTTTATAAGTGTTTGCTATATATTAATGGGATCCTTTAAAAAAAAAGACAACTAAAAATGTCCTGTGTGAGCATTAAATTATTAATTGGAAATATTTCTATAGTAATGAATCTAGGTCATTATTTTGGTTGTCATTTTGAACTTTTAACTTTTTTAGTAAAGCAAAAGGAATTAAACCATCTCTCTGACATCTAATTCTGATCAGACATAAACTTGAGAGCTTGCTGAATATCAGATGTCCCGTCCTTGCCAGTGGTAGGTCGTGAGGAGAGACAGTTGGCCTGCTGACAGTTCTAGCTCCAGATCATATCCTCACTGAAAACTTAACAGTCTGCAAAGGCAAAAAACAAATTGACCTATATCCAGCTAGTATACCTATTTATGAAGTTTTGGACATTGTTACCAATCACAGTTTGAAGTCCAGATTACCAGCATTTCACCCTATGAAACTATCCCTTGCCAATACAAATAGGAAGACAGAAAGTCATCCCTACCTCCTGTTAGCATTTGTGAACATTTGCAAATACATTTGTCATTGTCGGCATCCTTTGTGCTAAAATCATTTCCTGGTTGGCTTATGCTGCTTATTTTGCCGGCTGTCCCTGTAAGTCCTTTAAGGTGAATCCTGTAAGCATGCAAAGGAAAAAAAAAAATGTAATTGGCTTGGGTTGTTGGGTTACCATAGTGGAAAATTTTTTGTAATGAAGAATTCCATTCTACAGAAGCGTGTTCTGTCCTGGTTAGTGTATGAATGCATACTCTGAACAAAATATTTTGCACTGATATAAACAGGAACCAACTTATCATCAAATCCTTTAGAAAAGAAGGATGTTTTCATGAAACCTTCAACACATATCACTTGCACAAGCATCAGCAGAGACCATAGGGCCCTGTAATTTATTTTCCTGCTGCTTTCAGATAAACAGAAGAGAGGGAAATGCAACATGAGGGGACGGCTTCCCAGGTCTGCAGGCATCATCCATTTTGAAACGAGAGTCCTGAGTTGACTGGACAAGCTCAAACATCATCATTTTCACTACAGGGTAGGGAGGGGATGATGGAAAAGGCAGCAGACGATAAGGAATGATCATTGAGCCTGGAGTAGAAGTCTACAAAATGGTATAGAAAATAAATCCTTATGACTACTTTGCCTGGTATCTATATAGGTAGTGTTATAAGCCTGTTAGACATTGAGAAAGGAACAAACATCATACTAAGTTCAACACTAAATAATAGCCAATAGCCCATATGTTTTGAGTAAACATGCTCCTTGATTTACAATGTGGTTACATCCTGATAAAACCACTGTCAGTTGAAAATATTGTAAGTTGAAAATGCACTGAATATGCCTGACCTACCAAACTTCATAAAGAAGTGCAACCTATCTTAAACCTGCTGAGAACACTCGTCAGCCCACAGCTGTGCAGAACCACTGGACCACACCATGCACTGTAGGGTATCTGTTGTTGCCCCTGTGGTCAAGTGGCTGACTGCGAGCTTCAGCCTGCTGGCGCTGCCCAACATCTTGAGAAAGTATCATACAATATGTGGCTGGCCTGGGAAAAGATCAAAATTTAAAATTCAAAGCATGCCTTTTATTGAATACATATCACTTTTGCACCATCACAAAGTGGAAGAATCCTAAGTTGAGCCATAGTAAGTTGGGGGCCATCTGTGTTGGGAAAAAATATGCTTACATGAGTGATTTGCGTGCCAGCGAGGAGAATACAGGGGAGGAGATAAGAAAATATGTTTTGTTTTGGCTTTCTATTTCTCATAACTTTGCTGAAGAGTCACCGATGCAAAAAAGCCCCTTGGTAGCCAGTTCAGGACAGATCAGAACAGGCATCCACGTAACGGGTGTGCCCTGGCACCGTGTTGGCTCACGGAGTGTCGGGAGCATTGAGTCCCCACATCCTGATGGAGATACAGGCACGCGAAGACCCAGGGGAGGCTCCTACAAAGCAAAATCCTGCAGTGGCAGCAGGAGAATTGTACTTTAATCCCCAAATGAAGCTCCTCTTTGAAAAACCTGCTGACGTTTGCCAACTACTACCTTGGAGAGTGCAGAGAGGAAAGGTTTACTCGGTTCTGTCTGCCGACCGGGCTGGGCCAGGCACTTACACAGGCGTGTGCATCCGGTGCTCATAACACCCCCAGAAACAGGCAGCATCCCTGTTGTCACATAGAAAGCCATCGAGGTGCAGAGATGTGGAATTGTCCAAGGTCAGACCTTATTTCGCTGTGGAGAGACTCCTGTGCTGTGTTTCCACCCTGGCACACACCATCGCGGTGTTTGCTCATTGAGGAAGAAGTCATAAAGTGATGGGGGTGAGGCCATGTGAAAGGGGAGTTCCCTAAGGGTGGGTGCTAGGTTACTTTTGTGTTCATGACTTACATTTAAAAAAATGTTTTAACGTAGTAGTCCTGGAAATTTCATCATTAGGACTTCTGAAGCTTAGTGTTTTCTTAAATGCTTCAGAAGTGAGACTGGCCCTAGCTCAGTCTCTAAATACCTGCTGCAAAATGTTAATGCGGTAAGTTTCATTGTCGTTTGGGATCCTGAAATACTCTCCTCCTTCTTAGCTTCTCCTCATCGGCCCTAGATGGGGTTGAGATGAGCCACCGAGCCTGCCTGTCCTCCTGGTCACTCTCCTGCCTCCTTGTACCAGAGCAGTTGTCAAAGCAGAATAAGGGAGAATAGTATTTGGTACGAGTCTCTGTTGTAAAGGTTGTATGATCTTAGATCCTTCTGTGGCCCACTGGTTTAAAGTGGTTACTTTAAAACTTGGTTATTAAGCATAGCCATGTTCTTGGAATTACTTTACATTGGTACAAATCGATTTTGCATAACTGTGGAGTAAAGAGGTAATGCCAACATTTTAACAATTACATCTCAGTGTTTATTTTAAAAACTGCTAGAGTGTGTATGAGAAAGAATCAAATTCTATTGATGTATTTATCTACTTCTTATAACATGTACTTCTCAGTTTGACAACATTCGGGGAACATTTCTTGAGAGAAAAGCCTTTGCCGCTGCATACAGTTGGCATCCCAAAGTGCTTAGTCCCCTCACGGTTCTATCACATTAGCATCATGTTTTATTAGGATAATAACATTTAATATAATATTTATTTTGTATTGCCAAGTAAATTAAACTAAGCTTTAAACCAGTGTGTGTTTTTAAAATGGCATATCCAAAAATTGATTGCATTTCTAAAGGAAATATCAGTTAAGAACCATCTCAGTTTAGAATATTTTTATAATGTCAGCATACAAGGGTAATGACCCATTTTGTAAAATCTTCTTATACAAACAGTCTAATCCTTAATTTTTGTGTTTCTATTTTCTTTTTAATTCCTCTGTTGTGGATCCCTAACCATTGCCAGTTGAAAAAATATTTAATTTGGAAGTAAAACAATGACCAACCACTTATGTCTCAGAATTCATTGAAGTTTTGATCTCTTTGGAGTCAAGTTGGAACCGCTGCGTGGCCCAGACACCTATCTTTTCATTCATCTCAGTTGTTGCCTCTCCAAGGGGCCCCGCTCTTTCTAGAATGAGAGCTGATGGAATATGCTTCACTGACTTTCTAAAAGTCACATCAACATTTATCTGTTTTCCGAACATGCTCCTGAATTTTGATCCACCGTAAAGCAGGAGAATACCGGGCATGGTGTGGTTTTCCAAGGGTTGATCAGGCAGCTTGACTCTCAGCTCCTTCTCCGTGCCGCCCATTGTGACCCTCCCCTGGGGACCCTGCTCAGGGACTTTAAAATCGTGTTTACTTTGCAAACTGTTGAGGCCTTGGGATTTCTGTTGAACGGAGGGCCAGAGTTGGGCATTAGCTCAGATGGGACTCCAGGCCAGCTGATGACCGTTTTCCGCAATGTTCCTATTGAACTTCCTTTGCTAATGTCTGACCTCAGAGTAGGTATTTCATAATGTGTGCTCTGGGATCACCAGACATCACCAGTCTGTGCTCGTTAGACTCCCAGAGCAGTGTGACTTATCCATTTTCAGGCCAATTCCTTTGGTGCAGCCCAGCACACGGTCTCACTTCTCTCTCTCCTCACCATGGCACATGCATTCTGGAGCACCTCCGTGTGCGCTGCGTACTAGCATAACTGCATGTGGCTTTACCATGCTTGTCTCACTCTGTAGATTATCCAGTGCCTTTGCTGTTCTGTCTCTATTCTGATGGCATTTTACA
The DNA here is from genome assembly GCF_040939455.1 of Microcebus murinus. Taxonomy (NCBI): domain Eukaryota; kingdom Metazoa; phylum Chordata; class Mammalia; order Primates; family Cheirogaleidae; genus Microcebus; species Microcebus murinus. The sequence goes on along the minus strand of NC_134127.1, from coordinate 26,687,371 downwards.
GCCAGAAAGTAAATTTCTGGTCAAGGTTGCCCATGCTGTTATTCAAGATTATTGCCATGGAATGGGTAGAGACAAGGCAGATACTAAGAGACTACCGTGAATCAGATGTACTTACTGTCGGAGAGAGTTGACGAACCATCCCACCTAATCCTGCCATTTAAAAACTTGGCAACTACTCCTGACTTTGGAACTGAACACAATTGAATAAGTTTAAACTTCAGAAAGATTAATTTTTAAAACCTTTTGGAAGAAAACAGTATAGTCACAAGTACCCATCTATTATACTATTCACATGACACTTTATAACAGGGACATTTAACATTAATTTATTCTCCAAATAGTTATGAATGCCCATTATCTGCTAGGCTTTCAAGGTACACAGCAAACACAACAGACAACAAACATTCTGTCCTCATGAATTTTCCTTTATATTGTTGAAACCAAAGTTAGAATGTTAAAACCAGAGAAACTTACATAAAGACAATAATAACTCTAAGAAGATGTTTTTCCATTCAAGACAGTCTAAGAGTAGTTTAGATCTTGCCTAAACCAATGTGGTTCTCACTTTCTGGAAAAATCATCCAGGAAATCCTTTAATTTGTTTCAATTACAATAATTCACTTACCTATAATTGAGCTCTTCACTTGAGAGATAGAAATGTTCATACAGTGAGTAAGCCTCATTCCCTTCCCAGTCTTTAAGGTGTATTTTAAGCACATAGCGTTGCTGATTGGTCAGCTGTGAAACAAACTCATTTCCCAGCCAGTATTCTCCTGAAGGGTTACCAAATCCCTGGAATCCAAGTTGTAAAATTCAGTTATTTCATTTATTTCGTCTACATATTTCAAATCAGTAGTCCATCAATTTAACATAGAATAACTATTAGATAGCAGAAATTACATCTGATACTGTGAAAATTCAAGGTCTTTCATATAGGAAAATAGACCTTAAAAAGGTCACTTTTAAGAAACTAAGTTTTCCTTGAAGAAAATTAGCGTTAGAATAATTAGAACTATTTGGGGAATGACCTGTAGAAATATAAGTATGGACAGCTAAATTTATAAAAGTGTGAAACAGCTGGCTTACAAAAAATGCTGAGCCAGCCTTTAAAAATAGGCTGAGCATTCTCATGCCTTTTATTGTGAGGTATAGTTTACATGACACCAACTATTCTTTAACGTGGAGACTAAAACACCGGTTTGAAGAACCCTTTAGTAAAAAACCAAGTCAAATGTTACTGGTTAGTTTTGGATTTGTGGCTAAGGTTCTGCAGATCCTGAAAGTTAGTTTTCACGACGGAAGTGACGTCTTTTCACATGGTTTAAAGAATATCCATACCACTTTATATTCTTTCCAAGTCCTCTGAAAATCAACACTGCCATCTTCACGTCGCTGAATAACTGTCCATCCGCCACCGCCGGTCTCCATGTCACAGTAAGCCTACCAAGAGGAATGCGGAAGGTGGGTAAGGGAGTCCGTCATTGTAAGTAACAGAAACAAGACGAATGCGGACACCTGGCGTAGGACTCATGCCAATAGGGCTCTCTGGGGTAAGACAAAGCGTAAATCTCTGTGTTCTTCTAAGAAACAGATGGTTTTAAATACATTGAAAATGGTGGATTTGAAAATGATGATGAAAATAAGCAGTAATATCATATGAAGTGTTGATAAAAGTATGACTTGTCATCTCTGTTCTAGACTAAAGACCCTACACCCAGAGCTGACCTAGAGATCACTGTTTTGTTTTTGTTTTTGAGTCAGAGTCTCACCTTGTTGCCCAGGCTAGAGTGAGTACCGTGGCGTCAGCCTAGCTCACAGCAACCTGAAACTCCTGGGCTCAAGCAATCCTGCTGCCTCAGCCTCCTGAGTAGCTGGGACTACAGACATGTGCCACCATGCCTGGCTCATTTTTTTCTATATATATATATATATATATATATATATATATATATATATATATATTAGTTGTCCAATTAATTTGTTTCTATTTATAGTATAGACGGGGTCTCGCTCCTGCTCAGGCTGGTTTCGAACTCCTAACCTCGAGCAATCCACCCGCCTCTGCCTCCAAGAGTGCTAGGATTACAAGCGTGAGCCACCACGCCCAGGCGAGATCACTGTTTTTTAGAGGTTCCTTGTGAATGGGACATCTTGGCAGACAAGTGTCAAACCCCACCTCTCCAACCTATAGAAAACCATCAACTCGTGTTCACAGCCTTGAAAACCCTTCACTAATTGCCAGCCCTGTCAGCTCTCCAGAGAGCTGTGTAGAGCAGATACTCCTTCATTGCAGAGTTTCAAGACCCCTGTTGCCTTCTCATGCTGCGGAGCTGTCACGTTGCATGTGCGATAAAAATCAGGTTTCTCAGTTCGTCCCTGAGTGCAAGGGCCTTGAGGCTCCAGCGTACCCTGCGAGGTACATACCCCAAGCTTGGCCTGGCAGCTCTGCCCCACAGGTCAGGCCTCCAAGCTCCTCTGCACTTTGCTCACCGCCCGTGGCATTTCTCTTCCCAACTCTTTTTATTTCTGCACTTAAACAGGCTCAGTGGGTTTCAACTTTGTCCAGAACACAGAATTCTTTCTTGGGCTAAGAGCATGCATGCTCAATTTCAACTCAGCTGGAGATTTATTATGAAATTAAAAACCCTTGAAAATAAGATTACATAAATAGTTTTAAATAATGAGATTATAGTAGAACGAAAGAGTTTTCCAGAAAGGAAGATAATTTCCCTACAGCATACAAGGTAGGAAATATTAAAGTTAAAGTTCAAAACCAGTTATAAATATTCCTCCTTTGTTGTTCTCCGTGGTCTTTTTGAGTGTAATGGAGACAGTCTTGACAAGACCAGTTTAAATGCCAACTGTTCCATCTTTACAAGTTAGAATCCTAAGCATGAGAGCTAAAAGAGAGCCAGGAGAGCACCTAGTCCTATTCTTTCATGTTATACATTAGGAAACAGGGACCCAAGGAATTAAGCAGCTGCCTGATATCTCCTTGCTAGAGGAACTGTCCCCGGAGCAGCTGGCTGCTCCACTGTTCCCATCTCTCCAGGAAGGTCATGTGGCTTGTGTTACCTTCTTCAGTGGGCCTCATGTTTAGAAAGATATGTGCCATTAAAGAAAATTGCATCTATTAAGAAAACTATTTCCCCTATTAATTTTAAATTAATCACACACAGAAAACTGATCACACCTAGAAAACAGATCAGAAAACTGATCTACTGAGGGCACCCCTTAATATTATCACTCAGCATCTATGTTAGTATCATCATTAGCATTGCTACCCACCATTTTCTTCCAAGCACTATGCCAGATACTTTGCATATATTATCTGCAATCTCTACAGCAACTCTGCTGTAATATCACAGTTCTGCATTTTTTGAAAGGGGAAAATATTTAGGAAGGTTAGATTAATTTGATCATTCAGCTATTAAGTGGTATATAGGATTCGAATAAGGTCTCTTTAATTCCTAACTGTGGGATATTTTTTTCCACTGCATCATGCTGCCAAAAGCAGAGAAACTCGACCCTTTTGTCGGTAGGCCAAAAGTCCCTCCACACAGTTCCAAGTTGAAATCAGTTCATGAATAATACTGCCTCGTGTTTGCCTGTGGTCAACAACATGGTCATTGCTGCTCACTTCTGTCAATGTCTTTTTAAAAAGCCAGTTAGCAAACCAGCTGAGTAAGCTACATTGGTTTGAGGATGCATGTGCATATACAGAAGTTAGTTCTCCGGTATCCTAAGTGGCATACTGATGTATTGAAGGGACTGGTCTAGTTCTGAGTGAGCCTATCCTTGTTTCAAGAGTATTTGATACTTCAATTTCAAAATCACTTTTATGAAGTTACTGATATTTAAATGTGTGCTGTCTCTTACTCAGAGAACAAGTTTATCTTGTTACAGAAGTCAGAGGTGAGACTCTCAAATGTCTAAGAGTCACTGCCAGTGTGCAAATGATTTGTGCCATATCACTATTCTCTTTGTATTAGTGATGATGATAAGGTTGTTAGAACATTTTCTTAATACTTCATCCAGATTTTTTTAAATAGGATTTATAAAAACTGGGGTATTGTGGTTAGTTGGGCCATGAAATTTTCAGAGAAAGACAGTGATCAAATAGAGTTATCCACATAGCCAGAAGATATTGAATAAAAATGCTGAAATTTAATAGATTATATCAAGATCAGAGAAGCCGAAGTCCTCAGATACTGCCTAAAACCTCAGTACTCCAGTTTCAACAAACCTGAGGGCAGTTAATAACATTTCATTAGCACACCGTTGCATGGTTCAGAAACATGATATCTTGCTGTAAAGCTTGATCTTTTTCAGCAAATAATGCTTGAATTAAATGCTACACTTCGACTCCGAGGCCATGGTTAAGTGACTGACTAAAGAGCAAACACAGAAATAAACATTAGGAGTTAGGTGTCCTGTGAAAATTAGGGAAAGAAATTATTATGTCTCTAACTAGCAAAAGCATACTCTCGTGTGTCTAATAAATATCATCTTGCAGTATCTCTCTTGTACAAAAACCTAATGAATTTTTAAAAAATGAAGTATTTAGGTCTTTTGGGGAAAAAAAAATCAGCCCAAAGATCTATTGAACATTCTTTTCTTGAATGAGATGAGCCAGGGCAAAACTGGGTACCCTGCCATGCAGAGAAGTCGTCTGGTAGTCTCTGGAGACAGTCAAAATGATGGCAGCTCCCATTTACTATCCCAAGTCCTGTCCTGGGTGCCGTACCTCTGTTGTCATAACCTCCAAGGCTGAGGGCACTTCCATCATGCTACAGATTAGGAAACTGAGAGCTCAGAAAGTTAACATGACTTGCTCAGAGCCACAGATTGGCAGGGCCAGAATTTAAACCCAAGTCTGTCTGACTATCTCTTCTAGATCAGATTGTGAATTATGGAATCAAGTCTGGAAGGGAATTTAGAGGTAATAATCTAGGCCATTTATTTTAGAAATGAAGAAATTGTGGTTTTTAAAATATTATTGTTCCCTGCTGTGTAAATGAGTTACTTTTACTGCAGCGTTTAAAGGGAGTATAAATCCTAATGTTTCTAGACATGACCCAAGACTCATATATAATCCCAGAGTACTATATATTTGTGCCTTTTTGCAGAACATTTCAGGCAATCCTTAGGGGTGGAATAGTACACCCAGGTGAGAACCCCACACTAAGGCAGAGAAACGTTTACTTAGCAGCTGAGCGGCTGCAGCTGACCAGCTGCCCTCCGTAGCATCCAACTTTCACACATGGCACTCTGGTCCCCATTATCACCAGATTATCACAAGACCATGACAACATGTAGTGACAGACAATGGCATGCAAAGAACTGTCATAAAAACCAGATCGCATAGGGAATTAAAAGGATTGGTCTAACCACATGTACTCACCAGCAAATTGGTATTAAGGGATCAACACCTAAGTGGACATATAGGAGTAACATTTATCGGGTGTTGGGAAGGTGGGAGGGGGGAGGAGGGGGTGGGGGTATACAACCACAACAAGTAAGATGTGCAACATTTAGGGGATGGACATGCTTGAAGCTCTTACTCGAGGGGGGAGGGGGCACAGGCAATATATGTAACCTTAACACTTGTACCCCCATAATACGCTAAAATAAAAAAAGAAAAAAAAAACAAAAGGATTGGTCTAGAGCCTGTTAATTTCTTTTTCATCTACAACAGGCTGTTTTGCTTTGTGGTGTATTCCTCCCCCATGCATGGCTTCCAAGGCACTAGGGACATTAACTGATTTTCAAGGTTGATTTAACGCAGCGTGAGTGAATTAGGAAGGTTTCTTTGGAAAGTATTATCTTGAGCAATACAATATTTATCTTTTAAATTCATAATCAAGGTATATGTTACTGTTTCAAATTCCAGGTCTCTAAAACCCTAATACTTGTATTTTTTAAGTATTTTTCTTTGTTCTTTCAGAGTGGAGGAGGGAAAACAAAAGAGTTTTTCTTTGATACCATGTTAAATACTTAGGATAATACTGAGTTCAAAGAGTCAATACTTCCAGGAACCTCTAAAATATCTGCTTTGATACAGTATCCAGTGTATTTTCTATAGTTTGTGTTGTTTCAATATGTAGCTGCTTTTGCATTTAGCTGCAAACATATTTATAGACATTTAATATATAAAATCATACAACATGTATATAACACTTCATACTGATTCTCATGGAATATCATTCTACCCTATCAAATCTCTAAGAGAAGCCACATTGAAATATTCCCTGGGAAAGTGATTTCTTTCTTTTTTTTTTTTTTCTCAAGTTCAGTGTCTCCCAAAGCAACTTTAGGAGACATGCTCACTGATAATTCGGCATAACTAACAGTTATTGAATTAAGCTACGTAGTTTCTTCTCCTGATGCCACGTGCTGGTTGTTCATTCATGTTACACATAGAAATTGAACAGCACATTCAAGTAATCTCCCCATATTTAAGAAGAAAATGCCTGTTCTCTTTGTTGATGTGTTCTAAGTCTTTCAGACTGCATTGGATGAGATTTGAGCAGCCTGCCCCAGAGGTTCTTAAAGTGTGGACTACAGAGTCCTCCTGCCCCTAAGACCATGTCAGCAAGTCCACAGGGTTGGAACTATTTTCAGAACATGAAGCTGATATTGTTCTTTTAACACCATGTTGTGGGTATAACTGCTAGCATCCTTGCATGAAACAAGTACAAAACTGTTCAAGTCACTATATTCTTTAGTCACACACACAATTTAAAAAAAAGCCAATATTATTTAAAGATGTCTTTGACAAGCAGTAAAAATTATTAGTTATTAAACCTCTACTGCAGAGTACATGTCTTTTTATTATTCCCATTTTAATGATGAAATGGGAAATATGTATAAATCACTTCTGCATATCAAAGTACCATGGGTATCTGAAAGAAATTACTTCTGTGTGATTGTTTTAGTTGTGAGCTGAATCAGCCTTTTTGTTGTTCATTGAATACAACTATTGCTTGAAAGAATGATCAAAAGACAAACTATGTTTATTCAAACTTCTGTTTTTAGAAGATATTTTGTTTAAAATTAATGAAATGAGTCTGGCTCTTCAAGGAAAACAACTGACAGTGTGCATTTTTCAAGCAAAATGCAAGGAGAATATATTTTTGTGGAAGATAAGAGATATTTCTCTCTAATTAATAAGCAATGTCAATAATCTATGCGCCACGTTTGAACTTAGAGCCTGTGGCCAGCACTGTGCGTGAGGTGGCTTCTCAGGGTCTCTTGCTCTGCATGGAGTGAGGCCAGGAGGATCTTGGTGTAGGAATTCTCCTTGGTCATTTGTCACCGCCTAAAATGACCTGTTTAGAGCCAGAGTTAACAATGGGAGACTAATCTTACCTTTGTCTCTTCTGTAGAATTAGGAAAAGTTAGCGTGTAAATGCCATTCGTGGTAAGTCCTGATTTGAATACTTCAGCACAGTCTCTTAAAATGATTTGCTCTTCTTTGGCAGCAAAGGGGTTCTTAGCTGCTTTTGAAAAATAGCACAGATTTAAATGGAGTTCATGGAAAGACAAAAATTTGTTATTTCAAGACCCAATCATTTGGTGAGTTTTATTATATTTGAATTTTTATGATAAGCTAAAGGGTATGCCAGTTTTTTGGCCTTTCCAAAGTAGTTATTCCTTCAGCCTGTATACCTATTAATTCTCAGAGATTGTTACAAATAATCCAAAGTTCCTTGTTTTTTATCATCAACTACATGGAATGCAAGTAGTTCACAATCAGCTATAATAAATTATTGCTTTTTAAAAATCTTCCATCTTGAGTAAAATAGGATAAAGTTATTATAGGAGAACAAAAAAAGAATGTACCCAAACCAGCGTCACCTCTGCAGTGGCTCCACTGCATCCCTCACTCTTTTTTCTTTCTTTCTTTTCTTTTTGTTTTTGTTTTGCTTTCTTTCACATAGCTGAAGCCAAGTCTTAATTTTCTTCAGAGTATTGGGTAGAGACATTTAGTTTTCTTTGGATTTTTAGCAACTATACCATAACAGTTTGCGTTAAAGAGGAGCATAATGTCAATTCATCTGAGTCTTTGGAATTCTTCTTCTAAGTCTAAAAATTCTAGGGCTATGGAAGAATTCCTTCACATTTTTATCCTGCTCTCAATATTTGGACTTTCCATTCCTTTTTTGCCACATTAAAAAGAGAGAGATTGCATGTGTGGTGTGTGTGTGTACATTTATATTCTTGAAACTACATGTATTCTATTCCTGGGCCCTTGTGAAGCCCAGGCCTCCATGGCTGGATGGTGGGTGGGTGGCACAGGCCGTCGGAGGTTCACGGGGAGGCAACCAGCTCTGTTGCAGATGCTCGTTTTCTTCCTGCCAGAGTCTGGGCTACACAGTTCTCTCTACTTTGCCTCATCAGAGCTGGCACCTCGCACTGTCTTGGTCCCACCAGACAGCGTCAGATGATTGCCTCTCCCTTTTTCTGTGAATGCAATGAAAGTATGATTTTTCTAGAATACAAGAGAGTGAAACTCCAGCTGGAAAACACACACTGCACTGGCCCCACAGGGCCAGCCGCCTCCTCTCGTCAGACTGTACTGCTGTTTCTGTCCTTTGTTTACTTGTTTAAGGAGGAGCCTTTTTTTTTTTAAATGTTTCTGTTAAAGCTAGGATATCAGCATGACCCAGGGAAAATGTGGGAACGTATGTCTTATGGAAGTGGAGAATACGCCTCCATGATTCATGTGCGAAGCTGTCGGTGTCAAGAGAGTGCAAGTTGAAAGGACTTTCTTAAATAAACCATAGTACGAACTAGGCCCAATTTGTTTAAGCAAAAAAGCTAAAAAAAATGCCGCAGAGATGATATATCATGTCTTTAATGACCAAAGGCGCAGCCCTTCTTCCCTCTAATATCTCAGAGAACCTGAAAGGTAAAACAATATGGACCTGGCAGGAGAAGGGAGGTAGCATCTCTTACATGCCAGTTTATGCCAGCACTGGAAGTATTATCTGACAACAATCCCGGGAGTCCAGTATTGTTTTTCCCATTTAAAAACTAAAGAATCTAACATCTACTGTGGTTTGGTAACATGCCCAGCCCCATCCATCCAGCTAATGATGGGACTAACTCAAAAGAGGCTCTTTACTGCCATGAATCAAAAGTATGTTTGGCGTATCTTCCCTCACAATAATTAACTAGTATAATATGTATTTCCCCTCACCCCTCTCTTCCTTCTCCTTTTTAACTGGTTCTATATCAAGACCCTGCAGAGCTTTCATATGGAATATATGAAAAATAGTGCCTTTTCTAAAAGATGAGAATGTTTTAGAATTTTGGGAGTTTCACTGACTAAAGGTTATTAAAACTGAAGAAAAAATGATATGTAAACTTTACTTACAGTTTGATGTTGATATCATAGTCAATAAATTATGAACTGTCTCCATCAGATTGTGCTGCTGCTTTTGAAGAACTGAATTATTCACTGTGGCAGTCACTAATTGTTTTTCTAGTTCTTCAATTATGGAATTTTGCTTGGATACTAACACCTGCAGCTGATCTTTCTCTTCCTTTATGGACTGTAGTTGAACTATGTGTTTGTCTTCCATATCCAGCACTTTCTTTTCTAGGAAACTTGTAAGGAAAATAATTGTTAGTTAGTGAAGGATATTCTAATTATCTGATTACCTTCAAAGCCAAGTGCTTTATAAACATCTAATCATTTTCATAATTCTAACAAAATCTTTTATATTTGAATTTCTACTTCTCCAAGGCACTGTTAAGATGTTATAAAAGTTATAAAGTAATAAGATGTTGCCATAGCCCCAAAGAATGTCTCAAACTTGCTGAGCAGATTATATATATGGATATTTGGGTATATGTACACATACATAGAAGTATATATCTATGTATGTGTGCATATACTTATATGCACACACATGTACATACGCACTGGAAAAGATAGCCTCTTCTGAGCCACGGTAGGAAGAACACAAGTGTTACAAGCATCAGATGCTGTAGGAGTTTAGAAGAAAAGGGATAGTATTTCAAGCTGTAGTGCTTATGAAGTAATTTTTTTGTGAAGGGAGAGTAAATTGGGCTGGACCTCTGGATGGGATGTTAGCTTTTCCTAAACAACTTATATTTTAAGATTAATCCTAATGATAATAGCATTTACTGCTATATGGGAAATACTCCTCTGTGAGGGAGGTAAGTATCTGCCCAGGTTCAAATCCTGGCTGGCTCGCCCTGTGACTTGGAGCAATTTTCTTAATCACTCGTGCACCAATTTCCTCGTCTATAAATGGTGATATTACTTATTTCATGGAGTTGGACTGACAAATCAATGAGTTAAAATGTAAACTTTACATTGCTTACACTGGTTCCTGACACACAGTAACTCAGTAAATGATAGGGGGGTTTTTTGTTTGTTTTTTTGTTTTTTTATAGAGATGGAGGTCTCTCTATGTACTCAGACTGTTCTTAAACTCCAGGCCTCAAGCGATCCTCCTGCCTCAGCCTCCCAAGGTGCTGGGAATTTGGGGATGAGCTACCATGCCAGGCTGATAGTTATTATTAATATCAATATCAACATTATTATCCCCATTTCCAATGAGTAAATTGAAACTTTTGACAATAGATACTAAGACAATAAATCATATGCCTAATGTCACATATAACAGGTGGCAGAGACAGAATTCAAACCCAGATCTTTCTTCTCTAAGAAATTTAACCAGCACTATCTCATATACTTAACACTTAACAGTTCAAATGTGAGCTAGCCCCATAAAAAACAACTTTTAAAAAAATTAGAGAGCCGATAAAGTTATATAAGTCCCAAAAGATTTTATTAATGGTTATATAGTTTGTCTTTCTAATTTCAATTTATAAGAATATGTTACTATGCATATGTTAAATTAAGAGCACATCAGTTTTAAACTGGAAATTTACTGTCCATTAAACTGGAAAATTCCTGTCCATTAAACTAGAGAAAACAATTCCAAATGTGTAGAATCTATGTAAATACCAAATGTTTAAGAGTATTAACTGTTTCCCAGGAACAGATTCAAAGACATACACAGTAAAGGTACTTGGCAGTTGTTTTGTTTGTTTTGTTTTTTCTTTGGAGACAGAGTCTTGCTCTGTCACCCAGTCTAAAGTGCAATGGTACAATCACAGCTGACTGCAGCCTCAAACTCAGCCTCAAGCAATCTTCCTGCCTCAGCCTCCTGAGTGGCTGGGACTACAGGTATCTGTTACCACGGCTGGCTAATTTCTTAGGTTTTTTTGGAGGAGGGGTATAGGTAGGGTCTTGCTATGTTGCTCAGGCTAGTCTCAAACTCCTGGCTTCAAAAGATCCTCCCACCTCAGCGTCCCAAAATGTTGGGATTACAGGCATGAGCCACTGTGCCTGGCTTGTTTTTGTTTTTATTTTTTTTAATAAGATATAAGAGGCTGTAGGGGGAAAAAAAGATGTAAGAGGAAAATTGGATAGTGTGACCCTTGATGGTAAGTCTTCCTTTCTCTGTTCAGTAACTATTAATATATTGTTCAGTACATACAAGGTTTTCTCTGATAACTGCAGGCAAGGCAGCAGCAAAGGCCCTTCAAGATCTTCACCCTGTTGGTACAGGCCAGGAAATAGAGCATTCAAGATGCAGGTACTTTTAAAAATAGTGAAACAGTCAACCAGATGTCAAATCCTATCTCTGACATTTCCCCCAATATAAAGCTTAGTGGGAATGAATTTGCCCATTGCTATGTTTTGTTTTAAAGGAAGATGACCTCTTATTGCCTTTTTAAAGTAAAGTCATCAATAAGTCAATTATCTCCTTTAAAAATGAAGTATATTAGTGATGGCATCTTTGTGTTTCAGAATTATTTTGCCACCACTAGCAAAACGACCACAGCTCCTTCTAGTTCAAATACACTGTAAATCGATTTTGTCTTTTTTTGACAGTAAAATTTTCTGAATCTTTAACCCTGCATACAGCATTAACCAGTGAAGGAACTGACTACTCATTACAGTTCTTGTGCATAAACAATAACAATCGGTATTAGTAATCATTAGTGGAAATTCAATTACAGCTCCTAAATTTATTCTAGCCCTCTAGTCATTGTAAATCAGTATGTGACAATAGTATTTTAGTTTCCTTAGTTTTGTTTGACACACATACTTTTATGGAAAAAATGTTGTGAAATTTAAATTTAATATTATTTAAAACTAGATTTGAATTATGGGAAAATTACATTATCAGTCCATGTCAGTTAATGGGGGAAGGGGGGAATGTGAAGGATTTAAATTGAAAAAAAAAATGTGGAGGATCTTTTAAGCAAGAATGACCAGAAAGCACAGCAAGTTACAGTATGATTGGAATCACTGTTCTATACATTGTGAAGTTTTGACATACAAAGACATTTCCATGAAATGGTTCGAAAAAAGTAGTGCAAGTTGTTGGCAGTATTTCAAAGTAGCTCACTGAATAGCTGGCTTAGTATTGCAAAGTTTGTTTTTCCTAAGCAATGTGTCCAAACTAAGCAATAAGAGTCATACTTTTTTCGGTGAAAGGCAGTATGATTTGATAAGTATTAACAAAGATGACATGTGAGTGATATAATTGACATATTTAACTGATAATTTTAGCATTATGGCATATGAAATTTAAAACCTAATAGGGGAAACAGTATTCAGTACTAGGGTATTTTTCACAAACTGGACACATCCTAGGTTTCTTAAGAACATTATTGTTATGGCAAACCAAATAAAAGTAATTGCCACCTCCTACGTACATCCAGAATTACTGCAATGCAGTGTGCTGAAGAGAACATTATTAAGACCATTTTAACTAAATGAAAGTAGTGAGATTGTTATATCTCAATTATTGCTCTCAAACCTTTCTTTACTATTTTGCAGAAGAGAATTTTTAAATATGAAAGAAAAATATTTGGATTAAAAAATCTAATTGCTTTTCAAAACCCTAAATCAATAATTAGTTAAACTTGATACCCAAAGAACAGAAAATAATTATTTCAGCTTAGTTCTTGATTAACAGTAAAGAATGATTATAAGACAGTAAGTTTATCATCATTTTTTGGTTAGGAATAAAGAACTATTTAAATTGTGAAATAGCAAGAATATGTCGTTATGAGCATACTCCATGTCACATATACATGTCTTGATTACAAACAAGGAAATAAGCACAGTAGGTACGTACATAAAATTATCCTCGTATGTCCCCCAACTGGAATAAACCCGTGAAAATAAACCTCACTTATCACCTAAAAATTTCTTTCTATTTATTATCTTGGGGGTTTCTATATTTTATTTAAATATTAATGCAATCCTGTGTAATATTAACTTTTGCTTTTACCTTATCGTGTGTTTTAAGAGGAAGTATTGCATCATGAAACATGCGTTAGCTTACACATTAGTGTAGCTTCCCCTACTGTAGGTCATTTTGCATTGGAAGAAGCTAAGTCCCCAAAGGCAAAGAAACTTGGTCAAGTTAGTGTTAAAATGATGAGGCTCGTGTTACTTTTTCTCCACAACACTATCATTTTTTTTTATAAATTAACATGCCTAATATTGAGGCAGAGTTTGGAGACTTCTGCAAGAGAATCCTTAAGGAGCCAGGGAATGATAAACAAAATCAAGGACTGTATTAGAAGGTCCACGTCAGCTCAGGAATATTCTCTGTACCCTCCCCCTACCCCTCCCTCCTCAGGTTTCTGATCCTTGAGGTGGACATGAAGAAATCCATCATTTTGAGATTTCATCATTGTAGACAAGCTTTCATATCAGAAAGTATAGAATATTTCCTTATTACAAATATTTTTGTGCCGTTATTACCTGTTCTTATCTTGCAATTTGTTTATTTCACTGGTCTGATCCAAAATCTGTTTTTCCAATTTGTTTGTAGAAAGGGAATGTTCTAGAAGCTGAAGTTCAAGTCTCGTTGTCTGATTTAATACCTAAAATTGTAGCAAAATGAAATTCCTATTGATCATTTTAATTAGTTTAATTTTATAAGTTTCCTTTTAATTAAAGTAACCATATTATAGGAAAACATAATGAAAACATTATCAAATATCTTATTTTGGCATATTTTTCATTTTCAGAAAACGCTTGAATGTCTTGGATTACATCCGAGTATGTTAAACATTTTTTTTCCCACCACCTCTTTATTTTGGAAAGTGGTTAATAGTTCTGGACAATGGTGTTTGTGTCAAATAATAGAATGTTATTTTTCTAGTTCTGCCATATTTTTTCATTTCTTTTTACGCAGTGAGACAAGTGGGAATATAAAACAGTCATATTTCATAGATCAAAAATTGTTGATAAGTGAAAGAAAATACTTTCCCTCATCTCAAAACAAAATACTGTTCTCATATTTATTTGTTTTTCAGTAGACAAAGGGATTATAAGTCACATGCTTCCATTAGGTAAAAATATAGCTGGTTTTTGGTCTGGCATTTTCTAGTCTATATCCACTTGTTTTAGCCTTTTATTTTTTTCTTTGCCATTTTTCTTTTTCGTATTTTAAAAATCGTTTCCACCAATCAGGAAACAATAAAATGTCAATATAAAGTGGAAACCCAGCTCTGCTTTGTGGGCCTTTCTGACACACTATAACATGTGCAGCATCACCTTTCTCATTGTATGCGAGCAACTTTAAAGACAATTCTTTAGTGTTTGGCTGCCCTTTAGCAGGAAGAATCGATTACTCACATCCTCTGTGTCATGGTTATTCAGGATGTGATATCACATGTAAATGCAAGTCAGAATTGTTGCCAAGGAACCAGGGACCTTGGAGGAAGCATTGTTTGCTGGATATCTTTATGTCATTTGCTGCAAAAGCTTTGGTCTGGCCCCACAGTGTGGGTTTCAGGGATGGTCTCATCCTCAGTCAAAGCTATTTGAGTCCAGTCCTTGGCCAACATAAGGATTCAGGTTTTAATATTAACATCTGGAATATAGATTTGATTTGGCCTACATCTTGTTTGGGTCCAACCATTCCATGTTTTTGTTGTGTTGTTTGTTTTGTTTTTTGAGACAGGGTCTCACTCTGTTGTCCAGGCTAGAGTGCCGTGGCATCATCATAGCTCACTGCAGCCTCAAATTCCTGGGCTCCAGCCATCCTCCTTCCTCAGCTTCCCAAGTAGCTGGGATGACATGCATGTGCCACCACGCCCAGCTCAAACATTCTATGTTGGTTATTTCTGAAAGGAACTGGAAAATTGGGCCTCCTGTTCAATTCATAAGGATTATTAAATGAGTACAACTTGGGGGAGAGGCAGGGAAAGATGGTGGGCAGGTCGTGATTGACCCAGAAGTAATCGTAGCATTTTTTAATGTCACGTTTTGGAATGTCAAACAGCTAGACAAGCCTCAGGGCCTCCTTACATGGGTGACTGTTATATTATCCACTGTCTCTTTGAGATCTCAGACCTCCAACCATCTATCATTGCCCAGTTTGATAGCCTGTCATTCTGGAAGGCTAGAAGAACCTTGATTCTAATTAGAAATTTTCAGCTGGGCGTGGTAGCTCATGCATGTAATCCTAGCACTCTGGGAGGCTGAGGCGGGAGGATCGTTCAAGGTCAGGAGTTCAAAACCAGCCTGAGCAAGAGCAAGACCACATCTCTACTAAAAATAAGAAGAAATTAATTGGACAACTAAAAATATATAGAAAAAATTAGCCAGGCATGGTGGCACATGCCTCTAGTCCCAACTACTTGGGAGGCTGAGGCAAAAGGATTGCTTGAGCCCAAGAGTTTGAGGTTGCTGTGAGCTAGGCTGATGCCACAGCACTCTAGTCAGGGCAACAGAGTGAGACTCTGTCTCAAAAAAAAAAGAAATTTTCATAGTTGAATTTCAACCTATTTCACACAACTAATAACTGCTTTTACTTCCTGGGATTAAATTTTTAGTAACTTATGATCCATTGTATGAAATACTCATTTATATTTTTCTAAACTGTTCTGCTAGAATTTTAAAGCTGAAAGAGAACTTAACAATCAGTCGTCTGGCTGAGCCCATTATTTTCGTAGTTCAAACCACTAAGGCCCAGAAAATGTAAGTTCCTCACTCCTGTTCATCCATCCGGTTCATGGCGGAACTGGAACCACGTTGGAGCTCTTGCTTGCGGTCACGCACCATCTGTACTGCAGCATGCTGCCTTCCACTGTTCCACCTGTTTCTTTCTCATAAACTCATTCCACAGACCTTTTTAATAGCTCTTTGAGATTTAGCTTTTGCTTTAGCTCAGGCATTAGATTTAAGGACACAGTTTCTAGTTCTCTGCCTAAGTGCTTTTCATTTGTCAAATGCACAAAGAGTTCAGGGCTTAGCAATGAAAAGTGCTATCTACCTAGAGTCCAGAAAATACCACTGAGGCACAGTAGCATTGACTTTGTAGTAGTCAGGTGTGCATAGCACGAAAATTACTTGGATGTCCTTAGTAGAATAATTGTAATTTAACCTCAATCTTAAAAATAAAAACATATTCACTGATTTAAAATTCATAGCTAGCCATAACTTCTTATAAATTCACCATTTTTCTCCTGTACCTGGGCTTTTGTTTGTTGGGTTTTATTCCATTATTTCATGGCATAACCTCATGGCATGAGTGAGTGCTAGTCTTTTATCTGACGGGACCCTTGTGCGTTTTGCATTTTACGTTTTGTTACTTACTTGGGCTTCCACATCAGTTAGTTTCCGTGTCTGCTCTGCCGTTTGATTCAGCAGGTTCGTTCCTATTTCTATCATCACAGCCGTCTGGTTCTGGACCGCGTTCTGCTGCATCTCCACCATTTCCTTTTTCATGCTGTCCTGGATGTAGTTCTCAAGCTAGGGAGGAACAAGTGTCAGTCATTAGTCAAGCGCTCAGAAACCTTCTTCTCAAATGTTTGTCATCTTTTCCCTATCCTTAAAAAAAAAGTCTATTTAAAGACCTGTACCTTGTTGTCATTTTGAAATCTTGCTGGTTTTTTAATCACTAGCAGTAAAATATAGTGTGGTTTCATTTTTACTATAAAAATCTAGCAACTTAGTTACATCACATGCAAGAGTGAGACAAACTGCTTGTTGTCCCTGTGTCCTCCAGAAGTCCAGGTCATGGTAGGCCAGGGGATGGCCAGGCCACAGCTTGGAGTCAGGAGGAGGACAGCAGACGGTACACGAGTGCACTACTGTGTTGTTGAGTCTGTTCTGCCAAGCTGCACCTCTGTCTGCATCATACAAGACATGGAAATTTGGTACTGAGAAGCATCACCATTTCTACCACATTCTAGGCTCTCAGTTTCTCACAGTACAGACTTCAGGTGACACTCTAAGACAGAGTATGAGAAAAGGAGCATCTTTTGATTTTAACCACAACCTGGCAGAACTACCTCACAGTCCCACACTCCGTGATGACCTCCCGCGCTTCCTTCTTATAGAGTTCATTCACCCTCAATATTGAACTTTTCCTAACCTGTATGCGTTTTTCACAATTTCATCATTTCATATGTCAGGCCAACTTTAATCCCATACTGGTCCACTTACCACTTAAATGTGCCATCAGATTGGTTCTTCTTTCTGTCAGTTACTAAGGAAGATGGACATGCCAACTAATTTTAGCATTAGATTAAACACAAGAGAGTGAAGAAGCTAATTCCACTGCCATGAGTATAGATATCCATGGCAGTAAAACTACAGAATTGAGTATAAATGCAGGATAGCCTGGTACGTGGGAACCACTTGGGCTTGGAGTCAGGGAAGCCAGCCCCCTACAGCCTTAGGCTGTAGGTCTAAAGTTACTTACCTTTGGGACCCCAGTTTTCCTACATAAAAAAAAAAGTGTTTCTGATTGGTCAGGAAAGTGTTTATGAACAAATTAAGCTATGCCTTTAAAGTCATTGTGTGTGCATAACTCCAGGTGCTTAACTTTTAATTTTCTTTCTTCCTTTTTTTCTAAATAGTGATATAATGGTAACCAGTATTCCATTCATTGGTCCAAACTGTAAGCTCATAAGAACATAAACTATATTTTTATTCCTTTCCTACATAGTGTAACAAAATTTTTTATTAAGTTGAAAGTTGATTATAAAACTGTGTCTAGTGCCTTTCTTTAAAACTTGAAATTCTCTGCAGAAAAAGCACCCATAGAGTCAGTCATCAGAAATGATTTCTCCCAAAATGTTAACCGCTAAATAATTCTGTAATTGCTATCTTTAAGTGCGGGAAAGTAGAATGGGAGGGGTGGAGTTCCCTCTTTGAGTTCCAGGGCTTCCTTGCTGATGTACTTGACAGAATGTGTCTCACAATTGGTATCTTATGATTTGGGGGTTAGGCTATTTCCATTGCTTGTGTGTCATCAGTACTATACTCCCTCTGAGTGCCTTGTCTTGGTGCCAGGGGTCACTCTCTGGTGACTGTCCTCCCTTAGTTACTAGGCACATATGTCAGCAGGAAGCATGACAAAGACAACCTGCATCCCCAGGTTCCATATCTGAGGATTTAACTGAATTATCAAAATATTAAAAAAAATTTAGAAATAGAATATAACAATACAACAAATAATGCAGGTTTTTAAAACAATACAGTGTAACAACTATGTACACAGCATTTATATTGTACCAGGTATTAAAAGTAATCTAGAGATGCTTTAAAGTATACAGGAGGACTGCATAGGTTATATGCGAATACTGTCCCCTTCTACAAAAGGAACTTGACCTTCATAGGTTTTTGTGTCCTCAGAGATCTTGGAACCACTCTCCCACAGATAGCTAGGGATGGCTGTGCTAGAGCTCTGAACATTCGTAAAATCATGTAGTTGAAGCCTTTACTTTTCCATATTGATCAAAATAGAGTAGACCGCTATAAAAAAAAAAATCAAATGCTATTACTTGGCAGTTCAAGGGCCATCTCTAGTAGGGTTTCATAAAATCTGAAGTCCCCAAAACCCTTGCTAACCCTTCATCAGAGCAAGATCAGGCCTTTTAGTGTCTGTGGTCCTTCCTTAATTCATTCTTCTTCCTTGCTTCACCCTTTTAAAAATCGAAACCCCTATGATTTCAATAAACTATTTAAAAGAATTTGTAGATAGCAATTTGCAATTCTCCCCTCACCCCTCATCACCATGGGAGTAATAGAATCTTTGAGGTTGACGTGAAAGCCGTATGTCATCCAGATGGGTTGTCTTTGTGACTCTTAACACCCAGCAAAGATAATATTTGAAAAGATTTATTCTGGGAAGTTTGGAACTGTGAAGATACACTCAAGCTGGAGTTTAGCTTAAATCCATACTCAGAAATAATAATTTACGAAGTGGTATAAATAAAAAGTCTTAATCTCCTTATTGATTTCAGTACTTAAGGGCAGAATAGAAATTATCCTGTCTTCTGTCACTCTACATCACATAACTCGAGAGGGAAAATGGCTCCCCTAAGGCCCCCACCCCTGCATGTAGAGCACCCGGGTCAAATGTTCCATCCATCAAGAGACAGGAGAGGATTGTTTATAATTTGAAAATATAAGTCAAGTTTCAACTTAAAATTAAACTTAAGAACTTTAAAAGACACAAAGGCCTAATTTCTAAAAATAACATTTCTTAACTCTATTCTCATATCTTTTTCTAAGCTTGAAAACAATAGAATGCAAAATACTATTTAAATTACCACTTTTTAGTATTTCAAGATGACATGGCTGGGTGAGAGAGAGAGACAGAGAGAGAGAGAGAGAGAGTGTGTGTGTGTGTGTGTGTTAATCTTACATGGAAGCAAATTACAGATATGTGTATACATGTGATGTTTGTATTTGTATACAGATGTTATGTATATAGTATATGCGTGTGTAGTGTCTTCACATGTTATATAAATAAAGGAAAATTCTGTATGATACTCACCCAACTGCCAACTAACTGAAGTGTCTGGGAGAAAAATGGAGCAGAAAGAGAAATATCAAGTAGTAGATGTTTTGTGTTGACTTAAAAAGATGTGTGTTCTTACACTTGAAGTATTGAAATTAAATTAAGGTTTTAAGATAAATGAGTGGCAGGACCGTTGGGTAATCTTTAAAAACAAGGAAGGATACTGTGTATTTAGCCCCAGAAACAATAGCAACAGTAATGACCACAGCGATAGTTAGTGTTCCTCAGGCTACTTGTGATGCTTCAGATGCTGGGTGATGCTCTTGCTTGGACTCCAGGTGCCTGGCATCATCATGTGCAGAGGCCCTGCTGAGGATTGGGATGCCCTCAGCAAAACAATAGTTTAGCCCAGAGGCCACTTCACACGTTTCCTGCCTTTCAACAGCCCAAAGTGATATATCTCAGCATTGGCCTGAGTGTCCAATTGCAAGTTCCACAGTGCCTTACAAAACAGACCACCTTACCACTCAGGGAAGGGCCATTGTTACCAACAGGAAAGCCCATAATCAAAGACAACCAATGCCAATTTCATCTTCTGGGCGCATCCTGGCAAACTAACATGGTTTTTCCTCCAAGGAATAGTAGTAACCTTTAGAGACAGAAAGAACTATGGACGACGTTCATGACATAGCGTAAAAATGAACATTTCCAAGTCAGGATCTCCCATTTAACACAGCCTTTCCCTAAGTCTCTGCCTATCCAGGTGCATGAGACCAGACCTAGGAGAGACGCCCATCGGGCTGATCCTCACAGATAAAGGAAGCCTGAAAGGAAGACCTCCATGGATTAGGTCTTTTCTAGTTTATTGCCCTGGGATGTCTTTCTGTTTAGCATCCCTCTGATTTTTACTGTCTGTGACTGAGACCCAGAAATATAGAAATTTGCCCGTTGAAATTCCATTCCAGCTTAAGGATGTCTTGGTACAAGAAAAAAAAAAATGAGGTAAATAAGCTGTCGTCCACGGGCAGCGTCACACTTTGCTCCCTTCCGACAAATGTTTCCCATCCTTGTCGTCTGCATTTCGCTGTTCTCATCACAGCAGCTCGCAGACACTCGAAACTCCCTCGGGAGGGGACATGGTTCCTTCCAGCTTCACATGTGTGGCATGTGAAAGTGATTCCCATGTGCAGGGGCGTTTGACACAGCCTTGTCTGGGAACATTTACGCCGTGATGGGGACGTGTGGGCCCAAGGGCCTCCGAAAAGGTCCCCTCCGCACGTGTGAAAGGACGGCAAGCGCCCCCCACATCCGCTTCTTAGTGGCTCACGCATTCTGCAAAGTGTGGGGCTGTGAGCTGTTCCGCTTTTCTCAGTACTCAGGCGAATTACCCTAACTTAACATTTGAGGGCCATAGCTGTCATCACAGTCGCATGGGTGGTTCCTCAGTGTTATTTGATTAGCTAAAAATAGTTTGCACCCCAAACACAGCCTTTAAGACTTGGCAACATGTCGAAACTCAAGCAAACAGAATAAAATATTTTAACGTGACATTTATATATTTTTAATGCAGAATATGTTCTGACATCTTTTTTTTACTCTCCCAACATTTTAAATGATCAAATTTGACAGGAAAAAAAATAAGTCCATTTGTGAGGCAACTGTTGCAGACTGATTCCACCTTAAAATGTCTCTCTGGCCATCTTCCTTCTCACCAAGATTGTCATCATTGTTCTTTACACCAAAAGAAAAGTGATCTTGAAACTGGCTCCGTAAAGGGAGATGTAGGTGGTACAAGAAAACTATCCCCAACTTGCAGGTTCTGATGTTGATCTCTCACCAACCGTAGATGTGGGTTGAGCGATAATTTCTATTTATTATTAATAAGTAGAGTTCAGTGTCCTCATCCCTCTTCACTAATCAGTTTTTGCCAATCTGAGTGACCTAATTTTCCTAATAAATGAACCAATAATTTGAGGTTTCCCTGGAAACATTTTGCTTTATGGCATTTCAGTCTAGAAACCAGATATCGCAACTGTCTCTCCCACACACACAGGATGTTTTCGCCACCTCAGTTATTCCCTTCTTCCCACTCAGCCTCCACCATCCTCTGTCTTTTGGAGGGTCACGTAGCCCCCAGCTGCCCTTCCACTACCCTACTTTCAGAGGCGGGAAGCCAAATTCAAATCTAATCGCTATGCATCTCCCCTGCGTCCCTGCACCTTTGCGTGAAGACAGAGTCCAGATTCCTTCACTTGGCAGCAGGCACCGTTTCTGACCAACGCCCCAGGATCTCTGGCCTCACTCCTGGGTGTGCTGCCCGCAGCTGTAGCCTGCTGCCTGGGCAGCCTCCTACTCCCACCCTAGGCTTCCCTCCTGGAGTCCTCTCCCCTTCCCGGCATCACCCCTCCCCCACTGCACTCTCATCAAAGACACTGACTCATTTTGAATTTCATTCTGATACTGAAAATGTTTTGTATTTCTTTCTTTTTAAATCTCCTGATAGTATAAGTGAAATTTCCTGTTTGCTTGGGATACTGAAATTCTGCAACCATTCTACATATACACCCTAGTAACAACAGGCAAAAACATTTGCTCTTGTAATGAGTTTTGAAAACTTGAATGCAAGATTATTAAATCCAGGGATATTCTGTTTGGAAGGCTTTTGACCTAATGTTCTTGGTTCCCTGTCATGAGGAAACTCTGAAATATCATTTGAGGTTTCCAGGCAAGAAAAGTGGCAAAACTGGGCTTTCCTCCCCCACCTTATAGAGTTGGGGCTTTTTTGGTTTTGGGTTTTTTTTTTTTTCTTTTAATCTGGATATTTGCTGCCTAAGCAGTTGAGCATTCAGCCATATTTGGGGACAGAGGCCGAGATTACAGGGGAAAGGAACAGGAGAGGTGTGTCTTGTGTCTTACACCTGTGTCCTCTCAACCCACTCACAGGAGCCGGGGTAGGTGCGTCAGCCACAAGTGAGAGGTGGTGTTCAAATGCCCTGTGAGCTGGGAGTAAGTTTTTCCCTGTTTTCTCTTTGTATTGATGCCAGCCTTGAATTTACAGAACCTAGAAAAGCTCCCTGCCTTCCATTGATTCTTCTGACGGTGCTGGCCTTTCCTTCCACATTCCACTTATGGCCCTGTAGAATGGGCCTCTGGCAGCGGTTCCCCAGGTGGTTCCAGTGACTGCTCGTCATGAGCAAACCTGCCTTCATCCACCCTAACCACGTGGGCCCCACTCACATAGGGCCTTTCAGGCACTTCCCATGACTAATTTGTTCTGGTCTACCCTTTTTACTTGTTTTCTGTTGCTTTGAGCAACTTTCTGATACTGTGTTCAGATAACCAAGTCCTTTCCTCCTCTCCCTGCTGTAGAGAGACTAAGGGTTCACTTGCTGACTGCTGCAAACTCAAAGAGGTAGGGGGCGTAGGGCTGCAGGCTCAGCCAGTACATTCTGAAGTTACTAGTCTGCCCCTCTCCTCCCATGACAGATACAACCAACAATAATTTGAGTCTATCAGTGCATCTGTGCCCCTCACATCCTGTCTAGCTTGTTCTTATTTGGGAGTCTAACTACATATTCCTTTCATGATTTGGTTGTGGGGAGGTGTCTTTCACATACACTCACATCTATTTTGTGTGCTCCTCATACCATTAATCTAAAATCTAAGAAGGAAATATGTTTTTCCCCTCCAAACATTTCAGTCATTTTCTACTGAAAAAGTGGCTATTGCTCATCAACGGCAGCCGATTTTAAATATGCGTAGGTTTAAGAAGACTGGCATAGTAACCTCATATAAATTTGCTTGGGCATTTTCATATGGCAAAAGGCGTCACATTGTACACATGAGTGTCTCTTAGAGGGCCCATCGGGTGCATATCTATGTACCCACCTGTCTGTCAGGCTCACAGCACCTTGCAGATGCTGACACTTGCAGATGTCTGCCTGTAAGTCAAGGAGCAAATAAAATGCAGTAGACACTATAAGGTCATTTATGTGTTTAAGTACAACAAAAATAGGTAAAGCCGGTTACAATTTCACTGCGTGTGTGTGTGTATCATCTCACTGGATTCTCACACTGCCTTAGCCTGGGTTTCCCCAAAAGCAGAGCCAGAGACAAAGGCAGGCATGCAGGAAGTTTATTTAGGAAGTGGTCCCAGAGCAGCAGCCGGGGACAGGCGAGGGAGGCCAGTTCACACGTGTGGCCTCGGGTCAGCCTCAAAATGGTGGCTGGCGAGAGGCCCCAGCAGGACCCTGCGTCTCAGAACCGTCCACCTGGAGCAAGAAAGAGAACTCCCATCCCTCAGTGGGCATTAACTCTCCATGTTTTGGGGTTGTGCTTACGGGCGTGCTGAGGAGGTTCCCATGGGGATCCCAGGCCTCTTGGAGTCGAGGGCTCCCCGGGCAAGGAGCTGCGGTCTGTGGGAGGCCCAAGGTAGGGCGGGTGCCTGGGATGGCAGGAGGAGGGGCCGCAGCCTGGAGGATTCCAGGTAGCAGCAGTGGGTTTCTCTAGCATACCGGGAGGCCTATGGGGCCCCTTCTGTGAAGGAGAAAAGCGGGGCCCAGAGAGCTTCCACAACCCACCCCAAGTCCCATGGACCCTAGAGTGTGGGACGTGGTGGGCAGGCTGAGAGGAGTGATGTTGGCACCCGCGTGGAATGGGGCTTGTGTCTCTGGCTGCAGTCAGCAGTTCGCTGCAGCAGGTAGTTGGAGAGGAGAGGGTGACAAAAGCAGTGTTCTAAAGAAGATAGCATTTCTACTAGACTGGGGAAAGAGCAAGGCTGCAGACAGGAAACCGAGGCTGAAAGCACCCTGAGAGGAAGATAGAACATGAACCCGGCAAGGCTGTCACAGCCAAAGCCATCGAGAAGAAATTCACTTTAATCTCAGCAAATACCTGATTGCGTGTAAGATACTCTGCAGACTTCTGCCATTTGTCTATTTCTTGGGATATTTTGTTTAAGTTCTCAGCTTAGAACTGTGGTCCCCAGCCCCTGTTAGGAAACTGCTGCATCTACCTCACCCCTGGTCCATGGAAAAATCATCTTCCATGAAACCGGTCCCTGGTGCCAAAAGGGTTGGGGACCACTGCCATAGAAGATATGAGTAGTGTTTCCTAAAGTGATTGAAAGAAAATATAAAACTACTCTCTTTTTAAATGCACTGAATGATCAATGGTTACAAATAGAAGCAGTTGAAATTCAGCTCTCAGAATGAGATTGATGAATTTGGGCTACAGTATACTAGGTGTTTCTTTTTTTTAGTGAAACTAAAGTGTTCTTACCCTTCCAAATTTAATGTACACTGAAAGGAAAAAAATAAAGTGAGCAAATATCTTAGTGTCTTTCTATGCCAGGTGCAATCTTTGAAACATGTATATCTACAGATACGTATGCATACATATAGCTATGCTTGTGAGGGGAGTGTGTGTGTATCTTTTTCACTTCCCTATGGAATAATAGATATTAGAAGCTTTGGTGGAGGTTGAGAGAGGCTTTATAAACCAGTGATATTGTTGAACTGTCATTGTATAAATGAGGACGCTAGACCCTGTTAGCTGCTAGCAGAGTATAAATTAGAACCTGGTCTCCAAATGCTTCCCCTAGTAAACTGACCACTACACTGATGTGCCTATACTTACCTTTAAAAAATGTGCTACCTGAGTGTTGTTAACATTTTTACTTTTCACTTCTGTGATGAAGTATTCAGGTCCCAAAGGCTGGACCTTTTCTCTGTCCTATTTCTGCTGTCTCTTTCGGTATTAAGCGTTTGCTAAAATCCTGGATGGACCTCTGTGGACAAGGTAGTGTGATCCTCTTTGAAGCAGGTTATTTTTTTTCCAATTAACAAAACTGAATATAGCCAGTCACAATGACTATTATAGATGGCTAAAAAAGGGAAAAGGCTAAAGAAATTTAAATGTTTTTTTTTTTTTCTAGAAGGTACTTTCAAGGCAAGCTAGTTTTTGCTGTCCTTTATAGGGACAGCAGGAAGCTTATGTTGTTTCTGTTTAAACAGGGAGGGGATTGGCCTTGGGAGCCTGGATGGGAATGCTTGAGAAATCTCAACTGGGCGTGCCTGCCTGCTGGGTCCTGCTGCCTGGGGACAGACCTCCCGCCCGGAGCTGAGACTTGCTGCTGCCCCTTCTCCTCTTTCCGCTAGCACCCAAAAAGTGGAAAGAATTCCAGTGGATAGAATTTTTGAGATAATATTGGAAGATGCTCAAAAATACACAGGCTTAATTCACACAAAACTCAGTGGGAACGCACTCCATGTTTTGTATAAGAAGGTGTACTACCTGACCTGCCATCAACGAATGTGTTTGAACAGTTCCTTTCTCAGTGTGGCTCTGCTCTGAACTGTCCGTATTCTCCTCCCTGAGCACCCTTCTCTCTACATTACCCAGGGTTGGAGTGAATGCACACAAACATAGGCCTGCATATTCTCCAGTGATTTGAGATTCCCGCGACCAGCGCCATGGGTGGTGGGAGCATGCGAGTTTTGCAAGCATCACGCTCTGCGCCAAGCCCTCGGTGAGAGTTGCTGTGGGTGGGATAAGGCTGGGAGATTATTAGGCAAGAAACATAATCTTTTCGTTTTGATTTGCATTTGCATAAAGCTGTAGGTATAGCTTTTTTAATCTAATGATTTTTATAACCACTAAACTTCATGCTTTTCTCAACTATTTAGGAGGGAAAATTTACCCCTTCTATTCAATTAGATTTTCTGTCCTTTGACCTCCGGTTCAGTTCCCATTCTCCTAAGCATTTAAAGCTACAAGCTTTTTCACATTTCCATATTTATTTACATAATTTCAGTCCCCTTCTGTGCACATACTTTAAGGAATTGCACATCTGCCTGTGCTTTGCAGAAGCTAAAAGTGACCAATTTTTTTTAACTCACATTAGAATCACGAATTTTTAGTTTAACAAGGCTATGTGGTGCACATTAATCTTTAAAGTTGTAATATATTTTTAAGCATTTTAACAAAATTTATTTTAAGTCAGATCAGCAGTAGAATTTTTTTAAATAAGAAGCAAAGGCAAAGCAATATTCAATACCCAAATTATGTGGCAAGACATAAAATAGTATGATTTTTTGTTTTCTATGTATAACTCTTATTTCATTTCTTGATCTGAAATTTGAGAGTGTTCACCATTGGAAATTTTGATAGTTAAGCTGGGACCAACGTTCATTTCGGAAGGCCACAGAAAAAAGCCCGTAAGCATGTTCTACTTCTGTCTATGGCTCTCTGGCCAGCAAAAATGTTCTGAAAACCACATGTGCTGTGTTCTGTGATGACTGTCGTTCGACTCCACTGAAAAGAGACTGGGAACGGCCAATGGTGATTATGACTCTGGGCAAATCACTGATCTTCTAAAATAATTATGTCTTTCAAGGCCTCCTGACCCAAAATGACAGAGTGTTTACTACAAAATATATGTTATATCAGACTTCTTTTTACAGAATACCAATTCTAGGGATGGTGTTGTTTCTAACTCATTTTCAGAGGGAGTTTATCAAATTTCTGTCTCAGGGGTGTGTCATTCATATATCAAAGAGGGAAGGATCACTTTCTCTCTGAAGTTTGAGTAGGAACAGACACGCAGCATTTGGCCGTAAAATGAACATGTCCAGTGGCATTTAAAACACACTTTATTTATCTGTGTAAGATTAGTTACTTATCCTAAAGTAATTTTTGCATCAGATTGCATCCTGAGAAGGAATTCACTTAAATAAAGGCATACAGATGGCATTTAGAGTTACACTTTGTTGGAAAGAATCTTTCTTATATACTAACTTGCCGTATTCTATAACATCTGTTGAACTGCCCAAATCGGGAGGAATTGGACTGTGATTCCAAATCGAACCTGCTAAATAACGTACTTTTCGCTAGTCCTTTTCTCACAATAGAATCATTATTTTGATTTGTAAATGTTGCTCTTTGGAGACTGAGGTGATGTGCTAACACCCAGCAATTCAGCTTTATAAAATGACATAATAGATTGCTGTTCAAATTAAATGCAGTCACAGACTTCACATTGAGCTGAAGAAGCCATGCAGGAGTACTTATTGTGTGATCTCTCGTACATGAAGTTTAAGAATAGATCAAATTTATGATGGTGGTAGAAGTCAGAGTAATGATTTTCAGGTGGGAGGAGTTTGGGGGCTGCCAGAGAGGTTATTAACCAACACGGGCCCTGAGGGAGCTTCAAGGGTGCTGAAAATGTTTTATATGTCTTGATCTCGGTGCCAGTTAAATGAGTGAATTCGTATTTTAAAAGTTTGTCAAGCTATAAATTTAAGGTTAGTACACTTCATACATTTCCTGTGTTTTATATCTTAATAAAAAGATTTTTTAAATGAGAAAATATCTAAAATTGAAATGCTTGACAAATTCGGCTATGACACTATGACCCTAATTACTATGGGTGACTTTATCTCTGCAGCTTTCATCTGGAAGTAGCTAAATAATGCCTAAAGAAATGGACTTTGGAAAAGTAATTTTAAAGTGACTATCTACAGAGAACTGTGGATTAAACCATTCCAGCTGCCTGAAAGAGGGTTAAAAGTATTCAGTTAGGTAAACTGGTAATTTAACATTCCAAAACAGATTCTTCCCAGATTGAGCTTAAAAGGCATTTGCTCTTGGAAGACCAAGAAAGAATTTATGCAGTTCCCATTAGTCTAAAAATAAATAATAAATAAATAAATGTCTGAGTCATATATTGCCTCTTGTTGGAGTCCAGTGGCTTCAGTGTAGGAAGAAAATGATTTCTGCTATGGATAATTGCTCTACATCTTGCCCATTGGAATAAATACAGAATTGTTCTGAAAACAAGTGAAATAAACGAACTGATTAAATGTAATTCTGCTTGGAATTACTCCAATGCAAGTGTTTCTTACTTTTGAGGCACAGTATAAAAACCTGAATAAAATAGCTTTATTTGTGTTGAATTAAGTTGGGAAAGAAGTTGTATTTGTGATTTTTGAAGGTGTTACTGAGTCATCATTAAGGTTTGGGAATCAAATGCACCTGGTGTGGATCCCAACTGGCTCCTTAGGAGTTACTGGCTCAACACTTTTAAACTTCACATTTCTCATTGGTAAAATGGGTACATAAATGCCTACTGTGCTTTGTTAGTGTGAAAATTGAATGGAACAAACTAGCATGGTTCCCAAACTGTGTACTGAGGCACCCTGGGTCCCTACAGCAAACTCATAGGAGCAATGGGAAATAGTTTGGTTATTCAAGGCAAACCCAAGAACACTCAGAATCTGTCAGGAACTGGAATCAGAGCTTGAAGTAGCTCGCAGTTTCAACACTATTAGATTGGGCCCCTGTGCAAGACTGGGTTTTTGGTAGTTACTGTTGTAAAAAGCAAGTACTACAGGAAAATCAGCATGGAGCTTGAAGCATGTGGGGGTGGCAGTGTCCAATCCGATCCAAAGTTTGAGAAGCTGGGTAGTGCCTACCTGGCAGCTATAGTCCATTCACAAGTCACTGGGGTTACTTAAGAAAAAAATAAAGTATCACTTATTTCTCCCAATTTATATGTATTTGTGTTTCAAATTGGCTGCTAAAATTGTCAGGACATAAATACGTAAGTTGTTTGAGCCTAACTATTTAGTATGTGTTAACCGTCAAGTGTTTCTGTTGGCCTGGAGGTGCTGTGAAAAAATAATTAATGAGACACTAAGGGTGCAGTGAGCTGAGAAAGTTTGAGAACATCTTGCCCACAACCTTGCATTTGGAAGGACGTAAACTCAATCTTCCCTCATCCCCATTCCCACTCCCCTTCCCTCATCCAAATATTGTCTTTAATTTTAATGTCTGATTTGATATGCTTATTGGAAAATTATTAAAAAGAACAAATTGTATAAGACCTTCAGTAAGACATACCCCTCAACGTTTTCCTAACTTCTAAAACCATTAAGAAAAACAGCCATGTTCCTTGCAAGCCAGTTGGCTGGCACTGTGTCTCCTGTTAGGCAGACAGCTTTTATAAGCTCAGCAGACCTCAGGAGAAACATTCTGAGGGCCACATGCGTGTGTCCCGTGGGATGTCCTGGTTGCCTCCAGGCGAGTGCATTTTTGGAGGTGTAGTGGCAGGGCAGGATGGTGCCAGTTTTACAAAAGTTTTGTGGCCCGTTTCTGCTTGTAATTTATGGTTTGCACACTTGCCATCCTCACTTGTTCTAAGATGAACTAGTTTTATAACATTGTTATACAGAAAAGCCAAATGTACTTGAACACCACAGCAATTTGGGAAGCAAATGTCCAGTGTGATTCTCCAAATGCTTGTGGTGAAAGTACAAGGGACTTGGATCGTTTTCCCATAATTAGTTTCAGTTCTGGAGGTCTGCCCCTCTCCCTAACCCGCTTGCCTTGCATTGCACGTCTTTTGCAATGGAAGCGCGTGGAAAATTCCTATCCCCTTTAACTCCACTGCAAGAGTTATAAAAAGCATGCCATTCAAGAACTAACTTTTTCTTCTGCATGCTTGAATTTTTACTCACAACTTGAAAGAGGAAAAAACTCATTTCAAGAGATATTTCTCTATCAATGGGTGAGGGACAGCAGCACCACTTTGGGCCACCACAGAATAGCTGGCCCCATTGGCTTCATCCTTGTCAGTGACAAGACGACCGACCGGCAGCACCTCTTTCTCAGAGCCCAGTGACACTTGAGAGTCCCATCTGACTGCCCCAGCAGTGGGAACAGCAGCTCACATGCCAGTGGGAATCCGTGGGCTGAGCACAGGAAGAAGGCAGCAGTGGCAGAGGGTTTCCTATTGTTGGGTTGGTTTGTTTGTTTCAATCAAAATATGAGTCATCTTACCACCGTTTTTTGTTGTTTTTTTTAAACCAGAACTCACTGTGGTTACTTCTCTAATTTGGTCTTGACTCCTGCAAGCCAGTGTAGTTTTATCAGTGGTAGTGCATTCTTGAACACTTTCCTCAGTTGAAGAAATTTAGTTTCAAATTGAAGTGGTCCAAGTGCCAGCCTAAACTCTGCGGTTTAGCGTCTTTATTGAACCCCCCTGGCAGAAGGACCTACACTGGTGTTTTGGCTGCACTTGGGGAGTCAAATTATGAGTCGTTGGTTCCACTGGAATTTGGCCCTCTCCTGGAGTGGCGTCAGGAGGCCAAGGCCAGAACATGCACAGAGGCTGTGTCCTGATGCCTTGCCGCGCCCCAGCCACTTCCAGGCAATGTGTGATGACCTGGGGCACTCTTGTGCGTGTCCCTGACCCCAGCCGTTAGCCCCCCCACATACACACAGCTTGCAGGCTTTTCAGGGAAAGTCCACGCTCACCTAGGAAACCTCCTAGAAGTGGCAGTGGCCAACTCGAAATTGGGATTTGAATCCTCATCTTCATCATCATCCCAGGGGCCCCCACCTCTGCTTTGGCCAGCTGGAGGGGGCTCTGGGCTGCTCGTGGCCCCCTTACCGTGCACTTCAGCAGTGCCAGTAACTGCTCAGGAAGGGAGGTCAGGCCACTGAGAGAGGGGCTGAGGGCTTTCATAACAGTGACCGTAAGTCATACAAGTTGAAGCTTAATATTACGTATAGAAAGATTCGGAAAAAGAAAAGTCCCGATGCTCACAGAAGCAAGCTGTTGTCTGTCCCCTTTCTTTCCCACTGAATGTTGACAAAGTCTGTCTGTCTTTAGCCATCTGTTGTGCTTCAGCATCTCCTTGTCTGCCTCCGCTTGTAACCTGAGGGGAATCGTGTTTGACCAGTACTTAAAGTTAATGAAACAATCTATTTCTCAAGAGTTTGTTCTGGACACCTCGGGAATAATCACCAAGACGATCCCCTCAGTGTATGTGTGTGTGTGTGTGTGTGTGTGTGTGTGTGTGTGTGTGTGTGTATATTTTTTTTTTTTTTTTTGAGACAGAGTCTTGCTCTGTTGCATAGGCTAGAGTGCTGTGGCATCAGCCTAGCTCACAGCAACTTCAAACTCCTGGGCTCAAGCAATCCTACTGCCTCAGCCTTCCGAGTAGCTGGGACTACAGGCATGCGCCACCATGCCCGGCTAATTTTTTCTATATATATTTTTAGTTGGGCAATTACTTTTTTTCTATTCATAGTAAAGACAGGGTCTCGCTCTTGCTCAGGCTAGTTTCAAACTCCTGACCTTGAGCGATCCGCCCGCCTCAGCCTCCCAGAGTGCTAGGATTACAGGTGTGAGGCACCGCGCCCGGGCCCCCTCAATATATTTCTGAAGAGCGGATTTCATTAGAAGGTAGGTTAGTCTTGGAACTCATGCAAGGCAACTTTCAATCAATCCAACTGTATAGATTTCAAAGATAGCAATACAAGAAAAACTATACATGGGTTTGTACAATTATGTTTTCAAGTGATGACCTTCACAGAAGATCACGAATGTCAGTCTGCCGTGGATATGTAAATCATGTTGTACAGACACCACGCAGTAATGGGAGAGAGAAAATTTTATTATAACATGCTCAACAACATGGATAAGTCACAGAAATAATAAAACAGGCCAAAAAAGAATATGTGCTTTACTGCTTCAATTATATGAAGTTCAAAACTTAGCAACATTAACCTCTGTGGGGTGACAGCCTCAGGGTCAGCCTGGGGGAGCTGCCTACGGTGCCAAGGCCTTCTCTGTCTCGAGCTGGGTGGTCATCACATGGAGGTGTGCGGATATAAACGTTTGTCAGATGGTACACATACAATCTGTGGATTTTATCCTGTGTAAGTTGTACCTCGGATTCTGTAAAACAGACCTCACAGCACAGAGTCGGAGGCACAGCTACGCCAGCAGCTGGGCCCACGCAAAGGCCAGGGTGGGCCTTTCCCAGGGGAGTGTTTGGGGAGCTGGGGTGTGTGTGCAGGGGAGCAAGTTCCTGCTCTTCACGCCTGTTGTGCCTGCCCTTTATTCCTCCAGTGAACGCCATCTTCAAAAGAGTTGCATTTCGGTTTTATACCAACTAGTGTGCTTATTCATGAATCCCTCCCCAACCCTGAAGGTCTGGCCAGGCCTGCGCCCTGTCTCCACACATACCATGTTTCCCCGAAAATAAGACAGGGTCTTATACTTATTTTTCCTCAAGAACACACCCTAGGGCTTATTTTCAAGGGATGTGGTATTTTTTTTTAAGTACGGTACAACAATCTACATTTATTCAAATATAGTTAAGTCATCTTTTTCTGGAACATCATCATCACTCTCCAAACCCCGAATTCATCCTGAATTTCTTGCGACTCTATTTCCTTTAGAACCATTGGCCCCAATCTCTCATGTCAAGCAACAGAGCTCTCATGGGGCAGATGAGAAGGGCTGCTCATCTTCTTTACCGCTCCGCGACGAAATGCATGGGTTGTGCAGATACGCCCATCACTAGGTCTTATTTTCAGGGTAGGACTTATATTGCACAAATGCTTAGAAATCCTGCTAGGGCTTATTTTATGGGTAGGTCTTATTTTCAGGGAAACACAGTAACTGCTGCCACAGCTGCTGGATGCATGGTGTCTCATGACGGCAAAGGGTGGCAGCTACCACTGACGCTTCACCCACGCTGCAGTGGATGGAGGTTTGGGCTTCTGCGTTCTGCTTCTCCACCTGGGGTCTGTCTCTGGAAGTGAAAAAGCACAGCTGAGGGGATGGGTGGCACTGCTGCCAACAAATGGGTTGAATCCGGCTCTGCAGGCTACTGCCTCCAGCACCAAGTCACTCAGCATCCCAAGTACTTCTTAACCTTTTCTCGGGTGAAATGGGAACACTCATATCTACCAAAGTTGGCCTTCTCAGCACTTCCCAAAATGCCCATATTTGTCCTCCCCCAGGGTGATGGGGGTGCTTCCTATATGGCATTGTGTGCAGAGTGGAGTGGCAGGTGTTGCCAGAGGTGAACAGGTGCCAACAGGGTGGAGTGGCAGGTGTTGGTGAGCTCTCCTGATCCACACAAAAGGAGATATGGATTTTTTTGTCTCAATCTTTTGAAAATCTGTTTTACTGTAGGAAGCTCTGAAAGGAAGAAACTTTATTGTCGTTTTGCTATGTACTTTCTAACAGCTCTCTGAGCTGGAGTTTCTCATCTATAAAGGAAGAAGAGGGTATCTACCTTAAACGGCCATTGCGAAATTAAATGAGACAGTACAGCCATAAGTGTGCACCTGATAATGCCAGTGAGGTGGTCAGAGAAATGGTCTCAATTGAGTAGGGAGAGCTGATTATTCATGAAATATTTTTTTCCCCTTTTTTCCTTTCTCACCTGAGACTGTTTTGATGGTAGTAGCATTTGGGAGTAAAGAAGCAGAAAGGAAGAATGACATGCCATCAGTTACTCCTACAGCGTGGCTATGAAACCTTCATAGCCTGGGACAGGCTGGTCATGTGTTATAGAATTATGTAATTACATCTATTATAGATTGTCCGATTAAAGAAAAAGCATGTCTGGGTTTATTGTGTTTGTTATTACCCAGAAGGGAACCATACCGTATTTGAAAATATGGACAATTAATTGTATATCACAAAATAACCAGTTGTTATTTGAAGAGATGATGTTCTGATTAGTCATGATTTTTTAACTTGTAACCTTTTTTAGCCCAGCCATCACCGTTTTACAGAACATGTCGCTGATTCAGTTAAAAATGACTCTAGTCAGGAATTCCTGTTATTAACACTTTATGATGTTAAGGTTGGATAAGTCTTCTTTTTCCCCCGGAAATTTAAGAATCTCTTCCTTAATATTTAAAAATAGTAAGGAATTTTATACACACACTCCAAATGTTAAGCATAGATAATTAGCTTGTGGTCAGAATTTGATGGTTTTATGTTATTCAGTAAAATATAATAACATATTCTCTCTAGCAGCATTTTTGCACCAGAATTTCCCATTAAAGAGACCAGTTAGTTTAGAGAATTTTAAGCCATATCTGTATGAAATAATTTCTGAAGATTCTAAAGTATAGTCTGATAAAACTCAAAGTAATACCTCAGCTATCTTCAGACTAATGTTTATAATTATCTAAGAATTGATTTCATCTGTTAATTCCAGAAATCTAATGGCAGAAAAAGTATTGTCAGGAACCCAGAGAAAATCAGAGGAAATGGAACCTCTTAGGAATTCTGAATCTTTTGCACCAAGATATGCAGCTCGACTGGTTTAACCCCAGCATGGTTGCTCAGAAGGTAGTTTGGGGCTAACCCTGTGACATTCATTTAGCTCCTGCCTTCTGCTATGTAAAAACAACACGTCAAAGAGCAGCATTGCTTACAAGTCACTGAAACCTAAACTAATGGAAATACATTTTGTGATAAGGTGTGACCATTTTAATGTAGTCTGCAGGACACTGCATGTCACCTGTGAGAGCGGTAGGAGTGCGGGCAGGGCGGGCTGGAAGTTGACCTCCTGTGATGGACGGTTCTGGAGCACAAGTTCCACAGAGAGGCTCACGTGACACACAGAACAAACACATTTTACACGCACACTTACGATTGTCCTTTTTGGTGTTGGAAGGGAATTTATTATCTTACAGAGCTAAGATGGGCCTTACTTCTATACCTTCTATAATTCAGAAGGTATAGAAGTAAGGTCACTTAACCCAATAACAGTCAGTGGAATTATAATCTTTAAGTTGAGTTATAGTACTGATCTTGATAAGTGTGTTTCTGGTATTATTGAAATTAATTATAATCATAGTCCCTGTGACTGTGTAGAATCTTACATTTCTTACTTTAGAATCTTACTTTAGCATCTGTCCTCTTATTTGAAGCACAATAATTGTATCAGATATAGGATCACTGATGTAGGTCAGACAGCCTATGTCATTTCTGAAGATGTGCAATGATGATTTTAACCCATTAACTTAGTCAAATAATGCAAGGGGTCACTAAACAAAGGCTGTACAGTTATTCCTGCTTTAAAAAATGTCATTTACTAAGTGAAAGAAGACAATATGAAAAGGCTACATACTGTATGATTACAACAATATGACATTCTGGAAAAGGCAAAATTATGAAGACAGTGAAAGGATCAGGGGCTGCCAGGCGTCAGGGGGAAGGGAGGATGCAGGCAGAGCACAGCGGATTTGTAGGGCAGTGAAACTACTCTGTGTGATTCTGTAACAGTGGGTACAAGTCATTATACATTTGTCCAGACCCACAGAATGCACAACACCAAGAGTGACCCCAAATGTAAACTATGGATTTGGGGGAATGATGATGTCAATGTAGGTTCATCTGTCATAACAAATGTACCTCTCTGATACAGGGTGTTGATAATGGGGAAGGCGGTGGTGTGTGTGTAAGGGCAGGGACTATATGGGAAATCCCTGTCCTTTCCTCTCAATTTTACTATAAACCTAAAACTGCTCTTAAAAAAAATAGTCTTTATTAAGGTCATTTACTACATACAAAAAGGAGCAAATAAAACAACAAAATTGTTGTTCTGCAGCTTCAGATTGCACCAGTAACCCTAACCAGCTCTCACTTGGGCCTTCCCATAGTGGTAGATTAATAGTTATAAGTGCAGATGCTGACACCCTGGAAAACAATTCCAAAGGCATGCTGGTCACATGATCATAGCATCAACTTCATATGTAAATGTGCATTTTTAAAATATTTAGATGAGCTTGAATCTGATCACGTCCAAGACCTCTCTTCGTGTGGTGTAGAATGCCTTTATTCAGACTTTGGGAGAGCACGCAAATACCACCCCCTTTTCCTCTAGTTTGGCTAAATTCCTGAGGCTGCCTTGGACTAGAAACGAAATCCCCAAAATGGTCTCAATTTTTTCACCTCTTCCTTTTTTCCTTCAGTTGGTGGTTTTGAGGGCCTCAGAGACCCCTCAGGCAGAGAAGAATGGGCACCTTCCCAGTTCCCTTTTAGCACATCTCTGAACAGAACAGCTAACATCAGACTAACCGTCCTCACAAAATTGCACACGACTCAGCCAGTGATACTGAGAGCATGGCCGCCTGGCTGTGGGTTCACAAATAAGACAGTTTCTGGCATTTTTTTTTTCCCTTTTGCTGTTGAATGCAAAATATGCGTGGATAACCAAAGCAGAAATCTTCCATGTGTAGCGTGTTCAGTTGATACTGATCGTTAGTGACGTACAGCAGCAAACCCACAGTTCAGGTTTAACCTCTATCCCTGGAATTTGCTGGAACAATCGTAATGAGGGTGCTAGTGTACGTCCTGGAATACCTAGCACTTATCTTAAGACAGGGATATATAGATGGTATCAAGTAGTCAACTAGCATTAGTCTTATCACCAAACTAATCACTGATTAAGCCACCTGGATAGCCCACCTCAAGTCAACAAGAGTGTTGACATGTAAGCAAGTGTTGACAAATGCCCAATGGGACAGAGTATGATGACAAAGGTGAGGAAAGGAAAGGCTGGCTGCCCGCTTCCTTTTACAACTGTTCATATTCTCTCCCCAAAAGGTCAATAATGATTATAATTATTCAACGCACAGAAAGCAATGCATTCTCTATAAGACTGCGTCAACATGATAAAATCACCTATTTCCCAAGACCTCTATATCTTAGTATCTCTTCCCTTAAAAAAATACCCATTGTCCATAAAAATTATAAAATTATATATTAAAAATGACACATATTTTTAATGTATATTTTTTAAATGTGGTTGATTTTTTAATATTAAATTTTGACTATGAAGACTTTATAGTGTTAAGTTGTCAGGATAATGTAAAGATTTCAAAAGTAATTCCCAGACATGTGAAAAATTGTTCAAAGGGGGAACTGAGGCTGATTTTTGAGCAAAGTAATTACCACCAGAGCAGCCCTATGGAAGGGGAGGGTCAACTGAGGTTTTAATTAGGTTCTAGTTGAATTGCAAAGATAATGGTTTTAGCTGGTAGAAGGAGTGATGCTGGTAAAAGGATTAGGTCCACTTCTCAGGAGATTTTTAATAGGTTTCACATCTTTTGTCAACTGGTGCAAGCCAGGAGTAGGAGAAAAAAGAAAGGTGATTTCATGGGGAAATATCTAATTAAAATATTAATTCAAAGACAGCCGGCTAGCACGCCTGACCTGCAGCCCAGATGGCAGAGAGCAGAGTTCCTTCCCTTATTTTTAAACCGCATGTAAAACAGTCACTTAAATTCCAGTAAATTGTTGAAAATTTTATTCTAAAACATTATCCATGAATTTTTTTTTACTGTTTTTATTTACATCAAATCATCTGGCTTTACATCATCTTCTCATTTTAAACATTAACATAATGCCAGTGCCCAGGCATTTTTGGCAATCTTGTCTATAGCATGCTAGGTGGATGGCACACTCAAGCAGTCTTCAAACTCTAATAGCGGGCAGGCCACTCAGTACTTTTCCGAGGCTGAATTTTATTGGCCTAATTTTCAAGTGGTATACTGTGAAATTCAGGATTTCATTCTCTGTCAACTTCCAGAAAAAGGGCTATAACTAGATGTATGGTTTGTTAAGAATTCCCACATATAGTTCCTCTTGGTTATCACGTGATTTGTTTTTACCCTTCTCATCTACAAGATAGAATTTCATGTCATTACTTTCCACCCAAGATATTCCCAGCTGCTTTTTTCGTTTTCTTAGTGGCTTTTGGCACCATCCTCACACAGAAAGGTTGGCATAACTCACACCTGACTGGACTTGATAATAAAGTTGTGCACACAGGAGCCAGCACCTGCCAAGCCTGCTGGAGCAACCTGGTGTTCCAGGT
Source organism: Microcebus murinus (assembly GCF_040939455.1). Lineage (NCBI taxonomy): Eukaryota > Metazoa > Chordata > Mammalia > Primates > Cheirogaleidae > Microcebus > Microcebus murinus. The sequence goes on along the minus strand of NC_134127.1, from coordinate 26,648,838 downwards.
GCTGATGCAGGCCCTGGAGCACCCTGTCCTTGTCGGAAGGCTGGAGTCACAGGTGGTGGGAAGTGCTTCCATTACTGAGTCCAGGTGTCAACCAGTTACTTAACCTCTCAGACTCACTTCTTTATTTTTAATAAAAATAAATTATTGGGCCGGGCGCGGTGGCTCACGCCTGTAATCCTAGCACTCTGGGAGGCCGAGGCGGGTGGATTGCTCAAGGTCAGGAGTTCAAAACCAGCCTGAGCGAGACCCCATCTCTACCATAAAAATAGAAAGAAATTAATTGGCCAACTAATATATATAAATCAGCCGGGCATGGTGGCTTGTGCCTGTAGTCCCAGCTACTCGGGAGGCTGAGGCAGGAGGATTGCTTGAGCCCAGGAGTTTGAGGTTGCTGTGAGCTAGGCTTACGCCACGGCACTCACTCTAGCCTAGGCAAGAAAGCGAGACTCTGTCTCAAAAATAAATAAATAAATAAATAAATAAATAAATAAATAAATAAATAAATAAATAAATTATTGGATAGGTAATTTAAAATAAGTACCATATAGTAAGTATCACAGTATATACAATATGTTTAAAAATAATTATTCATGTATAGACACGCACATATGTGCATTCAATATTACAAATGGTTATTTTGGAATAGTAGAATTATACATAGTATTTATTTTTTGTACGTTCTTTGTATGCTTTATTTTCTACAATAGCCATGCATTGCTTGGATAATCAGGAAAACTGGCCATCTAGAAACAGTTCATTGATTTTCCTTTTACACCAGGGTTTCCATGCAGGGACCTAAGGGCTTAACACTGCCCCACCCCAACAAAGCATGTCCTCCCTCTGCCCCCCAGGACAAGACTCTTGGGCATTTCCTTCCCCCTCTAACTTATCCCGGGCACGTGGAAGCCCTCAACAAATATATTTTGAGCAAATAAATAAACTCTGCTGGCTCCTGCCCCGAACTGGAAACCCCCCAGGAGGGGTAGTGGGGGGCAGCATGCTGTTCATGCTCTCACATGAAGGAACTGAGAAATGACGCCGTGCTTCAGCACGGATCGTGTTTGTTCACGCTCCTCTCAACACTTCCGTCACAGTTTTCTGCAGCCCTCCCAGCCCCGTGGTAAACTGCGCGCGTCAGAGGAGGGGATACGCATGCTCTCCCGTGTTTGTTTTCCCTCTAGGAGATCCCTAGGAGACCGCTGCTGAAATGCAGAGCACATTGGTGTTATTGTGGCCCATGCTTATAAAGGATTTCACAAAACAGACAGGATTGCTTCTGCCATACCTGCGTTCTAGAGATGCTCTTGAGGCCAAATGAGGTGTGAGGTGTGGCGAGTGCTTTAGAGTGATCCAGTGCTTACCCCTATTATGATGTTCCTATGAGTGGCTCTCTTTCTATCAGAGGACCGGCAGATCCCTTCAAGTCAAGGTAGGATGTCGTGAAAACAGAACAGCCGTCGGCTCCCTCAGTGGGCTCTTATTGGGGTAGTCTTATTGGGGTAGACCTCATCGGTTGGCCAAACAAAGCCCGTTTTAAAAGCTCCATTGTATAGAGCAAATACCACATTTATACATAGAGAGAGAAAGGATAGTTTGCCTGCTGAGTTCTCGTTGTCACTAATAAAAATATCCTGCAAATTTTGAACCACCTGACTTGAAACATTCCATACATTCATTGCGTATACCCTCTCGATCTCAATGCAGGAAATCCACAAAGCCACTAAGGAGGGATGTAAACAACCTCCCTTCATCCCTGTCATTAGAATCATTCCCTGCACTGCCCCATTCCCTCACCTTGACTGATGCCATACAGGTGGGTTTCCAGTCTCTCCTGGTCAGACACACACATACCCCTTTAATTCCTCTACCTCAGTCTTTCAAATATTGCTCTTTTTCCCTAAATAAAATGTTCTCTCCAACTTGTCATTTGTGATCCAAGAAAGATTTTGATCATGGTACACCACCACTGTACATGTTTTAGGAAGGAGAGCCATGTTTCCATACTAAATTTGTCTCAATAAAGGGCTAGTATGAATCTCTAGGTGCTAATCTTAGAGAAAAGGACTGAAAATTGGGAGGAGAATCTATTTCCTATTTTCTGCCATTTTAATCATTTGACTTTTTTTTTTTTTTTTACGTTGCCCCTAGCTTACTTTCATGATTTTTTTTTAAGTTATCCACACGGTGGTAAGGTTGAATTGAACAGTTTTCAGGTACAAATATACAAAATTTCAGTTATTTTATGGATTAAAATAAGCATCATGGGCCGGCGCACTTTTCAAACAAATATTTTGCACTTCCCCTACCTTAGTGAAACTTTGTTTCTTCTTCCCTTACTATAACAATATTAATCTGTAATTAATATAATAGCAGTTATTTTCCTGCATTCTCAAGAAGTTAATCAGCTTATCTAGATACACAAAATTTGCTCCTAATATTAAACACAGTCATATTTCATGATGCAAGATACAGTCACTGGAGTACAGCAGTGGTTCTTCTCTCAGTACTACAAGAGACCAGTGACTAGGGATATGATGGGATTTTTTCTTTCCTTTAATGAATCAGTCTCTGGGGCTTGGAGGGTTGTTTTTTTGTTTTGGTTTGGTTTTTTTTATATACAGCCAGCTAGCATTTTACAGCCACATGTGATTAAACATACACACACACACACACACACACACATGCACGCACAGTCCCTGGCTAGGGCAGGGTGGGGCTGGTGAGCTGAGCTGTCTGTGAGCCACTTGTGATCAGTTTTTCCCACTGACCAGAATTATGTTTCTACGAGCATAACTACATTGTTTCCTATACATAAATCAATGAGTGGTAGGTAGCTCTCACACTTTATTAAAAGGATGTATTAACACTTTTAAAGGAAGGATTGCAATTCAAGTTTACAGTTTCCAGCCTGTACTTGTGTCATTTTTGAAAAAAAGGAAATGTTTGCATCAGTTTAATAGACATTAGCTTTATTTTTCAAATCATTCTGTTTTAAAAAGTTTCTATAGGGTTTACAGTTGCTTATAAAAATAAGGCATCCATCATCGTGAAATAGTTGTTTACTTCCTTTCCATATTTCCTCTTATCGGAAAAAAATCCATTTCGTCTTCTAGCAAAATACAATCCACTTTGCTTTGTTATTTGTGAGTTTTTATAAAGTGTATTTGTTTAATATCCCCCAGGACAGAGGTTTAGAACAGTTGCAGGATTAGCAAGAGAAGGTCCTGTGTGTTTGGTGTGCTATTATTAATTTATCTCATCCTTGTTTAGCCTCTACACAGCATGTGAGCCTTCCCCAGTCCTGTTCCATTCATATTCCTCTGCATTCATTCAGAAGTCTGACACTTCCTTTGCCTGGCAGATTAAAGCAGCAGAGTAGGATCTTTTGAATGATGTGCAAAACAGCTTTCTTAGACTAAGCTCCTTGGGCTATGCTAACCACTCAGAAGTTGAACTACTACTCATTTGCCCTAAAAATTAACCAGAAGCTTGGTCTTATTTTCCTTCTTGACAAGTTTTTAAATTTCTTTAAAGTTTAAATGTTTTTTTTGGTGAGGTGTTTTGGTTGGGTTTGGGTTTTTTTGTTTTTTGTTTTTCCCTCTTTCATTTTTAGTTGATCAGGGAGAGAAAGGAAGTATGGGGGTGGAAAAAAAAACAGCCCAAAAGAAAATATGTCAAACAATGAAAAACACAGAATTGTGCTGCTTCTTTCTGTGCTAACCCATCAATAGGTGTTAAGCTGTGATGTTGATCTTTTATTATGTGGCTTATCTAAGATTCCATTATCTATTATTTTCTTCATTTAATACAAAAGCAGTGTTTATTATCACAGGTGCCAAAACACAGAAGGGAAAACAAGCAGAAAGGTTACATTTAGTCACTTTAAGTGGGTTTTCTTTTTTTTTTTTTAAGTGGGTTTTCTATTTGCTTTTTTGCTTTCATTCCCAAGCCAGAAACCCCTAAGCGAGGGGGTGAGAGAGCAAATTGCACTTCTCAGGTGCACCAGTCGCTGAGATAGGCCTGGAAGAACAGGTGCTGAGCCCGAGAAAAGATAAACATTAAGTCACTGTTGGTGAAACAGAATTTAGCTAAAGAAGGACTCTTGAAAATACCCTTGTTCTACTACTGTTCAAACATTTACTAATTGAACCTGGAAGAAAGAAATTTTGGTCAACCTCGTGTAGAATTCCTTGTCCTTTTCCATCTTTAAATGCTATCTCAAAGACCCAAGAGAAAGGGGCCGTTTAAGAAAGAAATGTGAGCTTCGCTTATGGGGTATTTCAGGTATACCTAGTGTGGGCTTAATTAAGCAAATGCAATTTAGCAGTCTTGCATTTGGCAAAACATTCTTTTATGTGTGGTGGGTGTTTATTTTAGGAGATGACTTGCCGGTGGGGCAGAATAGAATGTTTACTACGATGTGACTTTCATCCCTCATTGCGACTCTGTTAGCTGTTACCCATGCCAGGGTAGATACGGGGAGGCTATTAAACCCGAGCATGACAATTTGCAAAGAAATAGGAAGTCTGAGTGAAGCAGATGTTTGGGATACAGTCTGCCTTCCACATATCTGAACCTGTGTTGCCGCATACTTTCAAAGCTTAGCGTTAGTATTTGCACATCTATGAATTATCGGAAGATTTTCAAAAGCACGCTACAGTGACCCAGGAAAGGAGAGACACATACTAGAAATTTAGCCAGGAGCTTATAAAGACATTGCTAATGACTCATATTACATTATCTATATTTGACAGATCTTTTTGGCAAGTTTTTATTGTTTTCTGTTCTTTGATTTGAAGCGATTCCCCCCACCCCTTGTCACAATGAACGGTGGTGCTGGGAGCATTCATTCATTTAGGCGCCCAGCGCAAGCAATAGCTTAGTCGCTTCCTCTCTGAAGGTAGGGAAGTTAATGAGAAACACAGATTAGGGGCCAAGAGCTATTCTGAGATTAAGATAAGGTGTTCTAACAAAAAGCTAACGGGGAAATGAAAGGTTGAGAAAATAATTATACTTTTGGGGGGGGGAAGTGTTAAATGAGGCTCACTAACTTTTAAAAGGTTTTGTATGGCTTTAAATAATCACGTTCTCTGCCGTGCAAGCATTGTGAATGCAATGTCACCTGTCACAATATTTACTGATCAATCTATTTATGCATCTTGTTTAAACATCCTTTAGAATATATACATAGTCTATATAAGAAAATTCCAGAGTCATTGGGGTTTTGTACGAATAGTTCCCATATTTACATGTTAAAATGATCACTGTTGAAAGAAAAACAGAGCTTTCAATATCCTATTTTGGTCACCATCTCTATAAAAAGTCTATGAAACAGCGGAATCACCTTAGCCGGGAGAACAAATTGTCAGACCGCCCCGCCGTGGCATAACTTGAGCACAGGCATCCCACGTGGGGACACGCTCAGAGCCAGCTGCTGGAACAGAGCACTGGGGCCACAGTGCCGAGTCCCTGCAGGGACTTGGGGAACGTGCCCGTCTCCAGATGGCAAGCCCTCGGGGCAGAGCCCTGAGATTCTGAGAAACATGAGGTCTGCTTTATTTAATTTCCTCTCGTTTACCAAGAGTCACAATCTATTTCAGTAAATAAATTCAGGAAATTGGTAAAGCACTTTACTCTGTCCGTCGTGCATAGGTCCTAACAGGGTTGTCACGTTCTTCCCGGCTCCCAGGCTGTTCACAGCCTCCCTCGCTTGCCTGTGGCCAGCTTAGGGCGCCCCTGGGAATGGATGCTGCTGAGCTTAAAGGACATAAACAAACAGAACAGCACACCAGTTTCACAGAGCAGTGCATTTCCTCTACTTTGTCAGTAAAGATTTCTAATTTTAGAGATTTTTCTATATTGATTCTGGTGTTCTTTTCATACGATCCTTTTCCCTTTTCACCCTGGGACTATTTTGCACCTGGGATAAAATAAAAGAAATGATCATTCATTCCAGAGCACCAGCAAGCAGCTCCCCAGCTCTAATCCCTTTTTTTTTTTTTTTTTTTTTGGTTGTTAAAACCCAAGCTGTGAGCTGATCTTAGTAGCGTCAGCTGTGCCCAGAATCAGCCTGTTTTTTTCCTACCTTCATCAGCCACTGCGTGTTGTTTTCCATGATGTTCTCCAGCACTTGCAGCCGCTGCACGGAGTCATCGTAATCCAGGGGTGCGTCCCTCTGCACAGCATTGGACACATAGGAGCTGGAGGAAGAGCGGCAGTTGTCCGTCTCCGGCAGGAGGAACGTGTAGCTGCAGGAGCCGTGCTGGACCTGGTACTGCCTCTTCCCGATGCTATCCATGCTCTTTCGAAAGTTATTGTAGGCTGCGGCCAAGACAAGATCACAGCTCAAAGTAAAGAAAACAATCTGCCACATTCTTTCTTTCTTCAGGGTAATAAACCACCAGCTTAGCAAACCTCAAGGCACATTCGAGTCCAGAGTCCTGAGCTGCCGTCTGAAAGGCAGGGCTAAGCTGCCATGGCCGGGTCCATCGACGAAAGTCTTCTTTTTCCTCCTTCCCCAGTGGCAAACTTGGTTTTCAAGGCTGCCTTCCCTCGCGGCATGCAGTGAACTGTCAGATTGTGGTGGGAAGAGCAGTCCTGCTCGCTGGGGAGGGCAGCATTCGCTTTACAGAGCAGCCTTCTTGCTCCTTTGTCTCTCTCTCTCTCTCTCCCCCCAGATTCTACAGTGTCAGTATACGAATCAATCACTTTCTTTTCCTTATATGATAAGTTGATAAGCAGCCAGACATGTGCAGCGAGCTGCTCCGCCCTCCTGGCTAACCCGTTATCTTCCTGTAGGGGGTCACTAGCCAGGCAACAGGAAAAATCAGCGCAGAATGCCTGCTGTCCAGCCAGGACTGTATATTGCAGAAACCCTCTGGGAAAAAACTGATCAGTTACAGCACCCCTGGGCATTTCCTAGGCACCACCCTAATTAAGTATTTCCTAGAGAGATCGGTTGGTCTCTTTTGTCTGAAACTGATTTCACAGTGCTAAGCTGGCAAAATATCTGAGGTAATAACTTTAATTTTAAAGTACAATGAAAGTTCCTGTTTTTTCCTTTAGGAATAAAAATACTACAAATATGTCAGGACTTTGGTTTATTTTTGTTATTGAAAATAAAGAGGAAGAAGTTTGGCTCTTGCAAACTCTATGCCTTTGCATGGGGAAAATTAGTTTCACCAGTATTACTTGATTTTTGAACTATCAGCTAAGTTACAAAAAATTTTCGTTTTAAGAGATTGGCAGGAAGATCTCACTTTGTTAAATCACGTTAGGAAGGTCAGTTTCTGAGCTCTGACATTTATTTTAAACAAAATAGCCACTTCAGGATTCAAAATAAACTCACAATATACTGGACTGATTAATAATTCATTAAATTACTATGGAGAAATCAGAATTTAAATGCATATTGAGAGGGGAACACAAACTTTATAACATCAGGATTTGTTCAGATCGCATCATTTTGTAATGTATTATCAATTACATTAGTCCCAGGCAGTGTTGGCAAATCACTTCTCCTTTTTAATTAAGCTCTAGTGTCCCTTACCTTTAAAATTCACGGGTTGCACTAACTTCCAAGATATTTCTATTTCAATTCTATGGCTCTGTAAGTCCTACAAGTTACTTCCTTTAACAACTAAAACTTAATACTTCAGAGATTAACAATATGTTAACTCACCAGCCCAAGCGTATGTAGGGAAAAAACTTCCAGCCTTTGCTGTGATCTGTTTATCTCAGTGTACAAGATTTATTATTCCCAGTGAGGGTAGAATATCTGGTACACTAACTTAATGGACCACGTCAACCCTTGAAAGCCAAGTATCAGTCTGTATTATGCAAGACCAACTTGCAGAGAATTAAAGAAGTATGATTTTAATTCATAGGTAACTGTAGAATTAGTACATCTAATTTTGTTTTCCTTGGATCTTTTTTCAGGAGACCTAATTAGACCTTTTAAACAATTCATCCCGTCAATGGACTGACTCCCAAATTACCTCTAGAACAGGGGCTCTTAACCTGAAGTCCATAGACGGAATTCATGGGGCTCATGAGCTTGGATGGAACAAATATATATATCTTTTTCACTAAGCTGTAACTGAAATACAGACTTTCCTGTATCTACGAATAGTGAACAATCGAAAGTGTCTATATCTGTGACTTTCTCATCGATCGAAATCATAGATATTTTTATTTTCTATCAGTTATACTTGGCACTACATTGTCATTAATATTAAACCCATCCCTAGATCTTGCTATTGAATATTTGAATAAAGCAGCACAGATCGTCTTCTGAGAAAGGGTTCTCTGGCATGGGAAAGCTGGAATGCATGCCCTAGAAGGGTCACGTTAGTATAAGAGAGAGTTTGATTCCACCAAGTTCCTGGTACATGGTTTCCACTGAGGAAACATATTGGAGAAAATCTGCCTATTCAGACAGTGAAGCGTAGAGGAAAGCATGTATTACATATAACAGGTCTTGAAGACTAGGCCTGTGTTAGAACCCTGGTTCTGTGTGACCTCCAGCACATGCTTAACTTCTCTAAGCCTCAGTTTCCCTACTTGTAGAACAATGATCATCCTTTCTCTGTAGGGATTTTGGGATTAAGATGATATTTAATCCTAAATGTTATATAGGAATATTAATTCCCCCTTTATAGGCACTTTCCATTAAACAGAAATCAGTTCTTCTGACATCACATAGTGCAGCTGTGCTGTTCTCTGACTGAATGTGAAGCAGTAGCCTAGGGTGCAAATTTTTTCTTCAAAATTTATTTCCTGTTTGAAAAAGCATATTATAAGGTACTGATGTTGCATACTGTGCTCCAGACAAATAGGATGGTTTAACAGGAAGGAACAGGAATAGGACATACCACGAGTACTTTTTGTCTACCAGTTTTGTGTCAGACACTCTGCTGGGCACTAGAGTTAAAGATTGATACCGCTGGGTTTCTGACCTACAGAAGCTGATGGTGTAGGGAGGGAAAGAGACCTATAAACAAATAGGGTGCAATAAGAGAAAGATCTGTGAGTGCACACAGAAGGAAGATGATGTTGCTCCTGGGGGACCCTGGTCGGGCATGCAGGTGGCATGGACCCTGTCCTCATCTGGCCCCTCAAGATCAGAACATGGAAGGAGCAGCTCTTTGTAGATCCCTAAATGGAAACTACTAGAACCCGAGAGTCAGGAGAAGCTCTCATTAGACCTGGAGCCGGCAAGCTTTTTCTATAAAGGGTTAGATAGTAAATACTTTGGGCTCTACAGCCCTGTCCCAGCCACTCAACTCTGCTGTTGTAGCGCAAAAGCAGCCGTTAGACATCACATACGTGAACGAGCGTGGCTGGGTTCCAGTAAAGCTTTATTCATGGATATTGACATTTAGATGCCTCGTAATTCTCACATGGCATGAAATATTCTTCTCCGGATTTTTTTCCCCAACCATTTAAAAATATAGAAACGATTCCTAGCTCACAGACCATTGGAAACCAGGCGTGGGTGGCAGTTTACTGACCTCCAAGTTAGAACGGGGGTCTGCCAGGGGTATAGGAAGTGGCCAGCAAGGGGTCATCCACCATGCACAGCCAGCATGAACTGGGAGCTCCCCGCTGCCTCAGCCCTCAGTGAGGCTCCGTTCAGAACGGGGAAGCATGAGACATGCCAGGGAAAGGGGCAGGAACATTGCCCAAAGAGAAAGTGCCTCTTCGAAGCTAGATATGAAATGCAACGTGGGGAAGAAGTACTAGGAAAATGGCCCCAGTGGAGGGCACAGGCTGCATTGCAGGAGTAGCAGAGACACTGGTGTGGTCAGACAGGGTCCGCAAGGCCACTGGCCAGCACAGCCTGGGGGAGCCAGCTGGAGACCCTCCAAGGAGCCTGGAGCCTGCGTTGCCGTGGGCCAGGCCTTCCTGCTCCCTCCCACCCAGGCCTGGGGGGAAGAGGCCAAAGGCAGCTCAGAACTTGCTCCACTCTCGGGCTTGACTGCGGGTCCCCGAACTGCTCATTTCCAAGGAAAATCTTGGGTTTTCTTCAGTGACTTTCAGACAGGATAGCTTACAGCAGGTGAGGCTATAAAATGAGAAATACTGTTGCAGGCTTCCCAAAAGCACCCTGCTTTCCCAGCCACTTTTCCCCCCTAACAGTTCTGCTGAACACCTGTGCACAGTGTTATTTTCCTAATAATGTTTGTTTTCTCCCCCCATATTGTATGTCGTCACCTAACATTTCAGAGGCTCCCATTCATTCCCTGTAAAACTAAAAAGACCAGTTGCTGACACCCCTAAAGAAAGAGATCGATATTACAAAGAATTTCCATGACTGGCCCCTTTGCTTCATTCTGCCCTGTTACACCAAAGGCCCTGGCACCCAAGGGTGTCCTGAGGGCTGTGACCTCTCTGCCCACCCAGCCCTGAAGAGCAGGTCCATGGTGGCACAGACCTGCTACTATCTGGGTGGTGGAATCAGACCCCACAGCCTCACAGAGGCCCCAGGTCCTCCAGAGCAATCTGTGTGGCTGTAACAGAAGCCAGAAACCAAAAAAGGATGCCGACCTTAAGTCAGCGCAAAGTGGGGCAGCCCCCAGCTGTGGGTTGCCAAACAGAATTTGCAAGCGGACCCACGGGACCTCTGCTGTTCTCCAGTGGGCCAGTTTAATAGTCGGTATTTAACCAGGTCAAGGGATGGATGTGGGACCACCAACCTGAGCCAGGGCCAGAGATGGCGTTGCTTTCCCAGCCTAGAACATGCCGACAATACCCGTGACTGCGTGTTTTGAAAATGCCCTGCCTAATTGAAAAACATGCGGAAAGTGGTCAAGTTGTACCTAGAGGCACGTTGGTGCCCTGCCTTTATAGGGTAGTTTGTGCTGGGGCTGTTTTCACTCGGTCCTGGGCAGCCCCACCTGAGCCAATCTCCCGCCTGCACATCAGCCCACCACCCACCTGCTGGAGTCTGCTGTCCTTATCCCATCGCCGCCGCAGGCTTCGGAGGCGGTGACTGGGGCGGGCTTATTCTGCCAGCCTGGCTTTAATTTTTGGAAAATGACATTTTGGTAGATGAGGAAGTTTTAGTGCCTTAATACTGCAAAAAATGAAGCTGGGACACTGTGTTTCGATTTTAGCCATTTGCAGATGGGCACACTTGGGACTCTTGGGCGCCTGGCTAGAGTTGGGAGGGAAGTTTGAGACATCTTGGCCATCTCTCCTCTCTCCCTGTGCCCAGCTTAAAATTGGCTTAATAAAAGTCAGTCATTATATAGGGAAACCATTAGAAAGTTCACTGGACATACAACTGTTGTTAGAGAAAAAGTTATTTTTGCTACTTTTTCCACCCAAATCGTATGTAATAATTAATGAGAACTAAATAAGCAGCCACAACAGGCCAAAAAATTCATCTTTCTGAAAGGCTCATTATAATAGTGATTCGTTTAGATGCCTCACAGGTGATCTCTGTTTTTGCTCCATTTTGATATATGTGGAACTGGAGTTGAAGAACCACAGTTGCTGTCCAGAGCCATTTTGCAAAAGCGTTTTATTTGTCAGCTGTTACCATGCTCCAAAGCTGCTCATCAGTTTGAATTAATATTAAACCCTGAATCTAGAATGCTGTAAAAAATAATTCCCAGCCATGGAATTTGAAAAAAAGTACCAAAGGAAAGCCCCTTCAAGTTACTGTAAAGATAGAAGAAAAGGAAGAAAAGTATAAACACACATGCATAAACATGTAAGGTAGATGCAGCAGATAAGGAAAACAAGGCTCCTCGAGGTGAGAGGACAGAAATTCCCTGAGCCAAGTGCATCTGTATGTCTTTCTTTTACATTAAAAGTGGTGGATTTAAGGAGAATTTAAAGCAACAATTTTACCTTAATTTTAACATGGCAAAACTCAACCTCCTTATCGCCACTTAGTACTGGCTGTCCCCTCTGTGCAGTACAAACACACATCCCTAGTGACAGAATCCATTTTACTGCCAAAGACTCTCTGTGGCCTTTGGTCATCTTGAGCTGGGGCCACTGGGTCTTGTGTGGAAGCTGCCATGCATCGCATCACAGACCTGTGGCATCTGTGGACCGGGACCGTCCTATTACAAGTGCAGAAACCAATTCCTTAATGCAGAATCGACGTCAAATTGTCACATCCTGTGATAGCTTAGGACAGATTCCCCGGAAATCCAACGTATTGTCTAAGTGCATCAGTTAAGCTTTACATATACATTTTCATTGTTTGGGTTCAAACGATTCTTTTCTGCTTTTTTTTTTTTTTTTTTTTTTTTTTTGCTTCTTTAATTTCATCCCATGGAGATAGCTGGAACGGTGTGGTGCACATTTTGGAATAGAAAGTTTCTGAGATGAAGTAAGATGCCTAGTATAGCACAATTTCCTGTTCTAGTTCCAATTAAATATAGCATTTGACAAAAAAATAGCTGGGCCAGTATATTTAGAGTATAAATTAAAGGCCGTCCGCTTGGAATTGGGCGTTGGCTCCATAGCATTCACCTTTGTGAAAGGTGAAGAAATGTATATTTTGTTAAAATAAGTATCTGACTGCCAAAGGAGGAGAAAAAGCTCTTTGCCAGATGTGTTTTCAGGCCACTTCCTTTCCTGGGAAACAGCCGCTTCCCCTGCATTACGAGTTGTGTTTTCATTCCCGAGTAGATAGAGTAAGTGCAGAGAATTAGAGGACCGATGCAACGATAGATAGCCTTATCTCTGACGATTATCTTCTCCTCGCAGCTGCGTAACTTCTGTTTGACACAGAACCACAGAAACTGTTAGTGGGTTCATACTGAGGGAAGGATCGGCGTTATTAATATGAGAAAATCTTTTTATTGTTCATGTGACTTCTCAGGTGCTTGGCATTCTTATTTAGGTGACAAGTTCCAAGTACTCATTCATTCTAATTATCTGAGTGTTTACTACAAAATTATGTCTGAATGACATTTAGAAAGGACAGACTTTTTTTTCAAGGAAACTTAAAAGATTCCTGTATCTTTTACAGTTTACACTGCCATGAACCAGGGTAACATCTGCTAAACAACTTTTTATATTTTAAAGCCATGTTGTATATCATATGTAACTTTAAGGAATTTGAAAGGAAGAGCTTTTTATTTACTAGTAACTTGGATAAGATTTCGCCATAAATTCTTTGAATTTTTTGGAATATTTTACTTTATATAATTCTCCAGTTATATAAGTTTTCTCCAAATGCTGTTTGATTTTTAAATGTTTTCATTCTTTAATATTTTTATGGAATATTTTATCTTCCCATCACAAAAATGCCAAAAAAAGATGAAAGTCACAACTTTTAAAAGGCAATGGATAAACTTCTAAAACAATAGATGAATGCATCAGTCTGATAATATTTCTGCCAGTAATTCTGTGTCCTGTTGTCTTCCCTGTAGAAAGAAATGCTGGCTGGGCGCGGTGGCTCACACCTGTAATCCTAGCACTCTGGGAGGCTGAGGCGGGCGGATTGCTCGAGATCAGGAGTTCGAAACCAGCCTGATCAAGAGCGAGACCCTGTCTCTACTATAAATAGAAACAAATTAATTGGCCAACTAATATATATAGAAAAAAAAATTAGCCGGGCATGGTGGCTCATGCCTGTAGTCCCAGCTACTTGGAAGGCTGAGGCAGTAGGATTGCTTGAGCCCAGGAGTTTGAGGTTGCTGTGAGCTAGCCACGGCACTCACTCTAGCTTGGGCAACAAAATGAGACTCTGTCTCAAAAAAAAAGAAAGAAAGAAATGCTAAACATTTTTTTCAATGGATTGATGTCAATGTTTACTCTTTTACCCGTGACCTGTGTTAAGTAAAATAAAATCTTTCCTTTAACTAACACAATATTTCATTAGATATTGAGGTGGGTTGATTAGTTATAATTTTACATCAAATGTTCCTAAATCCATTTCAACATAATTGTAGAAAAGTCAGACTCTGTTGCCTCTGAAAAATGTGCCCAGTCTTTGTCAGAACCATTCTAATAAAGAACTGTCTAAATTTCTTACAGAATGAATTTATTTGAAAGTGGCTTAATGCCAACTAGATTAGTCTTCATTTAATCTAAATTTATAAAAATTTTTATCTTAATTATTGAGAAACTTTTTTTAAAAAGATAAAAATGTCGTATATACTATTTACATTAAGATATATTATCTCTCTTGGTTATAGGTTAACATAAATAAAATTGCTTATGTCAAAAAAGTAAAAAAAAGCACATGACCTTCTTTTGGTATTCCTGTCCATCTGGCTGACTTAATATGAAAAAATCTTCCTGTGGGAAATTAGGCTTGATTACAGAGTTATATGTACAAAAAGTAGTTTTTGAAGGATTTTATTAGATTTATAATAAATAGTTATACATAAAAGAAAGTGATGTTTGCTTTAAGTGTATAAAAATACTCCATTTCATTCTTGTCCCCTTGTGAATCTTAGCTGTCCGATGATGGTTCAAACCTTCCATAATAATCTAATATGTATATTCTTCACTTTTTCTCTTAACTGCTATCTCAAGTGATTTGTTTGGTATGCCATTAATAATAACCGTACTTCCCCAATATGTTCCATTTCAAGGAGAGGATCTAAAGTCAAAGAAAGACTGATACAAAAGAAAAAATAAAAGGAAGTAAATTGTACAAAGACTGTAAAAAGAGGACATTTATAGCAGTATTAAGGTACCAAGTTCCTGACATCTGTTTCCCTCAAGAAAAAAAAATTCAACAATGTTTTTTGAGAACGCAAAACTATTCTAGTAGAATATTTACAGAAAAAAAAAATAAGTACTTTCCCCAAAAATCCTCATGCACATTTCAACTACCTTTTAAATTTATATATCGAAAAATCTTACATGGCTACAATGAAAGTTATTAATAAAACAAAAATCTGCAAGAGATGATACCCATTTGAGAATGCAAATATCAAACCCACTTGTAATACTCACTGTCTCCCTCTGCTGGTCTCATAACAAGTGACAGGCAAAACTATCTATGTTGTTTAAAGTTGTTAATAGAAATGATAGGTAATTTAAAACCTAAGTTAACTACAGCTAATATAACCTGGAATGCTTTCCAGCTTTAATGAAAAAGAACATTAAACTATATACAGAAATTAAACATTGATGCACACACACATGCACACCGTGAAAAAATATTTTTAAACATTCATTTAGCAAACACAGGGATACAAGCTTTCTCTGTATCCTCTGGTGATAAGTTTATTACTATTGTGATGGCAGAAAAAGTACAGGTCTGTACTGTCTGCCTTCATAAGGAGTGAATTTAGAGACCCAGTCCTGCTGGCAGCAAGTTTACAGTCTGACAAGACAGGCTGCAGTTACAGGAACGGGTGGAGGAGATGTGATTTGAGGCAGGGAGACCAGAGCAGAAGCTTCTACAGTAATTCAGGTCAGATGCTATGTCGGCCTGGGCTGGGATATTAACACAGAGCTGGAGAATATTTAGAGGGACAGTCAGTCGTAGGCCTTCTAGACTAATGGGCTATGGGGATTCCAGTAATGGGGTTGGTTTAGTATTGGAATTGACTCTTCCACTTAAAACAACTAAAAATGCTGGGTAAAATAATTTAAGAATCATTTTTAAAGCATCAATGAAATGACAAGAAAAAAAGCAAATATCAGGCCCAAATTTAAGTGAAGGCAGAGTGAAGTGAAATATTAAATAGCTTTTCCCTGAGTCATTTGCCAAACCTAGCAAACCTTAGCCTATTTTTTTTTTTCAAGTCCTGAGTGGCCCACACAGACAGGAGAGGCCACTGAGAGACTGCCTTCCAGGAGGACTCTATCTGCAGTGTCTAGGTGAAGCAGGATTAAACCTGCCCACCCCCACCCCTCCAGAAGAATACAAGAAAATGCACCGTGACATTAAGCAGAACCAGAAAGGGGGAACCCATCCCTGAGAATTGTGACTACAAGCTCACCGTTTTTAGTTTTACAGCACAAGTTAGGGGTCATACAAAAACCACAGTGAATTGTTCTAAAATAGTCCCAGACTGATAATATCAATCCCCCCAACCCTCAAAGGTTTGTGGTGGAAGCAAATGAGAACCTCTCTGAAAGAAGGCACCTTCCTCGTAGGCCTCAAAAAATTCTTACGGACAACTTCCCAGGGAAGACAAACAACTCACAAAAATAAATAAGCACACAAGCAAACACAGTGCCATTAGCAAAAATCAGCAGAAAGAATAAGGAAAAACAGATTGGCAAAAACTTCAAATATGGAAGCTATCAGCCACATTTTATTAAAATAACCATCCTTACTGTATTAGTTTCCTAGGGCCACCGTAACAAAGTACCTTAGGGTAAGAGAAATTTATTTTCTCACAATTCTGGAAGCTAAATGTCTGAGATCAGGGTGCTGGCAGGGCTCTGGCCTCTGCAACCTGTAGGGAGCCCTCCTCGCCCCCTTCCAAATTCTTGGTGATCTTCAGCCAGCAGCCACAGGACTCCAGTCTCCCCTTCACCACCACGTGGCATCTCCTGCGTGTGTCCTCGTGTCTTCACGTGGCCGTCTTCTTAAAAAGACACAGTCATATTGGATTAAGAGCCGCCCTGCTCCAGCATGGCCTCATCTGAACTGGTTCCACGTGCAGCAACCCTAGTGACAAGGTCGCTGAGGTCCTGGGGGCCAGGTCTTATATCTTCTCTAGGGGGCACCATTCTACCCCAAAACACTTACCATGTTTAAAGAGATAAGATTTTGAAAACACTTAAAGGGGGTAGAAAACTAAAGAAGAGAAAACCTTGCAGGTTTGAGATGAAAATGTAAAGAATACAGTAATTGAAATTTACTGTTCGAAGATCGTGTTTAACAAGATTAGACACGCCTGAAAGGTGACTGGCTGCACTGAAAGGTAAGTCAGACGAAGTCATCTCGGGTGCAGCACAGAGACCAGGCTCGAACGGCAAGGACTTGCAGGGAGGAAGGCGGGATTCTGGCCAAAGTCCAGCCGGAATTCCAGAGGGAGAAGAAAGAGGGAAGAGGGCAGGCAGTATTGGAGGACATAATCGCTGAAGATTTTCCCAAAATCATGAAAGGCACCAAGCTGCAGATTCAAAAAGCAACAGTGAATGACAAACAGGACAAATAAGATTGGATTAAGCAGCAGGAGGGAAGAGTCAAGAATAACTGATTCTCCAGTTTCTGCCCTGGCAGCTGGACAGACAGATGGTGACACTCAAGGTTCCGGGGAGGAAAGCCAGCCAGGGAGGTGATGGATGCAGCTCCGTACAGGTTCAGTTTAAATTAGTTGTGAAACATCCAAGTAGAGCCTTCCTATGATTATGTGGGTCAGAACTCAAGAAAGCCATCTGGGCTGGAAGCAGGAAGACCTATGTTCATGATCAATCTCGATACCAGCCTCAAATGATCTTTAATATTGAACAGGATAAGAAAAGAATAAGAACAGCTTTATAAACTGAATAAAGCTTAGCGATCTGGGTTTTTCTATTTAAAGTAAAACAGCAAAGTGGCTCTGTCATCAGTGACCCTTGGCCAGTTTCACTGCTGCAGGTTCTGTTATCTAGACTTCAGCTCCAGAAGAGACAGACAATGAGGGTAAATAAAGAAGACCTACTCTGGGCAGTAAAAAGGTACTTCATAGTGCCTATAAGATGTTGCAAGTGATTAAAAATAGAACAAAATCTATAAGATGCAATTATAGCATGGCGAATTTTCATAGATTTGTCATTTCTTTGAGGGCCTTTGTTGTGGGTTGAACTGTGTTCCCCCAAAATTCCTGTGTTGAAGTCCTGATCCCCAGTACCTAGGAATATGTTCTTGTCTGGAAGGAGGGTTGCTGCAGGTGTCAATAGTTAAGATGAGGTCAGACGGAATAATGAGGGCCCCTCGTCTAATGTGACTAGGGTCTTTATAAGAAGATGCCATATGAAGACAGAGACGAGGGGAGAATGCCATGTGACAATGAAGGCAGAGATCAGGGTGGTGCTTCTACAAGCCAGAGATTGTGATCACCAGAAGCCAGGGGAGAGTCCTGAGACAGATTCTCCCTTGCAACTTCCGGAAGGAACCAATCCTGCCCCACACCTTGATCTCAGACTTCTGCCCTCCGAAACTATGACAGACTAAATTTCTGTCTCTTAAGCCAGTCAGTTTGTGCTACTTTGTTACAGCAGCCCGAGCAAACTAATACAGCCTCCAAAAATAGTTAGTAATAGAAAGGGAATTAAAACATGTTACTACCATGCAGCCTCCACCAAACACTTCTGCCATGTGTTTCTTATGCTGCCTGTTTAACCTTGGGGTGGGGAAATAGTCCAGGCAGCTCTTGGTTTTTTTTTGTTTGTTTGTTTTTTATGACCTCTTATTATGGAGGTACAAATATTGTAAGGGTTACATATCTTGCCCCTATGCCAGAGTTTCTAGCGTGTCCAGCCTCCAGGTGGTGCGCACCGCACCCTCCCTGTGAGTACATACCCTCCCCCTCCGCCCCCTTCCACCTGCCCACCTCCCAGTAACAGATTTTTTTTTAGACATTTTGGTTGCAATGTATATCTTTGCCTCTCCCTAAAAAGGGATAGAGTTAATCCCTTCACCCCAACAATACTCGCCACTTCCTTAAGATGTGGGTGTCCCCCCAGTCCCTGTTGAACACTACCGTTTTTTGAGCACCATAGTTTTAGTCAGTCAGTACCAATTTGATGGCAAGTAGATGCATAGCCCATTTTCCAGATCTTGTGTCGTCTTGCTTTGTATTACGGGCTTAAACTTAATCCAGGATAGCTTAAAATGTGCTAGCTTACTGTCGAACTGTGCAAAACTTCGTGCTGCAGCAGAAAAACTGTTTCCTAAAAGTCTTGAGGCTCCTTTAATTGCATTCAACCTGTGTAAGACTGTCCTTCATGCAGGCCCCGCCCAAACACCACTCCCTGTCTCTCTGCGGGAAGGATGGAGCCCCCACAGGGGCTGGGCCAACCTCAGGCCCCCTGAGCTTGTCCTCTGCTGTGGTATTGCTGTGAGGTTAGTTGGTGATGGCTTGGTATCCTCACTAACCTGCAGATGCATTGAAGTCTGGGGTCATCCCTTGTTGGACTGCCCCTCCTGTCGTGGAAGGACCGCTGTGCATTCATCTCAGCTGCACCTGCTCACACAAACGCAACGGCGTCTATGATGAAATCTGAGGGACGCCAGTGTAGGCCCCTCCTGTTCTGCAAAACTGTTTATCTGAGCTGCCTGCTGCAACAAGGCTTCCTTGGCCATGGAGCCTGAAAGTCCTGCCCCTGGAATCATGCATGCTCTGGAGGGGTCGCAAGACACTCCCTCAGCCCCAGCCGTCTTGGGTTCCCCTTATGTTAAATAGTAGCCATGGCCAGGGTGCTGTGACGCTGTCCTAAGCCCTGGCCTAATGAGCTGAATTAATCCTGGGAGCTGGACGCTGCTTACTTGGAATATCTGCAGTGCCCGTGCCACGGCCTCCTTGCTCAGGGCTTCTGTTCTCCACACTGTGATGTTGCTGGAATGTTTTAAATGGGCTTCTGTCTTCCGATCACCACATGTGCTCCAGGGCCTGGTGCGTTTGGGCGAAGCCACTGAACGTGTAGCCCAGCAGCTCCAAACAAGTAAATTATCAAATGCACAGCACTTGATGCAGAATAGATTGTCCCTGGCAACCACATTCACCTATTCCAAATGTGTAGATGATTCAGATGACTGTCTAATAAATATACTAGGACTTAAATAATTAGAAGAAAGTGTTGTCCTCTAAGATAATTTTTCGAGATTGTGTACACTTACTTGGCTGCCCCTATTCAAAACGTATTTAGAAATGCTCTTGGACAGCTGCCATAAGCTGAGGGGCTTGCATTTGAATGTCTTCCATGGTGATAAATCTTTGCTCATTAAAGGCAGGATAATTTTTAACATGCCTCAAAACTGCAGTGCTCAGGTTTAGCAGGTGGCTAAGTGCAATGCTGTAATATTATGATCCTACTGGTTTTCTGTGTTGATTCCTTAATTTCAGTTTGACAAATGTAAAAGATGTTTTGCTGATTGTACAGGAGATGCAAATTAGGGCATCTTCAATGACCTTATAGTCTAGAAAGATCTTTAGGTGATTCTCATTGATGTCACCACCGATTTAAGCAACCCAGAGCCTAATTAATCCAAAATCTGTGTCTTCCACCTACCTCCAAAGTAGCTATAAGAAAAGTCAAACCCTTCTGAGACTGAGTGTCATGGGAAACAGGTCTGCTTTGCCTGCAGACTCTCCCATGAGACAGCAGAATACCTCCTGCATCTCTGAATTTGAAATGAGGGGTTTCCCTGCCATGTTTAGGGAGAGCCTCACTCCCCTACTGAGTAGATCAGAAGTGATCTCTCCTTTCACCAACAGCTAAAAATACCATACTGGCACTGTTTCCCAGACACTTGACCGTCCTGATAAACATTTGGACCATGATCTGTGAGAAGAATGAGCCTGAACCACTGTGATGGCTCATGGGAGAGGGAAACGAGTGGAAATTCTTTCCCAAACTGGTATTTCTAGGAAAACATTCAGCCAGAACCTGCAGATGTTCGCTATCCAATATCAATTCTAAACAACATTTTAGTTGGCAAAAGAAAAGTGAGAAAACAAGGCTTGAAGCCTAAAACTTTGGGAAACCCCTGTCCATAATGTGCTTATTTGGGCCTTAAAAATATGCTTGTTTTCAGAACATAATAACTAATATTCAACTTTTCTCTGCCTGTTTTCAGAATACATTTCTATGTCTTCATACTTAAAAGGGAAAAATACTTGATCATTTTATAATATAATCTAGATCACAAACTATGTAATTGATTTTTCCCCCTTTTTCAGAATAAACTATTTCATTACCACCAAAATGCCAGCAATGTGGAGAAAATAGAATAGTCAGTAGTAAGTCAGCAGTACAAAAATCAGCATGGAAGATGTATACCTTGGACACCTGTCAACCAAGAGTAACCCAGGGAAGCCATCTACAATTTCGAACGTACCGTGATCCACAGAGAGGAGAGTTACGGCTAAGCAGGGCCTCCTGAAAGCTTCTCAGTGGCAAATACAGGCTCGTGCAGGGTCTGAGCAAACGTACCACTTCTCAACACTAAACCCCAGGCTTGTCTGTAATTGAAATCCTCAGATTGGTACATTGAATTTGTAATTAAAAGTCACGTATTGATTTCAAAATCAATACACACTTTAAAAATAATACCATAGCGGCCGGGCGCGGTGGCTCACGCTTGTAATCCTAGCACTCTGGGAGGCCGAGGCGGGCGGATTGCTCAAGGTCAGGAGTTCAAAACCAGCCTGAGCGAGACCCCGTCTCTACTATAAAAAAAAATAGAAAGAAATTAATTGGCCAACTAATATATATATATATATATAAATTAGCCGGGCATGGTGGCTCGTGCCTGTAGTCCCAGCAACTTGGGAGGCTGAGGCAGTAGGATTGCTTGAGCCCAGGAGTTTGAGGTTGCTGTGAGCTAGGCTGACGCCATGGCACTCACTCTAGCCTAGGCAAGAAAGCGAGACTCTGTCTCAAAAAAAAAAAAAAAAAAAAATAATACCATAGCCAGGTGCAGTGGCTCACACCTGTAATCCCACACTTTGGGAGGCCAAGGCAGGAGGATCCCTTGAGCCCAGGAGTTCAAGATCAGCCTGGGCAACCTAGAGAGACCCCATCTCTGAAAAAAAAGAAAATTAGCTTGGCGTGGTGGTGGTACATGCCTGTGGTCCCAGCTTCTCAGGAGTCTGTAGGAGGAGAATCACCTGAGCCCAGGAGTTTGAGGTTGCTGTGAGCCATGATCGTGCCACTGCACTCTAGCCTGGCCAACCCTGTCTCTAAAATATATATACGTAAAATAATACTACAGAATTAGAAGCTCCGGAGGGAGAAGGACTCTCAAGTTCATGTGGTGCAGCCACCCGTCCGAGATGTGAATTCCTCTTCCTTGTGAAATGTTTATATTCATATCACAATCTAGGGTTTAGCGAACCATAAAAAGTCAGAAGTTAATGCAAACAAAAGTCACCCACAAAACATATTTCAACTGATTTAAAAGGAGACATAGCAGATGGAGATTATTGTGAAAAGAACTCTTACTGGGATAATCCTTTTTTATTTTAATCTCTGCTTATCCCAATCCTTTTAGTTGTGTATTCAATACACTCCAAATCTATGATAAACTTGTAACCAGAGCACAATTCATTCCAGCCCTCTTTTAGACCATTATAACTGAGGGAGGAAAAAAAATGAAAAAGGGTTGCCTTATAAAGCATTTCTCAGTGTTGGCTACAATTCACTTAACCTTTTCTAGAATTTAACACTATATAAAGCAGTTTGTAGTGATTTTTTTTGTGCAATGGCTTTATAATACAATGGTCCTGTCCTGCTTGCGTTTTCCAAATACAGTCATATTCTGACAAGATTTAGCTATTTTGGGAAGTCCTTACTTGCTAACACAGTTCTAATAAACTGGTTGGGTCCAACTATGTCCCCTAGTTACATGCATACCCCATACTTGATTAACAAATAACAAAACAGAAGCAATCTCTGAAGTGCCCAAGAGCCTTTAAAGGCCCAAATACAATAGAGGATACTTCCTGCAGAGTCTTACTGGCGGTTTTGACCAGCATGACTCAATGGATCAGCAGTGTGGGGGCACAATAGGACTCATGTTTTATAAATATAAGCTATTCTCCAGCAAGTCCATTTGCATGTTGGTGGCAAAACTATGTTTTTCTAATATTTTCAGTCTCGTCCACAATGCCTCGGTTTCCTGAATTTTTCTGTGGCAAACAAAGGACTTATTCAATAATGCAAAGAAAGTTCTTCTCCTAGTCGGGGCTCCACAGGGAGTGGGTTGGGGGTGTCTGACTAATGCACAGCCAGGTGAGACACTGAGTTCCACGTGGGGCGAGAGCTGCGGCCACCACAGCTGTGGTCCCAGGAGCTTCCTGTTTCAATGGGACGGTTTGGGTGGGCGCCCCAGGGAAGGAGACTGCGTGTGTCACCACAGCTGGAAGTGCACCCAGCCCTCACAGCTGCCCGGGAGCCTCTTCCCGGGAGCACAGGCTCGTCCGGGTGCCCATGGCGTCTGGAGCCCGTGTCTCCGCCCACCCCTGCTGCCTCAGTTTCACTTTCAGCTCTTAAGACACACAACCAGTATGCTCTGGAAGCTTTCTGTACTCCTCCCAAGGTTTGCCTTTCTGAATTTCAAAAACAAGAAGCTCTGTAAATAGTTTTTGTAAGCAAATAGTAAATAATTTTTTTCTTTTATGAAAACGTATTTGTGACGTCAAGGCATCGCTTTCACCTCCGTCATCGCTGCCGATTCCCACACACAGTACCCTTCCTCCTCTTTATAAAGTTAGGTCCGTTGGCTAAACAACCTGGCCTGCACTCTGTGCTTCCTGACCAATCACGCCACGGGGTTGCAGGGCAGGTTTTTAAACACAGGAGTTTAGTTTCTCTAACGCAGAAGCTGGCCCACAGCTCAGTAACCGTGTGCACTTTTCAACTGCACGTCCTCATGTCAACCCAAGTTCACTCGTAGATGTAGCTGCAAAGGTTGTTCTCACAGCAAACAAAGCTGTCTTTCCTTTAAAAGACAGCTGGGCAGCAATACAGCTGGGACCAGCTAACTTTCTCAGGCCACTCTAAGGGGATAGTTTTGCATAAACAAAATATACTCTCTGCTACCTGCCCCTTCTTTAAGGGTGGGTCCAGGCCCCACCCTGTCCTCCTGCCACCTTCATGTGCTTCCTTGTGTAATAACTAACCTCCGCGGTCACAGGGGCCTACTGACACAGTCCTGTAGCGTCTAAGTTTGTATGGAAAGACACAACTGTTCTTTCAGCAAAGGGTTACTGAGCACATGCTTGGTGCCAGTCACGGGGCCTAGAAATGCACGTGTGAGGGTATTTCCGGCCAAGAGAACACAAAATAAAGGCACATGGGGAGAAACACTCCTGGTGTAGAGAATACACCATGAACACTTCTGGAAGGACCAGGGGACATGGATAAAGCCAGGAATGGAAGACTGAGTGCTGGGCTGAGAGCTGTTGGTTTCTGCAAGCAACAGGAGCTCTGACAGCCTGTGAGCAGGTTTCAGTAAGATTGACCTGACGGTACTGTCCAGGATGGGCTAAAGGGATAAGGGATTTGGACACACCTTCTGAATCCTGTCACTGGCTTTGGTCTCATCCTCCCACCATGCAGATGTCCTGACTTAGCGTTCCCCGTGATGATTCCTGTCTGAGGGAAACGCTCCTGCTAGCAGAGCCTGGCAGTGGCCTGGGGACTCCTCTGCCCGCAGCCCGGACACCCCACACTTGTCACTCACCCAGAGTAGGGACCTGCACTTCTGTCTCTCGGTGTTGGAAATGGCCATTTATTGTGTTGTGGATGACGTGTACTGGTTTGGCGTGAGTGTGCTTTGAACATCTCTGGTGGTCTGAATTATATAGACCAGAAGTCTGTATGATGCCTCTTTTATGGAAAAAAAAAGTTTTTTGGAAAAGAAAAATGACTCACTGGAGTCTGGCATATATAGAGCCCTTATGATTGACTTCTAACCTGGCCATGTTGAATTCCAACTGGATGTCCTCAGACTTTACTATCACAAGATATGCTTCTGGCTCAGAATTTGTTTTGTCTTGTGTTATTTCAGCTCGAGATTCTTGTTCCCCAGCTTTATTGGGTTATAATTTCCATTCAATAGAATTCATCCTTGGCGTGTGGTTCGATGGCTTTTGGCAACTGTGTGAGGTTATGTGATCAATCACTGCACCAATGATATCATAGAACACTATTAAATCCTCATCTGGTGCTTGCTAGACATTTGAATTGTTTCCAGTTTTTTAACTGTTATGAATCTGATTATGATTTTTGGCATAAATTTGTATATAACTGTACATCACTTGGTAATTTTTCAGAGGAATAGCAGTCTTGGGGCCTGGATGATTTATTGTGGTCTCAGAAGTTCCCAATAATAAGTTTGCAGCCTAGTACTGCTTTTTTTTTCTCCTGAGACAGGGTCTTGCTCTGTCACCCAGGCTGGAGTTCAGTGGCATCATCATAGCTCACTGCAGCCTTGAACTCTTGGGCTCAAGCAATCCTCCTGCCTCAGCCTCCTGGGTATAGCTGGGACTGCATGCACATGCCATCATGCCTGCTAATTTTTCTATTTTTTGTAGAGACAGGGTCTCGCTGTTGCCCAGGCTGGTCTCAAACTCCTGGCGTCAAACAATCATCCTGCCTCGGCCTCTCAGAGTGCTGGGATTACAGGCGTGAGCCACCGTGCCCGACCCCAGTGTTTCTTTATAAGATGTGTTACTACTTGCAAGAGTGCTCTGGTAATAAGAAAAAAGGCAAGTCCACATGGAGACCCTGTCCAGAGAGCCTAGACCTAGACTAAGCCAAAGGGCAGTGAGTTGGCAATACCCAGAAGCATGTGGCAGAGTCAATTCTCCCCCTTGACTCTCCTGGTGATGTAATTTGTGCTAAGTCTGAGCACTCCAAGCACGCTAGTGTCCTCAGACGAACGTGCTAGGAGACAGCCCCACCTGAAAAAGCCCTTCCAAAACAGAGGTCATGGAGGGCAGGCTTACTCCAGTCGGACACATCTCTGAACCATTTTGTCTTAAGCTATTCAAAGTCTGGCCGTCTTGGGAAAACAGGTGAAAGAATTGAAGAATTGTCGCTTTGCAAAGTGAGGGTATGCAGGAGGACTGAGGGTGTGGAGTGATCATGGTGTGGTGGAGTATGGTGCTGACCGTATCCTCAGGGTAGGGCTCCAGGCAGGCTGACACCCACCTGGAAAGGCGCGGCAACCACGCCGCACTCCACCTGTACCTCTCAGGGAGAGGAGACCAACTGCCACTCTCAGCTGGACTCTCTATTTTGAGAGCCAAGCCGACCAGGCAGCTCTCAGTCTATTCAGTAAGTAACCATTGCTGGAGCAAGAACTATACATTCTCTTAAAATGTTAAAAAAAAAAAAAGTATAAAACAGGATGGCAACAAAAAGAAAATTGAGAACATTCTTCAGAGAAGGAATCTGTGGTTGGAAGGAATCATTTGATAAGCTCTTTGTGGGAAGCATGAGCCCATCCCCCTCCCAGGGGCTGGCTAGAATTGTGAGAGAGAGAGCTTCCTGGGAGGCTGGGTCCACCTGGTTTCTCAGAGGGGTAAGTTTGTTTGCACCTGCACTGGACTGCTCAGAAGGATATAGGAATGCGCTGAGCCACGTCTCTGGTGGTCGCCTTCTCTGTCCATCCCTTCCAGCGCTCACCTGTCCTCCCTATAGACATGGAACACACACACTCACTCGTCAGCATCGGTTCTGAATTACTAAACTGTCAGCCTGTCCACGGTACTTCGTGGCCACGCCTCACGTACCCCTTTCCTCTATGTGTCCATATCTCACCACTGCCCTCGGGCAGGGGCAGGGGGTGCGCTGCAGTGTCTGCCACTTGGCTGGGACTTCCCACCATATATAACCTAGCTGTTACTTATAGACCATCAAAAAATAAGTGCTCAGTAGGGTAGAAAGGCAGAAATTGCAGCATCGAAAGAATGGAAGGGTGATCATTGAAAGCATTCCTTTGCTTTTACAAATAGATTTTTCCTAAATAATCACTGTATGAAAATTAGAGTATGAAATGATCAAAATTCCTAGATGACAAATTGACAGCAAGAATTTTGCTAGAAAACCTTCCTCCCATAGTCTCAGGGAAGGTAGGCTTGTTCCATAGTGACAGATAGTAGAGAAATGTAGTAACATATAGGTAAAGTTGTTTTATAGAGCTCAGATCTTCACGATGGCTTTTTCACTTAAGGATTTTCTTTTTTTTTTTTTTTTTTTTTTTGCCTCTTCTTGAAGAACAGCTGATACCTGAATTTACAGGAATCTTTTTTTGGTACAAAGTGGGACCACGATAGTAAGTGAGGAATATTTATGTTATACTTCCTCCCTTTCCTCATATTTTATGACTAAGGACATTGACATGAAAACAGGATCTTTGTATCCAATGAGTTCATCTACTGCCGATTTCCCACCAGAAATTCCAGGCTTTGTGACATCAATGTGTGTCGCTCTGGGTGTCATTTGAAGAGCCGGCATCTGGAAATGATGAAATCCTGGACAACAAAGTTTTTGTTTTCAGGAAGACAGGTTAGTGGGGAAGGGAAAGGATGCTAAACTTCGCTGAGCGCCTACTGTGTGCCGGGGCTTTTCCATGTTTCATCTCTTTGTGATGTTTTACTAAGCTGTGCAATAAGAACAAATAAATACCTTGTCAGTCAGAACCTTCCCCGTTTTCCTCAGTGGTTTCAGAAGTTGCTGTGGCATTTGTTGCCACTAAATATTTAAATGCTTTTATACCTCGTGATAAAATGGATGAGATGTGAAGATACAGCACTGTGTGCTAGGTAATTCTATATCTATGCTTATTGAGATGAAAATAATTCAAGAGAAGTTTGAATTTGTAAAAGACTATTTTTTACTTTAATATATCTAAAAGATATGTATTATCCCCAGAAATTATCTCGCTCTATTGCACTTCAAGTGCTACCTTCATTTTAAACCCTATACATCAGAAAGTTCTTCGTAATTGCAAAAAGTGGGGGAGTGATGGACACACATTCACTAGAAGAATGAGCAAATCATGCAGAGGTGAAAATTATTTTTGCAGAGAGTTTCCAATAGCATGGGAAAGTGTTATAATGCTAAGTAGAAAAAATTGCAGATTGAACTACATAATAATTATATGTAGAAATAAGAGTGAACATAAAGCCAGAATGGCAATTGAGGAAGGAGTACAGGGGAGTAACACTGTCTTAAATACACATCAGCCTATAATCACTTTGTGCACGAAGAGTGAAAAACATTCTGTTTATGTGTTCTGGAATGTGTCGCAAGCCAGTGTAGCCAAAAACTAAGCCATGAACAAAAAGTGAGACAGTTCCTAGGTGGGAAGCTAAAGAGGTTGGCACTTCCCAAACTCCTGTCAAGTTGCCTCTTGGCCACCAGAGAAGAATCTGTGGGTTCCTGGGTTTAGATTGACCAGGGGCCTGATCTGGAATCAGGCTCTCTAAAACCAATTTTTCTCGCAGGGATGTTGGGTGTCCATCTATGTTAAGATATTGTCACAAACAATAGATTAAAAACATAAAAATAAACAAAAAATAATAGTAACTTTAGAAAAACAATCCTTGAAAAGCAGTTTAGACTTTTTGAGTTTATTTCCATATATCAGCGTTTTCTACTCTTTCCGTAATGCTGGGGTGGGCATGATGGTGACCTCTGCCTCAGAGATGAGGGAATGGAGTTTGCATGAGGCCATGTGGCCTCCTCATAGGCCAGTGGGGACCAGCCCCGGTCTCAGGCCTTCCCACCCCAAGGCCCTAGTCTTTCTCCCACACTGAGATACTTCACCCAGCGTGACAACTTGTTAAAATCGTTCTCGTTGGCTACATGCCTACCTTTTACCGTGACTGTACTTACTGTGGTTTTGGCTACATCATAGCTGAACTCCAGGGCTATTGTTTATTAAGGTCTTGATCTCACGTGGTATTTGCAGATTGTAAATGTTGAGTGATAAACCCTGGTAACGTGATTCCTCACTGCTGTTCCATGAAGTCAGTATACACATAAGTCACTGAAATTTTCCCAGTGAAATCACCCCACATTGGGAATGGTGAGAAGAACATGGATATTTTTCTCTCCTTTCCTCTAGGTTTTAAAAAACCTGAATGTTATGCAAGTATATACAGAACAATTAAAAATAGTGTAATGGCGATGCACCCACCAGTCAGCTTTGTCAAATCTTCATATTTCATTATAGTTGTTTCCATTTTTATTTGTTTTCATAAATAAAATATCATAAATATCACAAATTTTGACTAGGTGTGGTGGGTCACACCTATAATCCCATCACTTTGGGGAGGCCGAGGCAGGAGGACTGCTTGAGCCCAGGAGTTCAAGACCAGCCTAGGCAACATAGTAAGACCCTGTTTCTATAAAAATTGTTTTAAAAATTAGCTGGACGTGGTGGTGGTGGTGTGCACCTCTAGTCCCAGCTGCTCAGGAGGCTGAGGCAGGAAGATGGCTTGAGCCCAGGAGTTTGAGGCTACAGTGAGCTATGATTGTGCCACTGCACTCTAGCCTGGGTGACACAGCAAGACCCTGTCTCAAAAGAAAGAAAGAGAGAGAGAGATAAGAAAATATTACAAATTTTACAGAATATTGTTAATTTGAAGTTAGAGCTCTCTTTACATCTCTCCCTACCCAACTCCACTCTTCTTCCTCCCTCCCTAAAAGTAACTGTGGTCCTGAATTTGCCTATTAACACATAAACATACCACATAATTTTTATGCGATTTTTCAAACAGCTCACATCCGTAGGGGTTGAGAGCACTGGTTCTGGAGTCAGATGCCGTGGGCAACATTGCAGACTTTGGCACTTCTAGAAAGTGGAGGGTTCTTCCAAGCCTTGATTTCTTCATCTGTTCGATGGGGATAATTCCCACCTGACAGGGTTGCCGTGAGAATTAAGTGAGACATTGCACAGCTCCTGGCAGGTGGTGAGCGTCTGGGAAGCGGTAGGGGGAAAGCCATTTCAGAAGAGATCACATGGGAGTGTGACCCTTGACCCCTTCTCAGTCTCAAAGGGAACCGCTTAGTAACAGAGTCCTTGAGCAGTGAGCAACCTCAGTGCCCCTAGAAGATATCCCTTGCCTCCCCTTGGCAGCTAAGGAGACTGAGTCCCGGCAGAGGGAAGAGGTGAAGCGGCTGGTCTCACTCAGGTCTTTGTTGGTGGCAGAACAGGACGCTGGCCTGAGCCGTACCTCAGGGCTCTTTCCCCAGCACCGCACCCCCCACCCCACACCAGCCCACCAGCCATTTAAGAAGACATCTGCTGAGAAAACCCAGCTTCTGCTTCTAGTTTACACTGGACTCCCCTATATTGGGCATAAAGACTTGCTATAAATTTCATTGGGTTATAATTCAAACATATAATGGTTTTCCTGCAAGGGTCAGTTTCTCTTTTTTTAAAATGAAATTCACTGTAATATTTAGGCTATATTTGTTTATTTTAAAAGTAATCCAGGCCCTTGTTTTCCTCTGTTTCCCCCCAAAATAAACAAAGAACTGTATTCTTGCCTCAGACAAATTGCTGTCTCAAGGCTGTGGTTCAGATACTATTTTTTATGGAGGGATGTCTCTGCTCAGGTTATGAAGAGGTTTCAGGCACCTCTGTGAATCCAGCTTTGGAGGGGTGCTGTCGATGTGTCTCCACTGAGGTGGTGCTATGAGATTCTTGCACAGGACTTCTCCCAGGGAGACAGCCCTTCGAAAGCAGACCTCTGTTCCTTTCTTCCTTCTTATGCAAAAGTGGCCATCTCTTCAGTCACAAGGGCCCCAGCTGGTCACTGCAGTCAACTTTCAGGCAGACAGAAGCCTGGAGGGAAGATAGGTGATGACCTGCAGATGTCTTCCCTGCCATCTCCTTCCTTCCGTGTCCCCCCTGGGTTTTCCCAGGCCCACGTTTTCTCAACGTCGGTGCTTTGACAGGTGGCTGTCCAGGCCAGGCTGCATTTGAGCAGGAGGGTGCTGAGGAGCTGGGGTGCGGCCCTGGCCTCCCGCAGACTCTCCCCACATGCCCATGTCGGCCCTGACCAGGCGTGTTCCTCGTGCAGGATCCTGGAGAGTATCTATGGTAAAAAGTTCTCTGTTTTAAGAACATTCAGCAGTGCACGTGAGCCGGGTCACAGAGTGGGACGAGTGTTTGACCCAGAGCACCTTGTGACCATGGCAGTCGCCGCTGTGGAATTTTACCAGTGTTTTCTTCGCAGTCTAGCACAGGGATAGGACGCAAAGGGCTTCCACTCCCTTGGACCATGTTAATCTTTCCAAAAGACTCACTCATGGGCCCTGCATGGAAGTCCTAGGCCACTACCGAGATCTCCTCCATCCGTGTTGCTGGGGGAGTCCGGACTCAAAGCCTGCTCTCGTCCGTAGGTCACCGACTGGCCTTTTTTCTGTAGAAGACAGTAGTGACACTAGAGGAACCTCAGTATTGTCTTATCTTGCAGGGGAAGAGGATGTTGGGCACCGCCATCTCTCATGTCTACGATGGTGACAGCCCCTCTCTGGGTGTCAGAGAATCAGGCTCCAGAAGGACCTGGTTTAAAGGGTAGAAGAGAGATTATTTTAGCTCCCTCTCCTCCAGGGCTATACAGAGGTTTTAAACTTTCTTTAAGATTGAAGTTTTTCTCGACTACTTTTGACTTATATGTTAACAAAAGAAACTTTTGTAAATCCTTAAGACAATACAATTGTCAAGAACAGGAGTTGTGGTCGAGTCTTTTGCTGATAACTACCTTCCTGACTTCAGATCGAGTCTGTTGCTAACTAACTTACTGACTTTACACAAGTTGCTTTATCTTTCGGATCCGTGTCCCCCATCAGTGAAGGAGAAGGATTCGTGGAGTCAAGAGCTTGTACCAAACACCCGCTCTATGAGAGGCACTTAGGGTAGTCGGGCACGCAAAGCGGCAAGGACCCTGCCCACCAGGAGACTGCGTGCTAGGGAGGAGACGGGCAAGAACGAATGAGTGGGGAGAATGCGCAGGGCGCGTGCTGTGGAGGAAAATGAGATGCAGCCGTGGAAGAGGGGTCTGCAGCAAGGTCAGGGTGCACTGCGCCAGACTGTCCCGTTGGAGCCATGAGTGAGTGTGAAGAGATGGAGGAAAAGGAGTCTGTGAAAGATGAAGAATTTAAGAAATAAATTAATAATGGTCCCATGGAAAAGTTCCTCTTTATTTATTTATTTATTTATACAAAAAAAATATGTTTCTGCATCCTTCAAAACAGTTTTCACGTGCATTGAGCACACCTTCCTGGAGTCCCACTTTTACCTGTGCTTATCCACGCTGAAAAGAACAAGCCGCAAGTAACACATTTTTCATCTACGTGAAAAGGATATTGGAAGGTATTCTGATGGTTTTCTTGGGCTGTGGGTCTCAGCTGACTAGCTCCCACCTGTGGCAGTAATGAAAGAAAGGAAACAGGCAAGACACAGAGCTTGCTCCCGTTGTCCTGTTATGCCTCAGGAAGGCGTCAGACATCGGGAAGGAGATTCCTTAACAACAAGGCTGGAACATAGACTCTAATGCAGATCAGTTACTTTGGCCTCAGGTGGCCAACCTGCCTCATAAGATGGGCTTTATGTGCTTGTGCCAAGTGCACTGGAAACCCCGGAGATGGTGCAAAAATAAAAGACGGTGAAAAACAGCTCACTCCTGGTCTAGAACATTCACCCAGCCCTGCCCAGAGTTCTGCTGGATGAGAGAACCGAGCTAACTGAGCGCTCATCGTGGCTGGGAAGGGAGTGAGGAGGAGTCCATGTCTCTATCCTACTCTGTCCATTCCTGGTGTGCGGTGGGTGCTCACATCTTCTGGCTCCTGAAGGCAAGGACATACCCCTGCTTGATGGTCTTTCTGCCCCAGCACTTGACTAGAGCCTTCCAGTGAGTAAGTGCGGGTCAGTGTTTGCTGAATAAATGGCTACGTTTCCAGATGCTGTTGTCCTTTTCCAGTTGACATGAGGTAAGCATATCTGCATGTGCTTAATTACACTTGAGTGCCTCACAGTGGGATGAGACTATTCCCAGACACAGAAACTGGCCATGGGGCAGGAGGGAGGAGAGGAGGGAATGGTTCTGGGATGCAAAGGCTCAACGGGGTGACTAAGAGGGACTCGCAGCAGGGAAAATGGATCCAGGCTGGGCAAGGAGCTCTGTAGAGCAGGTGCAGCAAGCAACACGACAGGATGCGGGGCAGCTTTCAGAATCCCACAGTCAGGAGCAGAATTCGTGCAGGGAATGGAGAGGTCGGGAAGCAGAAGCCCCTGAAACCAGAGATAGAGCCTGTAAGAGGGCCGAGCTCGGTTCTCAGCCTCACACAGGGGGAGAGAAGAAAGGGGTGCCATGGGTGGGGGAGACATGCAGGTGGCCAGGCCCACCATGCCAGCAGCTGAGAGGACAGCTCCGCAAGGCAAGGAGTAGGCTGGGAGACGTGTGCCCCAAAAAACCCTTCTTGACAGGTGTGTAGCAGCCTTTCTCCCTGAACATTCAGAAACTTTTTGAAAAGGCAATCATTGTTTCCCCAACACACCCCCTGCTCAAGCAAGCACCTGCCCTTGTGTGTGCCCTGGGTCTGCAGGCGGCTGCAGAACAGACATGGGGGCACTGTCAGTGCCGCCTGGCTTCTCACTCAGAGAAGGACCAGCCTAGGGGCTGTCCCTCCAGGGGGTGGTGATGAAAAGAGCTGAGACCCCCCCTGCAGAGGTCTGGGAAGCCTGCACTTCAGAGAACTGATGGCGTCTGGTTGCCTCAGCTTCCAGTTTGACACGCTGCAGAATGTGACTTTCCAAAATACATTGCTTTTCAGTTAAAAGAAAGGGAGCTTTTGCTGTCCTCTGTACTCAGTACTAAGTTGCATGCGTGCACACACAGACACACACACAACCCCTCCTTAACCAGGGAGACAGGTAAAGCAGTGAAAAGATCATGATGATTTCTGATTAGTTAAGCCATGTATTTTAAAAAGCGTTAAACCTATTTAGATGGCACTTCTTAGAGCGAATTTGCGGCTTCTAAAAGTCTTGATAAAAGTGAAACTGTAAAGCAGGCCTGGGAATTGAGAATATTCCTTTCAACTCAGGTTTCCATGGTCATGAATAGAACTGGCCTCCTCCTAATCTCAGAATCTTAAAAAGAAACCTTGATGTTGTTACGTGATTACCTAAAAGGAATGCCTTCCTCTCGGGACCGGAAGGATATTTTTAAGAGAATGTTAAGCTTGTGACAGGAATTATTGATACCTGTGGAATTTTTCTTCAAGTGACTCAGGCTTACTTTAAGCCATTACCTAGGAATTAGTCAGGGACGGCATGACGCCAGTCCCCAAACTGTTTAAAGTAGAGCATAACTTAGTGAAAGAATGAAAAAAACGAGGATGTTCTTTTGTGCATTATTCTCGTCGTGATGAATGATGCTTGTTTTCCTCTCCACTTTAATTAGAATGTTTCTACATTTGCCAAAGAAAATGTTGGAATGGAGACAAAAAGCTGAAATTATAGGAACAGGGCTTGATGTAATAGCTTATTTATAAAGGAAACACAACTTGTTTGGTATTTTATTGAAACAGGAAGTTCAGAACCTTAGTACACACAAGTACAACAAATTCTCAGGTGCTAGTTGAGTCATCTGTTGTTGGAAATAGTCGCCTGGTAGTTTTCCCCTGATTTACTTTTTATCTTCATTTTGTTTTTCTGAAAGTAGTGGGGGTAGGAAATTACATAGAGATTCAATCAGTGATTGTGTACATTGAAAAAAGCCAGCAATCAAGATTAAATAAATAGAGCAGGTGCAGAAACTCTCGCCTTGTGCCTATATTAATATACGTGTGTCTGTAATTACCTGTGTAAAAACTGAGGGAAGCCAAAGGACAACAATAATTTATCTCAGTGCAATTACTAATTCAAAGGTGACCGTTAGTCCACGGGATTGTATTGGAGATTAATAAAGATGGAAAGTAGTGTGGTTTTACTCCTTTTATGTTCAATTTGCTGTTAAGTGGTCGAAGGAGCTCTATAATAGTCATGGTATTAAAAAGTTAGAGAAATGTCTCGCACTGAGGAGTTGGTACAGACACAGAAAACTTTAGGTTGGAATTTCCTGTGCTCTTCTGAAAGACCAGGCCAGGGTGCTGCTGTCAAATATGCAAAAATTGCAGCCACGGTGGCAAGAGCATAGTGTTTTGAAAACTGGCTCGTATGCTGCTTCCAGTGGAACTCAGTGAGGGGCCCACCCAGAGTTTCTAGGGTCCCTGCCAGGGATGCTCAGGCCTTCTCTAGTTGGCCGTGGGGTGCTAGCCTGGCCATCTGTAGCCCTCTGATCAGCAGGCTCCAGGTGTAGCTGGTATTCCCACCCAAAAGAGCGGTGCCTCTTTTGGTCTTTTAAGAACTTTAGGTGCATTTGTGACAGCTCGCTCTGTGGACAGGGTGCAGCTGGCTCCTAGAGCTGGGACAGTGCAGTCTGCCCTCCCCATGTCTTCTCTTTCTAGACTGGCCAGAGACTAAATAAACCTTATGGCTCCACAGTAGAAGTTTTCTTTTAGTTAGTTTTTTTTATTATTATTATTCATTGACTAAATTATGCTGAACAAAATTGATATTACTATGAAATGAAAGGATTGAACCTCTGTAAGGGTTGTTTTTGTTTTTGTTTTTTTTTTAACATTGTTTAGATAAGCAAGCAATGCAAGAGATACAGAGACAATTCAAGAAATGCTGCAGGCTGCAGGTGGAAGCTGTGCCTCCAGACACCTGCAGCTCCTTTGACAGCTGCAGGCTCCTCCCAGGTGTGAGTGCATTGATGAGACTTTGCCCAAAACCACCAGACAGACATCTCACCTGGGAAAGGAGAGCTCGGTGCTTGGCACAGTGTGACACATAGTTTGTAGTTGTGTAATAAATGCACCATGCAGAGACAGAGCAGAAGGTAACCCCTGAAGGAGGGAGGCCCAGGAGCCCAGGGCATGAGAGCCAAGTGTGCAGCCACCAGACTGGAGACCGTTGTCTGACATCCGTCTGTAGGCCTGGGCGCTGCAGAGCACCCGGCAGCTGCACTTTGCAGAGGCTTCTTCTTGCCACTTCCACCCTCCCAGCTCCCCCTATCTTTGTAAAGTATCTTTGGAAAACAGATCTCATCCGGTTATACTTTGTTTCTAAATTTCTAGTGATTTTCCCTTGTCTGCAAGTTCAAGTTCAAATTCCTGGGCAAGGCATTCAAGACCCCTCCCTAGACTTGCTTTCCTCACCTTTTCCCCCAGCTGCCTCCACCTCCTTCCTCTTCCCGCCCAATGCCAGCTGCCTGCGCAGGACCGCTTGCCTCCATGCCCATCTCCCTGCTGCCAGGCCCGCCATCCTGAGCACGGTGTCCCCTGCCTGTCCTGCATCACATTGAACACACACACCACACATACACTCAGCACACGCCACACACATACATCCAACACACACACCCCAGACATGCACTCAGTACACACCATATACAGAACATATACATACCACACACACCACACAAGCACACATATACACAAAACACTCACTGCACACACCATACATACACATACACTCAGCACACAAACACACCATACATGTACATGTGCTCAACACATACATGCACGCCACACATATACACACAATACACACAAACACAACACACACTTATATATACACTCAACACATACCGCACATACATACCACAGACACACAACACACATATCAAACACACGTAGTCACACTCAACACACACTACAAGTATACACACACCTCTTTCCTAATTATCTAAGGAATAAGCTTTTCTGGGAAGCATTCCCCAGACCTTCTAGAAAAATTAATTTCGCCCTCTTTACATTTCATAGTAATGTTTTCATTTCACCAGTGTTCTAAATATTATAGTATAAAAAAGATAATTAATGTACCACAGTTTAACTGTTTAGGAATGTCTCCTCTGCTGGGTTATGAGCTTCCTGAAGGCACAGTCTACACTTTAAAAAATGTTTTAATCCCCTGCATTATAAACTGAAGACTCTCCATAAATTCCTGAGCTAAAATTGGATCTGATTGGAAGGAGGTAGCAAGGAACAAAATGCCGTGTGGGCAGAGTTTAGAAAGACCAGTGTCCTTGAGCAGAAGGATTCGAGACTGAGGCTGTTGGTAAGGACGGAAGGGAGTTAGGGAGTTAGGGGCCCAGTTGTCGAAGGCCTCAAGGACCAAAACAAAGGTGATGTATACTGTATCTGGCAGGGTTTGGAGCCAGAGAGGGACATGTCCATGTGTTTTGCATGCACTTCCATGGCAATGAAGCAAAAGCAGAGAGAGGTAGAACTAGGCGTCCTGATGAGAGGTGGTCCAGGTAACACCAGAGCCACACTAGTGGCTCTGAAGGTGGGAGGGAGAACCCAGGACTGGGTAGGAGGAGGAGGGGGAGGCAGGCAGAGGGGAGGGCCGGCGGCACAGAGGCGGCAGGGCTGTGCTCCCACTCAGAGAGCCCCAGAGTGGGGAAGGCTCCTGCCTCACGATTCATTTCCTTTCCTTAATACACAGTGAATTCCTGGTCAGCCTTTGTTGTTGGCTGGTTTGGTTTGTGCTTTCCTTGTTGTTTACACCTCTAGGTATTTGTGGGCAGATCTTATCTCCTTCCCTCTGAGTCACCTCTTGGCCCAACTCTGCATAGTTTACTCTTTTTAACTCTGCTCCTGGGTCTGACCTCTGCCCACTCTCTGAAGCAGATCTGCTTTTTGTTTTCAGGTTTTATTCCATGTTGACTATTTTAAGAGGTGCAATAGACTAAATATAGCCTGGCAAGTATGGGCTTGAAAAAGAAAGAAATAAAATTAAAGTGTGTTTGTATGTGTGTTTATGTGTACATGTGCTCATGTGTGTACGTGTATGTGTACATGTGTGCACGTGGGGGGGGGGCAGCGTGCTATAAACCCAGGGCATCAATCCCCTGGCATCACTGCTTGCACTTACTGCTCTTCTCCCCATACATTAGTCTGCAGCCTGTATTCTCTCAGTATCCCCAAGAATGAATCCTTGCTACGTTACAAAAAAGAAAAAAGGGTGAAGATCAGAAAGTGATAAATGCCTACTGTCTGACTCCACTTTAGTAAACATCCATTTCTGTGCAGTCTCAAGGCCTATCCATGGGAACGTGCTTATTTTCACGGTCCCTTTAATTTGTATAGTTTTCAAAAGAGCCAGCTCTACTTTGTCTTCAGTTTTCTCATGGATGGTTGTCTAGGGATGGGGTGATAATTAAATGCAAAGGGACATGAGTGAACCTTTTGGGATGATGAAAACATTCTATATTTTGGTTGAGATGTCACTACCTGAGTTCATCAAAATCATCAGACTTTGTACGTTCCGTTGTTTGTAAATTATACCTCAGTAAAGTTGATATTAAAAGCTAAACATGTACACATCGCTAGGAAATGAGGGTGTTTATGCATTTATGTGAATTTTACTAATGCATTGCCTCCCCCCAGAAATACCTGCATCTTAAGCTATAACTAATGTTGAAGGAGGTAGGCAATGGGGATTTAGGGATGGAAGTAGCTTCCCCACCTTCGGTAAATTACATAGGCACTACTTATCTATAGGGCTAAGTTTGGTTTCAAATAAAGTAGGTTATATGAGGTTTTAAGAAGAAATCCAAACTGGGACTTAGTCAATAACTAACTCTGAAACCATCGCTGGTCACTTGCATATGCTGACTTCAGATCAACCCAGCATTCTGTTTGCTGTAATTCTATGTTACATTGAAAAGTAGGTCTACTAAAAGATCCGATTTCCATGAAAATAATGTGCTTTTTACAATGCTTGATTTGCATGTCAGTTTTAAAACTAATGTGTCAAAAATATCAGGGACATTTACAAAATTAAAAGTCAGTATTCAACTACGTCATTTTATTCACTTTGACATGTTTTTTTATTTTTGATTTTTAGAGTCAGGGTCTTACTCTGTCACCCAGGCTGGAGTGCAGTGGCATGATCATAACTCACTGCAGCCTTGAACTCCTGGGTGCAGGCAATCCTCCTGCCTCAGCCTCCTGAGAAGCTAGGACTAAAGTTGTGCACCACCACGCCCAGCTAATTTTTAAAATTTTTTGTAGGGACGGGATCTTGCTCTGTTGCCCAGGCTGCTCTCAACTCCTGGCCTCAAGTGATCCTCCTGCATTGACCTCCCAATGAAGTGGGATTACAGGCATGAGCCACCACCCCCAGCTGACATGATTTTTTTTTCTTTTACCTGTATGTGACATTGTCTCCTTTGATCTTCACGCCCACTCTGGCCAGTAGGAAACAGGCTCTGAAAGGTCACTGCGCTGTCTGCTGGCAAGCTGGGGGATGGGGCTGGTGCCTGATCTCAGAGTTTCCCTGTCTCAGCCCCCAATGCTGTCCTAGTGCAGCAGAGTGGCTTTCCAGTGTGTGTTGCTCCTCTGGACAGCCCTGGTCTCAGCCCAGGGAACCCAGCAGATGTGTGTCACCCACTGGCCTGCCATGTTTCAGCCAGTAGAAGAGCTTTTGGAAGAGAAGTAGAAACTGGATCGCTCAGATCAGGTCTCTGCTTTAGACTCCACTACCCTAATGATGAGTTAAAAGATAAAAAACATCCCTAATAAACCTCCCAAACCACGTGTGAGTGGGTTAAAATACGATGGAATGTGAGAGTGCATGTCTGAGTTCTCCACCATACTTTTATAATACGAACAAAGTTTCTTAGAATTATCAAGTTAAGTGTAATAGAACCTTTTGAAATTAGCTGGGGGGAAATCGAGTTGCTAAGTACGAAGGAGTAATAGAAAAATAGAGATCAGGAAGAACCACAGCATCAAAACTGTTCAAGTGGAAAGAAAATTAGGAAATTGTCCAGTGCTGCCCCTTCATTGGGAAAGCACTAAGGTTTAGAGAAGTTGTCATAGTGACAGTACCTCATGTCACCTCATGAAGAATCAGTTACTCCTTGTCAGCCTGACGTCACCCCTGCAAGCCTCAGTGCCATGGCCCTGCACCAGGTGGAGTCCGGAGACCCGGAAGGAACTCAGGCCTCCTGGTGCCCAGCCCTGCTTGTTCCGAGCCCCGAGTCTGGGATAGTCACTCACCTGGGGTGCACTTCGTGTCCCTTTTTCCAAATGTTGACATTTGAACCTCTCCAAATGTTGCTGCCCTGAGATTTCACAATTATTGCAAAAGAACTTGGTGCACCAGGAGTAAGTGTTGAAACCAGAGCAGTAAAGCAGGGAGCCCCTGCCTTTCCCCAAAAGCTCTCTGAGGGGACCAGAGGGTTGTGTTTCTGACCAGACTCAGCAGCAAATAAATAATGGAAATAAACAATCTATCCTTAAACTAGGATATAACACTATAAACCTCTATTACCTTATAAAATAATAATGCAATGCTTTGAGTGGCCGTACTATGTATGCTAGACTCTAGGCAGGGGCGAGGGTTGGTGGCCTCTGGCCAGTGTCTTCATTGGAAGGAGGTTGAGAGATCAAGTTTGCTTTTTTAAGCTTTAGGAAATATAGGCATTTAAAGACATTATTTTTGCAAAAAAAAAAAAAATTAAGGTAATTTGTTTTTTAAAAAACATAAATCCAGATTGGTAAGTTTTGTTTTAATAAAAAATAAATTGTAAACAAGTTTTTAAACTTTTGATAAGTCAGTGGCTCCTATAGGCAGACAGTAAAGTGCTAAGTCCAAAAGTATCACAAGATTCCAAAGAGTGCTTTTCTCATACTTTAAAGAATATGCTATGCCCAATTATAAGTAGAAGGAAAAACAAATGCTTAAAACCTTGAAATGATAACGTTGTTTCCATTTACTTGTACTTAGAATAATATATCTAAAACATCTAGCAACTCACAAAAAAAAGGGGGGGGAGCTTTTAAGAAATCAAATATAATTTGTCCCAATTCAAACTTAAAAATTCACAAGTCACATTTTATACATCTTGAACCAAAATACAGCCTTAAATAAAAACTTCATTGAGAAACCTGACCTACATTAGGTGTGTGGTCATTTTCTATTAAAACAAGATCCCTGGCCTAGTTGGAGGCAACTTCCCTAGGTCCTGCAGCCCAAGCCAGGGACTGTCACCAGACAGAAGAGAGAGGAGGAAGTGCTGCTGCTTCCTGCCCCGCCCTCCACCCCAGCAGCACCCGCTGGATGGAGCCTTCTAGAAGGGAGGAAGATGCTTGTGAGAAAGACTGGCGGCCACAGCTGAAAAGAATCAGCAGCCCAGCCAAGAGGTTGATGGGTTCAGGGCTCACCACCCTCAAATATAGCCCCATGGCATCCGAGAAAACTGCAGAAACAGGAAGGCCACTCTCACCTTCCCCTCTCCCTTCCCCCCTGAAGCAGGTCATCTGGGAGATTCCCTGTCTCTGCTCAGAGCAAAGGAACGTCCTTGTCTCTGAAGACACAGGAGCACAGAGAAGAGTCTGAACAAACAGGCCCTGCTGTGTTCACGACCATTAGGTCACACACCTTTTGTCCAGCATACGTCCCCACCACTATCCATCTCGTCATCAGGCGAGCATAGAAACACATACGTTGCCTGTTTCTTCTGGTCTTCCGTTCCTTACGAAGGCTCCTGTGTCACATGAAACTTATATTAAAAACACTTGTGTGTTTTTCTCTTGTCAATCTGTCTTTTCTTGTAGGGAGGTGCCTTGGCCATGAGCCTGGCAATGGGTGAGGAAAGAAATCTTTCCTCCCTACAAGGCCCAGGATATGCTTGGCAAGAAAGCAGCATGTTGACCCGGTGGAGTGGGGAAGGCCAGGCCAACTGTTTGAATACCAGCCTCACTCAGCCCCAGGAAGTGCTGATTGGCAAGGCTGAGGGCAGCGCACACCTCCAGCAAGGTGAGCTGGAGCCCAGAGCAAGACTCCAGCCTCAGCAGAAGAACCGGGGGGCAGGCCAGGAAGGACAGGCAGAAGCTGACCTCATGCCAGGGTGGAGCAGCAAACTGGGGCCCAGCACAGTCAGACCCTCCAGACCACACCTGCCAGATCTCACACCTCACCTGTCAGACCACACCTGCCACACCTCACCTGCCAACCTCACTTGGCAGATCTCACCTGCTGTACCTCACCTGCCAGACCACACCTGCCACACCTCACCTGCTATACCTCACCTGCCAGATCTCAGCCTGCTACACCTCACCTGCCAGACCACACCTGCCACACCTCACTTGCCAGATCTCACCTGCTATACCTCACCTGCCAGACCACACCTGCCACACCTCACCTGCTACACCTCATCTGCCAGACCACACCTGCCACACCTCACCTGTCACACTTCACCTGCCAGACCACACCTGCTACACCTCATCTGCCAGACCACACCAGCTGGTGGCAGCCTAGCTGAGCCAAGTCTCACCTGTAGATGAGTAGGAGAGGAAAGGAAGATGGTGGCCTAAAACAGTCCCAAAAGAGTAATGCAGTGAGAATTGTAGAATTGTATTCATAAACAAAAGAAGCTCATATTTACTGGCATGGCTAATTTG
Source organism: Microcebus murinus (assembly GCF_040939455.1). Taxonomy (NCBI): domain Eukaryota; kingdom Metazoa; phylum Chordata; class Mammalia; order Primates; family Cheirogaleidae; genus Microcebus; species Microcebus murinus. The sequence continues at coordinate 26,606,703 of NC_134127.1, read as the reverse complement.
TTTTAGAATTGAAATTGCATTAACTGAACTGATTTGTTTTCATAATTCCTTTCTGGCTCTTCAGCCTTTTTAAGACCCATCTTCTTTGGTAGATGGGTCAGTGTAGGGCATTTGGTCAGTGCTTAGTCACAGGTGTCTTCTAAGTTCAACGTTGTCAGAACTGTAAACCGTCCTCACAACCACAAACTTGCTCTGCCAAACCTGCTTGCTGTTCTGAGCATCTTTGAGTCTAATTCAGGGCTTCACTGTCATTAAAACCACCAGGGGAGATTTCTGTAGCTCCTGCTACTGCGGCCACACCTTGTTTAATTGAATCAGAATGTTTGGAGTTGGGGCCCAAGTTACTGGTATTTTTTAAAAACTCCCCAGGTGATTACACTAGCAGTCACATTTGAGAACACTTCTCATTCCTTCTCAGCCTGGGCAGCCTATTAAATTCACCCGGGGAGCTTTAAAAATCACTAATACCCAGGCTCGTCCCCTCCAGGTGTTCTGACTTAATTGGTGAGGGGTAAAGCCCCTAAAACAATATTTTAGCACCTTCCCCCATGAGTCTAAGGTGCTGATAGAACAAGAGCTAGTCCTCTGGAGATTGAAGACCCCCAGAACACTGTAGGAGTGTTGGGTGGGGCCCTTTCCAAAATTTTGCTTAGAACCTCCAACTTTGATTTACACTGTGGACCTGCTCTAGTATTTTTACAAGGTCTACAAATTTCTTGCCACCTACCAGACAATTTTTAAAGGATCAAATAAAAGTCTCTATAAAACCAAGGAGTTATTTCCCTATGTATGTCATCATGATTTTTGAAAAATGGGAGTTAAAAGCCATCAAAGACGGCTCAGAACCAAATGTTGTTGAACGGTTCTGTTGTCACTAAAGCATGTGGAAAGTACCTGGAGCGGTCGGCCTTTGAGGCACTGAAGAGAAAAAGAACCTGTCCTGTGCAACTTTTGACATGTTTCTTGCAGTTGTTGAAAACTATGAGGCATGAAGTCCAGATTTATGACTTTTTAAAAAGTTATTTGTGGATTCCCAAGATGATTATGTTCCCATCACTTATGTAGCCTTTGGAAAAAAACAAAACTCAGTTGACGCTTTAAAAAAAATCCAAGTTTGGCACACACTGAGTTGCAATGTTGGTTGAATAGCACTCAGCAGCAAAAGCAAGGGAAAAATGCATTCTGCCTTTGCTTAACTTATGGTTTGTCATGGAGAAGAGAAAGTCCCATTTGTATGAAACTGCTGGAAAAGTTAAACTGGGAGCGATTCCCCTTACACACTTTATTTCACTTAAAGTGAGAATTTGAGGAAGACGTCCCAGCAGAGTGAACCCCTTCTCACTTCCCAGGCCTTTCCTGCCATCCCCTCTGATAATATCTCGGACTTTATTTCTGCTGGAAGTCCCATCGCCAAAGCGGTGTCACCCACACATCACCAAGGAAACCAGCACAGTGACAGGCAGTAAGGGGCTGCCTTAGCACAGCCCTCTTCTGCCCTCGCTGCATTTGCTTTGGGTTTTTTTTATTTTTGTTTTTTTGTTTTCTGGATTGGTTCTTTGGCATCTCTCTCAACTTTTATTTCTGAAACATTCTAAAACATGTAGTGTTAAAACCAAGGCCAGTTACACAAACCATACTCCCAAGCTTGACAACACATGTTTTTGCCCAAGGCCTTTGCTGCCAAGAGCCATGAGGATTCTCTAAGTCATTTGCACCGTTTTTACTGGTCTTCGGAGTCTCCTTGCACTGACATGTCTCGTCTCCATGTCAGACTGTTAACTGCTCCGTGCTTCCAGCTCTCCTAAATAGACACAGATGTGCAGGGTCGAGTGGCCCGCCACAGGGCTCCCTCCTCCTCCGTAAGAGCTGGGATGGGGATCAAAGACCCCTCTTCACGAATCCTGAGAGCGCAGTAGAGATGGGGGGTCAGTTGTCTGCAATCTAGACTCCACTCTCCTCTTTATCAGCTTGTCACTTGGGCATGGTAGAGGAATTCTTTAGGTGAGTGTACATATTGTTAACTCCCCAGAGGCACAGTGGATTTTCCTTGAAAGCGAGCTGCCAGGGGGCTTCTTCACTGCCGCCTCCACGGCACCTGGTGCAGCCCCATACCTGGCCCTCATGAATCCAGCAGTGCCGGGTGATGGCAGGAGTAGCGAGGTGAAAGACGCTCCACGGCAGCTCCAGGAGGCAGTCATCGGTAAACTGGAAATAACAACAATCTGTCTGTAGTAGGCTTATCTCGAGGATTTAATGAACTAACTCATAGGAAGCGCCAGCTCACCGTAGGCTGTAATGACTGTCAGCTGTTATCCAGTGGGGCCAGGCCGAGACTGAGAGCACGAGCTGAGCTTGAGCCACGCTGAGTCTGGAGTGCCCGGCGGCAGCCCGGAGGAGGGTGAGCGGGCAGCTGGCTATACGCCGCCCACGCCCACCGAGAGCTCAGGAAGGCCCCAAGGTAGAGACGGAGAACGTGTGGGTCCCCTCGGTGGGAGGGATGGAGTGGGCATGGGTGGGACTGGGAATGGGCTTAAGCACAGAGGAAAGGGGCCCCGTGAGTTCTCAGGGTCTGGTGGCAGGTGGAGAAGAGGGGCCAGGCAGAGGGGAGGGCGGAGGACGAAATCAGCCATCCTGGTGCAGCAGCAACATGGGAAGATGTCTTAGGGGCGGTGTCAGCAATGAAGTCACCATGATGAAGACACCTGGCGCCAGTGCTGCTGCAAGCACCCCAGAGACTGCTCAATTCGTCGTCAGTCGCTCCCGTGCTGTGCCGGGCAGCCTCTGTGTTAGGTCACGTTGCACACCAGCAAACTGGGGCCGGGAGCCCAGGAGCAGAGACAGGATTTGACTGGAGGGAGACCCACGATTTGTACACGTGGTCATGCTGCCCCACACCCCCAGGTACATGGGGATGCGGGGCCAGGACTCTTCAGAGAAGCTCTGGATCCCTGTGTCCCAGGCACTTCTTTTTACTCACCATGTGGCCTTGTGCCCCCAACTTCTCTAGGCCTCAGTGCGCTTATCAGTCAGATGAAAAAGTTGGAACAGTATAAATCCCTGTTAATGCCAAAGTATTTCATTCTAAATGTGAGCAGCTTTTAAAAATGTATCATTTGAACTGCTTTTTTTTTTGAGACAGGGTCTTGCTCTGTCACGCAGGCTGGAGTGCAATGGTGTTATCGTAGCTCACTGTAACCTCACACTCCTGGGCTCAGGCAATCCTCTTGCCTCAGCTTCCCAAGTAGCTGGGACGACAGGCACTCACCACCACGCCTGGCTCATTTTTCTATTTTTAGTAGAGACAGGGTCTTGCTCTTGCTCAGGCTGGTCTAGAACTCCTGAGCTCAAGCAATCCTCCCACCCCGGCCTCCCAGAGTGCTGGGATCATAGGCGTAAGCCACGGCACCTGGCTTGAACTGCTTCTTAAACTGAGCTGTGTATACCTTGATCTTTCTTGTGTGTTACGTTTACTTATTGATAAGTGACTTAAAACAGGTTAGTAGTAAAACAAACAGACACATCACAGTGTAGAATGACAAAACACACACCCATAAAGGGAGTATACAAGGGCTGCCTTGGGCTCTGACATCAGAATCCCTGGGGGGACGCCAGGTGCACAGTTTGGGGGATGCTAGCCACAGCAATAGCTAACAAAGAAACTCTAAGTACAGTCAGGTGTCTTCATTCATGACATTTAACTTTTTCTGAAGCTTTTTGAACCATGTACTTGGCTTCTGGTTAGAATATCCTTTGATACCTTAAACCTCACTTATTTTTCCCCCCTCACTGGGTTTGGGATCAGCTCTCACCGTGCGCTTGCTCTTTCCTGACTTTCTAGTTCAGCTCTGAGCCAAAGCCATGGTCTTCCTCACATCTTTTTCCGCTCAGCGATGGCAAAATAGCCCAGGGAAAGGGGGAAAAGAACATCTGTCTGCATCCTTTTTAGCTCCTGGCTTAAGGCTTTCTTCTTCCCCGTGATGAAAAATGCCAGCATCATTCTGCTGAGAGATGGGGGGCCCCAGAGCCACTTCCAGCAGGAGGAAGGATTTAGAGCCTGTTGTCTCCCCATTTCCCACACAGGCCAGGGATCTCCCGGGCCAGAAGGCACAGAACTGTCTTCACACGCTCATGAGATTATTTTATGCATGTTTCAGCCCATTTTCCCCAAACTAAGAACATGGGCTGTTGATTTAAAAAAAAAAAAAAAAAAAAACCCTGTCTAGTTCTTTCATAAAGTGTTTCACTAACAGTTTTCAAATTACAAAATTCAAACTTGGAAATGAGATTAACCACATTGTGGATTCAGAAATATTTACCCTAGAGGAGGATCCAATTAGATTGTGCTGAAGTTTGCACACTCTTTGACTATACTGAAAACCGTTGCGCTGCACTTGAAGCTTGCATTACTTAGCTCTTTGACAATTAGGAAGGTTTAAGTATTGCCTATTTTAACTCTGAGATGCGTTGACTGTAAGGCCGGCCAGTGTTTCCTAGACTACTCAGTGAAAGATGCTATCACTGAAAATTACGATTCTGCATGCCTGTGAGACACATCTTTATTTCGTTCTTGTTGAGATGAGAGAGTGCGTCTTAGAGCTGTCAGGGCACTAAGGAGTGATTTGAAAGGTGAGCTCTGCCTAGAGGGAAAAGCAGGTGCATTAATTGAAATCCAACCCCCGGGGCTAGAGTAATGAGCCATCAGCCCTCCGTGGGGTTTTACTTTTTGGTCATGGATAAACAGCTGAGATTCCTTGAAACTAGAAGCAGGGTGGAGGAGGGGGGTGGTGGGAATTCTGTTCTGCTTAGCTTTGTCAATAATGTGGTCTGCCTTGGCTAACTTCTAGGTAAATAGATTTAAAGAGTCTGAGCTAAAACCTGTTCGATCAGTAGCTTTTCTGGTGAAGGCACAAAAGCAAACACAGGCAACGTGTTTTAAAGCAAAGCTAATGTCTCTTCCGCCTTGCCTAGCAGATGGTCCACAGAGGTTCTCATCCTCTGCAGCCGGGGGCTCAGAGGAAGAGCTCATGGCAGGTATAGATTTCTGCCTTCCACGGGCTGTCTGCTGACTTATATATACACAGAAGTATACATGTGTAGGTATGAATGATCACTTTAGGTCACCATTAGCAGAGAAAAGTGGAACTTTTCTGAACTCCACCCAAAGTCACCCTGACTACTGCCCTGTGCTGTTTACCTTACAGGCCACTTAACCCTGGAGCAGTCAGTAAACTCCACCAAATCCCCTTTTCTTTCATGATTCCTTTTAAAGAGACACCTTGGGTGCTGTAGGAAAAAATTTGTGCCTCATTGAAAAACTATACTTTTTAGACTGCACACCCTGCCAGGTTGTATGATTGCAGCTTTCATTGCCTTGGAGCTATTTTACAACCCTAAGTTGTAAAGAACTGCTGGCGATGCAAACACTCTTGTCAATGGGCAGAAAATGAGTTCTGTCTGGTGGAAGGAATACACCCTTCCCCATGGAAAAGCCAATTTTTGGTGTCCATTTGCAAGTTCATTTCAATATTTCTAATCTATAAATGGTGTTTGTTCTCCAGATTCTCATTTGAACCAGTTATGACATCTAAGTTAAATGAAATGAACACACTTTTTTTTTTTTTTTTTTTTAGAGACAGGGTCTTGCTCTGTTGCCCAGGCTGGAGTGCAGTGGTGCAATCATAGCTCACTGCAGCAACCTCCAATTCCTGGGCTCAAGCGATACTCCTGCCTTGGCCTCCTGAGTAGCTAAAACTACAGGTGTGCACCACCATGCCTGGTTAAAGTGAACAACCTTCAGTGTTCATTTTATATCTGTATGAAAGTTTGAATTTTATTTTGTTTAATTATCTTTTAAACGTCTTCAGCTAGAAGCCCTTAGATCAATATGGATGAGGCTGGTTATCTCCGAGGTCCCTACTGAGGTAACGACAGAAATAACACACCACAACGGCCACCCAGCCTGACTCACACCTGTTCCCTCTGCTGTCCTGTAATGTCTTCGTGTCCCGCACACACTGCACACTCCCGTTTCAGGGGGGAGGTGTGTATGCATGTAAAAGTTTGAAATGAAATTAGCATTTAGAGCAAATTGCCATGAATTGATATCGCAGAGGGGTCTGAGAAGGCAGTGAAAATAATCAACCGCAAGTTGACTTCAGACTTTGGGCATTTGAGGCTTTTTACCTCGCTCTTGAGTAACACGCAGGCCCAATGGGGGCATGGTAAGAGAACACGGTGTGGTGCGCCCAGCACTCTCTGTTAACCTCTGGTGCTGTTTGTGGCCTTATAATTCTCGGCTAACTTTTAAAAATGTACCAATAGGAAGAAAATGGTGCTTTGCTGGATAAGAAAGTGAACCAGCCAAGGTCAGAATTCTTAAGGCAATGTCACCTGACATTGTAGCAAAGCAATTTTATGATCTGTGCCTTCAAAGCCATGGAGTGGTCTCCAGGTGTAAGGCTGTGTGTTGATAATTGTGTTTTTAGATGATTTCATCAACCACCGAGTATCTGTGATGTGACAGTTCCAGGGGGCTGAGATGAAAAATTAAGGGCTCTATCCCTGGGGAGCACCAGGGCCGAGTCCCATTCTTAAGACCTTCCCTTACTGGAGTGAGCTTAACTGAGATCAGTAGTAGGCAGAATCACATGCCTGGCATAGATTCCACTTACAATTATATCATATTATTTATATCTATAATATAAATATAAAACATGCCAATCCTCATAGTTTCTATGGCAGTGAGCACCTTGTACATGCACATCCTTATATACATCAGGGAGTGTATTCATAGGTAAATTCCCAAATTAATTTTTAATTTTAAGTAGCCCAGACCTTGACTAAACTTACCCAGAAACCATTTTACTTAGGTTTGGAAAGACAGAGCACATGCAGTCTCAATTGTTTTGAGCAAAGAATCAGATCTCTGCAATACTTCTGTCTCGTCAGATTTCAAGCTGAGTAATTAGATTAAGAGAAGGAAGCATTTAATTCATTGGCTTTTGTATTTATTACATGCTTTAAACTGAGCTTAGGGCCCCGTCTCAATCACCAGTACTCCCCCGGCACCTTGCACGTGCCTGGCAGACAGTGAGCATTCGCTAAATGCGTGTGGCAGAGAGAAGAATGAAGAATCAGAGAAAGTAGGTACTGAAGTCACATTCTCAACATTTGAAAGTTTTACTTTTTTTTCTACTGGATTAAAAATAGGTTTGATTTTGCTGCTTATCCACACAGTAAGTTATAGACTTGATCTCATCTTTTTGCTGTTAAGAAAAACTATATCGATGTGTATGTGTGTGTGCGTGGTGTGTGCATTATACAGAATTTTGAAAAATACACAGCAACTCTTAATAGAGGCCTACCTCTGGTAAGCGGCAAGGGGCATGAGAACTTTATCACTTGGATACTTTGGGCTTCTGGAAACAAAGTACTCAACAAAAAAAAGTAGCTTAAGGAATTTAGGATTTTTACCTGACAAAGAAAGGATGATTCCGGTTTGGTCAATCCAGTGACTTAGAAATGTTATTGAGGAGCCAAGACTTCCCATCTTCCCGCAGGGCCATTTCAGCTTGTCCCTGGCCTCAGTCATCCAGGCATCGCTTGTAGACTTTGCTGTGTCCTGCAAAGAAGAGAGATGTTTCTGCTTATGCATCAGTTTATAATGGTCAGAAAAACTCCCCCACATCTCAGATCCATGTGGCCAGGATTGGGACCAGCCCATGCTTAGGAAATGAGATCACAGTGATTAGCTTGGACCAATCCTGAGTCTTCCCCTTGGGCTGGGATGGCCACTGTCTTGAGCACGTGGCCATGCAGAGATGAGTGCCCCTGGACGGAGTCCACATTCTGCCACTGAGGAAGAAAAGACAGGAGTGGATCTGAGTAACAGACAGCAGCATCTAACATAGGAAAATTCCCTTTTTACTTCACTCCCTTCTGTCTTATTTCAATTATCAATTACTTTTATAATTAATTTTTTAAATGCGTGTTTCTGTCCTACTTTCACAGGAAAGATACTCTTTCTTGATCTCCTCTTTTGGTGCACCTTGGTCCAGTGATTCACCAAGCTAGTGGATGCTAGTGATCGTGAGTTGTTTCTTGCAGCTTGAGCCATCATTGAGCTAAAGCAGATCTCTTGGCATGCGTCAGCTCAGGGTCTCTGTCTGCAAAGTTAAATTAGTAACCCATTCCACCACCCATCTCACAGGGAGTATTGCTGAAAATACTAACATCACCACCATCCAAGTAGAATCATCATTCGCATTATTTTTTTTTTTTTTTTTTTGAGACAGAGTCTCGCTTTGTTGCTCAGGCTAGAGTGAGTGCCATGGCGTCAGCCTAGCTCACAGCAACCTCAGACTCCTGGGCTCAAGCAATCCTGCTGCCTCAGCCTCCCAAGTAGCTGGGACTACAGGCATGCGCCACCATGCCCGGCTAATTTTTTCTATATATATTAGTTGGCCAATTAATTTCTTTCTATTTATAGTAGAGACGGGGTCTCGCTCTTGCTCAGGCTGGTTTCGAACTCCTGACCTCGAGCAATCCGCCCGCCTCGGCCTCCCAGAGTGCTAGGATTACAGGCGTGAGCCACCGCGCCCAGCCCATCATTCGCATTATTAAGATCCTGTCACCACTTACACAAGTCAAGCTGTTAAATGCCCAGCTCTTTGTTATAAAATTCCAGGCACAGGAAGAGAAGAAGAATTCCATGGCCGTATTTAAGTGTATTGGGTCGATTCCATTAATGTTGGAGTTATTTTTTTCATAGTAGGAACCTCTTTCATTAAAAACAACAGTAAGATGAAAACCTAGCAGAAGAACAATTCACTCTCCAATTTTATGAGGGATGTTGTCTGGGGGGACGTATTCTTTGCTGCCCTCCCACCTCCAGGTCAGCCCCATCTGCTGCCCTGACTGAGAGGGCTCCTCCGCCCCAGCCCAGGTTACAGTCCCCTGAGAAGGACCCCTTCATCTCTTTTCCAACATACCTCTATCAAAACCCCCAATTTCTCTGAGCCCTTGATTTCAGAGATAGGAGAAATAAGCAGGTTAAAATTCTCCAAACAACACAGATAACCCTCATCATCTCTCCGAAGGTATTTGTGCATACAAAGACGTCTTTAACGATCTGTAGTTAGTAAAATGTGTGTTTAGAATAACAGCCCTCCCACTCTCCCTTGTGACCAGGTGACCATACCTTATCAATAAGAAGGACCACAATTTTCACATCCTGGTTCTCGAATGTTTTCCACTGCCTGTGACACTCTTTGTGACCATTTATTTCCATATTAGCTCATTAAAGCAACCTCTAGACACTCTTTCCTCCCAGTCTAGCATAATATGTTTTGGGAATGTCTGTAGGAACTCTACTTTTATATCACCTCATTCACCGGTCTAAACCGTGGTGCTGGATTACAGCATTTCTTATTAATAGGTCCTGTAAAAGTCATTTGCTGCCAAGAGCCCTGGAGCACCTTGGATTGAATGATGCTCTGCCAGTGTGACCATATTTATAGAACATTAGGATCTTGCTTTCACTTGCACATGCCATGCACGTTCCTGAAACAGAATTTACAGGATGTAGGTGCAGTTCTCCTCACTCGGTTGAACAGTTGATTACTGTTCAAAATTTTGTTTTAGAGTTTGTAACGGTTCAAATGCCTACACAATTTTTTTTTTTTTTGCCTATAAATTTGTTTCCCTGATGACTGCTTGAGAAAATGTCAGTTTTACATCATTGACATCATTATCTTCACCGGGTTCTCAGAATTCAAAATCTACCCAAAAACGTGCAACTTTACATGCAGTCTATTCTCTTCCCAAGAAAGGAAGTGAGCTTCACAGTTAACCTGCTCTAAATAAAGTAGGAAATGCTTCCGATTTGTGATTCTCCCTTCCGTCTGCCCCACAGGTGTGCCGACGTGAGCGCCTTTTGTGTGCAGGGCAGTACCAGGGAACCCTCTTCGCCGACCAGCCAATGCTGTTCATCTCGCCGGCCAGCAGCCCACCCAGGGCCAAGCTGCATGAGCTGGTCCACCTGTGCGGAGGCCGGATCAGCGGGGCCGCCCGCCAGGCCAGCATCTTCATTGGGCCCCACTGCGGAAAGAAGAAAGCAACTCTCAAGTATTTGTCAGAAAAGTGGATCTTAGGTAGGAATCTAGGTGCAGAAACCACTGTTTTGTGGCCCCAGCCACATGGACAGGTTTCAAGAAAGGGGAACTTGGTGTCATGTTCACACTCCTTTCCATGGGGCTTGGGGACTATCAGGTTGAGGTCCGGCTTGACAGGGTCGTGGAATTTTCCCCATACATTCCTGCTCTTGTCAGCTGAAGTAGAGTCCACAAGGACACTGAAAGTCCGATTAGACTTCACCCGTTCCACTTCCCTAGCACATGTGAAAACCCAGTCTACCCAAAGCTACCCCAACCATGAGCCCCGAGCACGTGCTCTGCGTGTGTCACCCCGAGACCGTGTCTCTCCGATGGCCTTCCCACTCTGCTCAGGGCAGTGGGACTCAGGACAGTGCCAGCTGTTCTGGCCCAAGCCCCCGTCCCTGTCACATCCCCCTCCTGGGCACACTTGTGATACCTCCTTTTGCTCATGTGCTCAAAGTGGTGTTAAAGACATAAAAGGAGATACTTCTCTTATTCAAAAAGCAAGCACAGACCAGGCACGGTGGCTCACGCCTATAATCCTAGCACTCTGGGAGGCCAAGGTGGGAGGATCTCTCAAGATCAGGAGTTCAAAACCAACCTGAGCAAGAGCGAGACCCCGTCTCTACTAAAAATAGAAAGAAATTAATTGGCCAACTAAAAATATATGGAAAAAATTAGCCGGGCATGGTGGCGCATGCCTGTAGTCAAAGCTACCCGGGAGGCTGAGGCAGGAGAATCGCTTGAGCCCAGGAGTTTGAGGTTGCTGTGAGCTAGGCTGATGCCAAGGCACTCACTCTAGCCCAGGCAACAGAGTGAGACTCTGACTCTAAAAAAAAAAGGTAAGCACAATATCGCTACAAGGTACAGGTGTGGCGTTGACTCAGCATGCAGTCATGCCAGGGACCACGTGGGATTCTGGAGGGGAAAAGGTGGTGGGAGCTCAGCCCTGACTGGGGGAAGCTGCAGCCCACGTGTGGTTACAGGTAGGCTTGGTCTGTCATGCCACCTCTGGGATACTGGTGGCAGCTGCCCGGAGGACAGGTAAGGAAGCTCCTGAAGCAAGGACACCATCGCAGGGAGCAGGTGCAGCGGGGCGGGGCGGCCACGCTTGTGTGGGAACTTTTCTCCCCGTGATGGGGCTGCATGTGGCAGGAGGAGCTCAGGCCCCACTGTGGAGTGGTCTCCACTGCCTCCTCCAGAGGGCTTTAATAAAGGCACTAGTCTGCCTGGCCCGCCACGACAAGATACACGGACTGGGCAGCTTCAACAACAGACGTTTGCTTTCTCACAGTTCTGGAGGCTGGAAGTCCAAGATCAGGGTGCGGGCATGTTGGTTTCTCCCGAGGCTTCTGTCCTTGGCTTGTGGACGGCCACCTTCTCCGTGTCCTCAGGTGGTCTTTCCTCTGTGCGCACACGTCCTGGGATCTGTGTGTCTGAATTTTCTCTTCTATAAGGAACCAGCCAGATTGGATTAAGGCCTACTATAATGACATCATTTTAACTGAGTTGCATTTTTAAAGGTCCTATCCTCAAATGCAGTCACATTCTGAGGTACGGGGGTTGGTTAAGGCTTCCATAGGTGAATCTAGGTGGGACGCAATTCAGCCCTTAACAGTGAATCGCTCTGGTTTCAGTACCTTTGGCCGAGATCCTTACGTAGCTTCTCCAGAAACAGTTTCTCTCTCTCTCCTTCTCTCTTTCTCGCTCCCTCTTTCCTTCCCTCTTTTTCTGTGCTTCTTATTCAGTCTCCCTTCTTTGTGCTTTCACTTGTCTCTAAATCCCAAACTTCTGGCTTTTTTCACCCCTTGTTAGACATTATCCTTTAGTAGATAAGTAGATACCATGTTTGTCCAAGTAACATTTATATAATATAGAACCACATACATTTTATGAATATCTTTGAAATGACTGGTGGCCATCCTTTGACATATTAAAAGTATGGTAATCAGAAGTAATTTTTTACTATATGGTACAGAGTAATTTATCTTCTGCCTGGAAGCTAACTCCAAAAAAAAAAAAACTGTAATATAAGCCACATTCCAAAAGCCAAGAGGCGGTTTACTCTTTTCTAAATGCCAAGACTATAACCTTCAAAACATCCTATGTTTTGAAGCAGAGGTTCTTATTTTCTTTTTTGTTTTTTTTTTTTTTTTTTTAGAAAAGTGTATTATCCAAATCATACTGACTGCAAACCAGAATTGTGCTTTAACAAAATGTCCCGTTCAGCTAACGGAACTGTGCACATGATTGAGATCAACAGCCGGTATCAACAGCTAATCTTTTCAAAGTCTGGAAACTCTGCACTGTGCAGAGGCCCAAAGTCTGGGTCTGCACTCGCATCGTTTCCAGGTTGGGTCACCCCGGCGTCCGCTTCCTGTTGCTGTGCGAGTTCTTGTGCACGAGTTACACTCCATTCAGCTGCCTGCTTAGTTCCTCCAGTTGTTTTGCCACTCAGCACTCCTGCGGGTGGGATTTTAGGAGGCGAATGTCTACCCACTTAACCCCGATGTCTAATTTTTGCAAGGTCATTCAGGATTCTCTGAGTTTCAGGGCTGGGCTATGGACCCCAGCTTCTTTCTCTTTCCTCTCCCATAACTCATGTCCTGTTTCTGATTTGTCATTGATTATGCCACCCGTGTGTGCCCTTGGCAACATCCGGGTATTATGTGTGCCGCAGTTCTCACCTGCACAAGAGACCGGTCTCCCTAACTCAAGGGCCACCAGCCCTGAGCACTGTGTGTCCTCCCCTGCCCAGTCTCTTCATTGTAAGACCTTGTCTTTTCCAAGTATTTATTAGTTTATATTTTTCTCTTTGTGAATTGAATTACAGTCTAATAGCTTTGGCTGTTTACAAATAAAGGAGATTTAATTTTTATGTCTTATACATATATGCATAAAGCTACAGAGCATACGGCCCAGAGCATTGCATTTCCTGTCTCACCCAGGTTTTGCCACTAGCTGCTTCTCTGTCCTGAAGGCAAATCGCCTATCCTCTCTGGACCCCACTTGCTTCATCCATAAAACAGAGCATAACCTCCACCCTGCTCACCTCACTTCATGGTCAAAGGAGATATCACAAGAGAGTGCAAAATGCCATGTGCTGGCAACACTCATCAAGAACTCTGAGTGACAGTACCGTGGATGTGTCCAGCAGTCATGCTCCTTCCTGACCCTTTGATATAAGGCAACATTGTGTCTTTTGAAAACCTTTTTCCTCTCATTAACTTGCATTATAATGAACACTTCCCTAGAGAATATTTTATTCTCAAAATGTTGCAAGATTAAGACTAGGAATCTTTCAAAGTGTTTTAAGGTGCCAGTTCAAAAGAAAGTTATTTTGTGATAAATTATAAAATCAATACTCAAAATATATAAATTAAATTTGCTCCAACCGAAACATCAGCTGTTGTGTAAAGTAGGGTCCCTGGGAATTTTAAGAGCAGTTTGGAAAAATAGTTAAAAGTAGCTTATTGTGTTCACTTCAGATTTGTAACTCACCATCCAAAATGAAAGCTCCAAGGTTTGTTTATTTTTTTGTACCTTCATATTATTCCTACATTTTATGGTCTTGTTTTTCAGATAGTAATAAAGTCATGGGGATAAACAAGCAGGAGATTGTTTAGCCACAAGAAACAAGAAACCTCTCTGGGAAGTTTCTGTTTTGTTTTGTTTTGTTTTGTTTTGACCAGAAGAGGTGGACACCAAAACCGAGTATCTTTCTCTTGGCCCCCGACATCTTAGCACCAGAATTCATCAGATGAGCCTTTCATCCCTGCACTGTCTATATCTCAAAAACGACAACCCAATGTTTATGAACGTAAAAAAATTGTTAATGGTTATCCTATTTGTGAGAATTTCTTCTAACCTCGCTCTGAGGTGACCCCTCAGCATTCACCCAGCCTGCCCCCAACTGCCACATGTTGCTGGCATAGGACAGGGAGTGGATGTGCGAAGTCACCAGATAGGACTCAGCGTACAAAAGTTAAGCCACACCCTCCTCGTTCGCTCTGTGGAGAATTTCATATGTGCTGTGTTGCCTTATAACAAGGTGATTAGAACAGTCATGACTGTGTTTCCAATTCACTCCCTAAGGTCTGCTTTCCCTGAAACAGCACTGTACTTGGGCCAAGATTCTTGATGAATCATTCAACTGAATGGAGAAATGGGGATTTTTGAGAGAGAACACACTTTCGGGCACTGGAATATGTATGGAAATAAACAGGAAAACAGAAATCAAATTCCCAGCACTAGGAAGCAAAATGTTGCTCTTACCTGGTACTGATGGTACCTATTGTATTTGAAAGCATTTTCTAATTATTGGATTTCCCTCCAAAACTCCCATGAAATATAATTCCCATTTTTACATGTCAAGAAATGGCCGGGCTCAGTGGCTCACGGCTGTACTCCAAGCACTCTGGGAGGCCAAGGCGAGCAGATTGCTCGAGATCAGGAGTTCAAAACCAGCCTGAGCGAGACCCCGTCTCTACTATAAATAGAAAGAAATTAACTGACCAACTAAAATATATATATACAAAAATTAGCCGGGCATGGTGGCGCATGCCTGTCTGTAGTCCCTGCTACTCGGGAGGCTGAGGCAGCAGGATTGCTTGAGCCCAGGAGTTTGAGGTTGCTGTGAGCTAGGCTGATGCCACGGCACTCACTCTAGTGTGGGCAACACAGTGAGACTCTGCCTCAAAAAAAAAAAAAAGAAAGAAAAAGAAAAGAAGATCCTGAGGGGCCTGAAGGAACTCAGCTGGGGTGAGAGGGGGAGCCCGAGGCGGAGCTCTGAGCCCCCAGCGCAGTCCTGGCGGGGCTGCGACGTCTGTGCCCTGCTCAGTTCTGTCCACTCTTTCATCCCCACTTGGTGTTATTACTAAGGCTGGCTTGGCCTTTCTCATAAGGCACATTTCAGACGCCCTTTTATTGTCTGGGTCGTGTTCAAGCGATAAGACATACACATTCATGCTGTTGTGGGAACGTAATGTAATGTTCTCAACAGTGTTGCCAAGAAAAAAAAGTGTAGCCTTGGCACGACTTCCTCCCTATAACTTATGAAGAGTGTTAGATTCGAGTGCCTCCCCGTGTGGGTGTTCTCAGCAACAAGATCCCTGGGAGCACGTGGGCCTTTCTCATGCCAGCACCCATCTCTCGTTGCTTCCCTGACAGCTGAGCAGAAAACTGCCACTCTCACGGGTGGCCGCTCAGGAGGCCTGGGGACTCCGTGGCGAGATAGATTGTGAGGTTGTCCATTGCATAGATGAGGAACCCGTCAGTCGGTGAGTCGCAGAGAGGGGAGGCCATCTGCTGCTGCGGGGGAGCACGGCAGGGGAGAGGGAGAGGGAGGCAGGTCCGCCCCAGCCAGCACCCCTCTACACAGGACAGCCTCGGTCTGTCTTCACCATGGTGTCCAGACCCACAAGCTCAGCAACCACTCAGAAAGTGACTGTGGAATTTTAAGATACGACTTCAGACAGTATGAAGAATTATTTTTGCTCTGAGTTATTCTGAAAACAGATGCAATCTACCAAGATAGAAGTGAATGAGAACGAAAACTAGTAGAATTTTATAATTTTGACATCTAATAGGTCCGTCAGTAGTAATGTTTTTAAATTAACGGTTAGTGCCTAAGACAGCATTTTAGCATTAGCTTGGGAAAAAGATGGGAAGAGCATGCTCCGAAAGTGAATTTCTAAGCTTTCCCTTTAATTGCATTCGTTGGTCAACTAATGGTCCTAGATGGTTATCTTTGAAATTTCCTAACTTGTTGGGTCCCCTCTGTTAAATTTATACCAACAGAACTAAATTCACTGGATGTAAATTTTATCAGAGATGTAAAAGTTAAAAAGCATATTAACAGCAGGCAGGCAAGCAAACCTAAAATAGAAGTTTCTCTGTACCTTACCAGCCAAAGGCACATTCCTCAAACCTCACTTTAAAGAAAAAAAAAAAAACTTAGACCACAACAGTCAGCTGTATATTCAGCTCAGAATAGGAAATATTGTAAACATGGCAACATTTCATATCGATTAGAAATGTAGTCAGTCACTGGTTTGGGAAGTCAAAGTGCTAAGCACTTTGGTTGTGACAGGTTAACTTTTTCCAGATTATTTTGCTATACAAACTCACAGAGCCCTCTGCAAACATTCTCTTGTTTAGGTGTGAAGGCTTAAGTGTTTAACAACCCCTGCATCTCTAAGTATCAGAAAGGTTAATGGACACAAAGAAACTTCAAAGCTCAACCTCCTAATGGGACTTGTCACTAGTTTTAGGCTACCTTTGTTCATTGATCTAGTTAGTTAATGCTTGGGGTTACGCCTGTAAGAGAGGTTTTCTTGTGCGTTTGGAGTATGTTGAACCCTAGTTCCTTTTTGTTGTTGCATATTAGGTGGTGAATGTTAAGCACCATAGAACCTAAAGTGATAGAGCTCGTGTTAGGGCTGAATTGGGTCCCCCAGAATTCATACATTGAAGCCATACCAGTCCTTAGAACAGGGGTCCTCAGACTTTTTAAAGAGGGTGCCAGTTCATTGTCTCTCAGACCGTTGGAGAGTGCGCACTGTAGGCCCAAGACGAGTTGGCTGCTAAGCAGGACAGGCAGCGGCGGCAAAAACACCCAGCGGGCTGGATAAATGTTCTAGGTGGGCAGCATGTGGCCCTCGGGCCATAGTTTGAGGACGCCTGCCTTAGAATGTGACTGCATTTGGAGATAGAACCTTTAAAGAGGTGGCTGAGGTAAAAATGAGGTCATAAGGGTGGGGCCCTGATGCAATATGACTGGTGTCATGAGAAGAAACACCAAAGATGTGCCTGCACAAAGAAAAGACCGCGTGAGGCCACAGTGAGAAGATGACCATCTGCACAGCAAGGAGAGACGCCTTCAGAGAAACCAGCACTGCAACACCTTCATCTTGGACTTCCAGCCACCAGAACTGAGAGGAAGTACTCTTTTGTTGTTTAAGCTGCCCAGCCTGTGGCATTTTGTTATGGCAGTCGGAGCAAACTCATACAGCTCAAGATGAAATCTGAGGTCACCTGAAGAAATTCACATTTGGCCAGAAGTGGTGGCTCATGCCTGTAATCCCAGCACTCTGGGAGGCCGAGGCAGGCAGATCGCTCAAGGTCAGGAGTTCGAAACCAGCCTGAGCAAGAGCAAGACCCCATCTCTACTAAAAATAGAAGAAATTAATTGGCCAACTAAAATATATAGAAAAAAATTAGCCGGGCATGGTGGTGCATGCCTGTAGTCCCAGCTACTCGGGAGGCTGAGGCAGGAGGATGGCTTGAGCCCAGGAGTTTGAGGTTGCTGTGAGCTAGGCTGACGCCACGGTACTCTAGCCCAGGCAACAGAGTAAGACTCTGTCTCAAAAAAAAAAAAAAAAAAAAAAGGAAATTCACTTTTATACCAGAGAAACCAGGGCATCTAAATTTCCTGGCCAGAATCACACAGTGAGTTACTACTGAAAGACCCAGAAGTCCAACCTAGTCACCTGAGTGTCAGTCCAGACTCCTCCTCTGTGAGAAGTAAGAGCTTATGCCAGGCTCAACAAGGGGAGTGTCTTTTGTGGTTCCCACAAAAAGGGAACTAACTGTTGTGGTTCCCAAGCTGTGCGGCCATGAGCGGGCCTGGGACTGAGGGCCCCACCTTGAGGCAAAATAACAATAAACTTTTCCCAATTTGCAGCAAGAGAAAAAAGTAGTTTGATAAAATCATCTCATTTTATTGTTACATAAATTTTTCTTAGACTTTGGTGCTTAAAGAGGAATGAATATATAGCAACAGAGTCAACCTGAAAAATGTAGGAGGAAAGAGAAAATAATGACACAGCCAAATATTTGACAAAAGTGAAGCAATGCAAAAAACAGGCTCAGCAGCAATGAAAGCTGAGTTCTTTGGCAGAAAAAGTTACAAATAGTAAAAATCCTAGCAATCTTGAGGAAGAAGAAAGAGATAGGGTCCAGTGAGAAATGCTAAGGGTGAAATTGGAGCTATAGCCGCAGATACAGTAAGGATATTTAAAAGTCAGAAGGAGGCCGGGTGCGATGGCTCAGCCTGTAATCCCAGCAATTTGGGAGGCTGAGGCAGGAGGATCCCTTGAGGCCAAGAGTTTAAGACCAGCCTCAAAATAGAGCAAGACCCCATCTCTACAGAAAAATTTAAAAACTAGCTGGGTGTGGTGGTGCACACCTGTAGTCCCAACTACTGGGGAGGCTAAGGCGGGAGATTTGCTTGAGCCCAGGAGTTTGAGGCAGCAGTGAGCTAAGATCACCCCACTGCACTCCAGCCTGGGCAACAGAGCAAGACTCTGTCTCTTTAAAAAGGGAGAGAGTGAGAGTGAGAGAGCGAGAGAGAGAGAGAGATGAATAGAAGACCTGCATTCCAAGAATCCAGAAGAATGGTGGGTAAGGTGTCTAGAAACCTGGACTCAGGGAGAAGTGCTGAAGGAACTGTGGTTTATTCAGTCTTCAGAAGAGGAGCCTACTGTGCAAAGGATAGGAGATCTGTGGGTGAAATTTACACAGGTAGAAAGGACTTCATGAGCACTTGAAGCTGCTGGACTCTACCGCTAAGGGCTGCCTGAAGTCATGAGGCCCCAGAGACTGGGTGACCGTCATGTCATATGAAGTGTAGAGGATTCCTTCACAGAGGGGAGATCTGGCTAAGTGGCCACAGGTGTTTCTCCCAGCCCTAAAATTCTTCACTTATTTTGATAAAGGAAGACAAAGTTCCCAGGGGAATCCAGGTGTCCTTGAACTCTGTGCCGCTAGCCACACTCAGCTGTTGGCAACTGCAGTTTTCCTTCAGTAAAGTGACTGGCCCACTATACTGTAAAAGGTTAATCTTGGCAGCTTGTTGATTCCATATCCTAACCCTGAGACCACACAGCGGCATGGCCAGTAAACTTCAGCTTGTGCATGAATGTGTGCCAAAGACTTGTCAAATAGCAACTTTAAAAAAAACAAAAACTTTTATTTTCAAATTAAATTTCATGGAGCCGCTCAAGTGCAGTTCAGTTTGTTATCCGAATCTCTTTCCACCAGCTAGAACTGGCATCACCCTAACATCTGTCCCGTGGTCACGTTTTACTGGGTGTTTGGGGATTGTCTGTAGGAGGTGACATTGGAATTTGGGGACGTGCCTATCTTCAGATGCCAAACGAGCTTGGATAGAAATCATTTTCCTGTGCATGCTTACGTTCTGAACTCGGAGCTATGCGGGGCTCCCTAGACGTGGCTGCCGGGCTGTGGCCGTTGCTCAGATGCTCTTCTGTTCTGACCCTGGGGTGCCGACCACACACTGGGTCACAGAACCCGCCATGGTGACGCCACTGCATTCTACCGGGGGCGACCAAGCAAGACTCTGTCTCAAAAAAAAAAGAAAAAAAAATCTCTCTGACTCTTGTCTTTAACTTGTTTGTGGTGTCTTAAGTATTACCAAGGTTTTAGTTTTTAATTACTATTTTTTATAAAATTAAATACCTCTTTTCCTCCATGCCATCAAAATTTTAGTACTTTCTCTTAGAAAAGTCTTTTCCATGCCCTGAGCTTTAAAAATAGTCTGCTGTATCTCGTGTTTTTTAAAAATGTTTAGAGTTTAATCCATGTGCATTTTATTTATTGTGTAATAAGAGGGAACCATGTGATTTCCTAAGTAACTTATTTATTTTTTGCTGATTTATAATGCCTCCTTGGAGTCACCTCTTAAATTCCCATGTATGTGTGAGTATGTTTCTGGTTATTCTCTTGCATTGACCTATCCGGTGGGGAACCTGTGGCCTTGCGGCCCCATGTGGCCTCCTGGTTCCTTGAGCAAGGCCCTTTCACTGAATCCAAATTTTATAGAACAAATCATTTTAAAAAAGGATTTGTCCTATGGAGTTTGGGTTCATTTGAGGAACCACACGTGGGGATCTGGAGGGCCACATTGGGCCATGAGGCTGCAGGTTTTCCAGCCAAGAAGAAATTTTTAGATTTTGTTGAATGTTTAGATTCATTAGGAAAGAGCATCATCCTTTTTGCAATTTTTTTCTGACTTCCAAAAATGACATCTGGTCAGAACCCTAGATGTAAAAATTGAATTCGCAGGGTTTTTAAAACCTGGGAGAAAATATGTTTGAAGTAGTTTATAACCTGGGTATAGGGAAAAGCTCTCTACCTACCTGTGATCAAAATCTAGATGCAATAAAACAAAATATTGATATTATTTGAATATATAAAAAAATTAAAACTTTTCCATGGCAAAAGTTTGCATAGGAAAAGGCAAATGTCAGACTCAGAGAAAATACATACAACATATCACAAATAAGAGACATTTAAAATGTAAATCATAGTAATATCTGGATCACTGTCATGGAGAGATTTAAGTATTAATAGTATGCCTAGTACTAATAATAATTGTTATAATTATATATGATATTATTAATTATACAATTATGTGTGTATATATATTATATATATTAACATATATATAAAATAAATGTTAGTGTTTCTCCCTCCTGAAATTCATCAAAGAATCCCTCACCAGCTCAGACCTCCCAGGTGGAAGCACATTTGTTTGTAGAAACCAACAATTAAATTCTGGGACACTATCTTGAACTGTAACTAAGAGTAATCATTTTTCTCTCATTTTTTTTAATATTTGTAGAATAAACGCATTTTTCCTTGTTGGTACCACACAATCGGCACAGCTTTCCATCTTCCATCTGTCATCAGTATGACTCCTTAAGGTCCTTCACATATGATTGTATAGTTATGTGACTGTATAATTACAATTGTATAACTGGACAATAATTGCAATTAATTAATTTAATCCACTTTATAATCCAGTTGGCGCTGACAATGGGTTTCATTCCTTTTTCATTCCAATAGCCAGACTAGAATTGTGGGGTTTTGGGGGTTTCTTTTTGTTTTTTTTTTGAGACAGAGTCTCACTTTGTTGCCCAGGCTAGAGTGAGTGCGTGGCGTCAGCCTACTTCACAGCAACCTCAAACTCCTGGGCACAAGGGATCCTGCTGCCTCAGCCTCCCGAGTAGCTGGGACTACAGGCATGTGCCACCATGCCCGGCTAATTTTTTCTATATATTAGTTGGCCAATTAATTTATTTCTATTTATAGTAGAGACGGGGTCTCACTCTTGCTCATGTTGGTTTCAAACTCCTGACCTCGAGCAATCCGCCCGCCTTGGCCTCCCAGAGTGCTAGGATTACAGGCGTGAGCCACCGCGCATGGCCTAGAGACTAGAATTGTGAGCAATACACTCTCCGGTATTTAGAGCTAGGGATCGTTTCCAGCCAGCTGGTAGTTACACCTGTGCTGATTTATTCAGCTGCACCTGCAGCTCTATCTAAAGCCGGTTATAGCTCATAATTTTCGTAAAATAATCAACTTCCAAACTGACAGGATT
The DNA here is from genome assembly GCF_040939455.1 of Microcebus murinus. Lineage (NCBI taxonomy): Eukaryota > Metazoa > Chordata > Mammalia > Primates > Cheirogaleidae > Microcebus > Microcebus murinus. Next base: position 26,585,145 of record NC_134127.1, on the reverse strand, counting down.
TTACAGCTCATTGTCCAGCTTCTCCAATTGAACTATGAAGAATTGAGTTTTAGAAAGTGTGCTTATTAACTTCGTGCTCCACATAAAATGTCTATCCCAGGTAGATAGAATAACACAGCCTAGTATTGTTGTTAGTGTCATAATTAAAACTGGTTTATACATTTATTTGTGCTCTGCCTCGTATCAAGAGGATTTGAAGTAGCTGAGATTAGACTTCAGGTCTCCCATGCTGTAGACTGGCAGGTTTCCCACCCTGCCCAGAAGAATGTTCTTCCCGATGGGAACGACCTCTGTGTCCTGTGTCTCACGGGATGTGGAGCTACTGAGCACTTGACCTCCAGCCAGTGTGACTGAGGAAATGAATTTTTAATGTCATTTAATTTTAATTTCAGAAGCCACGTGTACTGTGTGGACAGGCGGGCCTGTGAACACCACAGCTCATGACCATTTAAGAGTTTTTAAATACGGTTCCGTGCATGTATAAAAAGTGTGTTGCTTTGCCGTGCAGCTGGCTGTTATGCATGCCAAACTGCTTTCCCCTCTCTCCCCAGATTCCATCACTCAGCACAAGGTCTGCTCCCTTGAAGACTACCTATTGCTGCAGTGACGGAGACATCATCGGACCGTGGCGACTGCAGGCAGCTCGCCAAGCTGCCTTTGGACTTTCAAATGAAAAACAGCACTGTGAAGGGAAGGAGCTGACTTATTAAAGATGACTGTAGATATCATCACCTTTGCCTTGTGAGTGTTGTGGTTTTTATCTTAGAATTCCTTTGTGTGACTTTCTGAAGACTAAATTTATGTTTCAGAGAAGCATTAGCTGGTCCTTTCTGGGATTTTTCTATATAATGACAATCTTTGTATCTTAGTTTTCTGTTGTTTTGTTTTGTTTTGTGTTTTGAGACAGGGTTTCACTCTGCCACCCTGGCTTAGAGTTCAGTGTCGTCAGCCTAGCTCACAGCAACCTTAAACTCCTGAGCTCAAGCGATCCTCCTGCCTCAACCTCCCGAGTAGCTGGGACTACAGGCACACACCACCACACCCAGCTTATTTTTGTATTTTTTGTAGAGATGGGGTCTCGCTCTTGCTCAGGCTGGTCTAGAACTCCTAGCCTCATGCAATCTTCCTACCTCAGCCTCCCAAAATGCTAGGATTACAGGTGCAAGCCACCGTGCATGCCCGGCCTGTATCTTAGTAATGCTCATAAATTAAAAGGTCACCAAACCTTTGTTATTAAAGCACTGTACTGTCAAATAAAGAGTGGAAATTCATTTAAACTGTTTTTATTACTGAGAACAATCAAAGAACCCCCGAAGCTTCTTGGCTTAGACCCTAAGATCTTTATGAACACGTCACATACTAGAGATTAAGGACATTCATCAGGTATTAAAGTTACTTCTATGTATCTGAGATTCCTCTCAAATTAATCAGTGAAGACGGGTGGAGCGTGTTGCAGTGATGATCTGAGCAGCCCTACTTCTGCAAGCTGAGTTTATGGTGAGCAGAGCATCACCGACAAGAGACCACCGCCTCCACTGGCCACTTCATGTCCCGTAGACGAACTTGGCAGCCAGGAAGGATGTGTAGAAATGCTGATTGATGAATCACCTTCTAAAAAAGAGATATGCTACTTCCCAATGAGGCTTAAGGTGCCAGTAAGACCTCCTCGTGGTCCTGGCCCCTCTCCGTGTTATCTGTTGCTCATCTCAGCTGTTGTTTCTACCTCAAATAACCTTCACATTCCTCCGCGAATGCAATGGATCAGCTTCTAGAACAAACCTTTGAGAAAGGCGGTAGTCTTGCACCTGAGTGTAATAAAGGGTTTTGGCTGGTTTTGAGATAATATTTGCGCCCAGATCATCCGCTCCCGGTACTCGTCCTCTGAAGCAGCTGAACTCCGATACGGTTCACACTCTGACATCCGTTCTCCTCACAGTGTGTGTGGTTCCCGCTGTCCGAGAGCATCCCGGGCTTGGCCGCCTCTCAGCTCGGGCTCTCTGGCAGGGTTCCCACAGCACCTAACACTCCCAAGGAGCCAACAAAAATTGTGCTGACTCGTGCTGGGGACAAGCCGCAGAGAACCTCCGTCTCCCACTGGTGCCCCCTTCACCCTCTGCCCACCCGGGCCTGCTCCCCGATGCTGGCCAGCGGCCAGTCCAGATTCTCTTTTGTGCCGGGCAGCACACTGAGCATTTTATATGTGGTGCCTCATGTATCCTCCTAACAATCCTATGAATTGGATTACTGCAGGTCTCTTCTGCATTCTCTTACCCTAAACTTGTAGGGCTAAAAGGTCTCAGAATTCTGACTTTTTTTTCTTTTTAGTTTTGAAAGGTGTATGGCTCTCACTGCTTCTATTCAACATTGTACTAAAGATTCTACCCAGAGAAGGCAAGAAAAATAAATGAAAGGCATACGGATTGGAAGTGAAGAAACAAAACTCTTTATTCTCACATTATGTGATACTATCTATAGCAATTATAAGAAATGCAAAAAAAAAACCTACTAGAACTTATAATAAATTTAGTAAGATTATAGGATACCAAAAAATCAGTATATAAAACTAACTGAATTGTTGTATTAAATTTCTATATGCTATCAATAAGCAATTCAAAATGAAATTAAAAATACAATTCTAGCAGGGCACATGCCTGTTGTCCCAGGTTTACATTAATCAATTGGGAAATTAAAACTCAGCACAGAACGGTGAGGTGGCTGAGAACAAGCCTCTGGCCAGACTGCTGCCGATGCTCTTCGAGTATCAAGGACTTAGAACAAGGGTCCTCAAACTTTTTAAACAGGGGGCCAGTTCACTGTCCCTCAGACCATTGGAGGGCCAGACTATAGTTAAAAAAAAAACTATGAACAAATTCCTATGCACACTGCACATATCTTATTTTGAAGTAAAAAAACAAACGGGCAAAAATACCCACATGTGGCCCGCAGGCCATAGTTTGAGGACGCCTGACTTAGAGCAACTCAGAGGGAGATTTGCATTGACGTTCCATTTACTTCTGAACTGGAATTAATGATTTTATTTAGTCTGGGGCTCTCCCAGCTCAGAGTCACCAGCAGTGCCAGCCATACATGCCCATTCCTGAGCCAACTAGGATGGACGAAGTCAGGACCTCTGGAAGGAGCTACTGGTTTACACACCACCCCCGGTGACTCACGCACCCCGAGTCTGTGATCTTCCAGCCCTGCTCCTTCCTGGGGAAGCTCTAGCAACCTCGGCTCCTGAGTACCATCACACCCAGTCCCGTGAGGGTGAAATCAACATTCTACAGCTGGTCTTTTGAGGAGAAAAGGACAACAAAGGTACTTATTGCAAATAATTAAGATAATGAGATTCAACACATAAAACAAAAGCAAAATGTGTGAAACTCTGCCACACCATGAAATAGCCCTATTTTATAGAGCATACATTCAGTACTGTGTAATATATATATATATATATATATATATATATCAAGGCAAGTTAATCACTGCAGGTGAACATAAACAGCAAGTTCGTTTTCCTTTCTCTGTTTATGTGTAAAGCCATTAATAGTTTATTTTGTTTCACATTAACAAGGGGTGACTTAATTGCAGAGTGAAATAACAATCACAAACATTCAGTTTTGGTCTTGCCATTACTTCCTTATGTGACATTTCCTCTAATTAGTTAGAAGGAATCATATCAAGAAGTATAGGTTTTGTTTAGAGAGAATGTAAAGAAAAAAAAGAAACACAATGGTAAGTTTTTGCTTTCCAAATATTGGGGAAATGGTAGAGTAGCTGTAATGACCTAAAAACCCTTCTGCTACAACATGCCTACAAATACTGAAGAAAATATACAAGCTTCTTTTTATTTATTTTTATTGTTATTTTTTTAGAAAGATAATCTCACTCTGTTGCCCAAGCTGGAGTGCAGTGGAGCAATCATAGCTCATTGCAGCCTCGAACTCCAGGGCTCAAACAATCCTCCTGCCTTAGTCTCCCGAGTAGCTGGGACTACAGGCATGCCCCACCACATCTGGCTAATACTTTTAGTTTTTGTAGACATGAGGTCTTGACATGTTGCCCAGCCTGGTTTCAAACTCCTGGCCTCAAGCAAGCCTCTTGCCTTTGCCTCCCAAAGAGCTGGGAGGCTACCACACTGGGCACAAGCTTCTTTTAAATGTATTGCCAAGCACCTAACATAAAAGGGAAATCCCCAGGGTGCAGAGCCAGGAGGGAGCCAGTCTGAACTGAGCCTGGGTTAGGGGCCCAGCACTGCCACCCAGGGAGAGGAGAGCGAGCCCTGGGGAAGCAGGGACCTGGCTTTGAATGGCAAATGGGGTCAGCAAATGAGGCTGTGGCCTGAGAGAAGTAAGTGGGATTGGAGCTCAGACCCACTAAATAAAACCAAAATTCTAGAAGGATACACACCCAGACAAGGAGGAGACTAGGGAAAAACTACACAGGTTGCCAAAGAAGCCAGACTGTCCGGCCCAGAGCTCCAACCAGGGAAACTAAGAAAAAAGAAACTCGTTTAGGGTGATTGCTTTCATGGAGGTCATGTTTTCTGAACTAAAAACAACTTAGAAAATCAATGATATGATGAAGTCCAAAAACTATATTTTTAGGTTGAAAACATACTTATAAATAATTGATATGTCAAAAGAAATCACAGTGGAAATGAAAAAAATATGTAGAACTGAAAAAAAACCTCTGGGATATAGCTAAAGCAATATTTTGAGGGAAATATATAGCCACAATTGCTTATATTAATAAAGGAAAAAATACCTCAAATTTCATTAGCTAAATATTGAATGAAAAAATTCGGGAAAGAACTACATAGTAAGTCAAAGAAAGTGGCAAGCAGAAAAAAATAAAGTTGATAGAAATTAGCAAAATAAAAATAAGAAAAAGTAATCCATTAATCAAAGATAATTATTTTCAAAGACTGATAAAATAAGCCAATTTCTGAAAGTTTGATGAAGGTTAAAAAACAGAGAAGGGACCAAAACAATATTAGGCATGAAAACTGGTTGTAACTGAAGAGTTATGTTCCCTGTTCTTGACTTTAATTCTTCTACTACTTTATTTAAAACTATGAAGTGTATCTTTTGTGCCAGGAAGACAACATCTACTTTTACCCCTTCAATATCTGAACTGTTAACTGAGACAATAATTAAAATTATTGACCTGAAACCAAACAAGAGCACACAAATACTCTCCAGGCTAAGCCATTATTTTATTTGGTACGCGTTCCCGGGTTAGGCACTTACATTTTCCGAAAGCCTCGGGAACTTCCGGGGACTAAGCTCCACCTAGAACTGTCCAATACTGGCAATGGCTGTCACTTTATTAATCTGGTTTCGATTTTTTTTAATGTTTGGACTTACAGCTTATCTCTGGGAACACATAATTGTTCCATCTTTAGTATTCCAGAGAGGAGATTTGCTGAAAGAGTTCATTTAGCATCCTCCGTCCACAAGCCAGCAAGTGAGATCTTAGCCAAAGCTGAAGAGAGAGGACTCATGAGGGGGAAAGCCATCCGTCTCCAGGGCTTGCCGGCCGTCCCTCTGTCCATGTCAGCAGCAAGGCAAGGGAGCAGGAGAGGAGGACTGCCAGACCGCAACACTTGGCACCAGAAGCCAGTTATCAGCCAGATACTGTACTCAATCAGGGATGTGAAACCCCATCATTAAGTTATCGGGAACTGGTCGGAGAGAAGAAAAGGACTCTGTCCCCGCGCGCGCGCGCGCGCGTGTGTGTGTGTGTGTGTGTGTAGCTGCGATGGCGTGGCCAGGAGGGCTGTGACTCACAATGCCACAAGGTTTGTTCCTGAAACAGAACTGGGGACGCTGTGTGGGGACGGCCGACAGGCACAGTAGGAGAGAGAGGGCTGGAGGCTGACATCAGTGGAGGGGTGACGGAAAGTCTGCCGCCGCCTCTTGCCACAGAGCCCAGAAGAGATTGCGGAGGCAGATCACCACGGCAGCTAGAGGCTGGCAGAGGAATTCAGTTATTATGAACTGTTTGGCATTCTGCTGTTCTTGAGCAATTTTCACCCTACCCTTTTGAAAGATTTATTAGATTTAGGAGCCACTTCATAATATCCTTGGAGCCCAAATTAGACTTTAGCACATAACTTTTCTGTGCTGGGGGTGTTAGGAGCTTGCTTTCTGCACTAAAGGAGCAAAGAGATTTGGAAAAACGATCCCTGTGGTCTTTGCCATTGATGGACTCAAGCGAAGTTAACCTGTCACCAGAGGCAAAGGGATACTGTTTTTAAGACGTGGGAATCTTTCCATATTTTTGTTAGAAGCAAGAGTCTGGGGGCTTCGTCTTCTCAAAGGCCCCGTCGACACCTGGCCTTCCCCACCTGGGATTCCTGTGGCTGGCTCTGCTCTCTCTCTGCCAACACTCAGCTTCTAGCAAACACCTGGGATTCATTCTCACGGAACAGAAATAGCCGAGGTTCCTGAGACACTTGTTGAGCACCTGTTCTGCATCGATTACCATACCCACCTGCAAGGGCCAGAAATAACCCAGACAGAGCACCTGCCCTCAGAGAGCTGACAGTCTTGAAGGGCATAAGGTGAGCAAACAAATTGCGATGTGGTGTGATAAGTTCATTACAGACCAGGTAAAGAGACAGCTTTCAGAAAGGGCGATTTGTTCTATACAGAAAGGGGAAGGACTTAGGGAATGCTGAAGAAACTGACACCTGAGTTAGGTTTTTAAGGAAGCACAAGTGTTCACAGAGTGGAAAAGAGACCCAGGAAGCAGCCGGGCACAGTCCCAGAGGTGTGGGAGGCCTGTGGGCTTCGGGACCGCTGCAGCTTCCAGCAGGAGGGGTGAGCAGGGGACCCAGGTCGGATGTGGCGTTAGCTAGGTAAGAGAGGCTCCTCATTTTCCAGGGAGAAGTGCTGAGGTCTGGACCAACTGCTCCTGGAGATGGAAAGGAGGAGATGGATGGGAGAGCTACTGGAAATGGAATTAACAGGACGTGTTGGTGGCATAGCTACACAGGGGAGCACGAAGGCAGAGTTTAGCTGGGTGGGTCTGGGCTCAGGCTCAGGGTGTCAGCTCTCCCAGTGGATCCATGTCTCCATGGGAACCACTCCCTGAGCTTAAGGGAAACAGTGTGTCGGGGCTTGAGCCAGCACAGAGCATGAAGAAGCACGGTTCTTGTTGCTACAGGCAAGCATCAGAAAAGGGGGGGAAATGAAGTGCAAAACTTTATATTTTGTAAGTATATTTTAGGCGTGTTAGACATTCCAGAAAGTAATGTTTAAGTTTCTAAACGGAGCCATTTGTGTTGTGCAAGAAGGTAAACCAGTGACTTGTGTTTCCAACAAATAATGAACATTACAATAGACACCTAAATACGCAGAATGAAATATAGAGAATTTACCTTTGGATAATGGATAAACCCGTAAGAAAGTTGGAGAAATACTGTAGGGCTGGAAATAAAATGACAGACATGGGTCAACATGGAAGCCAGGGAAGATCCTAGTGACCAAGAACTCTGTGTGTGTATGTGCACACCTGTTTGTGCACATGTGTGTGTATGGGGGGTGTGCAGGGACGGCGGAGTTAGAATGGAGACCACTTTGATAAAGCTGGCACTCGGAGCAGTTCTACTACTAGGAAGAAGTTTAGTTAAAAAGAGGGAAGGTAACTTCTTCACAAAGACAAAAAGCCTAGACTGTGCCTAGCAACAGCCTGAGGCACCTGAAAGAGGCAAGCACACACCTTCCCAGAAGAATGTCCCCACCCTGGACTTCTGACTGTTCTCACAGGTACCATCACCCCCCCACACACACACACACACACACACACTTCCAAATAAATCATCCAGGCGCTCATTAGGAAAAATAAGCAATAGGACCAGACTGACCAAGACTTTAGATGTTGGCATCATCAGGTGTCAATGATAAAGTGCTCAGCATGTTAAAAGAAATAAAGAGAACATAAAAACATGAGAAAGGAGCAAGAAATCTCCAAAATGATAAGATCGAGTTTAGAAAGAACCAACTAGCCCTTATAGAAATGTTTTTAAACTTAAAAGTTCAATAGTGCTTAATTCTTTCTGAATCCTCACATAAAAATAGGATAGCAAACCAACCCCGGGTCTTCTCATGAGCTCTGCCACACGATCAGGTAGGGACAGGTCGCCATCAGCCAACGTGGTACTAACATCTGCACAGGAGGGAGAAGAAAGGAACTACGGACAGCAACACGGGCTTGAGAATGGTAGGGTCTCCAAATCGCTGACAGTCACTACTCGGAAGAGCAGCAGACCAGTTTGAGAAAGGTGCCTGGGTCTTGACCAATCCAACAGCATGTGAGCACAGAGGCCCGCGGTGGGGAGGACTGAAGAGCACTGGAACCATCGGCAACCATGAAATCTTGAAACCAACCCATCTGAGTACTGGGTGAGGCCGGGGCCGGCCCTACCCCAAGGAGAAAGCCCTGGGAGTGGAATCACATCAATCAGGATGGGCATGACCAGGTCAGCAAATCTCTTCTGCAAAGGACACATTTCAGGCTTTGAAGGCCAGTCTCTTGTCACTACCAGCTCTGAAGTTATGATGCAAAAGCAGCCACAGACGATACCTAAAAGAATGACCTTGACAATGGGCCAATAAAACCTTATTTATGAACACTGAGGTTTGAATTTTATATAACTTTCATGTGTTACAAATGGTATTTTTGTCCTCTTTGTTAGAACTATTTAAAAATGTAAAAACCACTCTTAGTTCACAGGCCAGGCCACACGAAAACCAGTGGGTGGCAAGACAGACTGGGTTTTTCTAACTCCAGGTTAGAGAGAAAGATGCAAGAAAACTCAGAAAGGAAGTGCCCTTGCATTTGAACCATTACCAACAACAGCAGAGGAGGGAGCTCTGAGAAGTTGGAAGAGCCCTCCTGAAACATGCCACATCCTAAAAGTTCAGGCAAGCTAATTTCACATAAAAATAAGTAACAGAAAATATCAAGGCCAAATCCCAGGTTATTATAAGAAAAAGGGAGTAATGATCTGAATAACCTCCCTACAGACAATAAAAGCATAACACAAAGACATGGCCCATGGCCGTGCTGAGGCTCTGAAAATAATATTCCAACATGAAAGCCTTAGAAGCAAGGTTTCTCCCTGACCTTCCACCCTTCTGTCTTGAACCCTCCATTCTCCCCCAGGGCAAGCCATAGAAACTAGAATTCCTTTTCCTCAAGGTGGATCATAAAAACCAGAACACCTTTTACCAAAAGCCAGTCATAAATTCTAACACTATTACTCAGAACTTCCCCGCCTTTCTGTGTAATAGCTGGCCATAAGGAAGTTAAAACCCTCATTCTACCTCATTATAGGGGGTCCTACCCTATAGCTGAGAGGAAGGAAAGCTGCACAGGAAGCCAAGAAGAGCATGAGCAGACAGGCCTTGCTGTGCTTGCCACTCACACCTGCTTTGTCCAGTCACGTCTCTGCACGGCTATCCCTGTCCGTCAAACCCGAGCATAAAATGGGATAGTTCACCCTGTGTGCTTCAGTCTTCATTCTGAAAGCCACCATGTCACATAAAAGCATGATCAAATAAAATTCTTATGCTTTTTCTCTCGTTAACGCATCTTTGGTTATAGGGGTGTTGGCATAATCCTTTATGGTGGGGAGGAAAGTGATCACCCTCTCTCTGTCCCTATAGCCACAAAACAGAGCAAAACCTATTTCAGAACAAGCTAACAGACTGTAATAAAATTATATAAGACATGAAAGAACATGTAAATCAGATTAGAAAAAGTCATTGATGAAGAAACAGCATTCAGGAAAGAATTGGAAATTTTAAAAATGAATTTCAGAAGCAAAGACTAAACTAGAAGGAACACAATGACAACTAAGCATAGTATGAGTGTAATTTGGCATAAAACAAATGGGTTTTTGTGAGATGTTCTATCAGATCCTGTGTCTTTGGGAATTAGGTTCTCACATATGGATGAAAGGAGATATTAATGTCATCAAAAAGAGGTTGGCTCCATAGACTCTAATTTGAACTGAATTCATGAGGTATTTTACTATACAAATAAAATAGCTCTGTCTACTGTACATCCCTTAGTGCCAAAATTGTAGTATTGAAATACCATTTCTCACTAAAAAACAAAAATCAAGGCTTCTGGGATAAATGGCTGGTTTCACACCTTCAAAAGAAAAGTATGAGATGAGTCTGGAATATCTTATCATACCAAACAGCAAGGAGGCCATCAAAGACGACTACGGTAATGTCAAAAGGACCCAGGGTCCAACTGGAAGAGGCTCCCACTAAACAAAGTCAGACACTTTGAGCTTTAATACCAATAAATGCAGTGGATTAAAGCCCCTCAAAAATGCTTTATCCGTGAGTTCTTAGTGTATTGAAAACATCAGGGATCAAAGGGAATGAACACCTGACCTTGAAAACTGCCAACCAAAGGGAAGCAACTGAGTATCTATATTGCCTTTCCTTTATGAACTTATCACCAGGTGAACAAATGGTAGATGAAGGAAAACGTATCTTTATAAAAGTATTCCAACTAATAAATGAAAAATAAATGACAGACCTAGAAGATTTCCCTTTGCAACACCATAAATGGAACCACATGTTAAGCATCAATATCAGTGACTGCTAAGATCACAAAAAGATAATCAGACATCATACGTTTCTAATAGTTTCTTCTTTTTTTTCCCTAATAGTTTCTTGACAAAATGACTGAGTCTGAGTGTGATCCAGTCAGTGGATCCAGACACTAATTTCCAGGAAATGCAGAGGACAGAAAAACATGCTGAATTTATGCAAGGAGTATGCAACCACCAAAATCCACATGGTGAGAAACTGTACAGACCAGATGACTATGTCCTTCAAAAGATAAGTTGGACAACTGTAAGGGAGCGAAGGGGATGGAGGAAGAATACCTAGATTTTAAAAAGACAAAGTATATTTCAAAAATTTGTAAATGGCCAAGGGTAAGGAAAAAAACATTTAATGAAAATGTAACCTGCAAATTAGACACAGTGCAAGAGAGAATTTGTAAACTGGAAAAACATATCCAAAGAAATTTCTTGGAATGCATAATAGAAGGAAAAATAGAAAACATGAAAGAGAAGAAAATGGAAAATAAAATAGGAAACTCCAACATAGGTCCATTTCAAGTCTTAGAATTTAATGGTAGAGCCAGGGTAGGTTCAAACTCTTGGTGCAGTATGCAGTTTCAGCTCAAACACTTCCAATGTCAAGGCCTCTCCTATACTGGGGACACTGAGATGGCACAGCTGGGAGGATTAAGACTTGAAGGGCTTAAGAAACGGAGGGAGGCCACAGTGGCTGGGGGAGGGGAGGGAGTGGAGCAAGTGGATGTGGGGGCATATCAGGCCCTCTGCAGCCCAACCAATAGGAAAGTGCTCCAGGGTCAGGGCCGTGGATAATGAGGCTGCAGTCAGCTCGGGACAGGCACAGGCTGGGGCTGTGCAGCTGCCAGGACATTGTCGCAGTGTTTCTCAGCCTGGCACATGGGTGTCTGGAACCTCTTTCTGTTCCCTCCATGCCCTCGAAGAGGTCCAGTGAGACTCGTGTTGCCTTTGAATTGCACCTGGGCCGAGGGCTCCAACGAGCCATGCATGCAGCTGTGACCTGGCAGGGGAGGTGGCTGGCAAAGGCATGACCCCCTCCACGGGAGCAGGGACTGCCAGGACAACCTCTCCCACAGCTAGGCGTCTGCAGGCTGACAGAAGGGTCCCTGGGGGGTACTGGTGATGCACCTGGGAAGAGAAGTGTGGGGGGACGGTGGCCCAGAGCCTCCGGAGCCCCCAGCATCAGGGCGACGACGGGGCACAAGGAACCACCAACCAACTCGGCTCTGGACGTGCAACCCTACTCAGCCCTCCCAGTGACTGAGCCGTGCCTGGGAAAGAGCTCCCGGTCTTCCAGGATGCACCCAGGTAGATGGTAAAGGCGGAAAAAATGAGTCCCCCACCTCCAGTGAGGCCCAGAAAAGTAGTGAAATTCTGTTCATCCTAGAATGGCAGGGTTGGGACAGGGTCTAAGGTCCTGCATCCTCAGCCTTATAGCCACATTTGTCAGTGATCCAGGAACGTCCCCCACACCTGGAGCTCCCAGAGCCACCATACCAAATAAGCAGCACCATATTTCTTTGGGTATATTTTCCAGTTTACAAATTCTCTCTTGCACTGTGTCTAATTTAGAGGTTATATTTTCATTAAATGTTTTTTCTTACCCTTGGCCATTACAGATCATATGAAAGAGATACATACAGGGTGGAGGGAGGTTAACTTCTCCTCCTTCCCTCCCCTCCCTTCCCTGGAAGAAAGGCAAGGTCTGGACTGAGACGACTGGGACATAGGAGAAGGAGAAAGGGACTGAGCCAGTGTGGTGGCCACCCACCCGTGTGGGCTCAAAACTGCACAGCCAGCATGGTCTCCTGCCACCTTCCCTGTCCCTTGGTGGGCAGCCTCCTCCTCCCACCTCCCTGTGCGTCCAGTAAGGCTCTCTGTTGTCTGACATGACCACCTGCCCAGACCAGCCTGTGACACCCAGATTTCTGGTCCCAAATTGAACTTGCATTTCTTGCCCATCTTCCTCAATGATCTGAGTAAAGCAATTCATAGTGAGGTTAAAAAGTCACTTGCTTTTTTAAGAGACTAGTAACACAGATGAAAGAGACTAACTGGCCCCTTTCGGCATAGGGGTTTTGCTTCATTATCTCACTGACCCAGCAGAAGCGCTGCCACAAAGGAAGAAGTGTCTGCTGTTAAGGGTTAAGTAACTTGCCCAAGGTCACCCACTTCTACGTGGCAGAGGGGGGATTCCGGTTCCATCTCTCTGATTGCAAAACCTGTGTTCTTTCCAAATATTAACACATTTCCAGGAGACAGAATGTGCAAGAGGACTGTCTCCTGCAGGACGGAAAGGCTCTCTGGGTATCCGTTACTTTGGGCTCTGGTGTTTTGCCTTCCATCCCCCTCGTCCCCCTGAAATCCACGCGTGGGGTTAGCATTGCAGCCACATATGCTCTGGGGCACCCCGGTGGGGGAAATCTCTGCAGCAGAGTAATTCCTTGGAGGAGGGAGCATGGGTTGGCCCAAGAAGGCACAATCGCACATCTCGAATGCGCCAGCCCTGCGCAGTTGCTGCATCTTGGCTGGCCCGCCGTTTCCCTTTTAGAGAACCCGCTTGACACGGCTTGCCAGCAGGTACCGATTAAGCCGCAGTAACTAGTAACAGCTTCTGAGGGAAGATGGGGGAGTTTAAATCAATATAGTACATTGAGTTGTTACCATGTGAATGTTCTCAAACCCAAATGCCAACTTGGAGATGACTTAGAATGAACTAATAATATAATGCTACCTCTGCCAAACAAGATAAGCTATCCCTCGGGGATATAATAATATAGAAATTAAGTATAATGGCTGCATGCTTTTCATGAAAAGGATGAGATTCTCCAAGTCATGAGTACAGGCAAAAAAAATAATAATAATCATGGAGAGACTTGAGAAAAGATAAAATGATACAAAGAATTAAATATTCCATCTAAATTGAATTATGTTAATGCAATAAAACTAAGCTGTGGGGCTTTAGTGAGGGAAATGGAGTTTAGAATCTCACTTAGGTTCACAGTTGGAACCCTACAACCAACCAAGAAATATGTCACATTATTTACTGTTTTCAAATTTAATAAATCTCCAGCTAACCATGATGTTCAGAGACAGGAATGTCATAGTTCTCTGAATTCCCTGGTTCGTATGGTTTACCAGAAACCCTTGTTGAGTTCAAAACCCTTTGTTTTGAAAATCTTTCAAAAATTTTTCTTTGTTTTCTTGTCCTAGTAAATACAATGTACCCACCAGACAGTCTATTCCAGAACCTCAAAATTACCATATCATGCTATGTTTGTGGAAAGCCTGAGAGATTGGGCTGAATTTATAACAACTGTGGAAAACAGCCTGTTGCTTTTTTTGATAAGTGCCTGATAGGAATTCACTGAGTTGTGAGTAAACTCTTCCAAGTAAAAATGTGGGAAGTAAAGCGAAGGCATCTATTTGAAGTTCCGGTGAATTCCATCTTGATAAATAAAAGCCCCTTGAGTTTCCCAGTTCAATTAAATACACAGTTGCTAAGCAGCTCTTTGACGGGGAGGTTTCATAAAATAGATACGATCCTTGCACCAGAGGAGCTCGTACACTAGGATAAATAAATAGCTGACATACTCTGTCTTCTCTGTTTTATGGAAGTAAAACTTTCCCTCTATCCGCCTAAACTCCCTATGTCTATCTAACTCAAGCAATCAATAAGTCCCATTGATCTCACTTCAAAAAGACTCACGCATCTCTCCCTTCCATTCCGTCTTTGCTGTCACAGCCCCAGCCCAAACGCTGGCTCGTCTTCTCTAAACAGCGTCTTGCAATAACCTAACAGGTCGTTTTGCCTCCAGTCTTGCCTGACCACACCATCCGCCACACTCCTATCAGAAAGACCTTCCCAAACACAAATTTGACCCACCGCTCTCCTGCTTAAAATCTTCTGACAGCTCTCTCCGGCGCTCACTAAATTCAAACCACATTTGCATGAAATATCCAGCCTCTCACTGACTCATCCCCATCCCCATCTCTGGCATCGTGACCATGTCGTCTGTGTCTCACGCCATGCCCCATGGTCCACATGGATGGATAAATTACTGCTTCTGTAAGTGCCGTGTGCGTGTATCTAGACACCTTTATCAGCGCTGTTTCCTGCTTCCAGAATGGCCTTCCCACCCTTTTCCCTCTGTCCAGAAATTTCTTACACATTTTTGAGACCCATTCAAGTGGCGTCTTCTCTACTGCTAACCCTTATTATTCCCTCTTAATTCCTGTCCCTACTGTACTTAGATATACCCTTATCTAAGGTGACAGACACAAGTACAACTATTTATTAATATCTATCCTCGTCTATGAGCTGGTCTGGTGCAAGAGTCATATCTATTTTATGAAACTTCCCTGTCAAAGAGCTGCTTAGCAACTGTGTATTTAATTAAACAGGGGGCATTTATTTATCAAGATGGAATTCACCGGAACTTCAAATAGATGCCTTGACTTTACTTCCCACATTTTTACTTGGAAGAGTTTACTCACAACTCAATGAAATTCTATCCAGTACTTAATCAAAAAAGCCTTAGAAGAAAAAAAAAGGCTTAGAAGGAAAGATCATGAATTTGAATTTACACCAGGTCCAAATGAAGACCTCTAAGAGGCAGTTGGATGGATCACTGCATGACTGAATCCCCCCCAAAAATCTTACTGCCACGTTAATGACTAAGACAAGTTTAATGACTACATAATACTAAATAACACAAATGTTCAACATTAAATATGTAATCTGCAAATAAACCCTGAAAACCCACAAAACTCATTTGCCACTCCTAACTGTGTGCTGTGCTCAGGCCTCAGTTTCCCCAGTATCTCAAGGCTCCTCTGAACTCCTATCTAAGCTTGCCCAGGCAGAACCTCATGAAACAATTATCTTTGATCCCCATTCTCTCTCCCAGTTTACACTCAAATTTGGTGATTCCTTAACAAAGAATTCTTTCTCTTTCTCTCTATTTTTCTTGGAAAATGCAGTGAATAATTATGTATTCTGTTTAGTCGAGGTCATCTTCCTCTCGTTGTCTATGCTCATGTGCTGACCAAGTGCGTTCCCCAGTCAATTCTTCGAGGCCACCAGATGCACAGTATCCTACCCTGTCCCTCCCATTGGCGGCTTCTGTTTTCAGTCATGTTAGATGCCATGTGCCATGCAAGTCCTCCCCCATGTGAGCTAAAAGTTCAGTCTCAGCTCCATGCCAGGACTCGGCCATCACTACCAATGACGGTTGAGGAGATATATCAGATTGCTTATTCCATAAAAAATTAATAATAATAGCTTTATTATCTGAGCACACAAAACAATTTTATCACAAGGATTTAAGCACCACACACAATCAATTTTTCCATATAAAATCAGGAGGATAACTTCATTATTGCTTTGGTTGTACTGTTAAATCACTTTGATCTAAGGTACGGTAAGCAAGCGATTCCTTCAAGGATTCTGCCAAAGCAGCTGCCAGGGCACACAGCACGTGGGAAGATCAATCCAGTGTAAAAGGAGATGTGTTGGGAGAGTGAGTATAGTGAGGCCAAGGACAGAGGTGGCTGGTTGGATCACTTACTTTCTTGTCACGACTACAATTCAGTGGATCTCAACCTTGACTGTGGGTCAGAGTCACCTAAGGAGCTTCCCTTTTTCTCCAAAGACATGCTGTGCCTGGGCTCCCAGTCCCAGAGATCCGGTGGGACCCCACCCCCGGCACACACTTTCGGCATAGTCCTCATTCTGGTGCCTCTTATTCGTGACACACGAAAAACTAACGACCTTTCAGAAGAAACTGAAAATAACTGTAAACTTGCATTCATTTAGCCAACACTTGAACACCCTGAGCCTCTGGGCCAAGCGCTTTGGATCCTGATCTCAGCCGAGGGTGTGAAGCCCCACGTGGGTTCACCTGTGCGAAGGCCAAGTGCACAGGGCTAGCTGCTGCCCCAGCAAAGGCCTCAGGTGTTTCCTTCAAGGGAGCTCACAGCTTCTGAGTGAGAGCAGCCATCTCTTCATTAACCAGCGTGGATTTCCTTAAAACTACTCTTAGACTTGTTTTTGGTGGGGCTGGGGCAGTAGAATTGCGGATACTATCTACAGCTTTGGGAGATGGACTGTAAGCAGGATGATGTGGTCCTCAGAGCTCGGTCCAGTCCACAGCAGGAGTGGAAGGAAAGGGGATGAAGAAGCCACTGGAGCTAGAGGGGCCGTGCAGAGGATCTGGCCTGATCTTTCATTTCAGAGCAGAGGAAACAGAGACTTAGAGAGGTCAAGTGATTGTCCTGAATCACTCGAACTGGTAATGGCAGAAATAGGGTGAGAACTTCAGGGCCCCGACTTTCCACCCCAGGTTCCTTCTGGTTAATGCAGCCCACGTGGCTTCCAGGGAAATCAGAAAACTCGTCTGCGAGAGAAGACGAGGTTGCTGAGGAGAGGTCGCAAGGGTGCACGCAGACACAGCACAGGAAACGGGCGCTTCAAATGGGGCTGCCGCAGGAACAAATAGAGAAGACTGGCGTCAGAGGTGGCGTAAGTCAGCATGCAGTTTAAGAGGCAAATGGGTGGCGTACACAGCGAGTGCTTTGGTAGGTGAAAAAAAAAAGCAACCACTGGCACAAGTGGATGGAAAACAAGTCATTGGGTAAATTTTATCCTCCAGCCTAAAGGGTGAGGCTCACTAGGAGGTTTATATTGTGTTCTTCTATGATATCACCCAGGCAGCAGAATCGAATTTAATAAAAAAAAAAAAAAAATGGGAACTGTAGTTGAAAAGGTTTCAGTGTGTTTTGCATTTACCATTGCATTTTAGAGGCTTTGATATTTCTCTCTAACGTGATTGGCACAAAATCATGTTGGGTTTTGCAAGTTCTACTTACAGATGTGCACTCATGATGGTTAATAATGTCTAGTAGTTCAGTGCAATTTTGTGTGCAGTGTATGCCAAGAACCAGTTGTTGAAGCAGCAACAAGATTTTGTTGTGTTTTCCCACTACTGTATTTATCTATTCTTAATCATCCCTAAATTTTTAGACACAGCCAAAGTTCCCATTGTTAATTGAGGCAAATTTTTCCCTTGATTGGAAGAATTTCATTTTTAACATGTTAACTCCCCAATAAGGCCAACTGAGTCTACTTCTTTTTTTTTTTTTTTTTGGAAAAAGAAATCTGTTTTATTCCTCTTTGCACAGAGCAGTATATGAAGGTGGCTATCTCCTGGCTCCATACATCTCTCACACGAAGATGCCCCTTAAGTATGCCCAGTTGTCTGCCCCACTTCAGTGTTGAAGAACTGGCAGTTAGTGGATGTGGCAGAACGCTTACATCTCAGGAAGGTTAAGACATTTGTGTGGGGAGGAAGTTCTGGGTGGAGGGGAAAAATTAGACACAAGAGTGGGTATTCCATTCTCCATCTTCCCGGGGAAATCCAAATCCCAAAGGTTTTATGAAGAAAGGTGCCACTCTCAGTAACGTAGGGGGAACAGCTCAGAACTACTACTTGGATATAAGGTAGAGGCAGAGAGAGAACAGGGTTAAGCAGCAGATTGCAGACCCAAGGCAAAGGAGTAAAGCCATGTGGGGGAGCTGAGGGGACCAAGAGAGCCTAGAGGCTAAGTCATAAATTCCACTTTCTCCGGTTCTGACTAGAAACCCTTCTTCCCAAGATTAGAATGGAGTTTTAGTCCCAGGGACTGGCTTTGCTGTGGGACACACAGAAGACAAACCATGCAAATACCCCATGGATATTTAGGTAGAGAGTTAAGGCAGGTAGCTGACCACAAGATGGACGCTCACCACAGCAATTTTGAAGCTATATGCCAGGATCAAGGTAGACGAATGAATTTTATAAAGTCTATCCAATAAAATTTAAATCAGTTTCTTCCTCTCTGTCCCCTCCCTATGAGCTATTCCCAATCTCTTTTCCAAGGTAGAAGACAGGACAGTAAGAAGGAATAGAAGAAAATGCTGAGGCCCATAAATGGGGCTGTAATATCCCTACCCATCCCCACCCCCACTCATTCTATAACAAAGAATTATCTCCTCCTCCCCTTTGCTGGACATATGGGCTCTTGGGATGATGGCTGGGCAAAGGCAAAGGTAGGAAAACACTCAGCACATTCTTTCTCCTGCTTTGATCTGAGGAGAAAATAAGGGGGTAGGAGAGCATGGGAGCATAACACAGCCTAGATAGGAAGGGGGTGCTTCCCCTGCCCTGTATCCAAGCCTGCTGGGGGCTTTACTCCCAGCACTGCAAAGAGTGAGAAAGAATGGGAAATGTGTAGGGGGGTTTAGGGTTTGGGGTGGGGAGACCACCACAGACAGGATGGAGATTTAAGGATCCCTACGATCCCTAAGATGGCCCTGAGAGTATCAGTTGGGGGACTGGATGAGAATTCACAGCAGACGTGGATTTTTTTTTTAGGCAAGTGAAGAGCCAGGAACAGTGAGGTCTTCACCGAAGGAGTGACCACTTGATCTGTTCTTTGGCTGACTGCAGCACCTGAGACACAGTCTGCTCCGTGAGGGGGACATCTTCACCCCTTAATGCCACCCGGTGTACCACTTGCTGGGGATCGCTCTCTAAGATCACTCCTCCATCTACGATTTCATCCACAGCCAAGAAGAGACCTTCCATGTTCTCCAGCAGAGCTCGCTTTTCTACATTTTTCCTCAGCATCTGGCTCAGTGAATCGAAGAGGCAGTTCAGAACAGCCATAAGCATCAGCTCATTTTCATAGGAGCTGCCAATCACATAGAAATAGAGATCAATACTGCTTTTGTATACCACTGTCAGGCCTTCCAAGAGAGCAATTTCACTGTCAGTCCGATGGGTCTTGTTGAAAATGTTCTTCTCAAATGCTTTTTGCTCCTTGACACTGGGGTAGGTGTCATCATAGTACTTGGCAAAAAGTCGATCTCCATCATTGTCCAGAATCAGGATGGCTTTGACAGTATACAGGGAGGGTTCCAAAATCAGCGCCTCCATCTTGCCCCGCAGCTGGTGCCGACGTCTGAGTCTACTTCTTAAAAGATGCCCAGAGCTGAGTGTGGTGGCTCATGCCTGTAATCCTAGCACTCTAGGAGGCTGAGGTGGGAGGATCCCTCAAGGTCAGGAGTTCAAAACCAGCCTGAACAAGAGCAAGACCCCATCTATTAAAAATAGAAAGAAATTAATTGGCCGACTAAAAATATATAGAAAATATAGCCAGGCATGGTGGTGCATGCCTGTAGTCCCAGCTACTTGGGAGGCTGAAGCAGGAGGATTGCTTGAGCCCAGGAGTTTGAGGTTGCTGTGAGCTAGGCTGACACCACGGCACTCTAGCCCGGGCAACAGAGTGAGACTCTGTCTCAAAAAAAAAAAAAAAAAAAAAAGCCCAGATATGTCCCTTCCTCTTCTTCCTCATTGGCCACTGCCCTAGCCCAAGCCCTCTTAAGCTCTGAACATTCTGCAGCAATAACATTCTGTTTGTTCTTTTTGCCTCTAGAGAATACATATTAAGAAAGTAACACAATCAAATTCCTAAGTGTCAATAGATTATATATTCCATTGCATGATTGCAAATTCTGTGCCATATATTCAAGGCCAGGGAAGAGTTTGATGTTACAGTCTGGCAGAACTTTTATAAACTGATATTCCTCTGAGCAATGTTTAAACTCTGCTGTTTGAAGCTCTATAATTTTATCTGGCCTTCTTTTTATTCTTATGATCAACCAGTATTGGAAATTCACTACCTTGTGTGCAAATTTTTATGAAGCCACTATGCTTCCCACTTATTAGAAATCCCATGTGCTACAGATAGAATCCAATTTGTGGGTAAACTTGAAAACATAAGAAACTCAAATAGGAATCACTTAATCAGAGAAAACATTGCTCTTCTCAATTTAAACAAACAGGTTTTTCTTCTTAGCCAAGATGTATTTATTGTCATTTCTACATTTACTCTTATAAGTTTCTGGTTATCATAACCACAGAGAGACAGCTTATTAGTTTTAACTGCTGGATAAAAGCATGTAGCATTTTCAAGATTTCTGGTTTCACCCTTTTAACCCAAAGAAAAACTATAAATAGATGGTAAAGTCTGGGATTTCCACAGCTAAGTGCTGCTATAAATAGTTTTAAACATTTTCCCACTTCATGCTCTCTAAAAGAACATTCTCCACTTCCTTTCTTGGATAACCTCTGGGAATAAAGGGAGATTGCATTCAGAATTTTATGGAGGAAGTTTAACAAAACACTTTTAATGAACCTTTTAGCAACTGTAAACATTCCTCAGATATTGAAAAAATGGAAAACAAAATGATTTAACAAATTTGTTAATGTAAATGGATATTTAAATTTAAATAGATTTCTTTTTTGAGAAATGCATTTTAAAAGTAAGCTGTTAATAATATTTTCATCCATTTTCTCTTGTTTCTGGAAATTTTCTTCTAAAAAACAAAATTAAACCAAACCCGACCATTCCCTTAACTTTCTTATGTAATTTAAGTGACATTTATTCCAATTTTCTTCAGAACTTAGATTGGGCACTTTGGTGGCTACAATTTGAAAGAAATATATTTCTTTCTACTTTCCTTACACATGAACATCCAGAAGAAGAAGATGAATTCACCTCAGTTGTCAGGTGTCCAGACTGTCTCCTTTCTTAAAGAATATTCATAAGACACCCTGGAAAACAGACACAAAGATTATTCATTCTTTGTAAAACCCCTGCCTGCAAAGCTTTCCTGTGGCCGTCAGAGCCCAGCCAGCGCAATGTAGAATTGCCCGCCCGTCTCTCTGGAGCAGAGCATACCCAAATGCCTGCGTTCTAGCAGCCTCTGCTGGTGGTGGTTTCTAACTGGGAAGAAAGTAGAATTAGCCAGTCTTCCCAATGGCAGGGAAATTGGGCAAAGAAAGAACAGCAACAAAAACAGGTCATATTCGTGAAACTCATGTCCCTGTTTTATATTTTAATGTAAAAAAGGCAATGGAATGGCTATAAATGGTTTTTAAAATATTAGTGATTTTTAAACATTAGATTTTTTAAAGCAGTTTTAGGTTTATAGAAAATACTGCATGTACTGTACAGACAGTTCTCTTACACCCCTTCACCCCTCAGGCACTCTCAATTTCTGCTATTTTTAATATCTTACAGCAGTGTGGTACATTTGTTACAATTAAGGAGCCTATATTGAGACCTTATTATTACTAACTAAAATTCATAGTTTGCATGAGTTCACTCTTGTGTTGTACATTCTATGGGTTTTGTTGTTTATTTTTATTTTTGTGTTTTTTTAAATCATAATATTCTCCAAGAAAGGGTTTTTTGACTAATGTAAAATGACATTTATCTATTATTATAATATCACGGATAATAATACATGAGCAAGAACTAGAAAAGAACATAGAATTAAGAAACTAGTTTGACACTGATATATTCACCAAATATAGACTTAGTCCTTTTTGTGTGCCAGGCACAATCCTGGAAGTCAGGGACACAACAATGAACAAAACAGATAAAATTCCCTGCTTTCATATCGTTTATATCAGGGGTCCTCAAACTTTTTGAACAAGGGGCCAACGCTCCCTCAGAGCGCTGGAGGGCCGCTGGAGAGTGCGGTGCATGTTCCACGCATGCCACTGTGGCCCAGGGCCAAGTCGGCTGCTAAGCAGGACAGGCAGCAGTGGCAAAAACACCTGGCGGGCAGGATAAATGTCTTCGGCGGGCCGCAGGTGGCCCACGGCCCATAGTTTGAGGATGCCTGGTTTATATGCTAGTGTGGAAGACATAAAATAAACCAGATAGATAAGAGTGGTAGTTTGTCTTCAAAGTTGACTGCCAACAATTTTTCTTATTCCTGTGTGCACCTGCCACTCTCCCCATCAAGAGACAAAATCTGTTTTCCTTCCACTTGTATCTGATTAGCTGTGAAACTTGCTCATACCTATAGAATAGGATGAACTACATATGTGCCTTTTTCTAGGACTAGTCCTTAAGAGATTTTCACATTCTCTCACCTAAAGCCTGAAGCCATCATGTAAGAAGTCTGACTGCCCCGCAGGAGGGAGAGCCTGAGCCAGCCCCCAGCTGACGTGCAGATGTAGGAGTGAAGCCGTGTGGGTATCCTGGCACCAGGTGAGCTTTCAGATGAGTACAACAGCATTGTGACCCCAGCTGGCACCACATCCAGCAGAAGAGCCATCCAGCTGAGCCCAGCCAACTCACAGAATCATGAGAAATCATAAATCATCGTTGTACTAAGCCCCTAAGTTTTGGAAGCAGTTTATTATGCATTTAGCCTATTAATTGAAATAATAGGCTAAATATAGTGTAATTCATTACTGATGACTCAGGAGTGTACTAGAACCTGCTAGTACCAGTTTACAAGAGCCAATTATTAAATTTTCAAGAATTTTGCAATCCATTATTAAAAATTACATTATATAAACTTATAATTAGATACATTTAAGCAAGTTATGTTTAGATATTTTAAAGATGTTGTTATTATTTTACTATTGTCTATGTTCTTGAGGTTATTTACATGCATTGCATCTATATGGTAGAAATATTATGTAATGCTGTGCTACAGTGTCTCTCTTTCCCGGTGCATGCCTATAATCTCAGCTACTCAGGAAATAGGCAAGAAGGCAGATCGCCTGAGCCCAGGAGTTCAAGTCCAGTTTGGGCATCATAATGAGAACCTGTCTCAAGAAAAAAAAATTCCATGTGAATTTTAGGATGTGTTTTTCTATTTCCTTTCTTTTTTTATATAATTTATTTTATACATTTTTTTTATTTCAGCATATTACAGGGGTACAAATGTTAGGTTACATATATTGCCCTTGCCCCACCTGAGTCAGAACTTCAAGCATGTCCATTCCCCAGATGGTGTACACTGCACCCATTAGGTGTGCATATACCCATCCACTCCTCCCCCCACCCATCTACCCAACACTCAATGAATGTTACTACTATATGTGCACTTAAGTGTTGATCAGTTAATACCAATTTGATGGTGAAGTTTTTCTATTTCTATGTGAAAAAATACCATTGTACTTTGAAAGGGATCACATTGAATCTATAGATCAATTTAGGTAGTAATGACATCTTGGCAATGTTAAGTCTTCTAGTACATGAACATAGGGTGGTTCATGTACCCATTTATTTATGACTTCATAATTGCTTTCAATAATTTCTGTGTGGTTTTCAGCGTATAAGACTTTTGCCTCCTTGGTTAAATTTATTCTTAAGGATCTTATTCTTTTGATTCTATTATAAATGAAATTGTTTTCTTCATTTCCTTTTCAGATTATCATTGTTAGTGTATAGAAATTGCAACTGATTTTTGTGTGTTGATTTTATAACTTTACTGAATTCGTTTATTAGCTTTTGTTCAAAAGCGTGCTTTGTCTTCTTTTCTGAAGGATATTTTTAATGCATGTAGAATTCTGGGGTGACAGGGTTTTGTTGGGGGAGCTATGTTCAGCCTGCTTGTTTTTTCCTTTCAGCACGTGAAAGACTCCCACTGTCTTCTGGCCTCCATGGTTTCAGAGGAGAAATCTTCATTTTCCTCCTTCTATATGTAATCTGTTGTTTTTATCTAACTGCCCCATCCCCCAATGCTTTCTTCTTCCTGTTTTTCCTTTTGCAGTTTGATTATAATGTTTCTTGGCACAGGTTGTTTTTTTTTTTTTTAAGTTTATCGTTTCATGGAGGTTTATGTTTTTCCCCAAATTTCATAAGATTTAAACATGCCATCATTTTTCAAACAATTTTTCTATACCTCTTTATTTCTCTTCTCCTCTGGGACTCCACAGACATAAATGTGAAACCTTTTGATATTATCTCACAGGTCCCTGAGGCTCTGTTCATTGTGTCTAAAATCTTTCTTCTCTCTGTGCTTGAGATGGGTGATTTCTACTGATCATTTTCTCATGTCTGACATCCTCCTTCTGCTAGGGAGTTCATCTAGTGAGTTTGTACTGTATCATATTTTTCAGTCCTCAAATATTCACTTTGTTCTTTTCTATCATTTCTATTTGTTGAAAAGTCATTTTCTATTTTTTAACTTATTTCAAGTATGGTTATAATAGCTGCTTGAAGACTTTGCTAATTTCCTTATCTAGGCCATCTCATGGTTGGCATTTGTTGATTGTCTTCTCCCTAGAGAAATGGTCATATGTTCCCAGTTCTTTGTATATCAAGTAATTCTGCATCACATTATATCTTGCACATATTGATTATTACGTTATGAGACTTCGGGTCGTGTGTCATAATGTGGGTTTTTTGTTGTTTGCTTTAGCAGGCAATCAGCCTGTTTATGTCAGACTGCAAGTCCCTTTTTGCCTTCTGTGGGCAGTGTTTCCTGTCTCTGTTTAGTTCTTCAAGCCCTTGTCATGCTTCTATGGGTCTGTTCTGTGCACCACAGCTCAGGGTGACCTCAAGATGTGGGTAGATTCACGTACACACTTAGGGGACAGCCTTCTCCATTCACTTCTCTCTGGGATTTCCCGCACACTGTCCGACTCTCATGGGCCCCCTTGCCCAGCACCTCTGAACATAATGATAGTTTACTCTTGGGGTTTCAGCTTTCCCCACCACCACTGTGCCAGGGTATCTCTGCAAGGTGAGCTGGGCCAAGACAGAGAAAAGACAAAAAGAAAAGAAAATGGAGATTTTTCACCCCTGCACTCAACTCCCTGTTTTCTGGTCAGAAAGAGAGGGTTTGTCTTAGAGTGTTTGCTGCCTGTTCACGGTGCAGGCTACAGCTCAGCTTGCAATGCCACCCTTGGGTGAATGGCAAGAGATTAAAGAAAAATAAACTTGGAAATGCACTAGTATTGGTCATTTTTCAAGTTTTTATTTCTCTGCCCACTATTGTTAACTCTTCAAAGTCTTCACGTAGCTGCTTTTGTGTATTCTCGCTGTGAATTGTAATCAGTGAAAGAGTTAGATACTGGGCCAGGTGCAGTGGCTCACACCTGTAATCCTAGCACTCTGGGAGGCCAAGGCAGACGGATTGCTCAAGGTCAGGAGTTCGAGAGCAGCCTGAGCAGTAGTGAGACCCTGTCTCTACTAAAAATAGAAAGAAATTAATTGGCCAACTAAAAATATGGTGGCTTATGCCTGTAGTCCCAGCTACTTGGGAGGCTGAGGCAGAAGGATCACTTGAGCCCAGGAGTTTGAGGTTGCTGTGAAGTAGGCTGACACCTCGGCATTCTAGGCAGGGCAACAGAGTGAGACTCTGTCTCAAAAAAAAAAAAAAAAAGAGTTAGATACTAACATATGTTTGTTGAATGAATGAAAAAAATAAGTCTGGTCTATCTCCCTTACTGGACTGTTAGGTCCATAAAACATGGATCATGTCCTGTCTTCTGTAATGTGATATTATCATGCCTGGTCCAGTGTGGTACACGGTAAGATCAAAATAATTGTTAAAATAATTAATGTTTAGCAAAAGAATGAACAACAAAATAGAGAAGTAATTTTAAAAAACAGAATTTAACTTTGAATATACTTGTGAGCCTAAATGTGAGATAATGTTGTGAGAATGACACATCTTTTTCAGGCTTGAGATTAACAGCAAAATCTCTAGACACACCAGCATTCTGGAAGAGTTAAATGGAAGTATTTTTTTTTCAGTTGTAACATTAAATAATAGAGCTCTTGGCAGAGAGGATAAATCTGAAAGTAATATACTATTCAGGAAACAATAGGAATTGGCACAGATTTGCAGAAGAGAAAAAAAAATCATTTAAAAATCCAAGCTTTAAGTTTTGATAGCAAAAATAGTAATAATGTGTGTTAGAGAAAATAAAGGAAGCCAGGAAGCTTATTATCCCCTCTAAACAATGCAGAACAAAAGGACTGAAAGCCAGAGACAATGGGAGCTGTCCTTTTGAACTATTCTTTGACGTATGGGTTCCTGTCCAAATGAAGCCGTCAGAAAGACCCGCAGAAGCCAGATAATAAAGTGGTCACAGGCCCAGGCCAGAGACGCATATCTGGGGTCATCTGTGCAGACAGAGGAACATTATATAGGATGGCTGTTGACATCTCTTGGCAGAGGAGAAGGGGACTATTATGGGGTTTCCCTAGTAGATGGAAGAGTGACTGATGTTCAGGCACAAACAGCCTTTGCTCATTCAAATGGTTTGTCTCCAGTGGGGCGTGTTTTCTTACAGCAAAGAAAGGCATGGGGGTTAGGAACATTTCCAAAATGTCTATCTTTCAACGGAAAAGAGTAATGTGTTTAAATGACAGAAGTTGTGAGAGGATTACAGATTGGAGAAACGGTATGGCTGAATCCTAACAGATCTTATTTCAGAACTTTCTAAACAATTGATAAGAAAAAATGTTCAAATAAAGCGATTTTCAACACTTGTTTTAAAGCATGTAGGTCCATGAACACTGACTATAACAACACTGTCTAGCATTAAAAGTAATGTTAAAAAATTAATATTAAACTGTATAAAAGCTAATAGTGGGGCCGGGCGTGGTGGCTCACGCCTGTAATCCTAGCTCTCTGGGAGGCCGAGGCGGGCGGATTGCTCAAGGTCAGGAGTTCAAAACCAGCCTGAGCAAGAGCGAGACCCCGTCTCTACTATAAATAGAAAGAAATTAATTGGCCAACTGATATGTATATAAAAAATTAGCCGGGCATGGTGGCGCATGCCTGTAGTCCCAGCTACTCGGGAGGCTGAGGCAGAAGGATCGCTCGAGCCCAGGAGTTTGAGGTTGCTGTGAGCTAGCCTGACGCCACGGCACTCACTCTAGCCTGGACAACAAAGCGAGACTCTGTCTCAAAAAAAAAAAAAAAGAAAAAAAAAAGAAAGAAAAGCTAATAGTGGGAAAAAAGTTAAGAAATTCATTTAATTTTGTATTATTTTTTAGACAGGATCTTGCTTTGTCACTTGGGCTAGAGTGCAGTGGCATCATCAGAGCTCACTGCAACCTCATACTTCCTGGGCTCAAGCAATCCTCCTGCCTCAGCCTCCAGAGTAGCTGGGACTACAGGCACGCCCCACCACACCCAATTAATTTTTGTATTTTTTGTAGAGATGGGGGTCTCACTCTTGCTTAGGCTGGTCTCTAACTCCTGGCCTCAAGCAATTCTCCTGCCTTGGCTTCCCAGAGTGCTAGCGTGAGCCACCGCACCTGGCCTTTTATTTTTAAAGGCAGGCTAAGTGTAATGTGGTATTTTGGATTGGATCCTGGGCCTTTCCTCGCAAACAGCAACAAGTATTATTAGATCAGACAGCCAAAGAGAAACAGGTGGTGAATGGTGGAGGAGTGGTGTTTTCCTATTCCTGGAGTATTCAATCAATGTCCAAGAGGCAGTTCAGCCAGCTCAGAAGCCCAGCAATGCCTGGATTTGGCAAGCCCATTAAATAGCCTTCTGCCTGGTCAGCGTCCTACTACAATGAGCACGAATTAAAGGCAATCACTGCAGGCGCTGTCATTATATCTTATTTATGAAATCATTCTCTGGTCTCAAATAAAAAGATTATTGGCACTTCTCTTGGGCAACTTTTATGGACACTGGGCTCCGAAAGCTTAGTACTACTTCAGCCTGTAGCTGTGACCCGACCACAGAGAGAGCTGCATGGCACAAGCCTCACCTGATTGTCACCACACTTGCCTGTCCTCATTATCTTTTGCCTCATTTTATTACTTGTTTTGTTCTCCAATCTGCATAGATCATTGTAAGTCACAGTACAGCTTCTTTGCAACAAGGTGAAATGCAGGCACCTATAGCTCGACCATGGGGATCCGTTCTGAGAAACTGGGTGGTGAGTGGCCCTTGTTGTTGTGTGAACATCACAGAGTGCACTTACACATACCTATGGTGTAGCCTACTACGCACCTTGGCTATGAGGTATGGCCTGTTGCTCTTGGTCTACAAACCTGTACATAGAGCATGTTCCTGTACTGAATAGTGTCAGCAATTGTGACACAACGGTAAGTATTTGTGTATCTAAACCTATCTACACATAGAAAAGGTACAGGAAAAATACAGGGTAAAAGAAAAAAAACAAACAATACACCTGCATAAGGCACGAGCCATGAATGGTGCTTGCAGGACTGGAAGTGGCTCTGGGTGGGTGGATGAGTGAGTGGTGAGTGAATGCAAAGGCCTAGGACGTTACTGTTACTGTGCACTACGGCATAAAGGCTGTACACTTAGGCTGCACTGAATTTATTTAAAAACCATTTTTTTGTTTAGGCTGGGTGCAGTGGTTCATGCCTGTAGTCCCAGCACTCTGGGAGGCCTAGGGGGAAAGGATTGCTTGAGCTCAGGAGTTCAAGACCAGCCTGAGCAAGAGCGAGACCTCCTCTTTACTTAAAAAATTGAAAAATTAGCCGGGTGTTGTGGCATGCACCTGTAGTCCCAGCTACTCGGAAGGCTGAGGCAGGAGGATCGCTGGAGCCCAGGAGTTTGAGGTTGCTGTGAGCTAGGCTGATGCCACTGCACTCTAGCCCAGGCAACAGAGTGAGACTGTCTCAAAAAAAAAAAAAAAATTTTTTTTTCTTCAATAGCAAATGAACTTTAGCTTACTGTAATTTACTTTATAAGGTTTTTAATTTTTTAACTTTTTGACTGTTATAATAACACTGAGCTTAAAATACACATTGTACACCTGTATAAAAATATTTTTCTTTTATTTTTAATTTTTAATTATTATAGGTACATAATACTTATATATCTTCATGGGACACATGTGATGTTTTGATATAAGCATACAATGAGAACTAATCAAAGCAGGGTAGTTGGGGTGTCCATCTCCTCAGACATTTAACATTTCTTTGCTTTAAGAACATTTCAGGCCGGGCGCGGTGGCTCACGCCTGTAATCCTAGCTCTCTGGGAGGCCGAGGCGGGCGGATTGCTCAAGGTCAGGAGTTCGAAACCAGCCTGAGCAAGAGCGAGACCCCGTCTCTACTATAAATAGAAAGAAATTAATTGGCCAACTAATATATATGGAAAAAATTAGCCGGGCATGGTGGCGCATGCCTGTAGTCCCAGCTACTCGGGAGGCCGAGGCAGAAGGATCACTCGAGCCCAGGAGTTTGAGGTTGCTGTGAGCTAGGCTGACGCCACGGCACTCACTCTAGCCTGGACAACAAAGTGAGACTCTGTCTCAAAAAAAAAAAAAAAAAAAAAAGAACATTTCACTTCCACTCTTTGAGTAAAACAGGTTCTTTCTCTATAGCCTTATTTTATGAGCTTTTTCTGTTTTTAAAATTTTTTTTTTTTTTACTTTTTAAACTTTTTTGCTTAAAACTGAGACACGAACAGGCAAATTAGCCGAGGCCTACACAGGGTCAGCATCACCAATATCACTGTCTCCCACTGCCTTGTCTTGTCCCACTGGAAGGTCTCCAGGAGTGGTGACAGGCATGGAGCTGTCATCTTCTCATTGTGATAGCAGTGCCTTCTGCTGTGCACCTCCTGGAGGGCCTGCCTGGGGCTCTTCTTGAAGAGTCGTCACTATTTTCAGAAGCAAGTCCCTGATGGTTTGCTTGATTTATTTTTTTGGCTTTTTTTTTTCATCACAGAGTTGTTTGTAAGCAGATAAGGCACCATAAACATTCCTCTCTGCTAATGAAAACCGTTCAGTGCCCCTTCTAAGGAGCTTGTTGAGGTCTGCAAAAGCTTCTGCTAAACCCTTCCCTGTGAATTTTCTTGGAGGTTCTTTTTCTTCTCCAGCAGTTTCCTTTTCTCTGCATTCCTGTTCCAGCTCCAGCAACTCCTCACTGGGCAGGTCCTCAGAAACCACCTCAGTGTCATCCTCCACACTCGGGTTCAGGCTTTCTGCCATCTCAGCCCCAGCCTGGTCAATTTTTGCAGCCTCCTCATCCTTGGCACAATAGAAAACAATGCCACCAAGAGACGCAGTAAATGCCAGATGTGTGAGTTGCCCAACACCATGGCTAGAGAACTGAAAGCAGTTTGGGTGAAGAGGCTTAGGTTAGAAGAAGACAAGTGGAGAGATAAGCACTAGAGAGAGGCTTAGAAGAGTCCCAGATGGAGGAAGTCAGGAGACAGAATTCCTTTGGTTTGGGGTCTGCCTATGAGTCGTTTTAGGTAGAGGATCTAACTGGGATTGGGCACATGAGGGGTGGGCACAGCTAGGCAGGGGTCTCAGAGCAAGTCTGAGGCACAAACAGTTCTGTGATAAGTACCCGTGGGTCAATTGTCCCGAGAGGGCTGTTTATTGTGCTTATTGTTTAGATAAATAAAATTTTAAGAGATTCCCAAAGAAAACAACTAAGTTAATTACTTGTTTACAGCATTATCTTCCTGAACAGGAATTTCCTGAAACAAAGAGTGAAGTCCCCAACAAGTGGAGTCCGCTTAGTTCTGATACACTGCAGCACACGTGAGCACAGACCCACCTCAACACATACACGTGAGCACAGACGCACCTCAACACACACTCACCTGAGGACAGACCCACCTCAACACACACACACCTGAGCACAGACGCGCCTCAACACACACACCTGAGCACAGACGCGCCTCAACACACACACCTGAGCACAGACGCGCCTCAACACACACTCACCTGAGGACAGACCCGCCTCAACACACACACACCTGAGCACAGACCCACCTCAACACACACACCTGAGCACAGACCCACCTCAACACACACACACCTGAGCACAGACGCGCCTCAACACACACACACCTGAGCACAGACGCGCCGCAACACACACACCTGAGCACAGACGCGCCTCAACACACACACGTGAGCACAGACGCGCCTCAACACACACACCTGAGCACAGACCCGCCTCAACACACACACCTGAACACAGACCCACCTCAACACACACACACCTGAGCACAGATGTGCCTCAACACACACGTGAGCACAGAGGCACCTCAACACACACACCTGAGCACAGACCCACCTCAACACACACACACCTGAGCACAGATGCGCCTCAACACACACGTGAGCACAGAGGCACCTCAACACACACACCTGAGCACAGACCCACCTCAACACACACACTTGAGCACTGACGCACCTCAACACACACACACCTGAGCACAGACGCGCCGCAACACACACACCTGAGCACGGACCCACCTCAACACACACACCTGAGCACAGACGCGCCTCAACACACACACACCTGAGCACAGACGCGCCGCAACACACACACCTGAGCACGGACCCACCTCAACACACACACCTGAGCACAGACGAGCCTCAACACACACACCAGAACACAGACAAACCTCAACACACACATCTGAGCACAAACCTCAACACACACACACGTGAGCACAGACGCACCTCAACACACACACACCTGAGCACAGAAGCGCCTCGACACACACACCTGAGCACAGACGCGCTGCAACACACACACCTGAGCACAGAAGCGCCTCAACACACACACCTGAGCACAGACCCACCTCAACACACACATACCTGAGCACAGACCCACCTCAACACACACACACCTGAGCACAGACCCACCTCAACACACACACACCTGAGCACAGATGCGCCTCAACACACACACACCTGAGAACAGACGCGCCTCAACACACACACCTGAGAACAGACGTGCCTCAACACACACACCTGAGAACAGACGCGCCTCAACACACACACCTGAGCACAGACGCGCCTCAACACACACACACCTGAGCACAGACGCGCCTCAACACACACACCTGAGCACAGACCCACCTCAACACACACACCTGAGCACAGACCCACCTCAACACACACACACCTGAGCACAGACGAGCCTCAACACACACCTGAACACAGACAAACCTCAACACACACATCTGAGCACAGACAAACCTCAATACACACACCTGAGCACAGACGCACCTCAACACACACACACCTGAGCACAGAAGCGCCTCAACACACATACCTGAGCACAGACGCACCTCGACACACACCTGAGCACAGACGCGCCGCAACACACACACACCTGAGCACAGACGCGCCGCAACACACACATGTGAGCACAGAGGCACCTCAACACACACACCTAAGCACAGACCCACCTCAACACACACACCTGAGCACAGACCCACCTCAACACACACACACCTGAACACAGACGCGCCTCAACACACACACCTGAGCACAGACGCGCCTCAACACACACACACCTGAGCACACATGCACCTCAACACACACACACCTGAGCACAGACGAGCCTCAACACACACACCTGACCACAGACGCACCTCAACACACACACGTGAGCACAGACGCACCTCAACACACACACACCTGAGCACAGACGCACCTCAACACACACACCTGAGCACAGACGCGCCTCAACACACACACCTGAGCACAGACGAGCCTCAACACACACACCTGAGCACAGACGAACCTCAACACACACACCTGAGCACAGACAAACCTCAACACACACACCTGAGCAGACAAACCTCAACACACACACCTGAGCACAGACACGCCTGAGCACAGAGCCCGAGGGGAGCTTGGCGGGTGGCTCATGATTCAGCCTTTAGGTCACAGACAGGACCTCATCTGGGCCTTATTCTGAGATGGGAGTGTTGCAAGCAGAGACGTGGTGAGAGTTGGCTGGGGCTGCTGTGACACAGCACCACACACTGGGCGGCTTAAACGACTGACATTTATTGTCTTTCAGCACTGGGTGCTGAAAGTTTGAAAACAGGCTGTCAGCAGGGTTGGTTCCTTCTGAGGGCTGAGAGGTAAAGGAAACCAAAGATCTTTCACTCCAGTATACTTCTTTGACGTATTTCAAGTTGACTGTTCTGAGTGCCCGCAAATACAATAATAGCTCTGCAACGCTGCCTTTTGTGGGGAAGATTTGCATCTGCAGAGGAAATAAATCGAAGTAAACAACACAGGCAAGCAGGCTTTCTCTGAAGGCCCCCCCCCCCGCGCCCCCCGCCCCCTGCCCCCGCCGTCCGGATCTAGGAAAGGTTAACCAGGAGTCTGACATTTTTAAAGGTCTGACAGAGAAACATATACCTCCAGCCACCACCAATTCCTCCCGAGAGCTGCTGCCTGCAGGTTTCTTCTGCATAACCAGCCATCCTCCCCAGGTTACGGCAAGGTGTACAGCTAGTGTCACAGCTCTTGACTGGGGAAAGAACCGAGCGGCTCACGGAGAGTCGGAGAACAGCCTTTGTTCTTCCACAGCAGGCTCAGCACAGCTAGTGGCACAGCTGGCTTCTGATCTTCTGACCCCCCTTCCTTGGGCTCCTCCTGCTTTTATACCTTTGGTAGGACTCAAAAAGCGTCCAATCAACTACAAGCTTTAACATCCAATCAGCAACAGTGGGATTCAAAAGTTACCCAATCAGGATCACGCAACCAGCCTGGCCAAGCTCTGAGCGTGGCCTGGACAGCTAGCCAGGAGGCCCAGAAGCAGGCGGCGCCCACAAGTGGGCCCGGGGGCATTCCAGCACGTGGGGGGGGGGGCTCTACCGCCCCGGCCCCAGCAGCGTGTCCTCCAACCCGCCAGGCACAGCACTGGCCTGCAGAGATGCGGAGGGACGGGGAGGTCCCAGCGCCTCACATTTCCGCATCACCCAGCCAGGCCTCCTCTTACCCCCCTCACAGCACCTGTCTCCCCGTTATAACCTGTTGTGCCCTGATCCAAGCCCCCATTCTTTCTGTGATCTCAAAATGGCAAAAAAAAATCCACCATCTGCCATTTTATTTGAGTTTTTCATATTTTAATATGACTATGCCTGTATGCATGTTAATAAATTTGCATGCCCTTTCCCCCCTGTTAATCTATTATTAGTTTTGTTTTAGAGATTCAAATTATCAAACTTTCAGGGAAAAAATTTAACTACTTATGTATGGCCCTCACCAGCCCTGAAACCTCACCCACAGCGGCGCCCACAGTCCCACGGTGGTCTGTGCTGTGCATTGACGACGGGTCTGTTCTGCTCCTGTGTGATGAGGAAGGCTTGAAAGCCCTGAAAGCTTGTTTGACTTTATAGGCAGCTTTACTTGTCATGGAAATCAGAATAGGTAACATATACATATGTTTTCATTATGTTATTTTTAAATGTTCACAATTTTATTTTGATAAATGAAAAATTAGAAAAGTCATATCACGGCTGTCAGCTAAAGTTGACGCTTGGATGTGTGCCTTCATATCACGGCTGTCTGCTAAAGTCGTTGTTGGCGTTCATCTGTGGCTGTCAACTATAGTCGACGCTGGTACCGAAATGGTTAAACTTCCCTGCAGAGGGAAGGAGCTGTTGCAGATTCTGCACGTGGATTGTAGATGGCTGCCTTCCCCCATGACTCTCACGTCATCTTCCCCATGCAGCTATGTGCCCAAATGCCCCCTTCTTAAAAGGATTAGGATCCATCCCAATGACCTCGTTTTAACTTGGTTATCTCTGTGGAGACCCTATATCCAAATAAGGTCACAAGCTCCTTTGGTAGGGGCTAAAGACCTCACTATATGAATTTGGGGAGGGGAACTAGTCAGCCCCTAACAGTGGCTGTGTGTAGGGCAGTGAGTGGTGGGGGGGTCAAGGATGGAAACAGGGAGACCGGTTAGGAGGTGATTACGGTTGTACATGTAAGCGATGATGGTACCCTTGGATGTATTCTGATGGTGAAACCTGTGAAATAAAAGTTGCTGGAACTCTAAAGATATTTTAAGTCTTGAGAGAAATGTGACTGTGATTTGAGTTATGCAGCATGTGGCTGTAACTTCTGTTTATTTAGATTATAGATAAACTCTCTTTTTCATTGCTTTTTGTTTTATAAATGACCAGAAGAGACGGGAGACCAGACCTCCCTCCCTTCCAATCACTGGTCTTTGTTATAGATTAACTGCCTTCTTTACTGTCCTGTACCTGACAGATGGTGCAAAAGACCCCATGACTACTATAGTGTAAAATGTTAAATATACCTTTCCCCCCCAAAAAAAGACCTCCTCAACTAATCAGATTATTGTGACTATACATTAAGCTTTATATTAAAGGATGTTAAAATTCTGTTAAGCTTCCTAGAGCTTATCTCTAGAAATGACCCCAAATTTACACATTTGGAAACAGTGACTTTCATTCTTTGGGATTTTTGCTTCCTGGGTGACTGTCTCCAAACCTTGTATTTAAATGCATTCTCTTTAAACTAGGTTCTGACTCTTTTGATTATTTGAGGTTGGCATTTCAGTGATCACGAAGGAATTCAAAGTGGACGTCTGGCAATCTTCGCTGTTTGTCCAACAAGCCAGCCTCGATACCGACACAAAGGGCTGTTGTCCACCTGACCTTGCTGAAGCCAGCAGGGGCTCTGACGAGGCTCCTCCGGGGTCCACATCTCCAGTGGCTTTCGTTAGAATTCAGACTTGACTCCAGCAACCCAATTCCACACTTGACAGAACTAAAATTAAAGCTCTTCTTTAAGATGAAAATTTCATTTTTTATTCTCTAAACTGTTCACAGATGGATGATTTTCACTTTTTCTCTGAAATTAAGAGTTTTTATTATAAACTGCTCATTAGAGTTTATGAGCCTTTTTTCTCATTCTAAGTGTAGTCAGAAAAAAACCAGTTTCTCTCTAAAAAAAAATTCATGGCTTAAACAGAATTTATAATTTAAAAAAACCAAAAACCTTAACTTCAAAGTTTGGTTCATTTGACATATCTACAGTCCCTTTTTAAATGACCAAAACCAAAAAAATCCCTTTCTATAAAAACAAAGGTAAGAGGCACTGTTTCTCTTGGCTAAAAGACACCTTAGGTGACTAAGGTCTTGATTATTTTCGGTTGACAGACCCATAGAATTTACTGGGATGCGGAAAAGGGTGACTACCAGGTTTTTAGCACCGGTTGGTTAAAACTCTTGCTTACTCAACTCCTTCCCAGCCCAGGACCTTGCACTCCACAGAGTGGCATTTCCAGACCGTACAATCTAAAGGTGCAACTCCATCACTTTCTGCCATATCACCCTCTTTTAATTCACGGCTTGCTCTTATCACCGCTGGTTCTTTTATTATCTGTCTCTCACCACTGACCTTTAAGTTCCACTAAAACAGGGCCCTACTTTATCTGCCTTGTTCATAGCTGTATTACCAGATCCTAGAATAGGGCCTGGCACATAATTAGCACTCAAAAATTATTTATTGAATATCCATTAAAGAGATGAATGATTTACTGACTAAATGGCTCTTAGCAGGTGAGGAACAGGGAAACTTGTAGAATAACCTCTAGGTTTCTAGCATGTATAATAGATCAAAGAATAACCCCACCTCAAACTAGGTTTAATAATAGAGATTTGGGCCAGTACTTTGGGGAGGCCAAGGAGGGAGCATTACTCCAGGCCAGGAGTTCAAGACCAACCTGAACAACAGAGTGAGACCCCCATCTCTATAAAAAAATTTAAAAATTAGCCAGGCCTGGTGGCTCACGCCTGTAGTCCCAGCAGCTCAGGAGGCTGAGGCAGGAGAATCATGTGGGCCCAGAAGTGAGCCATGACAATGCCACTGTACTCTGGCCTGGGCAACAGAGTGAGACCCTGTCTCTTAAAAGTAAATAAATAATATGAAACAAAAAAACCAATAATAGAGATTTGTTTGCTCATGTAAATAAAGGGTTAGAGACAGGTGGGATTGACAAGTTGGTTTGATTCAGCAGTGTGACAATTTCATGGAAGGCTTCTTGTCTTTCTGTTTTTCTGCTCTGCATTGTGACCTTCAGCTAAAACTGGTTTTCTGTAGCATGGCATTTATGACTTCCTTTAAAAATAATAATAAATCCATTATATGTTTAAAAAGTTTCATTCAAACTTTTCAAAAACAAATTTAGTAAGAGTGGCACTGATTTACTTTTTTTTCTTGCAAATCTCTTTACTATCTGGCTTAATAGATTATAGCTGGATTCTTTTAGCTGCTTCTGTGTTCATTTGATCTGTTGCCATGTTTTGGTTGATGCTTGTGAAGAAAATCTGGCCTCATGCAGCTATGTAATTGGTAAAATGAGGAGTATTTTTTATGGCCTTTCCAGATAATAAGACTATTCTTCTTTCATATTACACTACAACTCAGGAACTGGTAATTTCTTCAAGGTTAGTAGCAACGTAGAATTTGATATTACATCAGTGAAATTTCTGTAGTTACATTATAACCCATTGGCACATCTTGTCCTTTGAAAGAACCATTTACCCATGCCTGATTTTTAAACATCATACATTGTT
This sequence comes from Microcebus murinus, assembly GCF_040939455.1. Lineage (NCBI taxonomy): Eukaryota > Metazoa > Chordata > Mammalia > Primates > Cheirogaleidae > Microcebus > Microcebus murinus. Next base: position 26,547,329 of record NC_134127.1, on the reverse strand, counting down.
TAGAAAATACTGTTTCACTGAGTTATGCAGATATTCCAAATGCACATCACACATTCATCACACAAAATTGAAAAATGTTTGTTACTGTTACCACAGACCTCATCAGAAAAGTCTTCCAAGAACTGGGAAGGTGTCAAGTTCGTGGAGCAATATAACTTTTCCAAAATTCAAATTTCCATTGGAAAGCTGAAAGGTTATTATTTGGCAATAATACCTGTTTTCTTTGAAGTGATAGAATCTGTTCATGTTTGAGAAAATGTGTGCCAGAATCTCTAGTTTAGCTGCAAGTGAAAATGATGTTCCATGAAAAAAGTAGCTTGTTCCACTGGAAGCTCAGAAGTCCTTTCCCCCAGTGGGCTTTTTTTTTTTTTTTTTTTTTTTGAGACAGAGTCTCACTTTGTTGCCCAGGGTAGAGTGAGTGCCATGGCATCAGCCTGGCTCACAGCAACCTCAATCTCCTGGGCTCAACCCATCCTCCTGCCTCAGCCTCCCGAGTAGCTGGGACTACAGGCATGTGCTACCATGCCCGGCTAATTTTTTCTATATATATATTAGTTGGCCAATTAATTTCTTTCTATTTTTATAGTAGAGACAGGGTCTTGCTCTTGCTCAGGCTGTTTTCAAATTCCTGACCTCCGGAGTAATCCGGCCGCCTTGGCCTCCCAGAGTGCTAGGATTACAGGCATGAGCCACAGGGCCCGGCCCCCAGTGGGCTCTTGTTCTTTGTTTTGCATCCTGAGGTCTCATGCATGCCCCATTTAGCAGCACAGAATATTGACAAGATGTGTCCTTGGGGGCTTAGATTTCATCAGACAGTTTTGCTGCTTCATTGAGGATAATCTCAAGTGAAATGAGTTTTTTGCCATGAGTATGTGGTGATGAACAGCAGCCGCTATTACTAGTTGGCGTCACTGCCTTAAAGAGGGCTATGGTGCTATGGATTTACCCACCACTGCAGAGTTAACACAGTGAAAAAGGCACATGACATTTCAGTAACACTGTGAAAGTACTTTTTGCCTTGGGCCACCCAAAAGGGTTTTGGGGAGGTTGAGGGGTTCACTGCCCCCCAGGAGTGCGCATGGGAGCGACTTCCCCCACAGCACATGAGCTGTCTTGGGAGGGGTGGCTTTTCTGCACGAACATCTCCGTGATCTCAAGAGGGGAATGGGGCAATGGTCGGCCAAACATCCACCGCTTACGTGCCAAGGAAGGCAACTAGCAAAGTGCACGGCTGTACCCTCTGGGTAAGAAAGTGGGACTGAGGACAGCCTAAGTGAGGGAGACTTCCCCATTTCATTCAATATTCAAAACAGAGTATTGTTTAAATCCGTTGGAGTGAGACTGTCTTCTTGCTTTACGTGTACAAATAGAAAAATAAAGGCGTGAATGGGAATGGGACCAAAGAGGCAGACTGCTGGCTACAATTTAGCAAAGTTGTCTGTGTGTAGATAGGAGGTATTCTTGTTCAAGAACTTTCCATTCTTTCACAGAGACAAGCCAGTTTCCCTTTGCTTCTAAGGGTACTGCATTCAGATCAACACCCTGTGTTACCACTTAGGAAGGTCAATTTACAATGCTACTGATGAGGTTACATTCCAAGCCCCAGTTTCAAGTGCATTCAATGTGGGTGCTCCCCAAGGCCCTGGCTGAGATCTCAAGTCTCCCAGGCTGCATACTCTGCGGCGTGAGTACAGAAACAGCGCGTTTATTCAGCTCTGCCTTGTCAGATGCTCTGTGGAGATTCCAACAGAGAATCAACACTTTATGGTGATCATTGGCCTTAAATCACCATAAGCCCCCTGAAAATCAACACTTTATGGTGATTATTGATCATCCCAAGTAAAATCTTACACACCTCAAGATTATAAAACTTTCATCCTATATTTTTCCTAGTACGGCGATACACCGCATAACAGCTTTGTAACAAAGCTGACAAATTTCTATTGCCTAGTAATATCCTAGCTGCCATAACACTGTAGCACAGTTACTTTATTTTTTATCAACTTAGTGTGGCCTAAGTGTACAATGTTTATAAAGTCTGTACTAGTGCACAGTAATGTCCTTCACATTCACTCTTCACCCACTCACAGACTCACCCAGAGCAACTTCCAGTCCTGCAAGTTCCATGATAAGCCTGGTCTCTGGGTGTACCATTTCTTATCTTTTGTATCATATTTTCATAAGAAATATGAAAGATTTCATAAGAAATCATAAGATTTCTGTAACCACTTTATTTTCAAAATGTCATTTACAACTTATGAGAACTTTTTGTAATTATTTAAATTTATGATAAAAAATTTTAATATCAACTTAAGAATGTGGGAAAGGAAGACATAGCATACCTTCAGGGGGCATCTAAAAAAAAAGTAAAAACACAAAAGTGTGGCCCATTCCAGGATTCCAGAGTCCACACTGCTCTCTCAGCTTCAGGCCGCTAACATGCTACTCTCCCTTGGAAGGCTCCAGCATCACTAACTCCCTCGAGCTTTGTCTTAAATGTCACTGTCACTTTACCTGAGAAGCCTTCTTTGTCTCCATGCTAAGTTAGATCTCCTTTTTTTAATTTTTTTTGAGACTGAGTCTCACTCTTGCCCAGGCTAGAGTGCCATGGTGTCAGCCTAGCTCACAGCAACCTCAAACTCTGGGGCTCGAGCGATCCTCCTGCCTCAGCCTCCCGAGTAGCTGGGACTACAGGCATGTGCCGCCATGACCAGCTAATTTTTCTATATATATTTTTAGTTGGGCAATTAATTTCTTTCTATTTTGAGTAGAGACGGGGGTCTCACTCTTGCTCAGGCTGGTTTTGAACTCCTGACCTCGAGTGATCCACCTGCCTGGGCCTCCCAGAGTGCTAGGATCACAGGCGTGAGCCATCACACTGGGCCAGATCTCCTTGATACATGTTCCTTTAGCACCATGAACTTCCCACCATCCCACATGTAACTCCAGTTAAGTGTTGCCCCAGGAAGGCATCAACAGAACTAGTCTTTTCATATAGACTTCTGTGCCCAAAGTCTGCAGATATCAGCCAAAGAGGTCGGCCCTGCTTTTTAAGCACCATCCACCTGGAGTGGAGGGAAAGACTCAGATTGCAAGAGGCTGACAAAGGTACAAGGTAAGGAAGCTGAGGCCAAGGGGTGTGGGTTAATTATCAATTAAGAGGTTTGGATGGAAAAGGGAGAAAAACAGGGGGGCAGTGACCTCCCTTTCTGTGACTGCTCACAGGAAGTGAGGTGCATGAAGAGCACAGAGAACAGCCAAAGAAGTCAGAGAGCTGGGTTTGCAGCTAAACAAGGAACAAAAGGAACTTAAGTTCTCAGTGTTTCCAAGCCAGAAACATCGCACAAAAGTTTACAATTTGGTGACTAACAGTAATCTGTGATAATTCACAGAAAGTACCATACTTACACATATGCATATTTATTCACTTTATACTTGTAAATCCTCAGGTGAACACAGGACCTGCTTTCTCTCTTTACATAATTTTTTCTAAGGCAGTGATATCTGGTCTCAGTTAAAGGCAGCATGAGCGGCATTAGTTGTGCACACTATCCATGCTCATGACTTTTGCCCTCTAAAACTAACCCTAATTATTCTTACAGTTCAGGGCACTAATTCTCACAAAAAGGGAGAGTAACACTGCTGAAGATCTTTCTGCTCTGTCATGCTTCATGTTGGCACTCAAATATTTATAACCTGAGATCTCTCTATTCATCTGGCTTTGTCCCCAAAGATCACTATCTGCCAGTCACCTTACCTGATGTTAATCAGGTGTGAAGAAACTAGCTACCATCCTGGCCCCGATTAGAACTTTCCATTGAAATGTCTTCCTGCCTAAAGCTACCCCACAGGCTTCCATTATGGAGAAATTATTTTACCATTTGGCATTCTTTTAAAGTGCAACTATTCCCTTGAAAAGGATTACATATTAAACCACTTTTACTACAATCAAAGGGGAGTAGAGTAGAAGGATCCAGAAGGCCTGTGGATCTGTTTATATGTACTTCTGTAAAACAGCTACCCTGCCTTCCTGTATTTTTTTGCGAAGTTCACGAATGGATGCATTTTATGGACTTTACATGTATACCCGAGCACTTTAATCACTGCACACGAGGCTCCTAAAAAAATAAAAAAAATAAACAAACAAACAAACAAAACCCCAGAAACAAATCAGAACAGCAAGGCGCTGGGGAAGTGAAGCAAGACTGAATTTTGAAACGGTCTAACCAAACACGCTGGGGAACACCTTTGTGAAAAGGTTCTTCAGCTCTGTGTACACATGTAATTATCATCACCACAGTGATGGGGGACAAAAGGGGGTCTGCATCCGAAACGCGCAGGTGGAGAGGCAGGGACGAAGGCAGGCGAGGAGCCGGGACCCCCGTGCTGGGGCTTCGCCGTGGGGAGAGGGTCGGCCCCGAGCTGCGGCGGCCTGCCGCCGCTGAAACCGCTCCAACTGTGCCCTGCGGGCCTTACCACCGTCCGCCCGAACACGCTTGCGGATGCACAGTCCCAACTGCAGCCGCGGCGTCCGCCGCCCCAGGGTCGCGCACCCCAAACGCTGGGGCGTCCCGGCTGCGGGGCGCGGAAGCCGCCCGAGGGCGTGCAGCCAGGAGATGCGCGTCCCAGCCAGCCCGAGCGGCCCTCACACCAGCCCGCGCACGTCCCGCCGCGGGACAGGCGGCAGCAGAGTTCGCCCTCCGGCCGGCACCCACCCACACGCCGCCCAGCTCCCCGCCGCCTCCTCTTTTCCCGCGCCCGCGGCTGGGCCCGCCCGGGGAGCGTGCGCAGTGGCCAGAGCCCGGCCCTCCGCGCCGGCAGGCAGTTGTGCAGCAACCGTCGGCCGAGCTCGGCCAACCAGGGGACGTGATATTGCCGCGGAGCCCCGCCCCAGCGGGGGACTATGGTGACGAGCGGCCAATCAGGAGTCGTGTTATTGCAGCGGAGCCACGCCCCCGGCAGGGGGCTGCGGTGACGGCTGAGGGTCATGGGGTGTGAGCGCAGCTGAACTGCCGAGCCTCGGAGGACCGCGGTGTCCCTTCGCCTCGCGGCCGCGAGCGGCACACCGGCCCTGCGCTTGCCCGCCCGCCCGCCCCTCGGCGGCGGCGCGGCTCATGCGGCTGAGGGCGGGGGTCGGGGGTCGGGAGCGGGCGGCGGGCTGGGCGTCTGGGTGGCCCGGGCCCGGGCGGTGAGGGGCGGCTGCGGGCCGGCCGGCCGGCTGAGGGCCCCGGGCGCGGAGAGCAGGCGGAGCCCTCGGCCGCCGCGCCGGGAAGATGCTGCTGTCCCTAGTGCTCCACACGTACTCGATGCGCTACCTGCTGCCGAGCGTCGTGCTCCTGGGCACGGCGCCCACCTACGTGCTGGCCTGGGGCGTCTGGCGGCTGCTCTCCGCCTTCCTGCCCGCCCGCTTCTACCAGGCGGTGGACGACCGGCTCTACTGCATCTACCAGAGCATGGTGCTCTTCTTCTTCGAGAACTACACCGGGGTGCAGGTGAGGCCCTTCCCGCCCTCGGCGCCTCCGAGCCCCCGCGGGGCGCGCGGGCCTCCCAGGCTGGGCCCCTCCCCTCCCAGGTGGCTTAGGTCGCCGGGCCTGCCTGGCGGATGCGGCTTCGGAACCACGTGCCGCCCCCCACCCTTCCAACTGTGGGGGAAGTTTCGATGCTCCTCGCAGGTCCACCGAGATCTCTAGGAAGCTGCAGTCACGTCGTCTGGGGCTAGGGGGCTCACCCGCCCCTCGCCCGGGGTCTGGTGTCACTGCCTGTCGTGGTGCTTTGGCAAAGTAGATGCAAGTGGACATTTAAAGTAGGGCAGGCACCGGTCCAGGAAGGTGGTACTAAAACAGGATACGTTCGCACTCGGAAGTGCGCTTCTAAAATGACCTTCTCTTGAAACTGATTGATGTTGCTGTTCGGGCTGGTCTTTGTGTTCTCCCCCAGTCCCAGGGAAGGATGGGCGAGGAAACGAATACATTTGTTGCGGTAGAAGCCTTGCTGTAGGTAGAGTTTTTGCCAACTTTAGGCGTGAGTACGTGGGCGATCTTTTGTCTGGTTACTTTTTTACTGTTTCCTTCTCTGTAGAGGTTGGATTTGTAGGTAATGAATTTGCAGTTGCACTGCTGATGGATCCTTGATGACTTTGAGTTTGCCCCGCAAAGCTGGGGGTTGTTTGCGGGGAAAGGGACTAGGAGAGGCTAGGGCCTCCATTTAAACCACCATCTGTGTTTCCTAGGAAAGAAAGAAAGGTCACTGTTCCAGATCAGGGTTCCCTGGTATTTGATTTTTGAAATGGGCCTCCTTTAACATTTTTAGTAATTCAGGTTAATGTTTTCCCCTTACACCGTTATTTCACCAAGTTTGTCTAAATGTATGGTTTTATCATAATTATTTACTTTCACATCATATGACAGCTGACCTGGGCTGGGATATATGCTCAGAACACAAAGTCAGCCTACCTGTGGTGAGTTAGTTTTGTTTAAAGAGTACACAACGTAATACAGAATATACCATTGAAGTACTTTGTGTTTGGCAATTTCTCGTTTTTTAAAACAATCGTGAAACGTCATAGTGTTTCTGAAATTATATGCCTTACCTTACATGGTGCTAACTACAGCTCTCCAGTTTACTTTTTGATTTCCCAGCAAGTGGTTTTTAAAACATTTAATCTGTTGTTTTCCCCTTCTATTGTTCCAATAAAAGGATCTAGCATCTAAAGATATCCTTTTATCTGAGGGCCCTTAAGTATAATTCAGAATTTTATTTCATGTGTGTCCCTTGATGAAGTTTATTAGGAATCCTAGAACAGATTGCCCACTGTTCACCAAATGTAGGTTTTGAACATTCAATAAAAATGTAGAATTGGGAGTTTTTAGTTCCTGCCTTTTTTTTTTGGCAAGGAGTTTGCTATTTAGTAGCAAAGAGCAGGGTATTTTTAATATGATAGAGTCTTTTTTTGGAATTTGGGTTTCCTGTGTAGACAAGTCTACCTTCTGATATTTTTGATAGTTTCCCTGAAGATTAAATCACTAGAGGAATAAATAGCTACCTTCAAATATAAAAGCCAAAGGAAAAAGATTTACAGGGACATCCTGTCACCTTCTTACTTTTTACCTATTATTTTTCATAATTGACTTTGTCATTGAGATGTTGCGATTAAACTTTTAGCTTGTTTTTCCTATTTTGCTAGTATATTTTTTTCTTTACTTGAATTTTTTATTTTGAATGAATTAAACGAGTGTCAAAATAGAAATTGCCTTGAAGCTTGCCTATTTTAGTGTCACAACATAAAGGTGAATCACTTCTACACTGTATTGTTACATGTGATGAAAATCGGATTCTTTTTGACAATTGCAAGCATTCTGCACTGTGGTTGGATAAAAGTGAAGTGCCAGAAGACAGTCCGAAACCTAATATTGATCAAAAAAGGCTGACGGTGTCTGTTTGGTGGTCCAGCGCTACAGCTTCGTAAAACTTGGTCAGTTGATTACAGTGGCTGTCTACTTCATCCAGTTGGACAAAATTATGAGGATGCTTGCGATTCAGCAACCGAGATTGCTCAACAGAGACAGGCCAATCCTCTTGCAAGACAGCGCTTGGCCACATGTCTCACAAACAATGCTGCTCAAACTACGGCTGCTGGACTTGGAAACTGTCATCCACCATATTCACCAGACCTTGCACCAACTGACTACCACTTTCAGGCTTTGGACCACTTCTTCTTGCAAGGAAAAATATTCCATTCTCAAGTAGCTGAGGAAAATGCCTTTTGCGATTTCATCACCACTTGCTTTGCTACTGGCGTAAACAAGCTACTGTTAAGATGACAAACTTGTGTTGATAGTTTAGGTAGTTTAGGCACATACTTTGATTAATTGTATGCTGCTTGATATATAATAAACCACACATTTGATTCGAAATCAGACATTTCATAATTACCTAATATTAAAGCATTTTGTTCTCTACTTTAACATGCTAAAAATAAAAGGAGCCTGGTTTTCTATGTTAAGGTTACTTTTAAAATAGTTTTCCATAATCTTTTAGTTATTACTTTCAAACTTACCTTCACATGCTCCTTAAATATATCATTTGATTAGTTGTCTTATTTTCAAAAGGAATCTGCATTCTGTATAAAAACCAACTTCTTGTTCATATTTTGGTGTTCTTTTAATTCTTAGCTGATTCTGAAAGTACCAACTTGTAATAGTATACAAAGAAAAAAAAAGAACTAAAAACCTGGTAAATTAAAGGTATTATAACTTCTAAGTTAAGACTTTATTATATATAATATGGTATAACCTTGGCATTTGGTTTTCACTTAAAATCCTTTTGAGACAGGAAGTATCTTGAATGTGGAATATTTGGAGACTCAGAATAGCAGACCATGTGTATATCCTTGAGGTGGAGTTTGAGGAAAATTTGTGGGTACCTAAGAAGAAAATGGGTGTCCTGGCAGAGGAAGTGGTTAGGACTTGTGAGAAAACAGTGAATGAAGGCAACTGTAGTGTTGTTAACTTTAGTCGAGGTGAAACTAGATTTGTCCTACTTTGTATCTGAGAATTCTATCCTACGATTCTAGGTGTATCCTAAATGTTGAGATAACTGCATAAACAATAACCCCAACAGTTATGATGAACAATGAAAATCTTTTTAACACGTTTTGTGAAACTGATAAAAGTTAAGTAACATAGTTTTTTCAAATGTCAAAATTCTTTTTTCTTTGTTTCTTTTTTAAAAAATCTTTTCCTTTAAAAAAGAAACAAAGCAAAATAATTCTGACATTTGAAAAAATTATGTTAACTTTTATCACCTTCACAAAACATGTTAAAAATATTTTTCATTGTTCGTCATAACTGTTGGGGTTATTGCTTATGCAGATTTCTTTTCCTCCATTCCAATGTAGTAAACTAAAAACTGGTTACTGATGTTTGCAGGCTAAAAAATTACCAATACCTAATAAATTAATCACCAATTTATTCTTAAATCAGTTAGCAACACTTGGAGTTTACTTTAAAATATATTTTCTATTAATGGTTCTGATAGCTAATCCCCTCTCCCCCAAATGCTAACATAATATAACAATAAAATGTGAAATTCTTACTGTGTATAAAATGAACTTAGCTTTTCGACTGACCTTCAAGTGTAAAATAGTTTGAAAAGCACTGGAAACAAGATAATATAAGTTTAAGATTTTTGACATTTGTATAAATATACTCACCTAAAATATTCATTTCTTTAATGAGTCATACTTTTAATTGAAATGTTGTTCCAAGTTTCTCAGAAACAATCTTTTTATCTGGAGACCATTTATAATTGGTTCATTCTTTCTGTGCTGACTCATCAAAATAGTCCTAAACTCTTGAGTTAAATTTATATTCTGAATCTTGCTGTAAAAGCATGAACATGTTTATTTAGAGTGGGGAAAGGACCTTATAAGTCATCTATCTAGTTCAGCACCTTTTATCACTTCTGAATTCTTTCTGCATTTCTGCCAAAATGTTGCTTAGTTTTCTCTAATATCTGTAGTTCTAAAGAGAATATGAATTGTAGGTTGTATCCTTAATTTTATTCTTCTCTGCTTATCATTCATGTGAAGATCTGAAATAGATCTTAGAGTACTTCCTTCCATTTAGCTGAGAGTAATCAGACAGGGCAGGTTTGGGTGTACCTGTCCATTTGCTTATTTAAGCAGAATTATAAAAACTTTTGCTATAGGAAATTAAACATTTTCCAGTCAAATATAATTCTAATCAAAAACAATTTAGGTCTGGCTAGGGAACTGGTTAACTTACTAGACTTATAAAAAAATCCTAGAGATGTAATTAGGACTTTATTTTTACATTTTTTATAAATGTAAACTGTGAAAAACCAGTTATGTTAGGTTGCATTTGTGTGTAGTTTTTAATGCATTATTTTTGTATTTTAAATCACAGATGCAATAAAACATACAAACACAGCCACAATATTTTGAGAAAGTTAAAAGTTTTCCCTACTCCTACACTACATACACCTTCCGCAGGTATGTAACAGTTTGGGGCATAACTTTAGATTTCTTCCAAGAGCTTTTAAATTAATGTTTGAATTGTGGGAAGATTCCTTCATTAAATTACCTTCTTGGATGGGTTTTATGGTGCAGTAGCAGTAAATACACCTGTGTACCTATGGGGACAATTCTGTGCCATTATGATTAAAAGCAAAGGAAAAAACGACGGCATATACATCCCCTCTTTTTTAAATTTGTCTAATTTTGTGGAGCAGAATGCAGTTGATGCTTCTTAAATGGAATTAGTTACTTTTTCTTATTCAAATTGAAATTGTTTACAGCTGCATTTTTGTATAATCAGTTTCTGAGGAGGGATTAGAGGAAACAGCTGTTTCTCTTGTCCATTAATCATTTAACACAGTTTTTAATTTAAAAAATTTGGATAATAGTTTAACTTTTTTTGGATGGTTACTCCGTTTGGGGCATTTTATGAAGTAGTTTACATTGTTTCATTTATTTCACTATGTCAACAGAAAAAAGCCAAACTCTGTAAAATAATTTTAAAGAGATTTATTCTGAGCCAAATTTGAGGACCATGACCGGGAGCCACTCCCAAGAAGCCTTGAGCAAGTGGACTCGCTGTGGCTGGGTTACAGCTTGATTTTTTTACATTTTAGGGACATGGGTTATACAAGTCAAGCCATAAATCAATACGTGGGAGCTATATATTGGCTTGGCCCAAAAAGGTGGGATATCTTGAAGGGGGCTGCTTACAGGTTACTGGTGGGTTTAAAGAATCGTTAAAGACGTGGAGCTTTAAAAGGCTTGGAATGTTTCAACAGAAGTAGTTGTTATCTCAGATAAGCCTGGGGACATATATTTGTTATGTAAATTGAGGACTACAGGATTGTCTTGCATACCCTTAGGCCTGTCAATGGGTCACAAAGGATGTCTCCAAAAAGGAAGAGGGGCATGATGAGGCATGTCTGACCTCCCGCCTTTTGGCAGACAATGTAGTTTTAGGATATTCCTTTGGCCACAAGGGGGTCCATTCAGTTATCTGGTGGGGGTGGTGAGCCTTAAAATTTTATTTTAGTTCACAGATCCCACACTAACGATGTTTCTGACAGATTTATATTCCCAGGTGCAGAACAGAGACAACATAAAACATTCTTCCACCTACCCATCAATCTGCATAATTGATGAGTCTTTATTCCCTTTTTTTCTCTTCTGACATTCTCCTTATCTTGTATAAAATATGGATTTCCTGGGTCTCACAAAAATGTAACCATTTTGTCTCACTGCCCATTCCCCTTTCTTTGTTTCTTTCTATATGCTTTATCTCCTTTAAACCTGAGTTCCCAAATTTCGCTTTGGAAAAACAACCAGATTTGTCTGTGATTTGTGTATTTTCCCAGTGTGTCCTCAACTTTGGCTTAATAAACCTCCATTGATTGAGATCTTTGCCTCAGTCACTCATTTTGGGTTGTTATGGGCCTGAAGTGGGACAGTAAAGGTTATAGGTGGATTTAAAGATTCTTTGATTTGTAATTGGTTAAAGAAATGAAGCTTTGTCTAAAGGCATGGAATGTTTTACAATAAGGAGGTCTGTTAATCAGAGACAAGCCATTGGACACAGACTCAATAAGTAATCTGTTAAATAAATTGGTGGCCTGAGGTATGTTTTAAGCTTTGTCTCACTCACATAGCCTTAGGCCTGTTAATGAATTACACAGGAAATCTCCAAGGAGGGAGGGGATCATGAGAAGGCATGTCTGACCTCCCTTCTAATGACCAATAACTCAGCTTTAGGGTATTTCTAGGGTCCCCTTGGATAAGAAGGGGTCCATTCAGTTAGCTGAGGGGCTTAAGATTTTATTTTAGTTCACAAATTTAATGATTCAATAGATACCTGTTGAAAACCGTCTACATGCTAGGCTCTAGGGGTAGAAAAGTGATCAGGTATCTGTCTATAACTGAGGAGCTGATAAATCTAAGAGGGTATGACTTGTGAATAGGATTATGTACAGTGTGTCCTAGCTGCACCTAAAGAAGTGTGGACAAGGTGCCTCATGGTACAAGGGGAAATGATTAATCCTGGGGACTGGATTAAAAGGTGCAAAGACTGCTTCAGTGGGTGTTACTAGCCAACCAGTCTCATTCTCCACTGCTCAAGAGAAAGCCAATACACTGAGACAGCAGAGTTTACAGTGGAAAAGGAGTTCAATATCACAGGTGCCACTCGAGACAGGAGGGACTTCTCAAATCCATTTCACTGAGAATCGGGGAGCCAGGGTTTTTAAAGATGGTTTAGTGGGCAAAGGGCAAGGGAATTGGATCTGCTGATTGGCTGGGGATGAACTCAAAGGATTGGGAAGCAGAAATTGTCTTCTCATGCTGAGTCAGTTCCCTGGTCGCAAGACTAGTTGAGTTGGATGCTTGGCATGGGCCACTGGTCTGGTTGGGTCAGTTGGTCCACTGGAATGCAGGGTCTGGAATGTATCTCAAAGACCAGCTTTAGGTCTCACCAAGAATGATGTCGCTTGTGGGAGCAACAAAGAAAGTTAAGAATCTTCATGATCATCAGCTACGTGACTCCCAAATAGTAAGCAATTATAGAAAAGCAAGCTAGGGGACAATGGCTGGTTATACATGTATTTTAATCAGGCCCCTACCACAGTTTCCACCTTTTTTATTAATTTTATAAAGAGTGGTTTCATAGGGAGGCAAATAAAAGGAAAAGCTAGTAGAGAGATGAGTACAGCGAGGTAGTGCAGATAGACTTTATAGGTAATCATATAATATAGAAGGGTATTTTGTAAATTCATTTTTTTTTTTCCGAGGCAGAGTCTCACTTTGTTGCCCAGGCTAGAGTGAGTTCCATGGCGTCAGCCTAGCTCACAGCAACCTCTAACTCCTGCGTTCAAGCTATCCTACTGCCTCAGCCTCCCTAGTAGCTGGGACTACAGGCATGCGCCACCATGCCTGGCTAATTTTTTCTATATATATTAGTTAGCCAATTAATTTCTTTGTATTTATAGTAGAGACGGGGTCTCGCTCTTGCTCAGGCTGGTTTTGAACTCCTGACCTCAAGCAATCTTGCTGCCTCGACCTCCCAGAGTGCTAGGATTACAGGCATGAGCCTCCACGCCCAGCCTATTTTGTAAATTCTTAAGAATTTTTTTAAATTTGGAAAACACTACAGCTATATTATTACTCATATACTTGCTAATATGACAGTAATAGCTGTCTTATTTAAGTGTTTTGAAAATCTGTGTCAGTGAAAATGTTTTCTTCTCTTCCATATTATTATGATAAACTTAAAAGCAAAGAAATAACCTTTTACTTTGATGAATGGAAGATATTTGAAAATTTTAAATTAAAGTGAAATGCTCATTCAGCTTTGGAGCCTTGGAGGTGAAGGAAATAAAGGACCTTAATGTGTGTATTTGATGTGTGAACATTGTAATTATTCCTTTCTTTGGTTAATCAATGTCTATTCAAAGTACTTAATAATTTGTATGTATTCCATTAAAATTTATAGTTCATCATTTCACTTACTTTGCTCTTAGATCTTTTGAAGTTTTAAATATGAAGGACTGCTCTATTTTTAACTTATTTCTGTTGAATTCCAAGTAATTTGTAGTTTAAGTGATAAATGAAAAATCTTAGAGAAGAGGCTATCATCCAGGTATCTACTTTGAGGTCCTAATTAAGGTCTTGTCAGAGACTTACCATCTTCTTTTGCATTCCAGTTGGAAATATCTTTTATTTCAGTAAGATATTGTGCATATTGAAGAAAAATCTTAAAAAGTATAAATATATATATGTGTATATATATCTTCAAGGACTATGAATAAAGAATCTAAGGGATCTAGTAGTTGAACTGCATTTTCCGTGTTTACCCAGTTGAATTCATTCTAGATACTATTAAAGATCTATTTTTAAATACTGAGCAAGTTTAACTTTGTTATTGAGTTAATCACGGAACATATTGAAAATAATGAGTTGTATGAAAGCCATTTAGAGATGGGGAAGATTACTGAATCTTATAGGGATTACAGTGGTGGCTTTTTCTTTTTTCTATTTTTTTCATAGTATAAATACTTTATTCCTTGCATTGCACTTTATAATTGTTTTTAAAGATTGGAGAAATATCTACTAAGAAGAGATGGCTTTTTCTTCGAAGCTTTTAAGTTCATACTTGTGTCTAATAACAAAGGTAGAAAATTGTGGCATATTAAGGCTAGCAGGGTGGTATAAAGAGTGAAGATGTGGGATATTCTTAAGCTTGGAGTGCTATTAACTGATCTTGGGTCTTTGGACAAGGACTTGGTTTTCATAAGAGCAAAGTATTCATTGGGCTGGGCAGGTAGTCTTCACAGGTCCTTTCAGTGCCAATGCATATATTGTGCATTCACCACTGGCAATTACTGTATCATCACATTAGGTGATTGTGTTTATTTTTGTGCTTGCTTTTCTACTCTCACCAGGCTTGTTTTATTTTAAAATGAGATGTATTTAGTTTCATAAAAGACAAAATTTGCAGTGGTATGTTTTCTGTCATTGATACTATAATTCTGTGAAAACAGACTTTTAATAGCTTATTTGTCATCTGCCTTCAGAGGCTACAGCCTAGAAGTCTCTTAACCAAGCTTGGCAAGAAAGGGAAAGTCTCATCTCTTGGGTGGTTCAAGTATTGCCTTCGGCTTGGGGGCCAGTGCATCTCCAAAGAGTGGTATTCGAATTGAATCAGTTAAACCTTGGGCATCTTATCTAAGAAAGTGAAGCCAGAAATATTCTGCCATCTGTCTGCCGAACTTTTAAATCCAGCGTGTACCCAATGGACCTGATGTGGTTCTGACTTGTTGGGAATAGAGTGGGGGTTGCTTATGGCCAGAACCTCATTTTTTTAATCCTGTGCAGATCAAATTATTGGTGTAGTTATTTATGCAACCAGTAAACTTATAACAACTCATTGAGCAAATATTTAAACATATTTTATGTACATAGCACTGTGAGATTTTCTAAGGAAGTCAGTAGAAACCTCAGTCTCAATCCCTGACCTCTGGAACTTTATATCATCTAGTTGTATTTATCTACATAGAAGTTGTGCTCAGGTCCTTTTCTTTCTTATGTTTTTAAAATATTAATGAATAATCCCTATGGACAAGATAGATTTAAAAACCCTTAGCTAATTAATAATTTTGCATAGTCCATGATGACGAGACACAAAAGCAAGAATGCCCTAAATAAAAAAATACCACCATTAGCAGTCATTTTTCTTGGAGTCTTCAAACATGTACACCCAGTTTCTTTAAATATTTTATTATGAAATATTTGAGACACACAAAACAGCAGAAAGACTAATGTAGGTACAGTGGACACCTGTGTACCCACCACCTGGCTCAAGAAATAAAATGTAACTGGTGGACTGGAATCCCCACTGTGTGCCCCTCCTCTTGGCAGCCCCTCCCTTGTGCTAGAAGTCGCCTTCCTCTAGAACTCTGTTCTTTGTGGAGATAGAGTCCTAACCGTGAAACCGTGTTTCCCTACTTACGGAAAAAGTTTTAATCTTTAGCATGGCATTCAAATGACTATACATTCTTGTTCAAAGCCACCCTTCTGATCTCCTTGCTCCAGGGTACTAACTCCTCAGCCACAACACTGCTCACCTACGAGACCTCCAACATTACTGCTTCCATTTGGTCTTATTTTCATGAACATTTTCTCTTCATCACACCTAATGAATACTTCCTGTTCTGCAGTTTATAGTTCTTTAAAATGGACTGTGTTTTCATAATATTTGCATTATATCTCATTACATTTACTGTATGCATCTCTCTCTTCCACTAGATTGTAGGGTCTTAGAAAGAAGATTTATCTTATTATGGACAGTGCTTTATATATCGTTAGCAATCAATAAATGCTTGTTTTATTTTTCTCGTGGGGATATGGATCAGTCTATTTTACTTTATGATCATTAGCCTTCCCAGTGCTTAACTGCATTATAAACATGACCTCTTTATGGTCTCTGAGACTCCTAAGAGAAGTCTAATTTTTGGTAATCATGGATGGAAATATTCACAACATCATGTGATTTTTTTTTTTTACACATTGTCTTTATTATGTGTATTTCAGTAGTACATGTTTCTAAATACCAAAGTAATGTTTCTTTTTGCTTTATCTTTTAGATATTGCTATATGGAGATTTGCCAGAAAATAAAGAAAATATAATATATTTAGCAAATCATCAAAGCACAGGTTGGTATTTCATTTGCATGAAACTTAGGTTTTTCTACATATGGTACATGAGAATTCAAAATAAGTTCTTATATATTTAAATGAAGTGAATTTTTTAAAAAAGACATGAGTTTTCTATGCAGATATTATATCCTTATATTTTTGTGTATTTACTCTTTGGAAAATCAGGAATGTGAAATCTATGAATTTTGCTAAATTTGCCCATCTCTCTGTTGGATGTAAATAAGCTATTTGTTTCACTTTTTTTTTCCTTGTTTCTTTGAGTAGCTTTTTAAATAGTCCTTTTATTCTTTTTGTAAGCTATGTTTCTAGAAGTGGAATTGGTGGATCAAAATGTAGATACATTTTATGTTTTTTATTGTTAGCCTGCAGAAAGGTTGCACTGCTATGTGAGTACTCATTTCCTAAACACTGTATTTATTGTCTGTAGTTCCTTTTGCTTTTTCAAATGTTTTTGGTTTAATTCTTCTATCAGAGGAATCATAGAAGACTGGTCTCCAAAACAGTATAGTATATATTTAAGTTAAGATAGAGTCACAAGAATTTGTAGAAATAGTACATTGAGTCTTGTGACCCCTTCACCAATGTTTCTTTCATTGGTGATGTCTTTCTTAATATAACTGTAGTACAGTATCAAATCAGAAAATTGACATTGATTAGGGTACTTTTAAGTTCTCTAATTCAGTCCAAAAAAATCCCACTTCATATTTTTTTCATACCTATAGTTACTTTTGTGCATACTTCCTAAATTACATTATTGCTTTTAAAAATATAGTACGTAGAAGCTCAAAGCTAAAAACAATCTGATCAGTGATAACACTCTTAATGGAAAATCACTTGTGCATGTGGCTTTTCTTTATTTTCTTCCTGTCAACTGTCTCTTCATTATTTTGTTGCTTTTATTACTATCTATACCATAGGTAACATACAGAAAGTAAAAGAGGATGAAATACATTTTTTCTCGATTTAGCATATTAATGACGACATTCAGATTTATAGGACAAGAATTGAAATTATTTTGATGTATTTGTATATTTTCCCAGACTTGATTACATGACTGGCTCAGACCATTTTATCTAATTATGTTTGACTTTAGGCAAAAATAGCAAAACAATCAGCCCATGGTTAGTGTCTGCTAATAACTCTGGCCAATCCAGACATACTGCCCTTTTTACTGCTAACACAGTTTCAGCTATTCCTGTCTTGCTGTTGATGAAGTATTTCCATCAGAGTTCAAATATCCAAATAAAAAGGATTTATGGGCCCAGGACAGGGAATGGCTCGTGATAAAGATTTGATTCTCTCCAAATTTCCTTTATATTGACCCAGTGGTTAATTTCATATAGAGTTTTCTTTCTGTTTAACAGGATTCTCTTAAAATTTCTTATTCAGTTTCCCTGCCAGCTTTCCTTTTTCCAGGTTTCAGTGTAAACACTGTTGTATTAACAAAGCTGTGGTCCTGGCACTGATGTATGGCATAAGTACTTTCTGAACATTGCCAGAGGTGGTGGTAATAGTAATCATGATGATAAAGCAACTTTACTGCTGTCATTCTCGTGTGCTTACTCTATGTTGGCCTTCATCTACCTTCCTTCAGAGTGAGGACTTCTGGGGAAATATTTGTGAAAAATCAGATTTTTAAAAATTCTTGTATTGGGGACTAAAAGATACAGTGAAAAACATGATCTTCTTACTCAGCCCACACTAACCTGAAAAAGTTAAATTTCTCAGTTTAGAGAACCATGTCCCCTTGCCTCTAAGTGCCTCTGACTTTCCAGCACTGCTCTGGCACTAGATCCTCCCACCAGCCAGCGTTTAGGATTTGGGAAGGCTACTTTTAAAAAGCTCCATAACTTGGGAAAATACCAAAGGAGTGATTTTAAATTACTTTAGAATCTCGCAGGCTTTAGTCAGTATGTGATGGAGCCTTTTCCTAGAAAATAGCACATAAAAATTTGCATGTAGTTTTAAGGTTCTGGAGGCCCCTAAAGTCTAGCTGAAGACGTGGGCCATTGGCCTGCTGTGTTTTGGTGCTCTTTTAAAACCCTTTTGAGATAGTAAGTCACAATGGAATAGTTCTGAAAGTGTAATTAGCAGAAAGAACATTTCAAGGACTGCTGTTCTGCTTAGCCTTTCTAGGCTGCTCTCTGCTTGGCCTGCCAGAGTAAATGAGTTTCCTGGCCTAACTAACATTCTGAAGAATTGACATTTAAATCAGTCTCTCCTCCCTTGTTTTCACTTGACATATCCTTGTTGTCTCTACGTCCTTAGTCTCTGTTAGCTTATTTATCTCCAGAGTCAGCAAGTATATAGTGGCTGTCATTCCTTTCCCTGTCCTTTAACTATCTGCTTTTGACACCTTTTACCTTTTCAGTCTCATGAAATGTTCCCTTTTCTTGGTTTAGGTGTCACTTTTCTTGACTAACAGTGTGCATGGTGAGTAGAATGTCATGAAAAGGCATAGACTTTGGAGTCAGAGAGACTCTGCTTGTATGCTGTTTTGCATGCACATTTCTTAACCTCTCAGAGCCTTATTGGTAAGGTGTGAGGATTATCTACCCATCAGGGTTTACATAGGCTATCTCATAATTCCAGTAGGTTGCCTGGCCCATAGATGGCTTTAATAATGATAGTGATTATGATCATTGAAGCTAACCATTAGCACAGTGCTGGATCCAGGGTAGGTGAGTGCTTCATGTGCAGTATCTCTTTTAGACCACGCAATACTCTTATGAGTTAGGAACTGTTGTTACATAGTGATGCAGATGAGAAAAATCTTGCTGCCTCTCCTCACTGCCCTCCAGTCTCTTCCAAGTTAATGGGAACAATGACAGTGTTTTGGCTGGATCACTATTTAAGAATTCTTACATAGCCAGATTTATTGATATTTTCATCAAGTCATTCATGCCAGAACACAAAATATGAATAGTTATTGTAAAGGTAATATATTACCATCTCAGCTATAATCTAGTGTCACCTATCTGAAACCTAGCCAATAATAACAAAAGCCACAAAAGATAATTTCATAGTAAATATTGATGACACAAAGCTTGTGTCTTTCCACATTTGTTTCCATTAAGATTTTTCAAGTGTTGTAAATGGAAGAGCCCAGGGCAGTCAACTGTGTTTGTTTTAGTATTAAAAATGTATTTTTTTATCTTTCCAAACTTTAAGTTGTTGCAGGAAAAGGTGCTAAATTTGACTTTTAGCTTTGTACTCTAGATATATTTCCAAGATGTACTTTTGCCTGGGAACCATACAGAACCATGCAGAATTAGTCTTGGAATTTATTCAGTTTGTTGAATTTTATATTAGATACGGTTATAACTGGCTGATTATATGGTTTCCAAGATATGATCAGAGAGAAATGCGTGTATCAGTAATGATTTGATCTGAATTAGAAGGGGCTGGTGAGAGGGCTTCAATAGGAAGTTATATGCTTTAGAGAAAAGTGACAATTGAAATCCCTGTGTAGTATAGGTATATCAAACTGACAGACACAGCTGTCCGGAACCACACGCTATAGGGGGAAAATCTTTGCAGGCAATATTCTATTCTTTAGGGAGCCATACCAAAATTGATATATTTAACCCCAAGCCTTACGTCATCAAGAAAAAGTTAACTTGTGAATAATAATCCATGATTAAAAAGACATGTATAGTATTCAATAAAAATATTTTTCTAGGTTAATTTTCAGTATTTAAATGGCTCTTTGGGGATAGTCTATTTAATATGGCGCATTGTCTAAAGGATTTCACATAGCTGAGAGTTAATCATCCTGTAATCTGTGGAAAACTGTCCCATTTGGTTAAAACTTTATTCTAATTCCTTTAAATCCTCAGCTTTTATTTCCTATCGTTTTTTAAAAACATTTCCCCCTCTGATTCACTTCTTTTTTTTTTTTTTTTTAATTTTTTTTTTTTTTTTTTTTTTTTTTTTTTTTTGAGACAGAGTCTCACTTTGTTGCCCAGGCTAGAGTGAGTGCCGTGGCGTCAGCCTAGCTCACAGCAACCTCACACTCCTGGGCTCGAGCGATCCTTCTGCCTCAGCCTCCCGAGTAGCTGGGACTACAGGCATGTGCCACTATGCCCGGCTAATTTTTTATATATATATATCAGTTGGCCAATTAATTTCTTTCTGTTTATAGTAGAGACGGGGTCTCGCTCTTGCTCAGGCTGGTTTTGAACTCCTGACCTTGAGCAATCCGCCCGCCTCGGCCTCCCAAGAGCTAGGATTACAGGCGTGAGCCACAGCGCCCGGCCTTGATTCACTTCTTGTGTTCTCATTTTCGTGGCCTGAACACATGTGATGCTAGGACTATATTCTTTTCACAGATTCCTAACAATTTTCTTTTTAAGTATCCCATCATAGAATTCATCTGCAGATTAACTAGAAAAGTCTCCCTCACATCTCTTTGCACCATGTCCCTGTTTGCCATCTTCTGCACCCAGTTTACTGCTTTCTGTTTGCTCTGCTAAGCGCCATTCTCTGTTGGGAATTTCTTCTGTAACTTAATTCTAGGAAGTTTTTGGTGCTTTTGTTCATCGGCTCGCTCGTACCTTCTTATTCTTGTTTTTGCAACCTTTTGTTAAAAACATGTATAAAATTTTAGTTATTAGCAACTGGGGACCATGTCCCTTGGTTATGTAAGGAACACATACATTAACCTACCATAGTTTTAAGGCACATGAGACCTTTCTTAGAATGCCATTATAACCTAGGATTGAGTCCTAAAAACTCATTAGTAAAGATAGTGTCCTTACCTTTTGTTGAACATATGTACACACACACACAGAATAGTTGCACTTGATAGTTTCATTTAGCTATCTTACCCCTATTTTGTTAAAAAAAGAAAACATCTTTGTTTGCTAAACTTTAGTAATCAGAGAAGCTCATTTTATTCCCACATACATGCTGCTGTTGGATTATTTTGGTGTTTTGTGACTTTCGTGTCTTATCCCCGAAACAAAAAGTCTTTCAAGAAATATTTTTAAAAGGCCTTTCAAGAAATATTTTTTAAAAACTCTCAAAACACAGAATTTATATTTTTAAATTATCTAGTATTGATTTAAAGTAATTTGAAACATTCTAATCTTACTATTTTCAAAACATGTTCCTAATACAGTCCTGTGAAGAGACTTTTTCTGTTTCTGTGAAGGGAATGCTGGGATTGGCATAGCAACCATGTATGCACTGGCACCGATTGGGTTCTGTCTTTGCAGTTGACTGGATTGTTGCCGATATCTTAGCCATTAGGCAGAATGCTCTCGGACATGTGCGCTACGTGCTGAAAGATCGGTTAAAATGGCTTCCATTGTATGGGTGTTATTTTCCTCAGGTAACTTTGTCCATGCTTTCTCTTCATGTAATTTATAAAAACTTTTATATTTTAAAATTTAACATATTAACATTTATATAAATGTATGGTTTTTTAAATGGGTTTAACAGCATTTTCTAAATTGAAGTAATTTTGTTTGGTATTTTTAATGGTGTGTATTTATATACATGTCTGGTTATGCATATGCAGTTGTCTCTCGACCTCTAGAGGAGATTGTTTTCATGGCCCCCACAGATATAAAAGTCTGCAGATGCTCAAGTCCCTAATGTGCAATAACATAGTTTTTACATATGACCTAGGCACATCTTCCTGTATACTTTAAATCATCTCTAGATTACTTTATAATACCTAATACAATGTAAAAGCCATGTAAATAGTTGTTATACTGTATTTTTATTTTTTGTTACATTTTTTTTATTGTTTTTTGAATAAAAATTTTTCAATCCATGGTTGGTTGCATCTGTGGATATGGTAA
This sequence comes from Microcebus murinus, assembly GCF_040939455.1. Lineage (NCBI taxonomy): Eukaryota > Metazoa > Chordata > Mammalia > Primates > Cheirogaleidae > Microcebus > Microcebus murinus. The sequence goes on along the minus strand of NC_134127.1, from coordinate 26,525,276 downwards.
CTACGCATATGGGGGGGGCAACAGTAATTAAGTTAAATGAAAGAGCAAAAATGCAAATGCACAAAAGTCAAACAGAAAATTTAAAGACAGAATACGATAGGCTATTATCTTAAGAAACTAATTATAAAAGTAATTAGTGATTTGTATGATACTAAAAAACCTCAAGCTCTATATATAGAGTACTTAGCATGAAGAAATTTATTCTCTAGTTCTGGAGGATAGAAGTCCAAGATCAAGGTTTTAGCAGGGTGGGTTTCTCTGGAGGCACCTCTCTTTGACTTGTAGGTAGCAGCCTTCTCCCTGTGTCCTCACGTGTTTGTTTCCCCATGCATGTTCAGCCCTGGTATCTCTTCGCCTTCTTAGAAGGACACCAGTCATATTGGATCAGGGCCCCACCCTTAGGACGACCTTCCTTAACCTTAATTACCGCCTTAAAGTCCCTATCTCCAAATACAGTCCCAGTGGGAGTTACGGCCTCAAATACTGATTTTGGGGGAACACAATTCAATCTGTAAGAGTGCCACATAAATATCTGTCGCTAGGCTGATTTTTTTTTAAATCCCTAAAGATTGTGTGTGTTGACATTTTAAAGATACTTTTTAGTGGAAAAATTGGAGGTTAAGTTCTAACTGATTGCTCAAGATTTTTGTTTTCAAAATGTTTTTAAGAAAGAAAGCATTTTTATTTTGACTCTCAACAAAAATAAATGTTCATGTATTTTTCAGTACAATGTAGCATGCAGTTTTATTTGAATTATGTTGAAACAAGAATTTTTAGTTAAATGTCAAGATGCTAATATTTAAATGTATTAAATATAGTATAAATTCTGAAATATTTGTTTATTCTTTAGAAATAAAGGTGGCCTTTTTGATGACTATAGCGGTTAGTTATTTTAAGAGTAAATCCTTTTTCCTCCCAATTTTTTTTTTATGTGGCAGCATGGAGGAATCTATGTAAAGCGAAGTGCCAAATTCAATGAAAAAGAAATGAGAAACAAGCTGCAGAGCTACGTGAACACAGGAACTCCGGTAAGATTATGGCCATTTTTCTTATTGACTCTCATTTTTAAATTTAAGAATTAAAAATCTAAGAATTATTTTGAAAATATCCCATGTATAATTAATAATTCAGTTTTGTTGAAGCAACAAAAATCCTCTAAATATAGGTAAGCATTTGTCTTTGGCCATTACAAAGATTGTTGTAGATGATTAGATCTTTTGCTGGTAGTTGTCGATATTGACCTTCAAGAGGAATAAAAAGAACACTTGGTGTCCGTTAGAGTCTATAAATAGAAAATAGAACTGCACTTGTAACCCTGTATCGAAGCCACTTTAAGAGCTCATCTAACTCCTTATATTCTTTAGCATCAGATTTAGTTTAGAAGCAGCAGCTGTTCTCGGTCAGTGTGAGTTTGGATTCCTTGTATGTAGTGAGTTATTTGGAAAACCAAAAAAGTATGAATATCTACAAATGAAAAATCATTCAATGTAAATATTATTTTATAAAACTTTGCTCCATGAAAGGTGGGGGAGGATCTCTGTCTTCTGTTTGAAGAATGCTAATTGCTGCCAGTGACTTTTCCCCCTGACTCCCTGCCAGGACAAGCTACTTGATTACTATGACTATTTGGGCTTTACCTTTCAGTGCATTCCAGGTGCTCAGAAGCTTACCTGACATGCACAAGTTCTTTATGCTTTCCTGTCCCCTTTCTCTCCTCCATCCTCTTCTTTGTCCTCCCGTCATGAGGGCTCCTAGGCTGCAGCCAGAGCTCACCTTGAAGGAAGAGTTCTCCAGAGTCAGCGAGTAAAGTGCCCAGTGTGAACATCTGTTACTCATGTACGTTTTCTAGGTGTTTTTACATTAGGAAATGCATTCTGTTTTGGGGTGAAGGGAGTAGAACGCAATGAGATGAGCAGTGGCCCTTTATCCTGTTACAGTTTACCCTCAAAAACCAAGCTTGGTATTTTAAAAGAGTCTGCTTATTTCGAAATAGTACGGTGAATTTTGGCAAAATTGGGGTCATTGTTTATGGATCTCCAAAAGAGAATAGATTGGGAATATGTATATCTACTTTCTTTTACAAAACATTTTTAAGTTGTCAAAACTAAGAAATAAACATTGATACAATACTATTAATTGTATTGCAGAATTTATTCAGATTTCACCAGTTTTTCCACTAATTGTCCTTTTTCCATTCAAGGTACAATCTAGTGTACCACAAATCTATTTGACACCAGTGTTTTTAATTTATTGTATTTTTCATTGTATGACGTGCTATATGGTAAGTCTCTGTTATTTTTGTTTTAATCTTCAAGCTTCTCTTTGTTTCTTTAAATACTGAAGGTATAGGTTATAAGAGATGTTTAATCATTCCAGTGCCTAACATCCTGCCTGAGTCTGTTTTATTCTGCTGGTTCTTGCTCAGGGTGCTTTCTTTCCTCCTGTGCTGGGTTATCTTCCTTTGCTACTGACTGTATTTGGTAAATTATTTGTAGAAATCAGTTGAAGCCTCTGGCAAAAGTGCCTTCCTCCAGAGAACCTTTGTACCTGCTTTAGCTGGGCCCCATCCAGCTGCTCTAGTCTGGGCCCCACCCAACCCAAATTCTCAACTTAAGGTTAAGTGGACCTTCAGGCAATGCAACCAGGGTTGCAAATTGTGAGACTGGTTTTACTTCTGGTTTACTTTGACCCTGTAAGTGTAACCCATTGTTTCCTTCACTTCTGGTTCACTCTTAACCTTTCTAAAAGAAGGTCCATGGACTTTGGTTTTGTTCCCCTCATCTTTTAAGTCTTTTGAAATAAAAGTTTCGTTCTGTGCTTACTGCTTTACTGTATTTGCTTAATTTTGATCTTACCATCTTGTTGCTTTGATACTTTTAAAATAATATTATATCCAGCTTTTAAAATTGTTTTTGATAGGAAGGTTGGTTCAAATAACCGTAGTCTTTTATTATGGGCTACCAAAAGAACCTCCCTGTTTTCAAGGGCAAAAGTCTATCTAGCTTTTTGTGTTGCTAGCACAATATGGAATAGTAGACTAGCAGGCTCCTAAGGCCATGTGTAGTTGTCACTTTGTCACTATGTGTACAAGGTCTGGTTTCTTAGAATCCAGATGATTGTTACATTTTTAAATATTTAAGCCCTATGAAAACATATATATTGCTCAGGTTCTTCATTATACTCTTGTTTCTTAAAGTTAATTAAGTGATTGACATGGTAAAATATATTTATCAAGTCACCTTTCATATGGCTTAATATTCTCACATGAATCTATTTCATGATTACTTCAGTTCTTAGTATTACTTGATAGATTGCAAAATTCTGTTTCAAAAATGAATCTTTATTATAAATTAATATGAAGAAATATATCTTCATAATTATTTCTGGGATAATACAGTATTTTCATAAGGTACTTATTAGTTGTGGATGCAAATTAAATATATTTATAATAAAAATAACTACTTATTTGTAGAGGTCATTTAGTCAGAATTTGACCTAGTAAAATTTATGGCACAAATATGGAGACTGATGCTTTGCCTTTCTTCCAACTTTTACTCTAGTGCCTTTTCAAATGGGAGGCAATCTAGTAAATAAGAGTATTGGCTTAGAAATCAGTTTTGGACTAAAATTCCAGATCTGATTTTTAAACTTTATTTTGCACAAGTTACTTAACCTTTCTAAGCTTTAGTTTCTTTATGTGTTAAATCTGTTAATAACTACTTAATTTGATAGCTGGGATTAAACAACATGCTTGAAAATTATACTCACTGTCTTATTAATAGTTTCCTGTTGCTGTTGTAACAAATTACCCCAAATTATTGGCTTGATATAACACAGATTTATTATATTAACCATTCTTGGCTTAACCATTTGGTCAAGCGTCAGCATGGGTCTCACTGGGTTGAAATCAAGGTGTTGGTGGGACTGAGGTACTTTCTGGAGACTCTCAGGGAGAATCCATGTTCTTGCTTGCCTTTTCTAGTTTCTAGAGGTTGCCTGCCTGCCTTAGCTCATGCCTTCTCTCCCTGTTCACAGCCAGGAGTGGCTGGCCTGGTCTGTCTTTGCTGGCCATGTCCTCGGTTCTGATCCCTGCTTCCCTCTTTTCTGTCTAAGGACCCTTATGATTACATTGGGCCTCTTGGGTAGTCTGAAATAACCTCATTGTTTTAAGGTCCAACGGTTATTAGTAATCTTAGCTTTCTCTTGCCACGTAACGTAAGGTATTCATAGGTTGTGGGGATTAGTACATAGATGGTTGGGGGAGTAGGGAGAAGTATTATTCTGCCTACCACGCTCATGTATGTACCTGTGTAATTTTATAATTGTTTTCTGATCATACATATGACACTTCCATACATCCATAAGTTCTTGAGGAAAGAGATTGTTATTTTGTATTCTGCCACGTTTTTGTATTTTTTTCTCTGTAAATGTATAATGGAATTTTTAATGAGTTGAGTGTTTGTGATTATAATTGTAGTAAACTTTATAAAGATTGTGGTTTGCTAGATTAGATTAATTTGGGGACATAATGCAGAGATGAGCTATCTTGTTTATAGTCTATGTATCTCAATATGAAATAGCTTTTTAAAGAGAAAACAGTAATTAAAAGATGTATACCTAATCATAGTTTATGAAGTCCTATGATACTGCTTCTATATAAATGTGCCAGCTTTAAAAACTGTTTAGTAAACTAAATAGAATTAAACTAAAGGCGGAAACTTACAGTGTCTCACTCTGTCACCCCTGGTATAGTGTCGTGGCATCTTCACAGCTCACTGCAACCTCAAACTCCTGACCTCAAGTGATCCTCCCAGAGTGCTAGGATTATGGGCATTAGCCACCTCACCCAGCCTGAAACTTAATACTTATTAAGAGTTTGCTACATAGTGCTTGATATTGTCACATATTTCCTTTAATCCTTATGGCAACCCTGAGCCTTCATTTTGGGATGAGAAGTTAAGACTCAGTTAAAAAGTAAATTAACTTATCCAATGCATGTAGAGTAGGCTATTTTTAATAGAAAGTCATCAGTTCAATAGTTGTTAGTAATTTGAGTATATTTAAAATACTAAAATAGCCATTTTCTTTTTAAATTGGTTTTTAATGTGAATTAGCTTGCTAATTTTCCATCAGAGGCCAAAGTATCTATGGTATATCAAATCTTGAATATAGATTTTTCTGAATATGGAAAGTCATCAAAGAAGAGAACAGAATCTCTGATTCCTTAAATGAAAATTTACCAGAACAGGATATTTATGTGTACAATAGCAAAAAATTTTCTACATAATTTGGTTTGTTTGTAATAGTTTGACAGTTTCTTTCTGTATTCTGTTTCTCCTGTCCTTGAGCAGATATTTCATTTTTATTAATTCTAATTGAGAAGAGGGTCCAGAATATCAGACTGCCCTATAATAATTCTTTTCTTGGTCTGATGTTCCATTTTTAATCTTTCTCCCTCTTATGTGGCCACTTTCTCCGTTTCTCTTGGGAACTAAAAAAGATAGCTGTTTTTTTGTCAGCAATTTGAAACCACTAGCAAGGAAATAGATGAGACCACCTGAAGAAGGAAAAAAGTTTTATTTTAAAATCTTGAGGTTCCATCTGTACTGTCTGCCATGCTTGACTGACCTACAGGAAAGAGAACTAGGAGTACTACTCTAGCCATGCTGCCTTTAGAAGAAGTTGTTCCTGCAATTGTGACTCTAAAGACTGACCATGGGAAGGCAGAGCACCAGGGTAGGATGATTAATGACTTGCGTCCTGTTGCTCTTCTTCCTAGTACTATATTAAGTAGATTTTGTGTAGTACTCCCTTTTACATTCACAATATCTCTATGAGGTAGGGTATAGGTACCGTTACAATTTTCATTTTCTCAATAATGAGTAAATTTGAGGCACAAAGAGGATAAGAATATATCCACGGTCTCAGGTCCTGTCCTGTAAGTGGAGAAGCTGGGTTTTAGAGCCAGGCATTCAGGCGGTACTACCCTAGTTCTATACTGTTTAGGTACATTTTCTGGAAAGTTGATTTCCTGTAGAATATCACTGACTTTTTGTGGAGTGGAGGTCATAAAATAACATTTGGTGTTTATTCATGACTTTATATACCCACCAAACTATTTTACTTCTTATTTATTTATTTTTTGGCAAAATGAAATCATGGATGGGTATGTATTTTACTTTTAAAATGTAGCTATTATTCTATGTAATAATGAGTCCCTTTTAAAATTTGAAACCCTACTTGCTGACTTGTGGAAAGTAGAGGAAGTGATGGATTTTTTGGTTTTTTGTTTTTGTTTCTTTAGTTTTAAAATTGAGGTATAATTCACATGCCATAAAATTCACCATTTTAAAGTATATAGTTCTGTGGTTTTTTAATATTTTTTCCTCTTGTTTTTCCTTCTAGTTGCTGTAATATAATAAGGAATTTTTAATTTTTTTCTTAATTTTACCCATTTTTGTACATTTTCCTAACAGAAAATGTACAATTGGTCAATCTTCATCATCAGATATGATAATGAGTTCTGAAGGTTATTATATAGATGAATAGAAAACTTGTATATTTGGATGGAAGGTGAAAATGGAAAATTTTCAAAGATACCATTATACCAGTATTACAAATGAAACTTTGGAAGCGCTTAATCCTAATCTGCTATACCAGATGTATAAGGGTAGACAGTATTGTCTGGGATATGGCAAGAATGGATGAAATGAACATGGTTTTCTCCCGTGAACATCTTCTATATTCTGTTTGTATATGAAAAGGTTTTGTATGCATGTCTTATTTTTGTCTTTTGGCTATCAATCAAAATTATTAGTATAGTTTTTGTAACTTAGTTCTCAAGTTAGAAGGTTTTTTTTTGCTGTATAATTTTAATGTTTCTGTTTTTAACCTTCCCAAGCAGGTGAGTGTAAAAATTTAGACTAATTGGATACTTAATAAGCATCCAGCTTAATATTTTTTTTATTTACAAATACATTATTCCAAGTTCAGTTTATGTAACAAATATGAGGTTGCTTATAAATTAAGTCATTTAAAATGCATTAAGGAAGCTCTGTAACATAGGAATTCTATGTGAACCTTTTGCAGTGTTGAACACTTACTACCTTTTACATTCTGGAAATTTAGATATTTATATGTGATTTTCCTCAAATAAGATGCACTTTAGTGTTGATACTTAAGGGTACTGATTTCTAAAATTTGCACCTTTTAAAAATGTCATAGTACAGGATGTTGGGGGGAAAGGTTTCATTAATTGAAGCTTTATATGAATCAGGGTTTCATGGCCAAATTTTTAATTAGTAAGCTATTAGCATGTAATTAAAAATGTTTTTAGATTCTTAATGACTGATATACCAGCACATGTAGGACTGCATTTTAAATATAGTCCATATTATGTTCAGACTTAATTGAATTGTTGCATTTGGATGGTTCTGCTTGAAATGAAGGTCACAAATAAAGGACTCTACTGTTTTATCCTACCCTAGGAAATACTTATCGTTAGTGTGGTTAAAATGATTAACAACAACAGCAGCAACGACGAAACTCACACAAAATAAACTAAATTTTCTTTATGCCCCACAGATGTATCTTGTGATTTTCCCAGAAGGTACAAGATATAATCCACGACAAACAAAAGTCCTTTCAGCTAGTCAGGCATTTGCTGCTGAAAAAGGTAAGTAAAAATTTGACTGTATTTGAACAAACAACTTTTAAAAATAATGACCTTTTTAGTTTTCTTCCTGGAGAAGATACGTATGTTTTACAACAATTGAATGGAAGAATGTATTCATTCCTTGAGTGAATGTATATATTATCTCTTAGGAAACGAAATTTCTTCTCCTTAATTCATTTGCATGCTGTTACATATGTCTAAGAGATTAAATTCAAGTGCTTGGTACAATGCATATTCCTATGCTATGGATTTTGTTAAAATCTATCTAGATGGAAACTTTTTCTACAGTGTGGGTTATGTGTGAGTTTCTATTTTGTAGGTTGACAGACCTAAGTTGGAATCTAAACTCTGACTTTTATTAGCTATATGACTACAAGTTGCCTTATGTGACTGACCTTCAGTTTCTTCATCACTCTCTCTTTTTTTTTTTTTTTGAGACAGGGTCTTGCTCTGTTGCCCAGGCTACAGCTCAGTAGCACAATCTCAGCACACTGCAGCCTCCAGCTCCCAGGCTCACGCAATTCTTCTGGCTCAGCCTCCCAAATAGCTAGGACCACACCTGGCTAATTTTTTAAATTTTTTTGTAGAGATGGGGTCTTGCCATATTTCCCAGGCTGGTTTCAAACTCCTGGTCTCAAGGAATCCTCCTGCCCTGGCCTCCCAAAGTGCTGGGATTATAGGTGTAAGCCACCATGCCCAGCCTCCTCATCTTTTAAAAGAATATATACCTTATGAGTAGACCTAAATCTGTGTAGGAATTAAATTAGAAAATATTAAAGTTTCTAGTAGAGAATATAACACAAAGTTAGTTCATAGTTGGAAGCTATTAATGTCTTCAACAGTGGTAATGTTCTTAGTACCGGTATTTTAGAAAATTAGATAGTTGATACATAATAAGCTGTGTAACATTACCCAATTGGGAAGTATATAGTAAACAGTGTCTACGCTGTGTTCTCAAAGATGTCTTTTGAAGACTGGTGTTGAATTAGTACATGATCTCCATGTGTAGATCAGCACGCACTTTGCTGAGCAGGTGTCTCGTTTGTGATGTTATGCCAGGGTCTGAGACAGTGCTGTCTAATGGGACGTTCTGCAATAATGGTGATGTTCTTTATCTCCTCTGTCCAGTCTGCTGGCTCCTACCCACGTGTGGTTGCTGAGCATTCAAGATGTAACTAGTGTATCAGAGGAAATGAGCTTTTAATTTTATTTTAATTAAAATCAGGTGGAACTCTTACAAGGTGCTTGCAAGAGAAGATATGTCACATATACTGGTATCAAGGAGTGGCTCAGGAACAGGAGGGTTCAATTTGTCTCCCTGTCAATTCCCCTTTGACTTTTTCTGCCTTCTCTTATCTAGTCTAGACATCATGATCTTTCAGTTGCTTTTTTGCAGTACCATTGTCTCTGTTGCTGTTTGCACATTTAAAAAAAAATGCTCTCCCTCAGTTTTATATTTTCCTCTTGATAGCATCGTTTCCCCCTTTCATTAACAGCTGAAGCCCTCTGAATCTGTAGTCTACCTTGGTTGTATCCACTTTTTTTATCCACTTTTGTATCCACTTTTTCAGTTTTCACTCAGCCCTCAATTCATTGTGATCTGATAAAAAATTCTAGATGCTCTCTTGTTGAAATTCGCTCCCTAGACTTCTGTAGGGCTGTTCTCTGTTTTCCTTCTACCTCTGTGGTGACTCCTTCATAGTCTTTTCGAGCCTATTCTTTGGCTTCATTCTTTCTTGTTTCAGATATCTGACTTTGGTTTGTTGTTCATTACACTTTCTTTGTTTTTCATGGTGCTTGTCCTCTAAATCCATGGCTTCAGCCAATGTATGACTGCTGATGACTCACAAAAAGCTTTTTCCCATTATCTATCTCTCTGCCTACTTCTAGACCAATATGTATTATACAATTGCTCTCTAGGGAGTTTCACTTGGCTGACCCAAAGGCATCTCTCAAACTCAGTATGTCAAAGATACAATTTATCCTTCCACCCATACACTCATGTTTACTATCTTGGTAACTCCATCTTTCAGTCCAAAACCTGGGAGTCCTCCTAGACTCTTCCCTTTATCCATCCAAACATACAACATATCAGCAAAATCTAGAGTTTCTCTCCATTGCCAAAATTACTACCATACTTTAAAATCTTATTACTTCTTGTTTCAATTATCTATTGCTTTGTAAGAAACCACCCAAAAACTTAATGACCTCAAACAGTAATAACCATTTATTTGCTCACTATTCTGTACTTTGGGCAGAGCTCAGCAGGGCTAGCTCTTCTCTCTCTTCCACATGGTCACCTGTGGTCTCTTATTTTACTGCATTTAAAGTAGAAGCTTGACTAGGGCTGGAAAGTCTAAGATGACTTTACCAGTATACCTCATGACATATTTGGAGTGGCTATATCAGCTGGGGATAGACTCTCAAAGTTCTTTTCAACTTTTCCTTATGGCGTTTATCAAGTATCACTCTTCTGCCAGTATTTAGTCATAGTGGACATGATCATTAGCTTCGGACTGTATTCCCAAGCTCATATTAGTTATATAACCTTAAGTTAGTTTATTTCTACCTCTATCCATATTTGTAAACCAAGGATCATAATAACTGCTTCATAAGGCTTTTGTGAGGATTTAGTGACACAGTATTTAGAGAAAGCCTGGTATATAATATTTAATAATTCATTACTACTAACTTAGAATATGGAGAAGGGACCATTACAGGTAAGTCTATTGATAATGGCAAACATTGGTAGCTAATACTGAGGGTTAAAACAGAAGGACTAACAAAATTGGGCATTTTCTTGAAATATGAATAATATCTTTATATTCTTAGAATATTTTATATCTCAAGATATTCTGTTATATACTCTAGTTATTTTTATTGCCTCATTAATCTCTAATCTACATGTATATAGTTTTAGAATAGTATCTTATTAATAATTATAGAATAGAGAAATACTGAACTAGATATTATAAGGTCTTGTTAGCTGTATGACTTTGAGCAAGTCATTTTACCTCTCTGAGCCTCAGTTAATTTGTAGGAATCGAGTGAGATAATATATATTAAATATATTATAGTCTGAATTCTGTATATAAATGTAAAATTTTCTAAATTGATCATTAGTGTTTTTTTTGTCTAATGTGTTTATCATTTATTTATAATGTTTCTAAAATATAATACTGCAAAATTTCATTTATACCCAACTATCATCACAAATGGCTTTTAGGGAGAATCTCTGTCGGGGGATACAGTAGGTCATCAGTCATACTAAGCAGAAATTGAGGAGATCCTGAGATGAAAACAGGGCAAAGCAGGTACTAGAACAGATACTAGATACTGACTAGGAAGAATTAACTTAATTAGCATTAACATTTTTCTCTGTTTAGGGCTCAAGGCTTTTATGTAGTTCCCTGGAGACAGAGTCAAATCTCAATATGGTGGGCTCAAGCTAGAGCAGTTAATTTAGAATTTATTTGTGTTTCTCTCCATTGAAATTCTAATTGGTCTCTATTATTATTTTGTAATACCCAAGATTTCAGGATAGTGAGTACCTCATCACTGTACAGAGTTGAAGACCCCATGGTCAGAGATTGCACATAATTCACTATATGGACTAGAGTTTATGGGTTCTGGTTTAGAAATGGGAAGTGACTTTTGAGTTATCAGAGAAGGGCTAGGTTCTATTTATTTTAATGGTAAGCAAATCTCATTCAAATCCATTGAAATTAATAGGCCATGTGTTAGCAATACATACAGGAAAGAATTTGCTGTGGTGGTTTTTCTCACCTCACATATCAGCGCCTCACTTAACCCACTCTGAGCTTTCTTTCCTACCACTCCTCTGAACATACTGGTCAGGTAACCCAGGACCTCCATTTCACCAGGTGGTCCCTTCTCAGTCCTTGGCCTTTCAGTTTTCCCAGTGAAAGCAGCTGACCATTTTTTTCGGGCATCTGCGTCACCACGGTCTATTGTTTCTCTTCTTCCTTATTAGCTGTTTTTTTTTGTTTTTTTTTTTTTTTTTTTTTTTTTTGAGTGCTGAAAAATAAAACCTGGAATATTCAGCATTTGGATTTGATACAGAGAACTTGCTACAGAAAATGTGCTTGGAGTAATTAGAGCTGCTTCTAGTGTATTTCTGAATTAGAAGATTTTCAGTTGGTCATAATGAGTAGAAAAAAAGATTTTTTTCCTTGGTTTTGTTTACATATTATTATTGGCTATTTCTTATTCATGTCACAAAGCTGACTTTTAAACCTTCATTATAACTCTTCTATTTTTACATATTAGCCTTACGTCTTTATTTTCTTATAACTTACTTAGATCCTAGTAATTAATTGTTCTTATTGAACCACACCACAGGGTGATTCTGTGAAACTTTGAACTTGATAAAATTGGATGAACTATAATAGCAAAGAAGGAAGTGCTAATAACTAATTTGACAAATAAATGTTTCCCAGCTTGGTATGCTATTCAGATTTTTGTTATAAGTTTGTGAATAAATTAAACTGCTTTTGCCCTGGGGACTTAGTCAGATATGTGGCTGTGGGAATCTTTCTCTTTCCCACACCACCCTGCATTTTAAAAATTCTTCTGAGGGACAGTCCCACCATATTGTAGCTGTTCTTCTTTATGCAGCTACTTTTCCCTGGAGAGAGGCCAGTAGACAATTCAGGCTAGTTTTTTTCTAGTATATTTTTGTATCTTTTCTTGAGAGCTACTGTTTTCTTTTAAATTGTCAGTAAAAATTTTAATCAAGGAAAAAAGGGAGGTAATAGGAAGGAAACAGGAAGGGAAGAACAAATCCTTAATGCTAATAGTCACACTGCTGAATATATGATGACTTCTAGATAATTGCAGTATTAAAAGCATATCAGATACCCAAGAGGATTCAAATCGTATGTTCATACAAAAATTATTGATGTGTAGCATTCATATGAGTTTATATGAATGTTCATAGCAGCATTACTTATAATAGCCAAAATGTGAAAGCAAACCAAATATTCATCAACTGATGAATAGGTAAACAAAATGTGGTCTGTCCCTGCAGTGGAATATTACTCAGCAATAAACAGGAATAAAGTACTGACACATGCAACTACATGGATGAACCTTGAAAACATGCTTAGTGAAAGAAGCCAGACAGAAGGTTATATACTACATGGTTTTATTTATATAAAATGTCCAGAATAAGGAAATGCATAGAGACAGAAAGCAGAGCAGTGGTAGCCAGGGCTGGGCGGCAAGGGGGGTGTGCAGTGTGTGCGGACAGTGCAGGGCATATCTGTATACCTTTCACTGATGAAAATTGGAAGTCTGGACGTAGCTAGTGGTGGTTGCATAGCTCTGTGAATAGACTTGAGACCACTGGATTGAATACTTTAAAATGGTGCATTTTAGGGTCTGTGAATTAAAACAATTAAAACAAAAACTATACCAAGAAGCTAGGTTCTTTAGTTTATCCTAAAAATATTGGGTCAGTTTTTCACAATTTGTGGAGCATGTCAGCTCTCACTTCAGATACTGTACACAGTGAGGGTCATTTAAGTGACCCTCTTCCCCCATCTTTGTTACATTAATAAAGCTAAAGGAGTCATGGACTAGGAGTCAGAAACCATGAATTGTACTCCTAACCTATCTTGAGAGACTACAGGCAAGATGCTACCACGTTTATTCACCTCCCAGAAGCTAGGATGATAATATTTGCCCTTGGCAGGGTTTACTGAATTGAAGGGTTTTCCAATAGGCCATAAGCTTCCCAAGGTCCAGTTTTCTGACAGTTGTCAACAGTGTCTTGTAGGTGTAGGTATTTATTAAATGAATGCTGATTTAAATAGAAAGAGGAATGTGAGAGTGCTTTCTAAACTTAAAGCCCTCAAGACATGAGACTATGGCATTAAGATATTATGGTCTGTCTACTTGTGGAAATTTAAAAATGATTTAGATGTTGAACTTAATGTATTATATTGCAGGGGTGTTTTGTGACTCATTTATGGCCACACTGAATCAACTTCTCTTTCAGGCCTTGCAGTATTAAAATATGTGCTGACACCACGAATAAAGGCAACTTATGTTGCTTTTGATTCTATGAAGAATTACTTAGATGCAATTTATGATGTTACAGTGGTGTACGAAGGGAAAGATGACAGAGGGCAGCGCAAAGAGTCCCCGTCCATGACTGGTAAGTTCTTTCCATGCACTTGAAAGTATATGCTGTATAACATGTGTAATTCATATCTTCATGAATGTATAGTTTATTTTTTTAAAATAGATAAGTGTACTTTCCTTCACTACATTCACTTGATGTATTTTTCAAGGGGCTATCAATGTGTAACAGTTGAAATTTCGTTAGTCCTGCTAAGTTTGGTATTTCTTGGCTGCCGTATTAGTCCTTTGTACTCACCAGTTATCATTAATGCAGGCTCTTTCCACCCAAAGTTCATACACAAAGCTCCATAAATCAGAGGACAGAGTGAGGGAATGGGAGGAGTACTCACTTAGCAATACTGAGGTGTGCATTAATGGTCAGTGCTGATCCTTAAGTGTAGTTTTCACAAGACAGTTGAGTGTGATTTTTTTTTCTTTTTTCAAACGTGCTAGGTTTTAAGGACCTTTGAGCTATTGTCTATGTCGTTGTCAGATTTAATAAGGAAAAAATAGAATTTTAAATGAGCAGAATACTTAAACATAACCAAAAGACTCTCTTGACTATTGGAGAAATTTAAACATGGAAATAGGAAAATTGGGAAGTGTGGTGTTTCCATCCTCTTTTCTAAGTATCTGTTTGAGCTGGGGTCAAGAGAGAGAACACTGGGCTTGTATTTTATTTTGTCAGCTGTTTGAAGTATTTGCTTGAAGTAACATGCTTGTCAGAGTGCTTGTATCAGTAGGGTCTCTTGAAGGCAGGTCTCCAAAATATGAACCATCCACATATGTTATGCTGAAACCTGCTCCTGAAGCATTCCTCTGAATTTGATGTGCTTTAGAAATTTTATAGAATAATGTTATTAGCATTGTGAAGCATTTACAGAAATAAACATAATTAAAATATTTAGAAGTTAGCAAGGATAGAAATTATGTCACCTAGCCGTACACTGCCACTGTCTGGACATAGTGCTGTGCACCCTTGAATTATCTAATACCATATTGTGCACATTCCTTAGGGACCAGGGGGTTTTCCGAAGTACAGTGACAGTGTAGTTGTAAAATGATTAATCTGTTAAATAATGATGAGGTTCACTCAAGCTTTAGAAGAAAAGTTCTTGGGCCAAAAAAGAGCGTAGCTGCTATGGCTGGAAGTTAGGGAGCAGGGAGGAGGGGTGAGGCCCAGGGGACTGTGTGGCCTAAAAATTGGTTACTGTGAAGGAAAAAAATCTAAAGTAGTTACATGTGAAGGCTGATTGCTCTCATAATTGCCTTTAACACAGAGTAATTATAAAGTAGGAAAATAAGGTGTTTTTCATTTTATATGTAATTTTTTAGAATATATAATGCATCAGTTTAAAAATTAAACCTCTATGAAGTCTACAATGAAATGTCTTTCTCACTTTCCACTCTGTCCCCATCCATCTGCTCTCCACTTCCCTTTCCCAGTAATAACCACTTTTCTCAATTTCTTGTGTATTGTATGTGTAAATTTAAGTATACATTCTTATCCTACTGTCCCTCTCTTCTTGTAAAAAAACCCTGTTAATATTTTTTTGTCTTTTTGAACCATTGAAGGAGTCCTTGTTTTTACTTATAAAAACACACATGCATTTAGTTGTTCAGCAAGACTGTCATTAATTTATTAAGCATGGTTTAAAAAAATAAGATTAAACAAGTTTTTATTACTTATGAAAAATAGATGTAATCCCCATAATAATTTTTTTAAATGCTGCTTTTGGCCAGGCACAGTGGCTCACGTGTGTAATCCCAACACTTTGGGGAAGCTGAGGCAGGAGGATAGCTTGAGGCCAGGAGTTCAAGACCAGCCTGGGCCACATAGCAAGACCCCATGTCTACTCTTCCCTCAGAATTGGTCTCAGATGAAGCCTTTCCCAGTATATTTGCTTCCTAGCTCGCAATGCTTCCCGCTGCCTCCGCACTCCTATGGCACGAAGTGCAAATGCCACGGTGTTGGCACTGGCTTATGGTTAATCTTTATCTGCCTCCCGCTGCATAAATAGTGCCTCAAGGAAGGGCAGCCCTTTCAGAGTTGCACTGCTCAGGTTCCAGACCCAGCTTCTTCTCCTGCCACACGTGTTGTGTCCTGTTCTACACGTGAGCTGACCGTGTGGCTTTGGAGTTGCCACTGCTCATGCATATTTGTTACAAATTGTCTTTTTTTTTTAAAGATTGGCTTTTCTAGCTGTCATGCCCAGACACCCAAAGAAAATCTATCATGTTAATCAATTAAGAATAAGATATCTCTACAAGGAAAAAGTACACCAGAGTAGAGTCAAGACTGAAGACAAATTAGAAAAATATTTGCAACTTAGATCATAGAAAAGGGGGTGATTTCTTAATCTCTAAAGTACTTCTACAGATTGATAAGAAGATGACCAATAACTCAAAAGAAACATGGGTGAAGGATAAGAGCAAACAGTTCACAAAAAATGTCCAACCTCATTCATAATAAGAGAAATGCAACTTGAAACTACATTGGGATATACTAATTTTTTTCCATCAGATTGGCAAAAATCCCAAGGTTTGATAGTAGGCTTAGTGGGTGAAATCAAAGTATTATAAGCACTTTTATACTTTGCTGTTAGGAATGCAATATAATATAGCCTCTGTAGAAGTTGTTTTAGAAATGTCTATCAAATTTACAAATGCATTTATATGTTGAATTTAATATTCCCACTTCTGAGTCATTCTACATGTGTACCTGTGCACATGAGAAATTACATGATTTTCCTTGTAATGTGTTGACTTTGTCAGGTGTGTGACCTGTAACTTGAAAAACCCTGCTCTTATTGTTTATATAAATTGGTTAATATTATGATCTAGTTATACTCTACTATAGATTCAGATTCACCTTAAATTATATGAAGTCTGATGTAAGTTGAGTTAGGTGTAAAATTCTATAACTTGTAATATTCCAAAGTATTTTGTGGCCAAGTTTCCTTAGTATTAAATATTATCTCTCTGCATTGTAGGCTATCATTTAATATTCATATTTATGTCTCAGTAAACCAGTTTTTCCTTAAAGCTGCTATACTGTTTGTTTATATGCCATAGCCCAGTGTTTCTCAAAGCACTGTAGGAGGATTATGGTTCCATTAGAATTACCTGGAGTGACTGTTGAACATGCAGGGCCTCAGCTCCACTCCAGGCTGCCACCCAGACTCTGTGGGTGAGAGCGGGAGGCTGCAGTGTTCGTGACCTTGTAGGCATTCTTGTGATCACTGGGGTCTGGTGGCTGTGGCCTCAGTGAGACCTCATGTTGGTTGTAGAGAGAAGCATGTCCCTTATCCTCCCATTCTGTGGTGTAAGTTTCATTTTAAGGGAGGTATAACTCACAGCCCAATTGGGCATCCTTTCCTGGTTCACTTGTTCTTGTCATCATAGAAAATGTCCGCTGGGGCAGAGGTGAGACAGGATAGCTTGGCTATAATTGATTTTTTTTTTTTAATTGTGTTTCTAAAGTAGGTGGTGTACCATAATAAATTGTGTGCTTAAGGACATTTGATGTTCTATTTACACATTTTGTACAGTTCTAGTTATGTTTTTTTCTATTTCCATATTATAAAATATTAATATAGGTTTTATATTTTATGCTCTTCAGTTTCTTAGGAATATTTCTTTATTCTCCAAGGAACTGAAATATGTTAATAATCTCACCTCTCCACAAAGAGCAACCTACAGATGAGGGAGTTTCTAGGCTCAAGTTTCTTTCTTATCTTACAATAAATACTGGCCTCATCCTGTGTACAGCCCAGGCTGAGAAAGACTGTCTCCTTTTTTTCAAATTAGCATGTCTTAAGAACTGCTGTTATGTAAGGGCTCATAGCAATTCCACAGTAAGAATTTTGGTTTCTGAACCAAGTATATAATATGTTAAGATATGGCAAGTATCAGGAAAGGAAGGAGTACCGGTGATTAGAAACCAACAACCATGTCATGGAGGAGAGGCAACGGCTCACCCAAGCTTGTTTTGGCTCTGTAGCAGTCAATGATGGGAAGCTGACATGTCAGGGCAGGAACTAGGAATTGAGGATTACTGCGTGCCTGTAAGTGCCCAGTTGTTTTGCCAGATCAGGGTGTGTAATAGTGAACCGCACTGACTCCCTCTCTACCCTGTGGAGCTCACAGTCTGGTGGGATGTTGACAAGTGACACCCTGGGATGGGAGCTGGTGGTGTGAATGAAGACAGTGGGTCTGGTACTTTGGCATTTGGGAATCCTTTTGGTGGGTTGGGTATGGACTTATAGTAGGGTTAGGGTCTGGTTTCCTATCCCTGGGCTTCCTATGGAACTCACAGTTGTGTGAAAAATAACATTTGGTCCTGTTGATTTAACTTAATGACTTACATAACTATGGTTGATTTGGAAATTATTGTGTGTTCTTCTACTTAAGCTTGAAACCAAAAACTACCAGTTTATAATTCTTATTTTTTTACATTTTTATTTTTGCTAAAGGAAGAATTTGTACTTTTTTAAAAATCATTTTTAAGCTTTTTTTTTTGCCTTTTGGATTTATTTTCATCATGTTATTTTATATAGCCATGAGTTCTAAAATAATAAACAATGAAATATTTTTGTTCTTTGTTAGAATTTCTCTGCAAAGAATGTCCAAAAATTCATATTCATATTGATCGTATAGACAAAAAGGATGTCCCAGAAGAGCAAGAACATATGAGAAGATGGCTTCATGAACGTTTTGAAATAAAAGATAAGTGAGTAACAGCAGTTCCAGCACTTCAAAAACTTTTGGTTCAACAAAACTTCACTATAGTAAACAATTTGAAACTAATTTAAACAGTTTCATTATCTCAAGAATGCTTTTTATAAACTCAAGTGAAATCTCGTTCCATGCTTATCTGTTCATGTTTTAAACATTACTTTTACAAGTCACACAGTATTTCTTGGACAATACTGTAAGGTAAGATATAAAATTAAAAAAAAAAAAAAAGTCACACACACAAAAACTTTCTGATGTAAGATGCCTAAATCCGCCATCTCTGATGAGATGTAGTGGGTGTGAGGACCAGCCGTGAGGCCAGCCACGCGTGGGAAGGCATGGCTCTGCGAATAGAGGTTGTGTCTGCCACGCAGGTGGACACGTGCCACACTGTCTGTCGGAAAAGGAAGGGGCAATTGAAATATCTTCTTTCTGTTGTTAGTGTTTTGCAGTTTCTGGGATTGACCTTGTGTTCGCCCATGCTAATGTCACTTTGGAGCAAACAAAGGTGTTGAACCTTGATAAGAGTTACTTTTAAGTAAATGAAAGGCAACTTTGTTTCTTTCTTTTTTCTGGTTCAGGTTCTCTCATGATGAAAGGCATATTTGGATTCCTTATAGGTGAGGCTTAGTGTAAAGAGGTCAGCAGTGAGTGCAGTATTCCACTTACCAAAGAGAGAGCCTTGAAGCAGCAAGTCACATCAGTAGAGAGTATATTAGAGTATCTTTGATTTGACACGAGAAAGAAATTTGAGAATTTTATTTTCTTTGTAAGAAGATAAAAAGTGAGTCTTAGGTTTAGATAGGATATTTACAAATTGAATTTGGTACATGAAACTATTTTTTAGAGGAAAATTTTAGGATATTAATTTACTGTTTTCCTATCAATGAAAGTTTTATCCTTTCTGATGTATATCCTATTTTTTGAAAGATATGTTTTAAACATCTGTATTTTTATCCTCTTTTTGACAAAATGTATCCATTAGTTGTAAGAGGCACCATTTACTAAGACCACACTGAAAATTATGGTTTTCTAGTTTTTAAAAACACTTTTTAAAAATATTGCCAAAAGCATGTTTACATTAAGAAATTTTACCCAAGTGTTTTATTCTAATATGAGACTGAGATTGTTCTTCATTTCCTCATATAAACAGTAAAATATTTCCTAACTGGCCCTTCTTATGGGTTAACTTTGAAAATTATTAGAAGTATAATAGGTTGAAAATGCAACTGTGTTAAATTTCTCTCTCCTATTGACTTTTACTTACACATGACATATCAAGCCAGCCATTCAGGATCACGTTGGCTGTAGAAGAAATTTAAAAGTAAGATCTCTACATATTAACATAAAAATCTGTTCTCAGGGAAAAAACTGAACAGTATATTTAATATCTCAATCATTTTATGTTATAGGTATTTATATGTGTTTAGGATGAATCGAAATATTTTCAAACAGTGGCTATCTCTAGGGAATGTGATTTATAAAGCAATAGAAGGACTTTCCCTTTCTGTTCCTTTGTGTTTAAGATTATTATATTATGTTCTATTATACCTTTACCTATTTTAAGTGAAATAGGAAAATGAATTAACTATACTGTTTTTCTTGTTTTCCCTGTGTTCATAATTTCATAGGAATAAGGGCTTTTGTGGGAAACACCATATATAGTTGGCCCTCCATATACACAGATTCCAATCTATAAAAATTTTATAGATTGACAGTTTAAAAAACATTCTCATGGCATATAAACCATCTGTTGTGAAATAGCTACATATACAATTCATGTACACTAATCATAGAGTATATTAAAGATATTTTAAAAGACTAGAAACTTCTATTAAACCAAGTCTCTGAGTGTTTCTTTTTCATTCTTATTTTCCAAGAACATGTATAACTTCTCCAGTACAAAGTAAAGTACCCAATAGATAGACACTTGTTGAATTGAAATATCGAAATGACTAAAACTGAAACTTTAAATTTTTTCTTTCTGGCTATAGGATGCTTATAGAATTCTATGATTCACCAGATCCAGAAAGAAGAAACAAATTTCCTGGGAAAAGTGTTAATTCCAAATTAAGTATCAAGAAGACTTTACCATCAGTATTGATCTTAACTGGTTTGACTGCGGGCATGCTTATGACGGAGACTGGAAGGAAACTGTATATAAACACATGGATATACGGAACCTTGCTGGGCTGCTTGTGGGTTACTATTAAAACATAAACAGGGAGCTGTCTCCAAGCAGTGGGATGTACTATACATTGTCTGTTTTTGGCGGCTGCACGTTACATCAGATTGTTTCCTGAATTTAATAAGAAGTGTGTAAATAAAGCCTTGTTGATTGAACATTGGATAAAATAGAATTTGTGACTAGAGCTGGTATGCAGTTGGTCTTGGGCAAACATACATGGTTTTACAACTTTAGCTCTGGAGCTCCTGGAGAGGTAGGAGCTAAACGGAATTTCTGCTGTTTTTTACATTTCCCTTTTCCCGTGAACTAATGACAACCTCAAAACAGAAGCTTAGTAGGATTGTATAATTTGTTATTGTTTTGTAATTCAGATGGCTGTATTTTTTAACATTAATTTGCAGCATATTTCACTATATTTGTTATTTTCAATTTATTATAACTGGAAAGCTCCAATCCCTTATCACTAAAGTATTTAGTATCTAGCAGCTAGGTAATATTTCACTTTTTGTTTAATTTCTGCAAGTCAGTGAACGAAATTGTATTTAAGTATTGAAATGTCCAAAGAAGAGGGCAAAAAAATGTTCATGGGGAAAAAAGCTGTTCAGCGAATGTTTTTATTGTATTGGATGATTAGCTGATTGTACTCATTTTATATTTGCAAAATAATTAACATTTCTAATATTTATTGAAATTGCTTAATTTGCACACCCTGTACTCTACACAAAAGAATAATGTATAAAATGTGAGAAGTTTAAAGTTGTGACTGATTCATTGTAGCAGAAATTGCCTAGCTTTTTGAAGATTTAAGCTACCCTAAGTACTTCCCAACGTCTGTGCCATAAGTGCTTGAAAACATGGTTTCCTTTCTTATGTATACATCTCAAAGAACTGAGTGTGAATCTTTGTCCGACCCTGAGTTCCCAGGTCTTTGAGGTGATGGGAGCCAACTAGATTTACTAGCATGTGCCTTTCACTTACTTTTTGATTTAGCAAAATATTTAATTCAAAAGTCACTTGTGTGTTACCAAGGTAGATTTCCACTGTGTTCTCCTTTTCCTTTGGATTCTCACCAGTGGTGCTGCTCAGCGGCTTGCACACAGCAGGGAAGAAGAGCCAGCCAGAGTCACCCTGCCTCAAAGTCGAACTCTTTAAGCCCTTGTGAGTGAGCTTCACCAGTTGCTGCAGAGGCATTTTGCATTTGTCTATGTCAAGAAATTCACCTTGTCAAGCCAGTGAAATACAGACTTAATTCATCAAGCTGAGTGAATTTAATTTGTTTCTTTCCCATTAGTTTTAATGGAATATCACCTCTGAACAAGAGCTATGTTCCAGGAACCAAATCACTCGGTTTCCAGTCGTGGAACAGTATATCCCATGGAAGAAAACATTTTTAAAGTGTGGTCTGCTCTACTTTTATGTTATAATTTAAACTTGGTTGCCTACTGGTCCTTTAAGTTAACATTTATGCTTACTGCTAGTGGCTTTTTGTTGTAGAATTCGTCAGTGACCCAGATGGAACATACCACTTGAATCATGATTAAAAAAAAATGAAAAAAATAATTAAGGGAAATTTTGTCTGATTGTGTTACGCTGCTTTTCCAAAACCAGAGAATAAGCCATTTCAGGCAACATCTTTGAAGAGTTGTGTGCATTGGTTTGTGTATGTTAGTGTGTATAATATATGTGTATACACATTCATATACACTCAGGATAGAGTTTGCCTAATTATAAATGGGGGCATGTGTAAAACTTAGGCAAAGTGTCCTCATGCTGAATTTTGTGTTACCTGTAAAGTAAAATTTAGATCAATCCCATGTTTTTGTTAAATACATTTTTTAACAATACTAAATTTAGAAATTATTTCTAACTAGGTCAGAATAAATGGAAATTGTGGGACTTATTTTGAATATCATGGATATGCTCTAAATTTTAAGAGGCAATACCATTGGAATTATGTGGATTATAACTCATTTTACCAAGACAAAAGTAAGATCACTTGAATGTCATGTTTCTTAGAACTTAACATTCTTTCAAAAGGTCTATAAAATATGATAGTGAAAAAAATTCTGTATCAAAATGTTTGGAAAATTAGAAGCTTCTCCTTAATATGTATTGATATTGACTTAAATTATTATTTTCTAAAATTAAGAGACCTGTGCCTACCTGTAAATCTTTTCACCTATCACTTAAACTTTTGTTTGTATTGTTGATTTATGGCTTAGTTACTACTTAGTTTTTCTTTATAAGAATGCCATCAATGTGCATGCTTTTATGTTTTTCAGAAAAGGGTGTGTTTGGATGAAAGTAAAAAAAAAAAATAAAACCTTTCAGTGTCTCTAATGTCTGTGCTGCTTAACATTTTTTACCCAAAAATTCAAGAGTAATCTCCAATTACATAAAATAGACTTATTGACTGGCCCTACATTCTGAATTTATAAAACCATAATATTTGTCTTAAGTATTGAGCAAAGTTTTAAAAAATACATTAAAATTGTGAAGCAGTATATCATTTTGGTTATATAAACTTTTAAAATTTATAAAATGCCTGGCAAGTATTAATTACTTGGCCATTCTGTAATTATTCATCAATCTCAGTGAAACATATGAAATGCCTAAAATTAGCCAGGTTGGTGAGTAAAAGTGCCAATCTGGCTAATTCTTATACATACTAGTAGTTTCCTTTCATATGTTTCATTTCTGTGTGATTTCATTTAGAGCAGTAACAATTTATAAAAGGAAATACAGTAACATACAGTAATGTATGAGGGCTGTTGGAAAGTATCCAGCCATTGTTAATATAAAGAGAGTGGTATTATGTGGTTGGAGACCTCGTGGACTGCTCTCGTATATGTTAATATAAAATTTGTCCAAGTATAGTCACAAAGTAACTCCCAGACCCACATTTAAGGAGACAGAAATACTTATCAGAGTAGTTTCTCATGTGTACAATTGCAAGTGTGTAGTGAAAAAACTTTAACCTTAATAATTTGTTTTTGAAGCATTAAAATTGAAGATTGAGTAAAAAAATTTCTTGGCAGATATTCCACATACCGTGTAGTGGCACATACCTTTGTAAGCAGGATTTTTCTCCCTTTGGGGCCAGATTTTATTATGAGCAAACATAACACGTTTAGATTAAAGATTAGCTAACTTGAAATACTGTTACAATTTATTAGGTCATTAAATATTGAAAAGTCTGATTTCAAATCAAAAGTGCAGTTTATCATATCTCAAGAAGCAGTACAATTAATCAAAGTATGCACCTAAACTATCAACTCAGTTTTGGCATCTTATTAATGCTAGCTTGTTTATGCCAGCAGCAAAGAAGCCTGGAGAGCAAGTGGCAATGAAATCTTCAAAGGTATTTCTACAGCTTGTTGAAAATTGAATACTTTTCCTTACAAGAAGTGGTCCAAAGCCTGGAAGAAGTGGTAGTCAGTTGGCGCAAGATCTGGTGAATATGGTGGATGACAGTTTCCAAGTTCAGCCTCTGTAGTTTGAACAGCGTTGTTTGTAAGATGTGGTTGAGTGTTGTCTTGCAAGAGGATTGGCCTATCTCTATTGGCCAATCTTGGTTGCTTAATTGCAAGCATCCTCATCATTTCATCCAGCTGGGTGCAATGGACAGCCGCTGTAACTGACCAGGTTTCGTGAAGCTGCAGTGGATACTACCAGCGCTGGACCACCAGACAGACACCAGTAGCTTTTTTTGTTGAATATTTGGTTTTGGACTGTTTCAACACTTCATCTTTATTCTACCATTGTGCTGAATGCTTACAATTGTCAAAAGAATACATTTTTCATCACATGTAACAATGTGGTGTACAAATCATTCACCTTTATGTAGTGACAGCTAAGTTAAGCTTTGAGATGATTTCTCTTCTGATGTTCATTTAATTCATGAGGAACCCAGCTTCTTTATCTTGCTGATTTGTTCCAAATGGTCCAATATTGTTGGAATAGTAACGTCTTTCATCAAACCAGTCCCTGGTGCCAAAAAGGTTGGGGACCACCATGTCAGTGGGTTCTGCTTTATATTAGAGCTAATGTTTTTTTTTGTTTTAGGTTTCTAGTATGTTGTTCTATGTGGTGTCTGACAAGTGCAAACTAGACATTGTGAAATGACATAAAGTATGCAAAAAGAATCCATCCCAAACAATGTATCTCCCTCGCCTTTTGTGCTACTTATCTTTGTTTCCATATCTCTCCTTTCTCTATTTCTAGAAGTTGAAATAAAGGATATTAGATCATAAATAAATCCAATAGAAAAGCTCCCTCTCCATGTCTATTACCTGGTAATTTCTGGCTCTGTTGTTCTAATTCGCTTTCATTCCTGCACCCACTCTTTCTGGCTGGCTGGAGGGTTTGGGTTCCTGGTATAGTTTATGACTGACCACCAGATCCACTGCGACACGGAACTGGCAGAAGAGAACTTAAAACTGTGTTCAGCCTCAGCAGTCCGGTGAACCTAAATAGTGGGCTGAGGGTCAGGAGATCTGGAGTGTGGCCAGGTTACAAGCAGGGGTGGTCGGTCACTTCCTTCTGGACTGCAATGTTTTCTAAGACACAAGCTGCTAAATATCTTCCCATCCTACAATCTCATCCTGCACACAATTTCCAGTTTCTCCCAGCTACCTGGGCTTGACACCCCAGCCCATCTTCAACCAACCCCCTGCCACCTGTCTCTGCAAGCAAGTCTACTTAGTGGTTTCTTCAGCCTCTGTCTTCATCCACTTTCTTTCTGTCTTCACCCCCTCAACACTCCCCACACCCACCCCAAACACACACACACACTCCCTTACCACGGAGCTCGGGGCCAGTGCAACCAACAGCTTTCCCAGTCATGCCCTCTGCACCAGCCCGCTCCGATATGGTAGCGACAGTCCCATGTACCATGTTTCTCTGAAAATAAGACAGGGTTTATATTTATGTTTCCTCAAGAAGACACCCAAGGGCTTATTTTCAGGGGATGTTATTTTCCCCTCAAAGCCTCAGCTTGCAGCACGCACAGGATGGCCGGGACCTGACGGGGAGCCGACCTTGTGGGTGGGGCTGCCCGCACATTTCCGTCACCTCTGGGATAGTAGCTGTCACGATGGGGCAGATGAGAAGGGCTGCTCGTCTTCTTTCTTGCTCCGAGACCACATGCATGGGTTGTGCAGACGCGCTGCGTAGCCACGCTCATCAC
Source organism: Microcebus murinus (assembly GCF_040939455.1). NCBI lineage: Eukaryota > Metazoa > Chordata > Mammalia > Primates > Cheirogaleidae > Microcebus > Microcebus murinus. The sequence goes on along the minus strand of NC_134127.1, from coordinate 26,499,341 downwards.
TAGGTCTTGTTTTCAGGATAGGGCTTATATTGGGCAAATGCTTAGAAATCCTGCTAGGGCTTATTTTATGGGTAGGTCTTATTTTCGGAGAAACACAGTGGCTGAGAGCCCTTGAAATGTAAGATGTGTTGTGAGTGTAAAATGCATACCAGATTTTGAAAAATTAGTATAAAAAAATAACAGTTCATTAATCTTTATATTGATTACATATAAAGCCCATTGTTGACCGGAAGCCTCACCAATAACAGAAACAGCCAATTAACACAGATTTTGTATGCCAGATGTATTGTATACCGTATTCTGAAAGTCAGCTAGAGGAAGGAAAATGTTATTAAGAAAATCAAAAGAAAGAGAAAATATATTTACTGTTCGTTAAGTGGCAGTGGGTCACCTGAAAGGTCTCCGTCTGGTCATCTTCACGTAGAGCAGGCTGAGGAGGAGGTAGGGAGGAGGAGTCGGTCTTGCTGTCTCAGGGGTAGCAGAAGAGGAAGAAAATTTTCATGTAAGTGGAGCCTCGGAATTCAAACCTGTATTCAAGGGTTAACTGTATATACATAATACGTCTGGCTTCATATGTATGAAATATATATCGTGTGTTTGTGCACGTGTATAGCTATAGATACATACAATTTGCGATTGATAAGAATTTTTCAGACAATGCTGAATTGGCTCTTTCCACTTTTTTTTTTTTTTTGAGACAGCCTGTTGCCAGCCTGGAGTGCAGTGGTGTGATCATAGCTCACTACAGCCTTGAACTGGTCTAGAGCATTCTCCATAGCCTCCAGAGTAGCTGGGATTGCAGACACCCATAGACATGCCCAGCTAATTTTCTTCTTCTTTTTTTTTTTTTTTGTAGAGATAGGGTCTTGCTACATTGCCCAGGCTGATCTCAAACTCCTCTCAAGTGATCATCCTGCCATGGCCACCTTGCCAGCCTCTCTTCACATCTTTAGTGTTGAATTCAGGATCTGGGTGACTTCCACAGAAGAGTACCTCCTGCTATGTACTGACTGGCACAGTGTTGTCTTCAACCAACCTCTGGAAGCATCAGAGTTAATTTGGAGAGTTTGATGTAAGTGGTACATCCTTTGTGACCCTTAATTTCCATACATGCCCAATCACCATCTCTCTTAACACTTCATAGAAATCTTTACTTATCAAAACATATTACATTTACTGAATGTTCATGACATGCCCATCTATCTCTGCTAGACTGGGAAAATGCTGGGTCTTTGACCATGTTTAATAAGTAAGTACCGTGTTTCCCCGAAAATAAGACCTACCCATAAAATAAGCCCTAGCAGGATTTCTAAGCATTTGCGCAATAGAAGCCCTACCCCGAAAATAAGCCCTAGTGATGGGCGTGGCTACGCAGCGCGTCTGCACAACCCATGCGTGTCGTCGCGGAGCGGGAGAGAAGATGAGCAGCCCTTCTCATCCGCCCCATGAGAATGCTATTGCTCGACATGAGAGATTGGGGCCAATGGTTCTAAAGGAAATAGAGTCGCAAGAAATTCAGGGTGGAATTCGGCGTTTGGAGAGTTATGATGATGTTCCAGAAGACGACTTAACTATATTTGAATAAATGTAGATTGTACCATACTTAAAAAAAAAATAACACATCCCCCAAAAATAAGCCCTAGGGTGTCTTCTTGAAGAAAAATAAATATAAGACCCTGTCTTATTTTGGGGGAAACACGGTACCTTACCATTGACAAAATTCTCAGAGCATCAGCATTACATTCAAATAAAACTCCATTCATAATAATCAGAAGAGCTCCCATTTATTGAGCATGCACTAATTATAGATACTATGCAAAGTGCATTACCTGTATTCAGTTTTCATTCTCACAATAACCCTGAACCCAGATGTCCTACCATAAATGTTTACTACCTTTTTATTTTTATTTTATTTTATTTTATTTTATTTTATTTTATTTTTTTTTTGAGACAGAGTCTCGCTTTCTTGCCTAGGCTAGAGTGAGTGCCGTGGCGTCAGCCTAGCTCACAGCAACCTCAGACTCCTGGGCTCAAGCAATCCTGCTGCCTCAGCCTCCCGAGTAGCTGGGACTACAGGCACGAGCCACCATGCCCGGCTGATTTTTATATTATATATATTAGTTGGCCAATTAAATTCTTTCTATTTTTATGGTAGAGACGGGGTCTCGCTCAGGCTGGTTTTGAACTCCTGACCTTGAGCAATCCGCCCGCCTCGGCCTCCCAGAGTGCTAGGATTACAGGCGTGAGCCACCGCGCCCGGCCCTTTACTACCTTTTTAAAACCTCATCATCCAAAGGTAGAACTAGGTCCTCAGAGATGCCTCACCCTTGCTCTTACGTCACATGAAAGGGATGAAACCTGTCTGTGGCGGGCGCAGGCGCGGGCGTGGCTCTCCCAGTCCGCTCCCTTTTGTCACTGGCCTCAGCAGCGAAGGCAGCTCCGGCCCCAGGCTGAGCATCGTGGGACTCAGCGTTGCTGTGGGTGACTCGTGGAGCATGGGTGAGCCTGCTTTCTCACCCAAGAAACACTGGAAGATGGGGACACGGCTTTGCAGGGATTGTGGGAATCAAGTTAAACTGTTGAATGCACCAGGTTAAAGGACTGGCACAAAGTAAGTGATAGCTGTCTCTCAAAATCAACGACGGGGAAGTCCGGGACCCCTTTGTTGCCCCGTGGTGTGACTGTGTGGATTGAATGGGGACGTGCGGATGTACAAGGACTTAGCAGCTGCCTGGACGTGGCTGGGTGCTCCGCAGGCACGCTTTCCCTTCTTCGTAACAACAACCTTGGCGTCTTCCCAATCTTGGGAACTCTATGAACTCAGACCCGGAAAGAGAGAGGAGCTGCCTGTTCTGGCTCCTGCCAGGGAAGCCAACAGCCAATGGGGCGGTGGGGAGGGAGGAGGGTTAAAAGGAAAGTCACCTCTTTCCTGGCTTGGGGAGAAAGATCTATTTTACAGGACCTCGTTCTGCTTTACTCCTGTGGTCTCTGGGGCAGGTGACTGGGAGGATGGTGTGCTGGGAGCCGGGACCTTTTCTCCGGGCTTCTACCCCTGGGAACGGGGTGGGAAAGGCTGGGAAATCCGCCCAGCTCTGCCCCCATGTGCTCCCCTCGGGGCGTCCATTGTGGCGCTGGTCAGAGGATGAGGGGTCAGGGACTGGGGAGACCCAGGAGGGACACGGCTGGCCCAGCAGGGAAGTGGGAGAGCCACAGGGAACTCCGACCCAGGACGCTCACCCTGTACGTTGTTACCGCCCCACATCCTTGAGGTCCCACCCAGGGGACAGCCAGCTTGGAGACTTGATTCCAAGGGTAGCCTGGAGGCATAAAGGGTAAGAGAAGCTTCTGGTATTTTATTTCAGAACCATAAACACAGGAGAAAAGGCCCAGCTAATAGACGGGTGGATCAGCAGTTTCTTAGTTTTTCACACTAAATGCGACTTGAAGTCCGTCTCGACCGACCCCGTGGTGGTTCTCGGTGCAATGCACACCTGGACACCTGGGACAGCGGGGGCGGGGGAGCAGGGCCGCGCGGGAAGGGACTGGGACTGGGGCCCAACCGAGAGCCATTCTCCCCATGCCGCCCCCACGCTGCTTTCTGAGCGTTCTCTGTGTTTACAAAGTATCTTCCTGGAGGGGATACTTTGTGGCTTGGACTGGCAGCCTGAAACCCAGCCAGGACGGGCTGTGATGCCCACGGCCGCCTACGGCGTTTCTGGGCTTCTCTCTCCTTCGCTTCGCAACAGCCTCACCTGGCAGGGAGCGAGAGGTCGGCTCTGCCTTTACCTGCCGCGGGTGTGCCCAGGGCCAAGCGTGGATTCGGGGTGGGCAGTGATCAGATCCCTGTCCATTCCACACTTGGGGCCTGAACCTCCTGGTCCCCACTGCAATGAGGCTGAAATTGGGCGGGGGTGGATCTGAGAAGGCGTGAGTGGCGGCTGCTGGGGGGCCCAGGAGAGGAGCCGCTGGGCAGACCCCAAAGGAGCTGTTCCTGCCGGTCCCCTCCACGACACTCGAAGCTGCCCAGATCCTCGGCCCGTCCTGACCCGCAGGTTCTCCTGCTGCCTCTACGTTTCCCCGAGCAAGTCAGCCCTCTTTCCCAGGGCCGGAAGCCATGCAGTAGAAATGAAAAGACCCTTTGCCGAGCAAAAAAAACTCGCCAGACACCCCCTCCTGCCGGGTGCTTGCTCGTGTCTCTGAAATCATGGAAACTATGCCTGAATCCCCAGTCCCTTAGAAGGTGACTGTATTTGGAGACGGGGCCTGTAGAGAGGTGATTTGGGCAAAAATGAGGCCATAGGGGTGGCCCCAACCCCATCCGGCTGGTGTCCTTACTGAGCAGAAGAGATTAGGGCTCGGACTCAGGAGGAGGCAGTGGTGTGCCAGCTGAGGACAGGGGCCTCAGAAGGAGCCTCCAGAATTTTGAGGAAATAGATTTCTGGTTTTGGAGCCTTGCAGTCTGTCGTGTTTGTTGCAGCAGCTCAAGGAAGCACAAGGAGTTCTTCTTCTTCTTTTTTTTTTTTTTTGAGACAGAGTCTCACTCTGTTGCACGAGCTAGAGTGCCGTGGTGTCAGCCTAGCTCACAGCAACCTCAAATTCCTGGGCTCAAGTGATCCTCCTGCCTCAGCCTCCCGAGTAGCTGGCACTACAGGCATGCGCCACCATGCCCGGCTAATTTTTTCCACATATTTTTAGTTGATCAATTAATTTCTTTCTATTTTTAGTAGAGACGGGGTCTCCCTCTTGCTCAGGCTGGTTTTGAACTCCTGACCTTGAGCAATCCGCCCACCTCGGGCTCCCAGAGTGCCAGGATTACAGGTGTGAGCCACCGCGCCGGGCCCACAGGGAGTTCTCAAAGTCCATCACAGCAGAACGGTCGCTGTGGAGACGCTGCAGCCCTATTCTTCGAGGGCCACCTGTGAGAGCTGAGTTAGATGCTTTTTGAATGAGGGATTTATTAGATGCATGTGTTAATTGTTTTTCCCTCTGAACAACTGAGAAGGATTGATTGACACTGCCCGGTCTTTCCCCCGGCCTGTAATGTATGTCCCTCTTGGCAAACTCCTGCTCATCTCTCAAAACCCAACGCAAGGGTTTGTCTCCCCCAAATGCTGCTCTGTCTCAATAAAGCTGAGCTGATCAGGTCCCCTCCTTAAAACCATCACTCCTGCCTGGGCGAGGTGGCTCACACCTATAATCCAACACTCTGGGAGGCCAAGGCGGGCGGATTGCTCTAGGTCAGGAGTTCGAAACCAGCCTGAGCAAGAGCGAGACCCCCGTCTCTACTATAAATAGAAAGATTGGCCAACTAACATACATAGAGAAAAAATTAGCCGGGCATGGTGGCGCATGCCTGTAGTCCCAGCTACTCGGGAGGCTGAGGCAGGAGGATCGCTGAGCCCAGGAGTTTGAGGTTGCTGTAAGCTAGGCTGACGCCACGGCACTCACTCTAGCCTGGGCAACAAAGCGAAACTCTGTCTGAAAATAAATAAATAAATAATAAAATAAAATAAATGAAATTGTTACTCCTTGTGAAACCCCGAGACCAGTTTGCTATGGACTGTCTGTGTCCCCTCCAAACTCACAGGCTGAAGCCCTCACCCCCAGTGTGATGGTGCTTGGAGGTGAGCCCTTCGGGAGGGGATTAGGGTTAGACGAGGTCGTAAGGAGGGACCACTACATGATGGCATTATTCCTAAGTGCCCTCAGGAGGGGGAGGGGACTCCGGAGCTTCCTCTTTGTGTCCCTTGAGTGGACACCACAGGAAGTGGCTCTACCTGGGCTCTACCCCACCTGGACGCTGAGCTTCCAGCCTCCAGGACCGTGTTGTTGAAGCCGCCCAGTCTGTGGTACTTTGTCACCGCAGCCCGAGCTGACACAGCCACAGGTGAGGCGCTCCCCTGCTAGGCGGGCTCTCCAGAGGGAGGGGCTGTGGGTCTCTGCACCTTTTTAGCGCAAGGCTTCTGGCCGGGTTTTCCTTAGTGCGAGCGATGGCCCAGGCTTGAAACCACCCAGGTTGTGTTATTTAAACTGAGGGTCCCCATAATATGCTGAAACAAAATTCATCCATTCATTCATTCAACAAATCTGTTAGAGGCTTACTATATTTCAAGCACTTCTTACTACCACTCAGTCATAATGAGCTGTAAATTCTGCAAAGGTATTCCCTGTATTAAATCTCTAAGTTAACAAATGATAAAAAAATTAAATAAACTGACGGTATCATTGTTTCAGTCCATTTCACTTCAGAGGCAGGAGAAAAAAACCAACAAACCCAAACAATAGGTAAAGCTTCTCACCCCAGAATTTCAGGGGCTGAGGGGAGGCGTCTCTCTGTATTTGATAAGAAGACCAATCTCAAAGGTGATCGCAGTACGTGTCCGGGAAGCTGGACCTGTCTGGTGGGAAAAGGCCCCTCCTCGGACTGGGAGAAAGTAAACAGCTCCAGCTTCCTGCGGGGCTGCAGCAGCCACAAGCCACACCGACAGGGATGCAGAAACCAGCCTGGCTTCCGATCCGGTCTGGAGCTCTTGGACCAAAAGAGACTCAACCTGGGGCTTGAGTCTGCTGTGGGACGAGTGGTGGTGTGGGGGTTTCTTCTGGGCTCTAAGGGCTCGGCTGGGGCGTGGGCCTCATGCACACTTGTCGCCTTTTGGGGGGGCGCAGCACTGGTGATGGCTCTCACCAAAAACACCCCAGCTTCCGTGACCCACTAATTATTTTGGAATCCTACTTTTCCTAGGCTAGCTTCCGGATTTAGTACAACTTATATTTGGCCCTTTTCTCCTTGTTCCTTTTGAAATTCTCTAGTTCTAGTGTTGACTTCCCTTCCAGCGTCATTCCTCTAAACCTCTTCCCAGTGAAAGTGGGGCACTCCCTCAGGGGTGGCGCTCACGGGCCAGGGACGTGGCACCCTCTAGTGGTGAGCAGAGAGCGGCCGGTTCAGTTTTGGAACAACTAGGTCTTCATGAGTCCAAGTTGTTAATCCAGTGAGTTTAAATGCAAAGATCAAAGAAACAGGACGGGGTCGGTGGCTCACGGCTATCTATAATCCAAGCACTCTGGGAGGCGGAGGCAAGAGGATCGCTGGAGGCCAGGGGTTGGAGGCTGCAGTGATCTATGATCATGCCACTGCACTCCAGCCTGGACAGCAGAGCAAGACCCTGTCTCAAAAAAAATAAATAAATAAAAATAAATACAAAAGCAACAACAACAGACACTGTGAGCAGTTGTCACCCCGTATGTGGGGAAGACCCTGCAGCTGCCAGGCAGCCAGGCCCCTCGGCCGAGGGTCTTCAGTCCTCCCCTGGGCCTGCTGTGGCAGAGGGGCTGTGAGCGGGGCGTCCTGCTTCGACTCAGGGTGACTTGTGCCCTTCCCCTTCCCCCACGGCTCCTTTTCTGCCTGCTTTTCCTGCCGGCTTTGCTGTGTGCCAGACGGCAGGTCCCGGCACTGCAGCCAGTACCCTGACGCCTCAGCCGGCAGGGCCAGCAGACTGGGCTAGTCTGCCCCTGATGGTCTGGTCGCCAAGTCTCCCGGCTCCATCCTGAGACCGAGTCAGGTCATCGGGGTGAGGGGCCCAGAAACTTGCCTTTGTATGCTCTCCGGGTCGGTCCGACATAGGTGGTGGCTGGATGTCGGGGCGAGCCCCCTGGGGAGAGAGACGGCTCTGACCGGTGACCCAGCATTTGCGGCTGTGCCGCCTGTCCTCGACGTCACATTGCTGCCAGCGCACACTGCCATGACTCCACACCCGTCATGTGGGGCCAGCTCTTCCAGTTAAAATACAGTCACCGCCTTTTGGGAGGTTTGGGGCTTTCTTCTCTGAAAGGAATAGCCCAGAGCCTGCCGGCTTAGTCAAGCTGGCAGGAGGTGGAGGGGTTGGTTTTCACTCTGCAAAAATAGGTAGCTCTGCTTTCTCTATGGGCACCAGAGGGCAGATGCTCGCTGCAAACACAAAGCGGGGGTGGAGGGGCGGGTTCCAGGAGCTGGGAGAGAGGGGACCACAGGGGTCCTGGCCTTGGAGTCCTGTGATGTGTGGGGATTTCGGAAGCTACGAGATGCAGAGAAAACATCCCACGGTGATGCCTTTTCTAGTCATCTTTTTGCCGTCACGGAATGAAAAATGATGCCCCTGAATACACACAGCCAGGTCTGGAGATGAACTCAGGAAGCGGTGCGTTGTGGAAAGTGATTGAGACGTGGTTGGGGGCCCACGTGTCTGCACACATGTAGTCCCACGTGTGAACTGGGACTTATCGTTTAGATCACGACCCTTGGGCTTATCGTTTCCGGGTCTAACAAGGCTGGCAGAGGATGCGAGAGTCCTGAGGCCACGTGAGCTGTCTCTGGAGCCAGACTCATCTGCAGTGGAGCCTGGGGTCCCCGCCGCTGCTGGGTGGGCCACTCTGAGCCCTGGGGAAAAGCTAATGGCCATTTTCTGGCAAGTTGTTGGGGAACCGGTGGAAGGTGCGCCATGTCTGGTACAGGATGTGCATGATAGAGTTTGCTATTGTTATCGGAAGACAGTATAACGCGTTTAAAGAGGTCCAAGGAAATAGGAGGAGAGATGCTGAGCACTCAGATTTTTCTGTGAATGAGAAACTGTCATCTTTAGGGCTAAAAGCAGGAGCTGTTTTATGTTTCTTTTTTCAGGCTCCATTTTCCATTGGAAAAGAAATCTCCCCAAACATAAGGAAGCCAACGAACAAAAGGAAATTTACAATGGTCAGGCGTCACTCGGTGGCCAGGGCTCTCTTGGGATAGGGCGGAATGGCATTGCTTCCCGGGGCTGGACGGAATGATGCAGGCTGGTTTTCCATCCGTAATGCAGTGCTGTGAGGACGGTCCCTGCTGGCCTCCGAGTCCTGTGTTTGTGTGACTACTTTCGTTCCACACGGAAAAACTCATGCGGGGGGCGGGGGGGGGGGGCAACCCACAGCTGTGGGATCTTTCACAGCTCATGATTGTCAGGTGCATCTCCCAGTTCATGTCCCAGCAGCCCGGTCACCAAAAGGCATTGACCCTGCTGAAAACACGGAGGTCCATCTGGTATGGCTGGAGTTTTCCCAATCCCACCACTGCAAGCCCATCGAGGGGCCACCCATTAGTGTCATGAGTCTTACGGCTCAGGGAACACACAGAAATTAGCCTTTGCTCAGGCAGCGTGGTTCAGAGAGATTCAGAATCAGAGAATCCGGTTTTAAACCCTGTTTACAACCCGTGTGCTTTTGAGAAAGTCCTTCTTTTTCAGTCTCCGTGTATCTGCATGTAAAATGAGGTCATAAAAATTAACAGGAGGCTGGGCGTGGTGGTTCACGCCTGTAATCCTAGCACTCTTGGAGACTGAGGTGGGAGGATCGCTCAAGGTCAGGAGTTAGAGACCAGCCTGAGCAAGAGCAAGACCCTCTTTCTACTAAAAATAGAAAGAAATTAATTGGCCAACGAAAAATATATGTAGAAAAAAATCAGCCAGGCATGGTGGCACATGCCTGTAGTCCCAGGTACTAGGGAGGCTGAGGCAGGAGGATCGCTTGAGCCCAGGAGTTGGAGGTTGCTGTGAGCTAGGCTGACACCACGGCACTCTAGCCCAGGCAACAGAGTGAGACTCTGTCTCAAAAAAAAAAAAAAAATTAGCAGGATTACAAGGAAGGATAAAACCAAAGCATATGAAGCTTTCTTGTGCAATGCTTAGTGTTTATATTACATATATAGACTATGTACGTACTAACTGAATCTGAGTATGTGGGATGAGAAAGGGTTAACATTTCAAGATGGCCAGGGATTGTGGAAACCCTGAGAACATACTTTGAGAACATTTGCAAATATATCGTTTGTTGAACACTTCCTATTTATTTGATGAAGTGGGTCAGTACCCAGCAACATTGTTATTGAGGGCACAAGAGAAGGAGTCTACTTCCTAGAGGCTTCCAGTGAAGTCCCTGGAACTTCGGGTGTCTGTTACTTTTTAAGAATAGTGACCTCAACAGGTTTTCATCCCTGCACACACCGTGCCCGGATAGACTAGACTTTGAGCAGCAGGAGAAACTGTTCCCTGGTTCCCTTATTTAGTGCCCCAGAAAGCAAGTGGTGCAGATTGTCTCACTCAATTATCTTGGGAGTTGTTACCGTCCATCCCCCCTCGTTTTAAACAAATGACATCGGAGGAGCTGAGCGAGATCAAAGACCTTCCACACAGTCAGTGTTACTAACCCTGGCGCTGCCCAAGTCCTTCATGTTTTAAAATAACTTCCCAGCTTTTACCCTAACTCCTCTTCAGCCACGTCACGTACACAAGACACACATTTGTCAGTGGCGTGGGGGAGAAACGACCTAGAAACCTGAACTGGGCGGATCTCAGGCATGGCGGTGCCCTGCGGCTGGCGTGTTTCTGAGAGCTGGGAGCCAACGTTCCTTCCCGATGGTCAGCGATGCCATGTTGGTGGCTTGAAATCGGCCACGGTGGGAGTGTGGACACCGTGACAATTGGCAAAGGCTGCAAACCGGGGCTCCCCATGCCCCGCCAAGAGCCAGCTGCGGCACCAGTGCACCACTGGACCGAGGGTGGGATCCCCCCTGCTGCCTGCCGGCTGCGAGGCCCTCGGCCAATCCCTGCCTCTCCAGGCCTTGATTTTCTCCTCTGTATTAGTTTGCAAAAGCTGCCATTGCAGGGTATCAGTCATGGGCTGGGTGGCTGACACGGCAGGACCGTGCTGTCTCCCAGCTCTGCGGGCTGGAAGTCTGAAATCTGGGTGCCGCCAGGGTCGGCGTGCTCTGAGCACTACGAGGCCTCTCTCCTTGGCTTGCAGCTGGTGCCGTCACCCTGTGCCTCTTGGTGAAGAATTTGCCGCTGTTTATATAACACCGGCCTTACTGGACTAGTGTTATTCGTTCACTGACATGGAACTGACGGAGACACGGCCCCTGACAGGCTCTGTGTCCAGTGCTGTTAGTGCATCGAGTGTCATTAAGGAATGAATGGTGCTGCTCTCCGCTCACGCGCCTCAGCTAGTCATGACGTCCTTGATCTTTACCCCGAGAGCCGCCTGGGGTGGCAGGAGGTGCTGTCCCTCCTGTGTCCCCCCCACCCCTCCCTGGGGTCCTGCTCGCTGGCCGCCTTTTCTGACTACATTCAAAAGTGTCTCCGTGGCAGCACTGCGCGCAGGCGGGCTCAGCCATGCTGCGGCAACACCCACCAGCCACACACCTGAAATCTCAGGACTCAACACAAAAAGGGCTTCTTTCTTGCTCAGGCTACTAGTTCCTGTGGGGTCAGCCAGGTGTCACCAGACGTACGGAAGCCCCATTGCAATGTCCGCGCCTAACATGGCAACGTCTGTGTCTATGATTGCCGCAGCCAGAAAAGGAACTGTAGCAGAGCCGCACCAGCTTTTAATAGACCTGCCCCTGGAAGGGAGGTGCACCCCTTACTTTCACATTGCACTGGGCAGAGCAGGTCCCATAGGCAAGCCGCACTTCAAAGGGGACGCGGGAGGGCCCTGCTCCCGTGTGGCCAGAACGAGAGGCCGACTGGGACGTTTGTGGAAGGCCCTGATGATCTACATGATGAGAATAGATTCCATTGCTAGCACTTTTTGTTTTGTTTGTTGAGTCAGTCTCACTCTGTTGCCCAGGCTAGAGTGCTGTGGCGTCAGCCTAGCTCACAGCAACCTCAACTCCTGGGCTCAAGGGATCCTTCTGCCTCAGCCTCCTGAGTAGCTGGGACTGCAGCCATGTGCCACCATGCCTGGCTAATTTTTTCTATATATTTTTAGTTGGCCAATTATTTTCTTTCTATATTTTAGTAGAGATGGGGGTCTCGCTCTTGCTCAGGCTGGTTTCGAACTCCTGACCTTGAGCGATCCACCCGCCTTGGCCTCCCAGAGTGCTAAGATTACAGGTGTGAGCCATCTCACCTGGCCTGCTAGCACTTTTATAAAATGGATAAGGTCTTTTAATTTTTTTCACATGCAGACAATCAAATCTTTGTCTTGAATCCTGATTCTCCAATCTTTCAAATATTATCATCTATTCCTCAGTCTGTGTCAGAAATGTGGCCTGGAGATGCCGTCTGTCTAACAGACTCTCTCTCCTTCTATGGGGAAGCACGGCACAGCCGGCGGCCAGTGTCTTGGTGCGCACCTGTGGCCAGCAGGTGCTTCAGCCTGGGCTGGGATGATTCCTGGGTGAGCAGATCTGGTAGGCACAGGCCAGAGGAGGTGCAGGTGGCTTGGGGGAGAAGAGGGAGTGTAGGCTCTGCAGTGGGGGGATGCTCGGGGAAGAAACTGGAACAATGGACAGAGCCAGTCCCAGTCCTGGTCCTGCCAACTGCCAGCTTGGGATGTTGGCTAAACCTCTCGGTCTTCTAAGGAGCAGGTCTGTTATCCGTCAAATGAGGTAGTAAGACTGACTTGAGGGTCAGGATGAGACGGTGCCAGTAACATCCTTAGCACACACTGCCTGGCTCGAACAGTGACAGCCACAGTTTGATTCTGGGGGTTGAACTCACCTGTATAAATTAGCCTTCCCACAAAAATACCCCATAGCTGAGGTTGAGAGGCTTTGATTGTTCTAATCTGCTCTCCCCGAGGAGATTCATGAACTTTCTGTCAGCTTTGAGTCAATAGCCGCCCCCAGCTTGACCCTGCCAAGTGTCTCCCTGTATACCTCCCCAGGCACAAAATAGGGGCCACATGTTGTGTTTTTGCTCCTCAAATTTTCCATTTTCCAGGCCAGGACAAATCAAGAGAACTTCCCAAACACTTTGCAAAGACAGCAGCCGCACGCTGCCGTGCTAACCGCCGGTGCCCGTGCAGGAAAGACAGGATGCACATTGAAGTGCCGGGAAGGAGGCGCGGGAGTGAGAGTCCTGCAGCTGCAGCAGCACCTACTCCAGACGCCTCCCGTGTGCAAGCAAGTCCAGAGGAATTGCCGCCTCCTCACCCACTCCCTGCGACTGATTGACTTGGGCACAGTGACAGCTCTTTGCAGAGTTTTTCCAGCTGATGTCATTCTCCCCGAGGCCCGCTGTGGTCCCAGCTAACACACAGTGTCCCACCAGCATGCAGACCTCCACCAGGAGGAATTTCTGGTTGGGTTTTGTGACAGTGACTCAAAGGCCCATGTGTATGAATATCTGGCAAAGATCCTGGGCCCCATGGAAGCGTCTCAAATTGGGGACGTGGTGGAAAATGAAGCCCTGCAGGTGACTACCTACCTGCAGAGAGTGAGACCTGCTGGTTAGAGGACTGGCATATAAATCCCTTGAGGGAATTGAGCAAGCGTTTCCTTCTAGTTTTCTCCTAGGCTGCCTGGCTGAGGGTGCGACAGCCAGGTGTGCTGCGTGCAGCTGTGTGAGTTGGGTTTTGCAGCAGGTGTCTGGCTCAGGGAAAGATGGAGCTAAAATCCACCCAGACGGGGGAGCCTTTCTCTCCCTGTAAGAACTGGTGGTGGCTGGACCCCGAGCACCTGCCTCGCCGTGAGTGCAGAGAAGTGGAGATCTGGAGAGGGTAGGTTTTGGCCTCGAGCAACCGATAACCCAAAGAAGGAAGAAGCTAACATTGAACAGAACGTGCACTGCTATGGGTTTTCAATTTCATTTCTTTCTTTTTTCTTTTGAAACTAATAAGTATTGAGAGCCTAATACGCCAAATACCATGGTAGGCACTTATGTAAAATCTCGAAACTGCTTACGGACTCCCCTTGAGACGGGTTAGCGTCAGGCCACTGCCTGGCCAGAGGCAGGTCACCACCTGGGCTGCCTGACCCGGAAGCCCGGGGTGTCCCTTCACACTGCTCTGTCCCTCCTGGAGGCTGCTGCCTTTTGTTTTCCACCCTGCATTCATAGATATTATGCATATTTTCAAATGACAACAGTATCTTTCTATGAAATAACAAAAGCACGATGAGAAAGTATCTTGAAAATTGCTGAGTATCACAAAGATGGCATTTGGAGTGACACTGTCAGACACTATCGCACAAGGTGTCATTGTTACCTCTTGTTAGGATGCAGTAGACGCGTCCTAACATTGCTTTTTCTGTTTTTGCGCAAGGGGATACGTACGTGGGAAAGGAAAGAAAGCAAAAGATTTCCTTGACGAGCTCCTCCAGGCAGGATATTCAACTCGTATGCGGTGGGTAGTTGTGCTCCACCAGATAGAAATAAGCCTCATTAAAAGAGAATTTACTTTAAGAAAAAATAATACTAATCAGGTGGGCACAAGAATCTTGACCCTAATTGTCAAGTAGATCCTGCTGCATCCAGTGTCTGGCACAGAACCTAATGGAGGTCATTGAACTCAGGGGTCCCCAACCTTTTTGGCACCAGGGACCATTTTCATGGAAGACCATTTCCCCACAGAACCAGAGGTGGCGGATGGTTTTGGCATGATGCAAGCACATTACGTTTCTTGTGCCCTTTATTTCTGCTGTTACTACCTTGTAATATATAATGAAATAATTATGCAACTCACCATAGGGTGGGGACCTCCACTTTAACCCAAGACTCTCGAAGGGCGCATAAGGATTCCACGAGGATTACGGGATTTGTCCTCTAGAAGGAGAACCAGATACTGTTTAAGGGAAATTATTCATGTGTAACAAACGAATCATTGAATGCGAAATCATTTAAAAATGCTTTCTGCCTCTCCTCTGCCCCGCCCTGTTGAGGGAACGGCGAGTCCTTCTGCACACACTGCTTCCCTAGTTGCAGAGTTGCAATGAGAGAGGAAGGAAGCATTGCCCGAGCTTGGCTTTGAGTATCCAGAGCAGAGCCTGGAACATGAACCGCAGAGGATCGGTACCTGGGCTCCTCAGCGAGAAGGACGGATGCATTAGACCCCTGCAGTCAGTGGAGTGAGGGGGCTGGAGCACCCGCCAAGGGAGAGCTCATGGGGAGCAAGGAGGCAGAGGGCAGAGGGCAGGGGACAGAGGGCAGAGGGCAGGGGGCAGAGGGCAGAGGGCAGGGGGCAGGGGGAAGCCTTTTGGGTCCAGGGGGGATTGGGCCAGAACAGGAGAATCAGAGAAACAGGAAAAGAGCTGGTGAATCACTGGCACGGAGGTGAGCTGCCCACCGTGTGCAGCACGGTGCCATTTGGTGGCCCTGGGGTGGGGTAGCCAGGAGGGGCCAAGAGAGCTGTGTGGGAAGAAGGAGGTCAGTGTCTGTGTTGAGCCCTCCCCAACCCCCACGGCTGGCCGCAGGGGCAAGAGGCTGGGGGGGGGTCTGAGAGGGAGCGTTAGGGGGGCTCCACCCATGCGGCGCCATCCTCCCAGCACAGTGGGGTTTCTGTGAGAGCGCAGAGGACTGTGTTGGGGGCAAATGCTGTGGGGGATGCATTAGGGATCATGGGCGATGACTCAAGCATTTCCAAAAAAGCATCGAGAACCCCACTTTGAGCGAAGAGGGTGCATCTGCAGTGGAATTAGTTTGGGATGCTGCAGTTTGAATGTGTCTCCCTCCAAAATGCAGGTGTCGCCAATGTGAGAGTACTAGGAGGCGGGGCGGATCAGGGGTGGGTTGGCCGGGAGGGCTCCTTCCTGTGATGGGGATTCCGGCCCCTCCTCCTTCACTGCGCCAGGACTCAGTGCTCGCCAGACACTGAACTGGCAGGCGCCTTGATCTTGGACTTCCCAGCCTCCAGAGCTCTGGGGAAAAAACTTCTGCCCAGTCTGCTGCATTCTGCTAGAGCCACACAAACAGACTCGGGGACACAGTGGGGCAGGGTGCATGAGGTCCCTGTCTCCAGGAGCTCATGTTTTAGTAGACTTTTAACCCACGCTGTAAGTGCTCAAATGCTGGCTTCTTTTGGAGCAGGAACAAACTGGAGAAGATAGGTCGGTTTTCAGCGTGGAGGACTCGGTTGTCTAGCTGGACCCTGGCCATGTTTTCTGTCCTCACCCACAGACGAAGCTGCTCTCTGTGTGGGGCAGGCTCTAGCGTCCCCACGACTTTGGCCCATGTGCCCACGTTCTGCTCACTCCTCTGCGCTGAGGGAATGCAGAGACCAGGGGATTCGTCACTGTCTGGGACATCCTGGTCATGCAAGGACGGTGGCGCTGGCGTGGCCTGAGTCATTGGTTTCCGTGAAGAAAGTGGACAATTGCTCAGCCCCTCCCATCCCTTGGCTCTGCCATATTTTTGAATTTTCACAGCTCCCCTCTGTGAAAATGCAAGACGCACCCTGGGAGGCATCCAGAAGGTTCAGCCCAAAGAAGGCGACTGGTTAAAGGCAGGGGACAGTGGGTGTCTGTCCACTTGGGCTGGCATAACAAAGGACTATAGATTCAGTGGTTTACAAACAATGGAAATTTTTTCTCTCAGTTCTGGAGGCTGAAATCCAAGACCAAGACACTGGCTGATACAGCGTTGGGTGAGGACTCGGCTCCTGGGTCTTAGGCGGCACCTCTTCCCTGTGTCCTTGCGTGTCATGTAGCTCTCTCCCCTTTATCTGCTCAGGAGGGCTCCACCCCCCAGACCTAGTGACCCCCAGGGCCCCATCTCCCGACACCATCACACCGGGGTGAGGGAGGCAACAGCTGAATTCAGGAGAGACGCAAACACCCGTCACCCAGTGGAAAGTGGGTGGAAACTACCCGTCACCCAGTGGAAAGTGGGTGGAAACCACCCGTCACCCAGTGGAAACTAGGCTCGGAGGACAACTGCCCAGCTCGGGTTGTTGCAGGGTCCCTGGGACTGGCCGGCGGCGAGTCCCCCCAAGGGTGAGTGTATTTCCCTTTGTCTCTCGTTCCCCACCCCGGGACTAGAGCCACCCACCCCGCTGGGATCTGGACACCAGGGAGCTTGAGCTAAAAAGTCAGAGTCTCCTGGACTTGAATTTTCCCCCAGGGCGCCACAGTGCCCCCGCTCCGGGGCTGCCCACGACTTCCTGCCTCTGGGGCTTGCCCCGGGGGACCAAGGCTGTTCCAGGGCTGGGAGACCTTTCCCTGAGTGTGGCGGCTGGAAACGTTCCTGTTCGAGGCTAGAGGAGGCTGCCAGACCTGCCATCGAGTCCAGCAGAGGCTGACCTGTCTGACTGGCGCTGCGGCAGCTCAGCAAAGTGTGTCCCTTGGGGCCTGGGCCTCGCCCAGGGAGGCTGCTTTGGCCGGTGCCTGCGAGAAGCAGAGCGTTCCCTGCGGGCTCTCTGGGCATGTCCTGTGAGCTGTTGGTCTGGGCTCTCTGGGCATGTCCTGTGAGCTGTTGGTCTGGGCTCTCTGGGCATGTCCTGTGAGCTGTTGGTCTGGGCTCTCTGGGCATGTCCTGTGAGCTGTTGGTCTGGGCTCTCTGGGCATGTGCTGTGAGCTGTTGGTCTGGGCTCTCTGGGCATGTGCTGTGAGCTGTTGGTTTGTGTGTGGTGGGTGTTTTCCTTGGCCTGTCATCAAACACAGCTTGCCTGGAGGTTGGGGAGAGCCCACTTGCTAACAATTCTCAGGGACACGAGGCCAGCAAGGGGACAAACCTAGAGGAGAATCCCAGGGTGAAGACTCATGCGGGCACCTGGTATCGCCTCCTCGTCCTGCTTGGAGTCAGGCACTCACCCCCATGCCTTCAAGTCCTGCTGCGGTGCCTCCTCCCCCAGGAAGCCCTCCTTGCTGTTCCTCACCTTGTCACTGACACTTCCCCCCACGGGTGGGACGGGTGCTCCACACCGATGAGTGGGACCCGTCCTTTCGATTAGTTTTCATGCCTGTGAAGCTGAGGCGATCCTGTTCTAACGTGCTGTGCTCCCAGAGGTGCTGGGATGGATGTTTTCTAAGTCCAGGGCATCTTTTTTTGTTTCTTTCTTTTTTTTTTTTAACAGACTTTAAAAAATAGTAGTTTTAGGCTCACATCAAAATTGACAGGAAGGTCCAGAGATCCCCCATAACTCCCCAGCCTCCCCCATTGCCAATAGCCCCGTCAGAGTTGGGGCAGCTGCTACCTCACCGTGCGGTCATGGAGAGACCACCTGACTTCTCTGGGCCTCAGGCTTCCCCTCTGTGAAATGGGGAGAACCACAGGACCCGCTTTCCAGCAGCGTTGAGTGGTGAATGTGTTGATTTACATACAGTAGCGCAGAGCCGGGCACCCACGAAACTCTCAGAAGAGTTGATGGTGACAATGATTACTCAGTTTTCACTTTGGAAGAGTGACCAAGTTCCACCACTCCGAAGAATCGCTGAGCTCGGGCAGGACAGTAGGTATGGTCCTCCTGTACCCAGGAGCATGAGGCTGGCAACGAGGGAGCCCCTGGCGTTGTTTACCTACAGATAGTTTTCCTAAAATAGATGCGTAGGAGCTTCTGCACAATGGGTGGAAAAGGTGAAAACTATCCAGCCAGGCCATGGTGGCAGCTCAGCGAACCTGAACCCCGAAGGCCAATATTCGGCTGGAAAAATACACAGTTAAACAACGTAAGAATTAAATTTAGAGATTAGGAAAAATCACCGAATTTGGGGACTTTACCCAGGAACCTAGCTCGAATGTTGGCAACGGGGTCACCTGGTCAGCAGGAGTCCGGCCGGTTCCTGTGTTGCTCTCTCGCTCTCCGCGTGGGCCAAGGCCGCCGGGCCTGGCGTCTTTCCTCACGCCGTTAACACGGCCGGCTAATGACGCCCTGGCGCGGGCCCAGAGAAAGGCTTGTTTAGAGCGCTTCCTCTGCACTTCACTGGCATAAACATGTGTTCTGGGTTTGGGCTATTTTCCAAGTTGGATTACATGATAAACAACAGTTTTGTTTTTTTTTTTTTGTGAGTAAAATTTTAACTGGGTACTTTGCAAAACACAATTAAAAAAATATTTGGAGAAACTATTAAGTAGAAAAGTTAGAGACATAAAGAATTGTCAGTGGCTGTAAAAATGTTTGCCACTAAGTCGCTTGTTTATTTCTTGATGCCAGGAAAGACCCACTTGGCCACATTTCTGACTAGTAACCTGTATTTCCCATAGAGCTGGGGACTTTCTTCTACAGACTATCACCTATCTCATTTTAAGGATAAAGGGGGAAAGTGAAAAGTTCAAGACATCAGTAAGGATCTGGCTTGAATCTGCTGAGAAATTCAGAACAGCGTTCATGTCTACAATTTGCAAAGCAAATCAACATACTACAGAGAAGTAAATTAACCCCGAATGACAGAATGGAAGGATGGTTCCCATGTAGCCTCATAAATTTCCTGCTCGATGCATTTCAAGTCTCTGATTTCTAATAAAATTCTCATGAGAACATAGTATTGCTCCATAAAACTCCTGAACTTTCCCCATGAGAACCGGCTGGTTTATAAGGGCACAAGAGTTCAAGGCTGTGGTTTATTTATTAAAAATTTCTCAGTAAATATATCATGGCCCACTGGATAGCGCCCCACAATTGCGGGAGGCCATGTATCATTGCTGCTATCCCCAAATATGCAGAAAAACAAGAAGAAGCACGTCAGGAACTCTCTGAACCAGAAACAAAACAAAACAAAAAACTGGAACCTTTTATTTTTCTAAGGGAAGTTCTAAGGTCCTTTTGTTTACCTTTGACCCCAAGGGACCTCGTGGGAGTTTCACATTTGCACTATGAAAGAAAGTGTGAGCGTTCTTGCCGGGATGGTTGAGGGGCTGATTGGGGGTCCAGGAAGCAGCAGAAGGGAAGCGTGGTTTGTCCTTGTCCCTGTCTGGGTCAAGCATCTCCCTGGGAGGACCGGGCAGAAACACGCTGCAGCTGGGTCTTGCGAGCTCTTGGAGGGATTTCAAACGTCCTCGAGAAAAGATGTGTATGGATCTGTCTAGTCACAGAGGTAAGGGATTCATGCTCCTGCGCAACCCCACGTGCCTGGCACCTGGAAAAACAGGTTCACTCACGTCGTGTTTTTCACCTGGGCTACGCACTTGGCTACAAGCTTTAGAGGTTTTACCTCCCTTGATCCTGCACGTGATACAACGACACGGCCGTCATTTTCACGCCCGTTTCAGAGAGAGGGACACTTCCTACTGAAAGGCTAAGTGACTTGCTGAAGTCACGCACCTTGCCAGGGACAGAGTGGGAAACTGATCCCGGCCGATGATCTTTCGAATGTGGCCGCACAGAGCGCCAGAACGAGACTTTGAGGGGGTGCCCCTCCAAGGAGAGTGGCGTGAATACCCCGGAGCCTTTCTCCTTTTGACCTCATACATCAGGGGTCCTCTAACTTTGTAAACAGGGGGCCAGTTCACCGTCCCTCAGACCGTTGGAGGGCCGTTGGGGGGTGCGGCGCACATTCCACACATGCGCACTGTGGGCCGGGGCCAGTCGGCTGCTAAGCAGGACAGGCGGCGGTGGCGGCAAAAACACCCGGTGGGCCGGATAAATGTCCTCGGCAGGCTGCATGTGGCCCAGGCCGTAGTTTGAGGACCCCTGCGTGGTCTGGCGCTAACATGTGCAGCGCACCGTCATGGGGTAGCAGCTGCGCTGGCGTATTCACTGCCAGCCTCGAGGAAGGGCTGTCGGCTTCCCTGCGACTTTCTGCCACGGGCCCAGATGCGCGCGAACTGGACTTGGCATTTCCAGCACCAGCTGCAGCC
This sequence comes from Microcebus murinus, assembly GCF_040939455.1. Lineage (NCBI taxonomy): Eukaryota > Metazoa > Chordata > Mammalia > Primates > Cheirogaleidae > Microcebus > Microcebus murinus. Next base: position 26,478,828 of record NC_134127.1, on the reverse strand, counting down.
CTGGCCCACGGAGGCTCAACCAGGCATTTTACTCGACAAGAATGTGCTTCGGCTTACAGCTGAGAAAGCATAATTAAAAAACCCAACTTTGATCAATTTTAATTTTTAAAGCAGTTTAGGTTTACAGCAAAATTGAGAGAAAGGTACAGAGATGTTCCACCTACCTCCGGCCCCCACGCCCAGCCTCCCCCATTACCAATATCCCCTACCACAGGGGTGTGTTTGTTGCAACTGATCAACCGATGAACCTGCATGGACGTGTCATTATCCATAGCTTACATCAGGGGTCACTCTCGGTGCTGCACAGTCTGTGGGGTTGGGCACATGCATGACGACCTGAGTCTGCGGTTTCAGGACCATGTGGAATCATTCCACTGCCCTAAAAGTCCTCTGTGCTTGGCCCCTTCATCCTTCCCTCCCTCCAACCCCTGGAAACCCCTGGAAACCAGTGATCCTCCGCTGTTTCCATAGTTTTACCTTTTCTAGAATGTCATATAGTTGGAATCACACAGTACTGTGCTTCCCCAAAAATAAGACAGGGTCTTATATTAATTTTTCCTCAAGAAGACACCCAGGGCTTATTTTCAGGGATGTGTTATTTTCCCCTCAAAGCCTCAGCTCGCAGCACGCACAGGATGGCCGGGACCTGACAGGGGAGCCAACCTTGTGGGTGGGGCTGCCCGCACCTTTCCTGTCACCTGTGGGATGGCAGCTGTCACGATGGGGCAGATGAGAAGGGCTGCTCGTCTTCTTTACCGCTCCGAGACAAAATGCATGGGTTGTGCAGACCCGCGCAGCCACGCCCAGCACTGGGGCTTATTTTCGGGGTGGGGCTTCTACTGCGCAAATGCTTAGAAATCCTGCTAGGGCTTATTTTACGGGTGGGTCTTATTTTCAGGGAAACACAGTACATAGCCTTTTCAGACTGGCTTCCTTCACTTAGTAACACGCATTTAAATTTCTTCCTTGTCGTTTCGTGGCCTGGGAGCTCACTTCTTTTCAGTGGTTGTAACATCCCACTGTCTGGGAGGAGCAGACCCCCCTCACCAAACTGAAAAGTCCGCCAGGCCTGTGGAGTCAGAGCTGGGCGTGGGTCCCACAGCCCTGGCGGCCGTTCTGGAATTCCCTGTCCCTGAACAGATGCAGAAGATGACCCCTTTGTCCTTAATGACAACACCGATGAGTCCCCCACAGTCAGCGTCAGCGGACCGGGCCCCAGGAACGTGCCTGGCAGTGCCCTGGCCGCAGCCCAGCGTCCTGGATGTTCGTCAGTGCTGACCTCCCGTTCAAGGGAGCTCGCTGTTGGAAATGGAAAGCTGTCACGCTCCTTTCCGCGGGGGACGATAAGACCACGGTGACACGCCTGATTATCCTCAGGAACCCCGAGCCGCGCCTCCGAGCAGGCCGGCAGCGCCGGGAAAACGCGAGACGCCCTGCACGTGCCGAGCCCCGCATGCCCGCGGGCGTTGGTGTGTCGGGCTGAAACACCGGCTGAAAGCGCCCGCTCACGGCCGAGGACGGGGCGGGGCCCGCGGGCGTTGGTGTGTCGGGCTGAAACACCGGCTGAAAGCGCCCGCTCACGGCCGAGGACGGGGCGGGGCCCGCGGGCGTTGGTGTGTCGGGCTGAAACACCGGCTGAAAGCGCCCGCTCACGGCCCAGGACCGGGCGGAGCCCGCGGGCGTTGGTGTGTCGGGCTGAAAACACCGGCTGAAAGCCGCCGCTCACGGCCCAGGACCGGGCGGAGCCCGCGGGCGTTGGTGTGTCGGGCTGAAAACACCGGCTGAAAGCGCCCGCTCACGGCCAGGACGGGGCGGGGCCCGCGGGCGTTGGTGTCTCGGGCTGAAAACACCGGCTGAAAGCCGCCGCTCACGGCCCAGGACCGGGCGGAGCCCGCGGGCGTTGGTGTGTCGGGCTGAAAACACCGGCTGAAAGCGCCCGCTCACGGCCAGGACGGGGCGGGGCCCGCGGGCGTTGGTGTGTCGGGCTGAAACACCGGCTGAAAGCGCCCGCTCACGGCCGAGGACGGGGCGGTGCCCGCGGGCGTTGGTGTGTCGGGCTGAAAACACCGGCTGAAAGCGCCCGCTCACGGCCAGGACGGGGCGGGGCCCGCGGGCGTTGGTGTGTCGGGCTGAAACACCGGCTGAAAGCGCCCGCTCACGGCCGAGGACGGGGCGGTGCCCGCGGGCGTTGGTGTGTCGGGCTGAAAACACCGGCTGAAAGCGCCCGCTCACGGCCAGGACGGGGCGGGGCCCGCGGGCGTTGGTGTGTCGGGCTGAAACACCGGCTGAAAGCGCCCGCTCACGGCCGAGGACGGGGCGGTGCCCGCGGGCGTTGGTGTGTCGGGCTGAAAGCCGCCCGCTCACGGCCCAGGACGGGGCGGAGCCGGGGCAGCGCAGGAGCCGGGCAGCGCGCGAGCGCCCCCTGGCGCCCACAGGCAGCCGCGCTGCCAGCCCGGGCGTCCCGGCCGGCCCTCCTGCGCAGGCTGGGCCGCAGGTCCCAGCGACTCTGGCCCTGGAAGCAAGGGTGTGAAGCAGCCCCTCCATCGCCTGCGCGTCCCAGCGGCCGCTGCACAGCGTCTTCACTGCAGAGCCACGTGTCGCTGGGATGCTCCGCTCTGCCAAGAGCCGGCTCTTCCCAGCCTCGAGCTGTGGCTCCGTGGTGCCAGGAGTTGAAAGCAGAGAAGGCCCTTGACACTCATTTCAAGCCTAAGTCAAAACTAAACCAGATTAAGATTTTCACTGACAATGACTAAAACTTCCGAATGTTTTTATAACCTTACAGAATTCACCTTGGGCCTTTGTCTACCTAACTCCTAATCTATCACATCACCTCCTGGGCGAACACACACACCCCCCTCCAAATTCTTAGGACGTTTAGAATGGAAAGTTGGATCTGATTAAGCAAACCTTTGCCATTCACTCTGCAGTGACTGTCATTTAAAACAACCAGACCAAAAAAATCAATAACTAGAATTGGTCACCTTTTCTCCACTGCTCCTCGAAGTTCTTGGGGTGAGAGGGGAAGGCAGGGGCCTGGCATTTTTGGAATTCCTGCTCTGTTTTGAGCAGGAGTTGCTGCGTTAGCTGCTTCATAAGAGTCAAATGACTCTTTTGTCATCAGTCCTAATGGTGATCACCTGTGAGTCCCTAAGTCCAGGGAAGGGTCTGTGTCCCAATGCCCCGGACTCCGTGGAGGAAGCTTCTGCCCCTTTGTGCAGTACAAGGTCACCAGACAAGGGCAAGATTTTGTCCTTAAGTAATTTTATGGCTTTGGAGCACTCACTGTAAAACCACCAGCATAAGCACGCTGGGACCCCTTGGGACGCATTTGCAGTGGGATGAGCCGGTGAGGCAGGACGGGGGTGCAGGCATCCCCTTTGTCCCTAGTCCCAGGCAGCTGCAGACCCCTGGCCAAGCAGGATGACTCCCTAATTCCCCCCTCTATGGAGGGCAGCTGGGAGGCTCAGCCCGAGGAACCATTAAAGCAGGGGTCCTCAAGCTTTATAAACAGGGCCCAGTTCACTGTCCCTCAGACCGTTGGACGGCTGTTGGAGAGAGCAACACACATCCACACCTGCGCACTGTGGGCCCGGGACGAGCCGACTGCTAAGCAGGACAGGCGGCAGCGGTGGCAAGAACACTGGGCGGGCCGGATAAATGCACTTGGCAGGCTGCATGTGGCTCATGGCCGAAGTTTGAGGACACCTGCATTAAAGAAACAAAAGGAAGGATTCTACCACTTGGGTGAGACAGTTCATTTCCACAGTGGATTTGCATAAGGATTCCGCAGCCTGCCCGGGCCAGTGAGCGACGTCCTCGCTTTACAGAAAAGGAACCCGAGGCTCAGAGAGATTAAGTCAGTTATCTGTGATCACAGAACGAGCTAGAAAGAGAGCTGGGAAGAGAACCCAGGTCTCAGGGCCCACTTTGTTCTTCCCTCAAAGGCACCGTGAGCCCAAAGCTCCTTTCTCCAGTGTCTGGCCAAACTTCAGGTGTAAGAACAAGAAGAAAAAAGTAAATCTCCTTTCTTTGATCTAATTCTCCATCTTTTAAGGTAAGTTAAAGACCAAGAGTCACCTTTCAGTCCCAAATTTTAGGGTCTGCATGGTAACCTTTAGTAGGCCTTGGTTGTTTGGTTTTTGTTTGTGTTCTCTTAGCTTCAGCTTAAAGGGCACACCAAGAACAGAAATTAAATATAAATAGAACAGAAATCCATAGTGTTTATTTTGTTTCCAATCTCACCTTCCCCTCTTTCTATCCCTTCTCCCACCCCCAGCTTTGCCAGTTTGTAAACAAATCAGAAAAAATCCCCAATGGGCTGAAAACCTGTCCACGGTTTACTCCAGCTGGAAAGAATTGTGTTCCGCCAAGAGTCAGACCCATTTACGATGGAAACCCTGACGGGCGATGCTGTAATTATGGTCTTGCTATAATGAATGTATCTGTGTGGTCAAAGCCATGGATTTTTCCATGGTATTTTTCCATGGGAGATTTCCTCCCTGAGAGATGTTAACTTAAAATCTGGATTACAGCTTTGACTTTAAACCAGGATCTCTCCTGGCATTGCTAGAACCTAAAGTTAACTGTTATATTGACTTTGGTAGTCACGATTAGCAAGGGAGACATTAGATTGATTTTTGCGAGATTAACGGGGGTGGGGAGGCGGGAGTTTGGTGGTGGACTTAGGAGCTGACTTCAGTAAACTCCCAGAGTCTTAGCCAGGGAGTATTTTCTTTCTTCTCTGACTGGTGGCTACATTAAAGTAGAAACATTGGCTAGAGCTGTCTGGTATTAGGGTGATCAACTATGTCAACTGGCCTGGGACCATCCAGTTTTACCATGAAAATCGTGCATGCCAGGAAACCCCTCAGTCCTGGGGAAGCCAGGGCAGCGGGTTGGTCCTCCTAAATCGTATGGAAAATAGAATCAAGATTGGGAGGACAGCAAAGTATTAATAATATATATTCTCTTTTAAAGAAAGCCACAAGACTGAGTTTTAAAGTAAGATCCTTTCTTGGTGCTTAAAAATACCTTCGTGGAACCAGTGTTTAGCTTGAGAACTGATTCAGGCAAGGGCTCGAGAGGAATGTTAAGATCTCATGCCTGACACGGCAGAATGTCATATGAAAAACCGAACAAGCCGCTGTCGTGCCTAACAATGTCACGGGTTAGCAGATGATGCTGGGTCATCCAGGGGCAGGAACAGAATGGCACATTTCATGGGTATTTGAGCCCTCCCACGAGGCCGCCCCGCCCCGCCCCCCAGGGGGTCTCACTTCTCCAGTCTTCTCCTAACAGGCTCTCAAAGGTTCTTTGAAAACCTCTTTCCTTCGCAATGAGCAGGCTCAGGGCGCAAGAGAGAAGGAATGTCGGGCTGATGGGGGGGGCACAGGCTCCCGTCCAGGCCCTGACGGGGCCTCACTCCAGGGCCCTGCTTCCCCAAGCTTCTCCAGATCTCCCAGGCTGCTCTTGTTGCCTCTCCAAGCACTGTGAAAACTGCTGACGGTTAGGAATAGGCAGGCTGAGCGAGGGTAAAGGGAAAAAGAAATACAGAATCAAACCCGGGGCGAAAATGGACATGCAAGAGCCAGATGAACTCCCCTCCCCCCCCCCCCACTGTGCAGAGCAGCAGGAGAAAATGTGCATCGACTTCAAAATGTCAATTTGGTTTTTGTAAATCAAAAAGATTTATGAAAACAGATCCTTCGGGACAGGAATGTTAAACCTATTTCTGGCTTTATGAAGCACACGTTCAGAACTTGTGCTTGGATTGATACATCCCGAGCCTTTGGGAAGCTGTGCATTGACCCTTTCTGTGGCTATAACTTCCACCACTATGAATTCCAGGGTCGTACGATGTAGGAACAGGGAGGGTGAGAAGATAGTGACCTTCTCCTGTTCTGTCCGCGCGTCCACGGAAAGAATGCGCTTCCTGCCACGGGAAGTCAGGCATGTTGAGGCCACAGCCTGGTGCAGGGTGGCAGTGAGCTACAGGCGTCCCCTTGTCCCTCTGCCTCCAGAAGGACGTGCCCAGCTTGGCCATCACCCCGCAGCCTGGGATGCAAGCAGCGTGACCTGACCCACACCCTTCAGAAGAGCCTGCGCAGAGGCCCCGTGAACAGCACACGCTTGCCGCGCTAGGTCGCTGGGCTTCATTCCATGTTGTATGTGATGCAGCCGAAACTAATCTGCACACCTCTAAAGAAAGAACCTAATCCAACTAAGAGTCATAGCTGATTCTTCTGCAGATGTGCAGCTCCATTTATCTTATAAGGTAACTATCAAAGGGTCTGCAAAAATCATCTTCTTTCTAGGCTGTCTCCTGTTGTCACGGGAGGACAAAAGGTGTAAAATTTCCATTCTTATTTTGCTGCTCCTTAATCGAAGTGTCCACAGTGAGCTGTGTTGACAGGCCTGCAAAGGCTGTAGGAAGGTACCTACCAGCAGTCCACGATCTAAGGAATCAATACGTAAGTTATGTTATTTTATCTGCATGTGCACGAGCAGTGGACACACACATTTTAAATGGCCACGGCGCAGGGGCCATCTGTGCGCCGCGGAGCTGTCTGCGGCGTGTGAGAGGCGTCCCCGGCGTCTCTGGGCAGTAACCGCACCAGCTGTTTCCAGCCAGCCAACTCTGCACCCCGAGCTGGGCTACGGGAGCTGATTTTTATAGACGGTGTGGAGACTCCGCGTCCTTGGCTTCCGGTTGGGTCTGGCCCGTGGCTGTGCTCGTGGGAGGGGGACAGGGTGTTTATTTTCTTGGCTTCCTCATGCTGGTCACTGTGGGTTGGCTGCCGTCCTCACCCACAGCTCGGCCGACCAGGACCCCGTGGGCAGTGGGCAGTGCTGCCTGAGGGCCTGACAGTGTCCCCTCAGGCCCCCGCCGCCCGAGGAGGTGACAGCACATTGGGCCGACCTGCCACAGGGGCCTGTAGCCATCTCAGAGGGGACTCCATGACAAGCCCACCCCTCGCTTCCCCCACAGACGCCACGGGGCACGTGCCACATTTTCTCCGGTGTGGCTTTGTGATCTGAGGGACCAGCATTCTTGAATTGTGTCCATTTCTTAGTCTTTAACAAATATAAATATATTTTGCATATATTTTATATTTGTATATATGTCTATATTTTATTTATAAACAAAGATATATTTTCTGATTCTTTTCACCACCTGGTGACACATTTTCTGGACGTGTGAAATGAACAGGCCATTGGAGAGGCCCACGATGGTCTGAGCCCTGGACGGCAAGCGCGCACCTTGATTTTTTGTATACTCAGTGCCTGCTGTGCTCGGTATGCCTTGCTGAATGAATCAGTGAATGGAGAAGACATCTAGCTTTCTAGCCTGTTCAAAGGCTAGAAAGTTTGACAAGAATGAGCAAATTCCTGACATCCCCTCCGTTCCCATTCCCCCCAGTGGCAAAATACTTCCTTACCAGGAGATGCCCCCCGACCGCACTCGTGACCAACAGTCACAGATTAGTTAATGCATCCTGTAACGTCCTGGCGCTGACTTTGTGCCAGTCACTCTGCTGGGCCTTGGAGTCACAGGGCTCAGAGTTAAGGGGGAACCCCTGAATTAGCCTTCAGGGGAGTGGGGCTTCTGGTTTAGGAAGAGGTCACCAGAGGGCCAAGGACAGAGGATATAGCTGGGGCAGCGGGCGAGGGGGGAGCCTCAGAAAGGTGCCCAGGAGGTGATGCTCCAGTAGGGTCTTGAGGGACAGGTGGAGAGGAGAGGTCGGTTAGGATTCGGGGAAGAGGCCCGAGTCCTTACCTGGGGCTGAGACACTGAGAGGAGGGGAAACTGAGATGTTCTGATAGTACAGTGAATGTAACTGTGAACAGGTTTGTTCTGTTAACAAACTCGCGAGTTTCTATTTCGCTGCTGTACCAGAAGTTCTCGGCTACCTGTGTGCTGTCTCTGATTGGCCCGCGGGGCCGGCAGCGAGGAGGCTGACAGTCTGAGATGTTTGCACACGCCCTTCAAGTGCGAGGCTGTGCTAAGTTACCCCGCGCTTCCTCTTTAGGGCTCTAATGTTGTCCCTGAACCCCAAGGTGTTTGGAGAGGATGAAAACTACCCACCCTCAAACGGTACCCAGCCCTCTGAGTGCCTTTCTTTTTGGCGGTCTGTGATTGGACTTCCTTAACCAGCTACGAAGGAAGGCGGAAAGAAGTACCTATCCACAAAGTGCACTTCGAAGAGGAAGAGTCAGAAAGGGAGAGTGCAAGGGCAATGGGACGTTTGCTTCCCTTCGCTGGATGAGCTCAAACCACGGGCAGTATCTTACATGGCAGGGAGGAGGGCATGAAGTTTGCACATGAAGAAAGCGGGGTGCATGGAGGCATTGGGGGCTGGCGAAGAGTGCTGGCTAGTGGCTGCAAGGAGAGCTGTGCACGGGACAGGAGAGTGTCCTGTAGGCTCTGCTGAGGAGAGACAGGGCCCTCAGAATGGCCCCTGCATTTTCAGTTCTGTTGAGGATTACCAGCATACGGTTCTCAGACACTTCCAGAAAGAAGTCACATTATCTTATGATGAGATTTCATAAAATCACACAGTTAGAATGCCTTTCTTTAAAAAAAGAGATTAATATCCACTTACTGTTGGGAAAAGCAAATTGTAACAAGAACCCAGGATAAAATGGAGTCTGGGTTTTACTTTTGAGTTTCCTAGAAGCCACGGCAAAAAGACACAATAGGAGTCATCATAGTCCATAGGAGCAGGTGACTCTGACAGAAGCCTTCTCCCTCCCCACTGTGCTCGAGTCTCCCCTCTGCGTGTCTGCCGCCTGCGGTGTTCACAGGGACCCTGAAGATCACCCGATCCCCCCTATTTCCAGGTGCGCAGGTGGAGACCAGAGGAGAAAGGGATGTGGCCGAGGGCGGAGGTGGGATTCCTCTTGTCACCAGACCCAGCGACCAGCATGATTCGTCGTCTTATCCCACATGACCAGTCAGATGAAAAAACTAGAGTCTTGTTCCGTCTTTTCTCTGCAGCTGCAGCCGCTCTGTAGGGACTCGGACTCAGGGGTGGACGTGAGGCAGGGCCCCTCTGCAGGTCTCGTCCTTGGCAGTGGCATCCGCAGGCCCGCAGTGGCATGGCGGTTCAAGTCCCCTGTGGGCCCCCGACTCTCCCCATGCTCTGGGCTGCCCAGGGCTTGCCTAGTGGGGTCTGCGCTGGGGCAGGAGCCTCCACCCCGGCCTGGGCCTAGGATGGGGCTGATGTCAGCCATGGTGACGGGAAAGGGCTTAGTGACAGGCTGAGGCCAGGCAGGTGGGGCAGGGCTGTCCTTCCCCAATCTCCTCCCCGAGTGGGCCCTCTGCGGAACAGCTGGCTCGCCTTCTCTGTGTGGGGACCTGGCCCCTTCCGCCGTGGCACTGAAGTACAACGTGGAGCCCTCCTGCCCTTCTTCCACCCATGGCTGCCCCCCGGCTCCCGGCCCCTGTGCCGCAGGGACAGCTGTGGACCCCTCCTCCGGGCTGCCCTCTCCCCGTGCAGCTGACGGCCTCTCAAGAGGCACTTTGTCCTGAAGATCGCTGGCAAAAGAGACATAACTTGAGCTTTCCAAAGGGTCAGGGTCTGCTTTAGGGACACCTTCAAACTCAGAGCCTTTCTCTGAGGTTGGGGGGTCACGGGGCGAGGATGGGGGCACCAGCTGGGAAGACAGGGGCTTCCTCTGCACACTGTGGTGTTGACTGAGCCCCCAGGAGCAGCCGGGACTGTCCTCTCCAAAGGCTGCGTTGATCTTGGACACGTTTCCTGTTTTCAGGGCAAGTTTTACCAACAGCCAGTGGTGGTGACTCAGGAAAGAGTCCTCCCCGGCGACGTGGCTCCGCAACCCGGCCCCTGGGGAGCCCGGCTGTGGGCTGGGGGGCGTCCCCAGCGGTGTTGGCTCATAACCTTCCCCTTGGCACAAGACGGAGCTCCCGGCTCTCCCCGCTGCCGGAGCTGTGGCCTGGGGAGAAGATCCTCTCTCTGCCGTGTCACCCCCTGCAGAGCCACAGGATGTCCGCAGGAGGCCCTGCCGGATGGCCGCGGATTTTGGGTGGAGCAGACTGTAATGCACGAGCAGCGCCACGCTGCCTGAGGAAGAAAACAAAAGAGAGCGCAAGGTTATGCTCTGTGCCGTCCTGCGTCCTCCCCGGCGTTTGCAGAGTTGCAGTCCGAGTCTTTTGAGGGGAACAACATAATTTGGGAAACCAATGAGGCCTCCTGTTGGATGCTCAGAACTGGATATTCGGGGAGAATTTAATCAGGCTCCAGCTTCTATAAACTGCCAAACCTTCCTAAACCTGAACAGGTGACAACAAAGCTCCAATCCCGTTGGTTCTACGCCTTCCTCTTTGAGAGCAGCTCCAATCGGGCGCTCTAGACGCGCTTGCATGTGTGTGCGCTTGCGTGTGCGTGCGCAGGCGTAATAGAAATGTAAATTCTGCTTCCAGCCGCTGAACCAAACACTCGGGGTTCAGCCGTCAACACACTGGCTGACAGCTCCAAAGCTGGGGGTGGGGGAGGAGGTAAAAAATAACCTCGAAAACAAGCAAGCCCCAAGCAGAGGTTAATCGTTCTTATCAAAAACCGTATCAAGGCATTTCCATGAACAACAACAACACCACTTCCTTTGTGCATAAACATCTTAATCCCATTGTTGTCCGTGTATTTTGATCAGAAGTGTTGACTGCTGCAATGATTTCTTTTGCAGAGCATTCCAGTAAGCCTCCCACGTTATTTCCAGTTTCCTGTTGCACTGGAGAAAGTGCCTGGTTTCAGGGTGCTCATTAGAGACGGCACAAATCCTGAAATAATATCCGCGGGGGCCAGGGGACCATGGTGTGATGGTGCTAGAGGGACGGGGAAGGGCGACCTCCGCGGCTCCGCTCCGGTGTCGGGGGTTGGGGTGGGGTAGAGAGGCCTGGAAGGTACCTGGCCGGGCTGAAGCCCAGAACCTTCCAGGCCTGTGTGTTCAGTGCTGCCTCTGCAGCAGGCCCTGCTCGAACAGCTTCTGCACAGTTTCGAATCTCACCACTGCCCAGTGAGGGACATAGTGTCACCCTTCTTATGCAATGAGCCGCCCCAGGGCAGGAAAGACGAACCAAGACTCCCACGACAGAAGCCCAAGTAGGTATTCAGTGGAGACAGACTTCCCCAGAGGCCTGTCCTTTGCAGGTTGTAGCCCCAGGCTAGCATGCAGTAAGCGCTCAATAAGAGCAGGAGGTCCTAGGACTATAATTGGTGTGTGATCTGCTGAGGATTCCCAGGCTCACCTGGGGCCAGGGCGCGCCAGGAGAGGCTGGCTCCAGCCTGCGGGTCACCCGCCCGCAGCGGCACACCGTCACCATCCTCCTGGATGGGTGGGTCATGCTGAGAGTGACGACACTGTGCAGGAGCGAAACTGGGCGGGAAACTGGTGTGGCGGCTTCCAGGACGTGCCACTTTGTAGGGATGGTTCAGGCATCGCCTGAGACTTGCAGGGCTGGCCTGGATGGTCCCACCACAGGCCTGGGGAAGAAGGTGGCATGAAGCCCGCTGTGCTTGGAGAGCTGCTGGCTTCAGCACTTTTTATTTTTATGTTTCGAGTGCAGGAGAGGAATGCTGTGCTGAACTCACACGGGTCCGGGAGGCAGGGCCAGCACCGTGGGCATGGCACAGACCTTGGTGTCATCCACTCATAAAATGTAGTGGTCACCTAGAGCTGCCGGGTGCTGCGCTGACGCCCACGTGTAAGCTGGGTTTGAATCTCGGCTCTGCCACCCACAAACTGGTCTTTTGCAGACTTAACCTCCTCCATGCCTCATGGGCCTCAACTCTAAACTGGGATATGACAGGGCCCACCTCCCAGGGTGCAAGTGAACGTGTAGCACGGGTGCCGTGTCAGGGAGACGTGAGAGCTCCCTGAGGCGGGGGGAGCGGGAAGTCATGTCCTGGACCCTGCAGGGAGCTCCAGGGAGGGGTCCCTGTGCACAAGACATTGTGGGCAGAAGAGGACAGCCCTCTTGAGGTTCCGAGCACAGCTGAGCAAGGCAGCCACACCAGAGCTCAGTGGCTCATGCCTGGTGGGTTGGCCTCGCCGCCCATTGCGTATCGAGCTCCGTCCCTCGATCTCCAGCTCACCCATCTGAGTTTGGTTTCCTGCCCTTGGAGTAAGAAAATAGACTAGGGAGATCGACACAGATAAGGCAACACTGGATCTTACCAATGAGAAAGCCAGACAGGACTCCCGCCATGGTGCACAGGCTGGTCCACGATGCACCCTGGAGAAAGTCTGTGGCCAGCAGCAGAAGGATGACATTCTCCAGCAGCATCACCTGTGGGACAGAGGGGAGTCACCACACCTGGACAGGTGCATGCGGCCACAGAGGCTCCCCATCCTGTGAGTCTGAGGCCATCCCTTATGGCCCCCTCTGTCCTTGGAGGCCACCGGGGCACCCAGGCTGGTGGGGCCCTCCCAGAAGTGGGGCCGTGGTCCCAGTGAGAGCATCTCTGGCAAAGAGAGAGTCTCCCTGTTCTCAGTTCATTAAACTGTCTGCAGAATCACAAATGCCCAGGACAGGTAAGGTCCCCCTCTCCCTGCTTCCTCTGGCCAGCCAGGCTGGGCTGGGAGAAGACACCTTAGTTCCTACTTTTTTCCTACTTCGTCTCATGCTACTCATGCTAACTGCTGGCACGTGTTAGTGTTATAACATCACCACTAAAAGTCTCTGCAGAGCTCATGGTGCCACTGAATGCAAGGAAGCTGGAGTCACAAACTTTTATAACAACTTTAGAATACTTGTTTTCCAAGTATTTGCCTCTCTGCAGGCAAATCTGCCGTACGGCCACCAGGTGGCAGCAGGGAGGCGCCACACCCGTGGCTCTCCTAGAAGGCTATGCACAACACCTGGGCCGGCTTTTACTAATATAACTCTGCTTTCCAACGTTTAAGTATAAAAATATATTTCTTTACTAAAATAAGTAAATCAAGTTGACACAACTCAAAGATGTATTTAAATACTATGTATGAGACATTAAAAAATAAAACATAAATTATATAATACTGATTGCTAAAAGTCTCCAAAAGATTTGCCATGGCAATTCCTTGGCTTCATTTTTAACTCTGGATGATTCAAATAAGGAGCGAAGTATAAACTTACGAGAAGCTGCCTGGTAGTCCTAAGAACTCCCCACATCCCTCTGCCTTTCTGCGCATTTCTGTACCAAGTGGCATCGCCTGGGAGCTCCACACAGAGACCCTGGAATCTCTACTCCACAGCCAACTACATCCTGCCGGCTGTCTGGGTCTGTGGGTTCAAATTCTTACGTCTGTCCTGACCCCAGCACCTTTTGCCTATCTATCCTGCCAAAGTGTCAGCTGTTCCTTACAATTTTATTATTGTCCCCAAGATGCGAAGATGCCAATAGGGAAGCCAGAGGAAGAGAGAGACAAGTCCCTGCACAGAACCACAGGGGGGAAAAAAAGCTTCTTGTGTTTGTTGAGTGAATCAAAGAATGACACCAGAGGTCACTGCTCTGGCCTGCGGACAAATTAATATTTTCATTCCTTGAGCAAAGCCATTGAACTCTTAAAACTCAGACCTATTCTAGGACACTAGCCAACACACCTCAGAAGGGGGATTCCCTCCTGGAGCTAAAAAACAAAATGAAACAGAAAAGACTAGAGTGGCATTAACTCTTTCTCTGCCAACAGAATATACTGCACCCAAAAGAAGTCACTTCCTGTTGGGGCACAGCTCACCAGGGACACAAACGCCCGTCAGTGGGTGGAGAGTCTGATGAGGGGACAAGGCGGGCAGCCCCCCACCCCAACTCCGGGCCCTTGTTGAGGTGCCTTGGGGAGAGGCCTGGACTGGAAGATGGAAGGCCTGGGGCTGGCCTTGGCAACGTCACCGTCAGCCGTGCCACCTGGCCGTGCCACCTCCCCTCTAACGGGGGTCCCCCCAGCCCTGTGTTCACGAGAGTCTGTCACACTGAAGACGCAACAGAGATGTCCCCTCGCCCGGCCTCACACCTTCTCCCGGCGGGAGCGGCTTGGGGACACTGAGTAATCGCTAAATGGGCAGGTGCAGAGGGCAGAGGGGTGGGGCTCCGTCTGCCAAGGTCCCACGCACCTGAGCGCTGGGTCCTCCGGGGCCACCAGAGTCCTTTGGACACTGCCAGCAAGTCTGAGGCCAGATCCGTGGCCCCCCGGGAGGCCGGGGTTGGGGTCTCTCTCCTACACTTTTCTCGTCTCCCTTTCCGGCCCTGCGCAGCTCTCACTGCTGTTTTCATCTTTGCTTTCCTTTAGATCAGGCGTCCTCAAACTACGGCCCACGGGCCACATACGGGCCGCCAAGGTCATTTATCCGGCCCTCCCAGTGTTTTTGCCGCCACTGCCTGTCCTGCTTAGCAGCTGACCCGTCCCGGGCCCACAGTGCGCGCTCTCCAACGGTCTGAGGGACAGTGAACTGGACCCTGTTTAAAAAGTTTGAAGACACCTGCTTTAAGTTGTGTCAAACCTCCCTGAAACCACGAAGGGAATGAGTGAACAAACAGACAAGTGATCCTCACACTGCCACCGAGAGCTGGATATCAGGGTCATCCCCTCACAAACATGCAAACAAAGGCCCCTGAGGGACCCCCAGCTACCTGGTGACGCTGTCAGGATTTCATGTGAAGCCTGTGCTCTGTGACTTTCTAGCCATGGCTCCCACGTGCGTGGGGAGGAGACACAAGCAGGGCCTGCCTCCCAAGTGGGGCGCAGCAATGACAGTGCCCAGGCAAGGGGCGGCCCGGGCGGCCGGCCTTCCCCTCACTCATTACCGTTCGCTGCAAATCTGGGCGCAACTGTTTGTAGAGAATAGGGGTTTCCACATGCTTCTGGGAGGCCAGTCCCAACCTCACATTCTCACTCGCAGGTGTGTGGGGTGGGGTGCTCCCACTTGCGGCCGTGGGTCCAGGGCAGGTGGGTGAGGCTTGGCTGGCCTGGGGCTGGGGCTTCCAGACGTGCACCTGGGGCTGCTTTTTCTGGGACCCCCATGGGGCCTGGGACCCTTCAGCCTCTTCCCGTGCATGCTGCTGTCCCAAGGGCTGTGGCGGGGCCTGCCCCGGGGTCCCGCAGCGGAAGGCAGTGCTTTCGGACGCACCACAGGCACGGCTCAGGGGACTCAGGCATCTGGCGGGTCCCGAGTGGGGGGTGGTGTCCTCGCGTGTCCCCCACAATGTGACCAACGCGAGGCAGTGGGGTCATCAACCTCCTCCTGAGCTCCTGCTCACATGGGCGTGGGCAGGTGGGGCCCACACAGGAATAAACTGCCTCTGCAAATGGACGAGAAAATCCATGCTCCATTTTGTTTACGGGTGGTCACGTGGCTGGGACCTGTCATGCGCGAACCTCTCCCCCCCACAGTGACAGGTGTGTTGTTATTCTCGGTTTTCATGTGTCCTGTGAGGCCTGCCTGGCTCCGCAGCCCATGGGTCAGCTAGCTGCATGGGTCCTGAAAGCGGCAGGTGGCCAGGACTCTCCACTGTCCCTGTCCCTGTCCCAGAGCTGCGTCCCTGCCTGTCTCCACCCCGGGAGCCTCCTGCCCTGGAAAGTCTCCTCATCTGTCACCTCAATCGTGGCCACCGTGTGGGGCTATTCTGTGCCGGCCACCTGCGTGTATTACTTTATCTGGTCTCCACTAGATCTCCCTGAAGAGCAGGTGGATCTTGTTTAATTTTTGCAGGAACACCGAGACGTAGACAGCATATTCTTAATGTGCCGATGAGTAAATAGGTTTAGAGAGTTTAAATCCTGGGCCAGAGTCAGTCAGTAGCAGCAGTCGGCACAGCTAGGGTCTGGGGTGAGGTCGACTGACTCCAAAACCCGGCCCCTGCCCCACCCGGCTGTGTTTTCTCCCATTTGCTCGTCACAGTTGGCTCAACTCATACTCTCCGACTGGACACGTCTCGGGCCACCTTGCCGGGCAGTGGCGTGGCAGGTGCTCCTGAGCCCCAGACGTCTCTCTCTCCTGGCATCAACCCACGTTCTGCCTTATTTTTTAGTTATTTGGGTACTTATACTTACCAAATACTAAAAAATTTTTTTTAAATGCATAGAAATCTCCTCTGCTGGACTAGAAGACAGGCCTGGACCTGAAGACAGGCCCTAGGCCGCCTTTCACGCTTCTCACACCATCCAGGACCACGCCTGGGCCTCGGGAATACACCGAACGAGAACTGAGGTGACCAGCGAGGACACTGGTGTGTGACATGACTCAGGGGAGCTGTGATGAGCTGACGCAGAGATGACGGCACCAAACACACCACACGCTGCCAGCCACGGTGTGGCGACAGCTGATGTCAGGTTCCTGTTCTCAAAGCCCGTCATCTCTGCTCAGGGCTTGTAATTCCTTTTAGAATTTTTTTTCTAAAACTAGGCTATTCCTTCTTTTCTAGGTATGCATGCACATGCACACGCACATACATGCACACGTACATACAATGCACGCACGCACACACAATGCACGCACGCACATGGACGATTGCACACAAACATGCATACACACATGCACATGCACGTGTGCACACGCACTCACATGCACATACACTACATGCTATGTATGCCGTAAAAGTCAGGATTAAAGAGAACGGCCAATGCCACTTGCCAGGTAGAAGGTGACCATCCTGTTTCTGGAAGGGCTGTCCCAGAGGTTCAGGTAGCAGAGGATGTACACAGCCCCCACGAGCAGGTTGAACAGCCTCCAGTGGCAGGTGCCATCGACGATGTCACTCTGCTGGGCCACGAGCCAGAAGGTCATCCCCAGCCAGTGGGCACCTGAAGAGAGGCAGAGGTCAGGGTCCCCGTGGAGACACTCGTGGGGCGAGGCAAGGACACAGAGACCAGGGCCAGATGCTCTGTTCTCTGCTCCAGCCACATCCTGCTCAGCATCCAAGGAGAGCCGTCAAAACCCCGAAGAGATTCGGGTGGCACAGAAAGGCCACCTAGTTTATGTTTGCACGAATTATCCCATCTGATCCTTATAAAGGGCATTTGGCCTCATGTGAAGATGGGAGAGAACAAAGACCAGATTCAGCAACGCTGAGCAAATACTCATATTACAGACTTACGCCCTTTTGGTTTCAGAAAGTGTTTAAGGAGGCAGTTATAAAACTGTCCACTGTTTTTTAAAATAAATAATATTCTGGAATTCAAGCTGAATTTTAGAAAAAAGGAGAAAAAAATAGCTAATCTCTCTTTAGGAGTATAATTTTTAAAAAAATTCTCTTTTCTGCCAATAACTAGATTTAATGTCTGCTCTTAGGCCCACGGGCCAAATATTTCCCAGTGTCTCCAGTTCTCTTAAAACAAGAGTACACTGTTTCTTCTTGCAAAGTATGTTCACTGGTGACAGAGAAGATAGTTTTCCTTGGCAGGAACACACAGGCCCTATTCAGGGAGCATGAATGGCCAGACAGACTTCCTGTCATCACCGCAAGTATCTGTGTGCAGCTAGACTGGGGGAGGGGGAGGGCTGGGGTCCAGGGGAGCTGTCCTATTTGGAACAGAGAAGACGTCCACGATTCAGCATTCACAGGAAATGGTGCACTTTTGGAGGCTATGAGCAGGATCACTATATACTGTATATTATATATTGCGTAAGGGCAGGTGGGACCCTGTACCTCCCTCCCATTTGAGTGACAGCTTTGCTACAGAAAAGATTTCAGCCTATGGCACAGAACGGTCTTCGGGGCAATCCCATGCTCCAGGGTTAGCTGGGACTTTGAGGGCTGGGACGTGTACGGCAGCGTATTTCCAAGAGAGCAGCACGTAAGCCTTCTCGCCCTGGACACTTACTACTTGGGAGCCGGACGGAGTCTGCTCCACCATGCTCTTGAATCTGGGCTGGCCGAGACTGTTTTGGCCAGCAGAATACACAGAAGCAGTTCTGGGCCTATTTTTTAAGACTGGCAGATTCTACTTCTTCTCTTGTGGAATTATCAGCTTCTAAGTACGAGCCCAGGCTACGCTGCCATGGGAGGACCACGAGGCGCCCCTCATGAGAGAGAAGGCACCATCTGTACATCCAGCCCCGTCAAGCCTCCTCGTGAATCTGGACACCTGCTACCTGAGTGCAACCTTGGAGACCCTGAGCAAGAACCACCCAGCAGAGCCCAGTGGGCCCCCTGAATTGGGTAGATGATCACACATGATTATGTTTAAGGCATTCGGCTCTGGGGTGGTTTGTTTTGCAGTAATAAATGCCCACATCATCAGCTCACTCAGCTTACCTCCAACAACCAGAACCCACACGTGGTGAGCCTTGCAGAACAGCACCAAGCTCAGCACGCGGGACCCCAGCATGCCCATCCTCCAGAGCTGCTGGCACAAGAGCGCAGCCCATGGCGTGGCCAGGGGGCCCGGCTTCATGAAGTCCGTGACACGAGCATAGAACACCAGGGCCCAGGACAGAGAGGACCAGGAGAGCAGGGCACTCACCCCTGTAAGGGAAGCGGAAAGACACGGTATGTGCTGAAGGTTGCAAAGCAATGGCACCACATGAAGAGTCATTCGTGGCACTGTAGTGGGTCATGTAACCTCCTATTAAAACCTGCTCCACCTCTCACTAACCAAGCATCCTGACTGGTGGCGACATCAGGGCTCTGGGTATGAATGCACGTCTGTTGTGTGCAGGAAGGAGGAAGATACGCCGGGAATTTCACTGCAGGATGCACCCGGACCACGCTCTTGCCCAGCAAATGGCCTGGGCTCTTCCTTTCTGTGCCCTTTAAGAAAAGTGTCCCAGCCCCTGGTCCTCTAAGCCCTCTGCTCCAAGCTCTGTTTATAACCAAGCACACCCTACAGGACTCTGAACGGTGTCCCATCCGAAATGTGTTAAATACTTCGCTGTTTGATCCTTATGAAGAAGGTTTAATAACAGAACTAAAAACAGAACAGCAGAGGGAGCCAGGCCCTTTGATAAAGGTAGGTGGGAGGATTGTCCAGTCCCGTATTTTAGGCATTTAACTGCAGCATATACAACTGTGGACAGCCAGCAAAGAGGGCAGAGGCGAGAAAGGAAGGGAGGGAGCGGGAGGGACGGGAGGGGAGCAAGAAGCAACGGAGAGAAAGAGAGAGAATAAGAATGTGGACGCCCACCCGGGAGAGTGGGAGCAGGAAACACACATTTGCTGGGGCCTGAGTTGCTCTGTTTCCATGCGGCTCTCGGGGTAGAACGAAGAGCCGTCCTAGGGACTGAAGATACAGGAGGAACAGATGCACTGATTTTACTGAGATGCCGTCTTCCCAAGGGGTTTTCAGAGTAATTTTGATCATGGACAATTTCTGTCTTATGGCTTGACTTCAGAACCTCAGACAGTCTGTGCTCTGCGGCGACTCACCAGGCACGATGTCTGTGAAGTCTGAGGCTAGGAAGATGTATGTCTGCAGCAGCAGGTGGGGCCCGGTCTGCAGCAGGGCCTCCAGGAGGCGGAGGGCCGACAGGTCGGCCTCCTGCAGCCACAGCTGGTCCAGATGTGGAGCCTCCCGGTCCTTCCACAGTGCGGTCCGAGCAGCCTCCCAGTGGCTAAAGAGCAAAGGGCACCGTGACATGGAGCCAGACTACGGCACCCTTTCTGTTAGAGACATGCAGCACTCTAAAGACCCCATGTCTTCACTAGAGTCACCCAGAGTCCCCAGTTAGGCTGTTGCATGTGGCTGAGAAATCACTCTGTGGGATCCATTCGATGGAAAGTCAGGATTGTGCAAAACGCAGTTGTTTTGGCTCCCCCTAGAGGCGATACTGCCAAACTGCAATTTGCAAAACTGGATTTGCTCAAAAACATGACCCTACACAGCGGGGGTTTGTGTGTGTGTGTGTGTGTGTGTGTGTGTGTGTGTGTTTGAGAACCAAATGTGCTGGTTTCAGAATGAAGAATAGATCCATTGCTTTCTATTTTAAATTTCAAAGCTTTCCTCTAAGTAAGTAGATTTCTGGCTTTTTGGGTTATTTTTAATCTCAACAACATTGCAAACCATGTGGCTTCTTATGCTTGCATAAAGCTGTAATAAAGCTTAAAGCCAAATTTGTGGCCCATCCCTAATAATTGTACATTCTGGCTTTATCCTGTTTTCTGACATTTTGTCCCTTTCCCTGGCTCTTCTCACTTCTCTTTTTTTCTGTCTTTTAAAATTATGTGTATTTTTTTAGTCACCTTAACTTTTTACTGAAAATAAGAACAGATACATGACTAGTTTTTACCAATTTCTAATTTCCATGTCTCTCTCCACTTATCCCTATTAGTTCTTTAATATATATCAGATTATTCCAATTAGTTTTTAAATATACGAATCACGGAATATAGGAATCACGGCATCACCGAAGAAGTTTCTCGAGCTCATGGGGAAGACAAACCTGTACTTCCACTGTGAACACCTGGGGAAGGCAAGGAGGGATTACATGGGGCGGGGACGTCCCTACAGAGTCTCAGAAGGCAGATTTATCTGACGGTTCCTCAGGAAGCTCCTCCAAGTTACTGGCTCACCTCTCTTTTTGAGCTCCCGAACGTTTGCTTGCGGTAGCCGACTCACTTTTTCAATGGGCTGTCTGTCCTCCAGGTCTCCTACTTTCTGACTGCTGTAGTCAAAGCCACAGCTTTTACAGACTTACAACAGGACTGGGTGACCAGGGCAGGGAACGGAAATGGCAGCTCGCACGCAGGGGGGCCTCTAATCCTACAAGTCCGACGACAAGACCCTTCTCTGCTGTCTCCCCGGTAGCCGGGGTCCTGTCTTTTCAGAGGAAGGGCACTGCTTGCACACAGAGTCCCAGTTTCGGCAAAATGGCTGCAGCTGCATGTGACTTTGCTGCCGTTGGAGATTCAGGCTCCAACTCTGGGGGCCCAGGGAGCCTGGAAGTGATTGCTTGGTCTTTTTTCAGAAGAGATGCTACTCTGAGATTCTGAGATTCTCCTCATGGGGCTCAGACCTCAGGCTCATTTCAGCACCTCCAGAGAAAGCCTTGCAAGTATCATGAAGGCATAAACCCCAGAACACAGAGCAGCGTCTGGCAACGACTCCTCTAACAGTCTTCCAAACCGCGGGGGTCTACGATTTAATAACCACTGGAGCTGCAGGGCTTCATTGATCTGATCCCCAAATTTTTCTCCCTTTAAAAAATTCCTATCAACCCTAAGGGGTCATGATGTTGCTCAGAGCTGAAATGTGCCGTTGGTGTCAACTCACTGCCACGTCTCTTCTGACAGCTTCCTGTGTCCAGATACTCCAAGTGAAAATGAGCCCTCACCTGCAGAGGTGGCCTGGGGACCATAGGTCAGCCTGCCAGGCCCCAGACCCATCCCTGAATGCTTCTTTATGGAAAAGAACTGTGCCCTGGCTTCCAAATGATTCCTTCTTGCAACAAAAGCCTGACACAAATGTCACCTGGCTGGCTTCAGTGTCCAGTCTGTAGCAGGAGGTGCAGCAGCGAGCAGGTGTGTAACTGGAACTGCCTTAAGCAAGTGGCACTAAAGGCTGGACCAATGAATGGAAATAGTAAATCAGAATTGGACTGAAGAAAAAGGTTTTGTAAGGTCACAGCTGCATCCAGAAAAAGCCCCCTGGTTAAGAGATTCTCAAGGAAGCGCAGGCTGGATAAAGGGATGCCAATATCAGAGAGGGGGTCTGAGAACCTTCTTCCAGTCCCGAACTTTCAGGACCTTGAGGATGGACCTCCCAGGGGCAGAAGACCCTCCCAGCCCACACACGCTCTCATGCTCCTGAGGTGAAAGGAGGCCGCTGTCCTTACCGCCTCCAGACGCCAAGCTGCAGGAGGTGCAGCAGCAGCAGCGAGCAGCGCCCTGGACGCCCATCTGCCCGGAACCACAGGTAGCTCAGGCCCTGCACCAGGAAGCCGGGCAGGAAGAGAGAAAGTGCCAGCCACCCCCACAGCAGCCGTCCTGTGGTGAAGCAGTAAACCACTGCGTAGACGCCTAGGGAGAGAGTGGCGAGCTGGTTATTGGAAGGATGGTGTGAGACTGGGTAACTGCTCTGTAAACGTTTTTAAATTTTCTGTATGTCCGATGTTTTTGACATCTTAAAAACCTTCCTGGCTGGGGAGACGCTGCACCTCCCAGGGCTAGCTAATTCTTTAAGGTAGCAAAGGGCCCAGCAGGAGCACACCTTTAGTGTGCAAACTAATCCACCCCAGCCACACCTCCTGCCCCTGGCCGGCATCCCCAGGAGGCTCTGCCTTGCACGTCCCACCACCAGGTGTCGGGCAGCTGGGGACCACCCTTACGGCCCAAAGTCCGCTGGAATTACCGTGTTTCCCCCCAAATAAGACAGGGTCTTATATTTATTTTTCCTCAAGAAGACATCCTAGGGTTTATTTTTAGGGGATGTGTTATCTTTTTTAAGTACGGTACAACAATATACATTTATTTAAATATAGTTAAGTCATCTTCTTCTGGAACATCATCATCACTCTACAAATCCTGAATTCCATCCTGAATTTCTTGTGACTCTATTTCCTTTAGAACCATTAGCTCCAATCTCTCGTGTGAAGCAGTAGAGCTCTCACGGGGCAGATGAGAAGGGCTGCTCGTCTTCTTTCCCGCTCCGCAGCGACACGCATGGGTTGTGCAGATGGGCTGCGTAGCCACGCCCAGCACTAGGGCTTATTTTCGGGGTGGGGCTTCTATTGCGCAAATGCTTAGAAATCCTGCTAGGGCTTATTTTATGGATAGGTCTTATTTTAGGAGAAACACGGTATTAAAACTGGCCAGTTCTCAACTATTCACCCTGTGCTGCCTCTTTCTGAGGAAACCCCAGCAATGGCTCGTGCCTTACCTTCCTGCCTTCTGCCTCCTGACCTCCCTAGTGTCTTTCCTGTGTGGCCCTGCGTGGCGCCCTGCCTCCTGTCCTGAGACCTGTGGGGCTGACAGGCTCTGCTTTCCTGAGCCTCTCCTGAGTCTCCTTTTGTGACCACATCTGACTGACCAAAGCATTAAAATGAAAACGAAACAATAGTCACCAACCAAGTCCCCGCTGCCAGCAAGACTCTGGGCTCTATCCAGCCCAGGGCCCGAAGAGCAGCAGGCAATGGAGACAGGTGCGAGTTGAAACAGCGCCCAGGCTTGCCAGAGTGCTCAGACCAGACACCCCTTGGCTGCCTTTCACATGAGGAAACTCACTTAGTCCCCCCCCCCGCCCCCAACAATTCCGTGGTGGTGCCACCCACTCCTGAGGACTGTATGCGGTGACAACGCAGGCGGGTGCGCTGGCAGACGCGGTATAGGCACTCTGTCCCAAGACTCTTAGGTGGGTTTTCCAGCAGAGATGTCAGTGGACTCATGTGCACAGGCTGTGCCGCCCTGAGGAGCACCTGCGAACCCTGCAGCTCTGGGGAAAGGGGGTCAGGGCTCAGGCAGCCCATTCTTGGTCCCTAGGCTCTGTCCAGCGCTCTAGCGTCCCTGAGCGTCCTGCGACACACCTGACCCACCAGGGTCTCCGGGGAGGAAAAAGCTTTCGGAGAAGTCACCGCCCTGCCGGGCAGGAGATGCTGGGGCCCGGGCCGTCCTGGGCAGGGAGAGAAGGGGAGGACGCATCTGCGCGACCATCCGGGGTGGGTGCCTCGACACCCGGGGGTCCTGTCTAGACTCAGCCCCTCCCGGCTGGAGCGCCGGAGCCGGCCACGCTTTGGGACCGACGTCACGCCGGCTCCTCCCCGTGCGCGGCTCGCCGGCGCGCCTTGGGCACAGCGGGTGCAAGCGACGAGTGAAGGTCGGGCCGGCGCCCGCCGGTCTCCGAGGGCGTGCGGAGGAGCGCGCGGGGCATTTCGAGGATCTAGATATTGGAGCCTCATTAAGGTCCTCTCTCCTTCCCCAGGGACCCCGCCCAGGAAGACACGCCCCTCCCCAGGGAGCCCGGCGGAAGTGGGCGGAGACACCGCTCCGGCACCTAAAGAGTTACAGGTTCAAACGACAACGGCGCGAACAGCGGGGCCATCTTGCTGCGTCTGGGCCGGCCGCGTCCTAAACCCCGAGGCCGCGTGTGCGCGGATCCCTGGCCCCTGCTCCCGCCACGCCACCCCTCCTGCCAGCCGCGGAGTCCCTTGGGCGTCCAGGGGCGGGGGGGAGACTAGGGGCGCAGCCAGAACCGCATTCAGCGCATCCCGCAGCCACGACACTTTGCAACACTCCCGCTGGAGGGAGGAACTCCCTGGAGGGAGGGGCGGGGTACTCGACCCTGGCTCCGCGGGGGGGGAGGGGCGGGTGTTGTAGTGCATTCGCAGTGGGGAGCCATGCACCTCCTGGGATCGTGCAGGGGTGGAGGAAGCCACATACCAGCTGGGGAACCATGCAGGGGTGGGGCATCCGCGGTGGCATCGTGCACCCGTTGGGGGGAGCCATGCATCCACGAGGGATCGTGCAGGGATGGGGGGAAGTCACGCATCCGCGAGGGTCATGCATCCGTGGGCATCCGCCGGACACTGGGTGGGCGCGCGGGGTGGGAGGGTTGGGGGTGGACGGCCCGCGTCCAGCCTCTGGCGGCGCCGCACTCACGCGCGCTCTGCTCGGCCGCCTGCAGCGGGGCCGAGAGCCCCAGAAGCCCCGCGTGCATCCTCCGCGCCGGCCGCCGCCTGCGCCCGCCCCTTCCCCTGCAGGCGCCCCGCGTCGGGGAGGCTTCCGGCCGGAGACCCGACGGCGGGGGGCATTGCGGCTGAGCCGGCCGCGCGTGTCCGGTTCTGGTTTATCCAAGTTGCTCGCAGGGAATGGAGCCTGAAGATCGCTGGCAAAAGAGACGTAACTGGAGCTTTCCAAAGGGTCAGTGTCTCTGGCTCCTGGGGCGGTAGGGGGTGTGGTGTGGGGGAGGGAGTCCCGCTCAGGTCGGGCCCCTAATATGGGCAGGAACTGTTCCCGCCTCTGGGGCGGCGGAAAACAGGCCTGGTCAACCGCTAGTCAGAGTGTGCATCTATCTGTGTGCAGTTGGATTAGAAGCTTTAATTGGGTGTTTTTGAAATTTTGCCGTTACGTGGCCAGAAAAAAACCTTCTCTTGGGAGATGCATATTTATATATGCATGAAATGCATATAATAATGTATGAAATAATGTATGAAATGTATGGAAAATTATTCTGATATTTGTTAAAACGGTCACGAAGACTTCTTGCAGGACCATGGCCGCAGCTGCAGGGACCACTGCTAGTGGGGTTTTGCTGTGTGTGTGTGTGTGTGTGTGTGTGTGTGTGTAGATTGGGCTCAACTCCCAATACAACAAGGAAAGAACAGGGTTACAGCCCAGGCGTGGGGTGGGGTAACTGAGGATAGCAAATTTCTAGGGGGAGACATGACAGGAGAGGAATTCTGTCTCACCTGGCCAAGGTGATCAAACATCACCCCAGGGTGGTGGGTGAGGAATTTTTTCAGATACTCAGGGTGACACCCTGTGGGGAGTTCTGGTTTAACCACTTCAGTGCGAGGCTCACCAGCCGGGAAGCCTCGCCCACAGCGGGAAGCCTCGCCCACAGCGGCACTCACAGTCCGCCCGGTGGTCTGTGCTGTGCATTGACAACGAGTCTGTTCTGCTCTTGTGTGATGAGGAAAGCTTGAAAGCCCGGAAAGCTTGTTTTACTTTACAGGCAGCTTTGCTTGTCATGTAAATGTCAGAATAAGTAACATATACATATATGTTTTCATTACGTTATTTTTAAATGTTCACAATGTTATTTTGATAAATGAAAAATTAGAAAAGTCATGTCACGGCTGTCGGCTAGAGTCACTGTGCGCGTCCATCTGTGGCTGTCCACTACAGTCGACGCTGGTCCCGAAGTGGTTAAGGAGCTGGTTTATGTAATTGCTGCTGTTAGCCCTTATGCCTAAATGCAGAGAGTGGCCCAGCCACTGAAGCTCTACATTTGGCAGATCTCGTGCCAAATGATGAATTTGCTGAAAATGGACTCATCAAATGTCCAGACTGGTGAATAAAGGAGTTTTCAGCACTTTTAGTGCCCTGTGTCATCACCATGTTATTTTTGCTGCTGTGTTTTGTCACAAACACCTGGTACATAGTTCCAATCCAGGCATATCCCCAGCGCCCAGTGTTCTGGTGAGTATGAGGTTGCTCTTACGTGAAGTTTGTCACCTGTATTTGTGCAGGTTGATGCCTGCCGGGGCCGCTACTGTATCCCCTGATCTTTTTGTTTTTTGAGACAGAGTCTCGCTTTGTTGCCCAGGCTAGAGTGAGTGCCCTGGCGTCAGCCTAGCTCACAGCAACCTCAATCTCCTGGGCTCAAGCAAGCCTCCTGCCTCAGCCTCCCGAGTAGCTGGGACTACAGGCATGCACCACCATGCCCCACTAATTTTTCTATATATATTCGTTGGTCAATTAATTTCTTTCTATTTATAGTAGAGACGGGGTCTTGCTCTTGCTCAGGCTGGTTTCGAACTCCTGACCTCGAGCAATCCGCCCACCTTGGCCTCCCAGAGTGCTAGGATTACAGGCGTGAGCCACTGAGCCCAGTGGTCCCCTGATCTTGCTGTAGCGCCTGAACCTGCCTCCCCGCCCCACCCCAGCCCCAGAGTTAGGCTTTGCCCTCTGCATTCCCAGGCCTGGTCCTTCCCTGCTGGTCCTTCTCCCTACCCTTCCGCACCCCCGCTCCCCTGCACCATGTCTTCCTCGTGCCCCTTTGCAGGTCCAAAGGATCCAGCGATTTTTATCAGGCGCAATTGAAAGTGGTGGGACGATTGGTCGTTGGGAAAAATGTATTCAGTGAGTCGGTTTTTGGAAAATTCGGTAATGGAGAACTGGCCATTCAGAGATTTGGTTAGGAGCTGTGGAGAAAAGACGCAGGGCCAGAAAGGGGCTCTGGGGCATGGGAGCACCAGGTTATCCTTATGGCCACTAGATGGCGCCCCAAGAAGGTAAACATCAGAACCGGAAGACACTGTAGGTGGCTCTCCACTAAACCTGCGAAGCGCTGCTGCCTGAACCCCAAGGGTTTTGAGTTAAAAAGTGAAATGCAGGTGCTTAGCAGAAACTGCAGCGCGAGTTAATGGGTGGAATCTGACCTAGGACTCCCTCATTGAAAAAGGTGGTGTCCACAAAGGTGGTGAAAGAGGAGGTTTACCTGCAACAGTCACTTGTGAAGCTTCTCTGAGCCCCTGTAGCCTCAGAGGGACAGTGGCCCAAGGGTGGCACAAGGGGCCTCAGCACGCCCTCCTGTGTAGTGTCCAGCTTGTGTGGCTTTTCTCGGCCAACTGGGAACAGAGCCGTTCATTGGCAAATATAGAGAAAAAGAATGGTTTTTTAGAGCTTCACAGAAAAACACAGGAATGATTGAGTTTTGTTGAATAGGTTTAGAATTCAAATATTCTAAGAGGTTAACTTTCAAAGTTGTCTTTCAGGACAGAAGCAGGAAAGCTTAAGGAGGCACCGTGTATATGTGCATTTCTGCTAATCCGAAATGTCAGCTCTCCCGGGGCTGAGAATGCCAATGGTCCCGGTGCTTGTTTGCTCAGGGAAAATTCATTACTAAGGATTTATGACCCTGTGGGTTATAGGACTTTTATTAGGATCCTCTACAATTGTTTTCTCTGTTGTGACAAATGCCCAATCATGGTGTTGCCTATAAACATGGAAAGAATAATCAGTGCTGAAAAGACCAAAGTCTAACATTCTTACCTTTCTTTTCTTTCCTTCCTTCCTTCCTTCCTTCCTTCCTTCCTTCCTTCCTTCCTTCCTTCCTTCCTTCCTTCCTTCCTTCCTTCCTTCCTTCCTTCCTTCCTTCCTTCCTTCCTTCCTTCTCTCTTTTCTTCCTTTCTTCCTCCCTCTTTCTCCCCCCTTCTCTTTGTTTCTCTCTTTCTTTTCTTTCCTTCTTTATTCTCTTTGCTTTTCTCTCTCTCTTTTTTCCCCTGTGAAATGGTTTGAGTGTCTTCTTGTTACATGTTGTAACACTTTAATTAACAACATCTAATTTTCAATGTCATGTTACTCCAAACTACTTCATTTAGCCTTTTCTCTCAGGTTCCCCTTTGAATGCATTACCACCAACTGTCATGTTTTTTAGCGAGTTTGGCACTTGCTGTTTTTGTCACCCATCCCCCTCCTCTTCTCTCCCTGTGGGGGGTGCAAACACTCAAGGTGTCCTTTCCCCCTCTCTCTGTAAGACTGGACACGCCATTCCCAGACCTCTCTAAATCAGGCTCAGGTGTGGCCTGAGAGTTGCTGTGTGGAGCGTGGGTTTTGCTGGGGCAGAGGGAGGAGCAGGGAAGGAGGGGCTGAGGGCAGGGTGCCGTGGAGGTGTGGGGGTCTAAACACCCACTGCCTGCATTCGAAAATCTGTAAGTTTCTGTGATGGTCACGGTGAGAGTGGCTGGACTTAGACCATCTACTGTTTTTCTACTGTGTTTCCCCAAAAATAAGACAGGGTCTTATATATTTTTTTTCCTCAAGAAGACACCCTAGGGCTTATTTTCAGGGGATGTGTTATTTTTTTTAAGCACAGTACAACAATCTACATTTGTTCACATATAGTTAAGTCGTCTTCTTCTGGAACATCATCATCACTCTCCAAACCCCGAATTCCATCC
This sequence comes from Microcebus murinus, assembly GCF_040939455.1. NCBI lineage: Eukaryota > Metazoa > Chordata > Mammalia > Primates > Cheirogaleidae > Microcebus > Microcebus murinus. The sequence goes on along the minus strand of NC_134127.1, from coordinate 26,450,282 downwards.
TGAATTTCTTGCGACTCTATTTCCTTTAGAACCATCGGCCCCAATCTCTCCTGTGGAGCACTAGAGCTCTCACGGGGCAGATGAGAAGGGCTGCTCGTCTTCTTTACCGCCCTGCAACGAAACGCATGGGTTGTGCAGATGCGCTGCGTAGCCACGCCCAGCACTAGGGCTTAATTTTGGGGTGGGGCTTCTATTGGGCAAATGCTTAGAAATCCTGCTAGGGCTTATTTTATGGGTAGGTCTTATTTTCGGGGAAACACAGTAGTTGGCATGTCACCCTGCCTCTCGTTACAAGGCCACCTCTTGGGTGAGATGATGAGAAGATATGTAAGTTGAGGGGCATTGCCTCTGGTGGGGGTGATGTGGGACAGGCTGGGGCTGAACCAATGCCCCAAGCAGTGACGGTGGCGCGAGGAAGCTCTGCCTGGCCCTTTGGAGAAGCAGCACCTGCAGGCTGTGCGGGGCAGACTTCCGAGAAGCATTGAAAAGCAACCTGGTGGAGCAGCAACCTTGCCAGCCTGAGAGGGGTGGCCCACCTGGGGGAGCAACTGTTCTGCACCCCCATGCCAAGGAGGACTAAGTCTGAGGCAGACAGAGAAGTGAGTAATCATTCCTGGTGTCCCACAGCTCAGGTCTAGGAGAGCTGTGACTAGGACATGAGCTTGAAGTTAAAAATAGACAACCCTACCCCTAAGGAACCAGAGGAAGATTCTCTAACAACGGACAGTTGGTAAAGAGTTATGGGCTTGGACCAAGAACCTACCATTAGCAGTTTTTGGAAGAAGAAACCGTGTCAGGTCTGTGACCTGCTGAGTTGTATCAGTTGTAGCTGAGTGTGGTCTCATAAACATTATATGGCTTAATTACCATGTTTGCCATGATGTAAAGGGAGGAAAATAATGGCATGAGAGTTTTAAGCCCTTGTCCCAGAAGCCACACTGGTGAGTGATGGAACAGGGACATGCACCCAGATGTCCCTTGCTCTGGCCACTCTGGTCGATTTCTTGGCGATTCCAGCTTCAACCGTGATGGTCCTTTCTGCTCTCAGTCTCCTGGGTTTCTAGCAGCACCTGACTTCTGTCTTTGTGCGCATGTGCTCTGATTCACCCCTGAGTCAGGCTGTGCCACCGTCGGAGGCTCTTCAGTCCACAGAAGCATAAAAACCAGCTTGTGAGTGACAAGACCAGATGGAGGCAGTGGAGGAGATGGTGTGTGGACAGGCCGGTCAGGCTCTTTACCATCGACTGTCTGGACGGGATGACTTAGGTGAGGCTTCCAACAGCTGCACCTCCAAGAACAGCTGCTCCTACTTAGCATGGGGAGGCAGCTGCCACTCGCTTCAGGAATGGGGCTGGGTGATAGTGACCCACGAATTATCTCATTCAAACCTCACACGAGCCTGGGGGTGAATTTATTCTACTCACTTCTATGTAATTGTGAATGCCAAGGGTCAGAGAAGTCAAGCAGCTTGTCCAAAGGGCCAGGGCTGTCTGACTTAAAAATCAGCCTGCACTGTAATCCTAGCACTCTGGGAGGCCGAGGCAGGTGGATTGCTCAACGTCAGGAGTTTGAAACCAGCCTGAGCAAGAGCAAGACCCCGTCTTTACTTAAAAAATAGAAAGAAATTAATTGGCCAACTAAAAATATATGGAAAAAATTAGCCGGGCATGGTGGTGCATGCCTGTAGTCCCAGCTACTCGGGAGGCTGAGGCAGGAGGATTGCTTGAAACCAGGAGTTTGAGGTTACTATGAGCTAGGCTGATGCCACGGCACTCTAGCCCTGGCAACAGAGTGAGACTCTGTCTTAAAAAAAATAAAATCAGCCTGTGGTCCCCTACGCCACCCAGATTTTGAGGTGACCTACATTGGTGCTATGTCGTAGACACAGAGACGAGAGATTCTGCAATAGCAGGTGGGAGGAAGTCTAAGGGGAGGTGGACTCACGCGGTGTAAGGAGATGAGGAAAGCAGCTGATGTGGACTGAGGACATGATGGACCTGGCACTTCTGCGAAGCCGGAGGCAGGAACCCTCTGGGGTGAGAATGTGGTGCCGTGGCGGCCACCCGCATGACTGCTGTCCCTGGGACGGGACGTATCTAAGCACCCTCTACCCTGGTTTCTACAGAGCAGAGTCGCCGGGCGGGTTATTACACTATTGTCTCTCAGCCCCAACCTCCTCCTCAGTGCCTGCTTTCTGCTGTCGGCCTGCCCTGGGCAGCCTTGCTGTGCCCACAGGGCACCTCAGAAACGATGTGAGGCTGGAGGGAGCCCGGCTGCGCCCTGAGTTTCCCCCTTACATTAGCATGGGCCTGCCCTGCCTGTTTCTCCACCGACAGCAGCAATTTCTTCTTTTAGCATAAAGTGAATCTGTTTTTGCAGATTTTTTTTTAATTTCAAAATTTTAAGGGGGTACAACTGTTTTAGATTACATGGATTGTTGTAATGCTGGAGTCCTGGCTACAGGTGTGCCCATCACCCAAATAGTGTTCATAGTACCCATTAGGTTGGTTTATTCTCCTCCTCTCCCCTACCCCCCCCAGTTGCTTTACACTGAGTTTTGCTTCCCTCTGTGCACATGAGTGCTCAACAGTTAGTTCTGATTTAATAGCGAGTACATGTGGTATTTGCTTTTCAATTCTTGAGATACTTCCCTTAGGAGAATGGTCTCCAGTTCCATTGAGATTGTTGCAAAATGTATTAATTCATCTTTTCTTAATGGTTGAGTAGGACTCCATGGTACACATATACCATATTTTCTTAATTCACTCATGAATTGATGGACATTTGGGTTGATCCCACATCTTTGCAATTGGGAATTGTGCTGCAGTAAACATTTGAGTTCATGTGTCTTTGATAAAGTGATTGTTTTCCTTTGGGTAAATACCCAGTAGTGGCATTGCTGGATTAAATGGTAGATCTACTTTTAGTTCTTTAAGGAATCCCCAAACTGTTTTCCATAGAGGTTTTGCTAATTTGCAGTCCCACCAACAATGTATAAGCTTTCCTTTCTTTATGCATCCATGCTAGTATCTACTGTTTTTAGACTTTTTAATAAATGCCATTCTATCTGGGGTAAGATGATATCTCATCATGGTTTTAACTTGCATTTTCCTGATGATTAGTGATGTTGAGCATTTTTTCCTATATATATTGGCCATTTGTCATTCTTTTTATGAGAAGCTTCTGTTCATGTCTTTTTCCCACTTTTTATTAGGGTTGTTTGTTGCTTTTCTTGCTGATTTGGTTGAGTTCTTTGTAAATTCTGGTCATTAGCCTAAGTAGGCTTCATCCCAGGGATGGTTCAGCATACATAAATCAATAAATGGGATTCACTACATAAACAAAAGCAAAAACAAAGTCCATATGATCATCTCAATAGATGCTGAAAAGGCATTTGACAAAATATCTTTGTGATAAAAACTCTCAACAAATGAGGCATAGAAGGCACATATCTCAGAATTATAAAAACCATATCTTTAGGAAACCCACAGCCAACATCATACTGAACGGGGAAAAGTTGAAAGCATTCTCCTGAAGAACTGGAACAAGACAAGGATGCCCACTGTCACCACTCCTATTCAACATAGTGCTGGAAGTCCTAGCAAGAGCAGTCAGGCAAGAGAAGAACATTAAGGTATCCAAATTGGGAAAGAGGAAGTCAAACTATCGTTTTTCACTGACAATATGATCTTGTATCTAGCAAACCCAAAAGATTCCACCAGTAGTCTCCTGGAATTGATAAATAAATCCAACAAAGTCTCAGAATACAAAGTCAATGTATATAAATCAGTAGCATTTCTATATAATAATCAGAGTCAAGTCAAGAGTCAAATCAAAGACTTAATGCTATTCACAGTAGCTGCAAAGTACATAAAGTACCTAGGAATATACTTAGTCAAGGAGGTGAATGATCTGTAGAAGAAGAACTATGAAACTCTGAGGAAATAAATCATGCAGGAGACAAACATGGAAAAAAACATATCATGGTCGTAGATAGGTAAAATCAACATTGTTAAAATGTCCATACTGCCCAAAGTGATTTATAAATTGAATGCAATCCCCATCAAGTTACCAAACTCATGCTTCACAGATCTAGAAAAAATAATCCTGTGCTTTGTTTGGAACCAGAAAAGAGCCTGAATAGCCAGAGCAATCTTAAGCAAAAAGAACAAAATGGGAGGTATTCACAGTACCTGGCTGCAGTCTATACCAAAACAGCATGGTATTGGTACAGAAAAAGAAACATAGATCAATGGAACAGAACACAGAACCCACACATGAAACCATCTACTTAAACCAACTGATTTTTGACAAAGCAGAGAACAACATATGATGGGGAAAAGAAGTCCTATTCAATAAATGTTGCTGGGAAAACTGGATAGCCACATGTAGAAGAATGAAACAGGACTCCTACCTCTTACCACTCACAAAAGTTATTTCAAGATGGATAAAAAACTTAAACCTAAGTCATGAAAGCATAAAAATTCTAGTGGAAAATGTAGGAAAAACTCTTCTAGATATCAGCCTATAATTTACACCTAGGAGGTAGATTTGCTAAATTCACTCCATTTGGATCACTGTCAGCATGCATGCAAAGTCTGCTGCGAGTAGGGCTCTACCAGACCTCAGGGCACAGAGAGCTCTGAGACGCTGCTAGGCTGCTCACCAGAGATGGGATGGGGCCTGCTGTGAGAGGCAGTGGGAGGTGCAGGTGCATGTGCAAATAGAGAATGCTCAGGTGGTTTTGGTGGCTCAAGGGGAGAATTGTGAACCTAAAATAAAAGGGTAAAAATCTAGTGTAAAGAGAGCCATTCAGGCACAAAAGTGGAGGATGGGCCTTTCTGGGAAGCATCCATTCTAAAGAATGAAAGTCAGTTGCGAAGTGCAGATGTTGGGCATTGCTTATATAAGCAAAGTGCAGGAAACTTTAACAGAATTCCAGCATCTTTCTATGTAATGTTCAATGAGTAGTCACAAAGATCTGATTAGTGTAGGCGGTTCTTTTCTTTTGGGATCGGTGTGTCTCACACGCCACGCTGCAGATGTGACTGTCTTGGGTCCCTGGTCAGGGCACCCTCTGTTCTGAGTTGGGTACAGGACAGTGATGGAGGGAGTTAATCTGTAACAAAGAGCCATGATTGGGAGGGGGAGGTCTGGTCTCTGGCCTCTGTTAGTCTTCACAGAACGAGAACAAAGACGAAGAGAGTGAAGCCATAATCTAAGAAGCAGAAGTTACAACTGCGTGTTCTGTGACTCAGATCTGTCACATTCTCTCTCAGGGCTTAAAGTGTTTTGGGATTCCAAAAACTTTCAAATTTTGTTTGTTTTCACAAATGCAAACAGATATTTGACTCTCTGGGCTAGGAAATGTCCAGCAATGCCTGGCACATACATTTTAGAGGACTCTGTAAAACTCAGGGAGGAATAATGCCCAGAAGAGTTTCAGGGACGCAGGTGAGGGACAGGCAGCCGTGCCCTGCGCGGGAGGAGAGTGAGAGCTGGATCGCCGCTGGGGAAAGCCCGAGTGGGAGGGGCTCTTACCGCAGAGTTACCCAGGAGGGAAGCAGGCGGAAGGGATGTGAGGTTTACTGAATTTAAAACATCAGGAGAAAGTGGAGCTTTGCCCAGGCTGGGTGCACAGGGCGTCACAGTGATCATCCCTCCATCCCTGTGGCCGCTGCCCAGAACACATGGTGGGGAGACTGAGTTAAGGGGAGGAGATCGGCACATTCAGGCAGGGGTATTAGCCGGCATGTCAAAGCCAGGTAGGAGGCCAGCGTCTTCACAGTTGCCGCATGTTTCCAAACCAAGTCTGTCATGCCCAGTAAGGTAGAGAGACGGCCCTGCCAGGTGTGGGGCTGGGAAGGGCAGGGCTGCCGTGGACACTGAGGGCAAGTGGCTCCACCCAGGTGTCTTTGCAGTCCCTGTTGGATGAGTTGTGGTTGTTATTTGTGGAAAAAGTATCAGTCAGGTCAGCCCTGACTTACCCAGGGAAGAAATGATTCCAGCAAGTGTCCCCATGTGTTTACATGGCTTTTAGGAAACAGCAACACAAAACTAAACCACAACAAACAGAAGCAGAAACCATCGAAGTAAAACCCTTTATTTGCCTCCGGTGGGCATCTAGTCTCCAGGGGGAGAGTGAGTCCCTGGGAGCGGGTTGGGGTGCTGCTGACACCACCCTGCCTGCCTGGTTGGAGGGACCCGGTGAGCTGGAGAGAGGCCTGTGTGGGCTTGTCTTCCTGGGGGCGGTGGTAGGAGCAAGTGCTGTTCCTGGGGGCTGTGCTGAGGCCCCCTGGCTGTGGGGCGTGCTCAGGACTGGGCCCGGCTCAGACAGCAGGGGAGCGCGGGAGACCCAGGGAAGGGGGAGACTGGGCGGAGGAGAGTCTGTTCCCAGCCTTGCTGTGGGTCCCTGCTTCCGCCTGCACCTGGGGGAGCTTGCGGCAGCGCCTGTCTCCCATCCTGTCATAGGAGTGTCCTCGTTCTCTTCAGCTTCCTGTAGGCAGTGACCACTAGAGTGGCCCCCAGGTGAGCTCACTAAGGCAATGCGCACCAGCAAGTCGAGCCCTGGGTGGGCCCCTGAGGGGAAGGTCAGGCTGGACGTGTCAGGGAAGACCAGCGTGCACTCACAGGGACTGCACTAACAGACGGGTGAGGTCCACTCTGTGTGCAGGGGCTTGGGGCCATGGGTCTGCATGTGATTGGGTAAAGCATTCCATACTGTTCATCCATCACCAAGGAGTCTTCATTCAGGTGGGCAAGTTGCTGTCTATGGGGCCACTCTGAGCTCTCGGTCGTTGTTCGGTTTCGCGTGGTTGGAAGCAGTTGAGTTGATTCCTATGCTCAGATTCCATACATTTTGGGGATGGGCTGCTCTAACTGAAAACTCTTCCCTTGACCTTTCCCAGGGATCTCAGGGACTCAGTGGCCTTTCCTTAGATCGGCCGCGTCTGTGCACAGCATCTCCCAAGGCTGTTCCAGGAAACCGTGGAATGTCAAGGACTACCGTTTCTCCCTTAGGAAAGGGGGATTTCTGTGGCCCACCTCCTACCTAAAGCCAGGTGGATTCAACTGAGTGGAGGAGGGGACTTCAGGCTGCCCCATGGTGTTTGGGCATAGCTCTGTGCAGTCACGGAGGAGGGTCATGGTGGGGGAGAAGGAGCCACCCAGGGAAGAGAGGCAGTAGCTGGAATCAAAATAGTATGTACCCGGTGGGTGCAGTTCTGAAGGAAAGGTGTGTACGTGCAGCCAGGATTGGAGGTGTTGGGAAAATCAGGCCAACCTAGCCTTGATTGGAAGGGTAGAATTTTGAGCAATTTTTGTTTCATTACTGTTTTGTACTTTGGATGATTGTGACAAGAGAATATTTTTTTCTACTCATGTTTGTGGATTCTCAGGCTTTGGAGTGGTGGTGGTAAAAGATTCTTGATCAAAATGTCCATGGGACAAGAACCTAGTAATTCAGCTCTTGGTTTTGTCTAGAGCAGAACACAGGTGCACTCAACTAAAAGCTCACTACATTTCTTTAAAAACCTGTTGTCTTCTAAGGTTTTCGATTTCTAATAATGAAGCCCTGGGTGGCTTTTGTTCATAAACTATGATCAGTCTGTGATCTAACAGAGGAAATACATGCAGGGGGAGATATAGGTTTCTCTCCCAAGCCTTCATACTATTATGATTTAAGAAGTTACCACTGTCTGTCAATATTTTTGTATATGTCATGTATTTTCAAAAGAAAGTAGGAAAGTAGGCATGAAAAAATGTATGTAAATTGGGAGTTGACTTGAAACGTTAATTTCCACGCAAGTTCTTAATTTCAACTTTGGACAGAATCAGCTCTCTTCTGTAAACCGAAAGTTGGAAAACTATGACGCTTGGTCAAATCTGTCTCACCGCCTGATCTTGTGAATACGGTTTTATTGAAACACAGCCGTTCCCACTCACTTCTGATGTGTCTACGCTTTCACTCCACAGTGGCGACGTTGAGTGGTTGTGGCGGATGCTACGTGACCTGCGAAATTGATGGCATTTGTTATCTGATCCCTTGGAGAGGATGTCTGCTGGCCCGTGTGCTGCCAAACCATTGCGGTCACTGCTCAACGCCGTGGGGTGACCACTGGGGCGGCTCAGGTCTAATCCCCTCTGAGTCATTAACAAAAATGTCATCAGGGTCGATTGATGCAGGGAGACTGTTTCACACAGGATCCAAACAAGGTCTCTCTTCTTCCTTTTTCTGTGACAGTACTCCTTTTTCCTCATGCCAGTGGTTTCTTAGAGAAACTAGGTCATTTTTCTTGTGGGATGTTTTTACGCCTGGCTTTGACCGATTGCTTCCTCATGCTGTTGTTTCCTTTGTTCCTCTGACCCTTGTTTTTTCTCTAAATTAGTAGTTATGGGCCCGGCGGCGTGGTGGCTCATTCCCAGCACTCTGGGAGGCCAAGGCAGGAGGATCTCTCAAGGTAAGGAGTTAAAACCAGCCAGAGCAAGAGCGAGACTCCCTCTCTACTAAAAAAATAGAAAGAAATTAATTGGCCAACTAAAAATATATGGAAAAAATTAGCTGGGCATGGTGGCGCATGCCTGTAGTCCCAGCTACTCGGGAGCTTGAGGAAGGAGGATTGCTTGAAACCAGGAGTCTGAGGTTGCTGTGAGCTAGGCTGACACCATGGCACTCTCTCTAGCCCGGGCAACAGAGTGAGACTCTGTCTAAAAAAAAAAAAATTAGTAGTTATGTCTATAAACCCAATGAGTGTCAGGTTTGATGTCTTTGGCAGGAATATTCCACAGGTGCTGTTGTGTACTTCCTATTACATCAGCACAGGAGGCCAGCGAGTGTCTGGTGGTCTCAGCTTTGGGGAGGGCAAGACTGATCAATCACTGAGGGTAGCCGGTGTCAGCCTCACCCCTCTAATTTCAAGTTCCCTGCGAAGCTCCTCACCAAATGGTTCTAAAACAATCCGTGAATGATTGCTTTAGATCTGTGAATTCATTCGGGGGTCACAAAATGGTGCTTTTGTCACGCCAGCATCCCTTCTTCATTTATTAGCTGAGAATTTTCTGTAAAGAAGATATTCCCTTCATTTCACTATTGTTTACACTAACATACAGACTGTACTGGAAATGAAAAGAGAAGATGCTTGATCTTTCCTTCTGCTTTCCAACGTCCACAGTGATAAGTGGGTGCCTCAACAGACTCCAACTATAAACAAAACTGTTTTTTGAGTATCGTTATGAACTCATGGATTTCTATGTATTTGGTGTGTTTCGATCCATTGCAGTCATTATTCACTGCAATCATAAAAAAGGTCCCATCTTTGGCCAGTGGAATCCCCTTCAGTTTGGAGCTGGTGTTCTTTCCATGTGACCCTTCAGTCTTCAATGACTTCCCCACTTTCTGGAATAGCAAAACATTCCAGACTCATCTTGCACGTCTTATGTTCTAGACCTGGAGTCTGTCATCTCTCTAAGTAGTTCCTGGTTCTTTTTATTGGGAAAGGGCATTTAGAGGCCATATCCTGAGTTCTAGGGATGCTCATTTTGGCTGCCCTGTCACTGCATTTCTGAGCGCAGAGGCTAAGAAACATACTTTTTGTTGAGAGGGGGGAAAAGGCATGAATTTATAGTGATAGTGGCAATTCAATTTTAAGATTATAAGCTTTTAATGTAATCTCTTAATTTTTTTTTTTGATCTTCTCTTATGCTGAAAATTTTGGTTCTTATGTTTAGTGTTTCTTTTATCACCAACCCCCCCCACATTTTTATTTGAAAAATTTCAGACCTACATGCAAATACAGTATGAAGGATACTTGTACGCCCTGTCCCTAAAGCCACCAATAGTGATTGGTTTATAATGTTTATTTGCTTTAAGCCATTTGAGAGGGAGTTTTAGGTACCATGGCGTTTCAGCTTTAAGTACTTCGGCAAAACTGTTATGCAATTGTCACACTCGGAAAAACAGCACTGATGCAATTCTTCTAGAAATTGCCCTAAGGAGGAATGCCGGTCACGGCACATCCAAATGGCTTTGGTCTTTCCACCGGAAGATGACAATGTCTTGTATCTTCAAAACATATACTCTACACTCTGCAAATAATTTTACATAAGCAGTACATGTATTTCCTTTAAAAATTCTTAAGAAGTATTTATAACAAAAAGCAGCTATTTTCCAATATTTCTCAGTTTCGGCTCTGCTCCTTTTCTGAATGACATGCTTGCCAGTCTAGTTTTGACTTACTGACTTTAACACTATCTATTATCCCACAAAAGATGATAATTGAGTTGAAACCACCTGCTATAGACTGAATATTTATGTCCTTCCCAATATTCCTGTTGAAATCTATACCCACAATACGCTGGTATTTGGAGGTGGGGCTTTTGAGAGGTGATTGGATCGTGAGGCCGTAGCCATTCTTGGGAAGATTCCTGCCTTTATAAAAGACTCACAAAGAGCCTCCTCACGCCACCTGCCACACGAGGAAACAGCAAGACAATGACCACCTGTGAGTCAGGAACGTGGCCCTCACCAGACATAGAACTGGGCTATGGAGCCTCCAGAACCGTGAGAAAGAAATGATTGCTACAACACTACCCAGTCTACAGCCTTTCGTTATAGCAGCCTAAACACACTAAGACACTGCCCAACCCACTTCTCCTCTTACTTCCAAATTATGAGTCCTGTATTGGTTTCATTCATGCCTGTATGCAATACGCTTATACATGCATTTCTTATGCAACAACTTGAGAAACATCCCTGACCTCCCAGCAGTGTATGACAAGACAGCACCCCCGCACCCCTGCCTCTCTCTCTTCTTCCCTGTCCCCCTTCCAACTGCCACCCTCGATGCTTTGGTAGTTCCAGACCCGCAGCCATTGAGTTCTAATCTGTAACCATAACAACATCTCTGTGGTCACGTATGCTTGATTCTCAAGGTGGAAAAGTAGGAAGCAGTTTTTTATTTGCACCACGACTTTGTTGTTGAGATGCTCTGCAGAGCCTTTTCCGTGTCCTTTTTTTGGGATTGTGTCCTCATTTTGTGGAATTTGTGCAGCTCTTTAGTCATACACCACAATACCTGGGGTCCCTGCCTCCCCCAGTGAACTCACTGTGGAATTCTGGTCTGTTGCTCTCACTGGCTCTCCTTGTCCCCTAGGTCTGTGCAGGTGTCCTCGGGGGACTTCACCTGTCACCAGTGTTGGGTTGGAGACTACAACCGGGCCCATGTCTAACAGGTAGGGCAACGTCTGCCGTGGTAACTAACGAGCCATCAAAGCCCAGAGACTGAACCCAGAAGGTGCTCTCTCGCTGACACAGTGGTTTACTAAGGGTGTTTCTGGGTAGTGAGTGACTTTTCTCCACGTCAGCGTTCAGTGCTGGGGCTTTGCCCACGTGCGGTTCTGCCTCATCCTGGACCCTCAGTCGCATGTGCTGCCTCATCAACCTCACGCGCCTCTGCCTGCCTCTCGTGCTGGCTTGGTGGAGAAATGAAGGGGACCCGGCACTGCTCCGGCCCTAACTCTTCCCCTGCGCCAGGCAGGCTCTGCGGTCTGTCCTGTCCATGCCCCGCAGCCCAACCCCCTACCTTCTAGACCTTTCCAAGGGAGACACAAAGTTCAATTTGCTCTGAAGGAAGCACACTTCAGAACAGTGTGCTGCTTTTATTGAAAGAATGGTTCCAGACAGTTCCCTCGGCAGGTCTGCTGGTTCTCCACAACCCGCCCATCTCACTTGGGCTTACAGCAGTAGGCCTTCCCACGGTCACAGGTGCCCATAGTCCTGGTCAAAAGCGGGCACGAGGTATAGAGACAGGCGCCTCCCTTACGGCGGCACTCGTATAGGTCAGGTTTCAGGTCTCGGGGAAGGCTGTCACCTGCAAGGAAGGAACAAAAACACATCAGACTCATGGCCAGCCGAGACAACCATGGAGAACATTGGGTGAAAGTAAGACAAGCAATTGTGCAAAGCCAGGTGAGTGAGGCATTTTCTCTTCCAAGAAATTTGCAGGTGATGGTCTCAGTGGCTGGCAGGACTGAGTTCTCTGAAGCGCTTGCTCAGGGCACGGGCTTCGTCCAAACACAAGCCAAGGCTGCCCAGCAGGCTTCTGAATCGGGTGGTCTTGTGTGTCCACATGTAACACAACCAGACTAGCTTGAGAGACTTTTATAGGAAGGGGAGTGGACCGATCCCTCGTGAGGGCTCGGGGTGGGCAATGGCATGTGGCTGGGACATGAGCACCGTCTTTGAGGAGCAGTGCCCAGCCCGCCCCTGCTCTGAACTCCCAGCTGCGTGGTCAGCACAGCTCCGTGGGTGTGCAAACCAGGTTGCAGCAGCAGCAGCAAAAAGGCCACTGACAACATGCCAACATGACCAACAGAAACGGCGCCTAAAGAGTGAAGCAGAGTGCCTGGGAGCAGGGCCTGCAGCTCGGCCCAGCAGGTGCAAGTTGGGAAAACTACACGTCTCAATGCAGAAGACACTCAGAGCAACACGGAACACCCCAGCAGGAACTTCAGGTCAGTGCGGCCCCTTCCAGGTGGTGCTGGGCCTGCAGGACCCAGGGTGCTCAGAGGTGTTAGTGAGTTCAGTCCTCCCTGCTCACCCTTGGAAACACTGTTTCATTTCCTGTTCTTTGCATGAGATGCTCATAATCATATTTAGATGGTGCAGACTGAAAACAAAAGTCTTTGTGTTAGCAAAGTGGCTTTGAAAAGCTCTGTAGTTTGGATGGAACTATTGTAAGAAAGGAATTTCTTGTTGCCGCTCAGGGAAAACACACGCACACACCTGAGAATGAAACCTGAGTGTAACAAAACAGTGTGCGCCCTCACGGCACGGCGTGCGCCCTCACGGCACGGCGTGCGCCCTCACGGCACGGCGTGCGCCCTCACGGCACGGCGTGCGCCCTCACGGCACGGCGTGCGCCCTCACGGCACGGCGTGCGCCCTCACGGCACGGCGTGCGCCCTCACGGCACGGCGTGCGCCCTCACGGCACGGCGTGCGCCCTCACGGCACGGCGTGCGCCCTCACGGCACGGCGTGCGCCCTCACGGCACGGCGTGCGCCCTCACGGCACGGCGTGCGCCCTCACGGCACGGCGTGCGCCCTCACGGCACGGCGTGCGCCCTCACGGCACGGCGTGCGCCCTCACGGCACGGCGTGCGCCCTCACGGCACGGCGTGCACTGCTGTGTTCTGGTATTTACAAAGCGTGGCTGCCACTCGTTAAATTGATTTCCCTGCCTGCCTAACGGGTCTCAGTCAGCAACATGAAACCAAAAAAGCTCTGCTTTGGGGATGTTATTGTACCCAGTTTTCGGATGGGAAAACTGAGACTTAGCTGGGGTAAATGAGGCCCATGCGTAGGATCAAGTGATCGCCTGGAGAAAGTACAAGAGGACAGTGCCGAGAATTTCGAGCTGTAGTGTTTTAGTCATTTGCCCCAGCCCTTCCTCTTGCAGATGAGGAAACTGAGGCTCAGAAACATGTGAACATGTGACTTGCTCAAGGTCACTGTGTGTGAGGATGGGGTTGGGATAGAATATGTCCCCAGTTCTTCCTGCAGGATTCCACCTTCACAGCAGGGACGTGTCTGCTTTGGCCCAGCCAAGCTGGCATCCTCCAGCCTGCTGGGAAGTCCCTTCCCGCTGCTTGGGAGACCCCTCCCCTGGAGAGCGTGGATGGGTTTCTCAGGGTGGGGGGGCAAAGTACGACGGCCCGAGCACCCTGCCTGCAGCACACCCGGTGAGTCCGAAGCACCTGTGGAGCTGGCCTGGTAGGTGGGGTGTAGGGGAACGGCGCTTTGCCTGCGGCAGGTGTCTGGGAGGCTGCACCCAGTGCCCTGGGGAGGAAGGGGCTGGCACCTGTGTCTGGACAGGTAGCTGGTCTCCCAGCTTGAACAGCCGTCTTGCAGGTGGAGCAGCAGCCCCATCTACATAGGGCACGTTCTCGACGCCCAGACGGACATGGGGGCTGGGAGGTGAGGGAGCTGCCCCTGCCTGGCCCCCGTCCCTGCCAGGCTCATTCCTCTGCTGTTCAAGGGGACAGCGCCTAGACCCTCAGGGCTTGGCCAGCTTGCCTGCCACCTCTGTGGACTGCAGGTCACCCAACCAGTGTAGTTCTCCTGCTGCTTGTCCCTCAGGACGCGGAGGCAGCCATCCTTGGCTCACGTCAGCCGCCATCCCGGTGGCTGGGGCACCCCAGCAGGTCCCGGAGCTTACCTGGGGTCACCTGGGAGAAGAGCAGGCAGAGCGCCACCAGCAGAAGGCAGGGTGTTCGCATGGTGGCAGCAGGTTGGACCCGGGATCTCAGAGAGAAGGTGAGGCTTCCCCAGAGGCTGAGCTGACACAGGCGTCCAGAGCACAGTGTCCCGTATTTATAGGGCTGCAGGACTGCACAGCCTGAGAGACAGAGCTGCCAGGAGGTGTTGCAATCCAGAGTGAACTTCTAATATCTAACCCTCCCGTCATTCAGCCTGAGTATTGTGCTAGTCACATGGCTCCTGGTCCCCATCTGGCTGCAGCTGGGTTTACTTTTCAGCCTGGGGACCTGATTCCACTCCTCCCGCCTGGTCGGTTTACTGTCCGAGGCTGGGCAGTCTAATGGGGTCCCCAGGAAAGGCCCGTCACGTTGGAACTGCTCCCAGGCAGGAGAGGACTTGGGAGGATGGTCTTTGTGCAGGGGCTGTTGGCTCCAAGCAGGTGCCTGTGTCTTTGGTTTGAGTCCCTGAAGAATACCCCTGGGGGCGGAGACCTGGGTTCCGGAGAGGCTGACCCTGCAGAGTGGCAGCTGTTCAACTGGGCTGTTGTGTTGGCTACTCTCTAAGGATCCCTCAGGTAGCCCTTGTTCCTAAAGATTTAAACAAGTATTTTTTTTTTTCTTTCATAGATCTTTTTTTTTCCGGCATATTATGGGGGTACAAATTTTAAGGTTTCAATAAATGCCCATTCTCCCACTCCCCCCACAAGTCTGAGTCTCCAGCATGACCATCCCCCAGATGGTGCACATCTCACTCATTATGTATGTATATACCTGCCCCCCACTCCCTCCCCCCTGCCCAATACCCTATTACTGTAGTACCTATGTGTCCACTTAGGTGCTGCTCAGTTAACACCAGTTGGCTGGTGAGTATATGTGGTGCTTGTTTTCCATTCTTGGGATACTTCACTTAGTAGTATGGGTTCCAGCTCTAACCAGGAAAATATAACCAGGAAAATATAAGATGTGCTATATCATCGTCGTTTCTTAGAGCTGAATAGTACTCCATGGTATACATATACCACATTTTATTAATCCATTCTTGGATTGATGGGCACTTGGGGTGTTTCCACAGCCTTGCAATTATGAATCGTGCTGCTATAAACATTCGAGTGC
The DNA here is from genome assembly GCF_040939455.1 of Microcebus murinus. Classification (NCBI taxonomy): domain Eukaryota; kingdom Metazoa; phylum Chordata; class Mammalia; order Primates; family Cheirogaleidae; genus Microcebus; species Microcebus murinus. Next base: position 26,434,916 of record NC_134127.1, on the reverse strand, counting down.
AGCTGTCTTGTTTATAGAGTGACTTTTGTTCTTTTGGGTAGATGCCCAGCAATGGGATTGCTGGATCAAATAGTAGATCCACTTGTATCGCTTTAAGGTATCTCCATATTGCTTTCCACAGAGGTTGGATTAGTTTGCAGTCCCACAAGCAGTGTAGGAGTGTTCCTCTCTCTCTGCATCCACGCCAGCATTAAACAGGTATTTTATTTGTGAGTGATTTTCTTTGCAATTCTCTGAGCAGCTCTCCTGACGTCTCAGGCAGGGGCTGACTTGTAAGCAGCCGGGTCTGGCACTGGACGACCAGGCAAGAGAGGAGCTGCTTGAGAGGATAAGCCGGCAGCTCATGGAACCACCTGGGTGCTGGAGAACCCAGCTGGGGGCTCGGCGTCCAGGAACAATGTCCAACCCAGGCCACCGAGCTGGTGTGGGGATAGTTTTAGGGTCAAATCGAGATGACACGGTAGATTGATTCTGTGTGGCATCTGGACTCTGGGCAAGAGCATTGTTCAAGGAACCTAGGCTAGAAGAACTTTGGACAGAGGCTGTCCTGGGCATGTGGGCAGGAGGAGGGTGAGCGCCGGCAAATGCCTTTGCATACCACAGGCTGGCGGACGTGGGCTCGTGCTGATGGCTGAGTCAGGAACGTGGCCCTCACCAGACATAGAACTGGGCTATGGAGCCTCCAGAACCGTGAGAAAGAAATGATTGCTACAAAACTACCCAGTCTACGGCCTTTCGTTACAGCAGCCTAAACGCACTAAGACACTACCCAACCCACTTCCCCTTTACTTCCAAATTGTGAGTCCTGTATTGGTTTCATTCATGCCTGTATGCAATACGCTTATACATGCATTTCTTATGCAACAACTTGAGAAACATCCCTGACCTCCCAGCAGCGTATGACAAGACAGCACCCCCGCACTCCTGGCTTCCTCTCTTCTTCCCTGTCCCCCTTCCAACCCCTGCCATGATGCTTTGGTAGTTCCAGACCCACAATCATCGCATTCTAATTTGTAACCATAGCAACATCTCTGCGTGTCACCTGCGGTCAAATCTGGAGTGGAAAAGTAAGAAATAGTTTTCTATTTGCACCACAACTCCGTTGTTGAGATGCTCTGCAGAGCCTTTTCCGTGTCCTTTTTTTGGGATTGTGTCCTCATTTTGTGGAATTTGTGTAGCTCTTTAGTCATACACCACAATACCTGGGGTCCCTGCCTCCCCCAGTGAACTCACTGTGGAATTCTGGTCTGTTGCTCTCGCTGGCTCTCCTTGTCCCCTAGGTCTGTGCAGGTGTCCTCGGGGGACTTCACCTGTCACCAGTGTTGGGTTGGAGACTACAACCGGGCCCGTGTCTAACAGGTAGGGCAACGTCTGCCGTGGTAACTAACGAGCCATCAAAGCCCAGAGACTGAACCCAGAAGGTGCTCTCTCGCTGACACAGTGGTTTACTAAGGGTGTTTCTGGGTAGTGAGTGACTTTTCTCCACGTCAGCGTTCAGTGCTGGGGCTTTGCCCACGTGCGGTTCTGTCTCATCCTGGACCCTCAGTCGCATGTGCTGCCTCATCAACCTCACGCGCCTCTGCCTGCCTCTCGTGCTGGCTTGGTGGAGAAATGAAGGGGACCCGGCACTGCTCCGGCCCTAACTCTTCCCCTGCGCCAGGCAGGCTCTGCGGTCTGTCCTGTCCATGCCCCGCAGCCCAACCCCCTACCTTCTAGACCTTTCCAAGGGAGACACAAAGTTCAATTTGCTCTGAAGGAAGCACACTTCAGAACAGTGTGCTGCTTTTATTGAAAGAATGGTTCCAGACAGTTGCCCTGGCAGCTTTCTGGGTTCTCCAGGTCCCGCCCATCTCACACACAGCAGTAGGCCTTTGCAAAGAAACAGGTGCCGGCATGTTCGGTGGGAAACTTGCAAGGATCATAGACACATATGCCTGCCCTCTGTACACACCTGAAAGTGTCAATTTCTGGGCCGACGAGAAGGTTGTCACCTGCAAAGAGGGAACAAAAACACGTCAGACTCATGGCTAGCTGCGAAAACCATGGAGAACATTGGGTGAAAGTAGGACAAGCAATTGTGCAAAGCCAGCAACTTTCTTCAAAGAAATTTGCAGGCAATGGTCTCGGGCTGGGAAGTGACTGAGTTTTCTGAAGCGCTCGCTCAGTGCACGCGCTGCGTCCAAACGCAAGCCAAGGCTGCCCAGCAGGCTTCCGAGTCGGGTGGTCTCCTGCCCGGAGACCTTGCTTGGTTCACGGCATTAAAATTATTCCCTAGATAAGTTTTCTATCCCATCCACCACGCTCCAAACTGCACATCCTGTGTTTTCGCAGTGCAGAAGCTGGGCCACTCTGCGAGCCCGTCCTGCACTGTCCTTGCGCCCTGGGGTGAGTGGCACTCTTCCCTGTGCCTGGATCCCCGTGTTGCCACCTTGCTCAGCGCCGTGTCTGCTGAGAGCTGTGGTTGTGTATTGTCGGGCTGCGATGGCGGGTCCTCACTGACGCTGTCACAGCTTTCTTTACTGAGAGTTCATGTTTCTCTCCTCCCAGTGTCACCGAATCTCATAAGTAGGAGGTGGCCTCCACTAACTAGTCTTCTAATATACCCCGCAGAGAATGAACGTGCTCTCAGATATCCCTGCTTGTGACTGTCAAGCTATTGCTTTGGGATCCCCGATCAATAGGGGTTTTGGGCTAAATTTTGCCCCCTCGAAATTGCTGTGTTGGAGGCCTCACCCCCAGCGCCTCAGAATGTCACTGTCTTCGGGCATGGAGACTTTAAAGAGGTGGCTGAGGTGACACGAGGCAGTAGGGTGGGCTCTGATCGAGAATGAGTGACGTCCTTCCGAGAAGGGATGAGGACACAGACTCACACAGAGGGGAGACCAAGAGAGGCCAGGGGAGAGGCTGGTCGTCCACAAGCCGGGCAGAGAGGCCTGGGGACAAGCCCACCCCGCCACACCTTGACCTGAGACTTCCAGCCTTCAGAACGTGAGAAAAAGGCTGCTTGTTGTTTGTCTCCCCCTGTCTGTGGGACTTGGCTATGGCAGCCCGAGCAGGTGAGGTAACAAGCCCTCCGCACCCTGGGAGCCCACACTTTTCCCATGTCGTGGATGGACCTCCGTGTCCTGGGAGGGTGGTTTTCACCCTGAGGGAGATTGCTCTCTCAGTAGCTTCTACCCAGTGCTGGCTTTCTGCTTTTTACAGTGAACTCCCATCACTCTTTCAGAAGGCAATTGGGTTGTGAGTGATTCCACTTTTGAAAACCGCTTCTATGTCTCCTTTTTCTCCAAGGCTCCCTCCACCCTGTTCCTTCTTCTCTGGATGTGGCCAGGTTTGTGAATAGACTGCCTAACGTGTGAGGCCTGGAATGAGCACCAGGGACCTTCCCGTGTCCACCAACCAAGGGCGAAAGAGGCTTCAGTTCTCCGGCTGTGTTCACAGTAGAGCTGTGCTGCCCAGCACGGTAGCCACCGGCCACGTGGGTCATTTGCATTCAGTTAACTGAAATGACACTTGCCACCCTGCCAGTGCTCAGTGGTCATGTGTGCCTAGTGGTCGCTGCATTCACTGGGCAGCGCAGGTGTAGACTGTTTCCATCACTGCAGAGCGGTCCACTGGACTGGGTTGCCATGGAGACGGAAGGGCGTTGGGAGTCATCTGCTCCTCCCGTCCTTTACTCAGGGAAGCTTGTTGGGCCAAGGCCACTCGCTATTCACGTGAAACACAGTATCTTGCTCTCCAGCTGGTGTCCTTTCTGCAGGTCACATTGATCTGATTGATGGTGGGCGAGACAGAACGAGGCTTTAATAACCTGACCACAGCGTTGACCTTGGGTAACCTCAGCAATTCTACTTGGCAATAAATAAGACACAGGGTCTATCCTGCACACACTGTTCCTCAGAATAAGCAAAGGGAGAATACTCATGTTTTGACACCAATGTGCCCTTAATACCAGTCCCTGGCAAGAACAGTAATGGAAGAAAAGGAAAAGATTGTTACAGGTCAACCTCCTAGATGAGCATAAAGTCAAAAATCGCCCCCAAAATATCAGCCAACAGAATAAAAAGAGGTTCGGTATATTTCACAAGTACAAGGTTTAATTTAACATTTGAGATCAGCCAATGCTATGAACAATAAAGAAGAAAAACCCTATGATTATTTCAAGTGAGGCAGAAAAAATATTTGAACAAATTCAGCATTGATTCAAGATAAAGGTTCTTAAATAATTTAGAAACTGGAGGGAACTTACTCTCTCTGATAAACAATATCTACAAAATCCTACAAAAAATAGTGCTTTTAATGGTCACAAAGTGAAAGCTTTATATTTGAGATTGGCAACAAGAAGAGGAGAAAGGCTACCACTGTTTCCATTTGACATTGCATTTGAAATGCTAGGCAGGGGAGTAGGGTAAGGAAAAAAGTAAAAGATATAATAGCTGCAAAGACAGCAATAAAGTCAGCGCTATTTTCAGACATTGTGGTTATATTAATACATAGAGTGTTCAAAAGGAATTAAGAAAGCCAATTCAGCAAGTTTCCTGTATTTGAAATCAATATGCAAGAAAATAAAAATCTATTTTACTCTGTACATTAGCAATAGCAGCAAAAATAATATTAAAAACACCATATCATTGATTGAAGAGAGATTCTTTTTCCCAGTGTATATTTTTGTCTGTTTTATCAAAGTTTAGGTTACCATATGCAGATGGTTTCATCTCTGGTATCTCAGTCCTGTTCCAAAGATCGATGCCTCTGTTCTTGTGCCAGTCCCATGCTGATTTCATTATTATTGCTTTATAGCACAGCTTGCAGTCAGGGAGACTGATGCCTCCCACCTTGTTCTTTGTACTTAAGATTGCTTTGGCTATGTGAGGTCTTGTTTGGTTCCATACTAAGTGAAGAATTATTTTTTTCTAGATGTGTAAAGAATGATGATGGTACTTTGATGGGGATGGTATTTATTTTGTAGATCACTTTAGGTAATATTGACATTTTAACGATATTGATTCTACCAATCCATGAACAAGGTGGATATTTCCACCTGATTACTTCTTCTACAATTTCTTTTCTTAGCATTTCATAATTCTTTTTGTATAAGTCTTTCATATCTTTCATTGAATATATTCCTAGATATTTAATTTTCTTTGGGGGCTATAGTAAAAGGTATTGCGTTTTTTATTTGAGTATCGGCTTGACTGTTATTGGATGCCTCTGATTTGTGTATATTGATTTACAATGGAATATTACTCAATTGTAAGAAACGACAGTGAGCTAGCACCGCTTATATCATCCTGGATTAAGTTTGAGTTCATATCCAAGGTGAGGTGACACAAGATCAGCAAAATGGGCTTCTCATGTACTCACTATCAAATTGGTAGTGACTGATTAACACGATGGTGCTGAAATGGTGGTGGTGTTCATCAGCAATTCGGGGGTTGGGAGGGTTAGACCCACATCCAAAGGATGTGGTGAATGTTGTGGAGGGGAAGGGCATACATCTAACCCTCGATAGGGAGAGTCGAAGATATAAATGCAACCAAATGTGTGTGCTCTCCTATTTCTGTGAAATAAATTTAAAAAAACCAAAAAATACCATGTCAAAGAGCATAAGGTATCAAATGCCAATGGAATCTCAGAAAATATGTGTACTACTTCTATTCATAGGGGATAAGACATTATGAAATAAATTGAAGAAAGACCTAAATAAGTGGAAATGCTATGTTAAGCATTTGAAGATTATTTTTTAAGATGTTCATTTTTCTTAAATGAAGCTTCATAGTCAACCCAACACCATGAGAATCCCAAGAGGTTCTTTCCGGGTAACCCGAGAAGCTGACTACAAACTTTACTTCAAAGGACCAAGAATAGCCAAGACAGGGTGGGACAGGACGGGGGAGGACTTGTTTGACGTGATCTCCAGACTAATTACGGAGCCTCTCCAATCAAGGGAGTTTGGCAGAGACACAAGGACAGATCAATATGCAGATGGATCAGAATGAAGGGGGCACAAAACGCTCAGGCACACACGGAGAACTGATGTGGAACAGCAGTGACTCATGAGAACAGTGCATAAAAATAGCTTTCTCAGTACTTGATTCTGGGGCAGTCGGATGTTCACCCTGGAACTAAAAACGAACTTGACCCTTACTTCACAGTGAACACGCACACACATGTGGAAACCATTCCAGATGGACTATAAGCCCAAAAGTAAAAGGAAAAAGTAATAAACGTTTAGAAGACAGTATTGGGGACTGTCTTCATGTCCTTGAGTAAAGGACGGTCATGTCACTTGGGCCAGGTCATTTACTCACCAAGTGGCAATGGTGGATTTTGCTTTCATTCTTCTATCCCTGGGCTTTCCCATGTGCCGGGCTTGCTGTGCACCTGGCCCTCCCCTACAGCGGTTATTCAATTCAGGGCTGCACATTCCGGTGTTGTGTTGTCAGCAGCAAGGACACTGACAACAAGACAGCACCACCAGCAGAAATGGGAAAACGGCGCCTACAGAGTGAAGCAGAGTGCCTGGGAGGGGGCCTGCCGCTCGGCCCAGGAGGTACACGTTGGGAAAGGCAAACGTCTGAATGCAGAAGACACTCAGAGCAACACAGATCATCCTCGCAGGAGAAGGAGGGATCCTCCAGTCAGCTGGGAAGCCCCTTCCCGGTGCCTGGGAGACTCCTGTCACCTGGAGAGCATGGTTGGTTTCTCAGGGGGCGCGGACCAAGGCCGGGCACCCTGCCCTCTGCACAAGAGGTGAGTCCAAGGCACTGGCTGCCCTAGCCTGTCAGTAGGGCCTGGGGGAGGGGTGGCACTTTGCCTGCGGCAGGTGTCTGGGAGGCTGCACTCAGTGCCCTGGGGAGGAAGGGGCTGGCACCTGTGTCTGGACAGGTAGCTGGCCTCCCAGCTTGAGCAGCCATCTTGCAGGTGGAGCAGCAGCCCCATCTACATAGGGCATGTTCTTGACGCCCAGGACGGACATGGGGGCTGGGAGATGAGGGAGCTGCCTCTGCCTGGCCCCCGTCCCTGCTAGGCTCATTCCTCTGCTGTTCAAGGGGACAGCGCCTAGACCCTCAGGGCTTGGCCAGCTTGCCTGCCACCTCTGTGGAGTGCAGGTCACCCAACCGGTGTAGTTCTCCTGCTGCTTGTCCCTGAGGACACGGAGGCAGCCATCCTTGGCTCACGTCAGCCACCATCCCGGTGGCTGGGGCACCCCAGCAGGTCCCGGAGCTTACCTGGGGCCACCTGGGAGAAGAGCAGGCAGAGCGCCACCAGCAGAAGGCAGGGTGTTCGCATGGTGGCAGCAGGTTGGATCCGGGATCTCAGAGAGAAGGTGAGGCTTCCCCAGAGGCTGAGCTGACACAGGCGTCCAGAGCACAGTGTCCCGTATTTATAGGGCTGCAGGACTGCACAGCCTGAGAGACAGAGCTGCCAGGAGGTGTCACTGTCCAGAGCGAACTTTTAATATCTAACTCTCCCGTCCTTCACCCTGAGTAGTGTTCGAGTCACGTGACTCCTGGCCCCTGTCTGGCTGCAGCTGGGTTTACTTTTCAGCCTGGGGACCTGATTCCACTCCTCCCGCCTGGTCTGTTTACTGTCCAAGGCTGGGCAGTATGATGGGGTCCCCGGAAAGGACAGTACGTTGGAACCGCTCCCGGGCAGGAGGGGACATGGGGGTCTCTGGGAAGGGGCTGCTGGCTCCAAGCAGGTGCCTGTCTCTTTGGTTTGTGTGCTTATAAGACGACCCCAGCCTCATTTTTCCCTTATAACAGCCATCCTGGTTTTGCTCCAGCTAACCTCAGGGATGACATTCGCTCTTGAGGTCAGGCCTGCTTTGTTGTCCTCTCCTTGTGCTGCACTTTCTCTCCGAGTGACCAGCCTTTCTCTTTCCCAGCTAGACATGTGTTTCCTGGGAGGGTCCAGCTGTGGCTCCCCAGAAATTGAACCCCTAATGTGGCCCCTGGGGTCAGGGACCTGGGTTCCAGACAGGCTAACCCTGCAGAGCGGCTGCTGTGCAGCTGAGCTGTTGTGTCGGCTACTCTCTAAGGATCCCTCAGGTTATCTTTAGTCCTAAAGATTTAAACAAATGTTTTATTTGTCAGTGATTGTCTTTGGAATTCTCTGAGCAGCTCTCCTGACGCCTCAGGCAGGGGCTGACTTGCAAGCAGCCGGGGCTGCCTCTGGACAACCAGGCAAGAGAGGAGCTGCTTAAGAGGATAAGCCGGCAGCTCATGGAACCATCTGGGTCCTGGAGAACCCAGCTAGGGGCTCAGGTTCCAGAAACAATGTCCAACCCAGGCCACTGAGCTGGTGTGGGGAGGACCCTGTGCTGCAGCCACTGTGCACGGAACACCAGAACAGACTTAACTGCGACTGCTCCCGCCCCCAGCACAATGCCCTTGTGCACCAGAACATGCGCTTTCCACTGCACTCCTGCTAGAGATACAGATACAGAGACAGAGAAAAATATGGAGAGAGACCGAGACAAAAGAAGCTGGAGAGAGAGAGAGAGACAGAAGTCCCCAGCATCCCACCAGCCGAGGGACCATGTTGGACGCTGTGTCCGGTTGGCAGAGCTTCGGTCATGGGACCAGCTGCAAGGGACTCTGGGAAAGCAAGTGCCTCTTACCAGACTCTAAAATTGGAGGGTTTCCCGAAAACTCAAAGAGTACAAGGTGTTGGGTGAACAAAACGTAGTATGAGATGACTACATTTAAATTCATTAACTCTTTCATGTGCTGAATGAAGCACATTCATTCGTACCCATTATGTGCTGGCGAATCTGTTAGTGGCTTGGGCTGCAGCAAGGAAGAAACTCACGGTGGCTCTCTCCAAGGTCACTGGGGCTGAGTAGCAGACAAATGGCAGGACGCAGCTCCCCAGGTGGTGGGATCGCGAGCAGCAGGCAAGGGCCATCCTGGGGGCTCTGGAAGCCGCCTGCCCAGCCCCAGGAGGTAAGGAGTCCTCCAGACCTTAGGCTCTAAACCAGACTCTTTGTGGTGGGACTCTGTAAACTCGTTCATGGGTACAGTTGACGGAGGGTGTTTGTGAGGAGTGGTTAGACGGCTCCAGGTCGGGCACTCCCCAGAAAGCCAGTTTCCACCGCGCAGGTTGGAGCCAGCTCCTCGGTGCCCGAGTGAAGGAAGGTGAAGGGCACAGCCTGCCTTAGCCCCTCCCCGGCCTGGCAGGGCGCCACCTGAACACGTCCTGTCTGCAGAACCGTGAGGAGGTGGGAAGGGCTGCTGCCGGCGTCTAGTGGGCGGAGGTCAGGGATGCTGCCACGTCACCTACAGCACTCAGGACAGCGCCCTGCAACAGAGATCATCCCGCCAGAAAGGTCAAGTGTGCCTCGGTCCAGAGACCCTGGTAAAGGAGAGAGCAACGTCCTCACAGCCAGATAGTCCTGGGTTCAAATGGAGGTGGCAGCGTGGGTGGGTTCTGTGTGGCGTCTGGACTCTGGGCAAGAGCATTGTTCAAGGACCCTGGGCTAGAAGAACTGGGGGCAGAGGCTGTCCCGGATATGCAGGCGGGAAGAGGGTGAGCGCAGGCAAATGGCTTTGCGCACCGCAGCCCGGGAGACGTGGGCTCGTGCTGATGGCTGAGTCAGGAACATGGCCCTCACCAGACATAGAACTGGGCTATGGAAACCCCAGAACCGTGAGAAAGAAATGATTGCTACAAAACAACCCAGTCTACGGCCTTTCGTTACAGCAGCCTAAACGCACTAAGACACTACCCAACCCACTTCCCCTTTACTTCCAAATTGTGAGTCTTGTATCATACTTACCTTTATATAATACGCTTATACATGCATTTCTTATGCAACAACTTGAGAAACATCCCTGATCTCTCAGCAGCGTATGACAAGACAGAACCCCCACATCCCTGCCTCCCTCTCTTCTTCCCTGTCCCCCTTCCCACCACCACCCTCGATGCTTTGGTAGTTCCAGACCCGCAACCATCGCGTTCTAATCTACAACCATTAAAACATCACTGTGGTCACGTATGCTTGATTCTCAAGGTGGAAAAGTAGGAGACAGTTTTCTATTTGCACCACGACTTTGTTGATGAGATGCTCTGCAGAGTGTTTTCCATGTCGTTTTTTTGGGATTATGTCCTCATTTTGTAATATATGTTCAGCTGTTTAAGCATCCACAGCAAAATCTGGGATTCCTGCCTCCCACCGTGAACTCACTGTGGAATTCTGGTCTGTTGCTCTCGCTGGCTCTCCTTGTCCCCTAGGTCTGTGCAGGTGTCCTCGGGGGACTTCACCTGTCACCAGTGTTGGGTTGGAGACTACAACCGGGCCAGGTAGGGCAACGTCTGCCGTGGTAACTAACGAGCCATCAAAGCCCAGAGACTGAACCCAGAAGGTGCTCTCTCGCTGACACAGTGGTTTACTAAGGGTGTTTCTGGGTAGTGAGTGACTTTTCTCCACGTCAGTGTTCAGTGCTGGGGCTTTGCCCACGTGCGGTTCTGCCTCATCCTGGACCCTCAGTCGCATGTGCTGCCTCATCAACCTCACGCGCCTCTGCCTGCCTCTCGTGCTGGCTTGGAGGAGAAATGAAGGGGGCGAGGCACTGCTCCGGCCCTAACTCTTCCCCTGCGCCAGGCAGGCTCTGCGGTCTGTCCTGTCCATGCCCCGCAGCCCAACCCCCTACCTTCTAGACCTTTCCAAGGGAGACACAAAGTTCAATTTGCTCTGAAGGAAGCACACTTCAGAACAGTGTGCTGCTTTTATTAAAAGAATGGTACCAGACAGTTCCCTCGGCAGGTCTGCTGGTTCTACTGGTCCCGCCCCTCTCAGGCGCAGCAGTAGGCCTTCCCGTAGTAACAGGTGAGGCCGGCATATTTGGTGGGCAATGGGCAAGCATGATAGACACATACGCCTGCCATCTGCATACATCTGTAAGTATCAATTTCTGGGCCGACGAGAAGGTTGTCACCTGCAAAGAGGGAACAAAAACATGTCAGACTCATGGCTAGCTGCGAAAACCATGGAGAACATTGGGTGAAAGTAGGACAAGCAATTGTGCAAAGCCAGCAACTTTCTTCAAAGAAATTTGCAGGCAATGATCTCGGGCTGGGAAGCGACTGAGTTTTCTGAAGCGCTCGTTCAGTGCACGCGCTGCGTCCAAACGCAAGCCAAGGCTGCCCAGCAGGCTTCCGAGTCGGGTGGTCTCCTGCCCGGAGACCTTGCATGGTTCACGGCATTAAAATTATTCCCTAGATAAGTTTTCTATCCCATCCACCACGCTCCAAACTGCACATCCTGTGTTTTCGCAGTGCAGAAGCTGGGCCACTCTGCGAGCCCGTCCTGCACTGTCCTTGTGCCCTGGGGTGAGTGGCGCTCTTCCCTGTGCCTGGATCCCCGTGTTGCCACCTTGCTCAGCGCCGTGTCTGCTGAGAGCTGTGGTTGTGTATTGTCGGGCTGCGATGGCGGGTCCTCACTGATGCTGTCACAGCTTTCTTTACTGAGAGTTCATGTTTCTCTCCTCCCAGTGTCACCGAATCTCATAAGTAGGAGGTGGCCTCCACTAACTAGTCTTCTAATATACCCCGCAGAGAACGAACGTGCTCTCAAATATCCCTGCTTGTGACTGTCAAGCTATTGCTTTGGGATCCCCGATCAATAGGGGTTTTGGGCTAAATTTTGCCCCCTCGAAATTGCTATGTTGGAGGCCTCACCCCCAGCTCCTCAGAATGTCACTGTCTTCGGGCATGGAGACTTTAAAGAGGTGGCTGAGGTGACACGAGGCAGTAGGGTGGGCTCTGATCGAGAATGAGTGACGTCCTTCCGAGAAGGGATGAGGACACAGACTCACACAGAGGGGAGACCAAGAGAGGCCAGGGGAGAGGCTGGTCGTCCACAAGCCGGGCAGAGAGGCCTGGGGACAAGCCCACCCCGCCACACCTTGACCTGAGACTTCCAGCCTTCAGAACGTGAGAAAAAGGCTGCTTGTTGTTTGTCTCCCCCTGTCTGTGGGACTTGGCTATGGCAGCCCGAGCAGGTGAGGTAACAAGCCCTCCGCACCCTGGGAGCCCACACTTTCCCATGTCGTGGATGGACCTCCGTGTCCTGGGAGGGTGGTTTTCACCCTGAGGGAGATTGCTCTCTCAGTAGCTTCTACCCAGTGCTGGCTTTCTGCTTTTTACAGTGAACTCCCATCACTCTTTCAGAAGGCAATTGGGTTGTGAGTGATTCCACTTTTGAAAACCGCTTCTATGTCTCCTTTTTCTCCAAGGCTCCCTCCACCCTGTTCCTTCTTCTCTGGATGTGGCCAGGTTTGTGAATAGACTGCCTAACGTGTGAGGCCTGGAATGAGCACCAGGGACCTTCCCGTGTCCACCAACCAAGGGCGAAAGAGGCTTCAGTTCTCCGGCTGTGTTCACAGTAGAGCTGTGCTGCCCAGCACGGTAGCCACCGGCCACGTGGGTCATTTGCATTCAGTTAACTGAAATGACACTTGCCACCCTGCCAGTGCTCAGTGGTCATGTGTGCCTAGTGGTCGCTGCATTCACTGGGCAGCGCAGGTGTAGACTGTTTCCATCACTGCAGAGCGGTCCACTGGACTGGGTTGCCATGGAGACGGAAGGGCGTTGGGAGTCATCTGCTCCTCCCGTCCTTTACTCAGGGAAGCTTGTTGGGCCAAGGCCACTCGCTATTCACGTGAAACACAGTATCTTGCTCTCCAGCTGGTATCCTTTCTGCAGGTCACATTGATCTGATTGATGGTGGGCGAGACAGAACGAGGCTTTAATAACCTGACCACAGCGTTGACCTTGGGTAACCTCAGCAATTCTACTTGGCAATAAATAAGACACAGGGTCTATCCTGCACACACTGTTCCTCAGAATAAGCAAAGGGAGAATACTCATGTTTTGACACCAATGTGCCCTTAATACCAGTCCCTGGCAAGAACAGTAATGGAAGAAAAGGAAAAGATTGTTACAGGTCAACCTCCTAGATGAGCATAAAGTCAAAAATCGCCCCCAAAATATCAGCCAACAGAATAAAAAGAGGTTCGGTATATTTCACAAGTACAAGGTTTAATTTAACATTTGAGATCAGCCAATGCTATGAACAATAAAGAAGAAAAACCCTATGATTATTTCAAGTGAGGCAGAAAAAATATTTGAACAAATTCAGCATTGATTCAAGATAAAGGTTCTTAAATAATTTAGAAACTGGAGGGAACTTACTCTCTCTGATAAACAATATCTACAAAATCCTACAAAAAATAGTGCTTTTAATGGTCACAAAGTGAAAGCTTTATATTTGAGATTGGCAACAAGAAGAGGAGAAAGGCTACCACTGTTTCCATTTGACATTGCATTTGAAATGCTAGGCAGGGGAGTAGGGTAAGGAAAAAAGTAAAAGATATAATAGCTGCAAAGACAGCAATAAAGTCAGCGCTATTTTCAGACATTGTGGTTATATTAATACATAGAGTGTTCAAAAGGAATTAAGAAAGCCAATTCAGCAAGTTTCCTGTATTTGAAATCAATATGCAAGAAAATAAAAATCTATTTTACTCTGTACATTAGCAATAGCAGCAAAAATAATATTAAAAACACCATATCATTGATTGAAGAGAGATTCTTTTTCCCAGTGTATATTTTTGTCTGTTTTATCAAAGTTTAGGTTACCATATGCAGATGGTTTCATCTCTGGTATCTCAGTCCTGTTCCAAAGATCGATGCCTCTGTTCTTGTGCCAGTCCCATGCTGATTTCATTATTATTGCTTTATAGCACAGCTTGCAGTCAGGGAGACTGATGCCTCCCACCTTGTTCTTTGTACTTAAGATTGCTTTGGCTATGTGAGGTCTTGTTTGGTTCCATACTAAGTGAAGAATTATTTTTTTCTAGATGTGTAAAGAATGATGATGGTACTTTGATGGGGATGGTATTTATTTTGTAGATCACTTTAGGTAATATTGACATTTTAATGATATTGATTCTACCAATCCATGAACAAGATAGATCTTTCCATCTGTTTACATCTTCTATAATTTGTTTTCGTAATGCTGTTCATATAAGTCTTCTGTATCTTTCATTAAATATAATCTTAGATAATTAATTTTCTTTGGGGCTATAGTAAAAGGTATTGCATTGTTTTATTTGATTATCAGCTTGACTGTTATCGGCATATATGTATGTCTCTGATTTGTGTATATTGATTTACAATGGAATATTACTCAATTGTAAGAAACGACAGTGAGCTAGCACCGCTTATATCATCCTGGATTAAGCTTAAGCCCAGTATCCAAAGTGAGGTAACATAGGATCAGCAAAATGGGCTTCAAATATACTCACCATGAAATTGGTAGTTGACTGATTAAAATTTAAACTGGAGTGATTAACACTATGGTGCTCAAATGGTGGTGGTGTTCATCAGGGAATTGGGGGCTTGGGGGTTAGACCCACATCCAAGGGATGTGGTGAGCACCGTGGAGGGGAAGAGCACACCTCTAAGCCCTGATAGGGAGAGGCGTAGATATCAAATGCCCCCAAAATGTGTGTGCTCTCCTATTTCTGTGAAATAAATTTAAAAAAACCAAAAAAATACCATGTCAAAGAGCATAAGGTATCAAATGCCAATGGAATCTCAGAAAATATGTGTACTACTTCTATTCATAGGGGATAAGACATTATGAAATAAATTGAAGAAAGACCTAAATAAGTGGAAATGCTATGTTAAGCATTTGAAGATTATTTTTTAAGATGTTCATTTTTCTTAAATGAAGCTTCATAGTCAACCCAACACCATGAGAATCCCAAGAGGTTCTTTCCGGGTAACCCGAGAAGCTGACTACAAACTTTACTTCAAAGGACCAAGAATAGCCAAGACAGGGTGGGACAGGACGGGGGAGGACTTGTTTGACGTGATCTCCAGACTAATTACGGAGCCTCTCCAATCAAGGGAGTTTGGCAGAGACACAAGGACAGATCAATATGCAGATGGATCAGAATGAAGGGGGCACAAAACGCTCAGGCACACACGGAGAACTGATGTGGAACAGCAGTGACTCATGAGAACAGTGCATAAAAATAGCTTTCTCAGTACTTGATTCTGGGGCAGTCGGATGTTCACCCTGGAACTAAAAACGAACTTGACCCTTACTTCACAGTGAACACGCACACACATGTGGAAACCATTCCAGATGGACTATAAGCCCAAAAGGAAAAGGAAAAAGCAATAAACGTTTAGAAGACAGTATTGGGGACTGTCTTCATGTCCTTGAGTAAAGGACGGTCATGTCACTTGGGCCAGGTCATTTACTCACCAAGTGGCAATGGTGGATTTTGCTTTCATTCTTCTATCCCTGGGCTTTCCCATGTGCCGGGCTTGCTGTGCACCTGGCCCTCCCCTACAGCGGTTATTCAATTCAGGGCTGCACATTCCGGTGTTGTGTTGTCAGCAGCAAGGACACTGACAACAAGACAGCACCACCAGCAGAAATGGGAAAACGGCGCCTACAGAGTGAAGCAGAGTGCCTGGGAGGGGGCCTGCCGCTCGGCCCAGGAGGTACACGTTGGGAAAGGCAAACGTCTGAATGCAGAGGACACTCAGAGCAACACAGAACATCCTCGCAGGAGAAGGAGGGATCCTCCAGTCAGCTGGGAAGCCCCTTCCCGGTGCCTGGGAGACTCCTGTCACCTGGAGAGCATGGTTGGTTTCTCAGGGGGCCAGGACCAATGCCGGGCACCCTGCCCTCTGCACAAGAGGTGAGTCCAAGGCACTGGCTGCCCTAGCCTGTCAGTAGGGCCTGGGGGAGGGGTGGCACTTTGCCTGCGGCAGGTGTCTGGGAGGCTGCACTCAGTGCCCTGGGGAGGAAGGGGCTGGCACCTGTGTCTGGACAGGTAGCTGGCCTCCCAGCTTGAGCAGCCGTCTTGCAGGTGGAGCAGCAGCCCCATCTACATAGGGTACGTTCTTGACGCCCAGGACGGACATGGGGGCTGGGAGGTGAGGGAGCTGCCCCTGCCTGGCCCCCGTCCCTGCCAGGCTCATTCCTCTGCTGTTCAAGGGGACAGCGCCTAGACCCTCAGGGCTTGGCCAGCTTGCCTGCCACCTCTGTGGACTGCAAGTCACCCAACCGGTGTAGTTCTCCTGCTGCTTGTCCCTGAGGACACGGAGGCAGCCATCCTTGGCTCACCTCAGCCGCCATCCCGGTGGCTGGGGCACCCCAGCAGGTCCTGGAGCTTACCTGGGGCCACCTGGGAGAAGAGCAGGCAGAGCGCCACCAGCAGAAGGCAGGGTGTTCGCATGGTGGCAGCAGGCTGGACCCGGGATCTCAGAGAGAAGGTGAGGCTTCCCCAGAGGCTGAGCTGACACAGGCGTCCAGAGCACGGAGTGTCCCGTATTTATAGGGCTGCAGGACTGCACAGCCTGAGAGACAGAGCTGCCAGGAGGTGTTGCAATCCAGAGTGAACTTCTAGTATGTAACTCTCCCGTTGTTTGCCTGAGTATTGTGCTAGTCATGTGGCTCTTGGTCTCCGTCTGGCTGCAGCTGGGTTTACTTTTCAGCCTGGGGACCTGAGTCCACTCCTCCCGCTTGGTCTCTTTGGTATCTGAGGCTGGGCAGTCTGATGGGTCTCCATGTAAGGCCCTCAAGGTATAACCGCTCCCGGGGAGCAGAATGCGTGGACTGGCTCTGGGCAGGTGTGGTGTCTGGGTTCTGGGCAAGAGCATTGTTAAAGGAACCTTGGCTAGAAGAATTGTGGGCAGAGGCTGTCCCGGCCATGAGGGCAGGAAGAGGGTGAGCACTGGTAAATGCCTTTGCCCACTGCAGCCTTGAGGCCATGGGCTCGTGCTGATGTGTGGGTCAGGAAAATGGCCCTCACCAGACATAGAATTGGGCTATGGAAACTCCAGGAACACGAGAAAGAAATGTTTGCTACAAAACTACCCGTACTACAGCATTTTCGTTACAGCAGCCTAAACACACTAAGACACTGCCCAACCCACTTCTCCTCTTACTTCCAAATTATGAGTCCTGTATTGGTTTTATTCATGCCTGTATGCAATACGCTTATACATGCATTTCTTATGCAACAACTTGAGAAACATCCCTGACCTCCCAGCAGCGTATGACAAGACAGCACCCCCGCACCTCTGCCTCCCTCTCTTCTTCCCTGTCCCCCTTCCAACCCCTGCCATGATGCTTTGGTAGTTCCAGACCCGCAGCCGTCGCGTTCTAATCTGTAACCATAGCAACATCTCTGTGTGTCACCTGCGGTTAAATCTAAAGTGGAAAAGTAAGAAATAGTTTTCTATTTGCACCACAACTCTGTTGTTGAGATGCTCTATGGAACCTTTTCTGAGTCCTTTTTTGGAAACTATGTCCTCATTTTGTGACATTTGTGCAGCTGTTTAATCATACACTGCAACTCCTGGGGTCCCTGCCTCCCCCAGTGAACTCACTGTATGTGGGGAAGTAGCCAGGGCAGACCTATGAGGAGATTAGCTGTTTTTTTTTTTTTATGGAGCCAGGTGTCTTAGATAGGGGTTGCCATAGAGGATAAGGAAATTGATAGGAAATAGAGAGAATAAAAGAATATATAGAGGCTAAGTTATAGTTTATAGTTTTATATAAAAAGATTAGATATAACAGCAGGGTTATTTAGGAGACTGGACATATTTTTATGAACGTCTAGCAATATGGTTAGATACACATTTTTATAATTATAGACATCAATTATTAGTGCTCATGGTAATATATTTGTATATTAGGGAATGCAGTTGCTAGGGGAGGCAGGTAGTGGATTGGGGTCAAAAGTCTTTTTAAAGGGCTTTTATTTTATCTAGGTGAATAAATAGGTATAAAGTCTTTTATGGGCTAACTTTTAAGCTTTAAGAGGTAGTTGTCAATTAATAAAGGTATAACAGTAGAGGTATAGTGACTACATTTTTTTGATTAGTAATTGTGGACTTAAAGGAAGGCAGATAGGAGAGAGCAGGAAACCTATCTTTGTAAAACAGGCTGTTTATAAACATTGGGGTGCATCTTTGGGCAAAGGGCACTTATTTATTGTCTCTGGCTCTCATCCTATGGGCCATATTTGCCTTGCTTTGTCTTTTAAGACATTAGGGAACCTAATACATTTTGAGATATTGGGAAGCCTTTTTGGAAAACATTCCTACTGGAGATCTGAGAGCTCTCCCATGAAAGCAGCCTCTAATAAGTGAACCATTGAGTTCACACATTCCTTCAGGGCAAAATCCTGCAAACTCCTGTTTCTGTCTTTAATATAGTAATATTGGGTTATAAATAAAATAATGGTCGTATGAGCTACATCTCATTAATTCCTCAATCAAATTTTCCCAACAACTGTAGAATTCTGGTCTGTTGCTCCCATTGGCTCTAGTTGCCCCCTAGGTCTGTGCAGGTGTCCTCGGGGGACTTCACCTGTCACCAGTGTTGGGTTGGAGACTACAACCGGGCCCATGTCTAACAGGTAGGGCAACGTCTGCCGTGGTAACTAACGAGCCATCAAAGCCCAGAGACTGAACCCAGAAGGTGCTCTCTCGCTGACACAGTGGTTTACTAAGGGTGTTTCTGGGTAGTGAGTGACTTTTCTCCACGTCAGCGTTCAGTGCTGGGGCTTTGCCCACGTGCGGTTCTGCCTCATCCTGGACCCTCAGTCGCATGTGCTGCCTCATCAACCTCACGCGCCTCTGCCTGCCTCTCGTGCTGGCTTGGTGGAGAAATGAAGGGGACCCGGCACTGCTCCGGCCCTAACTCTTCCCCTGCGCCAGGCAGGCTCTGCGGTCTGTCCTGTCCATGCCCCGCAGCCCAACCCCCTACCTTCTAGACCTTTCCAAGGGAGACACAAAGTTCAATTTGCTCTGAAGGAAGCACACTTCAGAACAGTGTGCTGCTTTTATTAAAAGAATGGTTCCAGACAGTTCCCTCGGCAGCTCTGCTGGTTCTCCACAACCCGCCCATCTCACTTGGGCTTACAGCAGTGTCCCTTCCCGAGGTAACAGGTGCCTGTAGCCTTGGTGAAAATCGGGCACGAGGAATAGAGACAGGTGCCTCCGCTCTTGTAGCAGTTGTAATGGTCAGGTCTATGGCCGATGACAAGGCTGTCACCTGCAAGGAGGGAACAAAAAACACGTCAGACTCATGGCAGGCAGCCAGAATGATGAACATTTGCTGAAAGCAGGACAAGCAATTCTGCAAAGCACGAGAGTGAGGAATTTTCTCTTCCAAGAAATTTGCATGTGATCTGTCTCAGGGGCTGGGAAGGGATTGAGTTGTCTGAAGCACTCGCTCAGTCCAACAGTCAACCCAATACCATGAGAATCCCAAGAGGTTCTTTCAGGGTATCCTGACAAGCTAACTACAGACTTTACTTGGAAGTTCAAAGGACCAAGAATAGCTAAGACAGGGTGGGAGAGGATGGAGGGAGGACTTGTTCGACAGGATCTCCAGACTAATTATAGAGCCTCTGCAATTATTGGAGTGTGGCAATGACACAGGATGGATTAATACACTGGTAGAACAGAATAAAGGGGGTAGTAAAACACTCAGGCACACACGGAGAACTGATGTGGAATAGCAGTGACTCATGAGAACAGCACAGAAAAATAGCTTTCTCAGTAGTTGATTCTGGGACAGTCGGATGTTCACCCTGGAAGTAAAGAAGAACTTGAGCCTTACTTCACAGCAAATACGCACACACATGTGGAAACCATTACCAGATGAACTATAAGCCCAAAAGTAAAAGGAAAAAACAATAAACTTTTAGAAGACAATACTGGGGACAGTCTTCATGTCCTGGGGGTAAAGAAATAATCCTTCAGCAAGATCTAAACATCACTAAGTAAACATCACTAAGATACGACACACTTGACTATATGAAACTCATCATTCAAACCTCTGCTGAAGGCAAGTTTCCACTAAGAGAGTAAAATAATCAAGACAGAAGAGGTTTGTGACATGCACCTGAGGAAGGCTTGCATACGGAATACACAGAGAACGACTGCCTTTGATTCGGACAGATAATCTGGTGGAACATATGGCAGAAGACAATCAGGTATTTTACAAAAAAATCCAGGTGGCCAGTCATTATATACAAAACATTCAACTTATTTTTTTTAATCAGGGAAATGCAAATTAAAATTTCCAGTGAGGTACCACTACTGTCACAAGATTGCTAAAATTGAAAAATGATCGATATTCTCAAATGTTGGCAAGGATGTGGAACAAGGGAATCTCTCATCACTGACGGTGGGAGTGCAAATTAGTATGAACAGTTTTGGAAAACAGTTTAGCATCATCTACTAAAATCAAGTATGTTCGTATCCCTTGATCTGGCGAGTCCACCTTTGGGCACGTAGAAACAGAATCATAAGGGTTCCCCTGGGCCAATGGAAACGTGTGCACAAACCAAGCTGTGTTATTCAGTCTGAAAATTAGTGCAGTAAAAGTATAAGAAACGTAGGAAGGTATTGCCATGAAGGTCAATGGAGTGGTTACCCTAGGGGGAAGGAGGGGGTTTTCATGGAGGAAGCTCCAGGAGGGCTTCCCAGGTGCCAGCAAATCCCAATTCTTGGCCGCTGTGGCTACAGGGGTGCTTGCTCACAGCTCACTGAGCCGTCCATTCACGCTTTATGTACCTTCTGGATGCATGTGATGTTTTATAAATTTAAATGATTGTTTTAGGTAATGGTTGGAAACGTTGGAAACACAGAGAGGAATCTTTGGTGTTTATATTAAAGAAGCCATGAAAACAAAATACGTTTATGCAATTTGAAAAGTATGTGTAAAAACAGGGTTGCTTCTGAAAAGGTCTCCCGCACGTTCCCAGAGCCAGGGACCAGCTGCAGCGTGTGCAGGTCTGGCGTTCTCTCTCTCTCTCTCTCTCTCTCTCTCTCTCTCTCTCTCTCTCTCTCTCTCTCTCCAGCATCGCTGTGTTTCTGTCCACTCCCTGGGCACCCGGGCTCCTTGGATAGCTCCCAGCTCCGTTCTCCTCTCACCCTCCCAGGAGAGACAACACTCCCCCTGAACCTGAACTCGGCACTCATTGTCGTCTCGGTCCTCGCTGAGCTGGACCGAGGACTATGAGCTAACACGTCGCTGCAGCCTCTGCGGTTTCGTGGCCCAGAGGGACACAGGGAAGAGACAGCTCCCTCACAGGTAAGAAACGAAGTGCGGACAGGTGTGCGTGTGGGGGGCAGGCGTGTGGGGAAAGGAGGATTGTGCCAGTTTCTGTGCTCGTGGCTGAAAAAACAACACGTTTACTAGGCCAGTTGCACTGGCTTGTCAGCCCTCCTGCCTAAGTGCCCCTGAAACACCAACTGCTTTTCTAATCGGGTGTAGTGATGGGTGTGGGTTGGAGGAAGGATGGCTGTAATTACAGACGTGGCAGGAAACGAACAAGCACCTGCGTGCTGACGGGTCACCATGGGGGAAAGTGGGAGGGAGGGAAGGCGGGTTCACAGCCGAGAGCACATGGCAGGCTGGACTTTCATGGTGTCCGAAAATAATTCTGTCAATGGGGAGAGCGGACGACGGTCTTCATGCTCCCAAGCAAGGCTAAGGCCGCCCGGGCCAGACGGCCGGCTGTGGCTCCAGGAAGAAAGACCTCGGAGGCCGAGAGGCAAAAGACACGCTGGGAACACGTCTTGGGCTTTATATTTTAAAGAAGCTGTGAAAATAAAATGTGCTAAAGAAACTTTCAGAGAAGGAGAGACAGGAGGAAGGGGAGAGATGCTGTTGATAATTCTCGTGCTTGGTCCCTGCTCTCTAAACCCACCCGGGCCCCTGTGTGGGCTCTGAGAGTGGCTTTGCATTATACAGTGAGAGCTAAAGGGCACGTTTGGGAAGAATAGGAGAAGGGAAAACTGGAGACCTGTTGACTAAAATATACATTTCTTGTACTAAAAGACTGTCAGGCTGAGGCAGGATTGAACTGCCAAAGCGGGAAGTGTTTTGGGGAAGACGAGGCCGGAACTCGGTCCCCGTCTCCCACCTGAGACTGGGCCGGCATGGAAGTCGGGCCTTCCAGCGGGTCAGCAGAGCCCCCAAGGTGCCCACGTGACCGATTGACCTGGGCCTGTGAGGAGCAGATGCAGGTTCAGGTGCACAGTCTGGATGTCACAGCGGTTGCTGCAGCCTCCCCCACTGGCAAATAAGTGGCCTGGCAGTGGGGAGCAGCTCCAGGTGGTCGCAGGTGAGGGATGAGCCTGTCGGACCTGCTGGGCCTTGGTAAGTTGACACAGGCTCTTTCCGCGGGTCAGGACAAGGTGACTGTGGGCAGTGGTGCCAGGGGCAGGACCTGGATCAGGTGTGTCCCTCCCCTTGGGGGTGTTAAGATTGAGGCTGTGGCCCAGGTAGGCATCGGGGTTGGGGGAGGAGCAGTCAGTGGATGCGGGACAGGGCTGGACTTGACTTTACACTTCCCTGAATCTTTTTAAAGTATCTGGGGATACAATCAAACATGTGTGCTACTCCTGCAAAACAGAACAAAATTCCAGGCCGAACTGGACTAGAACACAAGACCCAAAGCTCTCTTCTGCATCCAGGCAGCACAGGAAGCCCCTGTTCACCCGGAAACTGACGCCAGCTGTTAATAGTTGCAACGCCTCTTGCTAAGTTCCTGAATTTTTTTTCATGCAATTCCTAGATTATCCTGGAGATAGGTCCCTGTGACTGGTGACCTATCCCGAGGTCTTTGGGAAGTGTGAGGAACAAATACAGGGTTCGGACAGACCTGGTGGGTATTTGAAAAGTGAACCTCCCTGAGCTTCAGTATAAAAAGATCTACAAAAGCGGGATGGAACCGTCGTCCCTGCAGAATGGAGATGCTGGGGGCATCAGCTGGGGCGATGTCCACAGAGCTGCTTCCTTCAGCCGTGAGGGACCACCTGCAGTCTCCGTGACTGCTATTTTGAGAGGAGCTGCTTCCCTTGAGCTGCTCTCCGGGCGCCTGTGTCTGGCCCGGCTCAGAGGCGGCGTGTCCGGGAAAGGCAGGAGCAAGTCTCTTAGGTGGAACCCAGGGCCCAGAGCCGTGCACATTCCTGGGAGCTGTCGCCAGAGGCCAGAGGTGGAAGGAATTAGAGCAAGCAGCTTGGGGTGGGGACTGCAGGGCGAGACGCCAGGTGTGGGGCAGGGAGGGTGGAGAGTGAAGGCCCCACAGCATGTGCGGGCTGGGGACATTTGCCAGCCCCTGCGGTGCACCGTGAGGAGCGGGCCCGGCTGAGCAGGTGCGTCTCCGGGTTGTGGAGGGGAGGGGAAAGAGCTTGCTGAGGAAAGACCAGCGCCTGCGTCAGCAGGTTGGGCTCCTCTTGCTGCCCTGAAGTGCTGGTGGCCTGGGAACAAGTGCGGTTTTGGGAGAAACTGCTATGCTGCCAGGACGCCCCAGCTGCCGCCCCAACCCCTCTTGCTCTCCCCTATGTGGCGTGTACACCGCAGAAAAGTGCACGCTGGAAAAGCAGCTTCCAATTCTGTCGCTGTCCCCTCTGGAAACCTTTAGGGACTCACCTGAACTCAGACACATGTCCTGCCCAGTGGGGCCCCCTTGATCCGGACCCAGCCCATCCCAGGGCCCTGGCTTGCAGGTCTGAGTCCTTGAGCTGCCTCCTGCCAGTCATGTCACTTGGGCCAGGTCATTTACCCACCAAGTGGCAATAGTGGCTTTTGCTTTCATTCTTGTATCCCTGGGCTTTCCCATGTGCCGGCCTTGCTGTGCACCTGCCCCTCCCCTACAGCGGTTTATCCAATTCAGGGCTGCACAGTCAGGTGCCCCAGCTGGCGGGTGCTTCACGGAAATGCACAAAGTGGGCCCAGGGAGGCAACAGGGAGTGGTGGGGACCTGCGGGGCCCTGGCTGTGGGCAGCCGTCTGCAGGTCACTGTTGCCAGGGAGGGATGCTGCACAGCTTCTGCATTTTTAAGAAAAGATACAAATCAACACCATAGGTGACATATCCCAATATTTAAGCGTTGGAAAAGAATTAATGTTCTATTTTAAAACCGCACACACTAAAACTACTTCCATTCCTCATGTAATTCTCAGCCTCCTCCAGAAAGCCTTTCCTGACCCTCCCAGGCCAGGTCAGCTCCCTGGGCACCCAGTGCTTTCCCAATATGATTGCCGACAGTAGTAGTAAATCACATTAATGCCTGGGCTTTTTGTGTCCTCTGCTCTGGGATGGAAGTTCAGGAGATTGCGCTCTTATGTGTTCCTGGCTCTTTCCCCATTCCCTGGCAATGCCTGCACGAAGTAGCTTTTCACTAAATATTTGCATTGGAGAAAGGACAGCCTCAAACTACCTTGGTTTCCAGAGGCCTCAGCTGCGTTCTTGTCTAGGTCCTTTGACATTGTTCTATGTTCAAGAAAGGCCATTTGCACAAGATAAAAGTGGGCCACCCATTTTTCCTCCTGATAGGATGGAAAACTGCTAAAATAGGACATTAATCTCCTTCCAGGAAGGGGAGTGGACCGATCCCTCGTGAGGGCTCGGGGTGGGCAATGGCATGTGGCCAGGGTGAGAGCCCGCCCCTGCTCTGAACTCCCAGCTGCATGGTCAGCACAGCTCCGTGGGTGTGCAAACCAGGTTGCAGCTGCAGCAGCAAAAAGGCCACTGACAACATGCCAACATGACCAACAGAAACGGCGCCTAAAGAGTGAAGCAGAGTGCCTGGGAGCAGGGCCTGCAGCTCGGCCCAGCAGGTGCAAGTTGGGAAAACTACACGTCTCAATGCAGAAGACACTCAGAGCAACACGGAACACCCCAGCAGGAACTTCAGGTCAGTGCGGCCCCTTCCAGGTGGTGCTGGGCCTGCAGGACCCAGGGTGCTCAGAGGTGTTAGTGAGTTCAGTCCTCCCTGCTCACCCTTGGAAACACTGTTTCATTTCCTGTTCTTTGCATGAGATGCTCATAATCATATTTAGATGGTGCAGACTGAAAACAAAAGTCTTTGTGTTAGCAAAGTGGCTTTGAAAAGCTCTGTAGTTTGGATGGAACTATTGTAAGAAAGGAATTTCTTGTTGCCGCTCAGGGAAAACACACACACACACCTGAGAATGAAACCTGAGTGTAACAAAACAGTGTGCACCCTCACGGCACGGCGTGCGCCCTCACGGCACGGCGTGCGCCCTCACGGCACGGCGTGCGCCCTCACGGCACGGCGTGCGCCCTCACGGCACGGCGTGCACTGCTGTGTTCTGGTATTTACAAAGCGTGGCTGCCACTCGTTAAATTGATTTCCCTGCCTGCCTAACGGGTCTCAGTCAGCAACATGAAACCAAAAAAGCTCTGCTTTGGGGATGTTATTGTACCCAGTTTTCGGATGGGAAAACTGAGACTTAGCTGGGGTAAATGAGGCCCATGCGTAGGATCAAGTGATCGCCTGGAGAAAGTACAAGAGGACAGTGCCGAGAATTTCGAGCTGTAGTGTTTTAGTCATTTGCCCCAGCCCCTCCTCTTGCAGATGAGGAAACTGAGGCTCAGAAACATGTGAACATGTGACTTGCTCAAGGTCACTGTGTGTGAGGATGGGGTTGGGATAGAATATGTCCCCAGTTCTTCCTGCAGGATTCCACCTTCACAGCAGGGACGTGTCTGCTTTGGCCCAGCCAAGCTGGCATCCTCCAGCCTGCTGGGAAGTCCCTTCCCGCTGCCTGGGAGACCCCTCCCCTGGAGAGCGTGGATGGGTTTCTCAGGGTGGGGGGGCAAAGTACGACGGCCCGAGCACCCTGCCTGCAGCACACCCGGTGAGTCCGAAGCACCTGTGGAGCTGGCCTGGTAGGTGGGGTGTAGGGGAACGGCGCTTTGCCTGCAGCAGGTGTCTGGGAGGCTGCACCCAGTGCCCTGGGGAGGAAGGGGCTGGCACCTGTGTCTGGACAGGTAGCTGGCCTCCCAGCTTGAGCAGCTGTCTTGCAGGTGGAGCAGCAGCCCCATCTACATAGGGTACGTTCTCGATGCCCAGGACGGACATGGGGGCTGGGAGATGAGGGAGCTGCCCCTGCCTGGCCCCCGTCCCTGCCAGGCTCATTCCTCTGCTGTTCAAGGGGACAGCGCCTAGACCCTCAGGGCTTGGCCAGCTTGCCTGCCACCTCTGTGGACTGCAGGTCACCCAACCGGTGTAGTTCTCCTGCTGCTTGTCCCTCAGGACACGGAGGCAGCCATCCTTGGCTCACGTCAGCCGCCATCCCCGGATGGGGCACCCCAGCAGGTCCTGGAGCTTACCTGGGGCCACCTGGGAGAAGAGCAAGCAGAGCGCCACCAGCAGAAGGCAGGGTGTTCGCATGGTGGCAGCAGGTTGACCCGGGATCTCAGAGAGAAGGTGAGGCTTCCCCAGAGGCTGAGCTGACACAGGCGTCCAGAGCACAGAGTGCCCCGTATTTATAGGGCTGCAGGATTGCACAACCTCACAGCTGGCAGGAGGTGTTGCAATCCAGAGTGCACTTCTAATATCTAACCCTCCTGTCGTTCACCTGAGTAGTGTGCGAGTCACGTGGCTCCTGGGCCCTGTCCGGCTGCAGCTGGGTTTACTTTTCAGCCTGGGGACCTGATTCCACTCCTCCCGCCTGGTCTGTTTGCTGTCCGAGGCTGGGCAGTCTGATGAGGTCCCCAGGAAAGGCCTGTCACGTTGGAACCGCTGCTGGGGAGGAGAGGGCATGTGGGGGCTCTGGGCAGAGGCTGTGCCTGCCCCCCCCCCCCCCCCCCCCCCGTGAAAGGTCAAACAGGACACATGGGCCGGTTCCAGCCCCCGGTCGGGCACTCCCTAGAAAGCCAGTTTCCACCGCGCAGGTTGGAGCCAGCTCCTCGGTGCCCGAGTGAAGGAAGGTGAAGGGCACAGCCTGCCTTAGCCCCTCCCCGGCCTGGCAGGGTGCCACCTGAACACGTCCCGTCTGCAGAACCGTGAGGAGGTGGGAAGGGCTGCTGCCAGCGTCTAGTGGGCGGAGGTCAGGGATGCTGCCACGTCACCTACAGCACTCAGGACAGCGCCCTGCAACAGAGATCATCCCGCCAGAAAGGTCAAGTGTGCCTTGGTCCAGAGACCCTGGTAAAGGAGAGAGCAATGTCCTCACAGCCAGATAGTCCTGGGTTCAAATGGAGGTGGCAGCGTGGGTGGGTTCTGTGTGGCGTCTGGACTCTGGGCAAGAGCATTGTTCAAGGACCCTGGGCTAGAAGAACTGGGGGCAGAGGCTGTCCGGGATATGCAGGCGGGAAGAGGGTGAGCGCAGGCAAATGGCTTTGCGCACCGCAGCCCGGGAGACGTGGGTTCGTGCTGGTGGAGGAATTAGCCAGGCTTGTTTTGGGGCAGGTTGTGAAATGACATTTTGCCTGTCAGCACCTGTTGAACACCTGGTTCGAATAAGGATGTTGATTTTCTAGGAAGTCCCTCATGCTTCCATTTGGCCAATAACACAGTGATAAATAGGGACTGGATAGGGTAGAGACAGGAGGAGTAGCAGGTTATGTTGTCTCTATGAGACTTGAGCTCCCTGACTGGAGGTGGCAGTGGAGCCAGGCCTTCACCTGGGATGCCAGGTGTTCTGCTGTCAGGTACAGGTGGCTCTCTTGGTGAGGGGCAAGCCTGACTGCACTCCCTGGCTCAGTTTCTCCATGTCTTCCTAAACGCTGTGCCGTATACTTTTTGCAGACATCCTATTTCATTCTTACAATGACCCTGAAAAGCTGGCTACAATGCCCAAGTGTACACACAATGCAGAGATACAAGACAATCTTCCAGGACCAGCAGGAAAAGCAGTGGCACTAGGGGTCTCCCTTAGACTTTGGAGCTCGTTGCGTTAGTGAATTAATGCATGTAAAGCCCTTAGAACAATGTACAGGATGCAGTGTAAAACTCTCAAAGGATTTGGCTATCATCGTCCTCCGGAAAGCTGAACATTTACTGCCGGATATATCCTGCTTAACAGGTGTTTTAAAATCAGCTTTAAAAATCTTGTTTTTAATACATTTACCCTAACTTCTTTTTTTTTAAATTGACAAATAAAAATTTTACGAATTTATAGTGTGCACCATGATGCTTTAAAACATGTATAAATTGTGGAATGGCTAAGTCAAGCTAATTATCACAGATACTTTTTTTTTTTTTTTTTGTGGTGAGAACACTTAAAATCTACTCTGTTCGTAATTTTCAAATATACAATACCTAGTTATTAACTGTAGTCATCATGTTGTACAATAGCTCTCTTGGGCTTATTTCTGCTGTCTATGGACATCTTAGTACCTTTTGACCAATATCTCCCCCTGGAACTCCACCAACTTCTTATATCCGGTTGGAACAGTGGTTTTCACTAGGGGTCGATATTACCTCCCAGGGGACATCTGGAAATGTCTGGAGAGATTTTTGGTCGTCCCAACGTCAGGGAAGATGCGACTGGCATCTAGCAGGCAGAGACTAGGCATGCTTCAATTCCCAGGAGGAGCCTGCCATGACAAGGGGTTATCTGGCCCAAGGTGACAAGAGTGTCCAGGCTGAGAAAGCCTGGGTAGGTAAGCAGGCGGGTGGTACCTTTTGGCTTGGTACAATTTATTGTCCTGCTTCTATGGGTGTGATGACCATGGCACCTGCTCTCTGTGCCGTGGTACACCTTGGCTCCAACAGCGTGTACTCCAGTGTATGCTTAGTAGAAACAGTGCATCTGTCGGAGGCTTGATCTTATCAAAGATGACTAACAGTGCAGCACGATGTGCACAGATTTCTTTCCTTCTACTCATTCAGCAAACAGTTACCGAGCCTCTCCTCTGCACCGGGCTGTGCGTGTGTGGCTGGGATTTCAGAGATGAGAAAGCGTGGCCCTGCTGCCCACAGGCCGCCCAAGACACAGGTGGCAGGGACAGTAAACAAGGCCTGCCTCCCACGGGGAGATAAGCCTGGTGGAGGTTTGGTGCAGGATGTTCCTGCTGCACTTCTGAAGGTAGGAACAACAGGTTTCACAAACAAAGCTGGTGACAGATTCTCTGTATGTAAATGGGCTGGCTGCTGTGAAATTGCAAACTGTGTTAACAATGAGCTTTTCTTCCAAATAAAGATGCAGTGAGATACTCTTGAATAGCTCATAAAGAAAATTATTAATTGTTGAAAGTCATATTACTTAAAATTTCTAGCGTATTTAATTCTAATATCATTGATTCCTTGTTTGTGGGTGTTGGCCGTGGCCTGCTGTGTGTCTGGGGGCTGTGACCCTTGGATCTGCAGGAAGTGCTGGCCATCTGTCCCCCAGGCCGACAATCCTGTCCCTTCCATGCTGGGCCTGCGTCAGGGTCTGCCGCATGGCAGACTCCTGCGAGGTCTGGAAAGCGTTGGCGGAGTGGAGGGTTTCTCAGCCTTCCCGGGAGGGAGCAGGCCTCGGCCGTGGGACACGTCTGCGACCGTGCGCTGCAGCCTTGCGGACGGCACTCGAGACCTCCTGCTCCCCTGGCAGCGGCTCTGCTTTCTGGTGCCATGCAGATGGATTCACCGGGCGGGGTCCCTTTCCACCTAGAGCTTTTATTTTATTGGAAGAGGTTAACCTAGTGGGAGAGACGGACGGAAAACCTGTGAACTGTGTACACGTGTGTGTATGTGTGTTTGTGAGATGTGGTGTCAGGCAGGGAGAGGTGTGTGAAGAAGTTAATCAGGATAAGAGGATGGAGGAGAAGTTACCTTAGAGGGGGTTCAGAGAAGGCATCTTTGAGCAGAGAGACCTAAGAACTCTGTAAAGGGTTGAGGGAGAGCTGTTTGGTGATCAGCCACCAATATTGTAAACACACACACACACACACACACACACATGCACATGTGCACACACACGTAGATGTACATGCACGCACACATGCATACGTGCACACACGCACACATGCACAGACACACGCACAGACACACACACACATGCACACACACACCAAGCCAGCTGGCGTTTTCTCTCTTCCCCGGTTTTGCCCAAGCACTCAGGAGTCACCGTGTCTGCTGGCCACTGTCCTCCACCCTGGGGCCCCCTAACGCAGAGCCTGGCAGAGGAGCCTGGAGAGTGGGAGGTGACAAGGTCTGGGGCAGTTGCTGCAGATCAGCTCAGAGGATAAACACTGGCTGGCTGGAGTCCCCCGTGGTTCTTTCCAACCCAGGAGCCCCCCCCTTACCCCACTCCACCCCTAGCCCTGACGCAGGCCCTCCAAGGACTGGTGTGAGTTAAGGGCTCAAGCTGTAGCCCTGGGTACAGACAGGACTTGTCCTGCTGCACCTGGCCGCCTTCCTGGTTGCAGACAGGACTTGTCCTGCTGCACCTGGCCGCCTTCCTGGTTGCACTCGACACTGGCTGGAATTCCTGTACTTGGAATCTGTAAGTTTGCGGTGTGTAAAGAGTGCCTTCCACCCTTCCTGGTGAATTCCAGCCCACAGGGTGTCCGTGAGTACAGGCAGGTGGGGTCCGGGAACTTCACCTCCTTAAGTCTCTGTCCCCACCTGGGTGGCTGAGAGTAACCACAGTCTCACAGGGAGGTTGTTGTGGACACCAAATGAGCTAGGACTCAGCCTATCTTGTGTCTTCCTCCCTGTGGCCAGGCTTGCGGCCGTAGCAGCACAAGAACTTTTGGCTTCAATGTCTGGGAAGGTGAATTCCAGACCCCACGTGGCTAATTATTAGATGCGTGACCACCAGTGCGTAGCTGAAGTGCCCTCATGGCATTTTATTTAACTGCAAAACAACACCTGCTCTGCCTAAGACCAGATGGCTAAACTTGGGAAAAAACTTTGCTAAATGCAAGTTTGGGGTGACCAGCTCCATGGGGCCTGGGCACACAGCAGCTGCAATGGAAAAGCACTTCATATCACCCTCCGGTGGGCAACGTGAGCTCAGCCCAGAAGCCAGAGAGACCTCTCATCTTAATAGAAAGCTTTCCATGCAGACACGTGGTGGCTCCTGCAAAGCAGGGACCAGGCCCTGTTTCTTACACTTTGTGCACTCTTGGCACTTTTCACATAGTAGGTTCTCAATAAGCAAGCATGGAATGAGCATGGCTGAGGGTCAGTGTGCAGCTTAATTGCAAAATGAAAATACTTCTCAGCCAACAGAAGGGTTGAGGCACGTGTGCAGCTGGAGCATGTGGCTACGTGGTCCTCATTCACCCTGGTCATCTGCCCACCTGTGGGTCCCAGGAAGGGGTCCCCTAGACCTGCAGTACCCCCTTCTCCTTAGGCCTCCATTACCCACAATATCACAAACCTTCTGCAAAGTCTTCCAGAGCTTGCATATGGCCAAATCCCAAAGGTGCTGGCTCCGTGACAAGATCTTTTAGGGGAGTGGTGGAGAGAATAAAGACTTGACGTCTCTTGTCTTTTCTTGCAAACAGCTACTAAAAGTTATTCTAAAGTGGGAGGAGCATGTTGATGGGAGACTGAACAGAGGGGCATCAGGCATCACTTGTGGTCTGGGTACTTTGAATATATTTTCTCATTTAATTTCAGAACCCCAGGTCTGAACAGCACCAGGTCAAAGTAAAGAGAAGTGACAGATTCCGTGAAAGTGGGTGGCGTGAAATGCACCTGAGGGTCACTCCATGGAGGCCTATCTCAGAAACCACTTTAAGGGCTTGGTACTGTTCCGTAAGGACAATGGGATGCCACGGAGGTATTGAGAAGGAGGTGACACAATTGGTTTTCATTTTAAAAAGATGGGGAAGTGGACTGGGGCCAGGGGAAAGGAAGATAAAAGGAGACAAATTGGGTGGCTGTTGTGACAAGCCAGGCTGCTGGAGACTTTTTACAAATTTATTTTGTTCACTGTTTTTTATCCCCTGAACCTGGAAGTGTGGTTGGCACAAGTCAGACTCCCAGGACATAGTTAATGAGTCCACATTCAATTGCTGGTTTCAGGGGCAGTGGAATGTGGGTCCCTCTTAATGACACGTCACACTTTGATGAAATCTCCCCTTGGAGTTAATATCTCCAGTGGCTCTGGAGGAGGAAGGCCTCCCCTAGGATTTAGGGCCAACTGACAGAGCACAATGGAAACCTGGGTATCACAGGACTCAAAGGTGAAGGTGGGGTCACCTGGAATTCTCCCAAACCAGCTGATCAAGATCTACTGGTTAATATTAGAATGTTACCTGTTAACCTTGGCCAGTCTGATGGCTGTGTGTCCTGGTGATTGCCTCTTTGCGATGAATCTCCCAGGTATTCATTGAGCTTCTTGTGCCTGGATATCTAAATTTCTAGCAAGGCCAGGGAAGCTTTCTTCAATTATTACCTCAAATAGGTTTTCCAACCCTGTGTGTTTTCTTCTTCACCCTCAGGGAGGCCTATGATTCTCAAGCAAAAGACATGAACTGAAGCTTTTTGAAAGAAGATACACTAATGTCCAGTAAACATTTGGAATAAAAAGCACAATGTCACTAATTGTTAGAGAAGTGTAAATCAAAACCACGATGAGATATCACCTAACCCCAGATATCACCTAAAACCCAGAATGGCTTTTATCAAAAAGTCCCAAAACACCTAACCCCAGATATCACCTAAAACCCAGAATGGCTTTTATCAAAAAGTCCCAAAACAATAGATACTGGTGTGGATGCAGAGAGAAAAGAACACTCATACACTGCTGGTGGGACTGCAAACTAGTGCAACCTCTATGGAAAATAGTATGGAGATTCCTTAAAGAACTAAAAGTAGACCTACCATTTAGTCCAGCAATCCCACTACTGGGTATTTACCCAAAGGAAAAAGAAGTCATTTTATCAAAAAGACACTTGCACTAGAAAGTTTATTGCAGCACAATTCATAATCTCAAAGATGTGGAATCAACCCAAGTGCCCATCAATTCATAGTGGATTAATAAAATATGGCATATGTATACCATGAAGTACTACTCTTCCATAAAAAATGAATTAATATCTTTTGCAACAACCTGGATGGAACTGGAGACCATCCTCCCAAGTGAAGTATTCCAAGAATGGAAAAACAAACACCGCATGTGCTCACTATTAAATTGGAACTAACTGATTAGCACTCATGAGCACACATGGTAGTAAAATTAAACAGAAATAGTACAGTGGGGAGAGGGGAGAAGGGGATGGGTAAAATAATACCTAATGGGTACAATGTACACTATCTGGGTAATGTGCATACTTATAAATTTGGCTCAAGCAGTAGAAAAGCAATCCATGTAATCAAGACATTTGCACCTCCATAATATTCTGAAATAAAAACAAGAAAAAAAAAGAATGCTACCTGGAGGGAGGACTTCATGTGTGCATTTTCTGTTTTAGGGAAAGGGAATATATTTGGGAAGGGTGCTTCCTTCTTTTCTCAGCTCTGGGAGTCCTGGAAGTCATCAGGTTTTGAGCAGGTTGCACCCAAGCCAGGCTGCATTTCACAGCCAACATTGCTTTAGAAACAGACCAGCTCCACTGCTTCCAAGACACGTGAGCACAGGCCACTTACTTAATTTTTCTATGAGTCAGTTTTTTCTGTCTATAAAATGGAATAATCCTAGAGGCTCTATCATAGAGTGGTTCTGGGGAATGATGAATGAGATAATATCTGTGATGCTTTAACTTAAACCTGGCACACATAAGCACTTCCCTGAATGTTAGGAGTCACTGCCTCTGCTGTGATTAAAGTGGAAATGGAAAGAGTAAAACCCACTGGAGCTGGACGTTCTATGGCAGGAATGCTGGTCCCGAGGTTGTCAGCACCCCTGGGTGGCTCACATATGGAATGTCTGCTGCCCACAGGCCAGCCTGAGCGGGAATGGAGCCTCAGCCACGGTGGAAGGACATCCAGAGACAAACTCCAGGTGATAGGTATGAAAGTTGTCTGACGCCTGAAAGCTCTTGCTTGGCATGCCTGGGTGAGGAATTAAGGGATAAGGTCAGGAGTATCTTCAAGTTAAGCCTTTTCTGCCTTGAGGTGACCATAATATGACGGGTGACCCAGAGCAGTGGTATAAGCCATGGTTTCCCAGCAGACTTAGATGTGCCGCGGAGGCTGGGTGGGTGGTGGAGGGTTTGAGTTGCCCCACAGGAACCAGCCCATGTGCAGCTAAGGGAGAGCTGAAGGCCACACGCTTGGGCCAAGGACGGTGGGTCCATATTGGGTTGGCAGGCAGGCTCTGAACACAGATTCTCTGCCCCTGCGTGGATGCCTCCTTTTCTGCCTGTGTGCTCTGCCCATGGGATCTGCATGAGAGCCCAGGGAAGGGAAATAGAGTCCCACTTAAAAAAAAGTGAGTCTCTAAATACAGTGAGCACCGTGGGGAAGAGACGTAGCCTCTGGGTAAGGGAATCAGCTGTGACCTGGGCAGACATCTTCTACTTGCTTATATGGTTAGGGATCCCGCATTGTAAAATGTAAGCCCAATGCATTCAGGGGCTTTCACCTGGTTTGTTTATTGCTGTGCCTCCAGCTCTGAGAAACTGGCCCCACTCAAGAAATATTTGTTGAATGAATGAATGCAGATTCACTTCTTCAGCAATCCCTTGTCTTGTGAGAAGGCAGAGGGTGTTGTTCTTAAACTCTTCCCTCTTCAACTCTGCCAAACTCCACTTCTCTTACAAGGTTTAGTTCCGTTTCAAGCTGGTGTTTCGCTTTTTGTTTCTAAATCGCTTTTGTATCTGTCGTTGGCATGCTATCTGTCCCTGGCTGCTTTACTGTCCTGTATGTTTTGCCATTATTTGGGAAAGATTTGGTATGAGACTGTGAGTTCTTTGCTGGAGAGACCATGGCTTGGAATCATAGAACTCTCCAGAGGGCGCCGGGGAAAAGGAACTGAAGCTCAGAGGGGAAAAGGAACTGAAGCTCAGAGAAGAAAGTCACATGAGTGCTGCATGGCCCTTTGCGTAAGTGGCCCTGCAGCTTCTTTTCAAGGAGACGACTGGCCTGGTCCGTCCATGTGCTCTTAGCTCTCCCCCAGACGGAAGTGGGGTGGCCTTGTCTCAGAGGACATGGCCTCCTTCCATACTCAGCTTTCTCAGAGGATGACAACCTTTCCCCAAAACCCATCAGTTCCAGCTGAGTCATGGTTAAAAGAAACTGGGTGGCGTTTCCCAGGGAACGTGGCGCTTCTGCATTCCAGGCCTCTGTTGGGAGTGGTCCTTCTAACGCCTGGACAGGCTCCATGAATGAGAATGCCTTTTTTGAAGTTCTCTTATGTTTCAAGTGCCCGGGCCAGTAAGATTTGCCAACCAGGACCTTTTAACTTTCCACTCCTTTTTGAGCTGTTTTTCAGAAACAGCGACTCTCCTTGCAGCCGAGAGATCACTGCCAGGCCTCACACTGCCCGCTTGCTCAGAGAAGTCGAGAGGAGCAGCACCCACCACGGATCCTGCCCAAGGACCCGCTGAGCAGCCCACTCCCCACGACCCGCATGCCCACAAGGCTAACGTGACGGCCACTGTCACCACCTAGCTCATCTCCGCCCTGGGAGGGGCTGACCCGCCATTTCTCCATCATGCAACGCCTGTGCTGGCCCGATGTCTCACTGCCCATGCACGTCCCGCACTCCACCCCAGCATGCAATGCTGCTCACGCACTTCATGCATTATTCATGCCACCTCCCAAATCCCCTTGACCCCTGTCAGTCGGGCAGCGGATCTGAGGTGGTCCTGCAGTCCTCTCACCTCCTGGCTGACATCCTCTGCAAACCACTTCCTTTCTCCTCCACGAGGTAGTCCTCGTGGTCTCGGAAGTTGGCCTTCTGTGCAGCAAGCAGCTGAGCCCAAACAAAACCCCCTTTGCAGGTTCTTTCACGTCAACTCCACCCAACACGTAGCCCAGCTGCCTTGAGGGAAATGATCTGTCTCATTCTTTTGGTACTTTAAAAATTATCCCTGGGTATATACATACATAATGAGTACAATGTGCACCATCTGGGGGATGGACACGCTTGAAGCTCTGATTCTTGGGGGAAGGGGGGAAAGGCAATACATGTAACATTAACATTTGCACCCCCATAATATGCTGAAATAAAAAAAAAAGAAATACTACCAAAAAAACCCCATGAACAAACAATAACAACAATAGAAAATTATCCCTGGAATAAGCCAGATTGTCAGAGGGACATGCAGGGAACTATACAGACATTAGTTTTCTTCTTTTTCTATTTATATATGTTGTTGTTTTTTTTATGCTACCAGTCAAAAAGCATTTCTCCTTGATAAATTATGCTTTTTTTTATTATTTTTGTGAATTCTTTTTTTTTATTCTTTTTTAAAAATTTTTTTAATCTTTTTTTTATTTTGGCATATTATGGGGGTACAGATTTTAAGGTTTCAATAAACGCCCACCCCCCCACCACAAGTCTGAGTCTCCAGCATGACCATCCCCCAGATGGTGCACATCTCACTCATTATGTATGTATATACCCGCCCCCCTCCCCCCTCCCACCTGCCCAACCCTATTACTGTAGTACCTATGTGTCCACTTAGGTGCTACTCAGTTAATACCAGTTTGCTGGTGAGTATATGGGGTACTTGTTTTCCATTCTTGGGATACTTCACTTAGTAGTATGGGTTCCAGCTCTAACCAGGAAAATATAAGATGTGCTATATCACCATTGTTTCTTAGAGCTGAATAGTACTCCATGGTAAACATATACCACATTTTATTAATCCATTCTTGGATTGATGGGCACTTGGGCTGTTTCCACAGCCTTGCAATTATGAATTGTGCTGCTATAAACATTCGAGTGCAGGTGTCTTTTTTGTAGAGTGTCATTGGATCTTTTGGGTAGATGCCCAGCAATGGAATTGCTGGATCAAATGGTAGATTCACTTGTATCGCTTTAAGGTATCTCCATATTGCTTTCCACAGAGGTTGAACTAGTTTGCAGTCCCACCAGCAGTGTAGGAGTGTTCCTCTCTCTCCGCATCCATGCCAGCATTTACTGTTTGGAGACTTTTTGATAAAGGCCATTCTTACTGGAGTTAAGTGATATCTCATTGTGGTTTTGATTTGCATTTCCCTGATGATTAGAGATGTTGAGAATTTTTTCACATGTTTGTTGGCCATTCTTCTGTCTTCTTTAGAAAAGTTTCTGTTCAAGTCATTTGCCCACTTTTTAATAGGGTTATTTGATTTTTTCTTGCTGATTTTCGTGAGTTCTAAGTATATTCTAGTTATCAGCCCCTTATCGGATGTGTAGGATGCAAAAATTTTCTCCCATTCTGTAGGTTGTCTGTTTACTTTCATGACTATTTCTTTGGCTGTGCAGAAGCTTTGTAGTTTGATCATGTCCCGTTTATTTACCTTTGTTGCTGCTGTGATTGCCTTTGGGGACTTCTTCATAAACTCTTTGCCTAGGCCGATGTCTAGGAGAGTGTTTCCAGCATTTTCCTCTAGAATTCTAATAGTTTCATACCTTAGGTTTAAGTCTGTTATCCAGCGTGAGTTGATTTTTGTGAGAGGTGAAAGGTGTGGGTCCTGCTTTAGCCTTCTACAGGTGGCTATCCAGTTTCCCCAGCACCATTTATTAAAAAGGGATTCTTTCTGCCAGCGTATGTTTTTGTCTGCTTTGTCAAAGATTAGATGTCTATATGAGATGGTTTTATATTAGGATTCTCACATCTGTTCCACTGGTCAATATTTCTATTTTTGTGCCAATACCAGATTTATTTAATTACTACAGCTTTGTAGTATAGTTTGATATCTGGTAAACAAAATGGTATGCCTCCCATTTTGTTTTTGTTGCCTAGAATTGCTTTTGATATTCGGGGTCTTCTTTGGTTCCATACGAAGCATAAAATTATTTTTTCTATATCTGTGAAGAATGCTGAAGGAATTTTAATAGGTATTGCATTGAATTTGTAGATCAGTTTGGGTAGTATGGACATTTTAATGATGTTGAGTCTGCCGATCCATGAACATGGTATGGATGTCCATCTGTTTGCATCCTCTGCTATTTCCTTCCTTAGTGTTTCATAGTTCTCCCTGTAGAGGTCTTTTACATCCTTGGTTAAGTATATTCCTAGGTACTTTAATTTCTTTGTTGCTATTGTGAAGGGAATTGAGTCTTTGATTTGGTTCTCAATTAGATTGTTGTTGGTGTATATGAATGCCTCTGATTTCTGTGTGTTGATTTTGTATCCTGAGACTTTACTAAATTCATTGATCAGTTCCTGGAGTTTCTTGGTTGAATATTTGGAGTTTTCTAGATATAATATCATATCATCAACAAACAGTGAAAGGTTGATCCCTTCGGCCCCTATTTGGATACCTTTAATTCCACTTTCCTGTCTAATTGCTGTAGCCAGGACTTCCAGCACTATGTTGAATAGAAGTGGAGATAGTGGGCAGCCTTGTCTGGTTCCAGTTCTAAGTGGGAATGCTTTCAATTTTTCCCCATTCAGTATGATGTTGGCTATGGGTCTGTCATATATGGCTTGTATCATTTTTAGCTATGTCTCTTCTATGCCTATTTTATTAAGTGTTTGTATCATGAAAGGGTGTTGAATTTTGTCAAAAGCTTTTTCTGCATCTATTGAAAGAATCATGTGGTCTTTGTTTTTGCTTCTGTTTATGTGGTGAATTGCATTTATGGATTTACCTATGTTGAACCATCCCTGCATCCCTAGGATGAAGCCCACTTGGTCGTGATGGATTATTTTTTTGATAAGCGTCTGGATTCAGTTAGCTAAGATTTTGTAGAAAATTTTTGCATCTATATTCATTAGGGATATTGGTCTGTAGTTTTCTTTTTTTGTTGCATCCTTTCCTGGTTTTGGTATAAGAGTAATATTTGCTTCATAAAGGTGTCAGGGAGGATTCCGTTGTTCTCGATGTTGTGGAATAGTTTCTGCAAGATAGGTACTATTTCTTCTTTGTAAGTGTGGTAAAATTCGGGTGCGAAACAATCTGGACCGGGACTTTTCTTTTTAGGGAGATTTTTAATTGCTGTTTCTATTTCAGCTGTTGAGATTGATCTGTTCAGGAAATCTATTTCTTCCTGATTAAGCCTAGGGAGGCTATGTGTTTCTAGAAATTTGTTCATTTTCTCCACATTTTCCAGTTTGTGTGCATAAAGATTTTTGTAGTATTCATAAATTATATCTTGTATCTCTTTGGGATCAGTTGTGATATCTCCTTTTTTGTTCCTGTTGGAGCTTATTAGAGATTTCTCTTTTCTGCTTTTCGTTAGCTTAGCCAATGGTGTGTCAATTTTGTTTATTTTTTCAAAGAACCAACTTTTTGTTTTATTAATCTCCTGAATAGCTTCACTGTTTTCAATTTCGTTTAGTCTGATTTGATCTTGTTGATTTCACTTCTTCTGTTGGTTTTGGGGTTGGTCTCTTCTTCTTTTTCCAGCTCTTTTAGTCGTTTCATTAGATAGTCTATTTGTGATCTTTTTGACTTTTGGTTATAGGCATTTATGCAGATAAACTTTCCTCTCAGAACTGCTTTAGCTGTGTCCCAGAGGATTTGATAACTTGTCTCTCCATTGTCATTTTGTTCATAGAATTTTTTTATTTCCATCTTAATTTCTTCATCTATGAAGTAATCATTTAGTAGGAGATTGTTTAATTTCCACGTTTTTATGTGGAAATGTGAGTTTCTGTTAGGGATGATTTCTACTTTTATTCCACTGTGATCTGAGAAGGTACATGGTATGATGTCTATTTTTTTTAATTTCTTGAGATTTACTTTGTGTCCTAGGATATGGTCAATCTTAGAGAATATCCTGTGAGCTGATGAGAAGAGCATATATTCAGTGGATTTGGGGTAGAATGTCCTGTAAATGTCAGTCAGACCCAATTGTTCTAGAGTTTTGTTTAAGTCCATTATTTCTTTATTAATTTTCTGTTTGGAGGATCTGTCTTGTGCCATCAGTGGGGTGTTGAAATCTCTGGTGATTATGGAGTTGCTATTAATCAATTTGCTTAGATCCAGTAAGGTTTGCTTTATGAAATTGGGTGCACCTAAGTTGGGTGCATATATATTTAAAATTGTTACCTCTTCTTCTGGAACTGTGTGCTTCACCATTATATAATGACCCTCTTTGTCTTTGACTACTTTTGTTTGTTTAAAAACTAAATCGTCTGAAATTTGAACTGCCACGCCAGCCTTCTTTCGGCTTCCATTTGCTTGGAATACTGATCTCCACCCTTTTACTTTTAGTCTATATGCATCCTTGCAGGTTAGATGTGTTTCCTGAAGACAGCATATACTTGGCCTGTATTTTCTTATCCATTCAGCCAGCCTATGTCTCTTGAGTGGAGAGTTTAAGCCATTCACATTTATTGATAGAACTGATAGGGAAGGTAGATTATTGTTCATTCTGTTGGGTTGGATGTTGTTGCT
Organism: Microcebus murinus; assembly: GCF_040939455.1. NCBI lineage: Eukaryota > Metazoa > Chordata > Mammalia > Primates > Cheirogaleidae > Microcebus > Microcebus murinus. Next base: position 26,394,663 of record NC_134127.1, on the reverse strand, counting down.
TTGATTTCTCTCTTGAGCCATTGTATTATCTGGCCTTTAGTCTTTGGGTTTGGTTGTTTTTATATTCATGAGGTTTTATTATGGTGTTCCATGTGTAACACTGTTTTGAGTACTTCTTGTAGGGCTGGTCTTGTCTTGGTGAAGTCTCTGAGCCTTTGCTTGTCTGAGAATGTCCTTATTTCTCCTTCATATATGAAGCTTAGTTTTGCAGGGAATAAGATTCTAGGCTGGGCATTATTTTGTTTCAGAAGAGTGAGAATGGGGCCCCAGTCTCTCTTTGCTTGTAAAGTCTCATTAGAGCAGTCTGGTGTTATTCGAATTGGCTTTCCCTTGTATGTCACTTGCTTCTTTCGTCTTACAGCTCTTAGAAGGGCCTCTTTAGTGTATTTTGGTCAGTCTGATGACTGCATGTCGTGATGTCTTCCCGTTTGCATTGAATCTCCCAGGGCTCCTCTCAGCTTCTTGAACTTGTATATCGAGATTTTGAGCAAGGCCTGGGAAATTTTCCTCTATTTAGTTGCAGGGTGTTATCTTCAATCTCTGAGATTCTTTTTTCTGTTTGATCTACCCTGTTCTTGAGACTTTCTACTGTATTTTGTAGTTCCCTGAATTGATTCTTCATTTCCAGGAGTTTGGTTAAACTTTTCTTCATTGTGTCCTTTTCTTTAGTGAACTTTTATTCTAGGTCCTCGGGGCTTTTTGTGGTTTCTTTGTGTTGGTTATTGAGTTGTTGTTGCAGGTCGGTGAGTGTTTTTATGATCCACATACAAAATTCCTCTTCTGTCATTTTGGTTGCCTGGTTTTGGTTGGTGTTCGTTTCTAGAGGGCTGGTGCTCCTCTTTGAGGGTGTGTTTTCAGTTTGGTTCTTCATATTTCCGGAGTTCCTTTGCTGATTTCTTCCCATGTTGATCAGTTGTTTCTTTTCTTTATGTTTTTGTTTGGGTATTCACATGCCTTGTTTAGTTTCTGAGCCGGTAGGTGGTGTCTGTGGGTGAGATTCGACCCCTCCCTGTGTAATGAGTCTGTAGGTGCCGTGAAAAGGCTATGCAGGATGCCCTCCCTGTCAGTAGGTGGCGCTTGCTTGGTGGAACAGGCTACCCTGTTGTTTTTGTGTCCTGTTATCAGCTCTTGTTCCTGTAGAGAGAACTCTAGTGCCTCAGGTGGTGGGTGGGGCCCTGGGACTTCCAGGTGTGTCCTTTTCTCCCCTTCAGTGAGGGCTGGTCTGGGAGTGAGTCTGGGTGGAGCTGGGTTGGGTAAGCCTGCCCTCAGGCACCATCAATGCCATTAGCAGGGGTCAAAGTTCTGTTCTCTGCTTCCAGGAAAAGCTGTCAGGGAGGGGCTGGAATGGCCACACTCAGCCAGAAAGTCTGTGTGTGGGACTGTCTCAGACCCACAGTCTGTAGCGGCCTCGCTTCTTTCCACCCTCCCCAACTCCGCAGCTACTCCTGGGCCTCTGCCAGCAGGCCAGACCACACGCCACCAGGCCTCCCTGGACTGTGATGCCAGCAGGGAGGTTCCCTGGGCATGAACACCACCTGGGCTGGGTGCACAGCCTCCCTTTGGGGGGAGGGTTGCCCTCTAGGACACTGATCTGCCCCTGGAGGCACACACACCTCAGTAGGCTGTTCACGTATATCCCTCTGTACCCTAGGCAATGCGAGACCTCGGTGTATGGGATCTGGTCTGCAGGTCTGACCTCTGGGTCCCAGAGTTCAAACTATATCCCCACCAGGGAGAGGAGTTCCGGGCCCAATTCACCCACAGGGAGCCCAAGCTGTGTCTGTGTCTCTCAGACTCTGAGTCTGCCCCGTTCTCCTGGGATCACTGGGCCAGCAGCACCTGGGAGGGCTGGCGGGTAGGGAGCTCACAGTCTGAATTCCCCTTAGTCAGCTGTAGGGTCCCAAAAGGGAAGGTCCCGTTCCCTGGAGGTCGTCTGGCTGGTGGCTGTATTGTCTCTCTGGGCAGCCGCGGGTAGGGGTGGGGAGGGGAGAAGGAGGCAATATGACGTCTGTTGCGCGGCTGGGGTCTGTGCACACGGAGGTGCCCTGAGGGAGTTGGGAGCCTGGTGCCGCGTCTGCTACAGGCTTACTGCTTGCTGGCGGCGGTCGTCTCTGGGCTGGTGTCTGTAGGTCTCTCCACCCGCTGGGGAGCCCACCAGCAGTCCCAGATGCAGGGGAGGGGAAAGGTGACTAATCCACCTATCCTTCCCGCTGGTCTCCCTTATATATGTTCTTAATGAGCGGAACTGGAGGTCTACTCTGAGTGACATTATCACCACCAGCCTATGAAACCCTCTGAGTGAAGGTGGGTGAAGATAGTATCTCAATTTTTCTTTGCAACAACTGTCTGAGATGAGAGCTACCTTAGATTTTATAGATGAAGAAAGTGAGCTTGAGCAAGTTTCAAGTGGCCTTCCCAGGCTACATGGATGGTTAGTAGCTGAACTTGGATCTGTGTGCACCTGCCACTGAACATGGGCCACCAAACACACGTCACTTAACTGAGTCCACTACCCCTAAGGCAGAGGCCAGAGAATGAAGCCTTGGAAGAGAAGTTGCAGACAGGAATAGTCTAGAAGGGGACCTTCAACCTGCTCACGGACGTGTTGTTTTCCTTGGCAGCGTGGGTCTCTACCTGATGTTGAATTTCATCTTTAATTGTTTATAGTGGACATTCACTTGTTTAACTGCCTGCTCTCCAGCTACATAAACATCCCATAAAGACAGAGGCTCCTTTTTTGGGGTGGTTGTTTCTGTCTCCCATGGAAATGTAAGCTCTAGGAGAGCCGGGACGCTAACTGTCTTGTGCGTCCTGTATCCTCAGTGGCTAAGGCAGTGCCTGGTACGTGGTTGACCCTCGGAATACTTTTTTAAAGACAAGTGGGGGAAAAAAGCACAGGGTTTCGAATTGCAGTAGAGAGAATAGACAAACAAAGACTTCAACTTCTCTGACCCCAGCCCTGGACAGAGATGTTTAGATCTCTAATTTATTTGCATGGTGTGAGATAGGAATCTAATCTGATGTTTTCCCAAATGACTACCTAATTGTCCTAGCACTATTCATTAAAAAGTTTACATTTACTCTGGTGATTTGAAATGCCACCTTTGTCGTATACCTAAATTTCCATCTGTGTGTGGGTCTCATTCTAGAGTTCCTATATTGCTGTATCGGTCTGTCTGTCTATTCATACACTAGTACCATGTTGTTTCAATTATACAAATTTTATAGTGTGTTTTAATGTCCAATAGGGGTCATATTTGTTTGTAGTTTCCTTTTCCCCATTTTTTCTCAACCTGTCCTTATATGTTTGGTTTCTATCTGAACCTTAGTATCGGCTTGTCTAATTTCATAAAATTGTTTATTGGTATTTTATTGCGATTATATTGGATTTGTAAATGGACTCAGCGAGACCAATATCTTTATACTGTTCAACCACTCTGTCCTCGAATCAGGGCTGTCGTTCTGCTTGTGCCATTCCCATCCACTGCATGTGGGGACGTCGAAAGGGCTCTTAGGGGACACGACGGGGACACATGCCCTCACTCTGCCTGCAGATCTCACCCCTGACTGGTGCCACGCCCCTCAGAAGGCAGCTCAGTGTCACTGCTAAGGGCCACTCCCAGCAGCTTGTCCACATCTCTTTTAAGCACTGGTCTGGCCATTTTGCAGCCGTGGGCTTTTCTGTTTATCACCCCTAGTCAAGCTCTAGGCAGGCGGGAGCTGGCCTCTCCATCACAGGGACATCTGGAAAGTGACGAGGGAAATGGGCACATGACCCGCGAACCCTGGAGTCTCCTTTTCATGCCCCCAAAGTCAATCAACAAAATGACACAGGACGGAGAAGTGCCATGTTTCTCTGAAAATAAGGCAGGGTCTTATATTTATTTTTCCTCAAGAAGACACCCTAGCGCTTATTTTCAGGGGATGTGTTATTTTTTTTAAGTATGGTATAACAATCTACATTTATTCAAATATAGTGAAGTCGTCTTCTTCTGGAACATCATCATCACTCTCCAAATGCTGAATTCCATCCTGAATTTCTTGCTACTCTATTTCCTTTAGAACCATTGGCCCCGATCTCTCATGTCGAGCCATCTCCTGGGGCAGATGAGGGCTGCTCGTGTTCTTTACCGCCCCGAGACCAAATGCATGGGTTGTGCAGATGCGCTGCGTAGCCACGCCCATCACTAGGGCTTATTTTTGGGTTAGGACTTCTATTGCATGTTTAGACATCCTGCTAGGGCTCATTTTATGGGTAGGTCTTATTTTCGGGGAAACATGATAAGAAGGTTTCTTCAATGGCTCCCACAAGAAGCATTTGAGCAGAGAAGAGATATCGCTCAGACTCTGTTGGCTATATTGTCTTATTTTCTGAATTCTTGGATGCTCTGGAGCTTGCGGTCTTGGTCCTGGAGGGACTGCCCCTTCCAGAGTGAGCTCATTACTAGAGACAGCAATCAACACCCCGTGAGCACACCTGTGGCGCCCGAACTAACCAGAAAGCCCACACACCCAATCACCTTCTCTGTCAAACTCAGGTTTCTTCCTGCCCTGAATCTCCCCAGAGCCAGGTGCCAGACAGCTAGGGGCCACTTCTGTAGCCCAGGGCCTGCCACAATTCCCCACTCTCTCCAGCCCTAAGCTTACGCAGGGTACCTGCGCCACCTGGCCCATTCCTTCTCGCAGAACCCCAGGTGGGCTCTGGGCCAGGGTCTGCGGTCTTCCTCCCGCTGCATCTGGTGACCTTGTCCTCCCCATGTGACTCTGCATGGTGCCTCCCGTCTCCAGGCAACTGTGAGGATGGACTTTTAACTCTGGTGCAGCCTGCCTGTGTGTCTCACCATGCCTGATCAAAACAAACCCAAACACGTGCTTAGAACACAGACTTTGCTCTGATGCTTTTTGGGATCTTCAAAAAAAAAAAAAAAAAAAACGAATCCAATGAAGCCACACTTTTAATATACCTAAGAGGTGGTGATAAACCTCACTGAACTGCTCTCTGTGTAAATAAGCATAAGAATGGTTTAGAAATCTTGGCTTCGCTGAAAATACAAAAAATGTGTCTGATGGATTTCATGCCTGATGATGGAAAAGTGAAACGATGGTTATGGTTCAAAATTGTCTTGCTACAGAAGGAAAGAAGACAGACACAGTGTTTATTGGCATTTAACACAGGTCATTTTTGTTTAATTACAAAGAACAGCAAGTTATGATCGAAATGGAATAGTGATTCTCTATGTTGAATACCTATCGGGACACACTTGTCATGAACAGTGTGTACAGACATTATTTTTCTTTTCTCTGTGTTATTATTAATATGTTTGTTCTAACTCTGTTTATGGAAATGTAATTTTATGTTTGTTAAATCTAATAATAAAAATGGGACTGATTCTTTGTAGGCCTTTTAAAAAAGAGTTGACAGCTTGCCTCCCTCCCTCCAAAAAAAAAGAAAAAAAAAAACAAAGACAAGAAAAGAAAGAGAACAGGAGGTCTTCCAGGAGGGGACACTTGAGGAGCATTGCTCGGAAGGAGGGGCTGCCAGAGGGGAGATAGTCAGCCCGAGGCTGGGTGGGCCTTGCCGGGGCCAGGTGGTAGCACCTTTCAACCGCCTGTGTCCCTTGGGACTTGGACCCCTTCGTTTCCCCTGAAAGTGCTTTCTCTTTAGTGGGGGCCATGGTGAAACCAGTGAATGCCATCCCTGGTTGTCACGGAAACACCATTGCCCAAGCAAGCCTCCCTGGCTGCCCAGAGCCTGGCATCAAGCTGGGCCACCCCGCCCCCACTGGTGGGATAGAGAGGAGCCCGCCTCTGTCCCCAGGGTGTTCTCTGCCCTCCGTCACTGTCCTCTAGCCTTAAAAACCCATGTCCCTTCTGAATAACATGAAACCCCCACACTTATGTCCCCTGCCCCCCACCTAGAATTCTTAGAGTTCTTACTGGGGCTTTGCTGCATCATTTTGTCAGCACAAAACAAGATTTTCATTTTTCTGGAAGCTTGTGTTACAAAAACAATTTTTTTCCTGCCACTCGTCGACTGTAGAAGATACTGTAAGCTTGACTGTGCTCACGTATATTCAACGATCGCCCACGTTGCCGTATTCCCCCACGAGGGAAGCCCACGCTCCTGGTTGCTGGTCACTGCGGAGTCCCGTGCCAAGGATCCTGGTAACCCTGGTAACAAGAAGTTTCCCTGCTGTTTTGACTGTGTGTCTCCCAGGGCTGGGGGTGGGGGCGAGCTGGGCTCGGTGCAGTGGCTGCCAGAGCTCCTGCTGTGCTCTCCCCCACGCCTTGCTCGCTGCCCACCCCGCCATGGCCTCTTTTCTATTTCTTCTCCTTAGCCCGCCCTGTCTCGTGGACGGGGAAGATGGTGAGAACAGTGACGACCCCCTCAGGAGGGAGGTAGAGCCCCAGAATCCTGCAGTGATGAACTCTCTGCTCACTGGGGTCCAGGTCTGCCCCAGGGACTACACCCCCAGAAAGCAGCAGGGCCCATTTTCAGAAAATGAGAGGCATTTGTTCCCTGAGCTTGTTGCATGAAAGCACTGTTTCTTTTCTTTTTCGAATGTTAAAAAAGGTAAATATTCCAGCAGGTGGAAAGCAGGGAAATACAGCAGGGTCCCAATGATAAGCATCAGCATGGACCCAGGACACTCACTAAACACACAGACTCGCTGTGACGAAGCTGCGGGGACAGAAGAACATGGGGCCACAGGCAGCCCTCACCCTCCCAGGCCGAGGCTCACTGGTCCTCACCGCAGGTTGCTCTGGAGCCTCCGCCCTCAGCCCTATAAACACACACCTATAAACACAGCTGACTCCTCACTCCCCACACTCGCCGCCTGCTCTCCCTGCTCCAGGCGACCCCAGCATGAGGACCCTCGCCCTCCTCGCTGCCCTCCTCCTGCTGGCCCTCCAGGCCCAGGCCGGGCCCCTGAAAGAGAGAGATGATGGGGCCCCAGCCCAGGAGCAGCCCGGGACAGAGGACCGGGACATGATCATCTCCTTTACAGGGGACAGGATCTCAGCTGTCAGAATTGCAGGTGAGAGACCCCAACACTGCAGAGCTGGGGCGACTAGAGAGGAAACCCAGATTCCTCTGGAATCAGTCCCAGCCACGGCCTCTGTGTGTCTTCAGGTGATCACCTCCCCAGGCCTCAGTTTCCTCCTGTGTACACTGAAGAGAAAGAACCATATGATAGGAAGACACCTTTTTACTCTGAAGATGTTTGACTCTATGACAATTCTGTGAAATGCACTAATGTCATGATTTGTCGCAGCACAGTGGGGGGTCTCTCCTGCAATGTCCCCGCAGAGAGCCCAGTTGAAAAGAAATGTATCTTAACACTGTCTCTTAGAGGAGCTTTAGAAAGTGGAGACGGCGTCAGGGTGTGTTCAGACGTGAGTGTGACGGGGCAGGGGAGCAAAGTGGGGAGAAAATGGGAACGGCTCTCGAATCCTGCCGTGCCCAGCACAGCGCCGGTGTTTATTCCTGTCGACTGGGGATGGTCAGTTCTGCCTGGCGCGATGTCGCCAACAGGATGAACCCGACTATCCACCAAGGACCTGCCGGGGACTCCCTTTACCTCCCACCTCTGCGCCAGCCCTAGTGCCCCATGCTCTCTCTGTGTCCCCAGGCTCAGCCAGGGACTTGACCTGCGCCTGCAGAAAAAGAAGGTGTCGTTCATCTGAGCGCGTCTCTGGGAGCTGCCTCTCCGATGGCGAGGAGTACCCGTTCTGCTGCCGCTGAGCACTGAGAACAGAGCACAGTGAGGTCATCGCGTGCTCTGAGACCTAGAAGGAGACTTTTACTCCTCCTGTCCCTTGTCCCCCACTTCCTTTCCTCATCTCAAATAAAGTCCTTGTAGCAATATCCCGGTGTTTTCATGTCTTGACATTTGCTATGTGTCTTAGCAGAGACTCTTTGGAGTGCCAGCACTAGAATTTTAATTCCAATATTTTAAAGAAAATACTGTTCCAAATTCCCGGATTGTCAGGGGTGGACCTAGGCTTCACACGGGAGTGGATACTGACACTCGAACGATGCTCTGGATCTCTTCATCGACCTCTTTGTCTTTCGCCGTGTGACATTTGGATGTGAATTTCTCTTGACCACCACCGTCATGTGTCAGACAAGGAACCATTGTCAGCGTCACATGTACACAGTAGTAACATGGCTATGTCTCAGGACAGACCATCCTCTTTCTGGAAGTGTTGGAGTTTCACTGAATTATCCCTAGATCTCACATTTGCCTTTTCAGCCCTGCCTTAGTGTCAGCTCCGTTGAAACAAGGTTAGTTGAGATTAGGACGTGTAGCCCGCAAACACATGGTGAGCAGGACAGGAAGCACAGGGGCAGCACCCCGGGGAGAAGTCAGTATCAGAACTTTCCAGACACAGGCCGGGCACGGTGGCTCACGCCTATAATCCTAGCACTTTGGGAGGCCGAGGCGGGTGGATCACTCAAGGTCAGGAATTCGAAACCAGCCTGAGCAAGAGCAAGAATGAGACTCCGTCTCTACTAAAAAATAGAAAGAAATTAACTGGCCAACTAAAAATATATAGAGAAAAAATTAGCCAGGCATGGTGGCACATGCCTGTAGTCCCAGCTACTCAGGAGGCTGAGGCAGGAGGATCTCTTGAGCCCAGGAGTGTGAGGTTGCTGTGAGCTAGGCTGATGCCACAGCACGCTAGCCCAGGCAACAGAGTGAGACTTTGTCTCAAAAAAAGAAAAAGAACTTTTCAGACACGTCAACTAAAATCTAAATTTTACAGTCCTAAAGTCGTCTTCACACACACAGAACGCACACGCACACTTCCTCCACTGCTCTTTGCGGCATGCACTCTCTTTGCAGTTTTAACTGCAGAGAAACCGACTCTTCCTGTAAATTGCAGCTTCCAAGGGCTACCAGGAAAAGCAAGGTGAGGGAGAGCATTTCCCCAGGAACCCGAGTCCCTGTTGGCGCCGCAGGGGCTGAGGTTCCCACACCCAGAACGTCATGCACAGGTGTGGGGAGGGCAGGAGGGGTGGGTGTGGGGACTAGGAGGAGTCCTGGCTCAGCTCCACAGTGCACGCTAGGATGCCTTTGGCCCCCCCTGCTGGTAAACTCAAGCGCTGCCCACCCCAATACATGCACACATTTGGGGTTTGAGTTATTCCGGAGCTCCTCTGCCTCTCTTCCAAGAGGACACGCTCACTGCCCACACCTGGGGTCTCCATGGGGCCAGTCTGGCATCTAGGTGGGCTTTGATGTGACTCTTCCTCCTGGCTCTCGTCTCTTTTTCTCCCCCAGACACTCACTGACCCTTGGACACTTGTCCAGTGTGTCCTGCAGACGGCCTTCCAGGCCCTGAGCACAGAGCCCCGGGGAGGAGTCCGGTGTCAGCCTCTGCATCTAATGTGGCCCTGGTAAGTCCAGTTTGCGCATCCACAACAGGTATTCGGACAAAAAAACACGTAGGTTCTTGTCGTAGCTACTCTCATCAGAGTGGTCACTGCTGAAAGGCAGCAAGGGGTTCGAGGGTGACAGACAGAGCACAGTTGGCAGAGAAAGGGAGAGCGTTTCAGGTGGGGATAGTCATCATTCTTGACAAAAACCACCCGATGGGCCCAGATACTGGCGTGACCAGCTCAAATGCCCAGACCCGGGAGAAGCGAGCAGGTGTCCGCCACGGCCACTCCATGCTGACTGACTCTTAGTGGGTCTCAGCCCAAGACGCAGGGTCTGCCTGTGAGGAGACACAACCCAGGGGTCCAGGCACCCTGTTGAGACCTTGCCCAGCTGGGGAAACAACATGGACCTCAGGGAGGACAGAGTGGGTCTGTGTCTGAGAAAGAAGTGGTCCCAGCTGCTCCTCCTTGGGTAGAGGTGAAAATGACATATTGGGATCAGGGTGTCAAGGCTGGACAGCTTCCTGTACCTGCCACTGATGTGAAGTCATGAAACCCCTGAACTGATTTCAGGTCATGAGGTCCCTGAACTAACTCTCCGTATTGTCCTAACTGTCCCCTGGGCCAGACTGACTGCATCTTATGGGGTCTGCACCTGCCTCCCTCCCCCAGCACTTGGGGTCTCTGCTACAATTTCAGTTTGTCCCTGACCGTCTTTCCTGATTGCTCCATGGTAAATTGCAACTGGTTCCCCCTGGGGACCTCAACGCCCTGCTTCCCCTTATTTTAACTGTAGAATTTAAACCCATCTCGCATTCTATACCCATTTGGCTGTTTTCTGTAACATTTTTCTCCCTAAAGTAGGAGGGGAGCTGCATGTTTTGCTCATCCTGGTACTGAGATGACTGCATGGCACATAGAAGCTGATCAATACATTAATTCTGATTAAATTAATTATTCCCAACATCATATAATATTAGAAAAATGACATTATTTTTACTGAACTGGACAGAAGAAAGTCGAAATCTAAAAAGCTAAAGCAGTTTATATATCCAGTTCGTGTGACTGGTACCTTAAAAAAAAACTAATTAAAATCACTTATACTGAAATACAGGAGAATATCATGGGTACCGTTGGCTTCATGAATTACTAGGACTTTAGAAAGAAGAAAGAGACCGTCGTGGTTGGGTGTCAGGGAAATAGTTCTTGGTGACTCTCAGAATGAATCACACAGGATGTGAAAATGTGGATAAAGTAAAGAAGGGGCAGAGCAGCAATTTAGGAAGAGAAAACGGTATTAGGACAAGAGAGATGCAGGGTCAGGCCTAATTCCACTGGATTGGAGGAAATGAGGTTGCCAGAGAGCCAGATGGAATAGAGTTCCAGGCTGCCATGCTCAGGAGCATCTGTGAGTCCAAGGGACGCGCAGGTGTGGGATGGGACACCTGTGTGGACTCCGTGTGGATGCAGGGGCCCAGGGTATCATGTTCCACTGTGGCTGCTCCATCTCAGTTGAGCAATGAGAGATTCAAACCCTAAGGGCAGTGATGGCGGGGAGATGTGTGACAGTCTCCAAATAACCAGGACAACTTGCGCAGACTCAAACAAGACGGAACACTGGCTGTTGACCTGCGTGTGCCCTGGGTGCTGACTGCAGACCTACAAGTTGTCATCTGCCTTAAATAGGCAGCTCTCCTGGAAGCAGAATGAAATAAAGAATAAGTCACACATGGAGCCATCCATTTGAAATATCATTTTCCAGGGGGAAGTACCCTGTCTCTGTGGAAATATAGGGGCCCAACCTCCATGAGCCCAGATTAGCCAACACAGATGGGCTAATCCCACCGGCCAACCCCCCACTTACACTCACCAGTGCCGTCCCAGGGCTGGCCCAGTGCCCAGGCTCTCCTGCCGCCCGTCCAGAGCGCTGCCTCCGCCTCTCTCCCGACTGCAGTGACCTGGCCCCTAGTGCAACCGGCTTCAACACACCATTCTTTCTCATTTCTACAAAGCCTGTGGTGCCATTTTTCTTTTAAAATACAGGGCATTGGCTTCTTGGAGTTGCTATTTTCTGTTTCTTTATTTTATGTTCTAAACGCTGCTGACAACCTGACCAGAATGTGAGGATGAGAAAAGTTCGTGCTCTCTTTTCTCCACTCAGTATGTTCTCCCTTTCCTTCTCAGAGCCCCATGCCTCGCCGGGCCCTTATGATCACGGGCAAAGGCTCTGCTCTGTGACATGGCCTGGCAGCTCCACCTCCCAGCCTCTCTGTACTGTGACCTCCTAGAGGCCAGGGTCCTGCCCTACTCTCTGTCCCAGCCCTGCACAACAGAGCCACCCCTAACTGCTACCCCCAGCTAGATATCCTGCATTTCTGAGCATCAGGGACAAAGTCCCCGGAGCCTCGGCCCTCCTGACCTACTCACCTTCCAAGAGATGCCACCTCTCAATACTGTCACCTTGGGGTTAAGGTTTCAACATATGAATTTGGTGGCTCGATGGGAAAATCAGGCTGGGGTTGGTACAGCTGAACATTGAAGGAACGGTCTTGCAAAGACGTTGAGATAGAACGCCTTTGCTGCTAAAACCCCTGTGCTCTGCCAAGGTGCTGGTGCAGCCCCAAAAGAGAAGTGAAGGGGACCCCACGTGAAAAGCCACCCTGTTCTATTCAAGTGTTAGGGGCTGAGAATGACCTGAGGGAAGGAGCAGGCAGGGCACAGGTGAGACCTTGGCAGAGACTGACGGGCCCTGGGCAGCCCTGTCCCAGCCACAGACTCGGGAGGAGGAAAGGACAGGAGCATGCCCCCCAGGGAGCAGCGTCCCAGAGAAGAATGTGCCAGGGAGGGAGTGCTGCTCCCGAGGTCTGGCTGGGAGCACTGGTTTCCTGGAGAGTCCCAGGGACCAAGACCACTGCGGTAGAACCTGCACATCCCCTGCCCAGTGTTCATCCCGCTCCTGCTGGGTTCAGAGTGGCTCTTATGCCTGCCCAGAATTGGTCTGAGGACAGTATCTGCACACAATACCAGGTCATACAGGCTAATGACAATCTTTCTGCTGCCTTGGTAGCCTCCTGGAGGTCCCTCTATGACATTAGGTCTCATGCAACATTATCATGATTCTCTGATAGTCCTAGACAGTCGTTCAGCTTTGAGCTATCTATTGGCCAAGCAAGGAGGTGTTTGTTCCCTCCAGAGAACCACACGCTGCACGTGCACCATTAACTCAGCGAGAGTCCGACAGGTGTTACCCTGTGAACAACACAATGGAGGTGGTGGACACTGTCACTCAGGTGCTCTCCAGCATCCCTACTCTGCTGAACAGTTTTAATTTGCTTTTGTGGTTAGAACCTGGGTCCGGGGGAAGCTGGTTGAGAAGGAGATTCCAAATTCTCTATCATGTGTATGTTGGCATTTTGATTCTGGTCACATTAAAAAAGCATGCGGTGAGATATATAGACCAGGCATTCCAGGTGGCTTTTAATATTCCCTTTGTCCAGGTAATTCAGCCTCAGCAAACAGGCCAGGCACTGTGGGGTCCACTGCCTCAGGAGTCCTGGAGGAACCAGAGTTTCTTGCTGCCTGGGCTTGGCCGAGGCTGAGCAAGATAGATAAGGGGTCCCTGTGTGGAGCCCCATTGTAACCCCAGCTTCACACCAAATTTCTCAACTCCACTTGCTGCCAGAGTTGATTAAAGTACTCAGTAGAACTGCACTCCAGCCTGGGACACAGAGTAGGGCCTTTTCTCTATAAAAAAAAAAAAAAAGGAAAAAAATGTATCCAATACAAATTAACCCACAAAATTAGGAAATCTCATCCCAAATGGCCCTTAAATAGGGAAGTCTCCTGCTTGTGCATGGTGGCTGTTGCTACAAGAGGCTTGGGACAGAGGACTGCTGTCTGCTCTCTCCAGTCACCCTCCTAGCCTAAGGATCTGTAAGTAACACAAAAGTAAGTCTTTACATTGCTATTCTCTCACTTAAGCCATGCCCATAGTCTGACCCATGACTGTGAAGCCACCCCAGAGGGACCTGGTGTGTGAATCCCCAGCTGGTGCATGTCTGTCTGGGCCTCTTGTGGTGCCATCAGCTATGTTAATAGAAAAACTCAAAAGAGTTTGGTTCAAAACACATGGGTCCTAATTGACATAGCCAATAAACACTATAATAGCTTCTTAAAACATTTTTTATTTATGTATAATAGATATAACATACCTAATAGATAAAAATATGTATAATAGAAAAGTCTATTCAGGCCTTGGCTCATTTTTAGTCAGATTATTTGTTCTTTGCTATTGAGTTGTTTGAGTAACTTATATATTCTGATATTAACCCATCATCCCATGCATCATATGCAAATAGTTTCTCTTATTTTCTAGGTGTCTTTCACTCAGTTGTTTCCTTTGCTGTGAGTATGCTTTATAGTTTGATGCAACCACACTTGTCTGTTTTCCTTTTATTGCCTGTTACTTTGGTGTCATATGCAGGAAAAAAATGCCCAGAGCAATGTCAAAATGCTTCATCCTATTGTCCTTCTAGATGTTTTATGCTTTCAGGTCTCCTGTTTAGGTATTCAATCCATTCTGAGTTAATTGTTGTATATGGTGTGAGATAAAGGCTCATATGTATGAGACAGCAAATCATAAGTTAGTATAATTAGATACATGCAATTCTTAATTATCACATGTACCTCAATAGAATTGGAAGTAATAAACATTTTTTAGCCTTAGACCAACTCTTTATCTGTATTTCACTGAACTCATTTCACCTGAAGCCTGTTGAGCTCTTTGTCCTCTTCACACTGACCCCATCAGGAGCCTACTCACTCCGTAAACTCAAACACACCTTCACAAGGGGGTATGTCCTTGAAGCCTGCAGTGAATCAGTTCTCTAGTCCACTGGAATTCAAGTCTGTCACCAGGGTCTAGACCTAGACAGTAGGAGGGCCTGTGTTGAGAAAGTAAGAGGCCATTTGTTCCATGAGGTTATTGAATTAAAACCCTGTTTACTTTCTTTTGTGAATATTGATAAGTAAATACTTAAGCAGGTGGGAAAGAGGAAAAAACAGCAGTGTCCTTATTACCACTACCAGCTCGAACATACTACAGACATTATATCACAGATTCATACCAGAGTGAGGGCTGGGAGAACACAGGAGCATCTGAGGGACTTTAGGGCACAGGCTTTCCTCACCCCATCTAGTGACGTGTGCAGCTTCTCTGACTGAGGGGTCAGAGGAGGCTTGTTGGTCTCCGCACCTCCTCCCACAGCCCTGGAAATACAGCTGACTCCTCACCCCACACATTCCCCTCCTGCTCTCCCTGCTCCAGGCGACCCCAGCATGAGGACCCTCGCCCTCGTTGCTGCCCTTCTCCTGGTGACCCTCCAGGCCCAGGCTGGGCCCCTGCAAGAGAGAGATGATGAGGCCCAAGCCCAGGAGCAGCCAGAGACAGAGGACCAGGTCATGGCCATCTCCTTTGCAGGGGACGAGAGCTCAGGTGTCCCAGCTACAGGTGAGAGACCCCAACACTGCAGAGCTGGGGCGACTAGAGAGGAAACCCAGATTCCTCTGGAATCAGTCCCAGCCACGGCCTCTGTGTCTTCAGGTGATCACCTCCCCAGGCCTCAGTTTCCTCCTGTGTACACTGATAAGAAAGAACTAGATGATATCAAGAGAATTTCCTTCCCCAAAGATTTTTGACTCTGTGACCCTTCTGTGAAATTCACTGACTTTCTGCTATGTAGAAACAAACTGGGGCGTGCCTTCTGCATCCAGATGAGACCCCTCCTCTCAGAAACATACTTTCCATGGTCTATTACAGTAGCTTCAGGAAGTGGAGACAGGTGTCGGGGTGTGTTCAGAAGTGTGTGTGACGGGGCAGGGAGCAAAGTGGGGAGAAAGTGAGAATGAGACTCTAATCCCGTGTGTGTCCAACACTGCTGGGAGTATTTATTCCAAATGGCTGGGACCGATCATGCTGCTGGCTGTAATGTCACCAATATGACCGACCCACTCTACTCAGCACATAACTGCTCGGGGACTCGCTTTGCCACCTGCCTCAGTCCCCAGCCCTAGTGCCCAATGCTGTCTCTGTGTCCCCAGGCTCAACTGGGCGCTTGAGATGCAGATGCAGAGGAAGATGTGGTTTTCTAGAGCGCACCTATGGCATCTGCCTCTACCGTGGTTTCCGCTTCAGATTCTGCTGCCGCTGAGCCCCGAGAACAGAGGACAAAGAGCTCATCATGTGCCTCGAGACCTTTTGGGGACTTTTACTCCTCCTGTCCCTCGTCCCTCACTTCCTTTCCTCATCTCAAATAAAGTCTTCACAGCAGGTTCTCTGTTTCTGCACTTCTTGGATAATTGAAATGTGTCTTAGTTGGCAGAGTTTGAGATGTAAGTGCCAAAATTCAGAAACATACATTTGAAACAAAACACAGATCCAAATTCTAGGATCGTCAGGGAGGAACGGTGGCTTCAGACACAGACTGATATGCATGTGCCAGTGAGGCCGCCGATCTCTGCACCCGCGACTCTGTCTCGCCCTGAGCCCCGTTTAGCTTCTCTCAAGACAACTCCCGAGTGCCAGGCAAGCAGTGTTGCTCCAAGGTCACACATTACGGCATCTTTGTTTCTCAGGGAAAAATCACCGTCCCCTTTCCCCAGATGTTGCAGTGTCATTGAACACACCCAGATCACACATCTGCTGCATGAGACCTGAGGTTGCATCGGCTCCAGTGAAACAATTTCAGCTCAGATTGGAAGGGCTGTTACGACAGCCGTAATGCGTAGAAGGAAGCACAGAGGCACCACGCTAGGAAATAGTATTATCTGTATCATCCAGCCATATCCACCAAAACCTGGATATTTTGTGCATGAAGCTGACCTTTGCAAACACAACATGCACAGGCACAATTGCTCAACTGCTCAACTTGGCCACAAGCGTTCTCTTGGGTTGTCTTAAAACCGCTGAGATCCTGACTCTACCTGTACGATGCAGCTTCAGAGGATCGCCAGGAACAGTGCAGCGAGGGAAAAGAGTTCCCCAAGCAACCTGGAGCCCTGTGGGTGCCGCAGGTGCGGAGGCTCTGGCACCCCGAGCGCCACGCACATCTGTGAGTGGAGGACGCAAGCTGGGTCGGGGCAGGAAGCGCAGCCGGAGCCCTCTCAGATTTCGCCTCTGAGCTGGGGCAGCCGGAGGTCCCTCTGCCGTCTGTCTGCACCTGCCCACCCCAGCGTATGCACAGCATCTGGGGTTTGAGTCCTCGTGAGCGTGTCCTCCTCCCATCCGAGAGGACATGCTCACTGCCCAACCTGGTGTCCCTGAGGGGCCAGTCTGACATCTGGGTGGGCTGTGATGTGACTCTTCCTCCTGGCTCTCGTCTCTTCCTCTCCCCAGACACTCACTGCCCCTTGGACACTCGTCCAGTGTGTCCTGCAGACGGCCTATGCGGCCCTGAGCACAGAGCCCTGGGCAGGAGCCCAGCCCTAGCCCCGGAGTCCGTGTTGTGCGCTGAACACACTGCTGGGACTCCACCCACGTGAGCTCAAGCCATGGCTACTCCTGTTAGGTGGACGCTGGTGGGGGGCCCCCAAGAAGTCCAAGGATTGCAAACAGATGGACAGTGTCTAAGAGGGACAACTCACCATTATTGACTAAAACTGCATGATGGGCCCAGACGCTGCTCTGCCCACCAACACCAACAAGTGCCCAGAGCCAGGAGGAGGGAGCAGGTGTCCCCCACGTCCCCTCCACGCTGACTCTGAGCAGGTCTCAGCCCCAGGAGGGTCTCCCTGTCTGAAGACCCAGCCCAGGGGTCCAGGCACCCCGCTGAGACCCTGCCCAGCTGGGGGACCACAGCACAGACCTCAGGGAGGGCAGAGTGGGTCTGCATCTGACAAAGACACGGTCCCAGCTCTTCCCACTTATGTGGGTGGTGAAGGCCAAAGACCGGAATTTGGGGTTCAAGGCCGGGCAGCCTTGTTTGGCTTCCTGTTCCTGCCAGTCACTTGAAGTCACTGTCTGAAGCTGGTACCTGAGTCGTGCAGTCCCTGGCATCACAAACTGCAATCTCATGGGTGCATTTGAATGTGGAGCCTCCAAAGACATTTTCCTTTTCTATGTTTTCCCTGATGAGATCTACCGGCCAGTTAATTCTGACTACCACTGGTTGACCAACCAGAGTAAGAACGTAGCCACACTCGCTAAAACAAACAGTAATTCTCTCTTTATACAATACACCCCCTTCCAAAAAGAAAAAAACATCCATAATGGGGAAAAGAACATTTCCTTGTTAACCAAGGCACTGTCCTGTCTCTAAAATCGCTATCTGCGCTGCCAAGCAACGGTGCTCCCTCGCTGTCCAGGATGCTGCTAACACCAGATGGCAGGAGAGGCGTCACCGCGACTTGTGTCCTGTCCACCACAGGTGCAAAAGCAGGACGTGGTGAAATCTTTTTGCTCCAAACTGCTCCTCTCGGTGGGGGAGGGGAGGGAAGAAATCTCTGGAGAAAATTATTTGAGTTCTGGGTTTTTGTGATCTTTGGTTCACGGAGCCAAGGCAGTTCATCCTGCCCTCTGCCAAGCAGTGCCGAGGGGGCTCCTCTCTCGCCCTGGCCTTCCTCTTCCAATCGTGGAAGCCAAACTCTGGCCTTGCTTTGTACTTGAGATTTTCCATGCACTCAGGGCCTTGGGCATCTCAGATTCCTTTCAATATATTAAATGTCATGATTAGGATTGCTGTACACCTTCCGGACCCCCTCTTTTATTGTTCTCTGCTGCGAAGACTGAACTCCCCAATGCTATAAACTTCGGGGCTTGGCACCAGAAGGCACGCATGTCCGTGCTGTGTCCGATACACGCGAGAGACACAGACCTGCGGCTAAAATCATCTTCCCGCGTGTAAACAGGTGCGCGTGTCCTCTGCGTTGGGAAGTTTCAGTGCACTGTGCTCGCACAGGTGAAGGAAGCTCTGATCCTCACAGGACGCCAGGAGCAGCACAAAGCTCTGTGTGCATTATTCTAGCCGAGCGCTCAGCGGCCCTGGGAACTGGCTGCGTCACTCTCACTCTGCGGGTGGGGACCCGGCACTGTCTCCCGGAGCCCCGCATCTGAGCAGCAGCTGAGCCTCCTACATCACCCGAATTCTGAAGTGCTGACAGGAGTTTGTGCTTATTTTTGTGAGCTCAGGGCCTCCCTGGCGGTCAGTGGCCCTTCATCCGCTGATACATTCAAGCGTCTCTTATGGAATCTCCTTTGTGGTTTTCAGAACACCTGCTTAGAACTACCGTGGGGATGTGACGTGTGCACTTTGGGGTTCAGAGGCAAAGCGTGTTTGCACAGCACCCCTGGACACTGATCCCATGCGCAGGCCCCCTGGGATAAACACCAACTTTGAGGTCAGGAGCGCCCCCTGCTGGCCACGTGTGCTACTGTAGGGCTGTCGGCCCAGTTCTCTGTAGGGGCAGGTCCTGCTTCACAGGGGACATCCTGTGGGCAGCAGGTCACCATCTGAGGACTGAAGACACTTCAACGTGGAAACATGCTGGGGCTGCTGAGGAGCAGGACAGAGACAGCCCTTGGCCCACAGAGACAGCCTCCCGGGGCAATCACCAAGATGCTGGGCTGTTATCGGGGCTTGGATGTGGGGTGGGGTGGGGGTAACAAGAGAAAGGCAGTTAGCACAGATGAGGTCCCCAGGACTGCAGGTCACGGGAGGGACGTTACTTCTCATGGGGCTGTGGGAGGCTGGCGGATAACTGGAAATACGTTGATCCAGCGCCGTGTTCATTGAACGCAGGACACAGGGGTAATGGGCCCTTCGGAACAGGACTTGGACTTGAGCATGTGAACATACGTGTGTACAGAGAGAGGGAGAGGGCCTGGGAGAGTGAAGGGAACCACGTAAACTTCCCTATTGTCCCCGAAGCTCTCTGATGTTACACCTGCTCCCAGTGTGCCACCTATTAATGTTTGCTTGGTGCCTGCGATGACTTCATAAGTCAGATTAGAACCTAATAGGATTCCCTGTTCCCCACCTGTGTACATATTTATCAACGGCCATGTGGATTGGTCTGCATTATCTTTCATTCCATTTAGAAGAGGCTGGGAACCTTTCTTATCTTCCAAAGGTAGACCAAATAATTCCAGTATTTTTCTCCTGGTCAAGACTAGTAAATCAGACTATTTATTTATCCATGGAGGTACATTGTCCTCTTAGACAGGGCAGGGCATCTGAGTGATGACTCTAGGGTAGGATTTCCAGGCGACAGGGTAATTACTGTCTTCCCAACGCACAAGTGCAGAAAGGAATGCGGACAGCTAAAATTCACAATAGACAAGCAAAATTTGGGGTGAGGGAGACAAGCTAATTAGAAACCTGCACCAGAGTAAAAGGCCATCTCACCTGGGTAAATGAATGTCAACTTCAAGTCAATATGAAGCAAATGCATCAGTATACTAATGGTCACCCTACAGTCAAAGCAGCCTCTCTGGAAGTGGCCCTACAGTTCCGGAATTCTCTCCCGCTGCATGGAGCTCAGCAGTGGGATTTGAAAGAAAGCATTTCTGTCAGTTGCTTTTCTGGACACCGGGGAGAAGGAGCCTCTGTCATGAGTGGTTGTGGCCCACGGGCAGTCAATATCCTTTAGGTTAGCGAGGTCTCCATAAAGCCCGTTTGTGGGGACCCACTCCACAGAGTTTCTGATTCAGAAGGTCTGGGGCTGAATCCACACATTTGTATTTCTAGCATGATCCCAGCTGGTGCAAGTGCTTCTGCTTCAAGGACCTGGCTTTGAGAACACCTGCTCTGGAGTGTGGGAAATGGCATTGCTCTTAGATGGCCCCCTGAAGCCACCAGTAAACCTCTCAGGTCCCCGACTCCTCAATGCCTGGAAGCTTGCTCATACTCTGCTTTGCTCACCCACCCTGTAGCCAGGCCCTCCACCTTCTTACCACGTGGAGATACTCTCATATTAAGCATCTCGCTGGCATTCGTGTTTTCTTTCCTGCATGACTAGAAGGTCCAGGGCCATGTTGGACTGCAGCAGGGAGTGCAGGCGTGCTGGGCGCGCTCCTGGGCTCAGGGGAGCATCCTGCGTGTCACCTGGGAACGACTCGAGCTCTGGGTTTCTCGTAGGTGCCAGTTTCCCTCTGATCCTTGTGAGCATTTCTCGATGGATAATGGCCCACATTTCTCTGCCTTTTTTTGTTTCTCTTCATTCTTTTCTCTCTGTTCCTTGGACCACACAGCCTCTATCAATCCGCAGTCAACGTTCCCAGTTCTTTGTTCTACCACTGAAAACCCACTATTGAGCCCCCCACCGTAAATTGCACATTTCGGCTCCAGACTTTCATATTTTTGTTCATAAGCTTCCTTCATTGACAATATCTATTTGATGAGCTATGGTCACCAGTTTCCTTATGTACTCATGGTTTTCCTTCATTCTTTTTCTTTCTTTGTTTTGTTTTGAGACAGAGTCTCACTCTGTTGCCCGGGCCAGAGTGCCATGGCGTCAGCCTAGCTCACAGCAACCTCCATCTCCCGGGCTCAAGGGATCCTCCTGCCTCAGCCTCCCGAGTAGCTGGGACTACAGGCGTGTGCCACCATGCCCGGCTAATTTTTTCTATATAGTTTTAGTTGGCCAATTAATTTCTTTCTATGTTTAGTAGAGACGTGGTTTCGCTATTGCTCAGGATGGTTTTGAACTCCTGACCTTGAGCGATCCACCCCCCTCGGCCTCCCATAGTGCTAGCATTATAGGCATGAGCCACCATTCCCGGCCAGTTTTCCTTCATTCTTTGGTCAAATTTATCATGGAGGCTGCTTCTTTTGACTTGTTGGGGTTATTTATATTTGGATAGTAACCTCTTGTTACATAGAGAGCTTGCAAATGTGTTCTCCCGTTGTCTAGGTTGCCTTCTCACTCGGGTGATTGTTTCCTTGCTGTGTGGAGCTTTATAGCTCGATGCAAGCCCACGTGTCCACCTTTGCTGCCGTAGCCTGTGTCTTTGGTGTCGTATCTGAGAAACGACTGCCTGACTAGTGCTCAGAAGCTTTGTCCCCACCCGTTCTTCCAGTTTTAATGGCATCGAGTTTATGTTTGCTCTTCAATTCATCCTTAGTTGATTTTATATATGGTATGAAGTAAAGTATCCAACATATGCATATATCCAATTAACAGGTTGCACGCTTTTCATGCATACAATTTGTAATTGTCACTCATGGCCGATTAAAGCTGGAAATAGTGAACATTCTGTTAACTCTCCCAGACCACTCTTCGCCTGGTATCCCACCGAGCTCGCTCAACCTGTACCCGGATGAGGCCATTGTCCTCTGCTCACTGAGCCCAGTGGGGGCTACTCACCCCATAACCTCAAAAACCTCCTACAGAAGGGTGAAAATGCCCCTGAATCCTCCAATGAATTGATGTTCCAGACCCCTGGGGTCCAACACTGGAACCAGGGTCTAGACCTCCAGGGAGTAACAGAGCCCAACTGCAGAATATAAGGTTATTCCTCCCTGAACTCTTAAAATAAAGCATTACTTCTATTCCTTTTGTAATATTAAAAGTAAACATTCCAGCAGATGGGAAGCAGGGAAATACAGCAGGGTCCTTATCTTCACCATCAGCCTGGACCCAGGAGGCTCACTAAACACACAGACTCTCTGTGACGAAGCCGCGGGGACAGAGGAACATCAAAGGGAGCTTCAGGCCACGGGCAGCCCTCACCCTCCCAGGCAGATGCTCGCCGGCCCTCACTGCTGGCTGCTCTCGCGCCTGCGCCCTCAGCCCTATAAAGACAGGCCGAGTCCTCGTCCCCACACTCGCCTCCTGCTCTCCCTGCTCCAGGCGACCCCAGCATGAGGACCCTCGCCCTCCTCGCTGCCCTCCTCCTGCTGGCCCTCCAGGCCCAGGCCGGGCCCCTGCAAGAGAGAGATGACGAGGCCCCAGCCCAGGAGCAGCCAGAGACAGAGGACCAGGACATGGCCATCTCCTTTGCAGGGGACGAGAGCTCAGGAGCCAGAGCTTCAGGTGAGAGACCCCAACACTGCAGAGCTGGGGCGACTAGAGAGGAAACCCAGATTCCTCTGGAATCAGTCCCAGCCACGGCCTCTGTGTCTTCAGGTGATCACCTCCCCAGGCCTCAGTTTCCTCCTGTGTACACTGAAGAGAAAGAACCATATGATAGGAAGACACCTTTTTACTCTGAAGATGTTTGACTCTATGACAATTCTGTGAAATGCACTAATGTCATGATTTGTCGCAGCACAGTGGGGGGTCTCTCCTGCAATGTCCCCGCAGAGAGCCCAGTTGAAGAGAAACGTATCTTAACACTGTCTCTTAGAGGAGCTTTAGAAAGTGGAGACGGCGTCAGGGTGTGTTCAGACGTGAGTGTGACGGGGCAGGGGAGCAAAGTGGGGAGAAAATGGGAACGGCTCTCGAATCCTGCCGTGCCCAGCACGGCGCCTGTGTTTATTCCTGTCGACTGGGGATGGTCAGTTCTGCCTGGCGCGATGTCGCCAACAGGATGAACCCGACTACCCACCAAGGACCTGCCGGGGACTCCCTTTACCTCCCACCTCTGCGCCAGCCCTAGTGCCCCATGCTCTCTCTGTGTCCCCAGGCTCAGCCAGGGCCTTGACCTGCGCCTGCAGAAGGACCCGGTGTCGTTCTTCCGAGCGTGTCTCTGGCACCTGCCTCTACCGTGGTGTCCCCTACCTGTTCTGCTGCCGCTGAGCCCCGGGAACAGAGGACAATGAGCTCATCATGTGCCCTGGGACCTAAAGAACATTTTGACTCCTCTTGTCCCTTGTCCCCCACTTCCTTTCCTCATCTCAAATAAAGTCTTCATAGCAGGTTCTCTGTGTCTGCACCTCTTTCATGATCAAAATGTGTCTTAGTTGAGACCCTTTGGCATGGAAGTACCGCAATCCTAGATTAAACTTTTTAAACAAAATGCGATTCTAAATCCTAGGAATATCAGGGATGAAAATGGCTTCCGACACAAATGCATAAGAAGGCGCCAATGACGTGGCTGCTCTCACCCTGAGCTTCCGTGTCCTCTCCCCGAGCCTCGCTGGGGTGGGACTCACTGGCGGGGACACTCCCACGCGTTACTCGAACAGTCACTGTCAGCGCCCAGTTCACGAAGTTACAGCGTCTTTGTGTCTAAGGAAAAGACTCGACCCCCTTTGCGACAATGTTGGAGTTACATTGCACAGACCCGGCTCACACATCTGCCTTTTAAGACCTGGGGTTGCGCCAGCCCGATGACACAAGTTTAGTTAGGGCTGGGGTGGGCTGTTCAGGAAGACGCAATGAGTAGACGACACACAGGAGCACCACACGCACATGCACGCGCCACCGGTGTTTCCCGGCCGTAGCCAGTGACATCTGGGTAGAGATGAAGCTGTCTGCGCACACACACACACACACGCGCACACACATACACACACACACACGCACGCACACGCACGCACACACAGACACACGCACGCACACACACGCACACACACGCACACACACACACTTGCACGCACACACACACGCACACACACACACTTGCACGCACACACACACGCACACACACACGCACACACAGACACACACGCACACACACGCACACACGCACACACGCACACACTCGAACGCACACACACGCACACACACACACTTGCACGCACACACACACGCACACACACGCACACACAGACACACGCACGCACACACACGCACACACACGCGCACACACACACACACACGCACACGCCACTGCGCCACTGCGCCTGCACGCTCTCGCGCTGCTTTACAACTGCGAAGGTGCTTACTCTGCCTGTCACATGCAGCGTCAGGTGTGCACGTGGGGAGTGACGTGAAGGAAAAGACTTCTCTGCGCACCTGGAGTCCTCGTTGGTGCCGCAGGTGCTGAGGACCCCGTCCGCTAAGCAGCGGGCACGTGGAGAAGTGAAGGGAGGACACCAGGCCTGGGGAAGGCGGCAGCAGGAGCGCCCTCTGAGATCCAGAGTGTGCCCGGGACAGCCGTGCCCGCCAGACACACCACACTCGGCGTCGGTGTCCTCTGAGCGTGTCTTCCCCTTCCTCTCCGAGAGGACACGCTCGCCGCCTAAACCCAGCGTCATCCTGGTGCCGTGTGATGTGACTCTTCCTCCTGTCCCTCCTCTTGTCCTTCCCCAGACACTCGCTGACCCGTGAACACTCCTCCAGCGTGTTCCGCAGACGCCCGATGAGGACCTGACCACAGACCCAGGGCAGGAGCCCACCCAGAGCCACCACGTTTACTCCGGATCTGTGTCTGGAAACAGACTCTCTCAGTTCGCGCCATGGCTACTATCAGCGTGACCACGGCGGTCACGGGTAGCATGACCCCAACGCACACAAGAGGGACGCAGAGACCAGGGTCACTAAGAGCGAGACAGTGTTTGAAGGAGGGTCATTCACCATTCTCAGTAAAAACAATCTGAAGGGCCCAGACACTGCTGTCACCACCAACACCACCAGCACATGCCCAGACCCAGGAGAAGGGAGCAGCTGTCCTCTGCGTCCACTCCATGCTGGCTCTGAGAAGGTCCCAGCCCCAGACGGAGGGTCTGCCTGTGTGAATACACAGCCCAGGGGTCCAGGAACCCCACTGAGACCCCACACGGCTGGGGAACCACAACACACACCTCAGGGAGGACAGAGTGGGTCAGTGTCTGACAAACAAATGGTCCTAGTTCTTCCACCTTGAGTCCAGGTGAAGGTCAAGCACTGAGCTGTGGGGTGTGGAGGCCAGGCCGTCTTCTGCGGTGTCCTGCACCTGGCCCTGGCTTGAAGTCCTGACCTCCTTGAACTAACTCAAGCAAACAAATTCAGGGACTAAGTCAAGGACCTCAGGATGTCTGTATTGTTCCTAACTCTACATATTTTCCTCATTGCTCCTAACCGTGCCCTGGGCCTGACCCCATCCCTGGGCATCTGCACTTCAGCCAGAAATGCACCTGTCTCCCTCCCCAGCTCCTGGGGTCTCTGCTACAATGTCAGTTTGGCCCTGAGGTCTGTCCTGATTTCTCAATTGCAAATTACAACAAGTTCCCCCTGGAAACCTCAATCCTCTTCTTCCCTTTATTTTTAACTGTAGACTTTGAATCCATCTCACATTTTATACATCTGTCTATTTACTTTCTGTGCCACTTTTCTGCCTACAGTAGGGGAGGAGTGGCGTGTTTCGCTCATCTTGGTGCTGAGATGACTGCATGACACATAATAGGTGATCAATGAATTAATTTGAATTAAATTAATTTCCAACATCATATAATATTAGAAAATTACATTATTTTTACTAACTGCTCCAAAGAAAGCTGAAATCTAAAAAGCTAAAGCAGTTTATATATCCAGTTCATGTGACTGCTACCTTTAATAAAACTAATTAAAATCACGTATACTGAAATATAGGAGAATATCATGGGTACACTTGGCTTCATGAATTACTGGGACTTTAGAAAGAAGGAAGAGACCATCGTGGTCGGGTGTCAGGGAAATAGTTCTTGGTGACTCTCAGAATGAAAGGTACAAGACGTGAAAATGTGGGTAAAGTAAAACAAGGGGCAGAGTAGCATTTTAGGAAGAGAAAATGGTATCAGGACAGGAGAGATGCAGGGTCGCAACCTAATTCCACTCGATGTGAAGGAAATGAGGTTGCCAGACAGCGAGGTGGAATAGAGTTCCGGGCTAACCAGCTCAGGAGCATCTGTGAATTCAAGGGATGCGCAGATGTGGGATGGGACCCTCGTGTGGATGCAGGGGTCCTGGGGACTTCATGCTCCGCTCTCGCTGCTCCATCTCAGTTGAGCAATGAGAGATTCAAACCCTAAGGACAGCGATGGTGGGGAGACGTGTGACGGTCTCCAAACGACCAACCTGCCCAGACTCAAACAAGACGGAACACTGGCTGTTGACCTGCGTGTGCCCTGGGTGCTGACTGCAGACCTACAAGTTGTCATCTGCCTTAAATAAGCAGCTCTCCTGGAAGGAGAATGAAATAAAGAATAAGTCAGACGTGGAGCCACCAGTTTGAAATACCATTTTCCAGGGGGAAGTACCCTGTCTCTGTGGAAATATAGGGGTCCAACCTCTGTGAGCCCAGATTAGCAAACATAGATGGGCTAATCCCACCGGTCAGCCCCCACTTACACCCACCAGTGCCGACCCAGGGAAGGCCCAGTGCCCAGGCTCTCCTGCTGCCCATCCGGAGCGCTGCCTGTGCCTCTCTCCCGACTGCAGCGTCCTGGCCCCTAGTGCAACAGCCCCTAGTGCAATACACCATTCTTTGCCACTCCAGCAAAAAGTCTGCTGCAATTTTTCTATTAAAACAATGCACAGTGCATTGTTGTCGTTTTATATCTCTTTCTTTGTTTCATCTCCTGCTTATAATCTTACCAGAATGTAAGAGGCAATCAGGACCTAAGGTGAGGTCAGTGCACCAAGTGTGCTGAGGCACCTGGCCATCGGTGCGGTCACAGGTGGGCGGCCCCAGTGCAGGTGGAGCAGGCGACTCTCAGGACCTGCACTGCATCTTCCTGTGGAGGGAGGAGGAATTGCATCTTGAGGTCGTGGTAGCAATGGAGTGAGAGATGAAGTGTCTCCCCCAGTCTCGAGCCTTGTCTAGGGTGGTAACTGCCACTTGAGTGGGGTCGGCTGCCACTCTGGGCAAGGAGAGTGGTCCACCCATGTGACAGGACCAGCAATTTAACCGTCTGAGGACATGGGCAAAGGTCTCAGCCCAGAATATGAGCAAACCTGGGCTATTTTGAGGGAACTGGCCCCCAGGGGATGATTTTAGGTTCCAGTGCACTATTTATTAATATAGCTCCCTTTTCCCCACACATTGTCCCGTTTACCCCACTGTGAAGAGAAGAAATGTGGTGGAGTCTGACACATTAATGCACAGGGGGCTGCCCAGCACTCTCCTCAAACTCCCCAGGAGGACCACATGAGGTGCAGCCTGCACATCCCACACCCCGTGTTCATCCCACTCCTGCTGGACACAGAGTGTCCTTTAAGCCTGTCCAGAATTAGTCTGAGGACACAGAATTTGTCTGGGCACAACTTGTGGTGACATGCTAATAACAATCTCTCTGCCACATTGGCAACCTCCTGGATGTCCCCCATGAGACATTAGGTCTCAAGCAACAATCTCATGAGTCCTTGACCCCAATGGTCCTACACATACATTCACCATTGAGCTGTCTATTGGCCAAGAAAGGAGGTGTTTGTTCCTGCTAAAAGGGAACCACATGCTGCATGTGCACCATTAACTGAGTGAGAGTCCAACAAGTGTTATCCTGTGAACAGCAGAAAGGGAGGTGGTGGACACGTGCAGTGAGATATGTAGACCAGGCTTTCCAGGTGGCTTTTCACATTCCCTTGGTCCAGTTAATTCAAGCTCAGCCAACAGCCCAGGCATCCTGGGGTCCCTGCCTTAAGAAAAACCATAGTTTCTTCCTACCTGGGCTTGGCCAAGACTGGACAAGATAGATAAGGGGTCCCCGTGTTGAGCTCTGTTTTAACCCCAGTTTCACGCTAAATTTCTTTTTTGTTCTGGTGACAGAGTTGTTTATTATACCCAGTAGAACAGCACTCTAGCCTGGGATACACAGTGGGATCCTACCTAAAAAAGAAAAAAAGGAAGAAGAAAGAAAAATCACCCAATAAAAAATAACCCCACCAAATTATGAAACCTCATCACAAATGACCCTTAAATAGAAAAGTCTTCTGCTTGTTCATGGTGACTGTGGCTGCAAGAGACTTGGGACAGACAACTGCTGTCTGCTCTCTCCTGGCACCCTTCTAGCCTAAGGATCTGTAAGTAACAAGAACACTTAAACCTCCACATTGCTATTTCTTCATTGAAGCCATGCCCACAGTCTGCACCATTACTGTGAGGCCAACCCAGAGGGAATTAGTAGGTGAATCCTCACCTGGTACACATCTCTCTGTGCTCCTGGTGTTGCCACCAGTTATGCTAATAGTGAAACGCAGAGACTTTTACTCAAACCCACAGGTCCTGCTTTACATGTCCAAGAAAAACTATAATACCTTCTTACAACATTATTTTATTTATATGTATAATGACATGCCTAATAGATAAAGGGAAGTATAATGTTAATAGAAGTGTTTGTTGTGGTCATTGCCCATTTTTGATTCAGATTACTTGTTTTTTGTTATTGAGTTGTTTGAATCTCTTATGTATTTAGATATTAACTGTTCACCCCATGCATGGTTTACAAATATTTTCTCTTATTTTCTAGGTTGCTTTTCCCCTCAGTGGATTGTTTTGTTTGCTGTGCATAGCTTTATTGTTTCTTGTCATCCTACTTGTCTATTTTTCCTTTTATTGACTGCTCCTTTGGTGTCATACCCAGGATATAATTGCCCCAGCCAATGTCACAGGCTTTATGCCTATATGTCTTTTTAAAGTGCTATGCTTTCAGGTCTTAGGTTTAGGTATTCAATCTATTCTGAGTTGATTTTTGTATATGGTGTGAGATAAGGGTTCAAATTTGAAATACATCAAATCATAAGGTAGTATATAATAGAGAGATACAATTTTTAACTGATACTCATACTCCAATAGAGCTGGAAACAAGAAGTATATTTTTAGCCTTAAATTACCTCCTTATGTGTATCTCACAGAACTGATTTCACCCAAAGCCTGATGAGGTCATTGTCCTCTGTTCACAGACCCAAGCTAGAACCTTCCCTTCCTATAATTCACAAACCCCTTTCTGAGAGTGATAACACCCTTGAAGCTTATAGTGAATTATCTTTTTACTCCATTGGAATTCAGGTCTGACACCAGGGTCTAGGCCTACAGAGAGTAGCAGGATCTATCATCAGAAAAAAAGAGGTTTTTGTTCTCTGGGGTTATAGAATGAAAGCCCTATGTGTTTAATGTTCTTGAAAATTAAAATGTAAATATTTAAACAGATGAGAAACAGAAAAATACCGCAGGGTCCTTATTACCACCATCAGTTCCAACTTAGTACAAACATTACAGTATATATTCATACCAGAGTGAAGCTGGAAGAACAGATGAACATCTTAGGGACCTTTGGGGCACAGACTTTCCTCACCCTTCAGTGACATGCACACCTTCTCTGACTCAGAGGGTGAGAAGAGGCTTTTTGGTCTCTGCAACTCTTCCTGCAGCCCTGGAAACACAGCTAAGTCCTCGTCCCCACACTCGCCTCCTGCTCTCCCTGCTCCAGGTGACCCCAGCATGAGGACCCTCGCCCTCCTTGCTGCCCTTCTCCTGGTGACCCTCCACGCCCAGGCTGGGCCCCTGCAAGAGAGAGATGAGGAGATGCCACTGCAGGAGCTGCCCGTGGCAGAGGACCGGGACGTGTCCATTTCCATCACATGGAATGAAAACTCCATTCCTCAAGCTCCAGGTGAGAGACACCAGCATGGCAGAGCTCCTAGGTCTAGAGCAGAGGGACAGGAGACAGGCTCTGGAATGAGCTCTGGAAGGGTCTAGGCAGCTTAGATGGCTTTATTTAATATCGACGAGTGGTGTTGAATTTCTTATCTATACATTCAACACACAGACCCAAATAAATGTAAGAGATCTTCTTTTCCGAAGTGTTTTGATTCCAAGATGGCCTGTGACATGCACTGTGTTGAAGATATAGACAGACCTACTGACTAGTTCTTCGTTGATTTTAAGAGTAGATTTCATTACAGGGAGAAGATTTGCCTCTATTTATAGAGGAGATTTTAGAAATTGTAGACTGGCCTGGGGTGTGGTCAGGTGCCTGTGTGATGTGGACTAAAACACAGAAGAGTAGAGACTGCTGACAATGTGTGTAACCCTGTGTGTGGCCCACTCTGCTGTGTGTATTTATTCCTGTTGATTGAGGCTGTTCATACCCCTGTTTAATGTGACCAGCGTCACACATAAGCCAGCATGTGACTTCTCCAGAACTCCCTTCATCGTCACTGCTGACCTGGGACTCAATTTCTGACGCTGTCTCTGCGTCCCATTCCTAGTGGGGAGCATGCGCTGCGCTTGCGGAGACGTCTGCTCTCCTGACGAGCGTCCCGGAGGCCCGTTCCGCATTCGGTCATGCCTTCATCCGTTGCTGCCCTGCCGTTGAGAGATTGTGGAGGATAGTGGAAAAGGGGCTCGTACTGTGCTTGGAGAGCTAAACGACATTGCTGTCACTCTTCTACCTTGTCCTCAATTTGCTTTCCCTATCCCAAATGAAATCCTTGTTGAAAGGTTCCTGTGTTTGCGTGTCTGTAGTGTTTGATATGTGTGTGAGTCAGTACACTTTGGAATGTAAGTGCCAGAATCTTAAATCACACTTTTTGAGCAAGAAACATTCCATTTATAAGAATTTCAGTGGGAGACTGTGGTTTGAGACACAAGTTGATATGAAAGCTGATATGATGCTGCTGACCCCTGACCCACTTCTCTGTCTTTTCACTGTGACCCATTTAGAGTGGATTCGGGCCCAAAGACACCTCCCATGCTTTAGGCCAACAGTCATCATCAGACTAAAGTGCACACAATGGTAGCATCACTAATTCCCAGAACATACCACACCCTGTTTCCCAAGAGTTGGAGTTTTCTTGAAAAGACCCCCATCACGTATCTGCCATTTCAGGTCTGGGGTTGCTTCAGCTCCATGGAAAACACCTGTAATAAAGATTGTAACAAACGCATGAGGACTGGAACAGAGAGCACAGGAGCCCCACCCGATAACATCTCCTTATCAACGCTATCCAGGCATGTCTACAAACATGAGGATTTCATATACTTGAACTGGGTTTCACACACAAAATGCACATGCCCCCTTCGTGACATCTTCTTTGTCATATGCCCTCTCCAGGGTACCTTAAAACTGCAGAGAAACCGATTCCTTCCGTAAAATACAGCTTCCAAGGGCAGCGGGATAAGCGAGGTGAGGGAGAGCATTTCTCCAGGAACCTGAGTCCCTGTTGGTGCTGCAGGTGCTGAGGCTCCGATACCCAAATAGTCGTGCACACCTGTGAGTAAGAGGCAGGAACGTGGGTCTGGAGCAGAGCCAGCAGGAGGCGCCCTCTCAGGTCCTCAGAGAGTGTGCTGGGACACCCGGAGGTCCCTCTGTTGCTCTGCCTGCCACTGCCCACCCCAACGTACGCTCCGCATTTGGGGTTTGTGTCCCTACGAGCTTGTCCTCCTCCTCCCGTGCAGCACGACACACTCACCGCCCAAACCTGGTGTCTCTGTGGGCCAGTCTGACACCTAGGTGGGCTGTGACTCTTCCTCCCGTCTGCTGTGTTTTTCTCTGCTGGAAACACTCAGGGACCCTTGAGCACTCGTCCAACATGTCCTGTAAATGGCCTAGGTGGCCCTGACCACGAAACCTGCAGAGCAGATCCATGTGAGCCTCTAAATCTCCTCTGCATGTGCTGGTCCCAGTTTGCGGTTCCACAACACATGTCCAGAAAAAGAACACGTCTCCTCACATCTTGGCTACTCAGGGCGGTGACTGATGGAATGCCCGACAGAGTCCCAGCATGACAGAGAAACCACAGTTTGTAAGGAAAGGGACAATGTTTCAAGTCGGGTTAATCATCATTCTCACCTCAAACACTATGAAGGTCCCAGACTCTCCTGTGACCACCAACACCAACAGTAAATTCCCAGACCCAGGGGAAGGGGGCAGGTGTCCCCCACGTCCACCCCGTGAGGATTCTGAGCAGGTCTCAGCCCCAGATGGAGGGTCTGCCTGTGTGGAAACACAGCCCAGGGGTCCAGACACCCCACTGAGACCCTGCCTAGTTGGGCAAACACAACACAGACCTGAAGAAGAACAGAGTGGGTCTGTGTCTGACAAGGAAATGGTCTCAGCTCTTCCCTCTGTGCAAAACGTCAAGGTCAAGTATTTTGATTTGGGGTGTGACAGCCAGGCAGCCTCCTCTGGTTTCCTGTACCTGCTAAGAAGTTGAAGTCATGAGGTCCCTGTACTAAATGTTGGTGGTTTTTCTAACTGTTGCCCTGGCCAGGATGACCCTATCTCAGAGTATGTGCAGTTCACCCAGAAGGACATCTGGCTCCCTCCCCCAGCTCCTGAGGTCTTGGCTAAAATTTCAGTTTGTCCCTGAGGTTTTTCCTGATTTCTCAATTTCAAATTGCAACCAGTTCCCCCAGGGAACCTCAGTGCCCCTTCTTCTCTCAATTTGTAACTGTAGAATTTCAAACCATTTCACATTCTATACATTTTACTACTTGCTTCCTGTAACATTTGTCTGCATACTCTATGAGGTAAGCTGCAGGCTTTCCTTGTCCTTGTACCACAGCGCCAAGATAATTGCCTAATACATTTTAGGTGATCAATAATTTCATTTTCATTCGATTAATGATGTCATACATCATATGACAGAAAATTACATTATTATTACTGAACTGCACAGAAAACTTCTGACACCTACAGAGGTAAAGCAGTCCATGTGTCTACTTCATGTGACAGCTACCTGTAAAATATTAACAAAAATCATTGAATTCTATATTATAGGAGAATATCATGGGTAAGTTCTAGGGAAGTTCTAGGAGTTTAGAAAGTAGAAAGTGGCTGGAGTGGATTTTATGGTGAATCTTAAAATATAACATATAAGAAGTTTAAAGCTTGGATACATTCAAAGAAGGGGCACAGCATCATTTTAC
This sequence comes from Microcebus murinus, assembly GCF_040939455.1. Classification (NCBI taxonomy): domain Eukaryota; kingdom Metazoa; phylum Chordata; class Mammalia; order Primates; family Cheirogaleidae; genus Microcebus; species Microcebus murinus. The sequence goes on along the minus strand of NC_134127.1, from coordinate 26,361,568 downwards.
GTAGAGAAAGTGGTTTCAGGACAGGAACTTTGTGCAGATAAGGTCTAACTCCACTGAATTTGGAGGGACTAATGTGAGAGACAAGGATGGCATAGAATGCAAGCTGATGTGCTCTGTCAATTCAAGGGGAAGGGGCAGATGACCCGTGGAATGCCCCTGTCCACACTGTGTGATAAACGCGCAAAGCCTCACATCAACTCCCACGAGTGGATTTACAAAAGCATACCCCAAGGGGAGGCTGTGATACCCACGGAAGATCCTCACTTAACAAATGTGCTGACTGTCAGCGTCTGTCAAGCTCCGGCCTCAGAACTACCAAGTAACTGTCACTGCTTCCAGCATCTAGCACTGTAGATTTCAGAAAACTTAGAGGAGGGAATAAAATAGTGGTCAAATATATGGGATTTGCCATCAGCTTGTTGCTTAATCTTTTTTGACTTTGAGTAAGGGAATTAACCTGTTTAAGAGTTATTTTCCCACGTCTGGAATCCTAGCACTTTGGCAGGCCGAGTCGGGAGGATTGCTTGAGCTCAGGAGTTAGGGACCAGCCTGAGCAAGAGCGAGACTCTGTCTCTACTATAAAAATAGAAAGAAATTAGCCAAACAGTTAAAAATAGAAAAAATTAGCTGGGCACGGTAGCTTGTGCCTGTAGTCTCAGCTACCTGGGAGGCTGAGGCAGAAGGATCGCGTGAGCCCAGGAATTTGAGGTTGCTGTGAGCTAGACTGACACCATGGCACTCTAGCCCAGGCAACAGAGTGAGACTCTGTCTAGAAAAAAAAAACATTTATTTTCCCACCTGTAAAAAAATTGGTTAATGACAGGTAGGGACATAGTAAACATGGACATTTTTTATCATGTTGGAAGAAAAGTTCTTGGCAATCAATCAATATCAGCTCATATGAGTACAGTAAATGCTTGCATATATCCTGAGAAGACTTCCTGGCGTACAGCAGCTATCCATTTAATGCCACTTCTACGCAGTGACACAAGGATGTCTTCCTCCCACCATGAGTGGTCGGGACACACTTGTGCTCTCACTTTACAGGAGACGAGACTGAACTCCACAGGATTTGAGTGTTGCATTTGGGGATAAAAGGCAAGCATTTAAGAGAACTAGACTGGAACCCAGGTCTCAATCCTATTTTCAAATGACTCCAGCAGTTTATGGTTTTGGGAAGCTCGTGTGGATGAAAGACCATGACAGAGGAAGTGTCCCACGTCTGTGCATGATTCCAGCCAAGTGACAGGGTGGAGTGGCCAAGGTTTCATGTCCTCCTTGAAGGAAGAATAAGATTGGGGACGAGAGAGAGGTCAGACCACAGATTCCAAGAGTGGAGAATGGTGTTAAGGAGGAAAAGGGTGAGAAACTTCCAATAGGACCACACGTGGGTCCTGCAGACTGTGGGACGGGGAATGGCCAAGGAGTTGGGAACAGAAATTGGGGCTGGGACGTTTCCTAGACATGTCACAGACACACCTCGTCATTTTGAACATGAGAACTTGGGAATGGGAGCAGCGTCGTGGAGACGGAGCTGTTGAATGAATCCAAGACTTCCGAACCAGAGCCCAGATCTTGTCTTTGCCCTTCCATCTGTCCAAGGTCTATGCGGCTTCAAAGCCACGCCACGGACGCCTAAGGTGGGGCAGGGGTTCATCTCTGAGGATAATCACATTTCCATGTCAGACTTATTTTTTATTTTCTTGGCCCACCGTAGGAGCTGCTTATTTAAGGTAGAAAATGTCTTGTAGGTCTTCGGTAAACAGAGAGGATGTGCATTTCGGTCATCAGTGTTGGGCACTACTTTAGGCTGAGTGAGCTGTCTTGGATGTTTGGTGACCTTCACACGTCTCCCCCTATGTCTGTCGTAGGGTTTGCATCTCTCATAGCCCAACCTAGACTGCAGTAGCAAAAGCCAAATGTGATGCTGCCGGCCAGCCTTTGTGGACCCTGCGTGAAAAAGGATGTTCCGTCTCTCTTCTGCCCCTTCCCCTTAAATGGAGAGATGCTTCTGAGCATATCAGCCCGGAATTCTATTCCATCTTTCCCTCTGGCAAGATCAGTTTCTCTAAATCCGTGGTATTAGATTCTCACCCTGCCCAGGAGGATTCTCACCCTCCTGCCCTGGTACCGTTCTTTCTACCAAAATGACTGCTCTATTCCTTCTTTCACTGCATGCAACTCAGAAACATTTTTATGTTTAAATTTGAAATTCACCATGTTACACTTCCTTGCCACTGCATCCACAATGGCTTCTTCTTTTGAAAGTCCCAATGCTTCATGAAGCCACACTGTATCCGTGATATTCTCCGATGACATAGTCTCCGATGATTTTTATTGTTTTTTTTTAAAGGTGGCTGTCACATGACTTAGATACCTGGACTGCTTTACCTCTGTAGGTTTCAGGTATTTTAGGTACAGTTTAGTAATAATAATATAATTTTCTGCCATTCTGTGATGTTTGATATCATTAATCGAATGAATCAAAATTGATTTATTGATCAATTGTGTAAGACACTAATGTAGACAATGTGGTAAAATGATGCACAAAACATGCAGCTCCCTCCTGGTATAGGGAGACGAATGTTACAGAAAGTAAATAGTCAAATGTATAGAGTGTGAGATGTGTTGAAATTCTACAGTTGGAAGCAAAGGGAAGATGGGGGCTGGAGGTCCCGGGGGAAACTGGTTGCAATTTTCAGTTGAGAAATCAGGCAAAGCCACAGGGACAAAGTGAAATTGTAGCCAAGACCCCAGGAACTGGGGGAGGGAGCCAGGTGTCCTTCTGGGTGAAGTGCAGATGCCTTGAGATGGGGTCAGCCTGGCCCAGGGCACAGTTAGGATGATACTGTTAGTTCAGGGGTTTCATGACTTCACATCGGTGGCAGGTACAGAAGGCTGTCTGGCCTTGACACCTTGATCCCAATATGTCATTTTCACCTCTACACAAGGGAGAGCAGCTGGGACCACTTCTTTGTCAAACACAGACCCACTCTGTCCTCCCTCAGCTCTGTGTTGTGTTTCCCAAGTGGGGCAGGGTCTCAGCGGGGTGCCTACACCACTGGGCTGTGTCTTCAGACAGGCAGACCCTGCATCTGGGGCTGAGACTGGCTCAGAGTCAGCATGGAGTGGCCGTGGCGGACACCTGCTCCCTTCTCCCGGGTCTGGGCAGTTGCTGGTGGTGTTGGTGGTCTCCTCAGTGTCTGGGCCCAGCAGATTGAGTCAATCGTGGTAAATATTCCCATTTTACCTCTATCCTCTTTCTTTGCAAACTGTGGTCTTTCTGTCACTTTTGGACTCCTTGGGGCACTGTGCCAGGGTCCACACTGATAAGAGTGGCCATGGCTTGTACAGACACAGTTTTATTTTCAGACATGTGCTGTGGAATCACAAGCTGAAACTGCTGGGTGCAGAGTAGATGCAGAGGCTGACGCCGGACTCCTCCCTGGGGCTCTGTGCTCAGGGCCTGGAAGGCCGTTTGCAGGACACACTGGACGAGTGTCCAAGGGTCAGTGAGTGTCTGGGGGAGAGAAAGAGACGAGAGCCAGGAGGAGGAGTCACATCACAGCCCACCTAGATGCCAGACTGGCCCCATGGAGACCCCAGGTGTGGGCAGTGAGCGTGTCCACTTGGAAGAGAGGCAGACAAGCTCAGGAAGAACTCAAACCCCAAATGTGGTGTGTATGTTGGGTGGGCAGTTGGAGACAGAGCAGCAGGGACAGATACGGCCATCCCGGCACATACTCTGAGGATCTAAGAGGGCTCCTGTTGCCGTTCCTTCCAGAGCCTAGTCTCCTGTCTTCACTCTCCAACCTGCACAAGGATCTGGTGTCAGAACCCCAGCTCCTGCAGCACCAATGGGGACTCAGGTTCCTGGTGAAATGCTCTCCCTCACCTCGCTTTTCCTGGTACATTTGGGAAGTTGTATATTACAGGCAGAATCAGGTTTTCTGCAATTTTAAGGAAACCCAAGAGAGTGCATGTCGCAAGTGTAATTGAAGAATTATTTGTGTATTATTGTGTATTTTATGTGCGTGAAGACCCACTTTATGGATGTGAAATCCAGATTTTAGTGTTTATGGCTGGATAATATTGACAATGAGTACATCCTAGTAAGGTGTTTTTGTGCTTTTGTTCTACTCATCATGCATTTCTTCCCACTTTATTTAAAGTTGTTTCAGTGGAGCTGATACAACCCAGACCTTAGGAGACAGATATGTGACCTGGGCCTGTTCAATGAAACTCCAACACTTGGGGAAGCAGGGTGTGCTTTTCCTCAGAATTACTGATGCCATGACGGTGTACACTTTAATCTGATGATGATTGTTTGCCTAAAACACGGGAGGTGTCCTTGAGAGGGAATCCACTCTAAAGGCGTCACATGAAACGACAGAGGAGATACAGATATCAGCAGCATCATTTGCACTTCCATATCAATGTGTGTCTGAACCCACAGTTCGCCCTTGAAAGTCCTAGAATTTGAAGCTGTATTTTGTTCAAAGAGCTTGATTTACGTTTTTGATACCTGGATTCTAATATGTCTTTACCAGCCATATATCGTATGCAAAAGAGGTGCAAACAGAAGTCTTTGCAAAAGGACTTTATTTCAGACCAGGAAAGGAAATTGAGGACAAGGTAGAAGAGTAACAGCAATGCCCTGGAGGTCTCCAAGCAAATGAGGAGCTGCCTTTTCTCTCTTCTCCACACTCAGCAGCAAAACACAAAGACATTGTTACCAAAGTGGCAGGTCCCAAGGCGAGTTTCCCCTGCAAGGCAAGCTGGTCTTCGGCAAGCACAGGCCATGCTTCTCACTAAACATGTGGACACAGAACATCAGAAACTCAGTCCCGGGTCAGCAGAGATGATGAAGGGAATTTTGGAGAAGTCACATGCTGGCTAATGTGCAATGCTGGCTACATGACATCTGGGGTATGAACAGCCTCAATCTACAGGAATAAATGCACACAGCAGAGCGGGTCACACGCAGGGGTACACACACATTGTCAGTAGTCCTTACTCTTATGTGTTTCGGTCCACGTCACACATGCATCTGACCACACCCCAGGCCAGTCTACAATTTCTAAGAGCACCTCTATAAATAGAGTCAAATCTTGTCCCTATAAGTAAATCTACTCTTTTAAATCCACAAAGAATGAATCAGCAGGTCTCTCTATATCTTTAAACTATGTCACGGCCATCTTGGAATCAAAAGACTTCGGAGAAAGAAGATCTCTTACATTTATTTGGGTCTGTGTGTTGAATGTATAGATAAGAAACTCAATGCCTGTCCATGTTAAATAAAGTCACCTATGTGGCATAGACCTTGCAGAGCTCATTCCAGAGCCTGTCTCCTGTCCCTCTGCCCTAGACCTAGGAGCTCTGCCATGCTGGTGTCTCTCACCTGGAGCTTGAGGAATGGAGTTTTCATTCCATGTGATGGAAATGGACACGTCCCGGTCCTCTGCCACGGGCAGCTCCTGCAGTGGCATCTCCTCATCTCTCTCTTGCAGGGGTCCAGCCTGGGCCTGGAGGGCCAGCAGGAGAAGGGCAGCGAGGAGGGCGAGGGTCTTCATGCTGGGGTCGCCTGGAGCAGGGGGGGCAGGAGGCGAGTGTGTGGAGTGAGGAGTCAGCTGTGTTTCCAGGGCTGTGGGAGGAGGGGCAGAGACCAACAGGCCTCCTGTCACTCTGGAGTCAGAGAAGGTGTGCATGTCATGGGGGGGAGGAAAGGTTTTGCCCTCAAGGTCTCTCAGATGTTCCTCTGTTCTCCCAGCTGCCACTCTGGTATGAATCTGTACTGTAGTGTCTGTAGTATGAGATGATAGTAGTAATAAAGACACTACTGTTGTTTTTTTTTTCCTGTTTCCCACCTGCTTAAATAATTACTTTTTAATATTAACAAAAGAAAATAATCAGTGCTTTCATTCCATAACCTCAGGGAACAAATGGCTCTGATTTCCAAACAAGGAGCTTGCTACTATCTGTAGGTCTAGCCCCGGTTGTTGCACCTGAACTCCAGGATAGGATAGAGTTAATTCCCTGCAGGGCCAAAGGCCTTACCACTCTCATGAAGGGCTATAGAGAGAGCAGGCTCCTGCTGGGGCCAGTGCAGAGAGGACAATATGTGAAATGAGCTCAGTAAGTTATATTAATAGGTAAAGAATTGGTCTAAGATGGAAAATATGTTTATTATTTCCAGCTCTATTGATATATGAGTGGCAATAAAAAATGTTGTTTATCTAATGTATACCACCTTATGATTTGATATATTTTACATTTAGAACTTTATCTCACACCATATACAACAATCAACTCAGAACAGATTAAAGACCTAAACATAAGACCTGAAAGCATAAAACTTCTAGAAGAACAATAGAAATAAAACTTTTTTTTTCTTTTTTTTTTTTCTTTTCCTGAAGAAAGTCAGCAGGTAAGAAATAAAACTTTTTAACATTGGGATGTATAGAATTATTTCTTGAAGATGACACCAAAGGAGCAGGCAATAAAAGGAAAAATAGACTGGTGTGATTGTGTGAACTATTAAGTATATGTCCAGCAAAGAAAACAATCAACTGAGTCAAAAGGCAACCTAGAAAATCAGAGAAAATATTTGCAAACCATGCATGGGATAAGGTATTAGTATCAGAATATATGTTACTCAAACAACCAAATAGCAAAGAACAAATAATCTGAATGAAAAATGGGCCAAGGACCTGAATAGACTTTCCATATATATATATCTTTATTTCCTAGACATTCTATATGTATTATACATATAAATGAAAGAATGTTTTAAGCAGCTATTACAGTCTCTATCAGACATGTCAAGCAGGACCCGTGTGTTTTCAACAAAACACTTTGAGTTTCTCTATTAACATGAGCTGGTGGCACCAGCTATTCACCTACTGGGTCCCTCTGGGGTGGCCTCACAGTCAGGGTGCAGACTGTAGGCATGGCTTCAATGAGGAAATCCCAACGTAAAAGTTTAAGTTTTCTTGTTACTTACAGATCCTTGGGCTAGGAGGGTGACTGGAGAGAGCAGACAGCAGTCCTCTGTCCCAAGCCTCTTGTAGCAACAACCACCAGGCACAAGCAGGAGACTTCCCTATATAAGGGTCCTTTGGGATGAGGTTTCATAATTTGGTGGGGTTATTTTCTATTGGGTTCTTTTTTTCTTCCTTTTTTTTTTTTTTTTTTTTGACAGGGTCTCTCTCTGTATCCCAGGCTGCAGTGCAGTTCTATTGGGTACTTTAAAGAACTCTGGCAGTCAGGGCAGTTGAGAAATTTGGCGTGAAGCTGGGGTTACAATGGGGCTCCACTCAGGGAGCCCTTATCTATCTTGCTCAGCCTTGGCCAAGCCCAGGCAGCAAGAAACTCTGGTTCCTCCAGGACTCCTGAGGCAATGGACCCCACAGTGCCTGGGCTGTTGGCTGAGGCTGAATCACCTGGACCAAGGGAATAATAAAAAGCACCTGGAAAGCCCGGTCTACATATCCCAGTGAACATATAGTTAAGGAGACTAGGATCAAAATGCCAATATACGCCCAGAGGAGGATTTGGAATCTGGTTCTCATCCAGCCTCCCCAGGTGCTCCCCTCAGGCTGTGCTGAGCACCCGCACACCTGAGGAGCTGTCTGCTTGAGGCCCCGTCTCACAGAAGCCCGCAGCAGGGTGGTGGGAACTGTCCCAGGTGCATGTAGGAGAACTTGTGCTCCTCTGTCCCTCCTCAGCTGTGGCAGCCTGCACCCCTCCCAAAGGTGGGCTCTGCCCTGCTTCAAACTCCAAGCTGGTGCCCTGGGGCTGTGACCAGCGTGGGGGCCCTTCCCAGGAAGGCTGCAATGCTGGAGAGTGTGGGGAGTGCCACTCACGTGGGACTCTGGTGCACAGCAGCTGGCTGCAGCCTGGGGGCCACTGTCCCAGAGGCCTGGTTTCCCTGCACCAGCCCAAACTCAGCCTGAGGGAGGAACGCAGCATGATGTCAAACTCTCAAAGTGGTATCTGGGGCCTGTGTACTGAAAGGGACTGGAAAATGCTGTCTGCTCACGTCTCAGTCACAATAGCAGCTCACAGTAGGGTGGTGGGGTCTTTCCCAGGAGTGCAAGGTAGCACCTGGCTCTTGCATCCCTCCTCAGAGCCCGGCAGTGGCTGCAGGTGCACCCGCAGTTCCCCGTGATCTGGGCTGCCGGAGTGGTGCCCAGGGCAAGCTGCCTGTGGAATGCCACGTGGGTCCCCGTCTGGAGCGACTTCTCCGTGCGATCTCTAGGCAGCTCCCCATGTTAGGCCCAAGACCTGCATGGGTTGGGGGAGCTCTTGTAGCCGAGATCGTAAAAGCCCGTCTCAGGGTGGGAGCCTGGGGGGTTCACTCTGACTGTTTCCCCGTGTCCGAGAGCTTCTCCCCATTCTTAGCCAGTCCCTGGCTGTCAAGTGGCCCTGACCCTCTCCTTATCCACATTAGGGGGTGCTTCCCATGGTTTCCCTAGTGATCCCCAGTGTTCTCTCTTAGATGATCTGTTCGAAATGTGAGCATCTGCTGACTCTTCTGGTCCTTCTCCCTGGGGGAGGCACATGCTACCGGTTACTAGATGGCTGCCTTGGAGACACCTCTGCCCTGTTCATGTTTTAAATCCCTCCAGGGGAGGCACAGGCAGGGGGGACCCAGACGTGGTGCAAACCTACACCCTAAGGGGCAGGTTCAAGGGAGGGCATGTGGCCTTGGAGTTTGCTGGAGAAACAGGGAAGGAAGGAGGAGTTTTTCCCAGGATGATCGACTATCATGGCCATGTACATGTGGCTGTCATTCACCTTGATGTCATATAAGGACAGTGACAGGGGTAAAATCAAGAGAAAGAAAGGGAACAGAAAGTGAAGTTATCAATGTAATTCATCCTTTCAGCCCTTGGATCAAGCATTTTCTGAAGCCTGAATTCCTGCTTAAAACTCCCAGATGTGGGAGTCACAATGTTGACACAGCTTGATGTGGTTTCTGAACTTTGATCCAAAGACTCCAACTAACATGCATGGCGCACGTCAAATGTGCCAGTCCCAGAGGACCTTATGCAAAGGTGCTACAGTGCAGCAGGCAAGGACAGGAGGGGCAGACTGTGGCTGTTCTGGGTGCAGCCTGGACAGCAGCCCCCGGGGCACCCTGAGACTCAGCCCCGTGATAACTGCCCATTGGTGCTGGTGCCCAGGGAAGGAGGGACGCTGAATGAGAGGCTGGGAGGACAGCGGGTGAGGTCAGGGCCCAGGAGCTTTGTCCCTGATGCTCAGAGATGGAATTCTAACAGGACAGGGATTAGGGGTGCAGGGCTGGGAAGAAGAGTAGGGCCGGTCCCTGTCCTCTTCTAGGAGGTCACAGTGCCTAGAGGCTGACGGGGGAGCTTCCACTCCATTTTAGAGAGCAGAGCCTTTCCCCATGATCGGAAGTGCCCTGGGGAGGCACGGGGCTTTGGGCAGCAAAGGGAAAATTCAGAATGGAGAAAAGCAAAGGAGCACTTTCTCACCCTTATGTTCTGGTCAAGTTGTAAGCAGAGCTTAGAACATCAAACAAACAAACAGAAAATAATAATAACAACAACAAAACGCCAATGCCCTTCAATGCCAATGTAATTCATCCTTTCAGTCCTTTCCTTTCCTTTTTTTTTTATTTTTATTTTTATTTTTTTTTATTTAGGCATATTATGGGGGTACAGATTTTGAGGTTTCAATAAATGCCCTTCCCCCCTCCCCCCACAAGTCTGAGTCTCCAGCATGACCATCCCTCAGATGGTGCGCATATCACTCGTTATGTATGTATATATCCACCCCCCCTCCCCAATACCCTATTACTGTAGTACCTATGTGTCCACTTAGGTGCTACTCAGTTAATACCAGTTTGCTGGAGAATATATCTGGTGCTTGTTTTTCCATTCTTGGGATACTTCACTTAGTAATATGGGTTCCTTTTTTAAAAGAAAAATTGCATGGGAGAAGTTGTAGAAATAGCAAAGAATCGTTCTTCAAAGACTGTTGAAATAGGGCCCAGGACTCTACAGTAGGGACAGAGGTGGAATTAGTGCTCTTGAAGCCAAAGGTGGAGATGGTTTGAAATTCTACAGTTAATAAAAAGAGAAGAAGGGGAATGGAGGGGGAATTTTTTGCAACTGAAAGTTGAGAAATAAGGAAGGATTTCAGTGACAAAGAGAAATTTAGCAGGATACCTAAAGATGGGTGAACTGTCCCTGAGATGGGGTCAGCTGGGCCCAGGCCACAATTAGGACCATAGAATTAGTTCAAGGACCTCATGACTTTAAGTCCTTGGCAGGTACGGGAAGTCAAAGAAGGCTACCTGGCCATCACACCCCAAATCTCAGTGCATGAGCTTCACCTTATGTATAAGGTGGAAAAGCTGGAACCATGTCTTTGTCAGACACAGACCCACTCTGTCCTCCCTCAGCTCTATGTTGTGTTTCCCCAGCTGGGCAGGGCCTCAGCAGGTTGCCTGGACCCCTGAGCCTCATCTTCAGACAGGCAGACCCTCTGTCTGGGGCTGGGACCTGCTCAGAGTCAGCATGGAGTGGACGTGGAGGACACCTGCTCCCTTCTCCTGGGTCTGCACATGGTGTTGTTTGTGGTTGTGGTCACAGCAGTGTCTGGTCCCATCGTATTTTTTTGTTAAGAATAGTGAATATTCTCATTTGACCACTGTTCCCCCCCTTTTATTCTGCAAAGTGTGTGTTCCTACTGTCACTGTTGGATTCTTTGTGGCATCTACCAGTCACCACCATTGAGAAGAGTAGCCATGGCTTGAATAGTCACAGTTTTATTCAGATGTGTGCTGTGGAATCACAAGCTGAAATTGCTGGGTGCAGAGTAGATGCAGAGGCTGACACTGGGGCTCTGTGCTCAAGGTCTGGAAGGCCGTTTGCAGGACACACTGGATGAGCGTCTAAGGGTCAGTGAGTGTCTGGGGGAGAGAAAGAGATGAGACCCCAGGAGGAAGAGTCACATCACAGCCCACCTAGATGCTAGACTGGCCCCATGGAGACCCCTTCTGTGGGCAGCGAGTGTGTCCACTTGGAAGAGAGGAAGACAAGCTCAGGAAGAACTCAAACCCCAAATGTGGTGTGTATGTTGAGTGGGCAGTTGGAGACAGAGCAGCAGCAGGGACAGATACGGCCATCCCAGCACATGCTCTGAGGATCTAAGAGGGCTCCTGTTGCCGTTCCTTCCAGAGCCTAGTCTCCTGTCTTCACTCTCCAACCTGCACAAGGATCTAGTGTCAGAACCTCGTCTCCTGTAGCACCAATGGGGACTCGGGTTCCTGGTGAAATGCTCTCCCTCACCTCACTTTTCCTGGTACCCCTTGGAAGCTGTATATTACAGGCAGAATCGGGTTCTCTGCATTTTTAAGGAAACCTAAGGGAGTGCATGTCTCAAAATGCAATTGTGACAAATTATTTGTGTGCACTTTCTGTGTTTGAAGACTCACTTCATGTATATGAAATTCTGATTTTAATAGATATGGTTGGGTAACACTGACAAAGAGTATTGCACACTGGGGTGTTACTTCAATGGAGCTGATACAACCTCAGGGCTTAAAATGCAGATGTGTGATCTGGGTCTGTTCAATAAAGCTCCAACACTTGGAGAAACAGGGTGTGGTTTCTCAGATTAGTGATGCCACCGCTGTGTAAACTCTACTCTGACAACAATTGTTTATCTCACACATATGAGTTGTCTTTGGGAGTGAATCCACTCTAAATGGGTCAACATGAATAAAACAGAGAAGTAGATCAGAGATCAGCAGCATCATTGGATATCTCATATCAGTTGGTGTCTGAATCCCTCATTCCTCCTCGAAATTCTTAGAATTGAAAACTATAGCTTGTTCGGAAAGTGTGGTACTTGCATTTCAAAGTGTCTTGACTCAGACACATATCAAGATATTACAGACATGCAAACAGAAATTTTGGAACAGAGACTTTATTTGGGATGGGGAAAGCAAATTGAAGACAAGGGAGAGGAGTACATCTCTCCAAGCAAATTATGAACTGTTTTTTCTCTGTTCTCCATGCTCAGGAGCAGCAGAATGCATAGATATTATTACCCTCGAAGCAGGTACCAATATGACGTTCTCCCAAATTGCAGAATGCTCTTCTGCAACTGCAGCTCACCAGCCTTCCTAGGAATGTGGGCACAGAGAGAGCATCAGAAATGAGGCCCAGGTCAGCAGTGATGGTGAAAAGAATTCTGGAGAAGTCACATGCTGGCTAATGTGAAATGCTGGCTACATTACAGCCTCCATCAACAGGAATAAATACACACAGCAGAGCAGGTCACACACAGGGTTACAGTCGTCCTTACTCTTCTGTGTTTTTGTCCACATCACACATGCATCCAAACACACCCCAGGTGAGTCTACAATTTCTAAGAGCTCTTTTATAGACAGAGTAAAAGTTCTCTTAATAATCATGTGTACTCTTTTAAATCTGCAAAGACCTAATTAGTAGGTCTCTCCATATCTTAATGCTAGTACATTTCAGATTATCTTGGAATCAAAATTCTTGAAGAAAGAAGATCTCTTAAATTTAATTGGATCTTAGTGTTAAATTTATAGATGAGAAAATCAAGGCCTGTAGATGCTAAATAAAGTCACCTAAGTGGCATAGACATTTGCAGAACTCATTCCAGAGTCTGTTTCCTGTCCTTCTATTCTAGATCTTGGAGCTCTGCCATGTTTGTGTCTCTCACCTGGAGTTTCAAGAATGGAGTTTTTATTCCATGTGATAGAAATGGATTTGTCTCGGTCTTCTGCCCAAGGCAGCTCCTGGGCTTGGGCCTCTTCATCTCTCTCTTGCAGTGGCCCAGCCTGGGCCTGGAGGGTCACCAGGAGAAGGGCAACGAGGAAAGCAAGGGTCCTCATGCTGGTGTCACCTGGAGCAGGGAGAGCGGGAGAGGAGTGTGTGGAGTGAGGAGTCAGCTGTGTTTCCAGGACTTCAGGAGGAGGCACAGAGACCAACAAGCCTCCTCTGACCCCTCAGTCAGAGAAGCTGCACACGTCACTAGATGGGGTGAGGAAAGCCTGTGCCCTCAAAGTCCCTCAGATGCTCCTCTGTTCTCCCAGCCCTCACTCTGGTATGATCTGTGATATAATGTCTGTAGTATGTTCGAGCTGGTAGTGGTAATAAGGACACTGCTGTTTTTTCCTGTTTCCCACCTGCTTAAGTATTTACTTATCAATATTCACAAAAGAAAGTAAACAGGGTTTTAATTCAATACACTCATGGAACAAATGGCCTCTTACTTTCAACACAGGCCCTCCTACTGTCTAGGTCTAGACCCTGGTGACAGACTTGAATTCCAGTGGACTAGAGAGCTGATTCACTGCAGGGTTCAAGGACATTACCCCCTTGTGAAGGTGTGTTTGAGGTTATGAGGTGAGTAGGCTCCTGCTGGGGTCAGTGTAGAGAGGACAAAGAGCTCAACAGGCTTTAGGTGAAATGAATTCAGTGAGATACAGATAAAGAGTTGGTCTAAGGCTAAAAAAAATGTTTATTACTCCCAACTCTATTGAGGTACAAGTGATAATTAAGAATTGCATGTATCTAATTATACTAACGTATGATTTGCTATCTCATACATATGAGCCTTTATCTCACACCATATACAACGATTAACTCACAATGGATTGAAAACCTAAACATAAGACCTGAAAGCATAAAACATCTAGAAGGACAATATGATGAAGCATTTTGACATTGATCTGGGCATTTTTTATTACATCTGACACCAAATGAGCAGGCAACAAAAGGAAAAACAGACAAGTATGATTGCAAGAAACAATAAAGCATACACACAGCAAAGGAAACAATCAACTGAGTTAAAGACACCTAGAAAATAAGAGAAACTATTTGCAAATGATGCATGGGATGATGGGTTAATGTCAGAATATATAAGTTACTCAAACAACTCAATTGCAAAGAATAAATAATCTGACTAAAAACGGAGCAATGCCTGAATAGACTTTTCTATTATACATATGTTTATCTACCAGGTATGTTGTATCTACTATACATATAAATAAAAGAATGTTTTAAGAAGCTATTATAGTGTTTATTAGACATGTCAATTAGGACCCATGTGTTTTGAACCAAACTCGTTTGAGTTTCTCTATTAACATAACTGGTGGTACCACCCGAGCCCCAGACAGACATGCACCAGCTGGGGATTCACACACCAGGTCCCTCTGGGGTGGCCTCATAGTCAGGGGTCAGACTATGGGCATGGCTTCAAGCAAATCACAATGTGAAAGCTTATTTTTGTGTTACTTACAGATCCTTAGGCTAGGAGGGTGACTGGAGAGAGCAGACAGCAGTCCTCTGTCCCAAGCCTCTTGTAGCAACAGCCACCAGGCACAAGCAGGAAACTTCCCTATTTAAGGGCCATTTGGGATGAGATTTCCTAATTTTGTGGGTTAATTTCTATTGAATACTTTTTTTCCTTTTTTTTTAATAGAGAAAAGTCCTTACTCTGTGTCCCAGGCTGGAGTGCAGTTCTATTGAGTACTTTAATCAGCTCTGGCAGCAAGTGGAGTTGAGAAATTTGGTGTGAAGCTGGGATTACAAAGGGCTCCACATAGGGACCCCTTATCTATCTTGCTCAGCCTTGGCCAAGCCCAGGCAGCAAGAAACTGTGGTTCCTCCAGGACTCCTAAGGCAGTGGACCCCACGGTGCCAGGGCTGTTTGCTGAGGCCGAATTATCTGGACCAAGGGAATATTAAAAACCACCTGGAAAGCCCAGTCTACATATACCAGTGAACATATAGTTAAGAGGACTAGGATTAAAATGCCAATGTACACACAAGGAGAATTTGGAATCTGGTTCTCACTCAGCCTCTCCAGGACCTGGGGTCTAACTGTGAAAGCAAATCAAAGCCGTTTGGCAGACGAGGGACACTGGAGAGCACCTGGGTGACAGTGTCCACCTTCTCCATTGTGTTGTTCACGGGTAACACCTTTCAGACTCTTGCTGAGTTAATGGTGCACGTGCAGCAGGTGGTTCTCTGGAGGGAACAAACACTTCCTTGCTTGGCCAATAGATAGCTCAAAGCTGAATGACTGTCTAGGAGCATCGGGGTCAGAGAATCATGATATTGTTTTGTGAGACCTGATGTCTCCTACCAAGGCAGCAGAAAGATTGTCATTAGCCTGTATGACCTGGTATTGTGTGCAGATACTGTCCTCAGACCAATTCTGGGCAGGCATAAGAGCAACTCTGTACCCAGCAGGAGTGGGATGAACACTGGGCAGGGGATGTGCAGGCTCTACCACAGTGGTCTTGGTCCCTGGGACTCTCCAGGAAACCAGTGCTCCCAGCCAGACCTCGGGAGCAGCACTCCCTCCCTGGCACATTCTTCTCTGGGACGCTGCTCTCGGGCTCCCTAGGAACTTGCTTCTGTCCTTGCCTCCTCCCGAGTCTGTGGCTGGGACAGGGCTGCCCAGAGCCCATCAGTCTCTGCCAAGGTCTCACCTGTGCCCTGCCTGCTCCTTCCCCCAGGTCATTCTCAGCCTCTAACACTTGAATAGAACAGGGTGGCTTTTCACGTGGGGTTCCCTTCACTTCTCTTTTGGGGCTGCACCAGCACCTTGGCAGAGCACAGGGGTTTTAGCAGCAAAGGTGTTCTATCTCAACGTCTTTGCAAAACCGTCCCTTCAATGTTCAGCTGTACCAACCCCAGCCTGATTTTCCCATCGAGCCACCAAATTCATATGTTGAAACCTTAACCCCAAGGTGACAGTATTGAGAGGTGGCATCTCTTGGAAGGTGAGTAGGTCAGGAGGGCCGAGGCTCCGGGGACTTTGTCCCTGATGCTCAGAAATGCAGGATATCTAGCTGGGGGTAGCAGTTAGGGGTGGCTCTGTTGTGCAGGGCTGGGACAGAGAGTAGGGCAGGACCCTGGCCTCTAGGAGGTCACAGTACAGAGAAGCTAGGAGGCGGAGCTGCCAGGCCATGTCACAGAGCAGAGCCTTTGCCCGTGATCATAAGGGCCCGGCGAGGCATGGGGCTCTGAGAAGGAAAGGGAGAACATACTGAGTGGAAAAAAGAGAGCACGAACTTTTCTCATCCTTACATTCTGGTCAGGTTGTCAGCAGTGTTTAGAATATAAAATAAAGAAACAGAAAATAGCAACTCCAAGAAGCCAATGCCCTGTATTTTAAAAGAAAAATGGCACCACAGGCTTTGTAGAAATGAGAAAGAATGGTGTGTTGAAGCCGGTTGCACTAGGGGCCAGGTCGCTGCAGTCGGGAGAGAGGCGGAGGCAGCGCTCTGGACGGGCGGCAGGAGAGGCTGGGCACTGGGCCAGCCCTGGGACGGCACTGGTGAGTGTAAGTGGGGGGTTGGCCGGTGGGATTAGCCCATCTGTGTTGGCTAATCTGGGCTCATGGAAGTTGGGCCCCTATATTTCCACAGAGACAGGGTACTTCCCCCTGGAAAATGATATTTCAAACTGGTGGCTCGACATCTGACTTATTCTTTATTTCATTCTCCTTCCAAGAGAGCTGCCTATTTAAGGCAGATGACAACTTGTAGGTCTGCAGTCAGCACCCAGGGCACACGCAGGTCAACAGTGTGTCATCTTACTGGAGTTTGGGCAGGTTGTCCTTGTCATTTGGAGACCGTCACACATCTCCCCAACATCACTATCCTTAGGGTTTGAATCTCTCATTGCTCAACTGAGATGGAGCAGCACAGCGCAGCTTGATGCCCCCAGTGCACCGGTATCCACACAGTCAACTAGCGGGTCCCATCCCACACCTGCGCGTCCCTTGGACTCACAGATGCTCCTGAGCATGGCAGCCTGGAACTCTATTCCATCTGGCTCTCTGGCAACCTCATTTCCTCCAATCCAGTGGAATTAGGCCTGACCCTGCATCTCTCTTGTCCTGATACCGTTTTCTCTTCCTAAATTGCTGCTCTGCCACTTCTTTTACTTTACCCACATTTTCACATTCTGTGTGATTCATTCTGAGAGTCACCAAGAACTATTTCCCTGACACCCAACCATGATGTCCTCTTCCTTCTTTCTAAAGTCCTAGTAATTCATGAAGCCGACTGTACCCATGATTTTCTCCTATATTTCAGTATAAGTGATTTTAGTTAGTTTTATTAAAGGGAGTAGTCACAAAAACTGTATATATAAACTACTTTAGGTTTTTAGATTTCAGCTTTCTTCGGAGCAGTTTAGTCAAAATAATGTAATTATCTAATATATGATGTTGGAAATAATTAATTTCATCAGAATTAATATATTGATCAGCTACTATGTGTCATGCAGTCATCGCAGTACCAGGATGAGCAAATCATGCAGCTCCCCTCCTATGAAGGGAGAAAAACATTAGTGCGAGTAAGTAGTCAAATGTACAGAATGTGATATGGGTTCAACTTCTGCAGTTAAAAATAAAGGGAAGAAGGGCCTTGAGGTTCACAGGGGAACTTGTTGCAATTTACCATTGAGAAGTCAGGAAAGACCTCAGGGACAAACTGTAATTTCAGCTGAGACCCCAGGAACAGGGGAGGGAGACAGGTGTCCTTCTGGCTGAAGTACAGGTGCCCTGAGATGGGGTCATCCTGGCCCAGGAACCACTTAGGAACAATAAGGAGAATGAGTTCAAGGACCTTGGAACTTCAGGTCAATGGCAGTTGCAGGACACCGAGAAGGCTGCCTGGGCATCACAGCCCTATCTCAGGGCATGACCTTCACCTTCTCTACAAGGTGGAAGAGCTGAGACCATTTCCTTGTCAGACACAGACCCACTCAGTCCTCCTTCAGGTCTGTGTTGTGTTTGCCCAGCTGGGCAGGGTCTCAGTGGGGTGCCTGGACCACACAGGCAGACCCTCCATCTGGGGCTGAGACCTGCTCAGAATCCTCACGGGGTGGACGTGGGGGACACCTGCCCCCTTCCCCTGGGTCTGGGAATTTACTGTTGGTGTTGGTGGTCACAGGAGAGTCTGGGACCTTCATAGTGTTTGAGGTGAGAATGATGATTAACCCGACTTGAAACATTGTCCCTTTCCTTACAAACTGTGGTTTCTCTGTCATGCTGGGACTCTGTCGGGCATTCCATCAGTCACCGCCCTGAGTAGCCAAGATGTGAGGAGACATGTTCTTTTTCTGGACATGTGTTGTGGAACCGCAAACTGGGACCAGCACATGCAGAGGAGATTTAGAGGCTCACATGGATCTGCTCTGCAGGTTTCGTGGTCAGGGCCACCTAGGCCATTTACAGGACATGTTGGACGAGTGCTCAAGGGTCCCTGAGTGTTTCCAGCAGAGAAAAACACAGCAGACAGGAGGAAGAGTCACAGCCCACCTACGTGTCAGACTGGCCCACAGAGACACCAGGTTTGAGCAGTGAGTGTGTCGTGCTGCACGGGAGGAGGAGGACAAGCTCGTAGGGACACAAACCCCAAATGTGGAGCGTACGTTGGGGTGGGCAGTGGCAGACAGAGCAGCAGAGGGACCTCCGGGTGTCCCAGCACACTCTCTGAGGACCTGAGAGGGCGCCTCCTGCTGGCTCTGCTCCAGACCCACGTTCCTGCCTCTTACTCACAGGTGTGCACAACTATTTGGGTATCGGAGCCTCAGCACCTGCAGCACCAACAGGGACTCAGGTTCCTGGAGAAATGCTCTCCCTCACCTCGCTTATCCCGCTGCCCTTGGAAGCTGTATTTTATGGAAGGAATCGGTTTCTCTGCAGTTTTAAGGCACCCAGGAGAGTCCATGCGACAGAGAGTTCACGAAGGGGGCATGTGCATTTTGAGTGTGTGAAAACCCACTTCATGTATATGAAATCCTGATGTTTATAGACGTGGCTGGATGACATTGATATGGAGATGGTGTCGGGTGGAGCTCCTATCCTTTCTGTTGCACTCCTCATGTATTTGTTAATTGCCTGTTACAATCTTTATCACAGGTGTTTTCATGGAGTTGATGTAATCCCAGACCTCCAAAGGGAAATATGTGATCAGGATCTTACCACTGAAACTCCAACCCTTGGGGAAACAGGGTGCGGCATCTCCTCGGAATAAGTGATGCTGCCACTGTGTGTACTGTAGTCTGATGAGGATTGTTTGTCTAATGTCTGAGAGGTCTCTTTGGGAGTGAATCCACTCTAACTGGGTCACAGAGAGAAGACAGAGAAGTAGGTCAGGGGTCAGCAGCATCACATCAGCTTTCATATCAACCTATGTTCAAGCCACAGTTTCTCACTGAAATTCTTAGAAATTAAAACAATTTTTTTTTGCTCAAAAAGTGTGATTTAAGTTTCTGGTACTTGCATTCCAAGGTGTCCTGACTCACACACATATCAAACATCACAGCCATGCAAACACAGGAATCTTGCAACAAGCACTTTATTTGTGATGGGGAAAGCAAATTGAGGACAAGGTAGAGGAGTGACAGCAGTGTTGTTGGGCTCTCCAAGCACAGTATGAGCCCCTTTTCCGCTATTCTCCGCAGTCAGGGGCGGCGGCGAGAGCAGCAACTGACCTGGACACGACCAAAGTCATTACAGATCCCTCGGACACGTTCACCACGACGGCAGAATGTTCTGCAAGAGCACTGCCTGTCCCCCGCTGTGAATGTGGACACAGAGAGAGCATCAGGAATTGAGTCCTGGTGTGAGCAGAGATGATT
Source organism: Microcebus murinus (assembly GCF_040939455.1). Classification (NCBI taxonomy): domain Eukaryota; kingdom Metazoa; phylum Chordata; class Mammalia; order Primates; family Cheirogaleidae; genus Microcebus; species Microcebus murinus. The sequence goes on along the minus strand of NC_134127.1, from coordinate 26,341,892 downwards.
AAGGGAATTCTGGAGAAGTCACATGCTGGCTAATGTGCAATGCTGGCTACATGATAGCTGGGGTATGAACAGCCTCAATCTATAGGAATAAATACACACAGCAGCGCGGGTCACACGCAGGGGTACACACACATTCTCAGTAGTCCTTACTCTTCTGTGTTTCTGTCCACATCACACGCATCTGACCACACCCCAGGCCAGCCTACAATTTCTATGAGATCCTCTATACATAGAGTCAAATCTTGTCCCTGTAAGTAAATCTACTCCTTTAAATCCATAAAGAACTAGTCAATAGCTTTCTCTATATCTTTAACCCAGTACATGTCACAGGCCATCTTGGAATCAAAAGACTTCGGAGAGAAAAGATCCCTTACATTTATTTGGGTCTGTGTGTTGAATGTATAGATAAGAAACTCAATGCCCGTCCATGTTAAATAAAGTCGCCTAAGTGTCATAGACCTTGCAGAGCTCGTTCCAGAGCCTGTCTCCTGTCCCTCTGCTCTAGACCTAGGAGCTCTGCCATGCTGGTGTCTCTCACCTGGAGCTTGAGGAATGGAGTTTTCATTCCATGTGATGGAAATGGACACGTCCCGGTCCTCTGCCATGGGCCACTCCTGGGGTGGCATCTCCTCATCTCTCCCTTGCAGGGGCCCAGCCTGGGCCTGGGTTACCAGGAGGAGGGCAGCTAGGAAGGCGAGGGTCCTCATGCTGGGGTCACCTGGAGCAGGGAGAGCAGGAGGTGAGTGTGTGCAGTGAGGAGTCAGCTGTGTTTCCAGGTCTGCAGGAAGAGATGTAGAAACCAACAAGCCTCCTCTTACATGCTGAGTCAGAGAAGGTGTGCATGTCACTGGGGGGTGAGCAAAATTTGTGCCCCAAAGGTCCTTCAGATGTTCCTCTGTTCTCCCAGCTTCACTCTGATATGAATATATACTATAGTGTTGTATTACATTGGAGGTGATGGTGTTAATAAGGACCCCACTATATTTTTTTGTTTCTCATCTGTTTCAATATTTACATTTTAATGTCCATGATCATAAAACAAACAGGGCTTTCATACCAAAACTGCAAGGAAGAAAAACCTCTTCTTTTCTGACAATAGGGCCTGCTACTCTCTGGAGGTCTAGACCCTGGTGTCAGACCTGAATTCCAATGGAGTAAACAGTTAATTCACTACAAGACTCAGGGGTGTTATCACTGTCAGAAAGGGATTGTGAATTATAAAAAGGGGAGGCTCTAGCTTGGGCCAGTGTACAGAGAACAGTGACCTCATCAGGTTTTGGGTGAAGTCAGCACTGTGAGATATACATAAAAAGGTAATTTAAGGATAAAAATATGCTTATTATTTCCAGCTCTATTGAGGTATGAGTGGCAATTGAAAATTGCATTTATATAATATAGACTACCTTGTGATTTGATGTATTTCAAATGTAAACTTTATCTCACATCGTATACAAAAATCAACTCAGAAGAGACTGAGTATGTAAACCTAAGACCTGAAACCATAGCACTTGAAAAGAACATATAGGCATAAAGCCTGTGACATTGACTTGGGCAATTATTTCCTGGATATGACACCAAAAGAATAGGCAATAAAAGGAAAAATAGACAAGTAGGATTGCATGAAACAATAAAGCTTCACACAGCAAGGGAAGCAATCCACTGAGTGGAAAGGCAACCTAGAAAATAAGAGAAAATATTTGCAAACCATGCATGAGGTGAAGAGTTAATATCTGAATACATAAGAGACTCAAACAACTCAATAACAAAAAACAAGTAATCTGAATCAAAAATGGGCCAATGGCCTGAACAAACACTTCTATTAACATTATATATACATTTATCTATTAGGTATGTCATATCCATTATACATATAAATAAAAGAATGCTGTAAGAAGCTATTATAGTTTTTCTTAGACATGTCAAACAGGACGCATGGGTTTGAGTAAAAGCCTTTGAGTTTCGTTATTAACATAAATTGTGGCAACACCAGGAGCCCAGACAGACATGTACCTGCTGGGGATTCAACTACTGGGTCCCTTTGGGGTAGCTTCAAAGTCAGAGTGCAGACTATGGGCATGGCTTCAATGAGGAAATCGCAATGTGGAGGTTAAAGTTTTCTTGTTACTTACAGATCCTTCGGCTATGAGGGTGACTGGAGAGAGCAGACAACAGTCCTCTGTCCCAAGAGTCTTGTAGCAACAGCCACCATGCACAAGCAGGAGACTTCACTATTTAAGAGTCATTGGTATGAGGTTTCATAATTTGGTGGGGTTATTTTCTATTGGGTACTTTTTCTTCCTTTTTTTTTTTTTTGTTTCCTTTTTTTGAGACAGGGTCTCTCTATGTATTCCAGGCTGGAGGGTAATTTTACTGGGTACTATACACAACTCTGTGACCAGAGCAAAAAAGGTATTTAGTGTGAAACTGAGGTTAAAACAGGGCTCCACACAGGGACCCCTTATCCATCATGCTCTGCCTTGGCCAAGCCCAGGCAGGAAGAAACTATGGTTTCTCTTAAGGCAGGGACTCCAGGATGCCTGGGCTGTTGGCTGAGGTTGAATCACCTGGACCAAGGGAATGTGAAAAGCCACCTGGAGAGCCTGGTCTACATATCTCACTGCACGTGTCCACCACCTCCCTTTCTGCTGTTCACGGGTAACACCTGTTGGACTCTCCATGAGTTAATGGTGCACGTGCAGCATGTGGTTCCCTGGCGGGAACAACAAAACCTCCTTACTTGGCCAGTAGATAGCTCAATGCTGAAGAACTGTCTAGGACCATTGCGGTCAAGGATTCATGACATTGTTGCCTGAGACCTAATGTCTCATGGGGGGACATCCAGGAGGTTGCCAAAGCAGCAAAAGATTGTTATTAGCGTGTCACCACAAGTTGTGCCCAGACTGTCCTCAGACTAATTCTGGGCAGGCTTAAGAGCCACTCTGTCCAGCAGGAGTGGGATGAACAGGCATGGGGAATGTGCAGGCTCTACCTCATGTGGTCCCTCTTGTGGTGTTTGAGGGAAGTGCTGGGCAGCCCCATGTGCATTAATGTGTCAGACTCCACCACATTTCTCCTCTTCACAGTGGGGTAAATGGGACTATGTGTGGGGAAAAGGGAGATATATTAATAAATAGTGCACTGGAACCCAAATATCATCCCCTGGGGGCCAGTTCCCTCCAATTAGCCCAAGTTTGTTCATATAGTGGGCTGAGACCTTTGCCCATGTCACCAGACAGTGAAATTGCTGGTCCTGTCACATGGGAGGACCACTCTCCTTGCCCAGAGTGGCAGCCGACCCCACTCAAGTGGCAGTTACTGCCCTAGACAAGGCTCGAGACTGGGGGAGACACTTCATCTCTCACTCCATTGCTACCACGACCTCAAGATGCAATTCCTCCTCCCTCCACAGGAAGATGCAGTGCAGGTCCTGAGAGTCGCCTGCTCCACCTGCGCTGGGGCCGCCCTCCTGTGACCGCACCGACGGCCAGGTGCCTCAGCACACTTGGTGCACTGACCTCACCTTAGGTGCTGATTGCCTCTTACATTATGATAAGGCACTAAGCAGAAGATGAAACAAAAAAAGAGATATAACAATGACAATGCTATATGCATTATTTTAATAGAAAAATTGCAACAGGAACTTCGTACAAGTGGCAAAGAATGGTCTATTGAAGGCTGTTGCACTAGGGGCCAGACGCTGCCGTGGGGAGAGAGGCGGAGGCAGCGCTCTGGACGGGCGGCAGGAGAGGCTGGGCACTGGGCCAGCCCTGGGATGGCACTGGAGGGCGTTATCGGGGGTTAGCAGGTGGAATTAGCCCATCTGTGTTTGCTAATCTGGGCTGATGGAGGTTGGGCCCCCATATTTCCACAGAGACAGCGTACTTCCCCCTGGAAAATGGTATTTCAAACTGGTGGCTCCACTTTGACTTAGTCTTTATTTCATTCTCCTTCCAGGAGAGCTGCTTATTTAAGGCAGATGACATCAAGTAGGTCTGCAGTCAGCACCCAGGGCACTGTCATGTCAACAATTAGTGTTACGTTTTGCTTAAGTTTGGGCACATTGTCCTGGTCATTTTGAGACCTTCACACATCTCCCCGCCATCACTGTCCTTAGGGTTTGAATCTCTCATTGCTCAACTGAGATGGAGCAACGACAGAGGAGCTTGATGTCCCCAGGGCACCTGCATCCACACAGAGTCCACACAGGTGTCCCATCCCGCACCTGCCCTTCCCTTGAACTCACAGATGCTCCTGAGCATGGCAGCCTGGAACTCTATTCCATCTGGCTCTCTTGCAACCTCATTTCCTCCAATCCAGTGGAATTAGGCCTGACCCTGCATCTCTCTTGTCCTGATTCCCTTTTCTCTTGCTAAATTAATGCTCTCACCCTTCTTTTAATTTATCCACATTTTTACATCCTCTATGTTTCATTTTGAGAGTCACCAGGACCATTTCCCTGACATCCCAGCCACGATGGTCTCTTCCTTCTTTCTAAAGTTCTAATAATTCATGAAGAAAACTGTATCCATGAATTCTCTTATACTTGACTCTTAGGGATTTTAATTAGTTTTATTAAAGGCAGCAGTCATAGGAACTGGATATATAAACTGCTTTAGATTTTTACATTTTGACTTTCTTCTGTGGGGTATAGTAAAAGTAATGTAATTTTGCAATATTATAGAATGTTGGAAATAATTAATTTCATCAGAATTAATATATTGATCAGCTACTATGTGTCATGCAGTCATCGCAGTACCAGGATGAGCAAATCATGCAGCTCCCCTCCTATGAAGGGAGAAAAACATTAGTGCGAGTAAGTAGTCAAATGTATAGAATGTGATATGGGTTCAACTTCTGCAGTTAAAAATAAAGGGAAGAAGGGCCTTGAGGTTCGCAGGGGAACTTGTTGCAATTTACCATTGAGAAGTCAGGAAAGACCTCAGGGACAAACTGTAATTTCAGCTGAGACCCCAGGAACAGGGGAGGGAGACAGGTGTCCTTCTGGCTGAAGTACAGGTGCCCTGAGATGGGGTCATCCTGGCCCAGGAACCACTTAGGAACAATAAGGAGAATGAGTTCAAGGACCTTGGAACTTCAGGTCAATGGCAGTTGCAGGACACCGAGAAGGCTGCCTGGGCATCACAGCCCTATCTCAGGGCATGACCTTCACCTTCTCTACAAGGTGGAAGAGCTGAGACCATTTCCTTGTCAGACACAGACCCACTCAGTCCTCCTTCAGGTCTGTGTTGTGTTTGCCCAGCTGGGCAGGGTCTCAGTGGGGTGCCTGGACCACACAGGCAGACCCTCCATCTGGGGCTGAGACCTGCTCAGAATCCTCACGGGGTGGACGTGGGGGACACCTGCCCCCTTCCCCTGGGTCTGGGAATTTACTGTTGGTGTTGGTGGTCACAGGAGAGTCTGGGACCTTCATAGTGTTTGAGGTGAGAATGATGATTAACCCGACTTGAAACATTGTCCCTTTCCTTACAAACTGTGGTTTCTCTGTCATGCTGGGACTCTGTCGGGCATTCCATCAGTCACCGCCCTGAGTAGCCAAGATGTGAGGAGACATGTTCTTTTTCTGGACATGTGTTGTGGAACCACAAACTGGGACCAGCGCATGCAGAGGAGATTTAGAGGCTCACATGGATCTGCTCTGCAGGTTTCGTGGTCAGGGCCACCTAGGCCATTTACAGGACATGTTGGACGAGTGCTCAAGGGTCCCTGAGTGTTTCCAGCAGAGAAAAACACAGCAGACGGGAGGAAGAGTCACAGCCCACCTAGGTGTCAGACTGGCCGACAGAGACACCAGGTTTGGGCGGTGAGTGTGTCGTGCTGCACGGGAGGAGGAGGACAAGCTCGTAGGGACACAAACCCCAAATGCGGAGCGTACGTTGGGGTGGGCAGTGGCAGACAGAGCAGCAGAGGGACCTCCGGGTGTCCCAGCACACTCTCTGAGGACCTGAGAGGGCGCCTCCTGCTGGCTCTGCTCCAGACCCACGTTCCTGCCTCTTACTCACAGGTGTGCACGACTATTTGGGTATGGGAGCCTCAGCACCTGCAGCACCAACAGGGACTCAGGTTCCTGGAGAAATGCTCTCCCTCACCTCGCTTATCCCGCTGCCCTTGGAAGCTGTATTTTACGGAAGGAATCGGTTTCTCTGCAGTTTTAAGGCACCCAGGAGAGGGCACAGGACAGAGAATAGGCATTAATGGGGCGTGCGCATTTTGAGTGTGTGAAAACACACAGCATGTGTATGAAATCCTCATGTTTGGATAACATATATAAGAAGATATTATCGGGTGGGGCTCCTCTACTTTCTGTTCCACTCCTCATGCATCTGTTAATTACCTGTCACAATCTTTATTACAGGTGTCTCCACCTGAGTGATGCCTCCCCAGACCGTAAAAGGCAGATATGTGATCGGGGTATTTTCAAAAAAACTCCAACCCTTGGGGAAATAGGGTGTGGGATCTATTCAGAATTAGTGACGCTGTGACTGTGTGCACTTTAGTCTGATGACGACTGTTGCACTAACACATGGGAGGTGCCTTTGGGCGCGAATCCACTTTGAATAGGTCACAGTGAAAAGACAGAGCAGTGGGTCAAGGATCAGCAGCATCATTTGAGTTCTTATATCAAGTATCATAATTTGTGTCTGAAGCCACAGTTTCTCATTGAAATTCTTAGAATTTGAAGCCGTATCTTGTTCAAAAAGTGTGATTTAAGGATCTGGTACTTACATTCTAAAGGATCCTGACTCACTCACACATCAAAAATTACAGCTATGCAAACACAGAAATCTTGCAACAAGGACTTTATTTGGGATGCGGAAAGCAAAGTGAGGACAAGGTAGAGGAGTGACAGCAGCATCGTTTAGCTCTCCAGGCATAGTTTGAGCCCCCTTTCCGCCATTCTCCACAATCAGCGGCGGCGGCAGCAGCGCAATAAGGAACCACCACCGAACTGACAGATCCCTGTGAGACGTTCCCCGACACGGCAGAGAGTTCTACAAGAGCAGCGCATGCTCCTTGCTAGGAATATGGACACAGAGAGAGCATCAGAAATTGAGTCCCGGGGTCAGCAGGGATGTTTAAAGGAATTCTGGAGAAGTCACATGCTGGCTTATGAGTAATGCTGCCTACATGCCATCTGGGGTATGAACAACCTCAATCTACAGGAATAAATGCACACGCAGGGTTACACACACATTCTCAGTTGTCTCTACTCTTCTGTGTTTTTGCCTACATCACCCATACATCTGACTACCCCCAGTTCAGTCTACAATTTCTAAAATCTCCTCTACAGATAGAGGCAAATCTTCTCCCTGTAAGTAAATCTACTCTTTTAAATTCATAACGAACTAGTTAGTAGGTCTCTTTATATCTTTAACCTAGCACCTGTCACAGGCCATCTTGGAATCAAAAGACTTCGGAGAATGAAGATCCCTTAAATTTGGGGGTTTTGTCTGTTGAATGTATAGATAAGAAACTCAACCCCCATTAGTGTTACATAAAGTCACCTAAGTGGCACAGACCCTTGCAGAGCTCATTCCAGAGCCTGTCTCCTGTCCCTCTGCTCTAGACCTTGGAGCTCGGCCATGCTGGTGTCTCTCACCTGGAGCTTGAGGAATGGAGTTTTCATTCCATGTGATGGAAATGGACACATCCTGGTCCTCTGCCACGGGCCGCTCTTGGGGTGGCATCTCCTCATCTCTCCCTTGCAGGGGTCCAGCCTGGGCGTGGAGGGTCACCAGGAGAAGGGCAGCAAGGAGGGCGAGGGTCCTCATGCTGGGGTCACCTGGAGCAGGGAGAGCAGGAGGCGAGTGTGTGGAGTGAGGAGTCAGCTGTGTTTCCAGGGATGTTGGAGGAGGGGCGGAGACCAACAAGCCTCCTCTAACCCTCTCAGTCAGAGAAAGTGCACATGGGGGGGGGGTATGAAAGCCTGTGCTCCCAAGGTCCCTCAGATGTGCCTCTGTTCTCCCACCTTCACTCTGGTATGAATCATCTTATAGACTTTGTACTAGGTTGGAGCTGGTGGTAGTAATAAGGATCCTGCTGTATTTGTGTTTCTCATCTGTTTGAATATTTACATTTTAATTTGCAAGAACATAAAACACACAGGGCTTTCATTCCACAACCCCAGAGGAAAAGAGCCTCTTATTTTCTGATGATACATCCTGCTACTTTCTGTAGGTCTAGACCCTGGTGTCAGAACTAAATTCCAATGGAGTAAAGAGTTAATTCACTACAAGCTTCAAGGGTGTTCTCATTCTCAGAAAGGGGTTTGTGAATTATAGGAAGGGGAGGCTCTAGCTTGGGCCAGTGTACAGAGGACAATGACCTCATCAGGCTTTGGGTGAAATCAGCTCTGTGAGATATACATCAGGAGGTAATTTAAGGCTACAACTATGCTTATTATTTCCAGCTCTATGGAAATAAGAGTGGCAATTAAAAATTGTATTTCTCTAATATATACTACCTTATGACTTGATGTATTTCAAATTTGAAACTTTATCTCACACAATATACAAAAATCAAAAGGAATAGATCGATAATAGATAAATAGATAAACCTAAGACCTGAAAGCATACTACTTGAAAAGGACATACAGGCATAAAGCCTGTGACATAGACTTGGGCAATTATATCCTGGATATGACACCAAAGGAACAGGCAATAAAAGGAAAAATAGTCAAGTGGGATTGCATGAAACAATAAACCTACGCACAGCAAAGGAAACAATCCATTGAGTGGAAAGGCAATCTAGAATATAAGAGAAAATATTTGCAAACCATGCATGGGGTGAAGAGTTAAAATCTGAATACATAAGAGACTCAAACAACTCAATAACAAAAAACAAGTAATCTGAATAAAAAATGGGACAATGGCCTGAACAAACACTTCTATCTACATTATACATACATTTATCTAGTAGGTATGTCATATCTATTATACATATAAATAAAAGAATGTTATAAGAAGCTATTATAGTTTTTCTTACACATGTCAAACAGGACCTATGGGTTTGAGTAAAAGTCTTTGAATTTCGCTATTAACATAACTGGTGGCAACACCAGGAGCCCAGACAGATGTGAACCAGCTGGGGATTCAACTACTGGGTCCCTCTGGGGTGGGCTCACAGTCAGGGTGCAGACTGCGTGCATGGCTTCAATGAAGAAATCGCAATGTGAAGGTTTATGTTTTCTTGTTACTTACAGATCCTTGGACTGGGAGGGTGACTGGAGAGAGTAGACAGCAGTCCTCTGTCCCAAGTCTCTTGTAGCAACAACCACCACGAAGGAACAAAAGAGTTCCCTATTTAAGGGTCAATTGGGATGAAGTTTCATAATTTGCTGGGGTTATTTTCTACTGGGTACTTTTTATTTTTTACTTCCTTTTTATACTGTTGTGGGTTTTTTTTTTTTGTTTTTATGGGGTTTTTTTTGAGGCAGGGTCTCTCTGTGTATCCCTGGCTAGAGTGCAGTTCTACTGAGTACTATAAACAACAATGTCACCAAAGAAGAAAAGAAATATAGCGTGTAAGCGGGGTAAAACAGGGCTCCACACAGGGACCCCTTATCTATTTGCTCAGCCTTGGACAAGTCCAGGCAGGAAGAAACTATGGTTTCTCTTAAAGCAGGGACCCCAGGATGCCTAAGCTGTTGGCTGAGGCTGAATCACCTGAACCAAGGGAATGTGAAAAGCCACCTGGAAAGCCTGGTCTACATATCTCACTGCACGTGTCCACCACCTCCCTTTCTGCTGTTCACAGGCTAACACCTGTTGGACTCTCACTCAGTTAATGGTGCACATGCAGCATGTGGTTCCCTTTTAGCAGGAACAAACACCTCCTTTCTTGGCCAATAGACAGCTCAATGGTGAATGTATGTGTAGGACCATTGGGGTCAAGGACTCATGAGATTGTTGCTTGAGACCTAATGTCTCATGGGGGACATCCAGGAGGTTGCCAATGTGGCAGAGAGATTGTTATTAACATATCACCACAAGTTGTGCCCAGACGAATTCTGTGTCCTCAGACTAATTCTGGACAGGCTTAAAGGACACTCTGTGTCCAGCAGGAGTGGGATGAACACTGGGTGTGGGATGTGCAGGCTGCACCTCATGTGGTCCTCCTGGGGTGTTTGAGGAGAGTGCTGGGCAGCCCCCTGTGCATTAATGTGTCAGACTCCACCACATTTCTCCTCTTCACAGTGGGGTAAATGGGACAATGTGTGGGGAAAAGGGACCGACGGCCAGGTGCCTCAGCACACTTGGTGCACTGACCTCACCTTAGGTCCTGATTGCCTCTTACATTCTGGTAAGATTATAAGCAGGAGATGAAACAAAGAAAGAGATATAAAATGACAACAATGCACTGTGCATTGTTTTAATAGAAAAATTGCAGCAGACTTTTTGCTGGAGTGGCAAAGAATGGTGTATTGCACTAGGGGCTGTTGCACTAGGGGCCAGGATGCTGCAGTCGGGAGAGAGGCACAGGCAGTGCTCCGGATGGGCAGCAGGAGAGCCTGGGCACTGGGCCTGCCCTGGGTCGGCACTGGTGGGTGTAAGTGGGGGTTGACCGGTGGGATTAGCCCATCTATGTTTGCTAATCTGGGCTCACAGAGGTTGGACCCCTATATTTCCACAGAGACAGGGTACTTCCCCCTGGAAAATGGTATTTCAAACTGGTGGCTCCACGTCTGACTTATTCTTTATTTCATTCTCCTTCCAGGAGAGCTGCTTATTTAAGGCAGATGACAACTTGTAGGTCTGCAGTCAGCACCCAGGGCACACGCAGGTCAACAGCCAGTGTTCCGTCTTGTTTGAGTCTGGGCAGGTTGGTCGTTTGGAGACCGTCACACGTCTCCCCACCATCGCTGTCCTTAGGGTTTGAATCTCTCATTGCTCAACTGAGATGGAGCAGCGAGAGCAGAGCCTGAAGTCCCCAGGACCCCTGCATCCACACCAGGGTCCCATCCCACATCTGCGCATCCCTTGAATTCACAGATGCTCCTGAGCTGGTTAGCCCAGAACTCTATTCCACCTCGCTGTCTGGCAACCTCATTTCCTTCACATCGAGTGGAATTAGGTTGCGACCCTGCATCTCTCCTGTCCTGATACCATTTTCTCTTCCTAAAATGCTACTCTGCCCCTTGTTTTACTTTACCCACATTTTCACGTCTTGTACCTTTCATTCTGAGAGTCACCAAGAACTATTTCCCTGACACCCGACCACGATGGTCTCTTCCTTCTTTCTAAAGTCCCAGTAATTCATGAAGCCAACTGTACCCATGATATTCTCCTATAGTTCAGTATACGTGATTTTAATTAGTTTTATTAAAGGTAGCAGTCACATGAACTGGATATATAAACTGCTTTAGCTTTTTAGATTTCAGCTTTCTTTGGAGCAGTTAGTAAAAATAATGTAATTTTCTAATATTGTATGATGTTGGAAATTAATTTAATTCAAATTAATTCATTGATCACCTATTATGTGTCATGCAGTCATCTCAGCACCAAGATGAGCGAAACACGCCACTCCTCCCCTACTGTAGGCAGAAAAGGGTACAGAAAGTAAATAGACAGATGTATAAAATGTGAGATGGATTCAAAGTCTACAGTTAAAAATAAAGGGAAGAAGAGGATTGAGGTTTCCAGGGGGAACTTGTAGTAATTTGCAATTGAGAAATCAGGACAGACCTCAGGGCCAAACTGACATTGTAGCAGAGACCCCAGGAGCTGGGGAGGGAGACAGGTGCATTTCTGGCTGAAGTGCAGATGCCCAGGGATGGGGTCAGGCCCAGGACACGGTTAGGAGCAATGAGGAAAATATGTAGAGTTAGGAACAATACAGACATCCTGAGGTCCTTGACTTAGTCCCTGAATTTGTTTGCTTGAGTTAGTTCAAGGAGGTCAGGACTTCAAGCCAGGGCCAGGTGCAGGACACCGCAGAAGACGGCCTGGCCTCCACACCCCACAGCTCAGTGCTTGACCTTCACCTGGACTCAAGGTGGAAGAACTAGGACCATTTGTTTGTCAGACACTGACCCACTCTGTCCTCCCTGAGGTGTGTGTTGTGGTTCCCCAGCCGTGTGGGGTCTCAGTGGGGTTCCTGGACCCCTGGGCTGTGTATTCACACAGGCAGACCCTCCGTCTGGGGCTGGGACCTTCTCAGAGCCAGCATGGAGTGGATGCAGAGGACAGCTGCTCCCTTCTCCTGGGTGTGGGCATGTGCTGGTGGTGTTGGTGGTGACAGGAGTGTCTGGGCCCTTCAGATTGTTTTTACTGAGAATGGTGAATGACCCTCCTTCAAACACTGTCCCTCTCTTAGTGACCCTGGTCTCTGCGTCCCTCTTGTGTGCGTTGGGGTCATGCTACCCGTGACCGCCGTGGTCACGCTGATAGTAGCCATGGCGTGAACTGAGAGAGTCTGTTTCCAGACACAGATCCGGAGTAAACGTGGTGGCTCTGGGTGGGCTCCTGCCCTGGGTCTGTGGTCAGGTCCTCATCGGGCGTCTGCGGAACACGCTGGAGGAGTGTTCACGGGTCAGCGAGTGTCTGGGGAAGGACAAGAGGAGGGACAGGAGGAAGAGTCACATCACACGGCACCAGGATGACGCTGGGTTTAGGCGGTGAGCGTGTCCTCTCGGAGAGGAAGGGGAAGACGCGCTCAGAGGACACCGACGCCGAGTGTGGTGTGTCTGGCGGGCACAGCTGTCCCGGGCACACTCTGGATCTCAGAGGGCACTCCTGCTGCCGCCTTCCCCAGCCCTGGTGTCCTCCCTTCACTTCTCCACGTGCCCGCTGCTTAGGGGACGGGGTCCTCAGCACCTGCGGCACCAACGAGGACTCCAGGTGCGCAGAGAAGTCTTTCCTTCACGTCACTCCCCACGTGCACACCTGACGCTGCATTTGACAGGCAGAGTAAGCACCTTCGCAGTTGTAAAGCAACGGGAGAGCATGCATGTGCAGTGGCGCAGTGGCGTGTGAGTGTGTGTGTGTGTGTGTGTGTGTGTGTGTGTGCGCAGACAGCTTCATCTCTACCCAGATGTCACTGGCTACGGCCGGGAAACACCGGTGGCGCGTGCATGTGCGTGTGGTGCTCCTGAGTGTCGTCTACTCATTGCGTCTTCCTGAACAGCCCACCCCAGTCCTAACTAAACTAGTGTCATCGGGCTGGCGCAACCCCAGGTCTTAAAAGGCAGATGTGTGAGCTGGGTCTGTGCAATGTAACTCCAACATTGTCGCAAAGGGGGTCGAGGCTTTTCCTTAGACACAAAGACGCTGTAACTTCGTGAACTGGGCACTGACAGTGACTGTTCGAGTAACGCGTGGGAGTGTCCCCGCCAGTGAGTCCCACCCCAGCGAGGCTCGGGGAGAGGACACGGAAGCTCAGGGTGAGAGCAGCCACGTCATTGGCGCCTTCTTATGCATTTGTGTCGGAAGCCATTTTCATCCTTGATATTCCTAGGATTTAGAATCGCATTTTGTTTAAAAAGTTTAATCTAGGATTGCGGTACTTCCATGCCAAAGGGTCTCAACTAAGACACATTTTGATCATGAAAGAGGTGCAGACACAGAGAACATGCTATGAAGACTTTATTTGAGATGAGGAAAGGAAGTGGGGGACAAGAGGAGTCAAAATGTTCTTTAGGTCCCGAGGCGCATGATGAGCTCATTGTCCTCTGTTCCCGGGGCTCAGCGGCAGCAGAACAGGTAGGGGACACCACGGTAGAGGCAGGTGCCAGAGACACGCTCGGAAGAACGACACCGGGTCCTTCTGCAGGCGCAGGTCAAGGCCCTGGCTGAGCCTGGGGACACAGAGAGAGCATGGGGCACTAGGGCTGGTGCAGAGGTGGGAGGTAAAGGGAGTCCCCGGCAGGTCCTTGGTGGATAGTCGGGTTCATCCTGTTGGCGACATCGCGCCAGGCAGAACTGACCATCCCCAGTCGACAGGAATAAACACAGGCGCTGTGCTGGGCACGGCAGGATTCGAGAGCCGTTCCCATTTTCTCCCCACTTTGCTCCCCTGCCCCGTCACACTCACGCCGTCTCCACTTTCTAAAGCTCCTCTAAGAGACAGTGTTAAGATACGTTTCTCTTCAACTGGGCTCTCTGCGGGGACATTGCAGGAGAGACCCCCCACTGTGCTGCTACAAATCATGACATTAGTGCATTTCACAGAATTGTCATAGAGTCAAACATCTTCAGAGTAAAAAGGTGTCTTCCTATCATATGGTTCTTTCTCTTCAGTGTACACAGGAGGAAACTGAGGCCTGGGGAGGTGATCACCTGAACACACACAGAGGCCGTGGCTGGGACTGACTCCAGAGGAATCTGGGTTTCCTCTCTAGTCGCCCCAGCTCTGCAGTGTTGGGGTCTCTCACCTGAAGCTCTGGCTCCTGAGCTCTCGTCCCCTGCAAAGGAGATGGCCATGTCCTGGTCCTCTGTCTCTGGCTGCTCCTGGGCTGGGGCCTCGTCATCTCTCTCTTGCAGGGGCCCGGCCTGGGCCTGGAGGGCCAGCAGGAGGAGGGCAGCGAGGAGGGCGAGGGTCCTCATGCTGGGGTCGCCTGGAGCAGGGAGAGCAGGAGGCGAGTGTGGGGACGAGGACTCGGCCTGTCTTTATAGGGCTGAGGGCGCAGGCGCGAGAGCAGCCAGCAGTGAGGGCCGGCGAGCATCTGCCTGGGAGGGTGAGGGCTGCCCGTGGCCTGAAGCTCCCTTTGATGTTCCTCTGTCCCCGCGGCTTCGTCACAGAGAGTCTGTGTGTTTAGTGAGCCTCCTGGGTCCAGGCTGATGGTGAAGATAAGGACCCTGCTGTATTTCCCTGCTTCCCATCTGCTGGAATGTTTACTTTTAATATTACAAAAGGAATAGAAGTAATGCTTTATTTTAAGAGTTCAGGGAGGAATAACCTTATATTCTGCAGTTGGGCTCTGTTACTCCCTGGAGGTCTAGACCCTGGTTCCAGTGTTGGACCCCAGGGGTCTGGAACATCAATTCATTGGAGGATTCAGGGGCATTTTCACCCTTCTGTAGGAGGTTTTTGAGGTTATGGGGTGAGTAGCCCCCACTGGGCTCAGTGAGCAGAGGACAGTGGCCTCATCCGGGTATAGGTTGAGCGAGCTCGGTGGGATACCAGGCGAAGAGTGGTCTGGGAGAGTTAACAGAATGTTCACTATTTCCAGCTTTAATCGGCCATGAGTGACAATTACAAATTGTATGCATGAAAAGCGTGCAACCTGTTAATTGGATATATGCATATGTTGGATACTTTACTTCATACCATATATAAAATCAACTAAGGATGAATTGAAGACGCAAACATAAACTCGATGCCATTAAAACTGGAAGAACGGGTGGGGACAAAGCTTCTGAGCACTAGTCAGGCAGTCGTTTCTCAGATACGACACCAAAGACACAGGCTACGGCAGCAAAGGTGGACACGTGGGCTTGCATCGAGCTATAAAGCTCCACACAGCAAGGAAACAATCACCCGAGTGAAAAGGCAACCTAGACAACGGGAGAACACATTTGCAAGCTCTCTATGTACCAAGGAGTTACTATCCAAATATAAATAACCCCAACAAGTCAAAAGAAGCAGCCTCCATGATAAATTTGACCAAAGAATGAAGGAAAACTGGCCAGGAATGGTGGCTCATGCCTATAATGCTAGCACTATGGGAGGCCGAGGGGGGTGGATCGCTCAAGGTCAGGAGTTCAAAACGATCTTGAGCAAGAGGGAAACCACGTCTCTACTAAAAATAGAAAGAAATTAATTGGCCAACTAAAACTATATAGAAAAAATTAGCCGGGCATGGTGGCACACGCCTGTAGTCCCAGCTACTCGGGAGGCTGAGGCAGGAGGATCCCTTGAGCCCGGGAGTTGGAGGTTGCTGTGAGCTAGGCTGACGCCATGGCACTCTAGCCCGGGCAACAGAGTGAGACTCTGTCTCAAAACAAAACAAAGAAAGAAAAAGAATGAAGGAAAACCATGAGTACATAAGGAAACTGGTGACCATAGCTCATCAAATAGATAATGTCAATGAAGGAAGCTTATGAACAAAAATATGAAAGTCTGGAGCCGAAATGTGCAATTTACGGTGGGGGGCTCAATAGTGGGTATTCAGTGGTAAAACAAAGAACTGGGAAGGTTGACTGCAGATTGATAGAGACTGCTGTGTGGTCCAAGGAACAGAGAGAAAAGAATGAAGCGAAACGAAAACAGGCAGAGAAATGTGGGCCATTATCCATCGAGAAATGCTCACAAGGGTCAGAGGGAAACTGGCACCTACGAGAAACCCAGAGCTTGAGTCGTTCCCAGGTGACACGCAGGATGCTCCCCTGAGCCCAGGAGCGCGCCCAGCACGCCTGCACTCCCCGCTGCAGTCCAACATGGCCCTGGACCTTCTAGTCATGCAGGAAAGAAAACATGAATGCCAGCGAGATGCTTAATATGAGAGTATCTCCACGTGGTAAGAAGGTGGAGGGCCTGGCTACAGGGTGGGTGAGCAAAGCAGAGTATGAGCAAGCTTCCAGGCATTGAGGAGTCGGGGACCTGAGAGGTTTACTGGTGGCTTCAGGGGGCCATCTAAGAGCAGTGCCATTTCCCACACTCCAGAGCAGGTGTTCTCAAAGCCAGGTCCTTGAAGCAGAAGCACTTGCACCAGCTGGGATCATGCTAGAAATACAAATGTGTGGATTCAGCCCCAGACCGTCTGAATCAGAAACTCTGTGGAGTGGGTCCCCACAAACGGGCTTTATGGAGACCTCGCTAACCTAAAGGATATTGACTGCCCGTGGGCCACAACCACTCATGACAGAGGCTCCTTCTCCCCGGTGTCCAGAAAAGCAACTGACAGAAATGCTTTCTTTCAAATCCCACTGCTGAGCTCCATGCAGCGGGAGAGAATTCCGGAACTGTAGGGCCACTTCCAGAGAGGCTGCTTTGACTGTAGGGTGACCATTAGTATACTGATGCATTTGCTTCATATTGACTTGAAGTTGACATTCATTTACCCAGGTGAGATGGCCTTTTACTCTGGTGCAGGTTTCTAATTAGCTTGTCTCCCTCACCCCAAATTTTGCTTGTCTATTGTGAATTTTAGCTGTCCGCATTCCTTTCTGCACTTGTGCGTTGGGAAGACAGTAATTACCCTGTCGCCTGGAAATCCTACCCTAGAGTCATCACTGAGATGCCCTGCCCTGTCTAAGAGGACAATGTACCTCCATGGATAAATAAATAGTCTGATTTACTAGTCTTGGCTAGAAGAAAAATACTGGAATTATTTGGTCTACCTTTGGAAAATAAGAAAGGTCCCCAGCTTCTTCTAAATGGAATGAAAGATAATGCAGACCAATCCACATGGCCGTTGATAAATATGTACACAGGTGGGGAACAGGGAATCCTATTAGGTTCTAATCTGACTTATGAAGTCATCACAGGCACCAAGCAAACATTAATAGGTGGCACACTGGGAGCAGGTGTAACATCAGAGAGCTTCGGGGACAATAGGGAAGTTTACGTGGTTCCCTTCACTCTCCCAGGCCCTCTCCCTCTCTCTGTACACACGTATGTTCACATGCTCAAGTCCAATCCTATTCCGAAGGGCCCATTACCCCTGTGTCCTGCGTTCAATGAACACGGCGCTGGATCAACGTATTTCCAGTTATCCGCCAGCCTCCCACAGCCCCATGAGAAGTAACGTCCCTCCCGTGACCCGCAGTCCTGGGGACCTCATCTGTGCTAACTGCCTTTCTCTTGCTACCCCCACCCCACCCCACATCCAAGCCCCGATAACAGCCCAGCATCTTGGTGATTGCCCCGGGAGGCTGTCTCTGTGGGCCAAGGGCTGTCTCTGTTCTGCTCCTCAGCAGCCCCAGCATGTTTCCACGTTGAAGTGTCTTCAGTCCTCAGATGGTGACCTGCTGCCCACAGGATCTCCCCTGTGAAGAAGGACCTGCCCCTACAGAGAACTTGGCTGATAGCCCTACAGTAGCACACGAGGCCAGAAGGGGGCGCTCCTGACCTCAAAGTTTGTGTTTATCCCAGGAGGCCTGCACAAGAGATCACTGCCCAGGGGTGCTGTGCAAACACGCTTTGCCTCTGAACCCCAAAGTGCACATGTCACATCCCCACGTTAGTTCTAAGCAGGTGTTCTGAAAACCACAAAGGAGATTCCATAAGAGACGCTTGAATGTATCAGCGGATGAAGGGCCACTGACCGCCAGGGAGGCCCTGAGCTCACAAAAATAAGCACAAACTCCTGTCAGCACTTCAGAATTCAGGTGATGTAGGAGGCTCAGCTGCTGCTCAGATGCGGGGCTCCGGGAGACAGTGCCGGGTCCCCACCCGCAGAGTGAGAGTGACGCAGCCAGTTCCCAGGGCCGCTGAGCGCTCGGCTGGAATAATGCACACAGAGCTTTGTGCTGCTCCTGGCGTCCTGTGAGGATCAGAGCTTCCTTCACCTGTGCGAGGACAGTGCACTGAAACTTCCCAACGCAGAGGACACGCGCACCTGTTTACATGCGAGAAGATGATTTTAGCCGCAGGTCTGTGTCTCCCGTGTGTATGAGACACAGCACGGACATGCGTGCCTTCTGGTGCCAAGCCCCGAAGTTTATAGCATTGGGGAGTTCAGTCTTCGCAGCAGAGAACAATAAAAGAGGGGGTCCGGAAGGTGTACAGCAATCCTAATCGTGACATTTAATATATTGAAAGGAATCTGAGATGCCCAAGGCCCTGAGTGCATGGAAAATCTCAAGTACAAAGCAAGGCCAGAGTTTGGCTTCCACGATTGGAAGAGGAAGGCCAGGGCGAGAGAGGAGCCCCCTCGGCACTGCTTGGCAGAGGGCAGGATGAACTGCCTTGGCTCCGTGAACCAAAGATCACAAAAACCCAGAACTCAAATAATTTTCTCCAGAGATTTCTTCCCTCCCCTCCCCCACCGAGAGGAGCAGTTTGGAGCAAAAAGATTTCACCACGTCCTGCTTTTGCACCTGTGGTGGACAGGACACAAGTCGCGGTGACGCCTCTCCTGCCGTCTGGTGTTAGCAGCATCCTGGACGGCGAGGGAACACCGTTGCTTGGCAGCGCAGATAGCGATTTTAGAGACAGGACAGTGCCTTGGTTAACAAGGAAATGTTCTTTTCCCCATTATGGATGTTTTTTTCTATTTGGAAGGGGGTGTATTGTATAAAGAGAGAATTACTCTTTGTTTTAGCGAGTGTGGCTACGTTCTTACTCTGGTTGGTCAACCAGTGGTAGTCAGAATTAACTGGCCGGTAGATCTCATCAGGGAAAACATAGAAAAGGAAAATGTCTTTGGAGGCTCCACATTCAAATGCACCCATGAGATTGCAGTTCGTGATGCCAGGGACTGCACGACTCAGATACTAGCTTCAGATGGTGACTTCAAGTGACTGGCAGGAACAGGAAGCCAAACAAGGCTGCCCGGCCTTGAACCTGAAATTCCAGTCTTTGGCCTTCACCACCCACATAAGTGGGAAGAGCTGGGACCGTGTCTTTGTCAGATGCAGACCCACTCTGCCCTCCCTGAGGTCGGTGCTGTGGTCCCCCAGCTGGACAGGGTCTCAGCGGGGTGCCTGGACCA
The DNA here is from genome assembly GCF_040939455.1 of Microcebus murinus. Taxonomy (NCBI): domain Eukaryota; kingdom Metazoa; phylum Chordata; class Mammalia; order Primates; family Cheirogaleidae; genus Microcebus; species Microcebus murinus. The sequence goes on along the minus strand of NC_134127.1, from coordinate 26,322,280 downwards.
CTGGGCTGGGTCTTCAGACAGGGAGACCCTCCTGGGGCTGAGACCTGCTCAGAGTCAGCGTGGAGGGGACGTGGGGGACACCTGCTCCCTCCTCCTGGCTCTGGGCACTTGTTGGTGTTGGTGGGCAGAGCAGTGTCTGGGCCCATCATGCAGTTTTAGTCAATAATGGTGAGTTGTCCCTCTTAGACACTTTCCATCTGTTTGCAGTCCTTGGACTTCTTGGGGGCGCCCTACCAGCGTCCACCTAACAGGAGTAGCCATGGCTTGAGCTCACGTGTGTGGAGTCCCAGCAGTGTGTTCAGTGCACAACACGGACTCCGGGGCTAGGGCTGGGCTCCTGCCCAGGGCTCTGTGCTCAGGGCCGCATAGGCCGTCTGCAGGACACACTGGACGAGTGTCCAAGGGGCAGTGAGTGTCTGGGGAGAGGAAGAGACGAGAGCCAGGAGGAAGAGTCACATCACAGCCCACCCAGATGTCAGACTGGCCCCTCAGGGACACCGGGTTGGGCAGTGAGCATGTCCTCTCGGATGGGGGGAGGACACGCTCACGAGGACTCAAACCCCAGATGCTGTGCGTACGCTGGGGTGGGCAGGTGCAGACAGAGCGGCAGAGGGACCTCCGGCTGCCCCAGCTCAGAGGTGAAATCTGAGAGGGCTCCGGCTGCGCTTCCTGCCCCGACCCAGCTTGCGTCCTCCACTCACAGATGTGCGTGGCGCTCGGGGTGCCAGAGCCTCCGCACCTGCGGCACCCACAGGGCTCCAGGTTGCTTGGGGAACTCTTTTCCCTCGCTGCACTGTTCCTGGCGATCCTCTGAAGCTGCATCGTACAGGTAGAGTCAGGATCTCAGCGGTTTTAAGGCAACCCAAGAGAACGCCTGTGGCCAAGTTGAGCAGTTGAGCAATTGTGCCTGTGCATGTTGTGTTTGCAAAGGTCAGCTTCATGCACAAAATGTCCAGGTTTTGGTGGATATGGCTGGATGATACAGATAATACTATTTCCTAGCGTGGTGCCTCTGTGCTTCCTTCTACGCATTACGGCTGTCGTAACAGCCCTTCCAATCTGAGCTGAAATTGTTTCACTGGAGCCGATGCAACCTCAGGTCTCACGCAGCAGATGTGTGATCTGGGTGTGTTCAATGAAACTGCAACATCTGGGGAAAGGGGACGGTGATTTTTCCCTGAGAAATAAGGATGCCGTAATGTGTGACCTTGGAGCAACACTGCTTGCCTGGCACTCGGGAGTTGTCTTGAGAGAAGCCAAACGGGGCTCAGGGAGAGACAGAGTCGCGGGTGCAGAGATCGGCGGCCTCACTGGCACATGCATATCAGTCTGTGTCTGAAGCCACCGTTCCTCCCTGACGATCCTAGAATTTGGATCTGTGTTTTGTTTCAAATGTATGTTTCTGAATTTTGGCACTTACATCTCAAACTCTGCCAACTAAGACACATTTCAATTATCCAAGAAGTGCAGACACAGAGAACCTGCTGTGAAGACTTTATTTGAGATGAGGAAAGGAAGTGAGGGACAAGGGACAGGAGGAGTAAAAGTTTCCTTTAGGTCTCGAGGCACAAGATGAGCTCATTGTCCTCTGTTCTCGGGGCTCAGCGGCAGCAGAACAGGTAGGTGACACCACCGTAGCGGCAGGTCCCATAGATGAGTTCTGGAAAACGACAGCTTCCAATCCTGCAGGCGCAGGTCAAGCCCTTGGTTGAGCCTGGGGACACAGAGACAGCATCGGGCACTAGGGCTGGGGACTGAGGCGGGTGGCAAAGCGAGACCCGAGCAGTTATGTGCTGAGTAGAGTGGGTCTGTCATATTGGTGACATTACAGCCAGCAGCATGATCGGTCCCAGTCATTTGGAATAAATACACACAGCAGTGTTTGACACACACGGGATTAGAGTCTCATTCTCACTTTCTCCCCACTTTGCTCCCTGCCCCGTCACACACACTTCTGAACACACCCCGACACCTGTCTCCACTTCCTGAAGCTACTGTAATAGACCATGGAAAGTATGTTTCTGAGAGGAGAGGTCTCATCTGGATGCAGAAGGCACGCCCCAGTTTGTTTCTACATAGCAGAAAGTCAGTGAATTTCACAGAAGGGTCACAGAGTCAAAAATCTTTGGGGAAGGAAATTCTCTTGACATCATCTAGTTCTTTCTTATCAGTGTACACAGGAGGAAACTGAGGCCTGGGGAGGTGATCACCTGAAGACACACAGAGGCCGTGGCTGGGACTGACTCCAGAGGAATCTGGGTTTCCTCTCTAGTCGCCCCAGCTCTGCAGTGTTGGGGTCTCTCACCTGAAGCTCTGGCTCCTGAGCTCTCGTCCCCTGCAAAGGAGATGGCCATGTCCTGGTCCTCTGTCTCTGGCTGCTCCTGGGCTGGGGCCCCGTCATCTCTCTCTTGCAGGGGCCCGGCCTGGGCCTGGAGGGCCAGCAGGACGAGGGCAGCGAGGAGGGCGAGGGTCCTCATGCTGGGGTCGCCTGGAGCAGGGAGAGCAGGAGGCGAGTGTGGGGACGAGGACTCGGCCTGTGTTTATAGGGCTGAGGGCGCAGGCGCGAGAGCAGCCAGCAGTGAGGGCCGGCGAGCATCTGCCTGGGAGGGTGAGGGCTGCCCGTGGCCTGAAGCTCCCTTTGATGTTCCTCTGTCCCCGCGGCTTCGTCACAGAGAGTCTGTGTGTTTAGTGAGCGTCCTGGGTCCAGGCTGATGGTGAAGATAAGGACCCTGCTGTATTTCCCTGCTTCCCATCTGCTGGAATATTTACTTTTAATATTCAAAAGAGGAGAGAAACAGTGCTTTCATTCAACAAGCTCAGGGAACAAATGTCTCTTATTTTCTGAAGATGGGCCATCCTCCTATCTGGGGGTCTGGTCCCTGGGGCAGATCTGGACCCCAGTGAGCAAAGAGTTAATCATTGCAGTATTCCGGCATGGCCACCCTCATGTAGGAGGCTTTGAGGGATGTGTGGTGAGCAGGCTGCTGCTGGGCCCTGTGTGGGGAGGACAACGACTTTATGAGGCCACAGTTGAAATGAGCTCAGTGGGATACCAGGTCAACAGTTGGTCAGAATAAAACTGAAACATATATTTCAATAAGCCAATGTGTTCTGAACACACCATATACCGTGTTTCCCTGAAAATAAAACAGGGTCTTATATATATTTTTCCTCAAGAAGACACCCTAGGGCTTATTTTTAGGGCATGTGTTATTTTCCCCTAAAGCCTCAGCTTGCAGCACGCACAGGATGGCCGGGACCTGACAGGAGGAGCCGACCTTGTTGGTGGGGCTGCCAGCACCTTTCCTGTCACCTCTGGGATAGTAGCTGTCATGATGGGGCAGATGAGAAGGGCTGCTCGTCTTATTTCCCGCTCCTTGACGAAATGCATGGGTTGTGCAGATGCGCTGCGTAGCCACGCCCATCACTAGGTCTTATTTTCGGGGTAGGGCTTATATTGTGCAAATGCTTAGAAATCCTGCTAGGGCTTATTTCATGGGTAGGTCTCATTTTCGGGGAAACATGGTAAAATGTATATCAGGTATTTGTCTCCACTTTGAGAAATATAAAACCAGTTGATTTCACTATGTTTCTCTTTTTTGAAAAAAAAAATAAATAATAAAAAAAAATAAAACCAGTTGATACGGACATAGCTTCCTTCTGAGATATTTGACTTTTTGTTAATTTTAGGAAATTTTAAATCATGTACAAGGAACAGAATTTGAAAGGTGGAATAAATCATGAGCTTCTCTCTCTACCCCCACCCTCCAGCTGTTCTCTGGGGAACCACTACTATTTAGCCTTACACACATGGTTGTGTACTTTGCATTTTTCATCTAATGCCATATCTTGGATACTTCATATATCAAAACACATGCAACTGTATCATTTTAATACTTTTATACTGTTTCAGTGTTGTTATGCTGTCATGTAACTAGTTTTTATTTAATTTGGCATATTATGGGGGTACAGATTTTAAGGTTTCAATAAATGCCCTTTTCCCCCACTCCCCCCACAAGTCTGAGTTTCCAGCATGACCATCCCCCAGATGGTGCACATCTCAATCATTATGTATATATATATACCCATCCCCCGCTCCCCTCCCCACTGCCCAATACCCTATTACTGTAGTACCTATGTGTCCACTTAGGTGCTACTCAGTTAATACCAGTTTGCTGGTGAGTATATGTGGTACTTGTTTTTCCATTCTTGGGAAACTTCACTTAGTAGTATGGGTTCCAGCTCTAACCAGGAAAATATAACCAGGAAAATATAAGATGTGCTATATCACCATTGTTTCTTAGAGCTGAATAGTACTCCATGGTATACATATACCACATTTTATTAATCCGTTCTTGGATTGATGGACAATTGGGCTGTTTCCATAGCCTTGCGATTATGAATTGTGCTGCTATAAACATTCGAGTGCAGGTGTCTTTTTTGTAGAGTGTCATTGGATCTTTTGGGTAGATGTCCAGCAATGGGATTGCTGGATCAAATGGTAGATTCACTTGTATCGCTTTAAGGTATCTCCATATTGCTTTCCACAGAGGTTGAACTAGTTTGCAGTCCCACCAGCAGTATAGGAGTGTTTCTCCCTCTCCACATCCACGCCAGCATTTGTTATTTGGAGACTTTTTGATAAAGGCCATTCTCACTGGAGTTAAGTGATATGTCATTGTAGTTTAGATTTTCATTTCCCTGATGATTAGAGATGTTGAGCATTTTTTCATATGTGTGTTGGCCATTCTTCTGTCTTCTTTAGAAAAGTTTCTGTTCAAGTCCTTCGCCCACTTTTTAATGGGATTACTTGATTTTTTCTTCCTGATTTTCATGAGTTCTAAGTATATTCTAGTTATCAGTCCCTTATCGGATGCATAGGATGCAAAAATTTTCTCCCATTCTGTAGGTTGTCTGTTTACTTTCATGACTATTTCTTTGGCTGTGCAGAAGATTTGTAGTTTGATCATGTCCCATTTATTTATTTTTGTTGCAGCTTTGATTGCCTTTGGGGACTTCCTCATAAACTCTTTGCCTAGGCCAATGTCTAGGAGAGTGTTTCCAACTTTTTCCTCTTGAATTCTAATAGTTTCATACCTTAGGTTTAAGTCTGTTATCCAGCGTGAGTTGATTTTTGTGAGAGGTGAAAGGTGTGGGTCTTGCTTTAGCCTTCTACAGGTGGCTATCCAGTTTTCCCAGCACCATTTATTGAAAAGGGATTCTTTTCCCCAGGGTATGTTTTTGTCTGCTTTGTCAAAGATGAGATGGCTATGTGAGGATGGTTTTATATCAGGATTCTCAGATCTGTTCAACTGGTCAATATTCCTATTTTTGTGCCAATAACTGATTGACTTAACTACTACAGCTTTGTAGTATAGTTTGATATCCGGCATATTAATGCCTCCCATTTTGTTTTTGTTACCTAGAATTGCTCTTGATATTCGGGGTCTTCTTTGGTTCCATACAAAAAGTAAAATTATTTTTTCTATATTTGTGAAGAATGCAGATGGGATTTTAATAGATATTGCATTGAATCTGTAGATCAGTTTGGGTAGTATAGACATTTTAATGATGTTGAGTCTGCCAATCCACGAGCATGGAATGGATTTCCATCTGTTTACATCCTCTGCTATTTCCTTCCCTAGTGTTTCATAGTTCTCTCTGTAGAGGTCTTTTACCTCCTTGGTTAAGTATGCTCCTAGGTACTTTAATTTCTTTGTTGCTATTGTGAAGGGTATTGAGTCTTTAATTTGCTTCTCAATTAGATTGTTGTTGGTGTATATGAATGCCTCTGATTTCTGTGTATTGATTTTGTATCCTGAGACTTTACTAAATTCATTGATCAGTTCCAGGAGTTTCTTGGTTGAATTTTTGGGGTTTTCTAAACACAATATCATATCATCAGCAAAGAGTGTAAGTTTGATCTCTTCGGCCCCTATTTGGATACATTTAATTCCACTTTCCTGTCTTATTGCTGTAGCCAGGACTTCCAGCACTATGTTGAATAGAAGTGGAGATAGTGGGCAGCCTTGTCGGGTTCCAGTTCTAAGTGGGAATGCTTTCAGTTTTTCCCCATTCAGTATGATGTTGGCTATGGGTGTGTCATATATGGCTTGTATCATTTTTAGGTATGTCCTTTCTATGCCTATTTTCTTAAGTGTTCGTATCATGAAAGGGTGTTGAATTTTGTCAAAAGCTTTTTCTGAATCTATTGAAAGAATCATGTGGTCTTTGTTTTTGCTTCTGTTTATGTGGTGAATTGCATTTATAGATTTACATATGTTGAACCATCCCTGCATCCCTGGGATGAAGCCCACTTGGTCGTGATGGATTATTTTTTTGAGAAGCGTCTGAACTCGGTTAGCTAAGATTTTGTTGAAAATTTTTGCATCTATATTCATTAGGGATATTGGTCTGTAGTTTTCTTTTTCTGTTGCATCCTCTCCTGATTTTGGTATCAGAGTAATATTCGCTTCATAAAAGGTGTCGGGAGGTTTTCGTTCTTCTTGATGTTGTGGAATAGTTTCTGCAAGGTAGGTACTAGTTCTTCTTTGTAAGTGTGGTAAAATTCAGGTGTGAAGCCATCTGGACCGGGACTTTTCTTTTTAGGGAGATTTTTAATTGTTGTTTCTATTTCAGCTCTTGAGATTAGTCTGTTCAGGGACTCTATTTCTTCCTGATTGAGCCTAGGGAGGCTGTGTGTTTCTAGAAATTTGTCCATTTCTTCCTCATTTTCCAATTTGTGTGAATAAAGATTTTTGTAGTACTCATAAATTATATCTTGTATCTCTTTGGGATCAGTTGTGATATCTCCTTTTTTGTTTCTGATGGAGCTTATTAGAGATTTCTCTTTTCTGCTTTTCATTAGCTTAGCCAGTGGCTTGTCAATTTTGTTTATTTTTTTCAAAGAACCAACTTTTTATTTTGTTAATCTCCTGAATAGCTTCCCTGTTTTCAATTTCGTTTAGTTCTGATTTGATCTTGTTGATTTCACTTCTTCTGCTGGGTTTGGGGCTGGTCTGCTCTTCTTTTTCCAGTTCTTTGAGTCGTTTCGTTAGATTGTCTATTTGTGATCTTTTGACTTGTGGTTATAGGCATTTATGGAGATAAACTTTCCTCTCGGAACTGCTTTAGCTGTGTCCCAGAGGATTTTATAACTTGTCTCTCCATTGTCATTTTCTTCATAGAATTTTTTTATTTCCATGTTGATTTCTTCATTTATGAAGTAATCCTTTAGTAGGAGATTGTTTAATTTCCACGTTTTTGTGTAGAAAGGTGAGTTTCTGTTAGGGTTGTTTTCTACTTTTATTCCACTGTGATCTGAGAAGATACATGGTATGATTTCTATTTTTTAAAATTTCTTGAGATTTACTTTGTGTCCTAGGATATGGTCAATCTTAGAGAATGTCCTGTGAGCTGATGAGAAGAACGTATATTCAGTGGATTTTGGGTAGAATGTCCTGTAAATGTCAGTCAGACCCAATTGTTCTAGAGTTTTGTTTAAGTCCATCATTTCTTTATTAATTTTCTGTTTGGAGTATCTGTCTTGTGCCATCAGTTGGGTGTTGAAATCTCCAGTGATTATGGAGTTGCTGTTAATCAATTTGCTTATATCCAGTAAGGTTTGTTTTATGACTCTGGGTGCACCTAAATTGGGTGCATATATATTTACAATTGTTATCTCTTCTTGTTGAAGTGTGCCCTTCACCATTATATAATGACCCTCTTTGTCTTTCACTACTTATGTTGCTTTCAATTCTAAATTATCTGAAATTAGAACTGCCACATCAGCCTTCTTTTGGCTTCTATTTGCTTGGAGTACTGATCTCCACCCTTTTACTTTTAGTCTATATGCATCCTTGCAGGTTAGATGTGTTTCCTGAAGACAGCATATACTTGGCCTGTATTTTCTTATCCATTCAGCCAGCCTATGTCTCTTGAGTGGAGAGTTTAAGCCATTCACATTTATTGAGAGAACTGATAGGTAAGGTAGATTACTGTTTATTCTGTTGGGTTGGATGTTGTTGCTATGATTTGTCTTAAGCCATTGTAATATCTGGCGTTTAGTCTTTGGATTTTGGTTGTTTTTATATTCGTGAGAGTTTATTATGGTGTTCTGTGCATAACACTGTTTTGGGTACTTCTTGTAGTGCTGGTCTTGTTTTGGTGAATTCTCTGACCTTTGCTTGTCTGAGAATGTCTTTATTTCTCCTTTGTATATGAAGCTTAGTTATGCAGGTAATAAGATTCTAGGCTGGGCATTGTATTGTTTTAAAAGAGTGAGAATGGGTTCCCAGTCTCTCCTTGCTTGTAAAGTCTCATTAGAGAAGGCTGGTGTTATTCGAATTGGCTTTCCCTTGTATGTTACTTGCTTCTTTTGTCTTACAGCTCTTAGAAGGGCCTCTTTAGTTGATATTTTGTCAGTCTGATGACTGCATGTCGTGACGTCTTCCTGTTTGCATTGTATCTCCCAGGGGTCCTCTGAGCTTCTTGAACTTGTATATCGAGATTTTGAGCAAGGCCTGGGAAATTTTCCTCTATTATATCTTCAAATAGCTCGTCCAACCCTTGAGTGTTGTCTTCCTCCCCTTCTGGTAACCCTATGATCCTCACATTAGGTTTCTTCACATAATCCCACATCTCTTGTAGGTTTTGCTCTTTTCTCTTGTTTTTCTGCTCTATCTCTGTGACTGATTTATTTAATTGGAGGGTGTTATCTTCAAGCTCTGAGATTCTTTCCTCTGTTTGATCTACCGTGTTCTTGAGACTTTCCACTGTATTTTGTAGTTCCCTGAATTGATTCTTCATTTCCAGGAGTTTGGTTAAACTTTTCTTCATTGTGCCTATTTCTTTAGTAAGCTTTTTTTCCAGATCCTGGAGGCTTTTTGTGGTTTCTTTGTGTTGGTTATTGAGTTGTTCTTGCTGGTTGGTGAGTGTTTTTATGATCCACATTCGAAATTCCTCTTCTGTCATTTTGCTTGCCTGATTTTGGTTGGTGTCCGTTTCTAGGGGACTGGGGCTCCTCTTTGAGGGTGTGTTTTCTGTTTGGTTCTTCATATTTCCTGAGTTCCTTCGCTGATTTCTTCCCATGTCGATCAGTTGTTGTTTCTTTTCTTTATGTTTTTGTTTGGGTATTCACACGCCTTCTTTAGTTCCTGAGCCGGTAGGTGGTGTCTTTGGGTGAGATTTGACCACTCTTTGTATAATGAGTCAATATGTGCTGTGAAAAGGGTGTGCAGGATGTCCTCCATGTCAGTAGGTGGCACTTGCTTTGAGGAACAGGCTACACTGTTGTTTTTGTGTCCTGTTATCAGCTCTTGTTCCTGTAGAGAGAACTCTAGTGCCTCAGGTGGTGGGTGGGGCCCTGGGACTTCCAGGTGTGTCCTTTTCTCCCCCTCAGTGAGGGCTGGTCTAGGAGTGAGGCTGGGCGGAGCTGGGTTGGGTAAACCTGCCCTCAGGCACCACCAATGTCATTAGCAGGGGTCAAAGTTCTGTTCTCTGCTTCCAGGAAAAGCTGTCAGGAAGGGGCTGGAATGGCCCCGCTCAGTCAGAGAGTCTGTGTGTGGAGGTGGGGCTGTCTGAGACCCGCAGTCTGTAGTGGGCCTGGCTTCTTTCCACTCTCCCCAACTCCACAGCTACTCCTGGGCCTCTGCAAGCAGTCCAGACCACACATCACCAGGCCTCCCCTGGCTGTGCTGCTGGTGAGGAGGTTCCCTGCACAGGAATGCCACCTGGGCTGGGCACAGGGCCTCCCTTTGCGGGGAGGGTTGCCCTCTAGGATGCTGATCTGCCCCTGAAGGCACACACACCTCAGTAGGCTGTTCACATATATCCCTTCTGTGTCCCGGGCAATGCGAGGCCTCTGTGCACGCGATGTGGTCTTCAGGTCTGACCTGTGGGTTCCAGAGTTCAAACTGTATCCCCACCAGGGAGAGGAGTGCCAGCCCCAATTCACCAACAGAGAGCCCATGCTGGGTTTATGTCTCTCAACCTCAAAGTCTGCCCCGTTCTCCTGGGAACACCGTGCCAGCAGCACCTGGGAGGGCTGGCAGGGAGGGAGCTCACAGTCTGATCTCCCCTTAGTCAGCTGTAGGGTCCCAAAAGGGAAGGTCCTGTTCTCTGTAGGTGCCTCCGGCTGGTGGCTATATTGTCTCTCTGGGCAGCCACTAGTTGGGTCGGAGGAGGGGAGAAGGAGGCAATTTGGCGTCTGCCGCGAGGCTCGGGTCTGTGTACACAGATGTGCCCCGAGGGAGTTGGGAGCCTGGTGCCGTGTCCGCTACTGGCTTACCGCTCACTGGTAGCAGCCGTCGCTGGGCTGGTGTCTGCAGGTCTCTCCACTCACTGGGGAGCCCACCAGCAGTCCGGGATGCAGGGGAGGGGAAATGGCAAATTCACCTACACTTCCCGCTGGTCTTCCGGCTGCTCTGGGGGTCCCAGCTTCCAGTTCTCCTCCGTGACCTCCTCCTGTGAAGTCTCCCATGGTCTCAGGTACTCCTCCTTCTGACCCTCATCCGATGTAGGCTCGTCTTCTTGCTTCTTTCTTCTAATTTCTGCTAGAATCTGTCTTTTCTGCAGAGGCACTCTGTCTCACGTAACTAGTTTTGTATTGATAAAATATTGCTAAGTTGTTACAATTTGATTAGTCCTAAACTTTTATAATAACAAGTAAAATTGAAGTAAATTTCAAGTCATATATATCATTTTGCCCACATGGATAAATTTCTAGAAATAGAATTGCTGCACCAAAGAACGTGTCATAAGCTGGGCCCAGTGGTTCATACCTGTAGTTTCAGCTACTTGGGAGGCTGAGGCAGGAGGATCTCTTGACTACAGGAGTTTGAGACAAGCCTGGGCAACATAGCAAGACCCCATCTCTTAAAGAAAAATGCGGATATGTTTTACATATTTTAAAGATAGAACTTCCAGTACTATGCTGAACAGAAGTGGTAAGATTGAGCATCCCTGTCATGTTCCTGATCTTAGAGGAAAAGAGTTCAACTTCTCACCATTGAGTATGATGTTAGCTGCCGATTTGCCCTACATGGGCTTAATTGTGTTGAGATACATTCCTATTATATCTTTGTGGAGAGTTTTTATTATGAATGGATGTTGAATTTAGTCAAATACTTTTTTCTGCATCACGTATTTATGAGTTTTTTTCAAGATTCCTCCTGTTACTCATTTCTGGTTTCATGTGGTCAGAAAAGATATTTGATATGTTTTAAATCTCCTTGCATTTGTTAGGACTTGTTTTGTGGTCTCATATGTAATCTATCCTGGAAAATGTTCTGTTTGCACTTGAGAATAATGTGTATTCTATTGTCATTGCATGTAATGTTCTGGATAAGTCTGTTATGTTCATTCATAAAACCTAGCCTCAGGTGCTCCAGGTCATGAGTGAGGCCATGTGGACCATGGGCCGCAGGCTGTCCCTCCTCGGGAGGGAGGGGCCCTGGACAGAGTGGGTGGAAAAGGTGGCCCCCCCGCCCCCGCCCCCACCAACCCACAGCTGTCTATCCTAGGCCTGACGGAGCCAGAGGCTGCGTGCAGGGGAGGTTTACCCCATACCCAGGTTCACTTTGCCCTCTGGGCTCCAGACCATGTAATAACATGGTTGGAAGAGTTTGCCCTGTGGGACCCACTGCACCTCGTGAACCAGCTCAGGGATGTACCTGGATAAAAGGCATGAATGACGTTTGTCTCTCACTGTCTCGTTGGAGGGGACAGAGGTGAGACTTTGCAATCACTGCAAGGACTTTATGAAGGGGGAGGTTGTGGTGGGGATATTGGGGTGTCTCAGGACCCCTGGGATGAAGGCTCCTTTAAACAGCACCCCTTCACCTCACAGGCTGCTGGAGAAGGCCTTCTTACCAAAGAATGTTCTCTCTTCCCAGTGATCTGAGCAGATAAGGAGTGAAGCCCTTGTGCATGGGCATTGGGCAGAGTCTGCTCAGGCCGCTTCACAGACTGGGCAGCTAAAATTGGGAAAAGATTTTTTTTTTTTTGAGACAGAGTTTCACTCTGTTCCCTGGGCTAGAGTGCCGTGGTGTCAGCCTAGCTCACAGCAACCTCAAACTCCTGGGCTCAAGCGATCCTCCTGCCTCAGCCTCCTGAGTAGCTGGGACTACAGGCACACGCCACCATGCCCCGCTAATTTTTTCTATATATATTTAGTTGTCCAATTAATTTTCTTTCTATTTTTAGTAGAGACGGGGTCTCACTCTTGCTCAGGCTGGTTTTCAACTCCTGACCTTGAGTGATCAGCCCTCCTCGGCCTCCCAGAGTGCTAGGATTACAGACGTGAGCCACCATGCCCGGCCTAAAATTTGGAAAAGATTTACCCAGGGAATGAGTGACATAAGAGAAATTTAAAATTTGGATGGTATGGGATGATTGCCTGAATGAATTCAACAGACTTTGGGGTTTAGAATTTAATATTCAAAGGTGTTGCAGAGGCTGGAGAAATTTTGCCAGGCTGTGTATACAAGCAGTTTAGGCTCAGAAAGCCTTAAGAGGCTGTTGTCTGTGGCCTAGTCATCTGCTCTCACCTGTGGGGAGACTGTGCACAGCATTAACTTCTTGCAAGGCCTCGATTTCTGCACTCTCCCTCGCGGTCTCTGCTTGGTGAGCTGGTGAGCAGGACTCTGATTCCTAAAATCCTCTGCAAATGGACCCTTCCAGGTGAGACGAAGTTAGATCCCGGAAACAGCCTACTGCAAGGCAGAGAGGAGGCTATTTTGCCGGTTTTCCCAGTCTGCCTCTTTGTGCTGTGGCCTCCTTTCCCCTTGACTGGAAGGTCCAACAGCGAGGTAAGTGGCTTGCGCCTGGGTGGATTGGAACACTGTCTCGCTCTCATCCAGACTGGTTGCAGATGGTCAGGGAGGGAGGCCTAAATATGTCCTGGCGCTCCCTGACTTCTCGCCGGCTCAGGCTGCACGCTGCAGGGAAGTTGCCAGAGCAGGGCGCGATCCTACTCGTGGAGGACCCCAGGGGTTATCCCATGTCTTGAGGCTCAGAGCAGGGAGCTGACCTGGCACAGTCCCCTCCCTAGGGAATGAGGCATTAGTGGCATCTTCACAAACAGCCACTTGAGAAGGAAGAGGCTGAGCAACCTGCCCCGCTGCCCACCAGAGGAGGAAGCGGTGTGCGAGTGCTTGGCAGTTTGCAGACTGGGAAAACTGGGGTCTGGTCTATAGCTTCCAGACCAGACATTGTTAGCTGCTGCATTCTCAAGTCAGGACTTCAACCGAGCCACGGAGAGCGTGTTTCATCCTCACTCAGATCCACTCCCTCTTCCCCTCGGCATGTGCACGACTCTCAAAAGCTCACGGGACCACAGATCTTAGAATGGAAGAAACAACTTTGGGAGGTCATCTAGCTCCATCCCATCATTTTGCAGATAAAGGATCTGAGGCAGAGCCAGGACCTAGGTGCCCCAAATCTTAATGCATTGTCTATGATCTCCGGGTCACGTTCTCCAGCTCCCTGAAGCCGTTTCTCTGGAAGAGCCTAGGCTGTGGGAAGTGGCACTGCGTATGATTAGGAGCCCAGGTTTGACTCAAACTTGAGTGGAATTCCCGCTTGACCTCGCTAGAGATGAGGTCTTCTTGGTTCATCTCTAGAACAGAGCTATTCTTGGGATTGTCCTGAAGAGTCAATGAATGGTCCTATGGAACCCCCTGCACAATTCTTCACATGCTCATTTCCATGTTCGACCCTGTGCTCCCAAAGACCAGAAGCCCCCATCTACCTGTGTAGGGGGATGTGTCTCATTTTCATTTGGCTTAAAGTAAAATACACTTTCTCTTAAGTATTTATTTATTTATTTCAGCATATTATTGGCGTACAGATGTTTAGGTTACATACGTTGCCTTTGTCCCACCCGAATTAGAGCTCCAAGTGTGTCCAAAATATGCTTTCTTGATTTCGCATCTTAGAGAGGAGACTGGCGAACTAGAGGTTCCCCAAAGGGGACGAAGAGGCTGGTGAGAGGCCCAGAATCTTCCATTGTAGGCCCTGAGTTCTGAGCTCTGCAGGCCAGGGAAGGGAGGCTCAGGGGAGCAGGACGGATGTCTGCACACACACACACACACACACACACACACACACACACACACACACGAGAAGGGCGAGCACAAGAGGTAGCCCAACCCCACATCTCTATGGTTTTTTGAAATGTGTTTCATGCTTTCCGGGGAAAGTTATTTTGTGAGAAGCTCAATGCCAAGGAGACAGAGTAAAGAAACTCAGTCTGGGGTTTTTGAGAGCTTGTCATCTCAAAAAATAAGAGGTCAACAAATAATAGAGGCTGCAGCTGGCTCACGATGGCAAGTACCCCATGCCATTTTACCAATGAGGACTAGGTTGATTCAGTAAGACCTGTTGGATCAAGGGTGGCACCCCAGTGCTCAGACCTCTGTGGGCCAGAGAGCTGGGGAAGGGAGAGAGCAGCCGGCATTTCACCTTCTCCTCAGGGGGAGGGGAACAGCTGTGCTGCAACCCCAAGCTCACCTGACCAGCGGCCTGGCCTTCCAGAGGATACCTGCCAGGGGGCCTTGACTGCCTCAGGTGCGGGAGAATTCTGCAAGGGACCTACATGAAGTGTCTCTTTCTCTCTCTCTCTCCTCTTCCCCTTTCCTTTTTCTTCTCTTCCTCTGCCTTTTTCTTCCTCTTTCCCCCTTTATCTCCCTTCTTCCCTACTTCCTTTTTTCTCCCTCTATTTTTCTTTCATTAAATTATCAACCATCATTATGTTCATCTTAATTTTTGTCACTTTCCCTACATTCTCCAGAAATTTCTCTCAGAGCTTACGAACAGTAGTAGCCTTCAATATTCCTAGAGCCAAGGTAGATTTTCTCTGGCTCTAACCTGTTACATGGAAATCATGACTTCAACTTATTTGCCCCGTATTTGGACCCTAAAAGGGGAGGCTCAGCCAAGGGTCCCAGAGGTACCATTTTTTTGTGTGTGTTTTTATGTGTAGTGATTAAAATTCTCTCAAATTCCTTCCCCAGTCACAGACCCCCTTTGTGGTTCCCTAAGAACATCTAGGCTGAAACTACAACCTGTGCTTAATGCATGAGTTAAAATTCTTAATCACGTTCTGGAAGAGAAATCAAAGGCCTTCATGGAAGAAATCACATGCATTGAAAAACTACTGAAATGTCCATTTTTGAAAAACACCTAATTGTCTTGTTTGCTTTTTGAACATTAAGGAAGTTGATCTTGGACATGAGAAGGGAAGAATAAGAGAAACAAGAAAGAAGAAAATGGGGGAAATGGGGCAGAAGTAAGGCGAATTTTGCGTTGTGGTAACTGGCAGAGAGTCCTGCAAATTTAAGAGATATCTACCACAGTAATATCATTTTCACATTTCTCATGTGGCCACCATTTCTTCATTTGCACAGTGAGTAGGTTGGGTTAGATGATCTCTGAAGGCTCCCATAGTTGTTAGTTAATGCAGTTAGATGTGGAGGCAAAATGATAATTATCTACAGATTTATGATTTTATGATTGAAAACCTGTGGGGAAGTAACCACAAAAGATCAAAACCAATGTGATTTCAACCTGTGGGCTAGTGATCCAATTAGGATGCAAGATCAATAGCTTCCTCTATGCAAACAGTAGCCAATTGTGAAATACAATGAAAGAAGAGAGTGACTCAGATAGCAAGAGAAACCATAAAATACTATAATTAGAAATAGCTAGAAATAATGTTATAAGAATGTTTTGAATCCACGTGAAGAGACATCTTGAAGGGTCCACCAAAATGATATGTTAAAATAAGACAAAAACATGTAAAGTGAAATTTTGTTTTTAGGAAGTTTCCATAATCTGCATGTTATTATTTTTTTCTTGAACAAAGTATGTAATTTTTTATTTTGTTGTTTTGTAAGACTGAATCATTAAGAGTAGCCATGGATTCTGAAAAAGACTGCTAGAAGCTGCACTAGTTAAAATTACATAGATGTGGCATAAGAAGAGATAAACAGGGTAGGGGAGGGTGGGATCCACTCTAGGAGCCAGGAATACCCAGACACTTGGCACCCGGCAAGGCTAGTTAAGTGCTCGGAAATGTTACAGGCAGCGAGGACGAAAAATGTCCTGTCTGTCCTCTCTAGGACATCCTGCTGTGCTTTGTACGTCAGGGAGGCCTGACATCTTCAATTTCTTAGAGTCCGGTGTGATTCTGTTTCTCTGCCAAACGCAGACTCAGTTTTCTAGGGGGGGCAGAGACATGAACCCAGACGTGAGCGTTTCAAGTGAGAATCACATAGAGAGTGCTGAAATTTCTGCAGGCTCAGGAAATTCATACTTTTGCATGGGATAAGAAACAGGTTTTCATGTCATTGCTGGGAACTCAAGTCTGTCATGACTTTTCAGAGCAGCCTCCATCCCAGGGCTGAAAGAATTAAGGACAAAACTGGCCAGGAATACAGACACAATGAGGTAACACACAAACAAAACAAATACACTCGAGGGAAATCAAACATGAACAATGTAAAAAGTACTCACTGAGAGTAGCCATGCATTTGGCTACCACATGCAAGTACAAAGTAGAAAGCAAGCCAGAAAACACTTTTGCAACACATATGATAAAGGAATAATACCTTACATAGGTACGGAGTTCTAAGAAATCAATAAGTAAAGATGAGTGACCAGGCAGAAAAAATGGTAACAAAGCACAAAAATAACCAGTGAACATTTCAAAAATGCTTAGTCTCAAAAACAATCATTAAAAGGTATATTAAGACAAGCAAGAATGTTACTATGCATTCATATGACTGAAAAATATTAAAACAAATGATAATAATCATGGTAAGAATATTGACAGTTAAAATATACTTCCATACATATCAGTAAGAGGATAAAATGGTACAACAGTGTCTAAAGTGGGCAACTGGGCAATGTGTATTAAAACTTGTAATATGTATAGCTGTTGACATTCCATTTCTAGGAATTTGTACAAAGTAATAGTCACTAAATTTAAAGAGATATATAGTCATATAAATTTATGAGGCAAATATATCTGAACAAATACTAAAGTGTTTCCAAGATAATATTTAAATTGAAAAAAAACATGCAGCAGACCTGGCTACAAAGTGTGAGTCTATGTAATATTTTCAACTTAAACCAAATATTTACATGATTTCATTTGCAAAGGAAATAACTAAAACACTTTGAATTGTAAATAGTGGTTATCATTGAAGGGAGAGGCCATGAGTTCTTTTTTATCTTCCCCTTTTTTACATTTCTCTGTTATTTGGAATTTTGAAATATGTAAGTATTATTTTTAAAATCAGAAAAAATAGCAGATTTAAGTGCCAGCAAATGATAAAATTCCAATTCTAGGAATAACGTGGGTATGTTTCTCCACTAACTTTTAACCAGTATAAGCTTTCTTCCCTTCACATAGATCCTCTAGGAAGGTTATAGCTAACCCACTGCCTTTTTGCATTTTTTGATTAAGGAACCCTGGGACATTGATCAACTTGCCCCCAAATCTTTTCCAATTGCTTTCCTCTTCTGTGAGGGACCCTCCTTGTTCCTCTTTTGTGACAGCTTGGCTCTGGGCCCTACCAGTTGCCTTCCTAGCTGGACCTGCATTGTTACCATGGAGACATCACCTTCCTGCGGTGCGGTGGGAGGGGGAGGGGGCCTCACACCCAGGTGTTGAAGGAAGAGCAGGGCAGGTGGCAGCTGAGGATTAGGAGTGAGAAAGGAGAGCAGTGCCGGGGGAGTCCCGCTGGTGGAAGAGCAGGGCCTGGGGCAGCAAGGAGTTCGTCTGTGTGCGGGTCTCGGACTATGGTGACAAGTCCCTCAACAGAGGCCCTCAGCCCTCCAACTCCATCCTCTTGGTTCCTACCGCCAGGTCTTTGGGACCCTCAGCTCCGTAATGATGAGACTCCACATGCTCCTCGCCACTCTCCTTGCCATCTTCCAGGTACTGCCCGGTAAATACCAACCCTTCTGCCCGTTTTCGTCATTATTCTGTCTTTTCCTCTCCCTAAGCCAAAAATAGTTGGAAAGTAAAGCCGTAGGAAGCTACTGAATGGCCGTCGCTACACCCCAGAATCACTTATTGGGAAGTTTAAAAAATTACTCTTGTAAGTGGCTGTCCTGCCTTAGTGGCATTGGAAGTCTTGTGGGGTAGCTGTTAGTCTCTTCTGCTCCCCCTCACCCATGAGCTGGATGATTTGGGAGCCAGGTCTATGGATGCACCTGAGACAGGCATTCATTTTATTGGCCCTGACCTGAGAGTTCTTGTCGTTCTCGCCAGAGCAGTGACTTGAGTCACCTGAGAATGTGAGAGCTGGGACAGGCGATGTCATTGGGAGGGCAGGTGAGGCACCTGGAGAGATGTACCAGGCAGTAGGTAGTGACTGTGTGACACACCCAACGCTCCAGCCAGTGCCCCACCACTCCTGGAGCAGGGTGGACAGTTTGGTGGGCAGCTGCATTAACAGCGATGGCACCTTACAGCAGAGCGAGAAGGGGGAAGGTCTTGGCATCAAATCTACTTGCTGCTGCTGTTTACCTGGGAACCGCGGCCACGCCGTCCGGAGGGTGGGCGCTCTTGCTTTCAATGTCGTCGGTCTTTCAGCGTCATACAAACACCTTTTCATATTTCAGGCGTCACTCGGGTGCTCAACTTTGAAAGGCCCTGCTACCTGCGGGGTGGGATCTGCCTGAAGAAAGGAAGCCCAAACTGTGAGCCTTTCAGGGGACCCTGCCGAGCTTTCACCGTTTGCTGCAAAATACGGAGGAGGTGAAGGAGGGAGCCCAGTGGAGGAACAGTGGCAAGGGGCCAAAGTGCACCTCCTTTTGTCCAGACGAAAGCAAGCAATATTCAAGTCTAGATAATTGATCATTTTATCAGTAGGATTGATTAAAGGAAGATTTGTTTTCCACAAAGGGGTAGGTGTTGGGTGGGAGAAAATCACATGAATTAAATTTATATTATGGTTTAAAGGATGCAAAGCATTTTTTATTCACATAACATGTTTCATTCTTAAAATCATTTTGGTTCGTAAATCCCGCTTCATGGATGTAGAGACCAAACTCAGCTAAATAACTGGCCCACGATCACACAGTCAATAAATGGAGGAGCCTAATCTAATACTCTTCTTTCAGTCATTCTACAACTATCTACCTACATGGAAGAGAGGCTGGCAATGAACGGATTCGCCACAGTGTGGTGAGGAGGTGTGAGGGCAGGGACTGGCCTTGGGGCCGCTCGCTGCAGTGGGTTAAGTGCTGAAGACGAGGCATCTCAGTGACGGAGCACAGAGCCGGGGGCATTGTCGTGTTAGAGACACACAGCAGAAAGCCACAGGTGTCTGGAGAAACTTCCCGGAAGGGTCAGCCCCAGGTGGAGATGTGGGCTGTTGAAAGGTGGGAATTCCAGTTGCAGGTCAGAAGGCTTACAATACAAGACTGCAGTCCTGGGATAGGCATGATTATCTGTGTCTTCCTTGGTCACTTTTCTTGTCTAGGTCTTGACATCACCTGTAGTGTCCTGAGCAAGTCATCTCTCTACCACGATCATCAGTGTCCTGTCTCTAGTGAGGGCGTGACCCTGGAGATGACTGTTTCTTTCTGTAATTTAAAACAGGGTTATGGGGTGTGGGGGGGATGGGAAGAGGGTGGAAACAGGAAATACTGTAAGGTGCCAGGGAAGGTGAAAGACAAAGAGAAAGGATAAGATACACTAACATTGGACCCAAACCCAAACAATCACATGGAAAAGAAAAAAGAGTTTGATTGGCATGTGATGACTAATGAACAGAACCAATTTTATATTGGGTCCCAGTCAATGAAGAAGTAAAGAAAATTCAGTGCAGGTCTGCAGATCTGCAATGGATTATTATCAGCTGTCAATCAATGTTTAAAAAAGTATCCCACTAAAATAAAACTCTCCTAGTTGATATGGGCTGATGGGACAGGGATCAAAGAAAAGAGGCAACTTGATTTGACTTGAACTATTTCTTGCAAACGCCTATATTAAAAAGAGAATTTAAGCTCAGCCATTCAGAAGCAGCCAACAAACTTATAATTGTATCCTTAAGGACTTTCCAATGGAATTGACCAAATAAAGCAACCTTATAACTGTAACCAATCAAATATATTCTTTGCGTTATGTCTATGTTTATCCTATAAAATTCCCCTTGCATTTCCTGGATTGGAAGCTCCTAATCCACGTCTGGCTGGAAGCTGCCCAATTCATGAATTATTGTTTGCTCAAATAACCTCTTTAAAAAAATAATTTTGCTGTGCCTCGGTTTACCTTTTTAACAGTACATTAAAATATCCCCCTCAAACAATGCTTAATGATGAAGTGTTAGGATTATATCCTATGAATTCAGGAACAGCACATATGCATGCAATCATTGTTACTATTTAACATTATAAAGGAAAAGCAATAAGGCAAGGAAAATAGATAAAAAACAAAAATTGGAACATAATAACACTCATTTTTTGCAAAGATATAATAATCTGCACAAATCAAAGGAGAGAATTTATAGATAAATTATTACAATGAATAAGATAATTTACAAAGATTGCTGGATATAAGAGCAATATAAATAAATTTAGATTTATAAACAATCGACATGCACGAATGAAAATGTGTTTTTATGAAAAAAACTACTTATACCAAGCACAAATATAAGAGTTAACAAGAAATAAATCTAAGAAAATATGTGCAAAACCTTTCTAGAGAAAAATATAAACTGTTAACAATACACATTAAAATGACCTAAAAATACATTTTCATAGATAGAAAGGTTCATAATGAAAAGATGTCACCTGTCCTCAATGTTAATCTATAAATCCAATAAAATTATAATAGAAATGTCAACAGGCTTTTTTTTTTCTGAAGCTCGAAAAGCTGCTTCTAAAATGTTTATGAAATAGCACGGAGCCAAGAATTTTAAAAAATGGTGTTTTAGAAAAAAGAAAGAGTTGGGAATCGTCCAGCCAGATGTCAATGCTTAGTCTAATGCATACAGTAATATATTGTGCTTTTGCTACAAGCACAGGCAGGTGGAGCATTGTGACAGGTGTGAGCCTGGAAGCAGACCAACACGTACGTGAAAATGTAACAGATGATGGCGATGACAGGAAGGACCATTAAATGAATTGTCCGGGAACAATTCAGGTTACTGACATAAAACTCATGCACCCGTTGAATGATGTTGCGGGAAGATTTGAATCACAAGAGATGTTTTCTTAGCCAAACGTCACGAAAGAACTGAATTCGACAGCCAGGACATAACAAAACATTTTCATGTCTGATGTTATTCAGTAAAACTGCAAAGAGGAAACAAGGGAAGAATAGAAACACACTGGAAGAAGCAGAGCCAGTGGGCGCTTCACTGACTTCATTGCTCGAGGCCTCAGGCAGGCTCTGTGTCTGAAAGGTGTGTGAGGCATGACCGGGCGGCTCGCAGGTCATGCGTTTGGGGAACGTTCCACCCTCTGCACAAGCAGGTCACCGAAGAATAGCTTCCATTGTGCCCCCATCCTGAACGAGACTCGTCTCCCGTGACCATTGTTCTCATCTCAGAGCTTGCCTTGCACGATGCATTCTCAGGGGAGGGAGGTTCTTGGCAGAGACACAAAGTGGGAATTTTAAGGTCTTGCATACGTCGGGTTCAGGTCCTCCTTAGCTACCCTGAGCCCTTCTTCATACCCAGTTATGAGTCACATGGCCATGACCAGAAATGTCCCCTGCTAATCCCGAGATCCACTATGTGTTAATAGAATGAAAATATCTGTCCCTTACAAGGTTGTTGTGAGCTTCAGGTAAGTTAATATGTGTGAATGGACTTAACAATTCTAAAACACTACAGGAATGGTTCTTATTGTATATTATTTATATCAGTTACTGTGGATATATTGTTTTATGTATTTTATATGCAGTACCGAAGGCCAAGCTAATAAATAATAGGGTAACACACTGTCAACAAAGCAAAAAGTGGAGAGTGCAGGAAGCTAATACTGAAAGAGAGTGGTCTCAGCCTGAATCAACACAGGCAAAGAGGACACATAAGAAAAAAATCAGGCCCGGTTCTAATCTTGTGACCCCTTGAAGATTGTGAATATTCAACAATGAGCTTGTCTCCTTTCAGATGTAGTAAGCACTTGGGGGCAGGTTCAAATGCCATTATTTACCATGACTATCGTTTACTGGAAAGTTTACGTGTTTCAGTAACTGTGCAAAACCATTTTTATCTACGCTCTCATTTTGCCTTCATGTCAACCACATAGAGCAGGTAATACCATTATTCCTATTACTTCATTCCTATTCCTTCACAAATTCGAGAGCTGAGCCTTGCAAAGTCTGAGGGTCATCCAGGTTCATGTCATCACTAAGCAGTGGACTTGGAATTGGAAACCCGCCTCCCTGTCTCATCGTGCAGGGCTGGCCCCAAGACAGCCCTGGGAGCTGTTAACTTTCTAATATCAGTTTCTGTTTCAACAAATGCTTTCACAGACACTGTTTTCCTTAATCTTCAGTAAAATTCAACCAGCATTTCCTGAGCACAATAGTAGTAACAGGCCTGGGTGACAAAAAGGTAGTTAAGGCACTGATCCTACTCTCATATATATATATATATATATATATATATATATATATATTTGGGGGGTGGAGAAGTGAGAAGAGAAAGGGAGAGATACGGGAGAGAGAGAAAGAGAAGAGATGGTTATTATCCTGTTCAATAAGTGTTATCACAAAGGCAAATAGAAATTGCTTTGGAACGTGATATCCATTAGCTTTAAGAATCGAGTATTTTATTTATTTAATTTTTTCCCCAAATCCATAAGGAAACTTCATTAAAAATAAAATAGCTAAACATTTCTGGGAATGGTACAGGGCTATGAAAATGACTTTATGTTAAAAATATGCAAAATAATAAAACAATAATTTTGGAAGCTTCAAAACCATCATCAAAGATAAAAACAAAAGAACTGAAGCTTCTATTTTTTAGGGGCTCTAATCAACTTGATCATCATGTGCTTGTCTGTATGAGGGAAATGAGTAAAGTGTCTAAAGAAAATGAACAGAAAGAAAGGAAGGAATTCTGGCAACTTTTTTTTTTTTTTTTTTTTTTAACTTTGCTCATTCTACTTGAAGAATCCAGGAGATGGCGTTTCCACCCACGTTTTCTTCTACACCTTAGACGTGCACTTCAGCTCTTGGACAATAGCAGACTCAAAAAATCCTTATCTCAGTTTTGCCAGGGTTTTGGGGAGGAGTCCTGAGGGTGGAGTGAGGGAAGGAAGCTGGCAGTTTCACCTTTCACTTTATACATTTTTATTTAATTCACCTGTTTTTAGCTCAGAGCCTCATTGACACATTAGCTCTGCCCCATACTCCAAACTCACAGCCTTCTTGGTTTAGCCTTTCAAAAAATAACCTGTCCACCATCCACTGAGGTGGTAGCAGGAGTTGGCAGGCAGGGAAGGAGATGTCAGGGTCAAAACTCTCCTTCGGACTATCATCTACTCCCACCTGGGCCAGCCTTGCCCTGACTCTGAGCCATAGGTACCCGGTGCCTCCCACTCCTCAGTCTTCCTGGGGTCCTGAGCATTTACTGGCTGAGTTCCCTCCCACTTCCATTTTGTAGCATTTAGAAACCAAAATCTGAGCACAAGGTCTATACTCACTGCTACTGAGGTGCCACTGTTGCTTGCTTTTCTAAACGGTGAAAGTTAGGAAGCATAATACTAATGCTGTGTTTCCCCCAAAATAAGACCTACCCATAAAATAAGCCCCAGCAGGATTTCTAATCATGTGCGCAATAGAAGCCCTACCCCCAAAATAAGACCCACTGATGGGCGTGGCTACGCAGCATGTCTGCACAACCCATCCATCTTGTCTCGGAGTGGGAAAGAAGACCAGCAGCCCTTCTCATTTGCCCCATTATGACAGCTACTATTCCAGAGGTGACCAGAAAGGTGCAGGCAGCCCCACCAACAAGGCCAGCTCCCCCTGTCAGGTCCCGGCCATCCTGTGCGTGCTGCAAGCTGAGGCTTTGAGGGGAAAATAACACATCCCCTGAAAATAAGCCCTAGGGTGTCTTCTTTAGGAAAAATAAATATAAAACCCTGTCTTATTTTGGGGGAAACACGGTATTCATTCATTCACTCCTGCACACATATTTATGTATCTGTAGACACATTTTAAATCTCCATGTTCCACACTGATACCTCAGCCCAGCATCAGAACGCTCACCACGGCTTCCCCATTCCCTTATTTATAACTTTTTCTCTACAACAGTGAGAAACCTGGCTTTTATTGTTTATAGTGTGTTTTCTTATTTGTTCCACTTCAGTATACAAATAGTTTTAAGACAGCTAACCCATACTGCTGTGAGAAACAAATATAGCAGCTAGAATATCGTACAGATGGAAAAACAATATAAAGTCTTCTCAGCTTTAGGGTAACCAGTCAAAACAATTTTTTTTTTATTTTGGCATATTATGGGGGTACAGATTTTAAGGTTTCAATAAATGCCCATTCCCCCCTCCCCCCACAAGTCTGAGTCTCCAGCATGACCATCCCCCAGATGGTGCACATCTCAATCATTATGTATGTATATACCCGCCCCCTCCCCCTCCCACCTGCCCAATACCCTATTACTGTAGTACCTATGTGTCCACTTAGGTGCTACTCAGTTAATACCAGTTTGCTGGAGAATATATCTGGTGCTTGTTTTTCCATTCTTGGGATACTTCACTTAGTAATATGGGTTCCAGCTCTAACCAGGAAAATATAAGATGTGCTATATCACCATTGTTTCTTAGAGCTGAATAGTACTCCATGGTATACATATACCACAGGTCATTGCCTTTCTTTCTCATTTCCTTTGGTGTGGTCATATGGTCAATTTGCAATGCAGTTAGATTCATTGGTCATAAGCTGCACTTCACTTTTTCTCCCCCTGTTGGGTTATTTTTAAAAATTTAAGTATAGTAAAATTCAGATTTTGTGGTTTAGACTTCAAAGGGATTTGCAAGTGCAAAGAGTTGGGTATCTACTCCCAGGGCCCTCACTCCCCAACCCCGTTCCTTTGTGCTGCTCCTTTATAGACAACCCCTCCTGTGACTCTTAACCCTCAGCAAAAACTGATCAGGCTTCTGATCCCATAGTTTTGCCTTTAGTGTCACATAACTGAAATCATACAATCTGTAGCCTTTAGGTCTGGCTTCTTTAATTCAGCAAAATACTGTTAAGATCCATCCACGTTACTATACGAATCAATTATGTTCCCTTTTTATTGCTGCATAGTATTTCATTATATGATGTAACACAGTTAATTCATTGGTTGAAGGTCATTATGCTGTTTATAATTTTTGGTAACTGTGAATAAAACTTCTATTAACATTTGCAAACAAGTTTTCAGTGTGGGGAGGGGAATTAAGATGACAGATGAGAAACACCGCCAGACAGAGTGTCTCTGCAGAAAAGACAGATTCTAGCAGAAATTAGAAGAAAGAAGCAAGAAGATGAGCATACAGCAGACGAAGGTTGGAAGGTGGGGTACATGAGAACACAGGAGACTCCACGGGTGGAGGTTGAGGAGAGAACTGGAAGCTGAGACAGCCGGAGCAGCCTGGAGACCAGCGGGAAGGGTAGGTGGATCAGTCACCTTTCCCCTCCGCTGCATCTCAGACTGCTGGTGGGCTCCCCAGCAGATGGAGAGACGTGCGGACACCAGCCGAGAGACGGCCACCGCCAGTGAGCGGTAAGCCAGTAGCAGACGCGGCACTAGGCTCCCAAATCCCTCAGGGCACCTCCATGTGCACAGACCCAAGCCGCACGGCAGGCACCATATTACCTCCTTCTCCCCTCCGCCAATCTTACCTGTGGCTGCCCAGAGAGACAATACAGCCACCAGCCGGAGGCACCTCCAGGGAACGGGACCTTCCCTTTTGGGGACCTACAACTGACTAAGGGGAACTCAGACTGTGAGCTCCCTACCTGCCAGCCCTCCCAGGTGCTGCTGGCACGGTGATCCCAGGAGAACAGTGCCGACCCTGAGGCTGAGAGACATAGACCTAGCTTGGGCTCCCTGTGGGTGAATTGGGACTGGCACTCCTCTCCCTGGTGGGGATATAGTTTGAACTCTAAGACCCAGAGGCCAGACCTTCACACCAGAACCTGTGCACTGAGGTCTTGAATTGCCTGGGGCACAGTAGAGATATACGTGAACAGACCACTGAGGTGTGTGTGCCTTCGGGGGCAGATCAGCGTCCTAGAGGGCAACCCTCCTCCCAAAAGGAGGCTGTACACCAGCCCAGGTGGCGTTCCTGTGCAGGGAACATCCCTGCCAGCATCACAGTCCGGGGAGGCCTGGTGGCGTGTGGTCTGGCCTGCTGGCAGAGGCCCAGGAGTGGCTGCGGAGTTGGGGAGAGTGGAAAGAAGTGAGGCCTGCTCCAGACTGCAGGTCTCAGACAGCCCCACCCCACACACAGACTCTCTGACTGAGCAGGGCCATTCCAGCCCCTCCCTGTCAGCTTTGCCTGGAAGCAGAGAACAGAACTTTGACCCCTGCTAACAGCATTGGTGGTGCCTGAGGGCAGGCTTACCCAACCCAGCTCCGCCTAGCCTCACTCCCAGACCAGCCCTCACTGAGGGGGTGAAAAGGACACACCTGGAAGTCCCAGGGCCCCACCCACCACCTGAGGCACTAGAGTGCCTCCCTACAGGAAGAAGAGCTGATAACAGAACACAAAAACAACAGCGTAGCCTGTTCCTCAAAGCAAGTGCCATCTACTGACAGGGAGGACATCCTGCATAGCCTTTTCACGGCACATACTGACTCATTATTCAGGGAGTGGTCAAATCCCACCCACAGACACCACCTACCCGCTCAGAAACTAAACAAGGCATGTGAATACTCAAAGGAAAACCTAGAGGAAAGAAACAACAATAGATTGACATGGGAAGAAATCAGCGAAGGAACTCTGGAATTATGAAGAACCAAACAGAAAACACACCCTCAAAGAGGAGCCCCAGCCCCCTAGAAACGGACACCAACCAAAATCAGGCAACCAAAATGACAGAAGAGGAATTCCAAATGTGGATCGTAAGAAAATTCAACGACCTGCAAGAACAACTCAATAACCAACACAAAGAAACCACAAAAAGCCTCCAGGATCTGGAAAAAATGTTCACTAAAGAAATAGGCACAATGAAGAAAAGTTTAACCGAACTCCTGGAAATGAAGAATCAATTCAGGGAACTACAAAATACAGTGGAAAGTCTCAAGAACAGGGTGGATCAAACAAAAGAAAGAATCTCAGAGACTGAGGATAACACCCTCCAATTAAATAAATCAGTCACAGAGATAGAGCAGAGAAACAAGAGAAAAGAGCAAAGCCTACAAGAGATGTGGGATTATGTGAAGAAACCTAATGTGAGGGTCATAGGGTTACCAGAAGGGGAAGAAGACAACACTCAAGGGTTGGACAAGCTATTTGAAGATATAATAGAGGAAAATTTCCCAGGCCTTGCTCAAAATCTCGATATACATGTTCAAGAAGCTGAGAGGACCCCTGGGAGATTCAATACAAACAGGAAGACGTCACGACATGCAGTCATCAGACTGACCAAAATATCAACTAAAGAGGCCCTTCTAAGAGCTGTAGGATGAAAGAAGCAAGTAACATACAAGGGAAAGCCAATTCGAATAACACCAGCCTTCTCTAATGAGACTTTACAAGCAAGGAAGGCTGGGGCCCCATTCTTACTCTTCTGAAACAAAACAATGCCCAGCTTAGAATCTTATTCCCTGCAAAACTAAGCTTCGTATATGAAGTAGAAATAAAGACATTCTCAGATAAGCAAAGTCTCATAGAATTCACCAAGACAAGACCAGTCCTACAAGAAGTACTCAAAACAGTGTTATGCACAGAACACCATAATAAAAACTCACGAATATAAAAACAACCAAAACCCAAAGATTAAAGGCCAGATAATACAATGACTCAAGAGAGAAATCAAAGCAACAACATCCAACCCAACAGAACAAACAGTAATCTACCTTACCTAACAGTTTTCTCAATAAATGTGAAGGGTTTAAACTCTCCACTCAAGAGACAAAGGCTGGCTGAATGGATAAGAAAATACAGGCCAAGTATATGCTGTCTTCAGGAAACACATCTAACCTGCAAGGATGCATATAGACTAAAAGTAAAAGAGTGGAGATCAGTACTCTAGGCAAGTGGAAGCCAAAAAAAGGCTGGTGTGGCAGTTCTAATTTCAGATGATTTAGTTTTTAAACCAACAAAGGTAGTGAAAGACAAAGAGGGTCATTATATAATGGTCAAGGGCACACTTCAACAAGAAGAGATAACAATTTTAAATATATATGCACCCAATTTAGGTGCACCCAGATTCATAAAACAAACCTTACTGGAGCTAAGCAAATAGATTAATAGCAACTCCATAATCACCGGAGATTTCAACACCCCACTGATGGCACAAGACAGATACTCCAAACAGAAAATTAATAAAGAAATAATGGACTTAAACAAAACTCTAGAACAATTGGGTCTGACTGACATTTACAGGACATTCTACCCAAAATCCACTGAATATACGTTCTTCTCATCAGCTCACGGGACATTCTCTAAGATTGACCATATCCTAGGACACAAAGTAAACCTCAAGAAATTTAAAAAAATAGAAATCATACCATGTATCTTCTCAGATCACAGTAGAATAAAAGTAGAAATCAACCGTAACAGAAACTCACATTTCTACACAAAAACGTGGAAACTAAACAACCTCCTACTAAATGACTACTTCATAAATGAAGAAATCAAGATAGAAATAAAATAAATTCTATGAAGAAAATGACAATGGAGAGACAAGTTATCAAATCTTCTGGGACACAGCTAAAGCAATTCTGAGAGGAAAGTTTATCTTCATAAATGCCTATAACCAAAGTCAAACAGATCACAAAGAGACAACCTAATGAAACGACTCAAAGAGCTGGAAAAAGAAGAATAGACTAACCCCTATCCCAGCAGAAAAAGTGAAATCAAGAAGATCAAATCAGAACTACACAAAATTGAAAACAGGGAAGCTATTCAGGAGATTCATAAAACAAAAAGTTGGTTCTTTGAAAAAATAAACAAAATTGACACATCTTTGGCAAGGTTAATGAATAACAGAAAAGAGAAATCTCTAATAAGCTCCATCAGGAACAAAAAAGGAGATATCACAACTGATCGCAAAGAGATACAACATATAATTTATGAATACTACAAAAATCTTTATGCACACAAACTGGAAAATGTGGAGGAAATGGACAAATTTCGAGAAACACATAGCCTCTCTAGGCTCAACCAGGAAGAAATAGATTTCCTGAACAGACCAATCTCAAGGGCTGAAATAGAAACAGCAATTAAAAATCTCCGTATAAGGAAAAGTCCCAGTATAGATGGTTTCACACCCGAATTTTACCACACTTACAAAGAAGAACTAGTACCTATCTTGCAGAAACTATTCCACAACATCAAGAAGAACGGAAACCTCCTCGACACCTTTATGAAGCGAATATTACTCTGATAACAAAACCAGGAAAGGATGCAACAAAAAAAGAAAACTACAGACCAATATCCCTAATGAATATAGATTCAAAATTTTTCAACAAAATCTTAGCTAACTGAATCCAGACGCTTATCAAAAAAATAATCCATCATGACCAAATGGGCTTCATCCCAGGGATGCAGGGATGGTTCAACATATGTAAATCTATAAATGCAATTCACCACATAAACAGAAGCAAAAACAAAGACCACATGATTCTTTCAATGGATGCAGAATATCTTTTGACAAAATTCAACACCCTTTCATGATACGAACACTTAAGAAAATAGACATAGAAGGAACATACCTAAAAATGATACAAGCCATATATGATACACCCATAGCCAACATCATACTGAATGGGGAAAAATTGAAAGCAATCCCACTTAGAACTGGAACCCGACAAGGCTGCCCACTATCTCCACTTCTATTCAACATAGTGCTGGAAGTCCTGGCTACAGCAATCAGACAGGAAAGTGGAATTAAAGGTATCCAAATAGGGGCCGAAAGATCAAACTTACACTCTTTGCTGATGATATGATATTGTATTTAGAAAACCCCAAAAATTCAACCAAGAAACTCCTGGAACTGATAAATGTTAGTAAAGTCTCAGGATACAAAATCAATACACAGAAATCAGAGGCATTCATACACTCCAAGAACAATCAAATTGAGAACCAAATCTAAGACTCAATTCCTTTCACAATAGCAACAAAGAAATTAAAGTACCTAGGAATATACTTAACCAAGGAGGTAAAAGACCTCTACCGGAAGAACTATGAAACACTGAGGAAGGAAATAGCAGAGGATGTAAACACATGGAAAGCCATACCATGCTCATGGGTTGGCAGACTCAACATCATTAAAATGTCTATACTACCCAAACCGATCTACAGATTCAATGCAATACCTATTAAAATCCCATCTGCATTCTTCACAGATATAGAAAAAATCATTTTACGCTTTGTATGGAACCAAAGAAGACCCTGAATATCAAGAGCAATTCTAGGTAACAAAACCAAAATGGGAGGTATTAATATGCCAGATATCAAACTATACTACAAAGCTGTAGTAGTTAAGTCAATCAGGTACTGGCACAAAAATAGGAATATTGACCAGTTGAACAGATCTGAGAATCCTGATATAAAACCATCCTCACATAGCCATCTCATCTTTGACAAAGCAGACAAAAACATACGCTGGGGAAAAGAATCCCTTTTCAATATATCATGCGGGGAAAACTGGATAGTCTCCTGTAGAAGGCTAAAGCAAGACCCACACCTTTTTTCTCTCACAAAAATCAACTCACGCTGGATAACAGACTTAAACCTAAGGTATGAAACTATTAGAATTCTAGAGGAAAATGTTGGAAACACTCTCCTAGACATCGGCCTAGGCAAAGAGTTTATGAAGAAGTCCCCAAAGGCAATCAAAGCTGCAACAAAAATAAATAAATGGGACATGATGAAACTAAAAAGCTTCTGCACAGCCAGAGAAACAGTCATTAAGGTAAACAGACAACCTAGAGAATGGGAGAAAATTTTTGCATTCTATGCATCTGATAAGGGGCTAATAAGTAGAATATACTTAGAACTCACGAAAATCAGCAAGAAAAAATCAAATAACCCTATTAAAAAGTGGGCAAAGGACTTGAACAGAAACTTTTCTAAAGAAGACAGAAGAATGGCCAACACACATATGAAAAAATGCTCAACATCTCTAATCATCAGGGAAATGCAAATCAAAACCACAATGAGATATCTCTTAACTCCAGTGAGAATGGCCTTTATCAAAAAGTCTCCAAACAATAAATGCTGGCATGGATGCGGAGAGAGAGGAACACTCCTACACTTTTGGTGGGACTGCAAACTAGTTCAACCTCTGTGGAAAGCAATATGGAGATACCTTAAAGCGATACAAGTGGATCTATCATTTGATCCAGCAATCCCATTGCTGGGCATCTACCCAAAAGATCCAATGACACTCTGCAAAAAAGACAGCTGTACTCGTATGTTTATAGCAGCACAATTCATAATTGCAAGGCTGTGGAAACAGCCCAAGTGCCCATCAATCCAAGAATGGATTAATAAAATGTGGTATATGTATACCATGGAGTACTATTCAGCTCTAAGAAACAATGGTGATATAGCACATCTTATATTTTCCTGGATAGAGCTGGAACCCATACTACTAAGTGAAGTATCCCAAGAATGGAAAAACAAGCACCACATATACTCACCAGCAAACTGGTATTAACTGAGTAGCACCTAAGTGGACACATAGGTATAGTAATAGGGTATTGGGCAGGTGTGAAGAGGTGGGGGTCGGGTATATACATACATAATGAGTGAGATATGCACCATCTGGGGATGGTCATGCTGGAAACTCAGACTTGTGAGGGGAGGGGGGACATTGGCATTTATTGAAACCTTAAAATCTGTACCTCCATAATATGTCAAAATAAAAAAAAATCTTTTCCTTTAAAAAAAAAGTTTTCAGTCTGAACATACATTTTCATATCTAAAGGGTAAATATCAAAGAGTGTGATTGCTAAATCGTATGGTAACTGTGTGTTTATCTTTACAAGAAATGGCCAACTGTCTTCTAGAGTAGTCATAGTATATGCATTCCCACCAGCAGTGTATGAGAGTTCATTACAAAAAGAAAATCTCTAAGAGAAAAGATGATTAAGAAATTGTAACTGGAATGTTTTAAAGTGGGAGACATAAGTTACTATTGAATATTGGATTTCCCATCTAATCAGCAGGCTTCTGTAAAATTCAAATCTTGTCTATGCTGAAAACAATTCCTTGGGTTCTACGAAAATGATTCGAAAGGAATCTCACTATTTGGAAAGACACCTTTAGAGAGAAGAAGAAATAATCACTCTTTAAGTCTTGGTCCTCTGGAAACCAGTGGGTTGGTTTCGGTTTTGTCTGAGTTCTAATTCTATGATTAATGCCTAAGTGCCTCTAGTTAAGTCTTTCTGCACCTTTAGGCCCATCTGATCAACTTATTTCCCTAGCTTTTTAACAATCAACTGGGAGCCATTGCTTGAAACTCAGGAGTCATTATGGAGCAGGAATACATAAAAGTGAGAACAAAATCTCTCTGACTTTTTTGCATGTAGTCAATACACACACGTGCGTGTGCCCTTCCCTGCCCCCACGCACAAAGCCCTTATAGAAAACACAAAGATTCATGGACATGTCTTGGAGATTGCCCATTTCAGTGGTGACAGGCACAGAAACTGAGACTGAGAGAAAGAAAGGCCTCATCCCAAATCAGCCAACTGGTGAGTGGCGTGACCAAACCCAGAACCTAAATTCTCCCTGCTCCAGCGCTGTAAGTACGCATGCCCTCAAACAGGCCAGACGCAGGGTCCACGTGGGGCATGGCACCTTTATTAAGCAGAAGTCAGAGACAGCGATTCTCTCGTGCTACCCTGAGGACTCTCGGGCGGGAGCTACAGCCGACAGCAGTGTTTGTACCGACTCTTGCATTCCGCAGGCAGGATGGAGCAGCCGTGGGTCTTCTGTGGTTTGCAGGCACCGCCCATCTGTGCACATTGAAGGGATTTCGCCTTTATTCTGTACCCTGTAGGGAAAGAGGGGGTAAAGAGACAAAGAGATAAAACATTATGTAACCACAGTTACTAGAATCCAGTCTTGTTTAGCAGGCGTAGGCAAATGGCAGTCCCCAGGGCCCAAACTCACTCTCTGCTTGTTTTGGTACAACCTGCAAACTTAGAGAGGTTTGTAGTACATTTCCGAATTGTTGAAAACAATTCAAAGAAAGTGTGTTCTAGGCCGGGCGCGGTGGCTCACGCCTGTAATCCTAGCTCTTGGGAGGCCGAGGCGGGCGGATTGCTCAAGGTCAGGAGTTCAAAACCAGCCTGAGCAAGAGCGAGACCCCGTCTCTACTATAAATAGAAACAAATTAATTGGCCAACTGATATATATAGAAAAAATTAGCCGGGCATGGTGGCGCATGCCTGTAGTCCCAGCTACTCGGGAGGCTGAGGCAGAAGGATCGCTCGAGCCCAGGAGTTTGAGGTTGCTGTGAGCTAGGCTGACGCCACGGCACTCACTCTAGCCTGGACAACAAAGCGAGACTCTGTCTCAAAAAAAAAAAAAAAAAAAAAAAAAAAAGAAAGTGTGTTCTGACACATAAAAATTATATAAAATTCAAATGTCAGTGTCTATAAGTAAAGTTTGATAGTGAGGCAGCCACGCCCATTTATTTGCATAGCACTGTGGCTGCTTTCAAGCTACAAAAGGCACAGGTGACTTACAACCTGGTCTTTCACGGAAAACGCTTGCTGACTGCTGCAGTAGTCTCTTTGGATTGTGCCATAAAGTCAGGAATGCGATTCACTTCTCTTCACACGCTTTCCATAAAAGCGCCCTCAGGTGCTTTCTCCCTCTCAGGAGGCGGCAGCACCGCGCAAGTGCGCGAGCGAGTACTGAGGCCGCAAGTACTGCGCGAATGGATGACTGAGGTGTCCTGCCGGCCCCGGCTCCCAAATGCTGTGCCTCCCACGTGCTATGACATGTGAATCGTCTCCTAAACTGTGGTCCTCTAAATGCCACCACCATGGCTTGTGCAAAACACCTGTCTCCCGAGGCTCTAGTGAAAGGCTGTAGAGAAAACAGCAAGAGGCCAGGAAGGTTGGCTTTAGCGACTCAGAGGTGACGCATAGAGAGTAAGGGAGAGAGAATGTCAAACCATCCCACCACGAGGAAAAAACAAGTAAGAAAAGTGTTTCCATCAGAATTTATGGCTTTTAACGTCCCTGTGTTGTATTCTGTCATGGGATTAGTTTAATAAGAAAATAACAAAGTCACTGTGTTGTGATGGGATGTGTACTCAGCTAGGAATTAGAGGATTTGGCTTCTAATTTTTGCTTCACTACAACTGTAGTTATGGGCAAGCAGGTTTTCCTCTGAGAGCCCTAGATTGTCCTAATTTTTCACAAGAAGAGGAGGATAAAGATATAGATACAGATATGGACTCATATCTCCACCTGCCTCCGTACCCATATCTACAGCTATCTGTCATGTGTCTGCCTGTCTGCATCAGTGATCTTGTCTGTCTTCTCTCTCGCTCCCTCTGTCTCTTCTCTCTCTCTCTTTCTCACAACCAGGCTGTTCACCAGGTAGATCTGGCTCTTTATTTGCTACACACAGGTAGGACTGTCTCCCTGCCTTTGTCTGACTGGGCGGGGCCGTGAGACTTCTTTGGTGAATAAATTTTGAACAGAAGTGCTGTGTTCTTTCAGGCCTGGAGCCCTCAATTGTCATCATTAGACTTGGAGCTCTCTGCTTTGCTCAGCAGTGGCCAAGAAGGTGCAGTGGAAAGAGCAGGCCTGTGGCTGTGATGAATTTTGCTACAAGCAAGAATCAAAACTTTGCTCTTTTAAGATGCCAAGATATGGACATTGTTTTCACACCAGTGTCACCTGGCCCAGGCTGATGTGTGCAGAAAGTTGCTATGAAATGTGACACTCCCAGTTAAATTTGAATCTCAGATAATCAATGATTAATCTTTCAGTAGAAGCATGTCCCAAATATTGCACAGGATGTACAACATGCCCTTACTAAAAATTATTTATTGTTTATATATAATTTAATAAGTAAATTTATTTTCTGGGATTGTTGAGTATTTAGTAAGATTACAGTCTTTGGGACCAAGCCAAATTGGGCTTGAGTCTGGGCTACCGTACACACATTCTGCATGACTTTGAACAAGGTATGTCACTTCTTAGTCTCACCTTTAAGACAGGGCCCCAAATACCTACCCTACCAATAGTGCTATGAGAAGTATACATGGGATAGTATGTTAAAAGTTTTTCTCATGATGTTTGGTAAGGAGAAGGTGGTCAATTGTTAGTGTCGTTGTC
The DNA here is from genome assembly GCF_040939455.1 of Microcebus murinus. Taxonomy (NCBI): domain Eukaryota; kingdom Metazoa; phylum Chordata; class Mammalia; order Primates; family Cheirogaleidae; genus Microcebus; species Microcebus murinus. The sequence goes on along the minus strand of NC_134127.1, from coordinate 26,286,770 downwards.
TGGGTTCATAGGGAAAGTGTCTGAAAGCTGTGAAGTCCGCTTTAAATGCCATAACCATTAGTTATGTGTGTTATCTGTCATGACTCCTAGTGAAAGGTAATCTTAAGGAAAGGTTTTCAATGTCTTTAATCTTCCTTTCCTTATTTGTACAATGGAGTGTGTCGCACATGCCACGCTGCTCTCAGCGATGACACTGCGCAGTCATGACCCGTCCCAGTGCATCCTTTGGATGATGCACCAGTGTGGCCCACGCCAGCCCCAGGCACGTCCCCCATACCATCCCTCCAGGTGGACCCACAGCTCACCTGATGCTGTCTGGGTGAGACATATGAGGAGGAGAAAGAGAAGGAACAGCAGCCTCATGCTGGGAAGCAAGCCGTCAGGAGTGTGAGACGACCCGGCAGTGTCCGAGGGTGGCTTGTTCTTCAGTGCACATCAGTGAGGACAGATGATCTGAGAGAGAGCTTGGAAAATTCAGCTGGAGAGGAAAAGCTGACATCCGAACACAGACACTCAAACGGGGCCTGGGTGTGATCTGAGATGCTTCCTCTACGGACACATGATCACAGATCCAAGTTTCCTCCTGTCAAAAAGGAAGGGCTTTCCGGGAAGTCTGCATTTATTTTCTAGTGGATTTTCATTTCTGTTTATGGCTCTGAGGTTAGGTGCCCCCCCCTTCTTTTAAGAAGAAATCATTACAAAACAATGATTTGGAGGATTCATTCATTTATTCATCCACTCTCATTTCATGTCCCTGCCTCTGTCTCCTTTCCCTTTAGAAATACAAAGAAAATCATCCTTTTTAGAGGCTAAAAAAAAGGAGATGAAATTTTGTACATGGAAATTGCCTTCTCTCTTTTTTCAAGTTCAATAATTCTTTTGCTACTTAAATTAAAAGAAAGAATGGTTCTACTCCAGGGAAGCTCTTACCTTGCCAACATCTTGTGTGCATCACCACAGGGTAAGACCTTATGGACCAGAGAAATCCTTAACACAGGCATTTGTGGCAAAGGAAGTAAACAGCAGAAAGTATACAAAGTAAAACATTGGAGTGCCTCCTCCTCTCTCCCCCCTCCCTGATCCCTGTGTCGCTTTATATTGTTTCTAGTCTCTCTCCTCCACTGTACTCTGATTTTCTAAATTAGCAGGTGCTGTATTATCTCACTTTCTCAGCACCCTGAACAATATACCTGGCATAGAGAAGGCATTCAAGTATTTGTTTCAATGAATGAGTAACTGGATGATGGAATCACCATGTGGATGAATAAATGGATGGTGGGAAGGAGGAGGGTAGAAAGGAGGGAGGGAAGTACTATGGTCTGAAGGTTTGGATGTTTGTGTCACCCCAAATTCTTATGTTGAAATACTAACTTCCAAGGTGATGTTATTAGGAGGTAGGGCCTTTGGGGGTGATTAAATCATGGAGTTGGAGCCCTCATGAATGGGATTACTGTCCTTATAAAAGCGACCTAAAGGAGCTTGTTTGTGAGAAAGAAGTGGGACCTCACCAGGCACAGAACCTGCTGGTGTTTTGATCTTGGACTTTCAGCCTCCAAAACTGTGAGAAATAAATTTCTGTTGTTTATAAGCTACCCAGTTTATGGTATTTTGTTATAGCAGCCCAAAAGGACTAAGACAGGATGGATGGAAGGAAGGAAGGAAGGAAGGAAGGAAGGAAGGAAGGAAGGAAGGAAGGAAGGGAGGGAGGGAGGGAGGAAGGGAGGGAGGGAGGGAGGGAGAATGGAACTCAGCAAACCAGACCTGTATCTCTAGGAGTGGTCACCCTACATTAATAATACTGGTGTTGAGAAGCCAAAAGGTAGATTGTTGCTGAGATGCAGACATCAAAGAAATCATCCAGACTCTGAAGTATGCCATGGTCTTTGGAGGAATAGAGACAAAAAAATTATCCTAATAGTGAGAGAGCTTTAGAATCAGACAACCATGAGTTCAGAATCTTTGCTTTGTTATTCATTGGCTGAATGATGTCGTGCAAATAACTTAACCTTTTTAAGCTCCGTGTCTTCTTCTGTTCATGTGGTCATGGTTACAGTGTCAATCCCCAACTCTCTGTCTCAGTAAAAGGGGCTTGGGAGGAGTGGATGGCTGACCAATACCTCTCCATGCAGAAAGTTGTGTTTTCACTAGGCATTTCAACCCAAACTGCGAAAAGAATATTTTAGCCAACTTCTGGGTCCCCCAAAATATACAAGATGTCAGTTTCTTCCACCAAGGGCTAAAATGTCTCAGAAAAAAAAATAAATTTAAAACTGAATGGGGCCAAGTTGTGCCTTTTGGAGCCCATGGAATTAGAGGCTGGTAGTGAAACTTTGGCCATTTTTGATGTGGAAAAAAGATTGTCCTAGACAAGACCTACAATTGTAGCCATATACACACACACACACACACACACACACACACACACACACGCACACAATTTCCCATTGAACTTTACTTATTAAACATTACCATCACTTAAGTTTGTATAATTAAAAAAAACATTAAAACTCCTCCAACCATCACTCCAGTTAGAGGGAATTTTCTTGAACACCCCTCATGTGCCAGGAAACTTGGAAGTGGTATCTTGGTTGACCCAAAGTCCATGTGAGATACGTATTTCCTTTGAGCGAGTCAATGTATGTCATACAACTAGCGATCAAGCCAGGATTTGAACCGTATCTATCTGTTGCCAAAACTTTTGCTTATCTTACAGTATTTCTTGCTGAAAACAGAATGATAATATGTGCTGAATGAAGGAACATAGCTATGTATGATAAACTGTCTCTCAAGGGCCTCTTTAACAAAGGCACCAATCCAATCCCATTAATGAAGGCTTTGATCACTTCCCAAAGCCCCCACTTCTTAATACTGTTGCACTGGAGATTAGGTTTCAAAATGTGAATTTGGTGGGGGACACAAACATTCATAGCAAATGATGATGATGATGATACTAGAAAATGAAGTGTAGACTGAAAGCTGTTGTCCATATTCCCAACTCCCACACTTCTTGTACACCAAAAGCAACCCTCTTCATGGCCTCTCATTGCACCTTCAACCCCAGATGGCTCCCCTGAAAACCTACCTTGCAGTTAGTTGGCTTCTCCACCCTCATAGGCTGAATGCTGCCTGTCTGTTCAGGCAGAGACACTGAGAGTAGCTGCCCATTACCACATAATGAGGGATCCGATCAACAATGGGCAGAGGGAGGGATGGGTGAGGCTTTGCAGGATACATCATGACCCTGTGGACAGCAATCAGGCTGGAGTGGCGCTGAGAGAAAGAAGGAAGTGGGGACTGGGTGGACACCCCTCTTGAAGGGTATCACCAAAAAGCTGCACAAAGACAAAAACCAGCAGCTGAAGGGTGATGTGTATAGAAGAAGAGGTGTTTGTTTTAGTTTTTAGAGGCTGAATAGAGGGTGGTGAGAGGTAGAGCAGATGAGAGAAGGGATAGCCAGAGTCCTGTCCATGAGTGTGCAAGAGAAAGGGGGTCCAGGACCCAAGTGGAAAGTGGCCCTGGACCAGAACAATGGCAGCCCATTCTGGTGATCATCGACTCCACGATTCACAGAGAAAAACAGCCTCTTTGATGCTGAGATCATAAAAACATTCCTCCCATGAAGAAGTCATAAAAAGACACTTAGAAATGTTATGACAATAAAACACTGATTTTTTTAGGGTAAAGCTTGCAAGTAGTAAAAAAAATTAAAATTCCAGTAACAACAATAAGGTTTTAATGAGCAGTAAACCAAATCACATTTAAAATCAGATAAAGATTAGAAAGTAAAATAAGCTAAAAAATAAAGAATACAGAGGGTATAAAATATAAGAGATAATTAGATTAAGGTAAAACAAAAGCAATAAAATGAAAAGGTAGAAGCATAGGAAGAGAAGTTTATTGCTATTAACAAATAGGAACTCAGAAGTGGAAGGGAAAATTTAAAAATGGAAACTATTAATATACGAAGTAGAATAAGGATTTTGGAAGTCAAGGAAAAGCTTGACTGTTGAGAAACAGATAAAAAAAAGTAGCTGCAGGCAGCAACAGAGTGAAGATCTCCAATGGTGGAAGACGCAAGGCCTCAGACAAGGGTGCTCCTGCTACTGCCCTTCCCTTCCAGGGACTCTCGGAGGCCGTGTAAGCCCCAGGTACTAACCGCTCCTTGGAGTCACTCACTGTTGGGTGTCTCTGCACCTGTAAGAGCTGCCCATGTTAACAAACTGTTTTTCTCTTGTTAATCTGTCTTCTGTCAGTTTAATTTCCGTGGTCCCAGCCATAGAGCTGAGGAGGGTAGGGGAAAAACATTGTCCCTCCTCCAACACCCCTCATGGATTCTAGTCCCTGGCAGCCTCCATAACCATCTCCTAGTAAAACGCTAAAACTTTTATTTATTTATTTATTTATTTAGAGACAGAGTCTCGCTTTGTTGCCCAGGCTAGAGTGAGTGCCGTGGCATCAGCCTAGCTCACAGCAAACTCAAACTCCTGGGCTCAAGCAATCCTACTGCCTCAGCCTCCCGAGTAGCTGGGACTACAGTAAAACTTTTATTTTTAAAAACATAGATTTATTCAGCCCTTATTTTCCTTCCCCTCCATGTTATCTGTGTCCCCCAGGGCCTAATCTTTTGAAATCAAATGTATACTGTGTAGGCTTAAACAAAAGAGCAATTTTCTTCCCTAAATGAAAGTTAACTACCTGCCTATTACCCAGGAATGAATGGAATAGTTAAAATCAGCACTTTTGTCCCCCTTTTGGTCCCTCATAGAGCCATTATTGTTTCACATGAAGTGAATTTTAGAGTCCAATCTTACTTTGAAGTCCCTGACCAAGCAGGCACCCTCCAATGCAGACCTCTCTGCTAGTAAAACGTGACTCCCTCACTTTCTGCGCTGCATCCTCCCACTGCCCGGCCAAGGATGTTTGCTGCCCGGACTCCAGAGAAGCTGCAAGTTGATTACCGTGTAATAAGACCTACCCATAAAATAAGCCCTAGCAGGATTACTAAGCATTGGCACAATATAAACCCTACCCTGAAAATAAGCCCTAGTGATGGGCGTGGCTACCCAGCGCATCTGCACAACCCATGCATGTGGTCGCGGAGTGGTAAAGAACACAAGCAGCCCTTCCCATCTGCCCCATGAGAGCTCTAGTGCTCCACACAAGAGATTGGGGCCAATGGTTCTAAAGTAAATAGAGTCACAAGAAATTCAGGATGGAATTCAGGGTTTGGAGAGTTATGATGATGTTCCAGAAGATGACAACTTAACTCTATTTGAATAAATTTAGATTGTTGCACCATACTTAAAAAAAATAACACATCCCCTGAAAATAAGTGCTAGGGTGTCTTCTTGAGGAAAAATAAATATCAGACCCTGTCTTGTTTTCGGGGAAACACAGCATGTGCATCCACCTACACAAGGCATTTCTAGTCTGTGTTGGCACTGATTCTTCGTGGAGAAGCTCTACAAACCTCAAGAGATTATTTGTGAACTAAATTGAATACAGCAGTATATAATATACATATTGACTAAAGAGCTATGTAAAATACACAGTCAGGCACTTAAAACTGAAGCAAAATCGGCGGGTTTGAAGCAAACGGAGGTGCCCAGCCGAGCCTGGGTAAGAGGTGTCTGTTGCGAGGAGCAGAACCAGGAGCTGCTCAGACGGTGGTGAGATTTTATTCACTTGGTGGCCTGGGAGTGGCTTCCTCAAGGGACCGGGGGCCTAACTGGGTCTTGAAGGGTTTTGGGGTCACATTTATGGAGATCTAGGTTGCACAGGAGGTGGCAAGGCAGGGCAGATGCATGGGGGACAGGACAAAGGGGGGCATGCGGGAAGATTGGGGTCCAATTTACTCAGAGCCTAAAATTCTGCAAAAGTTAATGGATCGCGAGGAGCCCACAAATTAAGCATGGTGCACTCACATGCAGAATCTCTAAGCCAGAGGTCGCCTCGATGGGGCTCTCTGACGGCCACGTGAAACACCACACCATAACCGGGAGGTCGGGGTTCTCGGATTTTGAACAAAGCGCTTTAATTGGGTTCACATTTTTAAATAAATCTCAAGGGAACAGTTTCTCACTCTGTAGTGGTCTCAGCAGTGGGCGTTTTTTTTTCTCCTATTTCAATCTCCTGCAGCATTTTTGTCTGGGCAGGAAACACCTGCCAATCTCTTCCCAGTCACGGTAGCATCTGAATGGAAAACAGAAGCCCGCGTCCTCAAGGCAAGATAAAGGAAATAGTCCTTTTGCGAAGAAACCTGGAGAAAAAAGAAAAAGCATAGAGAGAAACTCAAGCACCAGGGGCAAGGTCCAAACACGAGTTAGTATCCCTTCTGGGAGAAAAGCTCCCATCCAAGGATGGGGCTACATGATCATGATGATTTGGCCTGGGATTGTCACTTCTTGTGGCTCATTTTCCTACAAAGGGATTGGCACTTGTGTGTTGCTAGCAGTACCTGTTCTCCACGAAACAGATTGCCGAGCATTCTGATGGTGGCAGAGAGATTTGGGCTACTCGATGGGTTCAGTTGGGGGCCTGTCAGGGGTTTCATGCAAATCTGTCCCCTTTATGAAAAAATAGACTAGAGGCTATAGGAGGTCAGTAGTTATGAAACACAGGTCGGTACATCCCAAGTTAGAAAAAGCAAATGGGAATCCATTTGTTTTTCTTTTTTCCGAATCACTTGGTTGATTAAGTATTTGAGCTTAGGCGGGAAGAGAAGATGTAGTAATTGTTTTATAAACATTCAATTTATAAATATTTAATCATCAGAGTGCTATCAAATAAAGGTGATAAAGTCACAAGAGATTTATAGTATTTCTCATTTCTAATATTTTTTCTTCTCAAGTTTCTTCTTTTCCTCTTTATCCTCCCTCCCTCCCTCCCTCCCTCCCTCCCTCCCTCCCTCCCTCCCTCCCTCCCTCCCTCCCTCCCTCCCTCCCTTCCTTCCTTCCTTCCTTCCTTCCTTCCTTCCTTCCTTCCTTCCTTCCTTCCTTCCATTCCTTCCTTCCTTTCTTACTATTCGTTATCTCTTATTCAATGCCCTGCATTGGTTTCTTTTTTTACTTCTCCTGGTGTCAATGCCAATGTGACATAAAGGAAGAGGTGGCCATCAGTAGGTGATGCTCCAGCTCGTGCAAAGCAGGGCATGCTGGGGACAGGGGAGAGACCATGTGGGGGCACCAGTGGCCAAGGTTTGCCATGTGAGGGGTCCCAGGCATATTATGAGTTTCTCTAGGTGGAAATAACTCCCCCATTTAATTGTAAAAGGATATACATATAAAAGAATAACCTGAGTTTCTATCCTCGAAGTAAAGTTAATTCTTCTACTTCCATTGAAAGAAGCACCTGATTTTTGCCAAGAGGCCGCGGTGAGCCTCGCGGGTATTTCAGGCCGGGCAGAGAAAGCACAAAACCCTGGCATCTCCTCAAGGCCTCGCCCGCCTTCAGTGTGAAAGGGAGGGTGCTCAGTTTTAGAGAGCAGCGCAAACAAGCTGTTCGGCCTAGAGGAAGAATGAGTCATAGACCGCAGCCGACCCTCAAATTATGTCGCCCCTCTTATTCCTCAGACCTGTCCTTACCCGAAGCGAGCAGCAGGGATAAAAACGGCAGCGTGAAGAACAAGTCGCGGACCCTCATGGCTGATGCTGACAATCTAAGTGACAGGCAAGGCGGGAGAGAGTGGTGAAGTTTTCTAGTTTATAAACAGGAAAGGGAAAGGTTACTGGCAAAGGGATGTTTGCAATTCTAGTAAAGTCACACAATGATGGAAACATAGCATCTTTCATTCTAGAACATATGACGTGTCACTGAACCAACTTGTGGGCACAGACACGTCCGCTGCCCGCTTCCATCTGAGACACGGAAAACACACCCATGACGGGTCCTTCTGAGGAGGGAGGCACAGGAGGGAGCTAAGCTGGGCTTTTCTCCACTTGGTAGCAATCCCAAGATGACATCTGGCTCGGATTTAATCCGTTTCCAAGGTGGCATTTATTGCTCTTAATTTTCTGTCCTCCCCCCAAAAAAAGCAGGAGACAGAATGAGGCCAAAATGGTGTTCATTCAGGCCACTGTAGCTGGGGTGTGAATCAGGACTTGGTCAGACCAAGAATAGCTACTCGTGGTGTTTGGATAGAACCAGAATAGGTTAATCTTCCATCCTGAGAGAAGGGAAGAAAGGTGAGCCACCTTTAAAGGGAAATGACCCAATGGCTCTTGGATTTTTATGTGACATTAAAACTTATGTGAAAGGCCTCTTAAATTCCATGCCAACTTAATACTACAAAGATTATGAATTAAGACGCTATCTCCATTTCTTATCTTCAGAGAAAGAGAAGGTAGGGGTAAAGTAACAGGCCGGATTGCTACCTTCTTAGTGTCTCTTACACGTTCTATGCAAATGAAGATTCTAAGAATGTACGTTTATGACTTCAGGTCGTTCATGGATCAGAATCCTTCACGTCCAGAACTCAGGCTTTGAAGACAGCTCTATGTTTTGTGGGGCATAAATTTGCTCTGTTTTTCTTAGGACAGCCCTTCGGAGGTATGTGATGAACTAATAAAGAATTAAACCTTGAACTGTAAGGATACATTCCCTAACAGTGCAGGTTTATTCCTGTCATTTCTGCTGAGAAAATACTTTTGGAGCAGAGATCTCCTGGAGATGTGAAATCACAGAGCAGAAACAACATGCCCTCCAGCCCCACTCAAGACTGGACCTGTTGGCCATAAATCCCAAATTGCAAATCTGAAATAAAATAGGTCCTTCATGTAAGACTGAGCTCAGGGCATCCCCTGAAGGAGGTCAAGTGGGCACATGTGAACCTTGGGTGCATCTATGAAGAACATTATATAAAGTTCAGTAAAATGTCTATAATGTATCATCATTTTTTCTCCTTCAAACAAATGCAGGTTTAGATCATTTGTGCTACTAATTTTATGCTTGGTGCATGATTTGAAACTAGTATACAGTCTGCCTTTCTTATCTGTGGGCTCTGTGTTCATGGATGCAACTAACTGTTGATCAAAAACATTCAGAAAATATTTGTCTGGACATGTACACACTTTTTTGTTGTCATTATTCCCTGAATAATACAGTGTAACAACTATTTACATAGTATTGACATTGCCTTAGGTATTAAAAATAATCTAGAAATGATTTGAAGTGTATAAGAAGATGTGCCTAGTTATATGCAAACACTACACCATTTTATATTGAGATGCCGTGACCTGGGGATCTCCAAGCATCTGAGGATTGTATTATCTATAAGAGGTTCTGGAACTAACCCCTCATGTCTTCAAGCTCACTCATTCTTTCTTCTGCTTGGTCAGTTCTGCTGTTGAGAGATTCTGATGCATTTCTCAGTTTGTCAGTGGAATTCCAAAGCTCCAGAATTTCTGCATAATTTTTTTATTATTATTTCAATCTCTTTTTAAAATGTCTCTGATAGGCTTCTGAATTCCTTCTCTGTGTTGTCTTGAAGTTCATTGAGCTTCTTCAGGTCAGCTATTTTGAATTCTTTGTCCGAAAGGTCACATGTCTCCATCATTCCAGAATTGGTCACTGGTACCTTGTTTAGTTTGTTTGGTGAGGCTGCATTTTGTAGGGTGTTCTTGGTGCTCATGGATGTTCATTGAGGTCTGGACATTGAGGAGTTAGGTATTTGTTTTAATCTTCACAGTCTGGTCTTGTTTGAACCTGTCTTTCTTAAGAAGGCTTTCCAGGTATGCAGAGAGAATTGAGTATTGTGATCTAAGTCTTTGGTCACTACAGCACTACCAGCACTAGGGGTACCCCAAGCCGAGTTATGACTCTTGCAGACTCCTGGTGGTGCTGCTTTGGTGGCCTTTGCTAAGGTATGGGAGAATTCCCTGGATTGCAGGTAAAGATTCTCCCTGTCTTCCCTCCCTTTCTGTGCTGGGCTGCTGAAGCTGTGGGAGGAGTGATGTGGGTGCTCCCTTATGGCCACCAGCACCAGGTTGCAGCTGAAGCCAGCCCAATCTTACCCAAAGCCTGTGATGACTGTTGCCTGGCTACCTCTGATGTTTATTCATAACCCAAGGGCCCTTTAATCAGCAGGTGGTGAATCCTGCCAGGACTGGATTTTTCTCCAAGGAGTTATTTCAGAACCAAAGTGCATTTACCCAGAGGTAGATTATATGCACATTAAGTGAAAAGTTAATATAAAGAAATAGAGAGCTTCTTATAAATACAGGATACATCATATGTCATGATTTAGCTACCACACCATCCGAAGGAGAGAGGGCAGGGCTAGATAGGTACCTTGCTTCTTCCCCTTACAGTCTATGGTGACTTTCTTTTAGACATTTGCTCCCCACTTCTTGCCTTCCACGCTATATTGTCCTGATTTCGTTGTGCCTTCAAACAGGCTTTATTTTTTTTTCATAGCATTTACTTGGATCATATCATGTCTAGATGTAAGAAAATCCTCTGTCCAACTCAACTTTGCCATTCAATTTATAGTTTACGAAGCAATGTCTCCCCTCCGGGGCCAGTCGGTAAATGAATAAGACAAAGTCCACACCTGTAGGTAGAGGTCTTATAGCCAAATAGGGAATTAAAAATTTACCCACATATGCATGAAGCAGAAACCACAAGAAAGGGAGCCCTTGTGCAGAAAGGAGGGTAGAGCTTCCCTCTCTGGGTGGATGGATCAGTCATGGTTCCTTGAGGGAAGGGAACTTTGAGTTGGGAATTGATGAAGGGGGAGTGCTTTTTAGAGAAGATGTGGGTAGGTAAGGGCATAGGAGGCAAGTGTCAAGACCAACTGGGGAAGGTGGAAGGACGCATGGAAGCGATGCTGACACACCTGGAAAGCAGGCAGGTCCCCAGATCCTTAGTGTGGGGAGCTTAAAAGGGTGTCCTAAGGACTTCAGAGATGGGCCTGCCCGAAACCAACACTGCATGATCAGCACAATTACTACAAGGCAAGGTTCTTTGTCTCAGAACAAAGGAGTTTAATTTGGTTTACACATCACATGTCTTTGCTGACGGAGCCGCGCGGCCACACGGGTCCCTGCGGCTTCCGGGCTCATTTCTTCCTGCAGCATTTGATTCTGGAAGGGCCGCAGGTGCCGATCTGCTTCCACGTCTTAGTGCAAGAAAACGGGATACACACGCCTCTATTCCTGGCGCAGCTAATGGGATTTGTGATATCTTTCGAAAAGCCTGGAAGGAAGTGAAAAACAAAAAGGGTAATGGAGTGTTAGAGTTCAAAACCCCATACCAGAAAGGCTTTGCGTAAACCCTCAAGGGGTTTCCTTCTCCTTCCTCAATAATGATGATGAGAGTTCAAACTAGTATACAGTCTAGTTTATATACTACACTGCAGTCTAGTATACAGCTGGGGGCATCTACTTTTAATCTTTGGGTTTCCAAGTCATTGAGCCCTTTAAGTACTTGAGCTGAGTAGAGAAAGATGCAGCTCAAGGGTGGGAATTGTTTGATACGATCTTAATACCGAAGTGACTCCAAACAACAAAAACCAATAATTAACAATAATTAACAGTAGACGTAAACGTTCATAATGGATTGCTTCTAATATCTAAATCTGGGTCTAAGTCTCTTCCTCTCTTTCCTGCTTCCTTCCTCTCTCCCTTCCCGGTACTGTTCTAAGCGTTGGAATATTGCAAGTTGCCTCTCAGAGCACCGTTGCTCTTCTGTGACCCAGAACCCATAAGCAAAACTGAGGCCTTTTCACTATAATTTCTACCTGAGCAGTTTTCCTGGGTCTCAGGGAGGGAGAAATTCTCTTTCGCCCTCTCCCTGTCTCTCCCTTCCACCCTCCCTTCTTTCTTCATCCTTTTTATTCTATTTCCACAATGTCAAGGAGAAATAAAGGTGAGGCATCCAATTTTAAAAGTTATCAGCAGGCTGTCCTTGCGCTGGGCTCCAGGAGTGGCCCTGTAGAAGGGACCTTTCTTGAGGACCTTTGATCTGAAAAGACTAAGGGACTCAGTGTCCCAAACAGGAGCTCTCAAAGTGTAGTCTGGGTCTTATGACTCTATGGAATTCTCTAGGTTACTCAAATCTACACTTTAAACATAAAAATGTATAAAATGACATATTGTGCTTCTTTCTTTGGATAAAATTAAAATTTCTTGTGTTTATTTAAAAAAAAAAAAGGTCAACTAACAGAGGATTCAACCCTGGTCTTAGCAGCCTTAGCGTGAAGAGCAGGGAGGAGACAAGATTGCTCCTTCGCCTCGGCCAGGAAAAGGCTGTCAGGTGGTCACTGGGAGCCTGTCACTGCTACCTGTCAGGTGTCCACTGGCCTTACCTTAACCTCCACTCCCATAGAAGGAAACGATGCCTGGTTCTCCTAAGCAGGTCACACAACGCACTTGGTCTAAAAGTATACTGAGAAGAGAGAGAGAGAAAGAGAGGCAGAAGGAGACAAAGAGAGAGAAAGAGAGAAAAGAAGGAGGCAGAGAGAGAGAAAGAGAGAGAGAGAGAGGAAGGGGCAGAGAGCGAGCCTTTACCCCATTCTTGCCATCCGTCCATGCCTATTTGCCTGGCCCGCCTTACCTGGAAGAGGCAACAGGAACACCAAGAGGCCCGTGAAGAGGAGATGCAGGATCCTCATGGCTGGTGAGCTCTTCCTCAAACTGAGACTGTGGAGGAAGTGGAGCTGTCCACCTTATAAAGGCGCAGGCACCCGGTCACTCGGTAGCATTCATCATGGGCCCTGGCCGCAATGCCGGTAATTACACAATGATTGCAGCTGGACATCTACCTGGTGCGTCAGAGCAGTGGCCCTCAGAGAACAAAAGACACTCAACAGCTCTTATGCAAATCGGGACACAAACAACCCTGGGTAATCCCTTCCCTCTGCCCTTGGGACCAGCAGCTCCTTCCTGTCTAGCTCCATTTAGGATCTGGGGTATGGATGTTGTTCAGGGACAGACTCAAAGTGTGGCCTGGAGCTCACCTGCCTGCTCCGGGAAGGTTCTACTTTTCCTGAGAGTCTGGGGACAGTCTCAGGCCAATGGGACATGAGATAAAGGCTGTGTCCCCAAACCTCTAACCTATAACAGGGAGGGAATTGAGGCTGTTTCTATGTGGCCAAGTGCTTCAGTCCCCCAGGCAAGGGCGGGAAGTCCCATTCCTACAGACAGGCTTTCGGAAAGCAAATTCTTTCACATCTATGATTTCAGAAAAACGAGGTTTCCCCAGCAGTGTGTCCCAGATGTGAGTTAGCCAAAGCAGTTTTAACTGGTCCCCATTTCTTGTGGCAGGGCTGGCTTTCTGGGCTTGAGCCCTGTGTAGTGGCACTCAAGGGACCTGCTCTGAGAAGGGACCAGGCATGGTGTAAGTGTCTGCTGTCACTATCTTGATCTTCTTAATAGTGTTTCCTTGGAACTTGTGTTTTGTACGTGAAGCTGGAGGCAACAGAGCATGCACATGGATATGTGGGGAGACGTGACGTGCAGGCTCATGGCTCAGTGGACAGAGGGCAAGGTGCGTGCGGACAGCTGACCTGGCTTCCCCGGGCACCTCAGGGCTGGTTGGACTGGTGGTGGCAAAGGCGGCAGCAGCAGGAGTGGCCTCAGCCCTGGGAGGAAAGGAGCATCTCCATGTGGGGACAGCAAGGAGACCTCTGTGCCTATCCATTCCGGGTCACTCCTGGAGCATCTGCACAAATACTAACTCCCTGGCCTGACTCCAGGACAGGAACCATAGGTCTTCAGGTGGCAAAGTGTCAGCAAATCATTGCAAAACTAAAGTGTGCACACGGACATTGCCATAAAGCATAGCAGGGAGTTATTAGAATTCTTTAAAGAGTTTAGAATTTTTCAAGGAGTTATCCCAGGCTCGGAAATAAAAAAGCAAATTTATAGAGATAGTCATGTTCAACAGAGAAGAATGCCATTTTTATGTGAAACTTCAGTCTTTAACGAAGACAACAATTTTAAAATTAATGTTTCCCTATTATTAAAGGAACAGCTCTGCAGTGCATAAAACAGGAGTTTTAAACTTTTGGTCTCACATGGGCCTCTGCAAAGTATGGGAATGTCAGAAGCCACAGCCAAATTCCACTGGATAAATTAACATTTAAAATTAAATTCATCTAGACTTTGAACTTGGAGGGATAAAGGAAAAAAAAGTTAAATTCAAACTTACATGAAACTGATTTGTCTAAGGAGTTAAATCGTTTTATAAAAGTATCTTTACAAGAATCATCAGCTCTTGAAATACTAAAATTTGTTTCATAATAATATATCCCAGTGACGTCACAGGTTATAAAACACTCTGGCAACATGTGATTCTTCTCCAAGGAAAAAATGAAGTTGCTTAAGGTGGGAAGTTCGATGACCTAATTAATGAATTGGCAGGAAAGTGGACCACAAAAAAATGTATGATTCATCCAGATATCCCATTAATAAAGTATTATTTATTCCATTAAAATTATGACACTAAATTTTGGAGGGGATTTGTATGATTATGCTGTTATTCCTGTATAACTGTTATCCTCATTACATTTTATAAAATAATAAAATGTTTTTAAAGAAAGTTTATCTCTTACTGCCTTTAACACTTTTTTCCCCCTGTTTTGAACAAGGTGCCTGCATTTTCATTTTGCACTGAACTTTGTGAATTTGGCAGTCAGCCCTGCCATGGCCATTTTCATGTAAGTTATCTTTTTAAATTTAAATTAATTAAATAAATCAATTAATTAATTTAAATTAATTAAAACAATTTAATTTAATCTTCAACAACAAATCTGCCAGGTAGGTATTACCCAATCATGCAGATGAGGAGCCTGGGATCTAGAAAGTCTCAAAGGTATGTCCAAGGTCAACTGGCCACTAAGTGTCAGGGATGTAATTTGAAACAAAATCTACCTCTCGTCAAAGCCCATGTTCCTAATGACTGGGACACAATCACCACGGTGTTCCAGTAACTACGCCACTTCTTTCTCCTGCAACCCTAACGCTAGAGTAATGCTCTGCCACATGCCTGACTCCCACAGAGTTACTGTCATCCTCGCCAGTCACTCGAGCTCCTTGGTGAATTCAGAGCCTGTTCTGACCTTGCAGGACGTAATCGAATGACGGTGTGATTACCCCCACCTTGTGGCAACTCTTTGTTGCCATCGCCCTAAAATGCAAATCTATTCTCAGTTTCCTGCCCGCCTGAAGTGTGGGTGTGCATACACCTGAGGCATCTTGTTATTTCTTTGTTTCCCCTTTATGAGCCCAGTGAGAGTTCTAACAATTTTATTGGTCTTCTCAAAGAATCGACTTTTCTTTCTTTCTTTTTTTTTCAGATTTGTAATTAACTTTTTTTTTAGCGCATTATGGGGGTACAAGTGTTAAGGTTACATATATTGCCCATGCCCCTCCTCCACCCTCGAGTAAGAGCTTCAAGTGTGTCCATCCCCTAAATGTTGCACATCTTACTTGTTGTGGTTGTATACCCCTCCCCCCCTCCCCCCTCCCACCTGCCCAGCACCCGATAAATGTTATTCCTATATGTCCACTTAGGTATTGATCTGTTAACCCTTTGCACTCGCTTGCTTTTTTCTCATTATCCACTCGACATTATCCACACTCCACATCTGAGTGCAAAGGGTTAATACCAGTTTGCTGGTGAGTACATGTGGTGCTTGTTTTTCCATTCTTGAGATACTTCACTTAGTAGAATGGGTTCCAGCTCTAACCAGGAATATACAAGAGGTGCTATATCACCATTGTTTCTTAAAGCTGAATGGTACTCCACGGTATACATATACCACATTTTATTAATCCACTCATGAATTGATGGGCACTTGGGTTGTTTCCACAGCTGCCTGTCTAGTGATTTTTGATTGGATTCAGTACGTTATAAAGCTAAACCACTGAAGGACGGATTGGGTTGTTTCCCTTTAAAGAATGTTAGACTCTATTCTGGCTCCCATTTAAGTTTCTTATAGATCAGTTTGGCCCTCTCAAGAATGGTTTTTAAAAAATCTATTAGAATAATTGCACAGTAATTGCACAACAGCTTAACCGAGAGCTAAATAACACCACTGCTAATGTGATACCCCTCTGAAGACACTGAGATCTCTCCACTTTGCTGGTGGGGATGCAAATTCTACCAGCCTGTGTCTGCCCCAGAAATTGCCCCATCCAATCCCTTGGAGTGTTTTTGTTTTTCTTTGGCCTTGTGAAGTTTTGCCCTAAGCATCTTCAGCTCGGGACACTGCTCAAGATTGAAGGGCCCCTCTCTAACATCCCACAACACTTAGGAGCTCCGTGTCCTCGCAGACACCCCCTCTTTGATCTTCTGCCCTGGAAATGGGGGTGTCTTGTGCTGTGTCAACTCTCTGAGTGTCCCTCCGTGTGTTGGCCTAGAACCTGCCCCTGTAGTAAGGCAGGGTATTTCATAAGTCCCACTTCACTTGTCTGTGGCACTTGCTGTCCGATACCTGACACCTGCTGAGTGGGTCCCTTGTTCTGTACTGTCAGAGGGCAATTCCCGTAGCAATTAGTTAATTTTGGATGGAAAGTGAAGACCAGGTTCATCACTTTCCATCTCTCTTCCTGAGAGCCCAGATGTCTTGTCGTTTTCCTACAGCACCTTGACTGGGGGGCTGGTGTCAGGGGTGAGGGACCACCCACTTCATTTCCTGGGATCCTCCAGTATCAACCACGAATGAACACTAAGTAGACTGTAGGGCCTCCAAATCATTTGAATGTACTTCATTTCAATAGACGCTTGTTAAGCAGCTTACATGCTTGGGGCACTTTAGCGAAATAGTCTGGCAAGGATGAGGACAAGGTCCTTGCTCCTAAAGATCACGCAACTGGATATTCAAGTTGGCAGTAGGCAATGTACACAATGCAGAAACCAGGCACATTCCTAGACAGAGGACGCAAGGCAGATTCTTGTGGTGAATGAGAGCTTTTGAGAAAGCAGCTGTGTTTTCCAGGAGCTAGCCTGAGACACAGCCCTGAGGGATGGGGTAGGGCTTAGAGAAGAAGCTGGGGGAGGGAAGACACGTCAGCTATAAGGTCAGCCAGGCAGAGGCGTGGGAGAGGGCAGCGCAAAGGGAATATCTGGACTAGAGCCCGGGCCCCTGTTTCTCCGAGGAATGAGGTTTCCAGAAGGCTCCGGGTTGCCCCTGAGAGATGCATTAAAGCTTTAGAGTCAGGTTTGGTGGAGAGACACAACGCTGGGTGGAGAGCCTGGAAGCCCAAAGGCAGGCAGGCGACAAGAAGGAAAAAGGAGTTTTTCAGGAGAATAAGAAGTTCAGTTTTCCTGGGGTGTAACACTTACAAAACAGGAATAAAACTGATGACATTTGGAAAATAAGTTTAGGCCCCTTGTAGATTCCCCGAGAATATTCTACTTTAATTGAATAAAAGGTCAGTCATTAAAGTTTTCTTAGTTGTTTATTTGGTAACAACTACCACAATAGCCATATTCTTGTTTAAAAAAAACCTAAATATTCTATTATATTTTAAAATAAAAAACATTTACTTGATTTAACTTTTTTAAGCTTTACAAAGGCACCCCCCCCCAACATCTTCATCACATTTCTAGAACTGTCATTTCTTTCTCCGGCAGCACTTTCGGCCTCCGGTGGAGCAGCGGCCGATCTGCTCCTCCCTGGGCAGGCAGCTGAGCACGGCGCAGCGGCCCCTCCGGAGCCGGCAGTAGAACCTATGCAGTGAGTTCACGATTCCACCGTCACCTGGGCGGGAAACAGCACACAGGGGATGTCTTAGGAAGACTTAGATGCAAGTTAGGGCTCCCAAAATTCCTCAAATAACTCATCTGTTGCCTCTCTTTTATTCTTTACTTTCTTTCTTCTTTGTCCTTTTATATATGTATATATATAATATATAAAATATATTATATAATATATATATTTTATTATATATATTATATATATATAATCAACAGGAAAGTAAAGGTAGAACTAAGCCACCAATAGACAATGTTTCCATGGGCCATGCTCAGCTGGCCCAAGCCATAGTGACGTTGGGGCCGTGACGTGGTCCCTACGCCCCACCGCAGGAACAGGGAGGGCTGGGGGCTGGGGGCTGTGGGGGCCTCTGCCACAGTCAGACTTCACCACTGCACCTAGGAAAATGGGTGTCTGTGCTGCTGTGCTCAGACAAAATCAATCTTCCCTGTTGGTATTAATTTTTTTTTTAGCACTTTCTTCATGATTCATTAACAAATATAACAGTCTTCCCATGGAGAAGACAGCGAGAAACAGGTTTTGTGAGCTATTTGGTCCCTTAAGAGTGGGTCAGAAAAGACCAGGAAGCCAGCTTTAAGGTTCTCGGTGATTCCTGTTGGAAAAATATACACAGGGCTGCCCTGTTCCCACACGAGGAACTTGTGTGGTCTCGGGCTGTCTGGAGAGCGCAGAGTCTGACTCAAGTTATGTTAAAATGCTCTCCCTGCTCCCTGCCCGCCCAGCTCCCAGCCCTCCTTACCTGGGACTGGCATCAGAAACAGGGCGAGCAACCCAAATAGGAGGTAATGGACCCTCATGGCAGGCAGGCTCCACCGCGAGCTGAGACTGGACGGCAAGATGTGCTTGTTCACTTTATAAAGGTCCCAGCAGCAGGTGGAAGGAAGCAATGGCTGCAATTCTTGCAATAGTCCAGTGATGACGATATGACATATTTCCTGATGTGTCATACCAGTGCCGCTCACCACGCAGAACACACCTACTTGCACGGAGTTAGTAAGAACCTGACGGGTGAAGCAAGGGCTTTGGAAGCGTGGCTGTCCTGCCATCTTCGGGCTCCATGGCTTGCACCTGTCTGGCTCAGATCCGGTTGTGGGTTTGGATGGTAGTGGGGGAGGGGCGGCAAGACTTGTCTCCATTTAGGGATGGTCTGGAAGCATGTGGTGTGGGACTGATGTGTCTGAACTGTGGTTACTCTGAAGCTTTCTGCCTCTTCCTACAACACTGGGAGAATGAAATCCAGCTGGGGCTTACTCACATTGGTCCAAACCTGGACATATTCAGTGTCTGGAAATAGGACTTGCTTTCAGGTAGTCAGGTAAGGGAGGGAGCAAACGAACTGTCCTCAAGAGCCCCTGACCCCAGGGCCTTGACCTACCATGTGGTGCTATAGTTTCAGTAAAGCATGTCTTTCTTTTCATTATTGGAAAGCTACCAAATTTATGAATCAGGAAGCTGTTTAATTTTACTTCATTAGAAAAAGAGCGTGCTGGGCCGGTGTGTCCAGTGGACTGGCAGCTCCCCCAGCCTGCCCCTGAGCCTGCCTATCAGGGCTTCAGATGTACAGTGGAGACCTCAAGTTCTTTCCGGCCCGTGGGCATTAGAAGCAGCCCAGGGATCCGGGGATTTCCACTGGATATAGACTCAACGTTCAGAGGGCAAGCTGCTTCAAAAAAACCCAAAAAACAAAAACCACCCAAATTATTAGATTTAAAGGTTAAGGCATCTAATGAGTGGGTTATATTTGTTGACCGACTATATAACTGGGAGCTGCAGTCACTGTGATGTCGCCTGGCTGTTGCATCGTGTAGATGCAATTATAACGGAGCCACCAGGGATGCAAAGTGTGTCGGTTGCAGGAAAGCGTGTTCAGGATGCTGGTGCACCCATCACAGGTGTAAGCAAACTCCTCCTATAGGTAAGGACCAGTCCTGCGTGCTCAGTGTCGGCGGGGGCGGAGGAGTGAGGTACAAAGAGGGACACGTCCTGGTTCTTTCTCTCAAGAAGCTCCGTGTGGGTTCAGGCAGGTGGGAAAATGGTCAAATAATAAATATCACGTGCGCTCTGATAAGTGTCGTAGTAACAATTTGAGCGCAGGGCTGTGGAAATGTAGATGAAAGATACTGTGTTTCCCCGAAAATAAGACCCACCCATAAAATAAGCCCTAGCAGGATTTCTAAGCATTTGCACAATAGAAGCCCCACCCCGAAAATAAGCCCTAGTGATGGGCGTGGCTACGCAATGTATCTGCACAACCCATGCATTTCCTCGCAGAGTGGTAAGGAAGATGAGCAGCCCTTCTCATCTGCCCCATCATGACAGCTACTATCCCAGAAGTGATCGGAAAGGTGCGGGCAGCCCCATCCACAAGGTCGGCTCCCCTGTCAGGTCCCGGCCATCCTGTGCGTGCTGCAAGCTGAGGCTTTGAGGGGAAAATAATATCCCCTGAAAATAAGCCCTGGGTGTCTTCTTGAGGCAAAATAAATATAAGACGCTGTCTTATTTTTGGGGAAACCCAGTAATTCCTGCTAAGGGTGGGTGTCAATAAGCAGATTTAAGAAAACTTAGGAGCTGTAGATGCTTCTTTTCAAAATCTAACTTACCTTTTAAGTCGAGGATTTGAGATAGAGCGATTGGAGATATTTGTAAATGGAGGAAGGAGGCGAGTGTGGCTGGGAGGGGTGTTGACTTTGGAGTCTTACTGTGTCCTATGTAGGCTAAGAACACAGGGCGGGTGGGGTGTTGCAGAGGATTAGGACCAGGGCTGCAGGGCTGGAGTCACCAGGCCATCGGCTCACCAGGGATGACTTACCCTTCCAAGGGCAGGGCAGACCTCCACAGGCAAACCCTTGGTCTAACCTGTTTCTTCAAAGACTGGGAGGCATTTCTGAAACATGCCCACGATTTCATAAGAGACTGCTTGCCAGCTAATTTGGAAGCTGGGAATTGGGGATTGGGCTGTGACAATCAACCTCTTCATGTTCGGGCACCCTCCTCACTCACACGACCAATTTTGAGGAGTATTTCTGTATTTCCAGAAAACTATAAAAATAATGCATGTTTATGGTAAAGCTTCAAACAATAGAAGAAAGTGTCCTTCACTTCTCCTTTGCCTCAGGGGACCAGTGGTAACTGTGGGTGGTCCCCTTTTTGACTTATTATTATCGTGTTTCCCTGAAAATAAGCCCTACCCATAAAATAAGCCCTAGCAGGATTTCTAAGCATTTGTGCAATAGAAACCCTACCCCGAAAATAAGCCCTAGTGCTGGGCGTGGCTACGCAGCGCGTCTGCACAACCCATGCATGTTGTTGCGGAGCGGTAAAGAAGACGAGCAGCCCTTCTCATCTGCCCCATCGTGACAGCTACTATCCCAGAGGTGACCGGAAAGGTGCGGGCAGCCCCACCAACAAGGTCGGCTCCCCCTGTCAGGTCCCGGCCACCCTGTGCGTGCTGCAAGCTGAGGCTTTGAGGGGAAAATAACACATACCCTGAAAATAAGCCCTGGGGTGTCTTCTTGAGGAAAAATAAATATAAGACACTGTCTTATTTTTGGGGAAACAAGGCTTTCTTCATGTCAAAAATGTCTGTAGCCTCTGATGTGATACAGTTACATATATACTGGCTAATAAGTGAGTGAAACAATAGGAGCATGTGGAGTCTCAGCACTAACAAGAGCCCTGTCCGGCCACTTTCTGCCCGCCGGGGTTTGAGTCACAGGGCTCGGAAATGCTGACCCTGCAAACCGTTGTGCTAGACTCGCTCGGTTTTCTGGTTGTTTTGTTGGTCAACAGGAAATGCTGATTAGCTTGAGAGAGGAAGGGAGAAGGGACTTAGTTATTTGTCTTTTTTGTGTATGTCAGACTCTTTTTCTAATCATTTCTTTAAAATTCTGTTTTTAAAATATGGAACAGAGATTGGATCGATCCAAGCGTTCGGCTGCGGGGCGGAGCTGCGTGGAAGGCAAACACCATGGACCTCGGCAGTGGAGCGCAGAGAACAGTACACCTGCTGTGGAGCCCACAGAGAAAGCCCTGTGAGTTGGCGATGTGAAAAGGACTCGTAAACTGCTAATGGCCACCCACATTGCCCAGTGTGTCGCCCACGTGACTCCACGGAGGCGTAGTTAATAATATCAAGGTGGCTAATGACTGTGGCATGGGCTCCCAGCACGGAATCCAGAAAGTCAACTTTTTCCTTTACGTTGGCGTAGTCCTACAGAAGAGTCTCCTTGGGAATAAGAGCCACTTGTCCTTGGCGGCTAATTTAGAAGCTGGGGATTGGGGACTGGGCTTCAACCATCCCCAACTCCTTTGCCACCATGTCAATCTTGCCAGGGCCACAGGTGTGTAAGTCATATAGGTAAAGGCATGCACCCTCCCAATTTTACAGACGAGGAAACCGAGGCTCAGAGAGGTTGCATGGGGCACCTCAGTAACTGGCCAGGTGTTCCTGTGTCTGCCCCAGACCTCTCTCAGGCCCGCTTCTTCTGTGTTGTGTGTGTAGGGAGCTGGACACTCCCAGCACCCTGTTCCCTAGGTGCCAGACAGACTGGCCAGGGGCGGCGCTGGCAGAAGATGGGCGGGCAGGGGCTGGGGAGAAGCAAGCTCCTTCTCTTCCTGCACCTCAGCAGCTGTCTTCTCTGTGGCTCAGTTCCTACCGTGAAGCGTCTTCTCCACAGTCCCAGCCCCCACAGCAGCCTCCCCTGTGGCTTCCCCTGGGTGGTCCTGTGCAAGCCCTGAGAATATCATCTCCTTCCTGCCCTCATCCTGATAGCCCTAGGAATGGCAGCGTCTTTCTGGTGCGTGAATCTGAGGTGACTCACCATGCATTTTGTCTTCTTTGCTCTCCTGTCACCTCCTGAATCAATTTCCTGCATTCAATTCCCCCCGTTTGACATCACTAGATTCATTTGCTTCCCTTACGGGGCTCTGACTGTCTGCAAAGTCTAGCTCTAAATCATCACACTGTTAAAGTTCTGCACATTCTTCCTCCTCATGGTGACATTGCTGTGTTGTCATGGGTGAGAGTAATGCTTTGCTGCCTGCTGCCTTCTTGTGTTCCTGACCAGCATCTTGGGATTAGCGTAAAGCAGGATTTGGGCTTTACGCCCAAAGACGTTATGGAGTTGCCGGTTGCTTTGCTGTGGCTCTTTGTTTGCATGTTCTCATGATTGTGTGTGGCTTGCGTAGCGGCGACACCTGTGAGGCAACTCCTGGCAACCTGGCCTTATCTTTTATCTCTGTTATGTTTGCTTAATTATCTCTAAAAGAACATAAACAAGGAAACAGAAACAACAACAACAATAACAACAACAGCTTTCCTTGGCTGTGGAACAATAGAGTGCCTTTCCTTCCAGAAAGTTAATAAACCATCAGCCTTTGGTCTGAAACCCTCCCTGGGAGCCTTACATGTTGCCATTGTTTCAGGTCTCGCGGAGGTTTAAAAATCAACTCAGCGCCTTGCTTCACTTGCCCTGCCTGGTGCGTATCTCTTGATAACCCCTGAGCTATGACTCCAGCTGCAGACGATACTGTCCTCCCTCTAAACCCAGGTCGAGAAAGCTATGGCACAGCAGGGCACGCAGGCCAGGGGTGCGTAGGTTTATTCCACGCTGGGTCACTGAGTTGTCTGTCTCCACCGAATCTTGTGGGTGGGGACTAATACTCTATGTTATCTTCAGGCAGCAAACTTTCTTGGCATTTTTGCATCTTGCAGGCAGGAACACGCATTGCAGGCCCTTTGGCTTCCTGCAGACACCTTTGAATTGGGAGCAGTCTATCTGATACTGTGGTTCATCCACTGTACAAAGAAAGGGAGAGAGGAAATGTCAACATAAAGGCAAGAAGAGGGTGTGGGAAGAGAGGAGAAGGGGGCCGGAGGGACACAGAGGCTCTGGGCTCCAGACGAGGCAGGTCTGGGGGGCGCAGAAACTCGCGTTCCCTTGGGGGCGGGAGCGCGGAGGGGCGGAAGCACGGGGCTGGTTCAGGGAAACAGTGAATAGTCCAGTCTGGCCAAAGCCTGGCGGACAAGTGTGTGGACAAGTTTGCATCTGATTTAGCAGGTACGTGGGGGCCATGCCACCAATGCATGCAAAAACTAGGTGTAACATTTATTTATTTATTTATGAGACAGGATCTCGCTCTGTCACCCAGGCTGGAGTGCCGTGGCATCATCACAGCTCACTGTGACCTCTAGCTCCAGTAACCCTCCAGCCTCAGCCTCCCGAGTTGCCGGGAGAGAAACTGTGCATGCAGTTAAGCTGATGAACCCAGTGGTGACTCTTTCAAAAATCTGTGTGTTTTATGGACCGTTTGCACAACCTACTTGCAAATAATGCCAGTCAGTGACTCTGGGAGCGTGGCCACTGTGGGACAGGCTATCAGAGCCTGGGACAGTCACCGGGTCCCAGCCATTCTGCCCCACTGTGGTTCTCAGAGCACCTCGACTAGTCCGGAGGGAAGAGGCTTCCCCCAAGGCATCGGCCGCTTTCTCTGCCAGGACTGTGCCAGAATCCTGGTTCGAGGACCGTTGGGGAAGGTGGCAGGGTGAGACTTCTCAGTGGTCTCACACTGGCAGCCACCGAGACTCTGTTGTTGGCCAAACACCTGTCCCACCCCAGATTTCTAGTCGTCTTTTCTTAACAGGAAAGATAAACTAATTTGAAGAGACAAGGTGTTGAGTTGCACTTTGGATAAATCTGTAAGGCTGTTTTTCATGGTCCTCTGACCCCCCATGTCCTGCTTGGGCACAGTCATTCCCCCATGTGGCGAGACGGGCCCCCTAGTCCAGCGAGACTCGGTGCCACCAGTGCCACTGATGACGGGCCACGCCTACAGGACCCCACTCGCGGGGCCGGCAGAGCACGGGTGCTGCTTAGCTTTGAGAAAAGCAGCACAAACTGGCAAAGTGATGCCACGTCCATGTTCTGCACCGACTCTCCCCAGAGAGCTCCTCCCGGCTCTTCCAGAGACAGCCACCCCCCGCAGTCACCCTCTCCCACTTCCGTTCATGGGCCACCACGCTTACCCCATGTGGCCTGGGAGAGTGCCACAAGAAGAGCAAGAAAGACGGAGAGAAACCGCATGGTGCAATTGAACCTCTGAGGATCCCTGGAGAGCGGAGTCAGAAGACCGTGTTGTCTCCGGTGCTGGTCACTTAGATGGCGCCTACTGTGTGCAGTGCTGGAAGAAAAGGAAACAGATCACTGAAGCTGGAAGGGAATAGCTTCACTGCGTTTGCTGAATGAGCATTCGTATCACATTCAGGCTGGGGCTTGGAGGGTAGACTCTTTCCCTTGCGGATACAATCGAGTTGACTCCTGCCAGAAAGAAAACAAAACAAAACAAAACTTTCCTTAATGAATGCAGCTTTTTTCTATTTCTTTTTTTTTTTTTTTTGGTCTATTACCTATATTTCTTTGGGGACCTAGAAGATCTTGAAGGTATCCCTCTCAAGGAAGGAAACAAGGAAACACTTGGATAGTTCAGAAAGCATAATTTAAAGATGAAAAAGACATACATCTGGCTCTAAAAATCAATTCTTTGTTTCACTGTTCTCTGGAGGGCCAGGCTTCGGGGCCAAAGTTAAAGGCAGATCAGTGTCAAGACTCGCTGTCGCTGGGAACAGGCAGCGTGGGCTCCAGAGCTGCGACCTCTCCTGACAGCATGAGAAAAGACAGAGTGTGCAGCCAGAGCCAGCCCCCTGGGAAGCAGGGTCCCCCAGGCGGGCGGTCCCCTCGTGGGTGGTGTCTGCAGTGCAGGAAGCTAGGGGCAGCCCGAGGGCCAGCGAGACATGCGCTGGAGCTCCCAGAGGAGCACAGGCTGAGTCTGAACAGGGACAGGTGTTCCCAACCAGGAGACGTGCCCTGCGAGGCCCCGCCTCTGCAGGGAAGCGTGCGGGGCCCCAGGCCCAGGCTCACTCGGAGCAGTGCACCACCTGCGTTTCCCGAGCTGCCCTTGCCACGTGGTTCACCTTAATGCGAGTGGAAGCGGCGGGACCAGCTCTCTCCCCATTGTGGTTCCATGTTCCCGTCTCTCCCTCAAATTTTTATTGTTTCCACCTGTTCTTGTCTTTTCCCTTCTCGCTTCAGAGGGAGCTCTCCCCTCCCTGCCCGTTTCCTTCCGCGTGGGGGTGCAGCGCTGTGCGCCCTGCAGCGCCGATGCCCTCCTGGTCCTGCGGGTCGCTCTCCCGCCCACGAGTATAACAGCATCATAACAATAATGATGGCGATGGTGACTATTTCCCCCTCTCCCTCATCATCATCACAGCTGACATTTGTTGGGCATGCACTATGCTCTGGACACTGTACTGGGCAATTTATGTGCATTTATTTCCTTTGAATCATGCAATAATTCCAGCATGTTGATACGCTTTTCCGCACTTCGCAGAGGAGGAAACAGACTGAGCGGCTGTATAAGGCACCCAGGCTACTAACTTCGCACCACATTCTTACTCCTGCGTCTCTTCCTGCTGCACATGACCCTCGAACGAGGTTATCTGCCCCTCTGTGCTGATGCCTTCCATGTGCGTCATCTGTAGTCTCCACCACTTGCCCCATTTTCCCGGCTGAGCTGTGTGTCCATTATCATCGCGATAGCTCCTTGCACCTCACCCTCACCCCAGCTTGTATTCACGTCTTCCCCCTTTCTGTAGATATCACTTCCATTTCCCAAACTGCTTGGCAACAGAGGCTGGGAACCAGCTTCTTTCCCACTCTTCTCTTTTCCTAACTGCTCAGATACAGCCACTCACTGTGTCCGGCCAGTTACTGCCACACGGTTTGCACAGTCGGCAGCCCATGCACCAGCCCCGCCTGGTCCAGCACCCCAGTGGAGAGTGACCCCTCCTTGCGCGGCATCTGTGCAGAGCGTGTCAGCACCACACGCTTGGAGCATTTGCCAAATTCCATGACAAATGCCGTGTACCTTCTGTGTGCACGTTTCTTACCATCTTTAATGGATGGTGTCTTTTCATTTGTGTCTTTATGCTAACGAGAAAATAGACACTCAAGCCCTGTGTTGCTTTTCACCCTTTGAATAATAGGAAATATTTTCGAACTCCTGACCTTGAGCAATCTGCCCGCCTCGGCGTCCTAAAGTGCTAGGATTACAGGTGTGAGCCACTGCGCCTGGCCCTGGAGTCTCACTTTGTTGCCCGGGCTAGAGTGCAGTGGCGTCAGCCTCGCTCACAGCAACCTCAAACTCCTGGGCTCAAGTGATCCTCCTGCCTCAGCCTCCTGAGTAGCTGGAACTACAGGCATGCGCCACCATGCCCAGCTAATTTTTACCTACATATTTTTAGTTGTTCAAGTAATTTATTTCTATTTTTAGTAGAGACAGGGTCTCGCTCTTGCTCAGGCTGGTCTCGAACTCCTGAGCTCAAACAATCCACTCGCCTTGGCCTTCCTGAGTGTTGGGATTACAGGCGTGAGCCATCGCGCCCGGCCCTAAATAGGAAATATTTTAAAACTAGGATGTTTAGGACAAATATCATGGAGAAGAAAAAAATCATTCCAGAAGATCAAGGAAGTGGAGAGAACATCGGCAGGTAATGCAAGGACAACAGAGTTTATAACAGGAGGTCGATGTGGAAGAGTTTATGTTTTAACAAAACATTCACAGTGGGTTCTATATAGAGGATGTATTGGAGGCTCAGGAGACTAAAGGCCGAGAGACTAAGAGAGAACGCAGGGCTGCTGTGTTTCCAGGGTGATAGGAGGCAAAGTCAGACTGGAGCATGAGAGCCACCGAGTGAGCACGAGAGAGGGAGGTAGGCGAGGACGCAGGCCCAGTAGCTGCCGGTGTTCTACTCGGGATGGGCAGACAGTGATCTCACTAATGAAGATATTAAAAGTGGTGATGTCGGCCGGGCGAGGTGGCTCACGCCTGTAATCCTAGCACTCTGGGGGGCCGAGGCCAGAGGATCGCTGAAGGTCAGGAGTTAGAGACCAGCCTGAGTAAGAGCGAGACCCCGTCTCTACTAAAAGTAGAAAGAAATTAATTGGCCAACTAAAGCTATATAAAAAAACTTAGCTGGGCATGGTGGCACATGCCTGTAGTCCCAGCTACTCGGGAGGCTGAGGCAGGAGGATCGCTTGAGCCCAGGAGTTTGAGGTTGCTATGAGCTCGGCTGACACCACGGCACTCTAGCCCGGGCAACAGAGTGAGATCTGTCTCAAAATAAATAAATAAATAAATAAATAAATAAATAAATAAATAAATAAGTGGCCATGCCAGTGGGAGCTCAGGGAGACATGGACCAGAGAGAGAGAAAAAACAGGCTTATATTTGGCACTTTTTAAAAGGGTCAAATTAGTTCAGGAACGTGGAGGCTCAGTGGCCATGGGGAGCTGCATGCCTTTCCTGGACTTTCTAGAATCACACCCCAAAAGGGGGGCGCTGACTTTACTGACTCCGAAGGACAAAATCAAGAAGGGGATAAGTATGCAGACAATCATACAAGGCTGCCCTGAAGACACTTTCCCACCCACTTGCCACACTTGCCAGCGATAGATATTTGCATTCCAAGCAGAACGAAGCGCACAGTGATGCCTTCCCTTCCGTTCGCACTGTGAGGCTCTAATCAGACCCTAAAGTCCCGTCCGTGCCCTTCCGGCGAGAACTCGCCATGCAGAGGTCTTGCCAGCAGCCCAGGCAGTCTGCTGGCTGCATCCCTGGGCAGGGCTTTCAGGCTGCAGTGGCTCTTACAGAACAATCATGAGGTCAGCTCATCAATGGGCTGGGAGCTGGGGCGGGGAGGTGATGTGTCCAAGAGCAAGAGGTGAGACCCCAGGGAGACGTTTCTGTAAATAGGGCTCCTGCCACTATCATTTAGTCAGAACTGGTCACTGAAAGGAAACTGTCAGCTGATGCTGCCATAGGCAATGGGGAATTTTACACATAATGGCCAGCATCTATAGAGATATTGTGACATACACAGCACCGTAGTTGATGTTTTAATGCATTTTTCCAGCAAAAAACAGCATGAGGCCAGTATTAGAACTTGCATCTTAAGAATAAGGAAAATGAATAGAAGAGAAGAGAAAGAACTTTCGAAAATTCAAATTTGGAGCCCAGGACAATCAGTCTGAGAGATTGTGCTAAAAAGCCACTCTGTCACCTAAGGTTATTACAAATATGAACATGTGTTATATCCACCTGTTTGTTGAAGGTTTGGGGAGTGGGGTTTTCCCGTGGAAAGTGAGAGACTGTATGTGGTGGAGAATGAAGGGGACGGGACCTGGAATGGAAGCCACACGTCACTCACTCGACCCAGGTCGCAGAGCTACTTCTGTGGCCTGTTAGGGACCAAGCTGCAGAGCTCCACGGCACCCCTCCCCACGTCCCCTCCCATCGTCCACTCCCTGGTTTGTGGAAAAACTGTCTTCCATGAAACCAGTCCCTGGTGCCAAAATGTTGGGACCACTGCTGTACTGCACCACAGTGTCCGGGTTCCTGACTCTCTCTCACTGGCCAGGGCTCTAGGGAGCCACTTGAACGATGCTTGACCTTATTTTGGGGTCTTCCCTAAAGCAGAGAAAATATATTCTTTACCGTCTCATTGTGTCTTGGGCCCAGGACACCGGCCACCTGTTGGCTCAATGTGCCCTTTGTGAAACGCTCCTGTGTCTAGGATCTAAAGCGGGTTCTGCTGCGTGGACTTCGGGGAATCCCAGCTCAGAGCCTGGGCAGGACACACATTTGGTTTGCTATACTCTTACCTTCTCCTGTCTCTCTGCCTCACAGCTGTGGCCCCGTTTATCCCTCCCCCCACCTTTGCAGAAAAACACAAACTCACTTCCGTGCGTCTCAAAATGGTGCATCTCCTGTAAGTTAGGCTGTGTGTACCTCACTCCACCCTGTGCAACAGCAAGCCAAAAATGTGTCAGTTATTCTTCAAAAGATACTGGAATCTCCTCTCCTGCTTTTTGGAGGTGGAAGGGTCTGGGCGTAGAAATCCGTGCCACTAATCCCCTCTTCGCAGGCTCTGTCCTGTCTCACAGGCAGGGGTACATTGGAATTCCCTGGGATTTCTCCATACTTAAGGGACAACATCTTCCAAAGGGAAAAGACTTCCCCTAAGAGATCTATGTTTATTTCTATATGGGCTCTTCAGCCACATAAATAAGAGAGGTGTTTATTTCCCTCACCTGCATTTTCTTTGTTCTTGTCCAAAGGTCCCAACTTCTGCTCACCTTTCCTCACCTTTTCCAGGAAGTCAAAGCCGTTTAACTGGATCCTGACTGGAAGAATCCAGCTTCAACACCTCCCGAGGTACAGAGAGAGGGTGACAGTTGCCTGAATTATCCCAGCAGGCATGAGGCGGAGCAGGAAAGAAACCAAATGCAAACTGCGCTGAACAATGAGATTCTAACTCTTGGTAAATGAGAAGCTTCTTAGTAATCAGGGAAATATTTCCTTCCTGGCTTTGGGTTAGGACTGGACAGTCCTCAACACCTAACACCTGTCCCAGGGAGTGGTAGGAATGCTCCACCTCACAGGTGCGTGAGCCGAGGAAACAGGCTCGTCTGCACTTATCCTGGTGAGTGTGCCTGTGTGTGTGGCGGGGAGGGCCTGGGGGTGCACCTGAGCCCTCCCTGGACCCGGGGCCTCGGAGAGCCCAGCCCCTCCAGCCTGGCGTTCTCCAGAGCTCGGGCATCAGCAGACACCAGGGCTGACCTGCCGCGGCTCCAGCCGTTCGGTTAAATAGAAAGAGGAGCTGGACCGACGCAGCGGCATCCTCACTGATGGGTGGGGGTCCCAAGAGTGGAGGAGGGACGGAGAGTGGATGAGGGAGGACAACCTGGAGCACACACAGGGCCACTGGGGAAAGACTGGCTTTTTAAACAGCCTCAGCAAAGAGACCTTTCTTTTGGAATCCAGAGAAAGCATACATTTGCCAGACTTTGACATTTTCACCCTTCTCTGATGAAATCTCCGGAAACTTCAGTAAAATGTGCTGTTTGTCCTGGACGGGCCTGTGTGGGTGTGTGAGGGAGTTTGGGGGAGCCATGGCCGAGGCAGGTCATTGTGGTCCTGGGGAGGAGACACCACCATGTGGCATGGAAGTGACCACAGCAGAGTCTCCCCTGGTAGGGGGAGACAAGTGTGACCCAGGAGCCGAGCACATTGTCCAGGAGAGCCGGGACTCTGCCCTGGGTGATGGTCTCAGCTCTGGTGCGTGGACACTGTCATCAGGAGCCTTAGCAAAGACCGCCACGGGTCCACCCAGGCAGGGAGGCCAGATCCCCGCAGGAGGCACCTTGGCATGACATGTAGCTTTCCAAAGCTGCAGGGATGGGACTGAGAACCACGGGAGCGGAGGGAGACGGCTCCTTCAGGTGAGGACACTCCTCCGGCTCAGGGACACAAACCCGGCCGGCTGGCTGGTCACCGCCTCTGCACCCCGAGCTCCTCCTTGCAACCCCACGGCGATACCAGCAAAGTGAAACTCAAAGCCTTTCCAGTTCCCTCGCCTGTGCTCCCCCGTGACGTGGCCACGCCCAGCGCCAGACACCCGGTCCTGCGAGCCACCCTGACGCTGCGGTCGTCTGCTCCGCGGTGGGATTCCAGGGGGCCCGGCGGCTTCCCAGTGCTGGGAAAGGACGGGCCCTCGCTGTGTCTCACAGTGGGAATTTGCATTCCTCATGCCTTGACTGCCCTCCCTGTAATCCCAGTCACGCTGGAGTCTGGGGGCTGTCCTGGCCTGGAGGGAGGACACGTGAGTCCAGTGGAAGGAATCGGATAGGGAGCGAGGAGAGGATGGAGACGCCCAGTGAGGTAGAAATGCTCCCTTCTCAGCTGTAGCGTTTTCCCTGTTGCCAGGGGCTGGCTGACACCCTGGGGAGTCTGAGGGTCCCTTGTTCGCTGGCTGCTAGCTGGACACCCCTCTGCTGTCCACCTCCTGGCCCCCTAGCCCATGCTTCCCTCCACAGGTGCCCCCACCCCTGCTCTGGGCACTGAGCTGGCCGCCATGGGGCAGCGAGGACAGAGACCCCTTGGCCCTCCCTCACTGGGGATCTGGGCTAGGTCACCCTTCCCCGTGCAGCCAGCGGGCTCGTTTGTAACTTCCCTCCTTCATGTCTTTCTTCTTCCCTCCCCCGCTTTCTTCCTTCTTGCCACAAATATGAAGTAGACTCAGAGCTAAACGTCCAAGGAAGATCGGTGCCCAGGGTGCAGGCTCTGGGTGGTGCCAGAGTGTCGGGACAGCAGACAGGGTTGGGCGGCCGCAGGGTGACAGGTGCCAGCTCCAGGTGGGGCTGGCTGGGAAGGAGGCACAGGAGGGCCAGAGCCACCTGCCGGCCTCAGCGTCACTTCCCGGAGAAAGTGCCGAGACCAGGAGGGGGAGGAGGGGGAACGCGGGAAACATGCCCTGCACAGGACACTGAAAGCATAAAATCCGGGAAACAGATGAGCAGGTGAGTTCAGGAATTTAATGCTCTTTGGCGGTTGGAGATTAACAGGGTTACCGTTTTGCTGGGAAGTTTAGCAGGGGCTTCCCTGTGAGGGTCTAGACAGGCGTCCTAAAACTGGGGCATGGGCCACATGCAGGTGTTTTTGCCCATTTGTTTTTTTACTTCAAAATAAGATATGTGCAGTGTGCATAGGAATTTGTTCATAGTTTTTTTAAACTATAGTTCTGCCCTCCAACGGTCTGAGGGACAGTGAACTGGGCCCCTGTTTAAAAAGTTCGAGGACCACTGGTCTAGGAGGTGCTGTCAGGAGGTCTGGGGCAGTGAGGGGGTCAGATCGGGCTCCAGGATGCTCAGGCCAGGCCAAGCGTCAGGGAGACTCCTGCCTCTCGGTGTCACTCAGTTTTGCTCTTAGGCCAAAGCTGGCTGCGGGATCCCTGCCGAGGGGCTGGCTGGGGCATGGCTCTGCCTGCCAGGCCGCCCACCTCCCACCTGCTCTGGGAGCCGGCGCTGACCCCATGGAGCTGAGCCAGCCTCATCTCGTGAACGGTTCCCTCCTACTTTTCCGCGCTTTGTGTATCGGGGAGCCTGTGGCCCCTCCGGGCCACGGGAGCCCCCGGCTCTCACACCTGAGCCCGACGCTTCTGCACCCTGTGGCCCGTGTCGGGGAGACGTATCACTCAGGAGTCCTGAGATCTGCGGCAATTCAAGGCCTCGATCACGGGCTTACATCAGAAGGTCTGTGCCTGCAGCTTCTTCCAGGTTTTAAGCAAAGAAATGTAAATGACAGGTTCAAACCTGTCCTCAGAATGTCACGCAGCAGCAGGGGAAGCCTACTCA
This sequence comes from Microcebus murinus, assembly GCF_040939455.1. Lineage (NCBI taxonomy): Eukaryota > Metazoa > Chordata > Mammalia > Primates > Cheirogaleidae > Microcebus > Microcebus murinus. The sequence goes on along the minus strand of NC_134127.1, from coordinate 26,253,803 downwards.
TGCCAGCACGGAACCAAGGGTGGAGACTTTGAAGGTGCAGACGTCACTGCCAGCTGCCTCCGAGCCAGGCTCTGACACAGGCGAACGTCCCCGCTTCCGGGACCGTCTCATGAGACCCCTCTGCCTCCTTCCTTCCAGGACTGGCAGGGTCCCCTACCTTAGTCTCAGGGCAGCTCTTCAATGCCTTCAGGTGGCTTTCCAGAGCACTGTAGCAGCAAAAAGCACAAAATTTATTTCTTGCCTTGCCCTCATCCAGGAATGAGACTTGGCAGGAACCCCACATTCCTTTCACATATTTCCAGCGAAAGGAGGAGAAGAACAGGCAGATTCCAGCCCCTTTTTGCTACTCTGTTAGCTGCCCTGGGCAGGTTTTCAACCTGGGTAAGTTTCCACTTCCTTGCCTCTAAAATGTAGACAGCACTACACACCTCACTGCAGACCATGTGTGTAATGTGAAAAGCAATTTGAAATACGTGGTCTCCTAACCTTGTGAACACAGTGACCCTCACCATCACTCTTTGTTAGGAAACAGGGACCCAGCAGGGACATGGTGAGTGAGGACCTCACCTCTGATGTTTCACGGAGCAGGGAAAGCGGGCCAGGCCGGGCCGTCCGGGTCCACCGCTGACTTGCCATGTGACCGCAGGCAAACCTCTTGAGCCTTAAGAAAGACATAGTAGAAGTCTCTGCTGACGCCCTGGCAGACAGGAGCGGAGCCTCTTACGTAGAAGCTGTGCGGCTCTGGGTGAGTGACCTCGCGTCTCTGAGCCTTAGGTGTCCACCTGTGTTCTGGGCGTCTTCATGCCATTCCATAGGTAAGCTGAGATACATGCATGGGGAATGCTGAGCACAGGGCTGGAGTGGAGACAGCATTCAGTAGGTACCAGGTAGCTGGTAGAGGTGGTGGTGCTGGCAGAGTTTCTGAGCATGCTCAGGGCCCTGGGAGTTTAGTGCCTGAATTCACCCACACCTGGGTGCTGGGCAGACTAGTGCGAGCTCTGCCTCACCTGGGCTCTGTGCCATGCCAATGATCCTAGAGCATCCCAGCCCCCGCCCTGTCCAGTCTGCACCGCCCACATGGGCCACATGCTCCACGTGAGACCACATGAGCGGGGAGAGTGGACGAGGGCTCTGTCCCCCGTTCTGGCCGGATTTTAGAGGCGAGAGCCCCAGGGGGAGAGGGGTGGCTGAGATGAGAAGAGGAAGGGGACAGAGAAACCCGGCGTTGTGAGAGAAAAGACTAGATACAGACTTCAGGCCTTGACGACGGTGCAGCCACAGTCACTGTGCCCTGTCCCGGGGTTCCTGGTGACACCCCTCTAGCCCTTGGACCAGAAAGCACAGCAGCAGTGCCCTGGAGACCTGTGATGGAGCCTTGGATCCATTGATTCCTTCCTTTCTCTATGTCATGGCCACTGTTCCTGGCTGCTTACCGAGTATTTATCTGCACCAGACCTGTCCGAGAGTTCAAAACCCAGCGGGAGGCACAGGCACATGAGTAAACAGTAGCAGAGGAGTGACCACCTGTGACAGCACGCACCCAGGGCCCGGGGGCACAGGCACAGAGCAGGCACTTCTCTGCGCAGGGTCCCGGGGAGAGGGCCATGAGGCTTTGCAGTGGAGGTGACATCTGAGCCAGTTTGAGTAGGGGGAGGGAACAGCTCTGCTACAATGACTGCATCATCTTGGGAAGCTGGGTCCCTCAAGGTACAGAGGGGATCATTGCACCTAGAAGAAAGAGCCGTGTGGAAAGTGTGCAGATTTGCCACGTGGAGCACACTGGGCCCCAACTGGGCCAGGCTGGGGCTCCAGACCACCACCAAGAGCCTCCTTGCCCCTCCTGAGGTGGACAGAGGGTCCGTGCACCTCCAAGCGCCAGTCCCGCCGAGAGAAGCAGCTTGCAGAGTCTCCCCAGCATCTCCTCCCGGCTGCCCCGACCGCGTGCTGACGTTGCCTCAGAGCAAGGACAGGGCAGGGCCAGCAAATGCCCAGGTTGACACCAGACCCGGGGCAGAGGCAGGGAGGAGAGCAGACACTGCCTTCTGTGCGTCTGCCTGCTTAGGGTCACGCTCGAGCCTCTCCTGTAACTCCCCGGGCACAGAGTCCACAGAGCACACCAAGGGACAGGGCGGGGTTAGGTAGAGCCCACAGAGCCCACTCCGAGGCGCCTGCTCTTCTGCCCGGAGCTGCCTCCTGGCCACCCAGGTGCCCAGCGCCGGCCACCCTGGGCCACAACTCCAGAAGGCAGGTGGCAGATGCAGGCAGCCTCGATGTTCGCCGTCCACAGCTCTGTGTGCGCTGCTGGCCCAGCCCCACTCTCGGATGGGACATGCACAGTGATGCTTTTGCAAACATCTTCATCCGCTCAGTCTGAACTGAGTTCAATTCATTTTTCCCCAAACCTATAGTGAATGGTTACTCTGTTCAGGGCAGGGAGGGATGGGACACCGTGTCAGTGCTGAGGAATCCAGGCCCAAAGTAGTAATCCCTGGCTCCAGCGGCCACTTTCCTTGGCCAGTTGCACCGGCTCCAAACTGCCTCCAAACCGGCTTCCCACCTGGTGGCAGGAGGAAGCCGCAGGCATCGACGGTTGCGGCGCGCCCTCTCGTGGTCAGTGTTGGTATTGATGGGTGGCCCCTCTTGGTCAAGGTATTTTTCAGGCTTTGAAAAATAAATAGCATTTCAGAGAAATCTCACATTAGAGGAAGATAACATTTTTCACAACGGAGACCATACCAGGCCCAGTTTCCACCTTGAAAATGTTAGACAACCCAGCTTAAGGCCGCTTGAAAATCCCCTGTTGGCCAGTCCTGGGCTCTGCCCAGGGTTCCTTAAGAGATCCTCATGTGACAAGTTCATGGGACGGGATGGACCCTTCGCCTCACCTGGCAGAGAGCTCAGGCCACCGCTTCCTGTTATTTTCCAGTCCTGGTGAGCAGATCTGTCGCTGGAGTGATGGCACTCCCTGCTGAGAACCTCCTCCCACCCTGAGGCGCCGGCATTTGCTGTGCTTCCCACGGGAGCACAGGCTGAGCAGAGGCCAGAGCACTCCCAGGCAGGTGCTTACTCCAGCCAGGTTTGGAGCACGTGCTCTGCCCCGGGGGCACGAGAGCGGGCTCTACAGTGATGCCTGTGCTGCGGAGACGTCCCCTCTGTGCAGTCCCAGGGGTCTGACTATATTTAGAAAATAAAAAATGAGAGTGGATTTAGAAGAGGCTGGGGAGAGGCCAAAGGCATGATGCCAAATATGTACTGCAACCTCAGCTGGGAATCGCAGACGGGAACTCCGAAGTGTATATTCTAGGTGACTCTTAAAAAGCAGGTTCAGCTTCTTCAGGAGCAAACTGGATTCAGGCAGCCAACAGAAATATGAAAACAAAGTATCTTATCAAGCCATCTGTTAGTCTAGAGAAAGCTTGGCACATGGTCTCTTCTATGTCAGCACATTTATTATTTTTTACATTTCTTATCTGTAATTAATATGCACTATGCTTGGGATGACTGGCTCAACAAACTTGAGCAAGATCCAGAGAAAAGTAAGGAGGAAAAGGGTGTTGATCACTAAGGAATCTTCATGAACGATGACTCTACCTTGCTTCAGTTGCTCAGAAATATGTTCTTTAGAAGTAACGTGGAAGAGTGAACACTCGATTGATTAGGCATGCCAGAGTCCCACGTAGGAATGGCATGGTTAACCTCATGATTTTCATTTTCCTTCCACCCCTAAAACGGACCTGTTCATGCCTTATTATTACACACTCCGTAAGACTGTTACTAATCAGCGCTTAGATAATCTAAGAGTAAAGTTTGATAACAATACAATCCTATCAAAATGTGATCTGTTGGTGTTATTCCTTGAGGAGGCTCCGGAAAACGTACCCTAAGGTTTGTCACAGTCTGGGTGAATAAGCAGGAGAAGGCGAGTGCCCGGTGTGACAAGATATCACTAGGTGGAAAAGAGACTTGCAGATCGGTTTCATTTCTGTCCCTCTGAAACTAAGTTTATAGCTCAGTTTCTAGTCTATCAGCATCCCTGGATAGGTAAGAGATAGTCCCTGGAATAGGAAAAGAAAGTGGAACTTTACAAAATTCTGGGAAGCCTTGAAATAAAAAACAAAACAAAACACAAAATGGCAAGAAAAGGAAGCTTTTAAGAAAATTCTTTCATCAGACCTTCACCTTGGGTGCTAGATTCATTCAACAAACATTTATTGAGCACCGCCGCCAACAAGCCACACATTTCCTCAAGCCAGCCCTCGGAATACTTCAAATCTCTGCCTTCCAGGAGCATACGTCTTAGATCCCAGGTCTGCCAACCATCTCTGGCGTCTCTCTTTCTCCTTCCTGTCTGTGTGGCACGCAGCACCTATTCCAGGGATCGGAGCAAATGTCACCCTTTTTCTCACCAGAATAGCAGAAAAAAAGCCTGCAGGTCCCATGTTGCATGAGGCAGATTGTATTTCTAATTCCAGGTGGAATATCCCCTACAGATGCAACAGAACAGAGTGATCTTTAATTCGCAGAGTGCAGAAAATAAAGAACGGCCCCAGCCTGCAGCCCGACTCCAAATGTTTACTATCTTCTTACAAAGCTAAGTCTCTTTGGACAAATCCCAACTTAACTGAGCTTTAGTTTCTTAGCTTTAAGACTCAAACAATTAATTTCTATGTCAAAACATTTTGCCAGGAGGACCCCATCGTGAGCCGCCCCCAAGATCACCTGGCCATGCAGGTGATCCGAGCAGCCCATGCAGCCCTAAAGGTCTGAGGCCAGCTTCTCCAGCTCTGCGGCGAGAGATGTGCATGAAGGGAAAGCGGAGGGAGCTCTGCAGACCAAAATGGAATGGTAGGGGCGGGGCTTGGTCTCTAGGCAAATTGGAAATAGTTCTGATTCTCAGCGTACGGCCCAATCTTTAATTTTATGCCCTACAGTGAAAAAGGGGACAATAAAAGCCCTCTCCCCACCAGGACCTGTGTGCTTGTAAATCCGATCTGACCACAACCACCTGAAGTTCCCATGAGGAAAGAGCTTTGGACAGGAGATGGTTGAAAGAGAGGTCTCAAATGCCATGAGCCTCAACTTCAACAACAACAACACTACAGTGTTGATGTTGTGTGATTATAAAAACAGTCTTGCACAATAGCCCAGCTCTGAAAGGGGCCCACACTAATGATCCTGTGTCATTTCATCCCTGCCATGGCTCAGCGAGTACGGCAAAATGAACAAGTGGGTCCACCTCTACTTTAGCAAAGATAGAGGAGTCGCCAGCCTAGAAGTCTGGAGATCTGGATTCTAGCATTCCTTCTTCCAACAACTCATTTTCCCTCCTTGGATTATTTAACTGGTTATGCCTCAGTGTTCTCATCTGTGAAATAGGTTATCTGTGCAAGGTGGGGAAATATTAAAAGTGTGGACATCTACTATGATCCTAATTACTCATTGCCTAGCAGTTTATTAGCACTTTCTCTGGACTGCGGTTTTCCCCTGGTGGAGCGTGGGCTGCTGTGGAAGGTCTCTGATTCCCATCCAGCTCTGATCCTTGTGTGACTGTAACTTCCTTCTGGAAACCTTTCCCAGACTGCAGATTGCAGTGAATGCTTCTGATGCCCCTTTGACCTATGCTACGACTCTGACAACTCTCATTAAGCTTTTACAGACTCTTCATGGGGGAGATCGAAATGTCCCAGAGCCGAGCCCCAGAGAGGCCACCTATGCCAGCTAACAACACACAGACACAGCTGCACGCTGTCCACGCACTGACACGCACACGAGCAGGATTCCCGCACCCCCTCCCCAGGGCCGATCACAAGACATTTACCTGAGTTGGTTTGGACCACACAGAAGAGAACAGCGAAAAGAAAGAGGACCCTCATCCTTTCAGGTCCCCTCAGATCTCCCCGTCCTCCTGTGGAGGAGAGCGAGTCTGATGAGTGACAGAATGAAGTGGGGCGGAAAAGGCACAAAACGGAACATTTATAGGTTTTGGACACTAATCCGAAATGAGCACATTTCTCTGCTCTACTGAATAAGGCTGTGGGCAGAAAGTACTGACCACTCTTCCCTTTCTGCCTAAAAATAGACAGGCTTCTTGGTGTCCGGAGAAGCATGGACAGGCCCACAGCTGTCTGGAGGTTGGAGAGGAAAGCGGAGCGGCCGTGTAGCGGGGACCGGCACGGGGTGACGGTGAAGCAGTTGTGTAAAGACATGCTCCTTGCCTGAAGGGGGTTTTTGGTTGGGCAGCATCCACTGCAGTTGAGCAGATGACCAGGCAAATGACTCCCAAGAGTCTGTCTACTCTACAGAAACGGAGGCCCCTGTGCACCAAGAGGTAGTTGCACGAGAAGGTTCACTGTGGCATCATTCACTGCAGGCAACAGAACACAGCCCAGATAGCGTGTTATGGCAGTGATAAAACAAGTGGTGCATTTCCACAAAGCAACAAAAATAGGAAAAAAACAACTATGCATGCATACAGCACCATGGATGAACCCCCCAAAATTATGCTGGGTGAAAAAAAAACCCAAATGCAACATACTATATTATTCTAAAAATTTAATGGAACGGACCTATGTGTTCATTAAATGCTGAGATGTTGTTTGTTTTGGGGGAAGAGGGCAGATTCTTCTCTCATTGGACAAAGCTTCCGCCCCTTGAAGGTTTGGCAGTCTAGTGGGGGGTGCAGGGAGCCCCTAAGACCACAGCTGGGACACTGCTTCACCAGCACAGCACAGAGACCCCCAAGAGCGGGCACATGGGGCTCGTCCCCATAGGAAGGGGCCGCCAGAGCAGAGTCTGCAAGGACAAGGTTTGTACAATGGGCGATGCTCAAACACACAGTGGAAGCAGCTGTACATGCAGCCCCTACCTGATTTTAATCCCCGGCTCACGTAGATTTATTTCTCTTAAAAGTCTCTTGATACCAAGGGGAAAGGAAAAGCAAGTCTTCTTCCCATTTTGTCCCCAGGCCTATGTGACAATGGCTACTAGTCGCCGATTAATTTTCCCAGAGCATTCCCATGTGTACGGGGGCATCTAGGAATCTACACCCCCATTTTATGTAAACGATAATAGACTTTACATGGACTTGCCTTTTTTATTTGGTGTACCTTGGAGAGCCTTCCAAGTACGAACGTGGAGAACTTTGTCATCCTTCATAGCAGCTTCACTGTGTTTCTTGCAGGTTGTCTTCTGCCTCATTTAACTGGTCTGCCACAACCATCTTTCGATGGTGAGTTTGCTTTAGAAAGGTGGATTTTGAAGAAGAGATGTCAGATAGCGGCCCTAGACCTTCTGCATGGGGGAACAGCGTGAGGGTCCAAAGAGGTAGGGCCACGTGCTCATTCCAAAGTTTCCAAGTCTGGAAAGATTAAGCAAAGGCAGTGGGTCCTGCCCAAGGGCACTTGGGGCCTCCTTCACGACCTCTCCTAGGGCTCTCTGAGTCCCGCCTTACCACTGCTTAATACAAGTCACTAAGGACACTCCCTTCCTAACAGCCATCAGCAACGCTTCTGAGGGCTGCTCTCCATGGTCCAGACAGGCTAGAAAGCCACCGTCTGGGCTCTGGGAAGCTGTGCTTCCTGGTCAGTGGGCTGCTCTTCCTTCTCGGGTTCTCACCAACAGGAGAAAGTCCCAGAAGAATCTCCACTTCAGGCACTAATCTGCCCTCCCAGGTAACCCTAGTCCTCTTCTCCAATGCTCAGGGACATGAGAAAAGAGCAGGGAAGGACACACTAGCAGTCTTCATTGCCTGGCATGCTGGGCTCTGCACTGGGAGGTGCTTTGTGTAATTTTAAAAATTGAGAAAACACTTCAACAGTGAAGTAATAAAATATTAATTAAATTACAAAAAAAAAATAAAAAAAAAGCACCAAAAAAAAACCAAAGGGCACTTGGACTCACAGACCTTTCTGTGCCTTGTGAAAGCCTCTTTAATAACAGGACCATAGGGGAAATGGGTTGGCCACTATGGGCTGCTTTTGTCCCTCTGCCAAAAAGTATGAAACTAAATAAACAAAAAGGTTGCCCTCAATGGTACCCACGAACTAAGTATTATAACTGTAAAATAGACATGAAGATGTAAGTGCGTATGGGAGGATCAAGCTCAGTAAACAATAAATCTATTAAAATTTGAAATTCTCTGTGGAGCATTTGTTCTGAAGACATCTCTGAAATCTCCCATTTTTAAAAAGGCATGTGCCGTTTTATTTGACCCTTAGGAAAGTTGGCTTCTGTGCTAAGATCTCACTGTAAGTTAAAGAAGTCCAGCAAATAACTATAGTTCTGAGTGTATCCTGTGCATGGGCAAAGTGTATCTTAGAAACATAAGAATTACTGCTTGATAAAACACTAGAGTGTAATGATACATGTCCAAACGTAGAGGTCATTTTTAAAAAGTCACCTTTTAAAGATGACTTATAGATGAGATAATAAAATGCCTATTTTATACTTTACATTCATTCTTTCTGTTTATACCATACCTTATTTGGAAAGATTTTTAAGGTAAAGGTGAATTATATATTTTTTATAGTAGTATAGCCACTAATCAAATCGTAGTGAAATTATAGTTTAGAAAGTTTCTGCATAGTTTTGAAACTGAATGAGCTCTGTTGGAAAATCAACTCATTTGGAGGAGAAATAAATGACTAGTATCACATTTTATCACCCATCTTCTCCTTTAGGCATGAGTCTATTTCCAAGTCACAGATACAGAAAGCAATCCCCAAGGAAGAATTTTACAAATAGTTCTGGAGAATAAAGCATATCATTCAAAATAAGAGAAACTAGAAAATCAAGCTCATTGACTAATTTCATTACTATCTGATCATAGGTTGATAGGTTCATATAATTGCAGGGCTGAAAAAACTAAAGCTCAGTTTGTTTCAACACATGAGATGTGCATAATACTCATGAATAGAAAAGAACAGTGGAAGGAGAGGAGAGGAAAGATACATTTGGGATTGCAAACATTCGATAGTAGCAACCTTTTTTATATATTAAAAAAAAACCCTTGGCCAGGTGTAGTGACTCATACCTGTAATGCCAGCACTTTGGGAGGCCAAGGAGGGAGAATCACTTGAGGCCAGAAGTCTGAGACCAGCCTGGACAATATAGTGAGACCCCATCTCTATAAAAAATAGAAAAATTAGCTGGGCATGATGGTGTGCACCTGTAGTCCCAGCTACTTGGTAGGCTAAGATGGGAGAATCACTTGAGCTGGGACTTTGAGGTCACAGTGAGCTATGGTGACTATGATAATGCCACTGCACTCCAGCTTGGGCAACAGAGTGAGCCCTACCTCTAAAAACAAAAACAAAAAAACCTTGATAAAATTCAGCAACAAAAAGACACGTCAATTTTCAAATGAGCAAAGGACTCGAATAGATATTTCTCTGAAGGAGAAACAGAAATGGCCAACAAGCTCATGAAAAGATGCTCAATGTCATTAGTCAGAGGGAAATGCAAGCCAAGACTGCAACGAGCTATCACTTCACATCCACTAGCATAGTCAGGCAAAAACACAACAACAGCTGAAAATAGTGAGTGTTGGTGAAAATATGAAGAATTGGAACCTTCATGTGTTGCCGGTAAAAAGGTAAAATGGTGTTGCCGGTAAAAAGGTAAAATGGTGTCGCCGCTATGGAAGAGTTTGGTGGTTCGTTGGTAAGTTAAACAGAGTTATCAATTAGACCCAGCAATTGTACTCGTAGCTGCATCCATACAAATAATGAAAATGGTGTTCTACCAAAAACTGGTGTATAAACTGGGTCCCTACCAACTGCCTTGGCTAAGCACAGTTCTTCTGTGGCTAAGAATTCTTACAGTGTCCCCTTGAAAATAGCTTCCTACTGACTTCTTTTTAACTGAAAATCCACATGAGTTCTTTCTTCTGTGTCTGTCTTCTTTTTATTCTTGTGACTTACAAAAAAAAAAAGACAAAAACAGCTAATACTCATCAGCATAACCAGCCTCCTTTCCTTCTTGCCCTGGAAACTTCTTAGGGGATTTTGTTTCCCACCATCCAAACTCCATTCTTTAGTTTGCTTCCTCCAATCCTCCACATTATTAATATAATCCCTTGTTGTAGCTAATGGTCATTCACCAGACCTTTGAATAAGCCGGGGAAAAGGTTAGGGCAGTTATTTATTGGTTTCCCATAGTCCGACACCAAATCCTCATCCCATTTGCCTCATAGATCTTCCTTCTCTTCCAAGGCTTGGCACCGCCCATCACAGGAGAGCATGCCAAGCTCCCGAAACCATGCCACCTTTGTGCATCCAGCTACCTGAGTAACTCAGGTCTTATGGATGGACCTCTGTTTAATCTGTCTTCAGTAGCTGTGACCACGCTGCTTGCTTCCCAAGATGCATTCATCACTCACACAAATACAACTCAGTGATGGTCACAAATAGCTTGAGGTTAAAAGGACACTTTTGTCCATTGTGCTTACCAAGAGCTAAACGAAGCATCAACCCAGGCAGTATTGGCTAGGGACTGGAGCCCATGCTCACAGTCTACATTCCCAGAAAGTGCTGTTTCCTCTACACACACTCACTAACACAGCTATTTGGGCTGGCGGAGTCCGTGTCCTCCTGCGGCTTTTTGGAGTCCGTGCCCTCCTGCATCTTGGAGTCTGTGCCCTCCTGTGGCTTGGAGTCCGTGCCCTCCTGCGGCTTGGAGTCCGTGCCCTCCTGCATCTTGGAGTCCTGTGCCCTCCTGCAGCTTGGAGTCCATGCCTTCCTGCAGCTTGAAGTCCATGCTCTCCTGCGGCTTGGAGTCCGTGCCCTCCTGCGGCTTGGAGTCCGTGCCCTCCTGCAGCTTGGAGTCCTGTGCCCTCCTGCAGCTTGGAGTCCATGCCCTCCTGCAGCCTTTTGGAGTCCATGCCCTCCTGCGGCTTGGAGTCCATGCCCTCCTGCAGCTTGGAGTCCCGTGCCCTCCTGCATCTTGGAGTCCTGTGCCCTCCTGCATCTTGGAGTCCGTGCCCTCCTGCATCTTGGAGTCCGTGCCCTCCTGCGGCTTGGAGTCCGTGCCCTCCTGCGGCTTGGAGTCCGTGCCCTCCTGCGGCTTGGAGTCCGTGCCCTCCTGCGGCTTGGAGTCCGTGCCCTCCTGCGGCTTGGAGTCCGTGCCCTCCTGCATCTTGGAGTCCTGTGCCCTCCTGCAGCTTGGAGTCCATGCCCTCCTGCAGCTTGAAGTCCATGCTCTCCTGCGGCTTGGAGTCTGGTGCCCTCCTGCAGCTTTTTGGAGTCCATGCCCTCCTGCAGCTTGGAGTCCTGTGCCCTCCTGCAGCTTGGAGTCCTGTGCCCTCCTGCAGCTTTTTGGAGTCCGTGCCCTCCTGCAGCTTGGAGTCCTGTGCCCTCCTGCAGCTTTTTGGAGTCTATGCCCTCCTGCAGCTTGGAGTCTGGTGCCCTCCTGCAGCTTTTTGGAGTCCATGCCCTCCTGCGGCTTGGAGTCCGTGCCCTCCTGCAGCTTGGAATACTGTGCCCTCCTGCAGCTTGGAGTCCTGTGCCCTCCTGCAGCTTGGAGTCCATGCCCTCCTGCAGCCTTTTGGAGTCCATGCCCTCCTGCAGCTTGGAGTCCATGCCCTCCTGCATCTTGGAGTCCCGTGCCCTCCTGCATCTTGGAGTCCGTGCCCTCCTGCGGCTTGGAGTCCGTGCCCTCCTGCGGCTTGGAGTCCGTGCCCTCCTGCAGCTTGGAGTCCTGTGCCCTCCTGCAGCTTGGAGTCTGGTGCCCTCTTGCAGCTTTTTGGAGTCCATGCCCTCCTGCGGCTTGGAGTCCTGTGCCCTCCTGCAGCTTGGAGTCCTGTGCCCTCCTGCAGCTTGGAGTCTGGTGCCCTCTTGCAGCTTTTTGGAGTCCGGTGCCCTCCTGCGGCTTGGAGTCCATGCCCTCCTGCTGCTTGGAGTCCTGTGCCCTCCTGCAGCTTTTTGGAGTCCGTGCCCTCCTGCAGCTTGGAGTCCTGTGCCCTCCTGCAGCTTTTTGGAGTCCATGCCCTCCTGCAGCTTGGAGTCTGGTGCCCTCTTGCAGCTTTTTGGAGTCCATGCCCTCCTGCGGCTTGGAGTCCATGCCCTCCTGCTGCTTGGAGTCCTGTGCCCTCCTGCAGCTTTTTGGAGTCCATGCCCTCCTGCGGCTTGGAGTCCATGCCCTCCTGCAGCTTGGAGTCTGGTGCCCTCCTGCAGCTTTTTGGAGTCCATGCCCTCCTGCGGCTTGGAGTCCGTGCCCTCCTGCAGCTTGGAATACTGTGCCCTCCTGCAGCTTGGAGTCCTGTGCCCTCCTGCAGCTTGGAGTCCATGCCCTCCTGCAGCCTTTTGGAGTCCATGCCCTCCTGCGGCTTGGAGTCCATGCCCTCCTGCAGCTTGGAGTCCTGTGCCCTCCTGCATCTTGGAGTCCCGTGCCCTCCTGCATCTTGGAGTCCCGTGCCCTCCTGTGGCTTGGAGTCCGTGCCCTCCTGCAGATTGGAGTCCGTGCCCTCCTTCGGCTTGGATCCTCAACTTTCTCCCCTTAATTTGTCCACAATGAAATGGAAATAATAACTGGCACCTTGCAGCACCTTGGGCAGGCAGGTGGGAGGTGATGACTAGGATTGTCTAAGGGAGATTTCAGAGCTCAGAGGACGGGGACGGTCGCAGCTAAAAGAGAAGGGATCTGGGAAGCAGATGGAAGTGAGAGAACAGATTCTCTGGAAGGCTTTTCTGGCGCCCTAAAGGCTTGAGAGGACTGACCAGATGCTTCAGCCCAGCACAGACAGAAGCATTCAGATCTAGCAGAGCCAGTTAGTCAGACCCCTCCAAAGGAGCCCCTCTGTGTAGTGGGGCTGCTCACTGTCCCCTGCAGCCGGGTGGGTTCCTGCCCCTGTGGTCCCCAGAGGCACTGCTAGTGTTACTCGTCTTGCTCCAGAGAATTATTTCGGTTTCTCGAGAAAAAGGCAGACTCTGCATTAATTAACTCAGTCTCTTTTCATGAAGACACACTCACTTTTATTTTATTTATTTTTTTCTTATTTCTCAGGGAGATTCCTTGGGTGAAGGAAGGTCATTTCTTGGGACCTGAGAGACAAGATCCAGCCAGGTCAAAGAGGGCCATGCCTGTGGGGTTGTGGTGACCACCACACTTGAGGAGCGGAAGAAGAGTTAGGTGTAGCCATCATTTACGTCACAGGGGAAGGCAAATAGGGATGGCGTGGGCCTGCCAACCCCATCCCCCCAGCAGACTGCCTGGTGACAGGGAGACTCTGGGCCCTGGCCCAGTGAAGGGATCAAAGCCCACGGGAGGTGCCGTGGGCGGGAAGGACACTGTGTGTGGCAGGTGGGCGAGCAGAGCAGAACGCGGCAGGGCAGCCAGGTGTGTGATCCCGGCCCCGGGGTGGCTGCAGGGCCTCGTCCCACTGGGGCACAGCCAGTGTCCATAAAGCCTCTGGTTGCTTAGGGTCTCACACTGAACAGCTTCTGTGCAGAGAACAACACAGTGTAACTAATGGAATTGCTGGCTCAGAACCGACCTTGAGAAGACCTTATATTCATTCTCTTGTCTCCAGGCAGAACTGCAAAACGTTGCCACAAAATGGTAGAAAAAAATCATTATTATTTTTTACCTATTTCTTATGAATCTCAGAGTAGTCTCCAAATTCTCCCTGGGTAATACGCTTTAACTAACGCTCGGTCCTCTTAGTGCCAGGGAGGTCCTTTCTTATGTTAAATTTAGGACTTTCTTGGTGAAACTTGAGTTTGCTACAGCATGTCTTTGCCTGCGATCAAGGGATATCTTTATATATATTTATCCTTAGGCATATTACTTTTGTGCTTAAAAATGTATATTTAAAATTTAAGTGTAATGCAATAACTTGACAGGGTGCTTTTAAAGGTAAAAATAATTTAAAATCATCAATAATCCTAACATTGGAAACTTCATTGCTTTTGGACTTACGTTTCATAATTAGTTTTACATCAGATTTACGAACATTGGAATGCTGTAATTTTTAGGTGAGAAAACTACCTTGACTATTTTATTTTATGCATTTGAATGGTTTTTCATTGCTTTTATATTTATTATACCTAAGAAATATATAATATCTTTTTAAGTAGATGTGCCATAGTTTGATAAGATATTGCTCTGTTTTGAACATTTAGATTTTTTTTTCTCCAAAACATTTATGGAAATATTTTTGTTAATTCTTGAGGATAATTTCCGGGAAGAAGAACTGATGCAATGAGAACAAGTGTTTTTGTCTTGCAGGGATATGGACAGATTGCTTCACAAAGAGGTGAGATAAATTGTCGGTGCTTCCGGTTTTGTATATAAGTACTAGTTTGGTCAGACCTTTGTTGTCCCTGGGCATCAGCCTCGGGTGAGTGCACCTATGTGTGAATTAAGCAGGGGACACTTTTGTCCAGAAAGAAGTCTGGAAAGGTGGGATTCTACGTGCCTAGTTTTGTTCACGCCGAGCCCTGGGATCTGGATTGCAATCTGGATTTCTATCCATAACAGTGTCTGGAATGATTCTTCACTCTCAAGAGAAAGAGTAAAGAGAATGATAGACTCAAGATTTTGTAACACAGGACGGGCACAGTGGCTCACGCCTATAATCCCAGCACTCCGGGGGGCTGAGGCGGGCAGATAGCTCAAGGTCAGGAGTTCGAAACCAGCCTGAGCAAGAGTGAGACCCCTGTCTCTACTAAAAACAGAAAGAAATTAATTGGCCAACTAAAAATATATAGAAAAACTTAGCCGGGCCTGGTGGCGCATGCCTGTAGTCCCAGCTACTCGGGAGGCTGAGGCAGGAGGATCGCTTGAGCACAGGAGATTGAGGTTGCTGTGAGCTAGGCTGACGCCAGGGCACTCACTCTAGCCCGGGCAACAGAGTGAGACTCTGTCTCAAAAAAAAAAAAAAAGATTTTGTAACATGAGTTATAAACAGCTTATGAATAATTAACATGAGCCTAAGATAGTTACTGCTTATGAATATTTCACAGACAGGTCATACAAATTGCATTGTTTCCTCACTGTTTATCTGTTAAAAATATTCATGGAACTTCTTTTAAGTAGGGATACTCTACACAAAATTATAAAACAGGTTCCGATCATGGAACACACTCATCCTTTCTCGCCTCTCACCTGCTCACTCACCCCACCTAGACCTCCACAGCTGATCTGCCTGAGAAAGCAGAGGTTGCAGCCCGTGTAAAACTACTAGAAGCTTCAGTGAAGTCCTCACTTAAAAAGAAGTGAAAGAGACTAAGCTGAACTAGAGTAGGTGCCATTCCAAGAGAAAAAGTGCAGGTTATTTTTTTTAAGTTAATGTGTATTTATTCTCCATGAGAGTTTGAGAAGCCACGGTTTGTTCAGTAAAATGAGAACAAGATTCTAAGAGAAAGTCATACTTTGAGAAAGGGCAAGACTGTTTGCAAATATAAGATTGCTTGAAAAATCAATAAAAATCCAGTATCTGAACTTGAAGATCCCAAAATAATAAAAAATAGAGAGGCACTGCAGAAAGAGAAATTGGTGCTCTAAAAAGAAATACCTGAAAAGTAGAGAGTGAAAGGGAAAGGCATGGAAGTTATGGGTGAAAGGTAATGGGTAGGGAGGATATTGCAAGGACAACTAGGATTAAACAGCAGCCATTTCAAGAAGTGGGCAGGTAATTGCCAGAGGAAAGAATACATGAGGTTAGGAGCACATCCACATTGACAAGAACAAAGCAGTAACACAATAAAACTATGAAAATCCACATAAAAGAAAAAATGCTCAATAAACAAGTGAAAAAAATGCTCCACTACATAGTCATCAAGGATGTACCAGATTGACATGGGCAAAATGGTAGAACCAAAGGCCCTTGTCTTTCTCTTCTCCCATTGATGGGTTTATATAAGTATAAACACACATATCAATTCTCTCAGAGAGAAAGCCTGAAACTAGTTGTTTGTGCACCAAGCAACGGATAAAATATTCACATCAAAACAGGAGGGAAGAGCTGAGATGCACCCTGTTTGTGAACGCCATTCAAGTTCAGCATGTCCAAAGCCCATCTCACTCTCTGTGCGTTCCACTCACCTCTCCTTGCCCCATGTGGGTGGCCTGGGTCCACACAACTATCCATCCCACAGCTCCTCCTCTTCTGCCACCAGACCTGTGAACTCCAGCTCTTTGGGGTCATCCACCCTTCACCTCTGTTCTCCCTACTTTAGTCACTGACCGGTCTCCCTGAACTCCAGTTGTTGCAATCATCTCTCGTCTGGTCTTCCGGCCTCTAGTTACACACATTTTTAGTCCGTCCCTATTTTCTTTGTAATAATGAATATTCTAAAGTTGGAGATTTGATTACGTTGCCCCCCCCCCCCCGAAGCACCCATTAGCCTCCTCTTGCTTAGTGGTCAGAGGTCTTTAGCACGGTATCTGTTTGCTTTGAGACTGGCACACCGTTTTGCTTATACCAGCCACATCTGTTATACTAATTAACCCCTTGTTTGATGTTATGCTGAACTTCCCCCCATTAACTCAGCAAACCATACTTTCCCGTCTCCAGCCCTTCCTATAACAGTACCCTCTGTTTGGAAACCTCTGCCTCTCTCTCTCAACTTAATAAATCCCTACTCATCCTCCAAAACCCTTCTCAAATATCCCCAGGAACTCTTTATAAATTATCTTTTGTTTATCTGCTGTACCTATTACCTAGGGTATATCCACATGATAGCGTTTGTAGCATTTATTGTTTTTATTTGTTTAGGTACTTGTCTCCCCACATATATTATTCATGTTTCTAATTGGCTTCATTTCTCATGCCTGGAACAGAAGTAGGTTTTCAATATACTACAAGGGTACAGTAAAAAGAAAAAAAAAGTAGGTTTTCAAGAAATATTTGTTAAATAAAAGAACAAATTATTTGAATGCTTTCCTATGACATTTTATTACATATACATCTACCAGCTCAAATTGTGTGACTTTGAAGTTCCTGTACCTCTCAAGCTAAGTCATGTGTAGCATTTTTGTCATTTATTTTGCCACAATAAAATGTTTAGACTGTCTGGCACAAATGGTAACTTCAGCTCCTTCCTGCTCAGACACTGCTCAGAAATCCTACACTGGGACTGACAGCGTGGCACAGGAGAACAGGCAGGTAGTCGAGCTTTGGCTTCTATCAGCTGCAGCATTTCCTGTGAAAACAACAGGCATCTTTCTTTTTAGAGCAGTAGCCGACTTGCGTTTCCATGTAGTTACAGTATTCTTGGCAGTAGCCTTCTCTTTTCTTGCAGTTGACAACTTGGAAATCTGGTCCAGGCTCTGTATGAAGAAATATCCAACATTAGCCTCTTAAAATGAGCTCAAGAATCAGACAGTAAATTAAAACAACAACAACAACAACCAAAATACAATGAAACACAACAAAATGAAAACAAAACAAAACAAAAAGAATCAGACAGTGGTCACGTTAGCCCTTAGGCATATGGTGGGATGGCAATGGGTAGGAAACAGCTTTCCGTAGTTCAAAGTTTTAGGTTTTTATTTATTTTTTTAACTAATCCTGCGACAGATTATCTAGTTCTAATCTATAACATCACCTCCAGATACATTGCTCCGCTCCTTCTAAGTCTCTGCTAACCAACTGAAAACAACAATCCTGGCTCACAGAGATGCTGTTAGACTACATAGCCCATGCCCAGTGCTGTGCCTGTTCGTATTTGTGGTGCAATAATTGCTTTTTCTTTTCCTTCCCTTGGGAGGAGAATGAGATGAGTGAGCCCCTTGTCACTGGAGGCCAATTCTGCAGGGATGGGATGCTGGATAGGCTACTGCAGGAAGTCACGCTGCTGGGACTTCATCTGCTGGTTTCACTAGCAATTTGCCAGCACCCTCTCATCCTCCTGGGACTTGCCACCGAACTTCTGAGCTAGTCCCTCCTGTTTCAGGGTCGGCAACGAGTTCAGGATTAAGGAAGCATCTTGGAAACTCCATCTCCTCCAGCCCTGTGGACAGGAAGGTGGCCCTGGACGGGGTTTGGGGCAGACCAGGAGCCTGGCCCTGTTGGGGAAAGTCTGGAAAAGCATCCGTGAGCTCGTTGACTTTTGTAAGCCCCTGTGTGTGCTCCTCCCAGCCCAGGCAGACTGACAGCACAGCCTGTTCTCTGCCCCAGTCTCCAGGAAGCATTCCCTGACCCTTATTTGGCACCTGGCACTTGGAAGGTATTCAGTAAATTGCTGTGGAGCGAATGAGCTCCAAGGCCCAGGGTGTGGGGCTGCAGCCTGGCAGGAGGAGAATGTTCTTCCAGTGTCTCCTCCAGCTACTGTGTTTGGGTGAAGTCGGTGATTACAGACGTGGCCTCAGGTAAGTTGCCTCTTGACTCCGGAATACCCTCAGTGGTGCAGGCCCAGCAGAGGTGTCAGACCCCACTGCCTTCCCGACAGGTAGGGCAGCCCTGGGCCACCCAGAGCTTCTTCCCCAAACATCTGCCGCTCACCCGCCCCCCCACCCCGGCCACCTTCCCTGTCCTCCTTCTCTCCACATCTCCTGAGGGGACGAAGTTGTCACATGCTTGGGTGCCCGACTTACCCTGGTAAGGGGGGGTGCGCGGTGGTAAGATGTAGCGTTTCACTCGGTGGTGTGACGAGTGACCAGGAGATCCTTCCCCAGGTTCTCTGAACCCCTCAGTGCTTGAGTAGTTAACATGCCTGGTTCGGGACGATCCTGTTGAAGCATAAATACCCAGCATAGCGTGTTCAGTGCTCTCCGCGGGGTGGAGCCACGAGGATGTGGTACCTATATGCCCAGGCATGCATGCACGTGGGCGATGGGATGAGAGGGAGCTGGAGGGAGGGCCAGTGCTGCTTGTGTGTGCGCATGCATGTGCGTGTGCAAAGAGAGAAGGTGCGTGGCGTGTGAGAAGCATGTGCATTCAGCAGGGAGCCTGGGTTCCCCATGAAAGCCTAGCTGAGCCTTTGCCTCAGGTGTCCGCCGGTTGAGCACCCCTAAAAGTTAGTGTCTTCCCTGGGAGGCCGAGGCAGGCTGATCACTCAAGGTCAGGAGTTCGAGACCGGCCTGAGCAAGAGCAAGACCCCCCTGAGCAAGAGCAAGACCCCGTCTCTATTATAGATAGAAAGAAATTAACTGACCAACTAAAAATATATAGAAAAACTTAGCGAGGCATGGTGGCACATGCCTGTAGTCCCAGTTACTCGGGAGGCTGAGGAGGGAGGATTGCTTGAGCCCAGGAGTTTGAGGTTGCTGTGAGCGAGGCTGACGCCACGGCACTCACTCTAGCCTGGGCAACACAGTGAGACTCTGTCTCAAAAAAAAAAAAAAAAAAAAAGAAAAAAGTTAGTGTCTTTTTCTGGAAGGGGAAAGTTAAAAGGACAAAGAGGATGGAATCAGGGGAGGGACCCTCCCCCCGGGGAAGCCAGTGTCGTCAGCATATTCACAGGGCCACTTACACACCCAGCTCAGAGGCTCCTTGCTCAAGAGCACCACCCGGAACACGTGCTCCCCGGACGTCCTCTCTCCCTGCCGAGCCCGGTCTCTCATCCCCAAAACGCCCCCTGCAGAGGGGTCCCGGCACCCAGGCCCAGGCCACCTTTCTGTTTTACCTGGGAACAGCAGGGCCACGAGGAGAAGGCTGGCTAAGGGAGGGCGAAGTGGCCGCTTCATGTCTGCTCTCCCGGGCCGCCGGGAAGGGCGCAGGTGGGCCGGCCCGGGGCTGCCTTTATGGGGCAGCGCGCGAGTGGGCGGGGCGTGGGCGGGGCGTGGGCGGGGCCGCGTTCCTGAGTGACGCCTCATCTTCAGGGGACACACGCAGGGCGGTCTCGTCCCACTGCTGGCGGGACAGACACTCCAGCGGTACTTCTCAGGAAGTAAATAACATGCCTGGATGCCTTGGGTGGGTTCGGCGATTAAGAAAGAACAGGGGAGAGAAAGGGAAGAACAGCAGGAAGATGAAAGGTCTGCTGGAGACGCAGGACAAATAAGTCACTTTCATCAAATCACCAGTTTCCTCAAGCGCTTCTCAGTAGCCCGGTGTTCATTACACAACAGCGTAAGGAAAGCTGCCACAGCGCTTCTGTCCTGTCTGCTAGGCATGCTTCTTTCAGTGCAGAAAGTCTTCAAACATCCCAGCTAGGACCTGGCTTCAGAAACTTGCCATTGTCTTGTCATTTCTTGTGGCCTGCTAAAAGCCACATCTATCCTGAAGGGAGGCGGAGGGGATGGCAGAACCCGTTATAGAATATGCTAATCGTTGGGTCAAACTTTTTTTTTTTTTCCACAACTTATAAAAAGTATCTTTTTAAAGCTGCTTAGTATGTGGAATTTCGATTCATTTGAACCAAGTAGGTGAGCTAAAGTAAAGTGAAAGAGACTCCATTTGTCAGAAGAGAGGATCTGCAACCCACATCCCTGAAGGATCTTATGGGAAAATGCAAACGTGTGTGTGTGTGTGTGTGTGATATTTTCAACACCAGAATATCCTCTTTCTTGCCTCCCAAATGGCATCCTGTTAAACCCTGGAAAATATAAATGTGAGAATGGAAACCACATTGTAGTCCAGTTTGGACTCAGAAGTATTCTGTAGTATTGAATTTGGATTCTCCTATTGTGTTATCAAATGACCCAGTGAAACTTTCTCCGGATGAGGCTCACAGAACAGTGAAGCAAAGATTCCTACGTAGATTGTCTTATTCTTGAATTTTAGGTTGTAATATGCTCACAAATCTGCCAGGACTGCTAGGACCTCCTTTACATAGGCCCAGATGCCTCTCCAGGGCAAATAACTTGCTATGTGGAAAAGATAGACAGAGATATTCAAGCCCTTTTTGGAAAAGAAGTGGGGAAGCATTGCAAGACACGAGAGAAAACTGCTTTTGGATAGTAGTAAAGGGATTGGCTTAGAGAACTTCGAAAAAACATTATTCAATGTTTTTTTTTTTTTCATGCAAGGAATCACGAAATGAATTCTGTCTTCAGAAGGCAAGTGGATCTGTAATGACTTCAGCCATCCTAAGAATGCCCTGAAGAAGGTATGGAAAAGAACACCGGAAATCTTCTTACATAGGTTCTGAGGAATAAATACCTTATTTTGGCAATAAAACTCTTAAAACCTACATTGTTATAATTTTAAATAAAATCTGTAGAGGCTGTTAGTTCTGATGAAATAATCATAAAATTTTAGAACTGAGAAATGTCTTAGAAACCCAACCTCTGTTTGAAGAAGAAGAAACCAAGGATGGGTGAAAAAGCGACGTGTGCGGACACGCGAGTTCAAGACTGAAGGTCTGGCCTCCGCTGTGCGAGCACTAAGATGCCAGCACGGGCTGCAGGGAAATAAAGAGACACTCAGAGTGAAAGGGAGAGGAAGAAAATTCCTTTGGAAAAGAGTGGGAACTCTTAGTGGTCATAGACATAAGAAGAAATATTATTTTTCACAGGAATGGTATGTTTTCTCCCTGCTACTTTTAGTCTTGTTGCTTAATTTCTCGTAACTGAAAAGCATTTCAACTCCTTCCCAGTCTTCCCAAGTTGATTATTTTTTCTCTTGGATTCAGCCATGAAAGTAGCTCCACTGCCTCCCAAGGTCTGCTGCTCCTGAGTCCACATCCGTCTTTGACTTTGTCACATTGGGAGGACTCAGGAGTCTCGCCCTGTCACCTGGGCTAGAGTGCAGTGGCATTGTCATAGCTCACTGCAACCTCAAATTCTTGGGCTCAAGTGATCCTCCTGCCTCGGCCTCTCCAGTAGCTGGGACTACAGGCACACACCACCATGCCCAGCTAATTTTTCTATTTTTAGTAGAGATGGGGTCTCGCTCTTGCTCAAGTTGGTCTCAAACTCCTGAGCTCAAACAACCCTCCCACTCTAGCCTCCCAGAGTGCTAGAATTACAGGTGTGAGCCACCGCACCCAGCCTCTTACCTTCTTTTTCCTAGAGGGGCATCTGTGCGGATGTAGATGAGTACTAGCAGTCCTTGTGGATTTGTTAACATATTACAGCCTAAAATTTAAGAAGAAGGAAATTCACGTAGGAATCTCTGCTTTACTCTTCTGTGAGTCTCCTCCAGGGTAACTTTCTTCGGGTCACTAGAAATGTGGTAGAAGAGTTCGAGGCTGATTCTATAGCAACATCTGAGTCCAGACTTGGCTGACACATGGTTTCCCTTCTCACATTCATGCTTTCTGGTATTTAATGGGGTGTCACTTGGGAGGCAAGAATGTGTTGAAAATCTCTCCCCCTACACATTTGCACTTTCCAGTAAGGACCTAGGTGGTGGATCTGCTCACCCAGATATTTGCTTGGTCAATTTCAAATTTCTCTATGTCTCTTGTCTCTGTCTACCTCTGTCTCTGTCTCTCTCAAGTTCACATATTACAAAATGCATAAATATAAAATTAAAAACGTCCAAATGATCCTTCTTCCTGTTGATTTTAATTAGGCTAATTTCAAAGGGTTAGTGATCTCCCACTGGGAACTGCAGCCTTCAGATCTGTAGCCATCCTTTGGAGAAACAAGCTAAGTAGCAATGTTATTGAATTTCTGATTGTGTATCAATTGTGCATAAACTGTCAATGCCAAAAGCATTAACTATTAATGTTTCCTGCCAATTCTGGAAACAATAAAATAGAAAATATAAGTTTGTTCTCATACTATTAAGCCACAATATTAAAATAGTCTAACTTTGTAATTCCCTTTACTGCTGAGGATAGCAGTTCATGAATACGACTGTGAATTGTAGCTGGGGAAGTACTGTTTTAGCATCCAGCCCCTTTAGAAAGTGAAAGGATGGAACATAAGGTCAGCAAACAAAACTCAGGGCTCTTCCACAAAAGCCAGGCTACAAGGCCATCCCAATTCTACCTGACAGTGAGGTAGTTTTTCTTTCTGCACGTTGTCACCCCTGCAGCCGCTGGTGGTGCTGATTAGAGCCTGGAGGAACCCTGGATCCGCTCTTTGTTACATTGGGAAGTACAAGACGGCCTCTCTCTAGGCAATGCACCAAATTGGAATTTAAAAAAGAGATAAAAATAATTTTAATGTGGGGCTAGAAGTTGAGTCTGTGCTTGTGAGTATTGTTGAGTAAAGTGGCCGTGTTGCAGAAGGGAAAATCAAGGCACCAGTCAGTTGAGTAACCTTCCCAAGGCTACCGACTATGGGACTCCAGGCTCCTGGCATCTGATCGCACTGTGCTGGGCTGTGCGGGCTCTGGTTGGCATCTGACCATGGGGTTGCCTAAGATCCTGGACCATGTTAAGAAGGTCCCTGGTCCCTCTGAGCCTAAAAGGCCAGGATGATGCAGTTACTCTGTATCATTCAAGAGCTTCTTGCGAGGACCCAAAGAAAGTATGCACTGACAGGACTTTGTAAAAGACAAAGAATAATGAAGGCACCAACAGAGTATAAGAAACAACAAAGCAAGTGCTGTGTAGCCCTATAGCACATTCTGTGTTCTGCATTTGGAGTGCTGCATCTTCAGGGGCTGTTTAACAGCTTCCTCCCCTCCCTGTGGTTGCCGTGGTGAGATCTAGAGGCTCACCCAGGAGTGCATTCCATTTTGGGTGTGGTATTTTAGAGTTGGGATAGCAAGTAGACGACACCACCTACGCAACAGACCTTGGAGGCAAACAACCAACTGCAGTGTGTGGACCTTTTAGGGCTCCGATTCTAGGAAAGCAACTCCTAAAAGAGTCACTTGTGAAATAATCAAGATCATCTGAACACTGATTGGCTATCACATTATATTAAGGATCTAGCATTGACTTTTTTCCAGAGACGAGAGTGGTACCGTGGTGATATTTTTAAAACCAGTCCTTTTCTCTGAGTTACACATTCCAAAGTACTCTCAGATGGACATCTTTGAAATGAGTGGTTATTCTTTGAAATAAGCTAGGAGGAAGGAGATTTTCAAGGGAAGGAACAAGATTAACGACATGTGGAATTCGGGTGGGGGCTGCCAACAGGTTTGTGACGCTGTTGTTAGCACAAAGGGCACAGTCTGAAGGTGAGGGTGCTGCTGCACCACGCCCGGCAGCTCCTATGGGGCATTGCAGGTGGCCTTTCTTGCTTATTTTATAGCTGCTGACATTCATTGGCTACATCCTCATTTATCACCCGGGCCACTTTTGTAGAGAGAAGCTTTTCCTCATAAACCATTTGGTGACCCTGAAATATGATGTGGCCAGGACAGGCAGGTCAAATGTTTCCTTACTCCCTTCTTTCGCGGTTTCTAGGATAAGGTGCCTGGATGGAGCCTGCTTGGCCGGGCGTTGCTCTCTCCTGCCCTCTGCTGGACGGGATGCCACACAGACACCCACATGGTCAACCCCTTAAGTCATGGTTGGGGGGAGCGGGTCCCCAACAACCTTGTCATCCCACCTCATCTCTTTTGTTTTTCTCCTCTGAGGTCTACGTTTTGAAATATAGGCCTTGTATTCCAAACAAGGCACGCTTAACATCGATTTATTTTCCATTTTAATTAACAAAAGACATACGTAACTGTGGAGCAGAACTTCCGAGCAGAAAAGAAAACCAGTATTATTAAGATAAATTGATATAATGCAAGCCCAAACAAATGACGTTTTACTTAGGTTTATTGCTGATGAGATATACATAATTTTTTTGTTCTGTTTTTAAGGTGTCAGAAATCACGCCTAAGCTGTGTGGCTGTCTTTCCCCATCTGCAACCCCAGGAGGCTGAGAGCTCTGCTCTGCCATGACCCCTACATTGCTCTGCGTTGAGTGGAAGCTCTGCAGGCCTCATTCAGTGACTGGATTCTTGGTTGCACGGGGCACGCCCTTGTCGTAAGGCCTCAGGAAGTGAAGGCACAGAGGTCTTGCCTTGAGCACAACTGCATTTCAGTGTATCATACGCTTCAGTAAGCTGTCACTCCACTTTTTCAAACAGCACGCAGAGGTGTTGGGACACCTTCCAATTCTGTATTCCTGGCTTTGGCATTCCCTCCGGCAGCGAGCAGTACCATAGCCGCATACTCTGTCCACTTCAAATTCACTTCTCACTAGACGACAGGGTAAGTCACCATGGTTAATTGAACCCCAGCACTGAAAGGCCAGACTGGCAGCGGGTTTCTTCAAGGAAGAGGTGGAGAACGCTGGAGCAGGGTGGCCCAGCTCTTCCCAATGCCCTGACTCTCCCACGCTTTCTCACCTGCCCGACTTGGCCCTCTGGTTCCCAACCAGGATGGCTTTCTTTCTTGAACATAAAAATCAGTCCATGTCACATATCTTTTTAAAAATCCCTACAACAGTGTGCCATAACTTTTTGATGAAATCTAAACAAGCCCACTACCAGGTCCCCAGAGCTATCTTGATCTGATTGGGGCCACCTCTTCCAACTCTTGGTGCTCCACTGTGCCCCTCCCCCCAGCACCTGCCGTGACACCCCTGCTGGCTGGCCCTCTGCTATTCCAGCACCTTCCCTCACACTGTCCCCTCTGCCTGGATGCTCCTTGAATCTTCATCTCTCAACCTTCAGGTCACAACGCTGGGGACACCACTCCCTGTTCTCTCCCTGTCGTTAAATGCCCCACACGATTTTTCTCCCTGTGCATGTTTTATTCTTTCATATTATCTATCCCACGTTGCAGTCACATATCTTTTTTTCATTATTTGCTCTTCTGATTTAAACGTAAGCTCCCAGAGCGTGAGGAGCATGTCTGCACCGCTCACTAGCATGTGCCCAGCATGAAGCACGTAACACGTGCTCAGGAAGAGCCTGCTGAGTAAATGGCTGGATAGACTAGACT
Source organism: Microcebus murinus (assembly GCF_040939455.1). Classification (NCBI taxonomy): domain Eukaryota; kingdom Metazoa; phylum Chordata; class Mammalia; order Primates; family Cheirogaleidae; genus Microcebus; species Microcebus murinus. The sequence continues at coordinate 26,228,079 of NC_134127.1, read as the reverse complement.
AGAAAAATCCAGAAGAGACTACAACAGGCCCGAGTAGAGTAGAGGAAACTGGAACAGACCAGCATCCCGACCGTGCGGCCCCTGCCCCGGAGAAGTTTGGGGGGAGATGTAGATTTAGTTACAAGGTCTCAGGAGGTGCTCACTGAGGCTGAAAGCAGATTTTTAAAACTTGTTACCGGACGCGCCAAACTGGTAGCATCTTACAGCAACCCCAGGAGAGCCCAGAAGTGCGGCTGCTGCTGGAGGTGGAGTAGCAGACAGACTACCAGAGCCTTGCCACGTAGGACTGGCCTGAGGCTCTCTTGCAAACTCAGCAGGACCCAGGTTGGGGGAGGGTGCCAGGAGGATGCTGGGGAGTAGAAAGTCTGCTGTGCAGAGGTGGGGGCTCCTCCTTATTGCACCTGAGTCCCTCTCCCCTCCCAGCCACTGTCTGTTCATTTTCCACAGAGCAGAGGTGCAGGAGAACTCAACAGGGCTGATTATCCTTGCACCAGGGTTTTGTGTCTTTCCTAGTAAATAACATCCTCCTATTTCCAAAGCTAAGGCGTCAGGGCAGTTGGATCGGGGCGCAAGTGGGGACCAAGAAGCGGTTTGACCGAATCACCTGCTTGACATGGTGCTAAAGAGTCCCACGGTTAGGATGGCCCCTGGGGGGTGGGGAGAAGAGCCTGTTTTGCTGTAACCTCTGCCGCTGTGGTCGGAGTAGAAGGCAATGAAGAAAGGAGTGAGACGAGCTGCAGTATTTATTAGGCTGAGGCTAGGTAGTACATAGATGACTTCTGATGTGTTTGGAGCCAACTACTTTACAGCCTGGAGTTAGAGGAGCAGCAGGAAGCCACTGTGTGTACTCAGGGAATGTGCAGCTTAGAGTTAGTGGAGAAGCAGAATAGACTAGAAAGACAATCCAATCTTTACAGTGCCAGAGCATCAGCTCCAGCAGATGATCATTAGCCACCTATTTAGAGGTGGGAATTAAGTCCCAGAGAAGGAAAGTGACTAACCTGAGGTCACACAGCAACTTACGTGTCGGAGCTGGTCTTATAGTCTGAGGAATCACAATATGAAAGGGAGAATGTAATCTATTAACCAAGCAATAAATAGATTCTAAGCAGTAGATAGAATATTTATTGGTAGATCCAATCACATTGGGTCTCTTTCTTGAATAAGCGATTGCCCTCCTCTGCACCCATTCCCAGTCCTTGTGGGCGTTTAAGGGGTTGATGGTTGTTGAGAGCCAAAGTCACCCAAAGCAGGAGCAGCAGGAGATGCAGGTGGGAAGTGCTCCCTCCTTCACCCTCACTCGCCTCTGCCTGCTACTTTCTCCCAGACCTGTGGTCCCTCCACCCCTGCCCTGGGCCTCACAGCAGGAGGTGAGTATCAGGTGAGTGAGTGAAGCTTCATCTGTATTTACAGCTGCTCCTCATTGCTCACATCACCATCAGATCAGGGCGGGCATTAGATTCTCACAGGAGCGCAAATCCTATTGTAAACTGCACATGGAGAGATCTAGGTTGTGGCTCCTTATGACGATCTAATGCCTGGTGCTCTGGGGTGGAGCTGAGGCGGTGATGCTAGTGCTGGGGAGCAGCTGCAAACACAGATGATCATCAGCAGAGAGGTTTCACTGCACAATAAATACAAATTGCTTCAATCATCCTGAAACCATCCTCCCCACCCCAGTCCGTGGAACAATTGTCTTCCATGAAACCGGTCCCCAGTGCCAAAAGGTTGGGGACCTCTGCCCCAGATCATCTTCCTGCCAAGGCCTTTCCTTAGACCATGCTGCAGAGGCCAGTCTCACCTACCCCCAGCAGCACATCGCAGTGGCAGCTCCCATCTCTGCACATCACTTCCTGGCCCTGCGGAGGCACCTGACTCAGGCTTTCTATCTTGACAGGTTCTTTGTCTTGTGATCATAGGTTGAGGGAAACCTGTCTTTTGATAAGTAGATTACTGTCATATTTTGACAAACCTGGAACATGCTGATAACAGAATGTTATAGAAGCGTCCATGAGAAATGACCCAGGAAGACAGGACAAGGAAGGAGTAAACTAAACACATGCCCTCTGAGAAAAATGATTAACCCATGTGAGTCACTGCTGAGATCCAGTTGGGAAGAGGGGAAGGAAGCATGCTGGGCTTCTGGGCTTCTTCAGAGCCTTGGAAAACCCAGGGGGCAGCTTGGGAGGGAGGATCACATGGGTTCTATGAATCATAACAATTGGTTCAGTCCCAGCACAGCTGGATGTGTTGAGCAACTTTGAGAAAATTACTTCCATTCACTGTACTATTGGCTCAGCTTTTGAAAGGAGGGACTTAGGTTAGATGATCTCTAATATCCATTCCATATCTCATATTATAAAACTGTATGCTTCTTGGCACACAGATTAACACAGGAGTCAGAAGATTGCTGACATCTCAGTCTGACTTCAAAATTTCCTTAGCAGACTCCAAAGACACCTGCTATTTATGTGTGTTATTAATAAATTATGTTTTTGCCTCCTAAATTCACTGCATTCCTCTTGATCCTAATTTTCTGACCTGATATGAAAAGTTGTAAAATTTAGAAGGAAGGGTAGGTCCTCTTTCTGTGCAGAGCAAAGCTGTTCAGAAGGAGACAGATGGGAGAAGCCATCTCATTCCACAATGAGGAATACCTGCAGCTGCCCTGCAGTGGAGTAAGTATGGCTGGTGAGTCCTCATCGCTAAGGAATCCAAGAAGAACTACTACCATGGGCATCTTGGGGTCAGTGACATCTGAGAACCCTGTCTCCTGCTTTTGTTTTCCTCCCTAGAGCTGTAAGCCTCACAGCTGGGAGGTGTGTCTCAGTGAGGACTGCCACTCGCTGCAGTTTACTAATGCACCCAATGAAGACAAAGCGATAAAGGCTGGGATTGAAGAAGGTTGCTGAATCCTTCAGGATTCTTTTTTCTAAATCAAGTTTTTCTCCCCACCTCTCATCCTCTGCCACTGCGTATATATTTCCAGCTGAGAGCCTCTTTTTACCTGGAGGATCTTGGGAGAGCAGAAGAGATATGGCTAAGAGCAGCACAGGGATCCTCATGGCGGGAGGGCTGCTGGAGTGAGCAGGGGCAGGTAGGAGGGAATCACCCCCGGGCAGGACAGGGCAGCTGTTTTTATGGGCAGGGCTGCTTCTGATTACTGAAGCTTATCAAGGGCGCTGGCATTGCCCATGAGCACCAAGACTCAGTGTGAGGGGGCGGTGTTGGGGCTTTAGAAATGTGGGCTTGGCAGAACTCAGGACAGGGAGAGTGAGTATCGTATGGGAAGTCTGAGTCCCATCATTTGCCTCCCCATCTGAAACAAGAATTGTATTAGATGATCTCCGAGATACCCTTCGGCCTCAACATTCTGTGATTCTGGTGAAAGGACTTTCCATTCTGTTTCAGTTGAACTGGTATGAAATCGCTCCAGGTGGGTGTCAGTCGGGAACTTCTTGTCGAAAACATCGGTGTAGGTAAGTGGGGCTAACGTCCATCCCTTCCAAGTAGCCTCTGGAATAAACATACAGGAATAAATAAATACACAGTGTCAAAGAGAAGCATGGTGTGGGACATGAGGAGGTCATGAATGCATGAGGGGTCTCAGCACACTTCTGGAACAGGAAGGGTGTGTGGTGAGAATGACAATAAGTGACAATAGGGAATACTTTATGGTGGGCATCATCAGTCATCAAAGGGGGCGAAGTCTGGCTACAGAACAGCAGACTGGCTTGGAGCTCAGAACAAAAAGGGGGACAAGAGTGAGAAGAGAGAAGTTAAAAGGGGAGGGAGGACTTATTGAAATGCTTATTTCTAACAATGGCACCAAATCACCTGTGACCTTACTCTTTACCCTTCCAGAGAGCATATATGCCTTTGGATATAATCCCCCCTGCACCCCAGGCAAAACAGACAGGGTATAGGCTCCCAGGAATTGCCCTTAGGGAAAACACCAGATAATTTATTTTAATGAAAATTCATGAGGTATGTTAGAGAAGATGAAAATGTCCAGTTTTGGAAGTTGACATTCTAGGATAAGCTCTCCTCATTCTGAAACACAGATTAGACAAAGCCTGGGAAACAACATTTTGTTCATACATCCTAAGCAAAACCAAGCAGAGCTCACACTTATGGGAGAACAAGACAGAGAACCGATTCTCCTCACACAGTAACAGGATAGAAAATCAGAGATCACCACATGTACCAGTTTAGATTCCCCAAGAAGCAGATATCAACAAGAACGAGAAAGAAAATGAATTTATTGGGGAATGTCTAAGAAGGACAGAAAAGAATCATGCTGACTGGAAAAAAAGCCAATCCCAAAAGGTTATATACTGTATAATTCCACTTATATGACATTCCTAGAAGGACAAAGCTGTAGAAATAGAGAACAAATTAGTTGTCCCAGGGTAGAGAAGGAGGTGGAGGTGGGGGGAAGAGGGTGTGGCTCTAAAAGGATAACATGAAGAGTCCCTGTGATAGGGAAATGCTCTGTGTCAATGTCAATATCCTGGTTGTGATTTGCACTATAATTTTGCAAGATGTTACTATTGAGAAAAATTTAGTAAAAGATCTGGGAATCTGTATGTATTATTTTTTTGCCACTGCCTGGGCATCAACAATTATCTCAAAACAGAAAGTGTAATTAAGAAGTATGTTGTTAAAGGGTTATTGATTCTAATGGGATTTAGTACCTTGATCTCCAGGAATTAAGGTGGAGGTAAGGCAAGGTTTCCATCCCAGGAGGGATCTACACTGAATCTTAAGCATTAGGAACATGACAGGAAATTCTTACTTAAACTAGATAATTGTCTTAGTTCATTCATGCTGCTATAACAAAATACCTTACTTACACTGGGTAATTTATAAACAATAAAAATTCACTGCTCACAGTTCTTGTGGCTGGAAGGTTCATCCTTCTTCCTTATATCCTTCCTTCCTTCTTTCTTCTTCTTTTTCTCTCATCTCAATGGGTTGGTTATGGCCAACTGCCTGTGTGCAAGCTAGAGGTCTGTTGACTTATATTCCCATTTTAAGAAAAATATTGGATGACTTTGGAACAATTTCTTTACTCCAAAATTATACAAAATAAGCCAGGGTGGAGGGACTATAAAGATTAGGTACTCATATTCTCTCTTCCAAATGAAGCATTTGACAAACTGAACAAAGACAGCCATTTATTTTTATTGAAGTGTCTGCTTATAACAGAGGCTGGTTTAAAAAGAAGAAGCTAGGTCACTGATGCTTCTCCAGGAAGCTTGTCTTCAAAATTAGTCATCTTCCCTATGATTCCCACATGGCTGGAGAATCATGCAGCATCTCAGGGTCTTCTGGCAGAGAGCAACAAATTCTTGATTTTTCTCACAAGAATGCCTGCATCTCCCACCAAGCTTCTGGCATTTGTCATCAAAAAATGCATTCTTGGCTACACAAGGGAAGGAGCCACCTGGATTAATCCTCTTTTCATACATGTCTAGATACCAGTGATGTAATGAGTTGGTGAAGATTTCTTTACAAGCTCTCACAGTGCCATACCCTGCAGTTAGATGAGATGGCTGGGGAAATATTTCCTATTGGATATTTATGTCCCCCCCCCCCCCCCCCCCCGCACAGTGTGAAATGCCAGGAAGAATAGATTTGCTTTCCAGCATTTGAGATTAGGATGTGTGGGGGCTTTGGGAAACAGAAACTATCAAAATCTGTAAAGGTAATTATCAACTTGTTCCTACAAACAACTCCAGAGTCCATGAGTTCCCCAATGGACTCAGAAAGATTGCTACTTGTTGAGAGTAGAGCAAGAGCTGAGATTGGGGTGATGGCTCAAGACTGGATAGATACATAAAAAGAAAAAATATGTTTACTATTGTAGACAGAAAGTAAAGAAGCTGCCTGGAAAGGATTTCTCCTCCATAGTCCATCAAAACACCAGCTGTGGAAAGCAGGTGCTTTGGAGCGGGTAGGATGAGTATGTTGGGAATGGTTCCTTAAGACTTTTCTAGTGTTATTTTGCACAGTTCTGGCCTTAGGACTTTATCAGTAGCAATAATAAGAGCAGTCTACTTCAAATTAAGGACAGACAACATATCTTATCAGAATCAACATTTTAGAGTTGCCTAATTTGAGTGTATGTAATGAAGCTGTCAGATGGACACAGATTGCATTTCATGTCAAAATATAAAGGTACCTAATTCACATCTACGTGAAACTCAACAACCAGATGGATCAGTGCCAGCATATGCACTAATTATTATCCAGGGTCAGCATCTCTGTTCATAAGTATAAATACCCCACTATTTTGAAGCTCAGTGAACCCTGCCTACCACTGCAGGGGTCTATGTTGTTTCTGCCATTCTGTCAATAATACCGTGAGGCTGTCTCGGGCCAGAGTTGCAGGACCTCACTCTGACAAGAGTCCTTGTATTGGATCCAATTCACAGTGATAACCCAGGCTGACTCAGGAAGTAAAAAGAGTGTTGGTGCCCATGAGCTTCCAATGGATCATCACAGATGCCCATGTGGATACTGTGTGTGTGTGTGTGTGTGTGTGTGTGTGTGTGTATGGTGCATGAATACATTGGTTTTATTTAAATATATTAAATAATTTTATAGTAAATAAATTTGTATTGTGTTGACTCATAATGAGTGATCTGAAAAGGATACTTCTGGTCAGTTTCCGATGTATAAGTCAACACCAGTGGGGTGGATGTAGCAGGGTTCACTGTGGGTCCTAGAGCCTCGTATCCTCACACAGAGTCTACTCACATGGGCTTGTCACAAAACAGCTGGTGTGAAATTTCTGGGCATTATTCCTGGGGATAATGTATCACTAGCATCTGGCACAAATTTGGACTTATCATGGGTTCTGAGAGACCCTTTCTTCAGCTCTCTGGATCTTTGGGTGAGTATAGTCTTATACCTTAACTGGAGCGACTGGAGTTTCCCAGGAACAAGAGAGCTCTGACATGGGGAGGGCATGATAAATGCCTCTCACTGGGACAGAGTAGAGCTGAACTCTGCTCCTGGCTTCACCCTTTTTTGTCTGCATGACTCTGAGAAGCTGTTTAGCCCATTTGAGGTGCAATTTCTGCATCTGCAAAATACATGTAAAATGGATGGTCCCAAACAAAAAAGAGGCCCTGAATACAGTGCAACTGAAGGTAGGAAAGAGTTTTCCTTAAAGGCACTGGCTTTGGAGCATTAAAGGCATTTTATGTGAAATTTTTATCATAGCACTCAGCTTTATGGTATGTATCCAAGGAATGTCAGCCTAGGTCATGCTGTGTCGTCTGCTGCTCAACGAGGTGAATGCATCGGTGTCTCTAAGCTCCATTCCTTCTCCCTCCCATTCTTTCCTTTCTTTGTCTCTCTTCCTTGTTTCTCTTAATCTTTACCATAACCATATCTTAAAAGGTCCATAGACTCTTTGCTTTTAATTTTTTTTCCCAATCTTTTTTGGCGGCACCAAGAGTTGTTTTTCCTTCCTTTATTTCTTCAAACCTGTGACAGCCCCTCCCAGAAAATAATAGCAAATGCAAGGGATTTATGGAAGAGGCGTTAGGGTGGAAGTCTCCTCCTGCAGCAAATGGTCCCCCCGCAGGGCCACTGGACCAAAGGTGCCCTTGCATGCCAGGGCTGGTCATGCCTGGACGCTCCCTGAGGTCGACCTTCCCTCTGGGACACCACCTCTGTCCACCTTCCCTGTCAAGATACTCATATTACCTGGGGCCACAAAGAGGAGAACAGCAGAGAGAACGATGAATGTCCTCATGACTGGAGGGTCTTGAGAGAGCAGCACAGTGTCCATGAGAAAAGGGCCATGAACACCCACATTTATACGCTTCTCCAGAACAAATAACATTTTGATCGCTGAGGCTTGTCAGGGATAAGAATCTTTCCATGCTCTGCTGAGTAGAGCCCACAAACCTCAGTGGGTGTCACTCCATCCACAGTGTACTGTCTTTCTGATTTTGGAAAGTTCCCAGGAAGGAACATGGAGATGACAGTTTGGATTTCCAATCCTGACCGTGCTCCTTAGTATCAGTTAATCTTCTGAAATACCCTGGGAAGCACATACCATTATTATATCTTTATTTTAAGGATTAGGAAACTGAAGTTCAATAAATCAAGTAATCTATCAAAGGGTCAGACATTGCTAAGTCTATCTTTCTGACTTCATAGTCTTAAGGTTTTCTAATTATTCCATTTTGCATTCTAGAAATGAAGAACAGAAATATAGGCAGCTTATTTGGGGGGCAGTGATGTAAATATGATTTTTGATACCCATGTTCTTAATGAATTAAAAAGACATGGCAATCACGGCTTTATTCTCTGAAGTGACGTTGTCACAGGCAGAGGGATTCAGAGCTAATTTGTAAAATGACTTCTCCCTCTCCCTTTCTCCCTGTGGTATTTCTGAACAACAAAAATGAAGGCTGGGAAAAGAAGAATCCACATTTATTGAACTTTTAAGGGTACCAGACCCCCTAAGCATGCTACATGTACAAAACACTTTTGCATCCTAATCATACTGGATAGATCTTTACAACAACCTTGAAGGGCCACAGAATTTGTGAGTTTTTTCTTATTTTCATCCAGAAAATGGAAGCTGGAAGAGATGGAATCATTAGCTCCTCGTCCCTGGGTGACTACAGCAGCCCCATGAATAACCCCTGGTCTCCTGACTCCCAGGCTGGTGTTCTCACGACACCAGTTAAACTCCTCCGAATATAAGGCTTCATGGGCGTCCAAGGCCATTATCCATGATATCAGCCCTTGATCCTGAGAAATGGTGCATATAATTATGCTTCCTTTGTTGATTCACTTCACTGACCAAGAGCATACCCCATTACTTTTAAATATAAATGAGCCTCTTGTCTTCTCAAAGAAATCCCAAACCTCTGTTCTAAAGAGTCTTCCTTAAAGATGGCTCTGAGCAGGAAGATGCTTTATTTTGTTTTTGCTTTGTTCTTCACTTTGGCTCAATTACCATCAGGTAAATGCAAATGGATGGGATTTTGATGGGGCGGATCATAAAGCTTGAAGAATCTTCTAGGTACCACCCTGAAAGTGAGAGTAAAGGTCCACTTTCCATGCTGCCTCTCATGGGGATTTCTTGGAGCCACCATGGCATTTTCTAAGAGCAAACTGTGTATGATACTTTACCTTTTGTTTTTGTTAATTTGGTATTGCTGGTGCCAGGAGTGCTGGCTTGTGACACAGAATAGAATAAAGTTCACAACTCTGTGATCTCCTGTTTCTTGACATCCTATGTCACATGTGGAGTTGGGAATATTGTTTTATAGGGTGTTTTATCCTGTGTTGATTTTAACTTTCAAAATGTGTGTTGTTTTGAATTTAGGGTGCCAGGCAGGAATGGATTACCCCCAGTTGTTTCCAGGAGGTAAGTTAAATCCCTTGCATATAATTTTTCCTTTCTTTTAGGAGCTTTGGCCCTGTTAGCTATTGTTGACTTCCAGAGAGTAAGAGAGGATAGAGACAGTTGTGCAAATAGAATTGTCTGGAGATCTCAGTCCACTAACTCTATTTTCTATTTTTCCTCTTGTCCCCAGTATCATATTTATATTTTTCCATTTTGCAGAGAAATATCTTTATTACTGGATGGCAATTTGGCCATAGAAATTTGTACCCACTGACTCTTCCCATTAGCTCACGATGCTAACTAACCCAAGGTCATAGATTTAATCTTTTAGCAGCCAATTAGCACTGCTCTGAGAACCTGCCTGCCCATCTATTTCACAAGCTTATCTCCTAAATCTAGTAAAAGTCAATGCATGCTCTTGGTTGAAGAAGGCTCCAATAAAAGAGTGGCTCAGTGGAACCTCATCATGATCACAGAAGAACTATTCATAAGGAATAGCCCACAGATTTTTTTTTTGTGAAGTCATATTTCACAGGAAGAAAGCACATTGTAAACTGAAAGAAAAATTGTAAAAAAAAATGGAAAGCGTTTAGACAGAATTTCAGAGTAAGAAATATACAGGTTGCTACTAGTCATCGAGTGCCTGTTATGTAACAGACACTCTATTCAACAACTTTACATGGATTGTGTCATTTAATCTCCAAAATGCCCCTATGACGTAGGTACTATGATAACCAAAATATTCTCACATAAATTATTCCATTTGATCACTAAACAGACTAAAAATGTAGTCAGGTGCTTCTAGAATGTGGACTAGACAAATAAGAAAACAGAGTGAGAGTTTACTGAGGACATGCAAAGGCCTGGGAAAGAAGTGTCCAGCCACATAACCATTCTTATTATGTTAATGATGGCTGGATACTTTCTGGGCAGACCTTGTACGAGGCCCAAACAAGAATTAAATCTTAGTCTCTTAACTCCATTGTCAAAGATCTTTCTAAAACCACAAGGTATCCCTCCCATTTTCATGTAGCAAACTTCACAGGGGTATCAGGTGTGTATTTTTATAGTTCTGTGATCTATATGTCATGCTTTCTGCCCGTGGCTTACTTTTGCTCCATGCAAGATTATAAGCGCTTGGGGAGCAGGAATTCTGATTAGCTCTTCCTTAAGAATTAACCCTCCCCAACTCCATCCTGCAAAAAGCAGAAGCTCTTTGAAAAATCTGGGCTGGTTCTTGAAAACAGTCTTTATAATCATCCATACAAACCCTCCCTTGGTTGGTGGCCTTTGCTACATCAGAAAGCCATGTCAGCAGCTCTTTCTTGGCACAGGGGAGTTTGCTGTTTGCGAGCCATGCAGGCTTGGTCGGGGCAAGTGCAGGAGGATGTGCTTGGAGAATGAGAAGATTAAAGGACGTTGCAAGCTAAACTTTTTCTGCTGCCAAAGGAGGAGCTTTTAATCCAGACCAACAACACTCTTCTGGTCTTAGGAGCAGGACTGGATGTTCGAGGAAGGTCAGAAGAAGTTACGTGGCTTCTCCACGTCACACAGTGAGTGAGTTTCAGGACCTTTCTCATTTCTTTCTGTTTTGTTTCTTTGCTTGCTTTTAAAGATGGTCTTAAAAAAAAGACACAAGAGGATACCTAATAGCTACCCACTTAATCAGATAGCAATACTATATATTTGTGGAGTACCTTATAATTTATAAATTCTTATTTCGTACTTTTCTCATATGACCCAAGGTTACCTCATAAGGTAGCTTTTATTTTTCCTATCTCTATTTAAAGGAATGGAGACCTAGGAGGCTGTTATTTCCTTGGGGCCATAGCTGGGAAGCTGTAAATGATGTGAACACAGCTGTCATATTGTGTATCTATCTGCGTGTATTAATTCTCGCTTAATTAACAGATAAATGGAAGTGGCATCCACATCTATGTTAATGGAGTTATAATTCTGTTGAATATAAGAAACTCTTTTTATTCGTGTCATTTCTTGGTATCCTAATTGACACATTCATCAATTCTAGTACTTAGGGTGTATTTTTAAAACAACTCACATCTACTCAGTTAATGCCTACAACGCCAACTTTGCATTTCTCTTCTTGCCCATGAAAGAAAATGGTTACAGATGCACAGAATGTTCAGCACAGAATGTACATAAATGATCAACTGTATAACTTTTGCCTTATGAAATAAAATTTATAGCTTCACAAATAAAGGTCAAAATTACCAGTCCTATGGCCAATGACTCAAATGTGGTCACTCAGTTTTAACACGTGAGACTGAACAATATTTTGCTTAACATTTGAGCATATCCTTTGTCTCTTTGTGCTCAGACTCATCCTTCATTATTTCCCCACTTTGCTCTGTAAAACAAGAGCGATGCAATTACACTTCCCAGGCTTCCTGACTTCTGGCTGGTTTCAGTCAATGCAAGCGTCTCCCAGGCGAATGGGAGGTTGGAGAAAGGGTGGACTTGGGGAATTTCTCCCCGACTCTCTCTTCTCTCACCCCCACAGGACAGTCCCTGCATCTGTGTCCTCAGCTCTCGCCTGGCTGTCCCACAGCAGCTGTATCCTCTGCCAGCCCACACTTGCCCTTGGTTTCCCCCAAACCATAGCACGGTAGAGGTTCCAGCTGTGGCTATCTTTAGGGCTGCCTCATTGCTCCAGGTTTGCATTTACAGTTTTTCCAACACTCCATGGTCGGCTGTCCATGTCCAGTTCTCTCTATGGACTGACCTGGTGTGAGGACCCTTTCCATGTCTGGACCCTGACTGGTTTAGCTTTTAGGTTCACTCTATGTTCAGATTTATTTACATATTGTATTATCAGCTATCTTTCATCAGCTGTCTTCAATCATGAAACCTGGAGTGTTTCTTTCATTTGCACAGGAATTACCTGAGCGAGGTGGGAAGTGTGATATCTGGGCTTAAGAGCGTACAGCTGAGCAGTCAAGTAGCTTATGGGGAGATGCCCTTCCTTCCAGTTCTCCACAGTGAGGGTGGAGGCTGCTGCCTTTCAGAATATCGTGCAACTAGGATATTCCCCACTCACTGCAAATACCACATTGCTTGATTAAAAAAATTAAAAACCCTTATTGAAGTTTCTTTTATGGAAAGATTCATGCTCATGTCTTGGAGCTGTACATGGTGGTAGATCAGTAGTTGTGCCCTGATGTGACCTTCCTAACGACCTTGTGTAGTATCCAACTTACAGCTGCAGAAGACACCGTGCATGCATGCTTTCCTACTCACAAGTCATCCCTCTCTCTTTCTCTTACTCTTTCCTCTCTTCTGCACTTGGCTCCCCTTAAGGTATTTTCCATCTAATGCCCCCTCTTCCCTGAGACACCCAGTCCTTCCTAAAGAATAATAAAGTCTTGACCCTTACTAATTTCCTGTTATGTGAAAATTCAATTTTTTCACGTGTCCATTGGAGGTGGGTGGTTTCACTGGATCAGTTGATTCCTTGGGAATTTCAAGGGATTTCCGGTCTTAGTTTCTGCTGGAGCTGCAGAGGGGAAGGTCTCTGAATGACTGGTGGGTCAGAAATAAATGGATGGGAAGAAAAGAGGTGTAGTGCATCTTGTTTTCTCATAAAGTACCTCCACCCTACATAACTTTCCTGTTTAGCATGACTATAACCCAGTTGATTTGCAAAATTATAGCTATGGTCTTATAATGCTAACCCTAACCACATGTTACTCCTTCTTGGCTCTGTGTTTCATTTCAAAGCTTCCTCACAATATCTGAAAGGGAATGGCAGTGCTTATACAGCAAGATCTGTCAGTTCTGGCTGAAGCCCCAAAAAGATGCAGGAGAAAACATTATCCTTAATTCCCAAATTCCCAATGGAGGAACCGGATCACAAATGCAGGATTAGCAAAGAAGTTGACCATGAAAAGTATCTTGAGACACTTACCTTCTATGCCTACTTGAAGGTATATTAAAAAGCTATAGAATCCAGGGAGCAAGATTTCTTTACAAACTGTGTTGGTGTACTGTGATTGTGACTTCACTCTGTCTCTCACAGGGAAGCATGAGAAAAACATCACTTTCACACCAAGCATTATAGGATGGGCTTCAGGAAGGCTACTTGGAAATTTCAGCATGGTGATGCATCATGTCTGATGCATCTAGAAAATATCTACAGGCAGAAAGCCGTGGCTGGAGCTGGGCAGGATGGCAGGACAAGAAGTAGTCAGCAGCGGGAGTAGACACAGTGGTATGTTAAGCATGACAAAGGATGTGATTCCCATAGACCAGGTGGATGATACACGAGGTCACTGGGTTGGAATCATCCTAAAGTAAAAACAACAACAACAACAACAACAACAACAACAAAAAACCCAAGGATGTGGTATGTTAGGGCAAAGGGACTCAGCATAAAATGGTTTTAAAGATGTAGCCGTGGGAAGAAGGGAGTTGAGGTAAATTCATAAGAGATCAACTAGAAAGGATATTAACCATTCAGGAAATTGCTAAATGCCATGGCCTGCTCAGGAGCCTTGAGAGAAGACATAAATTTGCCTCCAAAAGAGATTCACCTTAGAATGCTGCTATAGTCATTCCTTTCACTGTATAACAAAGCACCACAGACTTACCTACTTAAAACCACACATATGGTCTCACCAATTCCGCAGCTCAGAAGTCTGTGTGTGATGTGTTTAGAATCTCTGCTCAGGATTCCACAGGACTGAAGTCACAGTATTGACAGGGGCTGCGATCTCATCTGAGGCCAGAGATCCTCTTCCAAACTCACGTGGCCAGGAGCCAACCCGGACAGTGCCAGCAACTACAGACTGCCTAGCATTCTCTGTTCCATGGCTCCTTCCAAAACATGGCAGCCTTCTCCTTTAAGACCAGCAAGATACTCTCTCTCATACTTCAAAACTCCAACTTCTTTTTAACAGCACTAATTGGGAGTGGGGGGGACATTGAAACAGTGCTATTTGAAATTTTTGGTCTACTATTACAATTAAATTGGTCATTAATTCAAATTAGATTGTTATAAATTATAATATTAATTATAACCCCCAGGGCAACCACTCCAAAAATAACTCAAAAATATATAGCTAATGAAAGAAATGAAAATGGTACATTGCACCATATCTATTTAGCAGTAACAAAAAGAAGTAATGAAGACCTGCTTAGTTTCCCACCTGGGGTGGTTCACCCCTCCTTAGGGAACCTGGTGGTCCCCCTCTCCTGGGAAGTCGCCATACTGATGCTGAACTTAGTGTGGATACCTGATTGGCATAGCACACTACATCCCAGAACTCCTGGACTCAAGCAATCCTCCTGCCTCAGACTCCCAAGTAGCTGGGACTATAAGTGTGTGACACCACATCCAGCAAGAAGCAATGAATAAATTTGAATTAATCCATTTACATTTAATGTAATTATATTAAATGCAAATGGTTAAGCACTCCAATTAGAGATTGGAAAATGGATTTTTTAAAAGCTCCAACTCTATGCTGCCTATAAGAAAGTCACCTTAGATTAAAAAAATCAAAGGTTTAAAATAAAAAGAGGCCAAAAAAATGCCATGAAAATAATAACCAAAAGAGAGCCATAGTGGCTATACTAATAGCATATAAGACAAAATTGCTATTAGAGAAAAAGAAAGACATTTTATAGTGATAAAAGAGTGAATCCATCAAGTTAATACAACAATTATGAACATATATGCAACTAACAACAGAGCCCCAAAGTACACGAAGAAAAAACAAACAGAAATGAAATGGGAACTAGATAATTCAATAATAATAGTAGGAGATTTCAATACCTACCTTCAGTAATGGATAGAACAACTAGAAAGAAGATTATTAAGAAAATATAAGATTTAAATAACACTGCAAACCAATTAGACCTTACAGACATGCGTGAAACACTCCTGCCTCAGCCTCCTAAGCAGCTGGGACTGCAGGTGTGTACCACCACACTCGGCTAACTTTTTCTATTGTTTAGTAGAGACGGAGTCTCACTCTTGCTCAGGCTGGTCTTGAACTCCTGATCTCAATGGACCCTCCTGCCTTGGCCTCCCACAGTTCTAGGATTACAGGTGTGAGCCACCATGCCCAGTCATAATTTGAAATAAATTAAGATGCAAAATACTATTTATTTTTACTCAGACACTTATTTTTATTATATTTTTTAGTCTACCTGAAAGTCTAAGTTTTTTTCTGGTATAATTTCTCTTCAGCCTGAAGAATTTCCTCTAACTGTTCTTGTAGGGAATTTCTGCTGGAGAAAAATTCTTTTAGTTTTCTTTGAAAATGTCTATTTTTCCTTGATTTTTGAAGACTATTTTCTTCTGAATACTAAACTGAGGCTGGCAGGTTTTTGTTTGTTTTGTAGATATTGTTGTTTTCCTTTAGCACATTAAAGATGGCGTTCTGTTTTTATCTGACCTTTAATTTTCTGATAAGAAGTCAGTGGTGACTCAGTTGTTTTTCTGGACAGAATGGGTTACTTTTCTCTGGATGCTTTCAAGATTTTCTCTGTTCGTTTGGATTTCAAAAGTTTGACTGCAATGCACCTAAACATATCATTCATGCTCTCTAGAGTTTGATGAGCTTCTGGTTTTCAAAATGTATGTCTTTCACCAAATTTGGAAGTTTTCAGCAATTTTTTCTTGAATTACTTTTTGCTCCATTCTGATTCTCGCCTCATTGTGGGATTCCAATTACCTATTTACTATAGATTTTCATAGTAGTAGCCTTGATGGCCTGTTTTATAAATCATTTTGCCACTTTGATCCTCATATTGTATAATTTCTAATTTGCTGAGCCATTATCCTGTCATATTCATTACTTTATCAAATCTATTCAGTCAATTTTTTGGGTATCATGATTTTTAGTTTCGAAATTTATTTATATTTCCTATTTTCTGATGGGATTTTCCTTTTTTTAAAAAAATTATTCCAAGGGAATTTCCTTTACCACTTGGATAATGTAAAAATGGGTGTGCTAAAAAAAATAAATAAAATGAGTGTATTAAAGTCCTTGCTGATCATTTCAGCATCTAAGTTGTGACTAGTATGTTGAAGAGAATTTGGATGCTGTTATGTTTCTCTGACACTTGTTTTTTTTTTGTTTTGTTTTAGTAGAAAACTAACTCCATTAAATTCAAATTGCAAACACGGTCATGTCTGTGATGGGCAGGAGCTCAAATCTCTCTCTGTTCGTTCATTTGTTGCTTTTGTTTTTAACTAGTTTGCTTTGCTGATATGTGGGTTAGCAACAATCAGGGACAGAGTTTGTGCAAAGAACCCAGAGCCCTCCTTCTCTGGGTGTCCCTTTTAGTATTTTCCAGTGGCTATGGCCACTCTTGTGTCCAAACTTCAGAAAGATGGTAGAATTTTTTTATCTTTAGCTTCTTCATGCCACATTGAAATCACAGAGAACTCTCAAAAATATGCCTGCTTTTATTTCAATGTTCATATCCTTCAGGTAGTTATTTTTTCCCCCAGAGTCTTGCTTGTTATTAATGAGAGGATTGGTCTATTGGAAGCTCACTCTACTCTACTGGAAATAAAACTGCTCACTTGGTCTATGGTCTTTCATACAACCTCCCTACTTAAAATCCTTCAATAACTTTCTTTTGATTTTAGGACAAAATTCAAATTTTTTAGTAACATATACCTGAGCAGCATAAGTACACATGGTAGTTGCCTGACATGTTTGTTGAATGAATGCTATTTTCATGAAATATGAAATATGGTTATATTTAATAATAATGTCATTGTCCTTAATAATATGTTATACCCATATAAACTTTGAACATTTAATAACAATCCATTTAATTGCTTGACTATTCATGAATGTCCCTAACTGGACAACTTTCAATGAATAAATCAAATACCACATATATTTTGAGAACCTACTGTTGCAAAGCACTGCTGTGAGGAATTAATGGAAAAGAAGGACGAGAGGTAAGCTGTTTTCCTCTGCAGAGCTCGCAGTCTAACTAGGGAGATAAATTTTTTATATACTATAACTTTTGCAAAGCAATTGCACCAACAACCAATTAATAACTGCTGAATAAATTTTATAAAAGAGTAAGTTGGGCTGGACACAGTGGCTCATGCCTATACTCCTAGCACTCTGGGAGGCAGAGGAGGGAGGATCGCTGAAGGTCAGGAGTTTGAGACCAGCCTGAGCAAGAGCGAGACCCTGTCTCTACTGAAATTACAAAGAAATTAATTGGCCAACTAAAAATATATATAGAAAAAATTAGCCGGGCATGGTGGTGGATGTCTGTAGTCCCAGCTACTCGGGAGGCTGAGGCAGGAGGATCGCTTGAGCTCAGGAGTTTGAGGTTGCTGTGAGCTAGGATGACACCACGGCACTCTAGCCTGGGCAACAGAGTGAGACTCTGTCTCAAAACAACAACAACAACAAACCCAGAGTAAGTTGTTTGTAAATATTAGCTAAGGAGAAAAACGTAGCAATTACAGATCTGTGGACATGGTGGTCGGTATGGCAGGGCTTGCAAGAAAAAATAGAGAAGTTTAGGCAGAGACACAGGGCAGAGTATTCCAGGCAGGAAGGCAGGGTTCTCTGCCTTACGGTCCCATAAATGTGATTTAGATAAAATCTGATCTGTCAGCCCACACCTTGTTCACTGGAGCATGGAAAATAGTACCTTCTTAATGAACATCACAAAACAAAGTTGGCTTCCAGCCCCTTCAGAGCAGCAGTATGTGTTTTCATCAACTTCCTCTGATGAAGAGCTGGACTGTAGCTACTGCACCGTCTTTGTCATCTCTCCACTGATGCCTGGAGCCATGAGAATCTTTTTCTTAATGTTTGCTGCACTCATTCTTCTTGTCCAAACTGTCCCAGGTAAGAGGGAAATCTTTATAGAGGTAGCGATGGCAACCTGCACAGGGTCTGTCTTTTGAGAAGAAAGCTCAACTTTCACAACAGTTCATGATCCATCCCTGTGTCCTGCAAAGGTCCCAGGCCAACCAGTCACTGGAAAAATCTTTTCCTGAGCCCAGACCTAAAACAATGGGACCACGCCGACCTAGACCATCTCCAACCATAAGAGTGTCTATTCAAGTTCCTAATAGCTCTGCCAAGGGGTTCAGACTTATTTTACTTTTAGATTTCTTTCCTCCTTTTGTAATCTTCATCCCAGCTTCAGCATATGCTAAAGTGATTGCTCTAAAATGAGAAAAAAAAAATCAGAGGCAAACGCCAAACACTCATGTTAATTTAGAGAAAGTACACCTTTTATAGCCTAAATTAAATGAAAGTTACATTAATAAGTTCTTTAAAGAGCTATTTTTTTTTCATGTCTGAGTAGTTGGTCCAAATCTCTCATCTATAGATTATTTCAGACTTTCTTTCTGGCTCTCACACACTGATAGAAAATTACATCACTGAAACCACTAACATTGTGATTGGGGTGCTCTTCAGTCTTTAAGTCTCTTGAACTGGTGTCTCTTTGCTCAATATAGTCATGAGTCTACTCCTAAGAAACTTTTGTGTCCATATTTCCTCAACTACCTCATTCCTTCTGTTATGAAGCCTTTCCTTTGAAAGGCTCTATGTGCATCATAAAGTGCCCTGTTCATTTCCTCATGGTTTCCTGAATTTCTACACCTATTTATTACACATTCCAGGCACAGTAGTCCTAGCAAGCCAGTAGATATCAAATGTGTGCTTGCCACTTAATGGGAAATTGCTCTGGTCTCTATATTAAAGACAGGTAAAATGAAGAAGTAAAAATATAATTAAAGCATGGTCCTTGGCCTTAATTTTCTTTAAATTTATTAGTTTATTACTTCTGTGTTGTTCAAAAACAGATTGCCCAAAATTGTAAATAAGCATTCAATAAATTTAAAATCTATAAGTAAGTGAATGGTCGAGATAAGCAGATGACAAGTAACTTTAATAGGAAACAATTTTCATAAATGCCTCAAAACATGCAAAGTGCAAAGAGAAGCTATGAAAGGGGAAGCTTGGTTCTAACTAGGAGATTTGGAAAGGCTTTTGGAGAAGTAATATTTGCATTTATGAATGAACTTTTGAACGAACCTTTTAAAACAGGACAGGACTTGAACTAAAGAACAGAATGTACTCTACATATGTGCCAGTGATAAAAAAAAAATAACATAAATAGAAAAATACAAGTTTTTAAAAAATAAAAAGAGAAAAAATATAATGAAGAAACGATCAAGGAATAATGCTTCCATGTTTGATAATAATGTCCCCCCTAATTCTACAATTCCACTTGTAAAATTAATTAATTAAAAAATTAATTCCTTAGCTTCTGCCCTCAGTTTCTTTCTACAGATATCAGACAACGTTCCAGGCCAGAGAAACTCATTTCAAGCTGCCTTCCCCACTCCCCTTAATCAAGACTCTTGTGCATTCAGATGAATCTATAGAAGCGGGTGCTGAGTAGCTCCCTGTCCCCCCAAACTCGGCCCAGACATGTTTGAATCCCAACAATAAGCACAGTTTGGATACAAACTGGGACCACCACAATCACAAAAGTCACACAGAATCTGAGAGTTGGAAATGAATTTGACAATCCACGTAACAGGTGACTAGCACAGATTATTAGATGAAACTGTTTGAGATCGAATCTCAGCTCCAACCCTCATCCACTGTATAAACTCTGTACTTCAATTTTCTTTCTATAAATGATAATAATAATAGTGTTTTGAAGATTAAAAAACTTGTTATATTCATTAGTTAGAGGCTAACTTGTTATAATAAAGAAACTCAAAAATAGAATGACTAAGAAAATATAAAAGTTGATTTATCTTTCATGTAAAAGTCCCCAAATAGGTAAGTTGGCTAGGCTGTGGTACAAAGCTCTTCTCCATCAAGTTTTGTCAGGATTAGGGCTGCAGGTCAACCCTGCCATCCTAAACATGTGACCATTGTATCCGATTCCAAGGATGCTCTAACAAGGAGAGCTAGAAAGCAAATATGGGTGGGGCTCAGTGGCTCAAAATTTTAGCACTTTGGGAGGCTGAAGTGGGGAGGATCACTTGAGGCCAAGAGTTCGAGACCAGCCTATGCAATAGCAAGACTCCATCTCTACAAAAAGTTAAAAAAATTAGCCTAGTATGGTGGCATACACCTGCAGTCCTAGCTATTCAGGAGGCTGAGGCAGGAGGATCACTTGAGCCCAGGAGTTTGAGGTTGCTGTGAGCTATGATTGCGCCCCTTACTCTCATCTGGACAACAGAGTGAGACACTATCTCCAAAAAATAAATAAGTAAGTAAATAAATAAATAAAATAAAGCAAGTATGAGACATAATTTAAAAGATTCCATAGGAGCAGCTCACAGTATTCCACTCTTATTTCATTTGTCCAAACTTATTAATGTGGCCATATAGAAATATAGAAACTAGGTGCTGACATCTTTAAGTATCCAGGTGTCCAGCTAAACCCAGAAGTTCTATTACTAAAAGTCTGAAGGGAAAAATGACTCTTTGGAGACAATTTAACAAACTCTCTCTTCATATAACTGCTTTGGTAGTGCCAGGCACATACATGTTAGAGTTAAATGTCATTATCATTGTATTGTAATTTGTTCTCCCTCTTCATATTTTTCTTATTCTCTGCCCTGATTCAGTATTTGAGCACATTAAATATATTCCATGTCAACTGCATGTCCAGATGCCTGACAAATTTCAGTCATCTGTAACTCACAATATCCTGAGTTCTACTTTGGCTTATTTAAAATTTTCCCCTTACTTTAAGCAGAAATTCTTGCAATTTCTTTCCAATGGTCTCAGTCCTAACTTGGATAGTAACAAACCCAACATCTCTTCCACAAGGTAATAATTCAGATATGTGGTTAATGATATGCACCTTTTCTCCCTAAAGTTGTTCTCTCCAATAAAAAGCATTGCTCCTTTTGAGAGTAGCTGACATCTCTTTTGATTATTTCTCCTCCTATTTCTCCTAAGAATATATTAACATATTGCCAATGTAAAACAAAATTCCTCTTTGGTAATATGTTCACTCTCTTCAACATGGTCTCTGTTCTGAATGAATGCACATTGCCTAAACCCCTCTTAATTTGTTTGTCAAAGCTACATGCATGACCACATTCATGTTCTCTGCAGAGTGACAGGACTAGCACCATGTTGCTTTTTTGTTTCTACCTAAGATTGTGAAACTCCAAAACCATATGCAAAGGCACATGGTCTATCATTTATCTGCCTATAATGTAATAACACTGTGCAACTTTTGCTATACATCATTAACTATTAATTTGGAGATATGAAAAAAATCACTTGTTAGAAACAGTTGTTTATCGGAATTAGAAAGTATTTTGCCACCCTCCCAGGAAGAAACACTCTGTGTCTATGTAACACACATATAATTTCGGCATAGGGAAACTCTTTTTTTGTTTTTCCTAATTGGCTACCTAATGAGGACATTTGCCAGGGTCTGAGCTCCGACGTGACTGGTCAGACGTCTGCTTTTTCTGATTCCTAGGCTCATACCCTGCCACTCAAGGAGATTTGGTCATGGGGAGTTTTGAATTTTTCCTGGGTGATGCAATTTTGTCCTCCAGTAACTAATTAATAGATAACTAAAGACTAATTGCTTTCTTCACCTAGCCAGGGGAGGAATGCAAAGAGAAGCACTTTGTAAGAAATTGAGAGGCCGCTGTCAAGTTGAATGCCTCACTATTGACGAGCAGATTGGAGGCTGTAGAGCGGAATTAATACCACTTTGCTGCAAAAGAAGACGTCTTAAAATCTAAGCAGCAGCTACAAGAATGAAAGAGGTAAAGATAATTTGGCTGTGATATCAGTGGGGAAACCTCTCTGAATCTTCTCTTTGACCTCTAGATTTTGGATTCTCTGCAATTGCATCATTCCAGTGTCTGATGCTACAGGGAGATACTCTCCCCAGGCCATGAGTTTCTCCAGGACAGGCGCTATGTCTTGTTTACCTTTTCACCCCCAGTTCCTGGAACAGGATCTATTACTATTTTGTTAATTGCTCAAGTAAGTGAGTGAATAAATAGATAAGACAAATATGATTTTTAAATTTTTTGGGTAGAGACAGGGTCTTGCTATATTGCCCAGGCTGATCTTGAACTCCTGGCCTCAAGGGATCCTCCCACCTTGGCCTCCCAAAGTGCTAGGATTACAGGTGTGAACTACCATGCCTAGCAAGAATCTTAATTTTTAAACAACTTTTCCAATTAAGTCTCCTGCACAGTAATGTTTGAGAGCTATTGATCACTGAACAGAGGAGCATCTGAGATTCGTATCTGAGCACTGGTCTCTTTGCCATACCTCAGATAGTGGCAGAAATAGAGATTCAGAACTCAAATCCAGAATTCCTGGCTTTGTGTCTAGTGGCATTTTACTGTGTTGTCCTGTACCATTTGAAAAGGAGTGTTGACAGGGAATGGCCAAAGGGCTCACCTGCTTGTTCAACTAGAGAAACAAAGCCCAGACTTTAGTGGGGGAGACAGATATATGCCCAGCAAATTCACGTGCCATGTGGTAAATTCTACAACCTTACCTGAGACCTGTGGGAATTTAGAAAAGATGTGGAGGAAGCCAGTAATTATGATTGGAGTTACTGGAGTCTGGGGAGGTTTCCCAGACAAAATGCAACCTAGCCTAAATCACTTAAACTGAAGGATTGTTGTTGATAAACCTCTATTTTGTTTCCAATATATTGGTAGTTTATGTTCCCATTTGACAATTGTTTCCATTCAAAACTGCCCACTTTCATTCTTCTGGGGAACTGGATGCCCAAAATAATAAGGACTCTTTGTCCTTATTTGTCCTCTCATGAAAGCCATTCTGCTCGCACGAGTCACCTCTGTCCCTGGTGATCCTGACCGAGGTATACAAAGGTCCTTATTACCCAAACAGGTATATTCCACCGGCCCTGGTGAGCTGCTGACCAAAGTGAAGCCATCTCCTGCCTATCTCTGGAGACATCTTCACCTGTGAGGACTATCAAGATTTTTATTTGCCACTGCTTTTTTTTTTTTTTGCATTTCATTCTTTTTTGAAACAAGTCTCACCAGGTAACACAAAAAGGCTGTAGAAGTCTTGGTAAGTTTAAAGAACCTAAGAGCTCAAGGGAATCCTGCGCATTGGACAAAAATCTCTGATATCCATACTCAGAGAAGGGGCCCATGAGAAACCAGAAGAGTTGATGCCTGAGACACCTGAAGTCACGTGAGCCCTGCATGCGCCCCTCCCACTGTGTCAGGTAAAGACGGATGTCGGTGAAATGCACTCTGGGTGCTTTGCAAGTGTCTGGAACTACCTCTGCTTCATCACCAAAACTGCACAGGATCTGCGTGATAGAAAATGGGGCATTTTCCTGATAAGTCTTTGTCTCTGAACTCCCTCTGCTTGTTCTCCAAGCCGGTGATGCTAAGACTGGAAAGATGGGAAAGCTCCATGGGCCCTGGCACGGCAGGGTGATGCCAGCTCACTAGACAGGTTCACCTGGAAAACCAACCCATTGCCCTCAGTTCTGCTGTGCCTCTCTCTGGGCTTGACTCTGTCCCTGTGAGTTTATTCCAACCCTTGGCTTTGCCTCTTTTTTTCCCAACCCCTGGTCTTCTCAAATAGACCCCAAACACAGGGATCTGAGCTGCTCCTGAGACCGAGTGGCCCTTTCACCTTCAGGGTAGGATCAGGGACTAGGAGTAACAACCATCCTGCCTAGACCTGCCCTGAAGTGGCTCTGAGCCAGACTCCCCACCTTTGTCCAAGGAAATAACTGGAAACATGAAAGAAAAGGCCAGTTTCTAAAACTCATGCCCAAGTATATTGTTCAAGGAGGAGCAAACAGTATCAATGCACATGAAATCAGATATTTGTTTATGTTTTGCTGAGGAATGAAGGCCCTACAGTTTGGTGAAGTGTATAAAAAGTAGACACGGAGGAAACAGCAGTGCTCGCTTAACCAGGGTGATGATATAGGGGAGGAAAATGAGGATGACGGTGGCTATGGTAACAATGATGGTTTTCATCTATCAGGCATTGCAGCCATTTAGACAAATAGGACATAGTTTCTATTGTCTAGGAGCCTATTAAGTCTTCAATTCAATGATTCTGTAAAAATCACCCTACATATCATTTTACACAATGAAGTTATTAGATGTTGTTGTTACCCTAAAAAACAGAAAAACAAGGACCAATTGTGAAAACTGCACAGAAGTTTTCCCATCAAACAAACAAACAAAAAACATAAGAAACAAAACTATTAATAAATACGGGCTGCCACAATGAGATACCACTACACAATATTGGAATCACTAATAAATGTATTGAAAGTCAATAATAAGTAATTTAAAAAACAATAATAAAATATCAAGTGCTTGAGAGGATGTGGAACAGCTAGAACTCTGTAACATCTTCTGGTGGAAATATAAAATGATGCGGCCACTTTGAAATAAACCTCAGCAATGTCTAACAAAGTTAAACATCTACTTAGCACATAACTTAGCAATCCCTCTGGTACATGTTTACCCAAATGAAATAAAAACCATATTCACACAAAAATCTATAGACACACATTTCTATCAGCTTTATTTATAATTTTCAAAATCTGGAAGCAACCCAAATGCTCCTCGACAGGGACATGGGTGAACACGCATAGGTCAGCAAGACGGCAGTGTGCTACTCAGCAGTCGAGAGATGTGACACTGATGTGTACGACGTGTTGGAATTATAAGTAGATTACACTAGATGAAAGAAGCCAGAATTTAAAAAAAACTATATGTCATATGATTCCATTTATATGAAATTCTGGAAAAAGAAAAATTATAGAGACATTAAACATGAGTGATTGCCAAGAGCTAGGGGGAATGACTTTTTGTGCTGATGGAACTTTTTTGTATCTTGATTGTAGAGGTGAGTACCTGCCTGTGGTAACTACATAGATTTGTCAGTTCAGCACGAGAATGAACACACACACACACACACACATTTATGCATAAACTATATCTTCACAATAAACGTGGGGATTGGAAACAAATGATGTGTTGGCATGAATCTCTACCCCAGTGGCTGGAAATAAGCTAATTTTGTGGAGAGTTTCCCTGTAACACACTCACAAACACTTTGCAAATTAACTTGAAAAAGTATTACTATTTATTTTCAAGGGTTTAATATGTTCTTTAAGAAATGAGTGTTGTGAGCAATATAATCCATAGGGTTATAGGAATAGCAGTGAGGCTATGCTATCTGCAGACACCACAAAATCATTCAGTGTCAAAGTTGGAAGAAATCTCGTCTATGATCCAGTCCAATTTTGCCATTTTGCACAGAAGACATTTATGACTGCTCCCACCTCCCCCCGCCACCTGAGTGAAGTCCAACATCACAGTGCGAGCTGGCTGTCAGTGCCAAAATACTTCTTAATATCTTAACTTCTAGTCCTGCGTTCTTCCCACAGCATCCCACATGCAGGTTATGTTGGATTATTTCCCTTGTACGGACTTTCTAGTAAAGTCAGGGGAGAAAGTGCCACCACATCCAACTGCATTAATGTGGGAACACATAAAAATGATTATTTCTATTTACAGAACCATTGTCATTATACAACAATACCAAAGGCTCTGGTTGGTACTTTGTACACACCCACCATTTATAATGTATGGGACAGATGGAGTAATTACTTCAAGGCATTAAAACAAAGGTGGCCCGCATGCATGGTTCTGAGATAGTGTGTCCACAGAGAGCAAACCTGGAAAAGTGGAATGAGCTTCAGGACACAGGGTTGTAAAGCTGTTGCCACCCCTTCTTCTAATGAATAGGTGACCTTCTCTTCTCTGGGTCTTTCTTTCTTCAACTGTAAAACAAAGTTATTAGAATAGACTAGATCACCTACATGATCCTCCTAACTCTGAGTGCCTCTAAAGCAAACAGTAATGACTCAGTGTATTCACAACATATAATGCAAGATACACAGTTCACTAAGAAAGAACTAAAAATACATTAAAAAGTGAGACAGGTGCCCATATTAAATCAAATGCCTCCAGGTGACAGAGAGGTAAGAAATGAGGGGAGTAGATGAGATTTAAGAAATACTGACACAGTTTTAGGAGTGATGTCAGCAAGATGGTGAGACAGGAGGCCCCGGCTTCTTCCTCCTTCCATAGACATTAAGAATAAGCAGCTACACACAGATCAATTCTTTCTGAGAAAAATCCAGAAATAATTGAGAGGCTCTTGCACGCTGGGCATCTGAGAAAATGCCCACATCGAAATGGGCAGGAAAAACACAGACACACTCTCACCTTCAATGGCAACCTCAACACAGCACAGGAGGGAGGGAGACACCAATTTTCAGCTTTTCCTGGAGGAATGAAGGGACTGTACATATAATACTCTAGATTTTATGGCTGCTACCCAAGGGACTGGCTGGCAACTCGTCTATCCCTGGCAGTTGTCAGGGCTTAACATTCACTCTTCTCTAAGAACCACAGAGAACAAAGAGGTGATTGTAAACAGGTGTGTCAACACTGCCTGTGCCTCTTTTCCTGGGCTCGGAGCAGAGTGTGCAGGTACTAGGGCCCAGCTCACAGCTGCTCCTTGAAAGGTGTTAAGACTGAACACCTAATGTCCAAGCTTTTCTAGCTACTACCCACGGGTCCTGGCCCCATGAAGTCCCTGGAAATGAGCCCATTTGCTTTTGTCTCTGCCTCCTGGGTGAATGGGGATGAAGGAGTGAAGGGAATTTCACCCCAACATATGACTCCTTAGTGTAAAGAGTATTTTGAATTAAAGGCCCTTAGAGATCAACAAGCATTTGAAGAGACTCTCCTATACCCATGAAGAGCTTATAGACCCACAAGAACACAATTATTTTTGCTTACCCTCTTGTTCTTTCATTATCTGTTGCAGAAAAGAAGATCAAGAACGAAGCAAGAACTGGCCCTACCGCTATGTAAAACAATGCCTCTCAGGCTCATTCAATTTCCAGAGATTCATTTGCAAGTCAGTCTCTGTTCTCCCCATCGATTCATTCTCTGTAGTAATTCTTTTGCCCCTCAACAGAATAACCTATATTCCCCACCTCCCCTCTGAAACGAGGTCATGTAAGCATTTGGACCCCCACGGGGATACTGAGTAACCACTCTATCTCCCTGCACACACAGCAAGGAAAGCTGCATGCCTTTTCTCTGATTAATTTGCCTTACAGTGGAGTTGATTTTTCAGCAAAGTTTCTCAGGGTGAAGGGGAGGGTTTTCCTTGGCCCCAACAGGGAACAGAAATGGAAACTACGTTCTGTGGTCGTCAGTGTGAATTTGCACAGTCGGTGCACAGGCCGCTTTGCGCTTCACATGCTAGTTCCCATGGTAACTAACCAGTTCTAATGGGTGGACCTGCGGATGCTCTTGATGCAACCACCGCCCATGCTGACCCTCACTGACGTGTCCGAGCCTCCGCGGTCCGGCTGTGCCTGTCGGACTCACGGACACGCGGCTGCACTCGCTCACAGCAGGGCGTCTGATATAAACTGTCTTTTTTTTTTTTTTAAACTGTCTTTAATTTTTTGAGAAGGAAGCTCCTCCATGTTCCATAGGTGACCTGGCAGCTCTAAGCGTTTACCGTGAAGCAGGTGAAACACGTGCGGACGGTGCAAGCACCGCGGCCCTGTGGCCACACAACACACCCTCCCGCACAGAGACGCGGAGACACCGGTGGGCGGGGCAGAAGCAGGGCTGACCCGGAAATGCTCTGGGGTGGAGGCCCTCGGCCGAGGCCTCGCCCACACCGGCCCCGCCCTCCAGCTAGGTCCCCGGGAGATGGAAGGCTCCAGCTGACCTGGAAGCCCATTTTCTGCGTGGAAGACTCTGTTCCAGAAGTGAGTATTTCTTAGTTCACAACTCCCGCTGCTGTCCCCATCGCTGTCGCCATTGCCCCCAGGCTTGTTTCAGCCTGTCACGGGGGTACAAATGTTTAGGTTACGTGTATTGCCTTTGCGCCCCCCCCCCCCCAGTGAGAGCTTTGAGCGTGCCCATCCCCCAGACGGTGCGCACCGCACCCATTAGGTGTAAATGCACCCTCCCCTCCCCCCTTCCACCTGCGACACCCAATGAATGTTACCAGTATACATGCACTTAAGTGTTGATCAACTAATACCTATTTGGTGTTGAGTGCATATGGTGCTTGTTTTTCCATTCTTGGGATACTTCACTTGGTAGAATAGGTTCCAGCTCCATCCAGGATAATACAAGAGGTGCTAGATCACCATTGTTTCTTATAGCTGAGTAGTACTCCATGGTATACATATACCACATTTTATTAATCCACTCAGGTATTGATGGGCACTTGGGTTGTTTCCACATCTTTGCAGTTGTGAATTGTGCTGCTATAAACATTTGAGTGCAGACATCTTTTTTATAGAATGCCTTTTTTTTCTTTGGGGTAGATGCCCAGTAATGGGATTACTGGATCAAATGGTAGTTCTTTGAGGTATCTTTATATTACTTTCCACAGAGGTTGTACTAGTTTGCAGTCCCATCAGCAGTGTATGAGTGTTCCTATCACTCCACATCCATTGCTATTTTGTAAAAAAATAGTCTTAAAAACAATTAAAGGACATAATCTATTTTCCTTAATTGCATTTGCATGATTTACCTAAGTACTGGGAAGTTGTTTTCTTTAGGGTGTGCCTTGATGAGATTTTTATTGACTACCGTTTACGTTAATGAGGGTGTTTCCTTTGAATTATGTTTGATGAGATTATCAACTATATATAAAGGAAGATCCAGACCAAAATAACAGACTCTGTAGTGAGAGAAAGAAGCTCTTGAGTTCCTTTGTGTGGTGACTCCATCCTCAAAATAGACTTGGCTTCATTGGCTTTTTCAGCCATTTGGGATCTGGTATGTACTGGAGGGAATTTTAACCAGGAGGTGTGGATTATTTTATTTTCCAAAGGAATTTTTATTAGGAAATTATTGCTTAATGTCACTGTAGATATTTGAAAACAAGGGCGTATGAAACCTGGTTAGGTTATTGTGGAAAAAGAATTTATCTGTATTTATAATTCATATGTAATTGTCATAGGGAAATTTGC
The DNA here is from genome assembly GCF_040939455.1 of Microcebus murinus. NCBI lineage: Eukaryota > Metazoa > Chordata > Mammalia > Primates > Cheirogaleidae > Microcebus > Microcebus murinus. The sequence goes on along the minus strand of NC_134127.1, from coordinate 26,198,636 downwards.
CTAAACTTAGCATTCAAAAGTCAATCTTTCTGCATGTTGACTATTGTTAGGATATAGCATAAATAAATACAGAGATACATAAATAAATAAATAATGGAAAGTTAGACCAGTGGCCTCAAAGAATAGTAGAGTTCTAACTAAGCCAGGGCAAAAGCAAGAGAAAAGACTAACTTTGGTTGGAACTTAGTGAAGGTATCTCTGTGAAACTGACATTTAAACTAAAACCAAAATATAATTTGTATGAGGTGGGAAGTGTGTCTCTGTGGATTGGCCTAGGAATGAAGGATAGTAATAGTGCCCTGTAGACATAACAGCAGTGTTGTTGGTTTTGTGAGGGCAAATGAAATATCAGTCGCTGTCTGGTGGAGCCATTAACCAAAGCTGGAGAGTGAAGGAGTAGTGATTTTTTTATGCAGGGAGGAGAGAGATGTGGAGGTAATATCCTAAGATACATTTCATCGTAGGTGCATGTAAATTTGTCAGCAGAGATGATAGCTCAGAAATGGGGCCAGGGATGGTGGCTCAGGCCTGTAATCCTAGCACCCTGGGAGGCCAAGGCGGGAAGATTGCTTGAGCTCAGGAGTTTGAGACCAGCCTGAGCAAGAGCGAGACCCCATCTCTACTATAAATAGAAAGAAATTAGCCAAACAACTAAAAATAGAAAAAATGAGCCAGGCATGGTGGCGCATGCCTGTAGTCCCAGCTACTCGGGAGGCTGAGGCAGGAGGATCGCTTGAGCCCAGGAGTTTGAGGTTGCTGTGAGCTAGGCTGACGCCATGGCACTCTAGCCCAGGCAACAGAGTGAGACTCTGTCTCAAAAAAAAAAAAAAGAAGAAGAAGAAATAGAATCCAGAAAATTTGGTCACTTTCAATTTAGAGACAACAAAGGACAAAACTGAAGCAACTGAATCAATGGGAGCCTACCAAGCCCCTGTGTGAAAGGAGGAAAATGGGATTAGATTGACTTTAGTGACTTTCCAGTAGTCTCGAGGACTTAGATGCAGAAAGCATGTGGAAGTAGTGATTGTGTGAAGTGTCAGAGAAGCCTGAGAAACAATTGGTTTTGAAAATGAGGTCATGGTTTTATTTTCTTTGTTTCCAAGTATATGAGGAGATAATGGTGATGTTAAGATTTATTTACCAAAAAATTCACTGGTGGTATTTGCAAGTCAAAAGGTGAAGGGAATCTGAAGAAACTGGAACTGGATTGTGAAAGGTTAGAGAACAAATTGACAGTGTAATCAGAAGAGATTTTTGTTTCAAGATAAAATATACATAATGAGCTGGAATGATGAAAGGGATTTTGAAGACATGGATAGATTCCTATTAAAGGAGATTTTATTTATAATTAATACAGTCCCTGACAAAATAGGAGAGAAAGGGGTTCAACAGAAGCATTTGGACTTAGCCAGGCACAACATGACCCTTCAGTTTAATAGGAGAGGAGGAACAAATGGGGATGAATATAGGAATATTTGTAGATATTATGGTGATAAACTTATTTTGTCACATTATATACTTCATCTGTGTTATGAGCTGAATTGTGCCCCTCAAGTTCATAAGTTGCAGTCCTACCCCACTGTACCTTAGATGTGACTGCATTTGGAGATAGGGTCCTTTTTTTTTTTGAGACAAGAGTCTCACTCTGTTGCCCAGGCTGGAGTGTCGTATTGTCAGCCTAACTCACAGCAACCTCAAACTCCTGGGCTCAATCAATCCTGCCTCAGCCTCCCACGTAGCTGGGACTACAGGCACATACCACTATGCCTGGCCCATTTTTTCTATATGATTTTAGTTAGCCAAGTAATTTCTTTCTATTTTCAGTAGAGATGGGGTCTCACTCTTGCTCGGGCTGGTTTTAAACTCCTAACCTTGAGTGATTCTCCCACCTCGGCCTCCCAGAGTGCTAGGATTACAGGCGTGAGCCATAGTGCCAGGAGAGAGGGCCTTTAAAAAAGAAAGTAGCTTAAATTTTAAATTGATATCATTAGGGTGGGCCCTAATCCAATATTGATTAATTGATTGTTGTCTGTTTTTTTTTTGTTTGTTTGTTTTGTTTTGTTTTTTTTTGAGACAGAGTCTTACTCTGTTGCCCGGGCTAGAGGGCTAGAGTACCGTGGCATCAGCCTAGCTCACAACAACCTCAAACTCCTGGGCTCAAGCAATCCTTCTGCCTCAGCTTCCCAAGTAGCCAGGACTACAGGCATGCACCACCATGCCAGGTTAATTTATATATATATATATATATATATATATATATATATATATATATATTAGTTGTCCAGTTATTTCTTTCTATTTTTTTAGTAGAGATGGGATCTTGCTCTTGCTCAGGCTGGTCTCAAACCCCTGAGCTCAAACAATCCTCCTGCCTCTGCCTCCCAGAGTGCTAGGATTACAGGTGTGAGCCCAATAATGCCTGGCCTTATTGTTGTCATTATAAGAGAAAATTAGGGCACAAACTTGTATAGAGGGCAGACTATGTGAAGACACAGGAAGAAGACCACCACCTACAAGCTAAGGAGAGAATCTTCAGAAGATCCTAACCCTACTAACCCCTTCATCCTGCACTTCTGGCCTCCAGATTAGGAGAAAATAAGTTTCTCTTTAAACTACCCAGTCTTCAGTATTTTGTTATGGAAGCCTTAGCTAGCTAATACAATCTGCTTTAATGAGAGTTAATCTCATATTCTGAAAATAAGAGTAAAGGAGTTGAGAATATGTGAAATTCAAAAGGCAGGAGATATTTGAAATATTTATGGAGCATGGAAGAATAATTTATATAGCAAAACATTGTAGTAGTGTAGAGTTGATAGGTGTCTTTGAATGCCATGAAGAGTACTGATTTTGTGTTTAGACAGGGATCTACATCTTAGTCACACACAGTTAGCTGTAGTCATGGAAGAGGCTGGTACATGGAGTGGGATGGTTAATTTTAGGAATCACCTTGACTGGATTAAGTAGTAGCTACAGAACTGGTAAAGTATTAATTCGGGTGTGTCTGTGAGGGTGTCTTTAGAGAAAATTTGGCTTGTGAGTAAGTGGATTGATTCAGGAAGATCCACCTTCAATGTGGGTGGGCATAATCTAATTGGCTGGGGGCATATGTAGAACAAAAAAGAGGAAAGGATTTCCTCTCTCATTCTCTTAGAGCTGGAACACTTTTATTTCTGCCCTTGGGCAAGTTACTGCTCCAGGTTCTCTGGCCTTGGGACTCCAGGACTTACACCAGCAGTCTCCACCCCACAAAGTTCTCAGACCATAAGCCTCAAACTGAGAATCACACCACAGGCTTCCCTGGTTCTGAGGCTTTGGGACTTCAGCTGAGACATCCTACTGGTATTCCAGGGTCTCCAGCTTGCAGACAACTCCTGGGACTTTTCAGCTTCGATAATCATGTGAGCCATTTCCCCCAATAAATCCCTTATCTGTCTGTCTGTCTGTCTGTCTAACCTATTGATTCTGTCTTTCTGGAGAATGCTGGCTAATGCAGATTTTTGTACTACGAGTGATTCTAGAGGAGTAGAATTTTAAGAATTGGTTTCCTTAATTGGTTTTGGAGTTTTGAATTGGTTCTCTAGTTTGATTAGACCTACAAATGCTAGGGACTGTACTTTTTTTTTTTTTTTGAGATAGAGTCTCACTCTGTCACACCGGGTGGAGTGCAGTGGCATCATCATAGCTCACTGCAACCTCAAAATCCTGGGCTCAAGCCATTCTCCTGCTCCAGCCTCTGGACCTACAGACACAGGTCACAACGCCTGGCTAATTTTTCTATTTTTAGTAGAGATGAGGTCTTATTCTTGCTCAGGCTGGTCTCAAATTCCTGACCTCAAGCAATCCTCCCTCCTTGGCCTCTCTGAGTGCTGGGATTATAGGCGTGAGCTTCCGGCCCCCAGTCAGGACTGTACAGAGAGCACACTGAGAATCCATGGCATGGACTATTTACTATGGACATATATAAAATATCTGATACTCCTAATCACCTACTTATAAAAGGTAGGAAACTTGCTAACTATTTGTGATGCCTTCAAACATTTGTGGAAACCAAGGAGTATAATGAAGTTGGTAAGTTTTTTCTAATGTCATGGGGCAAAGTGATGAAATAAAGGGATGAACCCATCAATGATTCAAATTTCTGACTCCAGCTCCACATGTAGCCTAAGTTAAGTGTGCCCTGAGCCAGAATTTTCTCCTGTAACCACAGGGCTGCAGTTGCTAAAAATCAAACACAAGTGCTTATCATGTGATTGGCAGAAGTTGAGCTCTCAGCCTTGCAGGGTGTCTGCTGTTAAGTGAGGGCATTTCTTGGGGAAGAATGAGATCCTGCAAGTTGGGGGAAGGGGACGAGCGGAAAGACCCTGAGGAGGCTGGGGACGTTAAGCTCCTAAATTCTGATGAATCTCCCTTTGTCAGTAGAGGTGTCCTCCCTGCCCCCATTCTGCACCCATCCCACCTCTGTCTGAGGGAATTAACTCCGCACAGCCTGAGGCAATAGCAGGCAAGACAATGCTGCCTCTCTTCAGGACCCACTCAACACCCCTCTTCTGACCTATAACTAGACTCAAATGCCAGCAGATCTCAAAAGGTGAGGGGCAAAGTATGCCCCGCGAGGATGTGTGCTGCATTCCAAAAGAACTATTTGAGTTTTGTAATATATACAAGCAGAAATCCAGGGAACATGTGTGGGCATAGATATTAAGGGTGTGGGATAATGGTAGAATGAAGATAAAGTTGAATCAGGCCAAATTTATTGATTTAGGCCCATTGAGCAGAAACTCTGCTTTTAATGGTGCAGCTCAGGGAGTTAAGAAATGTGTCAATGGTTGGTTGGCTGAAACGTGGATCAAAAGATTGCGCCATGTGAGCAATTGTAGATGTTCGATCTCTCTTGATTTGACAAGGGATTCATAGGCTAGGGGAGACTGGGACTTACACATGCTGGGAGGGTTCAGAGACATTTTCACAAATACTTTGAGGAATAGATTTGGGAGGGGAACCCCGGCATCCCTGACGAGCTCTGTGATTGATTTTCTCTGAAGGCTGGAGCTTACAGTGGGAACCACAGGCACTTGGTTGGAAAGCTTAAAGACAAAGGGAGTATTTGGGCTTGGATGTTGCAGGGGCCAACTAGTGGCACTCAGTCATCTACTGTGATGGACAGGAGAGGCAAAGCAACAATCAGAATAGTCTGACTTGTGTAGACCTATGTATGGTATTGGCTAGCTAATCATTGTGTTTGTAGAAGTGAAATAGAAAGGAAACCTACTAAATTCGTACTTGATCTGAAAAAGGAGAAAACTTTCATGTCAAGTGAACAGTCTACCTTGAATCATAAAAGCAGAGAGTCATGACCCCTCAGTCAATTACCAGAATGAAGCCAGTTTATAAACCCAGAGCTCTTTGAATGAAGGAGGGGGCAGATTCCCCTCACCCCTATGAAGCACCCCAGTACACTACTGAACAGTGATACTGTTAAATCCTTCTCCCATCCTTTCCAAAAAGACTTACAGACTTTTCCCAGAGTAACTGCACTGTGGGAAAAGATAATCAAACTTTCAAAGAATACTGGACACTGGCTCTGAATTGACCTTGAATCAAAGAGACCCAAATGTCACTGTGGCCCTCCAGTTAGAGTAGGAGCTTGTGGAGGTCATGCAGTCAGTGGTAGCTCAGGTCTGACAGTAAATCCAGTGGATTCCTGAACCCCTCCCGTGGTCATTTCCTCAGTTCCACAATGCACGATTGAAACAGACATAGCAACTGGCAACATTCTTGCATTGGTTCCCTACCTTTTAGAGTGAGGGCTATTCTGGTGGAAAAGGCCAAATTGAAATCATTAGAGCTGCCTCTACTGAGGAAAACAAATAATAAGTCAGAATCAATAGCTCATCCCTGGAGGAGCTGTAGTAATTGATGCCATCATCAAGGACTTCAGAGACATAGGGGTGGTGACTCCCACCACTTTTCCCATGCAAATACCCCTATTTGGCCTGAGCCTGGAGAATGACAGTGGATTATTGTAAGTTTACCAAGTGGTAGCTCCAATTTGGAACCTGGTAGGCAGCTACTGATCTGGCAAATGCCCTTTTCTCCATATCTGTCCTTCAGGCCCAAAAAGAAGCAGTTTGCTTTTAGCTGGCAAGGCCACAATCCATCTTCACTGTCTGACTTCAGGGGGTGAATTAACTCTCCATCTGTGTGTCACAATATAGTTGGCAGAGATCCTGATTGCTTTTCCCTTCTGTAAGATGTGACACTGTGCCATTGCATTGATGGCATCATGCTGATTGGACCTGCTGAGCATGATGAAACATCCAGCAGGCCTGCTCTATCCCATTTGAGATGTAAATCAACCTTTGTACAGCTTATCCAGGATGTATCTGCTGCCCACCCATCAGTCACTTAGATCATTAGCCATTGTTATTAGTCTCTTATTGTGCCTAATTCATAAATTGAACTTTATCATAGGTCTATATACATAGGAAAAACCAGCGTAGTATATATATAGTTGGATGCTATTCATGGTTTGAAGCAACCACTGCGGGTCTTGGAACACATCCCCCATAGGAAAGAAAGGACTACTGTGTATGTGATGGAGCCTGAACAGGTTCTGAAGTTGCAAGTAGGTTACTCAAAGAAGTAGTCCAAATGCCCATGGCTCTTACCCCTGCTACACTGCTTTGTCTCTCTCAGCCTGTACCTTGGGCCTCCTGGGAAGTGCCCTACAATTAGTTGACGGAGGAAGAAAAGACTAGGGCCTGCTTTACAGATGGTTCTGCATGATACTCAGGTGCTGGACAGCTGCAGTATTATGGCTCCTTTTTGGGACATCCCAAAGGACAGTGATGAAGGGAAGTCTCCATGGGTGGTTGTGCATTTTGCTTGGAAGGAGAAAGAGCCCTATCTGGGATTATATACCAGTTCATGGGCTGTAGCCAATAGTTTGACCAGATGGTCGAGGACTTTGACGGAACATGATTGGGGTAAGATGATATCTCACTGTGGTTTTGATTTGCATTTCTCTGATAAGTGTATTGGTCATTTTTTACTCTTTCATATACCTCTTGACCATTTGTATGTCTTCTGTTGAGAAATGTCTATTCAAGTTCTTTGCCCACTTACTGACAGGATGGATTATTATTATTATTTACTGCTGTATTTGAGTTCCTAGTATAGTCTGTATATTAATCCTTTGTCAGATGAATAATTTGCAAATATTTTCCCCAATTCAACAGGTTGTCTTTTCACTCTGGTGCCTGTTCTCTTTGTTGTGCAGAGGATTTTTTTTTAGTTTAATATAGTACTATTTGTATATTTTTGTTTTGTTGCCTGTGCTTTTGAGGTCTTAACCATAAAATTGTTGCCTAGGTCAACATTCTGAAGTTTTTGTCCTATGTTTATTATAATATTTTTATAGTTTCAAGTCTTACAATTAAGTCTTTAATCCATCTTGAGCTGACTTTTGTACATGATGGGAGATAGGGGTCGTTCTTCTGCATATGAATGTCCAGTTTTCCCAGTTTTACCATTACTGAAGAGGGTATTCTTTCCCCAGCGTATGTTTTTGAAATCTTTGTTGAAAATCAGTTGGCTGAAAATACATGGATTTATTTCTGGGTTATATTCTATTCCACTGGTCTGTGTGTCTGTTTTTATGCCAATACCACACTGATTTGGCTACTAAAGTCTAGTAGTATAATTTGAAGTCAAATAGTGTTATGCCTGCAGCTTTGTACATTTTGCCCAGGATTTCTTTGGCTATTTGGGCTTTATTTTGGCACCATTATGAATATTAGGATTTATTTGTCTATTTGTCAAAAATGGCATCGGCATTTTGATTGGGATTACAGTGAATCTGTGTAGTGTTTTGGCCATTGGGATCATTTTAAAGATATTAATTATTCCAATCAATGAGCATGGATGTCTTTCCATTTGTTTTGTCTTGTTTATGTTTCCATTTGTGTTTCTTTCACTGGGGATTGAGTTTTCTCTGTGTGTGTATGTATATGCATCAAAGAAGATACTTGATATAATTTCAGTTTTTAAAATTTTTTAACACTTGTTTATGGCTGAACATATGACCTAATCTGGAGAATGTTCCATGTGCACCTTGGAGGAATGTGTATTCTGTTTCTAGGAAACAAGTTAAACTGTTGTCTGGGAAAGTTTTTATTTCTCCCTTATTTCAGAAGATCTTTATTAGATAATGTATTTGTCTTACCTGTCTTTGGTGCCAGGTTTATTTTTCCATTTAGCACTTTGAATATATTTTTCTACTCTCTCCTGGCCTGCAGGGTTTGTGCTGAGAAATCTGCTGCTAGCTATAATGGGACTACTTTCAATGTGATATATATAATTTCTTGCTGCTTTTAGAATTACGTTTTTTATTTTTGATGGTTTGATTGCTCTTTTGGTTGGCTTTGATTGGAGATCTCTGAGCTTCCTATAGCTAGATTTTGTTACCTTTCCCAGATTTGGGAAATTTTCTGCCATATTCATTTAAATTTGCTTTTGGACCTATTCCTCTATCTTTTCCTGTTGCAGCTCCTATTATGCCAACTTAGGTTACTTGGTGGTGTTCCATAATTCCCTAGGATTTTTTCCCTTTTATTTCTGTGGCTGGGTAATTATTATGAGGATTTTTAAAGTTGTTTTATCAATCTTCCTTTTCTCAAGATCCATTAGTTGTGATTTATTAGTTTCTTTTGGTCATCTCACTTTTCTGATTTTTTCATAATCCTTGAGTCCTTACCTTGGTGCCTGTGTGTTTGAGAAAATGGCCACCTCTTTTAACCTTTCCAGGTGTTGTTTGGTGGTGATAGCCTTCACTATTTACTTTAGTCTGGGATTCTGGGAGCCAGCTGACAGCATACAGACAGACCTTGCTGTCAGGATTTCTATCTGGGTGGGCTGCTGCCTATGCTGTGAGACCAAGTGAGATGTATATGTTTCTATCTTTATGGGAAACCACAGCCATAGCCTTGTTACTTTTGCCCCTGGAGAGGAAGAGTTTCTTCTGTGTATATCTTTTAGAGTATACTGCACGAGTCTGTCATTTGGAGTGGTGGGGTCACACCAAAGTTAAAGTCTAGGGATTCATGACAAGTTGGTCTGGAAATTGTGCACAAGACTGAAATCTAATGTTTACTTTCTCAATTCTCAGCTTTGCCTGCCTAGTGCTTGGACTATCTGTGTGTGGAAAGCCAGAAGTAGATTGCCTGACATTCATTGACAATGCAGCCACTGGTGAGTAAGACATGTTTCTTTCTGCTTAAATTGCAACTGTATTACCAGTAAATGAGCAGGCTTCCCCTATTATGATACATTTTCTAAGTGCAATAAACAGCTATTAAGGATTAGAGTTTCAGTGACATTTCCTGACAACTCTGGGATGAGTATTCTGGGTCAGGAACTCATCTATAGCTAGCCTTGTTCCTAAATTATATAAATTTATTCTAGCCTCCACTAATATTGTGTATTTATAGAAGAGATGAGAGAGATTTTCTTTTTGTCATCAAAACCATGGTCTCATTTGGAAATAATTGACAGAGTAACCATATTATTGGCTGCAGTGGACTTAGGATTGTGATGAATGAAGGCCATACAGATGATTAAGGAATGTCCATTTGCATTTGAACTATAGTCCAATAGGGAGGTAGGTGTCTCCTCAAATGAGTTTAATCTAGTATGAAAAGTCCTTGGTGAGATCTGTGCAATGTTGAGGCAAGCATTTCCTCAGATTGTTTTCTATTTCAAACTTAAAGTTTTGATAAAACATATTTATACTTTTGAAAACTTCAAAGACAATACCTAAAATTCTCATTATCAGCCTTGTCCTCATCACACTACTTCTCTCTATAATCTTCTTTTATTCAAATTTGATAATTGGAATAATGTATAGGGAGTGTTGTTTTCTTAATTGTGGCTGTGAATTTTTGAGAATGAGCCTAGTAGGTAGAGTAAAATAATTTAAGCCTTGTAGACCTTTTTAAGGAAAGAGATAGACCAAAACTAATAAAGAGACTTCTTTTGCCCTTGAGCAGATACACAGCATAAAGATAAAATAGAGACATTTATAACTATTGCTTGAGAAACTTAGCAAAAATTGAGAATAGAAGGCCTCATGCCTAAGAAATGGTCAGGCTATGACTGTCCTTCAGAACAGCTGGTGCAGAGGCTCCTGGCTTGTGCTGCTTAACTGTCTTTGATTCTTATTTTGTACACTTGACTCAGGTAGAGTTAAGGGAGACTGCACTCACAGATCTTAAGTTCTGTCTGAAACTTGTTGGGTTCTGAAAAGTGTTTAAGATTGTTTCAAGGTTCTCTGTATTTTTAATGAATTATGGACTCATGGTTTGTGTTTAATACTTCTTTTCTAAGTAGGAAACACTTCATACATTAATTAATTGGATCTTTTAACACAAATCTGGTTGTTAAATCAACTTGGTAAATGAGGAACCTATGGTTCATTTAGTGGAATAATTTGACCATAAACATGGTTGAAAAGTAACAAGTTGTGGTTATTGTTTGCCTTACAATGCATCTAGAGTTACTTGAAATTGATGGGGAAGGAGTTTTAATTATGAATTTTCCAGTGAAAATTTTATAATTACTTATCTGGGAGTCATAATTACTAACCCTTTCTAATAAACTTTTATGAATTTAGAGTGTGTTTGTCTCTGTAGATGTATTTGAAAAGCACAGTGACAGCTCAGCACTGAGAATAAACTGGCTGGAGTCACAAACACAGTTTGATATTTCTACACACTATGTTACTCCCCCTTCCTCAGTGCTGTCATCTCAACCCTAGAACTCCAGACATTGACTGGGAATGCTTTATCTAAACCTGAATGTCTGTGATGTTCCAGGAATCAGTGACCTTTGAAGATATAGCTATAGACTTCACCCAGGAAGAATGGGCCCTGCTTGACACATCTCAGAGAAAGCAGTACAAAGACGTGATGCTGGAAAATATGAGTCATCTAGTCTCCATTGGTGAGTATGTCAACATTTATGTATTTCTGTGCAAATTTATGTATTAATTCAGTTATTCATACATTCAACTAGGATTTAGAACATCTTCTCCCCGTTTTGTCTCCATTCTCTGTCCTAATTCTTTAATAGCCCTTATAATAACACGAAATAATGTTTATCACTTCAGTAGAGTGTAATCCTGACCACAATTTTGTCTTTCTTGCTACTTAATCTCCAACACTCAGCATAGATCTGGAAACTTGATGAATATTTTTACGTGAAAGAATTAGTGGATTAAATATTTTCTATATAACTATTCTGTTATGTTCACTATTCTGAAGCTTGAAAATAGTAAGTTTTCAATAGTTAGTAAAATAATGAGCATATTTTTATGTACATAGAACATAGATTTTTTTCTTAAGATGTATGATTGTTGTATTCTATTAGAAAATAATATCTATTCCACATTGGAGGTAAGCATTTTTTTCTCATTTTGGTAAGACTGAGGATCCTATGTTCTCTTATGCAGCTGAGTCATGGGCATCAGTATCCTGAGAACCTCACTGTTTGGGGGCAAATAATCTGGATTTTTATTTTTAAATCTTAGAACAGACATTCAATGTTTTCTCTATTCTAGGAATTGTTACCTGGGTTAAACTGTATTATTCCCATTCCTTCATTGTATCCTGGCCTAAACTTGATGAAAATGCATAATAATTAGCACATAATTTAAAATTGATATATCTTTTTTCCATGAACAGGGTGTCCACTCCACAAATCAGATGTGATTTTGCGATTGGAGCAAGGAGAAGAGCTGTGGAAAGAAGGGAGAAAATTTCTTCAAGGCCAGAGTCCAGGTAAGCAGCAAGGACTAGGAGGTTCCTGGTCAGTGATTCTGTAAGTCTTTAAAATACCAACTGAAGATTTTAAGTGAGTGATATTTTCTAAAATGAATATAAATTAATGGGCAAAATGCCTCAGATGTTGTCATTACTTGCATATATCAATAATTACTCATGTTCTAGTATCTTTTGTTTAAAGGATATTCATGTACTTGTTGGAGTTAAAATTACACACTGATTCTTCTCCTGATACTTCCCCTTGAAGATTTTCCATTTATTTACCTACCCAACATCTCATCTCCATTTTACTTTTTTCATATTTCCAGCCTGAAAATCTTCTCTAATTGTCAGTACTTTATAATCTGTTTTTAATATCTACAGCAATCCTTCATTTGACATATGTGCCCCATTTATGTATAAATTTTTAAAACATACTAGCATGAGACTTGATTATTTTGAATATTTTTATTCTCCTAATGCCACTTAAAATATATTTTTTCAATTATTTTAGGTGAAAAAAGTGTCCCAAAAAACCAAAAACTGATATTCACATATCGTGTCAGCAGGAAAGGCACCTCCACCAATATACCAGCAGTAAGTATCATGGGTATGAATACAGGTCATGTAAATTAAAGACTTGGGAATGGGATAAGTTAGTAAGTGAGCACAATCACCTGACTGGAGTTGATTAAGTATTAAGAACTCTGAGCAAAAGTTTTTGGATACTTTGAGTTTAGTGAATAAATTAACCTTAGGTCAAATTTATAACTTGAAATCTTTACGAAAAGGAAACAGAAACATTGTGGAGATATTGCTCAAATCCTAATATTTGAAACACTGAAGTCTTCACAATTAATCTGATGAATTCTATGGTTGGAATGCTATAAAAATGAAATTATTTGTATATGCATAGAAGTAACACACTAAAGTATTTAATTAACATTGGAAAGATTTTAACTGGAATCTATGACTGAAAGATGAGGCTTCATATGTAAAGAAAATAATGCATGGATGCATGGGAGAAAATCATTAATGGCCTTTTATCTCCTTCCCCAAATCAGAAATCTCACCATCCTCAAGAGGAACCTTTTGAACTGAATAATTTGACAGAAGATTTCACTCACAGGTCTTTATCGATTCCTCAACATTTGTTAATTCACACCACAAAGAAACCCTATGTCAGCAAGCAGTGTAGAAAATCCCTCAGTGACCTGTCATTCATTAATCAAGATAAGCAAGTTCTTCATAGACATAAATCATATGAATGTCATCTATGTAGGAAATCCTTTCATAATAGCTCTAACCTTAGACAACATGAGAGAATTCATACTGGAGAGAAACCATATGAATGCCATGTATGCAGAAAAGCCTTCAGTCAACGTTCTCACCTTAGACAACATGAGAAAATTCACACTGGTGAGAAACCATATGAATGCAATCTGTGTGGGAAAGCCTTCAGTCAAAAAGTTGTCCTTAGACAACATGGGAGAATGCACACAGGAGAGAAACCATATGAATGCCACACATGTGGGAAAGCCTTCCGTCAATGTTCTCACCTTAGAAGGCATGAGAGAAATCATACTGGAGAGAAACCATATGAATGTCAACAATGTAGAAAATCTTTTAGTAGTGGCTCTGGCCTTAGACAACATGAAAAAACTCACAGTGCAGAGAAGCCATATGAATGCCAGGTATGTGGGAAAGCCTTCAATCAGTGTTCTCATCTTAGACAACATGAGAAAACTCACACTGGAGAGAAACCATATGAATGCCATGTATGTCGGAAAGCCTTCAGTCAACCTATTGTCCTTAAACGGCATGAAAGAATTCACACTGGAGAGAAACCATATGAATGTTACCTATGTGGAAGAGCTTTCATTCAAACTTCTATTCTTAAGAGACATGAGAGAATCCACACTGGAGAAAAACCATATGAATGTCATCTATGTGGGAAAGCTTTCAGTCAAACTTACCCCCTTAGAAAACATGAGAGAACTCATATAGGAAAGTAGCCCTAAAAATGTCATCTATGTGGCTGAGTTCAGTGTGGGCAACATAATGAGACTGGTATCTAAAATAAAATCATAAAAATAAATTAGCCAGGTGCAATGGTGTGTACCGATAGTCCCAGCTACTTCAGAGATAGAGACACTGTTACTTGAGGCTAGGCTGGGAGATATATGGCAAGAGCCCATTTCAAAAAAAAGTCATCTAAGTGGGATGCCCTTCAGTCACCATTCTTCCTTTAAATAATATGAGGGAATTCAACAATGGAGAGAAAATGAGAAATGTCTTCAGAAAATACTCTGACCTTAGATGACACAGAATTTGAAATGTAACTGCCCTGGAAGACAAATCAGCCATAGTTCAAGCACACTAGCATACTAGAACCTTGAAGAAGCATTGTCTTTAATCATTGTGGAAAATCCTTCCATCATGCTACTCCTCAGTTGACATAAATACATTCATTTATATATATGATATCTGTATTAGACATTTAGTGGTTTGATCACAAAAGGCATGAGAGGGCAAACTATAAATGTCATGAGACTATAAATATAATACAAGTTTTCAGGAACAAATCAAAATTTTAAACACACTAGAGAACTTGTACAGTGCAGAACTTCTAGTTCTGTAATCAGCATGAGAGTGATTTTGTAGTTTATTGTTAAGCAACATGAGAAAACTCCATTTGGAATAATCACTCAGGTCCAGAATAATTTAAACATTCAGCCAAGCACTAGCCTTGGTGTACAGAAGAAATCTTATTGAATGAATAACCTGTTAAATAAGAGGAAAGACTTAACTTGCAGTGTGCAACCTCTTGATGAATACCAAATATTTTATAATGGAGAAGTTATTCAATGAACAATAATGAGAAAGACTTTATTCATAGAGCAGAAGTTGTGGCACATGGGATGATTCACACTGGACAACATCCTGTCAGTGTTGAGCATGAAGTAAAGTTTTGAATTTTCATTTATTTAGCTAACCTTAACATTGTCATGCTGAGGAGATACCAATCACAAAATAACTATGCAGACACCTTCTACTACATTTTACATTAGACAACTAGAATTAAGATAAACAAATAAACAAAGAAATCATGTTCAGTATCTCCACCCTACCACATGTGTGTGTGTGTATGGATGGATGTATATGTCAACAGAACACAAGGGCATTTTTTGGAGCTTAGAGATATGTTTAGTACCTTAGTTGTGTGGTGATGGTATCTGGGGTTTATATGTCCAGACTCATCAAGATATATATATTAAATGTATGCAAATTTGTCTACCATTTATATCACAATAAAGGTTAAAAAAGAAAAATGACTCTAAAATTTTTGTAATGAATTCTTCAACATACAATTCAGCAACTCAGAATTTTAAGAAAATACCTATCTATGAAAAACATGACATGTAAGAGAGTGAACTTATTGGGAATGCTGAATGCATAATTTTAAAAAATTATATTACATTTCGATAGGTTAATACAATATATAAATGATAAAACCTGTTGCTGAAAAACCTAATATATTTATGATAGTCTAGTTTTTGTACGCAGTTCTAAACATGTAAATTTGGGTCTGCAGTCCTTGACATGTGAGGAGAGATTCCGCCCTACTTTCTAAGTCTCCTTTTTCTCCAAAAGACCTGAGCTGTGTTCACACAGCTCAGCTAAACTCATTCCAACTTTCCCTAAACACCTGCTGGCTCCATGTATCCCAGAGGGTGACACAACAAGGACCTTCAGCCAACTTGTCAGATTTCTCAAAGAGCCATGACATGGATGTATCAGGAAATTGGGAATGATATCAAAGCCACATAGTATTAACCATTGAGTGGCCCAGACCTTGTTTTTGTCCCTGGGAAGTTAACTCTGGCCAGAGAGACAGGTGATCTTTGCCTTCCCAGCTGATGGAAGACTCCCTGGATTTTTTTCAGTAAACCTTCTGAGTTAAGTGGACACAGGAATTAATTCCATAACACATATTTTATCAAGGTCAGTCCTGACTTATGACACAGATAGGGACACAACTGTTCTCCCACCACAGCAGCTCAGATGATAAAACAAGATAAAATACCCTATCTTATCAACTACCATGTATGACCTTGTTATTAATTTCCCAAAGCAAAATTTAAGTTATCACAAAGGGTATCTCCCCTGCTTGCACTCAAGGGTAAGATACGTATTAATGTTATATTTCTGCAAACCTCAATACTGAACCTAAACTTCAAGTGTAAATGCTGCCAGAAGGTCAACTGGGCTGACATATACTTTTGGAAAATTGGAAAAATCTCAAACCATAGGCCTAACTTAAGCCAAATAAATGAGCACATTGCTGAGTAAAACCAATACATCATAATTTTTAAAAATTTCCCAAGTGATTTTACTCTGAAGCCAGGGAGGGACAATGTAGAAGAGAAAAAACCCCCGTGTCTGTAATTAATGTGAGAATGCCTTAGTTTATTGTTAAATAACATGAGAAAACCCCACTTGGGAAAAGATTTGGTCTGTATATAAAGTGAAAAATATTCAGCCAAGCATGATGGTTGTTGTCTACTAGAAAACTCTCTGAGGAAATAGTTGGTAAAACAGGAAATATGAGAAGAAAGGCTTTACAAGGGTAGTGAATCCTCTTGTGAAATACTAAATACATCCTACTGAAGAAGTTATTCAATGAAAAATCATGAGACATCCTTTATTCATAGGGCAACACTCCTTGCACATGTGAGGTTTCAAACTGGATGAAACACTCTTACTGCCACAAAAGGAGGAAAGTCCTCAGGTACCATGTATTTCTTAGTTAACATTATCTCACACTGAGGAGATATCAATCCTATAATCAACATGGAGAAATCACCTTCTAGATTTCAGTTCAGAAAACTGGGTCAAGGACAGGGAGTGGACTCTAAAAATATACCTTTAACATAAATTACTAAATAATTCAGAATTCTGAGAAAATGTCTGCTTATAAAAATTTGGTATTTAAACGTACTGATCTGGGAATATTGAATGCAGAATGATGTAAGAAATTAAAATGCTTTTCAATAGATCAGTAGTTGCAAATGTATTTATTGTAAGCAATAAAACCTGCTGTTGAAAAATCTAATAGGTTGATAGAGTTCCAAGTATTATTTATGCAGTTCTAACACATAGATTTGGGATGATCACATCAATTCCTATGAATTCATCTTGCTATAAAACAAGAAGAAAATGATTAAAATGTCAGTTACAATAGTAAATACCCTGGAACAAGAGGTGCCAGATTAAGTGTTAAATGTTAAATGACAGCATGGGATGGCAATTGTCAAAAATCAAACTACAGTAAACTGGCATTCCAATACCTTCAAAATAGTATTCTATGTTACTCTCCATCTCTGTTGGTATGTGAATCTTTCTGTGTGTTGCTGTGTCTTTGTCTCTGTCTCTCAAACATATACATGCCCACAAACACACACAGACATACACAAAACACCTCTGCCTTCCACGCCATCCTGAATTTAGTAGATGACAGATTAAAAATAGATCAACCAACTTCAAAGTATCATATTTATTGCTAGTGACTCAAATGTGAGTGAATTGTATACAATTAGGAGAATTTTAATACTAATTAGGTAACTAATTATAAAAAGCACTTATTTTACTTCTTATTATAGATTATGTTTCTGGTTTATTTTGTGTCCTCTTGAATAGATTTTCTCTAGCCCAGTATGGAGTCCCATTTACTGATGATGGTTAGGAGGGTTTCACTGCAGACATTCATACATACAGCTGGTCCCCAGCTGCATTGTACTGCCTGGTGCCCATTTAGAATGACCCAGCTGAAATGTCCTCAGCCCCCTCTGGAAGCCAGATCAAGTTTAAGCCTCTAAGGGTGGAAATTCTTATACAATTTTTTATTTTCTTGTATCAAATCCAGAAAACACAGCATATAGCATTTGGTAATTTTATCTATATTTAGGTTTTCCTTATAAGTCTGGATATTTGCTATTTAAGATTCAGTTTAAACTGCAGATGAACTTTGCCCTTGTTTTTATGAAGATATCTTTATATCATTAAGGAAAGACTATAGGTAGTTTTTAATGACAAACGTTGGAATCAGGACAACTAAATAAGATATTAAGATAATGAAACCAAAATCATAGGAAAAATTATTCCCACAGTGTGTATATTTCAAAAAATATCCAATTATTCAGGTACAGGGCTCATTTTTCCCATATCAAATGAACTCTTTCCTCACATTCTCTTTTATCTCAAATGTATAAAAATTTAAACATTCTTCACATACAAACATCAACACACATTCACCTCATATGTAAATGTATACTAAACACAAACTTTCTTCAAATAGAAATTTTCACGTGTCACCAAGGCTAGATGATATGCACACTTTCCACTGTCACATGCACAAGCCTATGCCTTTCAGCCACACCCATAAACCATAAAAACATAATAAAAATGACACATCTCCAAAGCTCTGTAGGTGGCCCCGCCCATTAGTTTCCAACAGCACATTCTCAACCTCTTTGGATAACCCGTCTGAATACCTATCACACACAATACCAGTAAGAGAACAAGGAAAAAGAAATACTATCCTTGCATCTCCCATATAAACTCCAAACCGATGATTTAAAACTGACAAACTGATTCACGTGTATTTCACATTGTCAAAATTGAAGCATCCCATATTCCTTCCACAACTGACTCTCCAAATACATCACAAACTGCAAGCCCTCAAACTCAATAAAAATCCAATCTTCTCCAGTAATCTTGCAGTGGGGACTCTCCCCAGAATACAATACACACATATGCAGACGTTGTTTCATATGCCATGAACTCATTCTTATAGACCGTCACCCTCTGCACTATCTCCCTACTCACAACTTCAACACAAAAATATTTCCCTATGTCGCTTCTACACTGGAAAGCAGTGTCCCATGACATGGGACCAGAGTGCACATAACCATCCCCGAACCTTCTTTTTTTTCGTGAAGGGTGGAAGAACGCCCGCCCCTCGGCTCTGGGCTTGGAGGCTCCTTGAATGAGTGACTGGGAAGTGGAGGCCTGAGGAGAAAGAGGGATGTGCTCTAAAAGGGCACGAGTATGAGGTGAGGAAGGAGGGCGGGGGTACTCAGGACAGGGCTGGGGGCTCCAGAATCCCAGGGAGAGGGGTATGTCGCGGTATTCTGGCGCTGTCCTCAACCCTTCGAGAGGTTCCAGAATCTACTTCCTGCGATGAGAGACTTTCTTCGGGATGAATAGCGGAGGAGGAGAAAAGAACGAAGACGGGAAGGCCAGGACAGCGCCCATCCTGGAGCTATTTTAACTAACCCTGGACGTGGAGCCTGGACCCCACAGCGGAGCGACAGGTATGGGACACTCCGAAGACAGCGCGACGCTCCCGCGGGCCGGTCTGTGGTTGTGGGGACTGTGTCGTTGGCGGCGAACCGAGGACCCAGGTGCAGAGGACCGGGCGGCAGGGACCTCAGAAGCCAGTTGTGGACCAGAAATACCAAAACTCGCTCAAACAGCAAAAGACTGCTTCCGGGTCAGCAGGAAACTGGGCGCTCCACGGGAGCGGGACCTAGATGCAGGCGCGGTGCTTCTCCCTCGGGGCGTTTTCGGGTCAGTCTCTACTTCCGCCTGTGGATCCTGAGACTTCCGGTTTGTCTCCACGCGATTGCGTGGTGTGTGCAGCGGGGCGGGGCTTCTTCCACCAGGTTGAAGTATTAATAAAATGGTTCTAATGTTTTATGGCAACGGCTTATTCTCGTCAGACCGTTTATATTCTTCCCTCGCAACGGCGCGAACTCGGGTGACGTCAGAGGCCGTTTCCGCGCGGGGGGAGAAGCGGCGCTGCGCGCGCAGCCGGTGCCCCCGCGTCCCGGGCTCCGGAGGGCGACGGGGTCGCGATGGGCGGCGGGGACCGTGCGGTTGCAGCTTCCATCTGCTCTGGACCTCGGTTTCCGTCTCCACGCTGCTCACCCGAGCGGCGGCAGGGACTTCACAGGAGCAGGGCCTGGGCAGTGAGCTGGCGGGGCAGAAAACCGTCTGAGCAGACAAAATTGCTGCCTGTGTTTACACACATCTGTTTAAACTTTCCTCTTTACCTTTAGTTCCTTTCCTATTTCACACGGGAGATGGTTTATCAATTCAAATACCTTTAAGATCAACAGGAATTATATCTCATAATTTCATTGATTTATTAATTTATATATACATTGTAATTTCCAATTTCTCTTTATCTTTATTCGCAGAGTATCTAAAAATTATTTTAAATTAGAAAATTATGAGTTATTTTAATGTATGACTTTGTTTTCTATTCATGAGTATTTTATAGCCAATATGGATAATGAGGCTTCTCAAATGCTTACTTCTGTGGAGCTGTGAGGAAATTGCTTTTATCTAATAAAAATTTAATTTTTCAGTATTTTTAGGAATATTTAATAGGGAAGTCTATGCTTTCACGTAAACATTAAAACAGTAGTAAAACTGGATATTCAAATTTCGGTAGCCTAATTTATGCCCTTCATATATTTTAATGTGAAGTATGTGCGTTTATATTTCCTTTTCTGTTTCTTCTGGACATTGTTAAGTTCATGCTACCTAGATTGTAGCAAAAACAATTCCCAGTTGTTCATGCTGCTGACATTTCTCAAAGATTATGTTCCCAAAATGGTACCCTATTGCTTTTCCCATAACTAAATTCTCAGTTACTCAACGTTTTAAGTATTTTCAGAAAGTGTTGAGTGTTTCCTCTCAAATTTTGGAATATAACTTTCTTGTAGGCCAGATATTAGATAGAAGCCAGAGGTTCCTAAATAGAAGATGCGACAGCCTTGCCCAGTGCCATCCCTGTCTATCTCCAGGACTAAAACTATTTCCCCGAGCTCAGCTCACTTCTCTCATACTTGTTAGTAAATGGACACAGATTAAGTAGCCAGGACTGTACACCATTTAGTGATCAAGATATCCAGATATCTGAACCTCTAATTAATATTTTTAGCACCCTCACACTTAGGATATAACTCTGCTTGTGTAAACCACCCAACATGCCACTTACATGCGTGAATTCTGTGTTCATTATTATACACCGAATGTGCCTGGAAAGTCTCAAGATTAACAGAATTGTCTCCTCTTTAGCTCACGTGAGGTACATACTGTTTGAAAGCACTCTAAGGGAAGCTGATGCCATAATATGGATGGCAAGCTCTTTCACCATATCTCTGACTGTTGGTTTACTTGGATGGGATTAAATCTAATGAGTTAGAGTGCATTGTGTATATTTTTTTTCAATTTCTGTTTTCTTTAATGTATTACAATATTTCTTAAAATGGAAATGCAATGTACAGGAAGCCTTGGAAAAACATCCTCATTGAAGAACTAGTGCCCTTTACAGGAGAAAATATACCCCAACCCCAGCACAGTGGTGATAGGATGAAAAATTGGCGGGTTTCACTAAGATGAAGTTTGTCTCCTGTTCCGTGGAGAAGTCTTACATCAATTCTGTTCTAATAAAACCTTCCTGCATCCTGACCCCTGATACCTGTATTTGCAAATCAAAGAAGATAAATACCCACCAAAATAATTGAAATATCAGGATGCCAAGCAAGGTGGACCATTATATTCATTGACTCCTGTGATCCTTAGAGGATTTTAGAGAGAGAGAATTCTTGTGCACCTAGAAGTCCTCTGTTTTAACAGAACTGAAGACCCAGGATCTGTGGATTTTGTCAAAATGTGTGCGACACTCAGTAATAGGGCAGTCTTCAGGCCGTGAGACAAGGCTGTAGGAGTGTAGAGGTATAGCCTCTGATTCAGACTGAATGAAGTCAGGATCTTTTCAAAAGGTATGGTGGACTGATTGTGGTCCAACCTGAAGTTCCTTTAATCTCATTTTCTTCACGGAACTTCTGAGCTCAACCAAGAGGAACCTTGTGCCAGAGTCTTAAAGTGAAAGAAAGATTACTGAGAAAGTAGCTTGACAGGGAGGAGAGGCCGTAATTTGCCCTTCCTCAGAAACTCCTCCCTACAGAGCCATGCAGATTTTCTTGATCTTAGTAAAAGTTTCCTGGCAGAGAGAGACTGCAGCAAGCAAGGGAACGGTGTGTTATCCTTGTGCACCACATCCCGTGGTTCTCAGACAGTGATGGGCATCCGGATGGTGTGGACAGTGTTTAACAGAGCAGAGGCTCTGGCTCTACAGGGACAAAGGAAGTGACATCTTGGGGGTAGGAAATAAGCATGAGTATATTTAAAGCTCAACAACTGCTTTGAATGTGAGCCCAAGAGAGAATAATGCTGCACACGCTTATTACTACACTTTAATTTGTACAAATATCACTCAGATACATTGTTAATATGTATGTTTTTCTGCCATGCCGCGCTGAGAAGAACCACACCCAGATGTCCAACCGAATGAGAATATTTTTGTCTCCTGGGTTACCCAAATATGGGCAACCCCTCCTACTTCTCAATAACCACCCAAGGTCCCAATGGAAAATCCCCAACTCTCTTGGCCAAAAGTACCTAGCTCCAACCAAAGGCTATAAAAGACCTCAGACCCTTCAAAGGGAGGCTACTTCTGGGTCTCGCCTCTCAGGACCCGAAACTCATCCTGGAGTGTATAATAAAACAACGTAGTTTGGCCCACCCCCCCAAAATATGTATGTTATTCATAAATAAGGGGTGAGTCTTACTTTAAAATCTATATTCCAATAGGTGCTACCAAGGATTTCATTGCTCTCACATAATTCAACATTGATGAGTATAACTACCAAGAAATTGAACTGGAGTGTTTTAGAAATTAAGCTCTTTGCAACATAGGGAGACACCAAATGCACAACAACAAAACATTCGCCAGGCACGGTGTCACCTGCCTGTGGTTGCAGCTGAGCCAGGAGGATGTCTGAAGCCTGGAGTTGGGGGTAGCAGTGAACTGTGACCTTGCGACTGCATCCGCTCCACCCTGGGTAAAGAATGAGTCTCTGCTGCTGAGGGAAAAAAGGAACTACAGTACCTATGTCATATTGGGATGAATTTTATTAACATTTAACAGATTTTAAAACTACAGCTTTGCAATGAAATTTAATAACCTCATACACACAAGGCCATATTGGATCATTAAGCAGAAGGAGCACAATATCTAGAAAAAATGTAGACTTTCCAGCCTACTATATCCAGAGAACACACCATTGCACTTAATTTGATAACCCACCAAAATCCATGGAATAATCCTTAGCAGCTGAAGGCTTGGAGCGGTAAAAAGATCATACGTGTCTTGAAACCTTACTCCTATTTCAATTACTTAAAGTGTCGCACATGATTCCCAGATATCCCACGATACCAAAAGGCAAACATCTCACACCCACCCACAAGTGAGAACAAGTACTAACACAGCACCACCAGAAAATCATGAGACTCCATATTGAATTCCACACACTCTAAAAACCTCACAGTGGAATCCTACACTTCAAAACCTAAAAATCAGAATTCACAATGAATTTCATATACAGTGAACATCTGCACGTAGAAAGTTCCTTCAAATGTTCAGAACACTCAAAAATCCAAAGAAAATATTTCACATATGTGGCCACATCCTGGAATGCAGCCACCAGGAACCAATGGCTGCAGGTGCTTGTAGCCAAACCGGACCTCTTCATTTCCAAGTTTCTTCCTCCAGTACTGACTTGTGTGTGTGTGTGTGCGCGTCACTGCACATGCATCAGTTCTCATCCTGATATTACTGGAACACAACCAGAGAACTTGTGCCGTGCTTGTTCCTCCTCTTGCTACCCCTGGCCCTCCCACCCACACAAGGGACTTTGCTAGCTTTCAGGGACACCTGGTCTCTTTCTTCCTTGTCTGATGCGGGCAGCAAGTTATTGTCCTTTGTCATCTCCTTCTTGTATTTTGGTGGATGAATCACAACTGCATTGGAAGGCAGGGTGGATTCAATTTTTCGGAAGTTCACCGCAGGCTTTGGTCGGTTTTGTTCCAGGAGGCACTTCCACTGATCTAAGGAGAGCTCCGTAGTTGCTGTCTTTTCCAAGCGTTCCTCAAACTCGGGAATCTTGACGCCAGAGTCACTTTTGAGCTCCCGTTGGGTTGCTCCCTTGTCCGTGTCTTCAGCCCCACGGGCTCTTGGTTTCTTCCCTCTGGAGGCACACCCACCGTCTCTCCCCAATTCACTCTTCTGGATGTAAAAGAGAAGGTAGGCAGGTTGACTGAGGACAGAAGAAATGTGACAGGCGGTCACCTTAGCATCATCCATTTTGTACCACTGGCCATTCCCAGCTTTGACATAGCAGAAGTAATGTCCACTTTGACAGCTGCTCCCAGCATGGACCAGCACAGCATACAGGAGGTAAACAAGGGGTCCTCTGTTCCGCTGAGACATGTATGGTTGCATGTCAAGGCACTCGGGATATTGCACTTCTTTTGCAATTTTGTTGCCTGTGACATCTGAGAACCTTTTCAACACAAGCATCAGGACCTTGGAGGCAGTGTGCACAGTCAGAGACTTGGACGCAGGGACCTTCTTTAGACAAGTACCACAGTGATAGGCATCCTCTCCGTCCAGGTGCTCGGGCTTCACCAACCATTGCAAAGCTTGGTTGAGGCTCTGAGCTGCCTCGATATCCAAGGCGATGTCCAGGTAAGGTTCAAAGGTGTCTGAAATGCCATGGCAGTGCAGACACTTGATCTGAGACCTCCAGTAGCCTCCAAATATTTGACGGATTAGGGTTGTGTCCTCAGAGTGACCGTCTAAGGGCTCGTGCCCAGACAGACAAGCTCTCTTCATGGCATCCACAGTGCACATGAGAAACTCATGGGCATCTTCCTGGTCGTATCTGTGGAAGCCAGCAGCCAGTGCCAGCGAGGGCTTGATCACCTGGCCAGGCTGGGTTAGCACCCGGGTGACATGAGCTTCCATAGTGCACAGCATGCAGCATTCCTGACGACGACAGCTTAGAGAATGCTCCTGGGACAGCACATAGTTGGCGAGGGGTGGTGTGTACGTCAGGCACTGCAGTGCAGCATTCATGTAGCACGTGTTTCCCACATTGCAGAGCCCAGCACCAACCCCATAAGGTCTCTTCCAGGTCAGCAGCAGTTTGTCCCTGGGAGCCAATGGCTTTGTCCCAGGAGCCTGTTTTAAATGCAGGTCGGGATCTCTCTTAGATAACAGTGAAGAGTTCTTAGGTCGGTAATAACTGGGGTTATCCATATCGTCAGCTAAATTTGGCTGAGAAATTTTGAGTTTTGCAAAGGCATTGAAAGGAGGCTCCCCTCCCTGGAGGACTGAAGCAGCCTTCATGTTTCCGGGAGCGATGATCCCGAAGCTCCCCCGCTGGGACCGTAAGTTGAGGAAGGACGATGCTTTCCCTTCTGAGAGCGCCTTCAAATGGCAGGTCCGGCTCCACATCAGCCTTTTTATAGCTAGCCCGACTCACCACACCCACTCCCGAGGCACAACATCCACCAGTCACGTCCAAGCACTCAATCGGATTAGGAAGCCTCAGGGTGTGTTCTCTGGCAGTCCCCAGATAATCCGACCAGCACCCTCCCCATTACTATTTGTGCAACACCTGGGGCAGATTGAACTAGCAGGATCCCGATTAAGTACCCTTAATCGGGATTTAACAAGGGTGGGGTGGTGGACATATATTTGTCCTAGCCCTTTGAAAACAATAATGGGGGAACGTTAGATATTGAATAACAAGTCGGACTCACGCTTCGAGATTTTATTTCTCATTGCAAAGCTACAGTTCCTAAGGCAGAATGGCACTGGTGTAAGATCAGACCTAGAGACCAATGGAATAGAGCAAAAGGCCCAGAAATAGCCCTCCTTCTATGGTCAATAGAGTGAATGATTGGTGCACAGCTAATAACACTTTTCAGTGTGGACAGGATAGTGTTTTCAAAAAAGGCTGCTCTGAAACTTCGATATCCACAAAATAATGTAAATTTCCACACTCAGCCCTCAAGTCACAGAAAGATGCCTCTGCTTCTCAGACTCCAAAGTGCAGTTTCGAAATCTCGTCACCCCTTCCATGGCTCAGGCCTGCCGCTACAGCCAGCACACCCACTCACTAGGTAAAAGGTCAACAATCAGATCCAAACCATTAATGGCCTCAGGGGGATTACAGTGGGGTCCCTTGTATTCTGGTGGGAATCCCATGGGCCTAATCCACGTTACTATTTATTGAACACCGGAAGCAGATTCCGATATCAGTATTGTCCTGAAATACCCTGAGAGTACCTCTGAGTCACGGTGGTGGGTTTCCCTCTGTCTGGCTTCTTCCAACAGAAAGAGAAGGGATAACATGGGAAGAAGTGACGTGTGTATGCCTCTGTGTGCGTTTGTGTGTCTGTGTGTGTGCGTGTGTGTTTATCTATACTTTCATGCGTTTACATGTGCGAAGCACTAAAATGCCTTAGGATGCTGATAAGCAGAATTTGGACTCTTCCTTCCTGATTTTATGTCTTACTACAAACTACATTAATAAGTCACTGCGTTGCTGGCACAAGATCAAACCTAGAGATCAAAGGAACAGAATCCGTAGCCCAGATACAGCCCCTGCCGTCTGTGGTGCACTGGGTTGAGTGATGGATACAAGCGTGTCCAAACTCTTATGGAGAAAGTGCAGTCGTCTTTATAAAATACAGGATTGTGAAACTCTGATATCCACAGGAAACCTTAAAAGTTTGACCCTAAACAAATACGACACAAAATAACAAAATTACCTGGCAGAAAATACGAAAGTGTATCTTTAAATTGATGAACAAGTAAATATACAAAGTAAACGATGAAACGTTTAGAAGATGACATGGGGGATGTGTTCTCGGCACTGAATTTCTGGGGATTTCTTGGATATAACACCAAAGAATAGGCACAAAAGAAAAAAGCAAGTAAATTGGGGTTTATCTACATTAAAACTTTTATTCATCATGGCCACCAGGAAATGAGTAACAATAAAACGCATAGGATGGGAGAAATTATTTGCCAATTTTATATGCGATAAAGGACCAGGTAACCAGAATATTAAAACTTGTATGCAACTTAAAACAAAATTAAAAGCAAAAGGTACAAAAATAGCATTTTTCCTAGAAAAGATGCACAATGGCCAATGAATTCATAAACGGATGATCAATATCGTTATATATTAGGGAAGCACTAATCAAAATACAATGAGATAATGCTCTGCTACTGTGAGGGTGGCTAAAGTTTCAATCAATCAATCAACCAACCGATCAATCAAAGCGGAGACCAAGAAGGCTGTTAAGGAGGTAGAACAATGGAATCTCCTTACATTGGTATTCAGAAAGAGAACATGATGAAATTCCTGTCCAAAACAACATGACCATTCATTACAAAGTTAAACACATAATCATCACATGATCTAGAAACGGAACTCCTATGTATATACACAAAGGATTGAAAAGCAGACACTCAAAGAAATATTTGTGCATCGTTGTTCATATTATCAAAGTTCACAACATCAAGGGTGAAAAGAAACCAAAGATTCAACGGTGGATGAATGGATTTAAAAACTGTGGCGTTTGGGTGTGTGTTTTCCTGTGTGTGTCACGGAACATCGTTGAGCCTTGAAAATAAAGTTGTCTGTATTCAGGTTGCTAATGGAGGAGAGAGAGTGGAAATGAAGCTTCTATCCACCAACATTGCAGAGGTGAAAACAACGTTCACCGTGTCTGTACACATAAGTAGAAGACGGAAATGAAGATGCAGAAAACAGAGCTCCATCTGCCTCTCTAGAGGCATTTTAGGAGCAATCCTTGGAGTCACAAGGCAAGGTGAAAAATCAGCCAGTCACTCAAGGGCAAATACTTGAGGATTCATGTCAGGAGAGGTCTCCAGACCAGTCACTTCCATGGTGACAGAAAGGAGAACTGTAGTGTAGAAGGATTTCCCAGAGGGAAAACGTGGAGTTAAGGTTTGAACATTGCCGAGTTTCAGTTGGGAAAATGAGAAGTTCCAGAGGACGGTGGTTAGGGTTACACCTCAAGGTGAATGCAATGAATCTCGGGGAATCACAAATGGAAATACAATTAAAATGCTTCATCTAATATTAAGTACATTTCAGCTCAATAAAAATGCAAAGTGCAAGATGAAACAGGTGTATGTACAAAACTTTAATTTTCCTAAAGAAAGCATATGTTCTTAAAACCGTGCAGGTATACCAATACATTTGTTGTAAATAGGCTTGAAAAGGGCAAACGACAAAGAGGAGTGCTTCCATTCCCGGGACCATTAATGGAAACGTAACTGGATTGCGCTGATTAGGTTAGGTCACACCCACAACTGCCAACCCACGGAACTGTATAAAAGTCGGCTCAGACAGGAAGCCTCCCTCAGTGCCCCTTGCCCAGGAGTCCCGGCTGCTGCAGCACACCCGGCGCAGAGCTGGCCCCGCAGCAGGCTCCCCTCCTCTGAGAACCCACTGACAGACAACAGGGGGTCCCCGCACTTCAGGTTGGTGACTTGCACTGATGTCTTCAGAAAATTAGTAGAGTACAAGAAATACATGATATTCAGGTTGTAGGTCAAAGATAGGTATTCTGTTTTTATGATTGTACTTCTTTGAAAAGAGACCTAAAATACTTGAGTTAAATGTCAATTATCTCACAAAAATTCACATTCCTAAGGAAATACACCCCCCCCACCCCCGACTTTGTAGGGAAACGGTTTTGGAAACGTGGTGCTTTTGTCCGTAAGCAGTAAAGGCTGAATATTTCAGTTCTCCTTCGTTTCTTCAAACAGTTCACTGTGCACGTTTTAGAAAATACATAGAGGGTGGGCTTGTGGAGATAGGACAGTTATTGAAAGACTGTAGACCATAAACTTGCAGCAGAGCAGGGGAAAATTACATTTGCGTGTGAATTTGAGTTAGGAAATTGAATATTTTACCATCGATAGTGACAATTCAAAAGGTAACAGGAAAGCATGTTTGATTTCAGATTTTCAAATATTTGTGCCCCACGATTCTGGATACCATTTTCTGTAGCTTCGATTTTTTGTCGCTCCTGGAAAATATTGTCCTTCATTTCACTCATAGAGGAAAGTGTCATAGAGCTTATCAAAGTCTGCAGCATCAACGATTCTGGGGTAAAAACCTAAATTGATCGTTTCAGTACGTCAGGTCTAAGACAGGGCCCTATTTTGGGGATCGGTAACGATAGGAGAGGAAGGTAACACATCAGGGAATGAGAGTCCACTTTGTGAGGAAAGGACTTGAGGAAGTGGCTGACATGGCTTCCTTAAGGGGAAGAAGGTGTCGCGGGAATTTTTTGCACTATGCGAATTCATAGTGCTCTTAACGATCTTTTTTTTTTCTTTTACTCAGCAGATCCAAAGGTCCACCCCTGAGGTCATCCAACCTCAAGCTGCCGGGAGATGAGACGGGTGGCGGGTCACTACCCACAGTCTGAGAAGAACACACTCAGCAGAGCCCAGACTATGAGGAAGCAGCAGAGGGCACCCGCAGGGCCCAGGGCTCCCCGACCCGAGGAGGAGAATCCCAGGGTAAGTGGAGACGACGATCTTTGGGGATCAGGGGACACACGGACCTCAGAGTCGGGGGGTGACTGTAGAAAATTCTGACACCATAAGCCAGTTTTCATTCCTACCCAAGGATGGCCCTGCCCGAGGCCTCCTGACCATCAGGGGAGTCTATGAGAGACTCTGAGGACCAAACTCAGCTCCCAGTGAGTTCACGTGCAGCCAGGATTTTGTCCTGGTGCTGAGCTCTGGTTCATGGCGCCCACCCCTAGAACCTTTAATCTCTACTCCTAATGCCCTTCCTAACGGGTGCTTTTGGTTATGACGTCCTGGCTCGAGTGTGCAAGCACCTAATTGGCTACTTGTGCCGCTCACCTCCCTAAAAGCAATATTCAGGTCTGAATGGAAACTCTGTCCTTACGTTGCCGTTGGACGGCTGCCCCTGACTGCTGCTGAATCGCTCGCTGACCACTGTCCTTGTTCACCCACAGGTCAAGTGCAGGGACTGTGGGGCTTTTGGACACACGGCCAGAAGCACCAGGTGCCCCATGAAGCGCTGGGGTGGAGCCCTGGCGCCGCAGCCCTTGGGCCCCAATAGGGGGAAGGAGAACCTGGCACCCCGGAAGCCCCATGATCTCCAGGACCCAGTGTCACTCGACCAGAGTGAGAGGGAGAAGGAGCAGAGACCGAGGTGAGCCATGGGGGAGGTGTAGCCACTGCCTGGGCCCTGGACCCCCAAAAGGTGGCATGTCTCCTTCTCACACCTCGTGCACAGCCTCGTCCAGGCAAGGAAAACAGTACTGGGGACAAAGGGCCAGGAGGTCCCTTTCGGGTAGGTCTCCTGCCCCAGGAGCTCTTTCTCCTCCTGCACATTCAGGAAGGGGAGGCCGGAGCAGCTGCTGAGCTTGTGCACATGACCGGCAGAAAGGGTGTGGAGACTTCAGGAAAGTCCTTGCTGGGAAAACCCGGAGGGCTGCCTGGAGTAGGGCAGGGATCTGACAAGAGGGAAGGTGCAGCTTTAGCCCAGGTCACGGGGCTTTAACACCTGTGTCACACCCAAACAGTCACTGGGACCCTGCCGCCAAAAGGATTCCTCCATGTGTGGACGGGAAATCCCCGGGTGTTGATCACACCCTTTGTTCCGCAGGCAGGAGCAGCAGCAGAGGAAGTCTGTCCTGCAGGCGTTTCCCAGGACACCCCAAGGGAGGCCCCAGCAGGACTGCAAGGAAGTGCCGCAACCTTGTGCCTACCTGAGGGTGAGTGTGGCCCTGGTCCCTGCTCCCTGGGCCTGCTGGGCACCCCCGCTGCGTGTCCCTCCAGGCCCCGCTGTGTCTAGTCCTAGTTCTAGTCCTTACCCCCTAGCGAGTGTTAGTTTGAAATCCTTTGGGGCCAAGCTGATTCCAGTTTGTGTCCCTCTCAGATGTCATTTTTCCCATTTCCTCGTTTCAGCAAATTTACTTCCAAGCCTCCCAACGCTATGTGTGTGGGGGCACGTGCAAATCTGTTACCAGATTATTGCAAAAGCCAGAATCCTACATCCAGAAACACACATCTCTTGAGTGGATAAATATTCCGAAATTCCCTGTCCCGCCTCCTCACCCACCCAACTGCTCTCTGAAGAACATGAGGCAGTTACACTCCATGGGATGAAACGTGTGTTTCAAGTTCCTCCAGAGGGGGCGCTGATTTGAAGACCACCCTGTGGAATAGGACCTAGTCCGGGATCCCGTTCATTCTGTACTTGTCCCGATCACCCAAGGTGGAGAGCCTGCCCATATTTAGAATGACTTCTCATAATTAGGTCATCGTGACATCTAAGTTGCTTTGATCCTCGTTTCTAATCCCATGTGGTTGATTTTCAGGTTGAGTCGTCGGTGAGGAGTTTCTAACGTGTGTTTTGTCTTTTCCTACAGATTCCGAGCAGACCCGTGCCGGTCTACACAACCAACAACAGACCTGCCCTGGACCCTCCTCTTAGAAGCCAGCCACCTGCCAGGGATGACATGAGCTCCACGTTCTCCTCACTGTCTCCCATGGCAATGCAGAGACTGAGCTCCTTCTGCAGTAGTGGACCAGATAGAGGACAGGCAGGGCTCCTCACAGAGACCCCGAAGCCTGCGTTCAAGCGCTACGGCCAGGACCCTCTCGCCATTGACAGGCTGGCCCCGAGCAGGGGTGACCGCAGCTTCCTTGGAGCTCCCCACGCTGCCTCCACAACCCCTGTCCTGGGAGACGTCCTCAAGCCCCAGGCAGGGCACAAGCGTCCTGTTCTGATCTCACAGCCCTGCCCACCGCCTGCCACACGGAGCTCGGGCCAAGACTTCAATCTCAGCATCAGGGCACCCGGCAAGAGACCTGCAGAGACCCCCACCAGGACTTGCCAGCGTCCTCCAAAGAAACCCAGACGAAACCCCTTGGAGACACCTCAGAAGAGCACTCAGAGGCCGAAGCTGAGCCCTGTGCGGGCTGACCTGCCTCCACCAAGAGAAGCTGGACTTGAATGCAAAGTGGCGCCTCAGTGGACCGGGAAGAGTGCAAGCCAGGTGCCCAGCAGTGACCTGCAGCCTCCACATGGCAGAAGTCTCCTGAGCCCTGTCCAGGCCTGCACCGAGCCCCGTCTCCCGTCACCCAGCCCTGCTCCAGGCCAGCCCCTCAGGATGGCCTTCAGGAGACTGGACAGCGGGCAGTGGAGCTCCAGGCTCCTGCCAGCTCCCTCCTGCCTCCTCCCTGAGAAGCCAGGTCCTCCTGCCCAGAACCCTCACGCCCCAGAGAAGTCTGAGGCTCACTGTGCCCGGGTCCCCCCGAGTGTCCTGTATGAGGACCTTCGGCTTTCCTCGTCCTCTGAGGACACTGACTCCGAGTGAGACATTGTGTACTTGGGGTCCAAGTGTGTGTACTTCGCGGTGTCTGGGTGGTGCCTGGGTCCTTCATCTCTGAAGCCCTGTCCCGTCCTCAGGGGAGAGGCTTTGACTCTGGAAGTTGTCAGGGAACCCAGGCTTGGGATATTTCTTCACCTTGTACATTGGAGTTCTCTAATGTCACTGTATGAAAGTCTCTTTGCACTTTGCTTCTCTGTCAATAAAATTGTCACCTCGATACCAGGCCGTGTCCTATTTTTTCTTTATCCCAGTGCAAATTACGTAAAACCTATCTCTATAGGTGGAAGTTTATGGAAGGTGATGAGGAGGCTGGCAGGTCTAATGGCTCCTTAACAATTCAGAATCTCAGGCAAAATGCATCTCCACCCGATCCCAGGCCACTAAGATTGTGGGAGGGACCTGTGGATTTACCTGGGGACAAGGACCCGTGCGCTGTTCGTTCTGGTCAGCCAGATCCCCACACTTAGCTTCCTGAGCTGGGAAAGAAGCCCCAGCACACGACCCCTCCACCCCGACCCTCACACCCCAGGACAAATAGGCGTCGTTCTCTAGAGGATCCCCCATCGCCGCCGCCCCCACCCCCCAAAACATCACTTTCCTTTGCCGAGTCCTAGTAAACTTAGATCAAAATAGGAGTCTGAGGAAGGCAGCCTATGGAAATTTATGTGTATGCCCCTATTAATGCAAACTTCACTGGGCATCTGCTCCGTGTCCACACCCTCCTTACTGTACACCCTGTGCTGAGAACTTCAAGATGTTACCAGAATCAATTCCATAGCTGCTCAGGGAGGAACGCCCATGTCCTGGGAGGAAGGAGGACATGGGGACTGGGAGGGAGCAGCAGGGCAGGAGCAGACACTGCAGAGTGTGAGGAAAAACTGTCTCTGCCGGGATTCTGCTCTCAGGAGGAGTGACCTCCGAGCTCCCCTCATGGGTACAAGCTTCTGGAGACAAAATGACGTCAAAATCCCAGGCTGCTGCTACCAAAGGTGTAGAAGAGACACCCACACACAGCCCTGCCGTCTCTGGTGGACGGGTTTGAGTCACTGACACCAGGGTGTCAAAACTTTTCTATGCACAAGGGCATTCCTTGCCTAATAGGGTGCCGTGAAACTTAGACTATCCGAAGAAACCCCAAAGTTGGACCTTATACAAAAAAACACCCAAAGAAATAAAATTCCTAGACACAAAATACTGAAATACAACCTGAAATTCAGAAAACACTAAATGTACAAAGTCAACCATGAAACGTAGAAGAACATATGGGGGCAATGTTCAGGGCACGGGATTTTCTAAGGATTTCTTGCACATGACACCAACAATCAGGCATAAGAAAATAAATAGATTGGGGTGTATCAAAATTGGAACATTTTTTATTTTTCTCCAGCATATTGTGGGGGTACAAATGTTAGGGTCATGTCTATCACCCTTGCCCACCCCCTCCTTTGAGTCAGAGCTTCAAGCATGTCCTTCCCCCAGTTGGTGCGCAGTGCATTCACTATGAATGTATATAACCGTCCCCTCTCCCGCCACCTGCCCGACACACGATAAATGTTATTCCTTTATGTCCACTTAGGTGTTGATCACTTAATACCAATTTGCTGGTGAGTACATGTGATGCTTATATTTCCATTCTTGGGATACTTCACTTAATAGAATGGGTTCCAGCTCTATCCAGGAATAAACAAATGATGCTGCATCACCGTTGTTTCCTACAGCTGAAGAGTACTCCATGGCACACATATACCACGTTTTATTAATCGACTCATGTATTGATGGGCACTTGGGTTGTTTCCGCTTCTTTGCAATTGTGAAGTGTGCTGCCCTGAACATTCGAGTGCAGGTGTCTTCTTCTTAGAGTGACTTTTGTTCTTTTGGAAGGGTGCCGAGTCATGGGATTGCTGGATCAAAGGCTAGATAGACTTGTTGATCCAGTCGCTTTAGGGAATCTCCATATTGCTTTCCACAGAGAATGAACTAGTTTGCAGTCCCACCGGCAGCGTAAGAGTGTTCCTATCTCTCTGCATCCACGCCAACATTAGAACTTTTATGCTTCAAGGCCACTCTAAAACAATGACGGAACTACCAAAAGGAGGCGACAAAATATTTGCAAAATATATTTCTGATCAAGAAGGAGTATCCAGAATATTACAAAAGTTTGTGACTTAGAAACAAATTAAATCCCAAAAATGTATAAAAGTAGACGTTTCACCAGAGAAGATATGAAATGGCCAATGAATTCTTGAAGGGAGGCTCAAAATCCTTCTTTATTAGGGAAACACTACTCCAAATACAAAGAGATAATGCTCTGCTCTTCTGAGGCTTGAGACATTCAATCTATCAGTCAGTCAAAGCAGAGATTCAGAACCATTGTTAAGGATATATTGAATGAGAATCTCTGCACATTGCTACTGAGAATGAGAAAATGAGGAAACTCCTGTGGAAAACCACACGACCATTCCTCACAAAATTAAATGGATAATTATCATATAAGGCAGAAACGTCCCGCTTAGCTACATAGACAAAAGACTGAAAGGCAGACGCTCTAAGAGAAACTTCTATACCTTTCCTCATTCTACCAAAATTCCAGAAAGGACACAGTGAAAACCACCCAAATATTCAACAGTGGATGAACGGATGAAAACAATGGGGTGTTTGGGTGTGTGTTTTTCTATGTGTGTCCCGTAACATCATTTGGCCTTAACAATGGATAAAGTGGCCTCTTTGAAGGTTGCTAAGGGAGGAGAATTGGTGGTAATAAAGCTTCTGTCAGCCAATATGAGAGGGGTGAAAACAACGTTCACAGTGTCCGTACAAATAAGTGGAAGATGGAAATGAAAATGCAAGAAACACAGACCCATCTGGCTCTCTAGAGGTATTTTAGAAAAACTTCCTTGAGGCACAAGGCACGGTGAAACATCAGCCAGTCACCCAAGGACAAATACTTGAGGATTCATGCCATGTGAGTTCTCTAGACCAGTCACATCCGTGGTGACACAAAGGAGAATTGTAGTTTGGAAGGAGTTCCCAGAGGGAGAACGTGGAGTTAAGGATTAATACATATAGAGTTTCAGTTGGGAAAACGAGAAGTCCCTGGGAGGTGGATGGTGGTTAGGGTTACACCTGAAGGAGAATGCACTGAATGTCACAGAATCCTGCTCAGGTGAATACGATTAAAATGCTGCATTTCATATTAACTATATTTTATTTCAATAAAAATGCAAAGTGCAAGATGAAACAGGTATATGCACAAAAATTTATTTTTCCTACACATGGAAGTGGTATCTCGGGATTAGAACACAAGCGTGAGTGTCATTTAAAGCTCACCAACTGCATTGAATGTGAGCCCAATTGAGAATAAGTCTGCACCCAACACTTACCACACTTGAATTTTCACAAACATCACTCAGATACATTGTTTTTTAAAAATTATTATTACATTTTTATTTTTACACTTTAAAAATACAGAGTTTATTATATGTCTATTATGGTTCCATAAAATTATATTTAATAATTGAAGGATATGTGTTTTTTTTCCGGCATATTATGGGGGTACAGATTTTAAGGTTTCAATAAATGCCCAGTCCCCCCCTCCCCCAACAAGTCTGAGTCTTCAGCATGACCATCCCCCTGATGCCGCACATCTCACTCATTATATATGTTTCCCCCTCCCCCTTCCCCCTGACCAATACCCTATTACTGTAGTACCTATGTGTCCACTTAGGTGCTGCTCAGTTCATACCAATTTGCTGGTGAGTATATGTGGTGCTTGTTTTTGCATCCTTGGGAAACTTCACTTAATAGTATGGGTTGCAGCTCTAACCAGGAAAATGTAAGATACATTGTTAATATGTATGTTTTTGATTCATAAGGGGTGAGTTTTACCATAGATTTCTGTATTTCTAATAAGGTGCTACCAAGGTTTTCATTGCTCTCACATAATTAAACATTGATGACTATAACTACCAAGAAATTGAACTGGGGTGTTTTAGAAATTAAGCTCTTTGCAACATAGGGAGACACCAAACGCACAACAACAAAACATTCGCCAGGCACGGTGTCACCTGCCTGTGGTTGCAGCTGAGCCAGGAGGATGTCTGAAGCCTGGAGTTGGGGGTAGCAGTGAACTGTGACCTTGCGACTGCATCCGCTCCACCCTGGGTAAAGAATGAATCTCTGCTGCCGAGGGAAAAAAGGAACTACAGTACCTATGTCACATTGGGATGAATTTTATTAACATTTAACAGATTTTAAAACTACAGCTTTGCAATGAAATTTAATAACCTCATACAGACAAGTCCATATTGGATCATGAAGCACAAGGAGCACCATATCTAGAAAAAATGTAGACTTTCCAGCCTACTGTATCCAGAGAACACACCATTGCACTTAATTTGATAACCCACCAAAATCCATGGAACGATCTTTACCAGCTGAAGGCTTGGAGCGGTAAAACCATCATACGTGTCTTGAAACCTTACTCCTATTTCAATTACTTAAAGTGTCGCACATGATTCCCAGATATCCCACGATACCAAAAGGCAAACATCTCACACCCACCCACAAGTGAGAACAAGTACTAACACAGCACCACCAGAAAATCATGAGACTCCATATTGAATTCCACACACTCTAAAAACCTCACAGTGGAATCCTACACTTCAAAACCTAAAAATCAGAATTCACAATGAATTTCATATACAGTGAACATCTGCACGTAGAAAGTTCCTTCAAATGTTCAGAACACTCAAAAATCCAAAGAAAAGATTTCACATATGTGGCCACATCCTGGAATGCAGCCACCAGGAACCAATGGCTGCAGGTGCTTGTAGCCAAACCGGACCTCTTCATTTCCAAGTTTCTTCCTCCAGTACTGACTTGTGTGTGTGTGTGTGTGTGTGAGTCACTGCACATGCATCAGTTCTCATCCTGATATTACTGGAACACAACCAGAGAACTTGTGCCGTGCTTGTTCCTCCTCTTGCTACCCCTGGCCCTCCCACCCACACAAGGGACTTTGCTAGCTTTCAGGGACACCTGGTCTCTTTCTTCCTTGTCTGATGTGGGCAGCAAGTTATTGTCCTTTGTCATCTCCGTCTTGTATTTTGGTGGATGAATCACAACTGCATTGGAAGGCAGGGTGGATTCAATTTTTCGGAAGTTCACCGCAGGCTTTGGTCGGTTTTGTTCCAGGAGGCACTTCCACTGATCTAAGGAGAGCTCCGTAGTTGCTGTCTTTTCCAAGCGTTCCTCAAACTCGGGAATCTTGACGCCAGAGTCACTTTTGAGCTCCCGTTGGGTTGCTCCCTTGTCCGTGTCTTCAGCCCCACGGGCTCTTGGTTTCTTCCCTCTGGAGGCACACCCACCGTCTCTCCCCAATTCACTCTTCTGGATGTAAAAGAGAAGGTAGGCAGGTTGACTGAGGACAGAAGAAATGTGACAGGCGGTCACCTTAGCATCATCCATTTTGTACCACTGGCCATTCCCAGCTTTGACATAGCAGAAGTAATGTCCACTTTGACAGCTGCTCCCAGCATGGACCAGCACAGCATACAGGAGGTAAACAAGGGGTCCTCTGTTCCGCTGAGACATGTATGGTTGCATGTCAAGGCACTCGGGATATTGCACTTCTTTTGCAATTTTGTTGCCTGTGACATCTGAGAACCTTTTCAACACAAGCATCAGGACCTTGGAGGCAGTGTGCACAGTCAGAGACTTGGACGCAGGGACCTTCTTTAGACAAGTACCACAGTGATAGGCATCCTCTCCGTCCAGGTGCTCGGGCTTCACCAACCATTGCAAAGCTTGGTTGAGGCTCTGAGCTGCCTCGATATCCAAGGCGATGTCCAGGTAAGGTTCAAAGGTGTCTGAAATGCCATGGCAGTGCAGACACTTGATCTGAGACCTCCAGTAGCCTCCAAATATTTGACGGATTAGGGTTGTGTCCTCAGAGTGACCGTCTAAGGGCTCGTGCCCAGACAGACAAGCTCTCTTCATGGCATCCACAGTGCACATGAGAAACTCATGGGCATCTTCCTGGTCGTATCTGTGGAAGCCAGCAGCCAGTGCCAGCGAGGGCTTGATCACCTGGCCAGGCTGGGTTAGCACCCGGGTGACATGAGCTTCCATAGTGCACAGCATGCAGCATTCCTGACGACGACAGCTTAGAGAATGCTCCTGGGACAGCACATAGTTGGCGAGGGGTGGTGTGTACGTCAGGCACTGCAGTGCAGCATTCATGTAGCACGTGTTTCCCACATTGCAGAGCCCAGCACCAACCCCATAAGGTCTCTTCCAGGTCAGCAGCAGTTTGTCCCTGGGAGCCAATGGCTTTGTCCCAGGAGCCTGTTTTAAATGCAGGTCGGGATCTCTCTTAGATAACAGTGAAGAGTTCTTAGGTCGGTAACAACTGGGGTTATCCATATCGTCAGCTAAATTTGGCTGAGAAATTTTGAGTTTTGCAAAGGCATTGAAAGGAGGCTCCCCTCCCTGGAGGACTGAAGCAGCCTTCATGTTTCCGGGAGCGATGATCCCGAAGCTCCCCCGCTGGGACCGTAAGTTGAGGAAGGACGATGCTTTCCCTTCTGAGAGCGCCTTCAAATGGCAGGTCCGTCTCCACATCAGCCTTTTTATAGCTAGCCCGACTCACCACACCCACTCCCGAGGCACAACATCCACCAGTCACGTCCAAGCACTCAATCGGATTAGGAAGCCTCAGGGTGTGTTCTCTGGCAGTCCCCAGATAATCCGACCAGCACCCTCCCCATTACTATTTGTGCAACACCTGGGGCAGATTGAACTAGCAGGATCCCGATTAAGTACCCTTAATCGGGATTTAACAAGGGTGGGGTGGTGGACATATATTTGTCCTAGCCCTTTGAAAACAATAATGGGGGAACGTTAGATATTGAATAACAAGTCGGACTCACGCTTCGAGATTTTATTTCTCATTGCAAAGCTACAGTTCCTAAGGCAGAATGGCACTGGTGTAAGATCAGACATAGAGACCAATGGAATAGAGCAAAAGGCCCAGAAATAGCCCTCCTTCTATGGTCAATAGAGTGAATGATTGGTGCAAAGGTAATAACACTTTTCAGTGTGGACAGGATAGTGTTTTCAAAAAAGGCTGCTCTGAAACTTCGATATCCACAAAATAATGTAAATTTCCACACTCAGCCCTCAAGTCACAGAAAGATGCCTCTGCTTCTCAGACTCCAAAGTGCAGTTTCGAAATCTCGTCACCCCTTCCACGGCTCAGGCCTGCCGCTACAGCCAGCACACCCACTCACTAGGTAAAAGGTCAACAATCAGATCCAAACCATTAATGGCCTCAGGGGGATTACAGTGGGGTCCCTTGTATTCTGGTGGGAATCCCATGGGCCTAATCCACGTTACTATTTATTGAACACCGGAAGCAGATTCCGATATCAGTATTGTCCTGAAATACCCTGAGAGTACCTCTGAGTCACGGTGGTGGGTTTCCCTCTGTCTGGCTTCTTCCAACAGAAAGAGAAGGGATAACATGGGAAGAAGTGACGTGTGTATGCCTCTGTGTGCGTTTGTGTGTCTGTGTGTGTGCGTGTGTGTTTATCTATACTTTCATGCGTTTACATGTGCGAAGCACTAAAATGCCTTAGGATGCTGATAAGCAGAATTTGGACTCTTCCTTCCTGATTTTATGTCTTACTACAAACTACATTAATAAGTCACTGCGTTGCTGGCACAAGATCAAACCTAGAGATCAAAGGAACAGAATCCGTAGCCCAGATACAGCCCCTGCCGTCTGTGGTGCACTGGGTTGAGTGATTGATACAAGCGTGTCCAAACTCTTATGGAGAAAGTGCAGTCGTCTTTATAAAATACAGGATTGTGAAACTCTGATATCCACAGGAAACCTTAAAAGTTTGACCCTAAACAAATACGACACAAAATAACAAAATTACCTGGCAGAAAATACGAAAGTGTATCTTTAAATTGATGAACAAGTAAATATACAAAGTAAACGATGAAACGTTTAGAAGATGACATGGGGGATGTGTTCTCGGCACTGAATTTCTGGGGATTTCTTGGATATAACACCAAAGAATAGGCACAAAAGAAAAAAGCAAGTAAATTGGGGTTTATCTACATTAAAACTT
This sequence comes from Microcebus murinus, assembly GCF_040939455.1. NCBI lineage: Eukaryota > Metazoa > Chordata > Mammalia > Primates > Cheirogaleidae > Microcebus > Microcebus murinus. The sequence continues at coordinate 26,158,273 of NC_134127.1, read as the reverse complement.
TTATTCATCATGGCCACCAGGAAATGAGTAACAATAAAACGCATAGGATGGGAGAAATTATTTGCCAATTTTATATGCGATAAAGGACCAGGTAACCAGAATATTAAAACTTGTATGCAACTTAAAACAAAATTAAAAGCAAAAGGTACAAAAATAGCATTTTTCCTAGAAAAGATGCACAATGGCCAATGAATTCATAAACGGATGATCAATATCGTTATATATTAGGGAAGCACTAATCAAAATACAATGAGATAATGCTCTGCTACGGTGAGGGTGGCTAAAGATTCAATCAATCAATCAACCAACCGATCAATCAAAGCGGAGACCAGGAAGCGCTGTTAAGGAGGTAGAACAATGGAATCTCCTTACATTGGTATTCAGAAAGAGAACATGATGAAATTCCTGTCCAAAACAACATGACCATTCATTACAAAGTTAAACACATAATCATCACATGATCTAGAAACGGAACTCCTATGTATATACACAAAGGATTGAAAAGCAGACACTCAAAGAAATATTTGTGCATCGTTGTTCATATTATCAAAGTTCACAACATCAAGGGTGAAAAGAAACCAAAGATTCAACGGTGGATGAATGGATTTAAAAACTGTGGCGTTTGGGTGTGTGTTTTCCTGTGTGTGTCACGGAACATCGTTGAGCCTTGAAAATAAAGTTGTCTGTATTCAGGTTGCTAATGGAGGAGAGAGAGTGGAAATGAAGCTTCTATCCACCAACATTGCAGAGGTGAAAACGACGTTCACCGTGTCTGTACACATAAGTAGAAGACGGAAATGAAGATGCAGAAAACAGAGCTCCATCTGCCTCTCTAGAGGCATTTTAGGAGCAATCCTTGGAGGCACAAGGCAAGGTGAAAAATCAGCCAGTCACTCAAGGGCAAATACTTGAGGATTCATGTCAGGAGAGGTCTCCAGACCAGTCACTTCCATGGTGACAGAAAGGAGAACTGTAGTGTAGAAGGATTTCCCAGAGGGAAAACGTGGAGTGAAGGTTTGAACATTGCCGAGTTTCAGTTGGGAAAATGAGAAGTTCCAGAGGACGGTGCTTAGGGTTACACCTCAAGGTGAATGCAATGAATCTCGGGGAATCACAAATGGAAATACAATTAAAATGCTTCATCTAATATTAAGTACATTTCAGCTCAATAAAAATGCAAAGTGCAAGATGAAACAGGTGTATGTACAAAACTTTAATTTTCCTAAAGAAAGCCTATGTTCTTAAAACCGTGCAGGTATACCAATACATTTGTTGTAAATAGGCTTGAAAAGGGCAAACGACAAAGAGGAGTGCTTCCATTCCCGGGACCATTAATGGAAACGTAACTGGATTACGCTGATTAGGTCAGGTCACACCCACAACTGCCAACCCACGGAACTGTATAAAAGTCGGCTCAGACAGGAAGCCTCCCTCAGTGCCCCTTGCCCAGGAGTCCCGGCTGCTGCAGCACACCCGGCGCAGAGCTGGCCCCGCAGCAGGCTCCCCTCCTCTGAGAACCCACTGACAGACAACAGGGGGTCCCCGCACTTCAGGTTGGTGACTTGCACTGATGTCTTCAGAAAATTAGTAGAGTACAAGAAATTCATGATATTCAGGTTGTAGGTCAAAGATAGGTATTCTGTTTTTATGATTGTACTTCTTTGAAAAGAGACCTAAAATACTTGAGTTAAATGTCAATTATCTCACAAAAATTCACATTCCTAAGGAAATACACCCCCCCCACCCCCGACTTTGTAGGGAAACGGTTTTGGAAACGTGGTGCTTTTGTCCGTAAGCAGTAAAGGCTGAATATTTCAGTTCTCCTTCGTTTCTTCAAACAGTTCACTGTGCACGTTTTAGAAAATACATAGAGGGTGGGCTTGTGGAGATAGGACAGTTATTGAAAGACTGTAGACCATAAACTTGCAGCAGAGCAAGGGAAAATTACATTTGCGTGTGAATTTGAGTTAGGAAATTGAATATTTTACCATCGATAGTGACAATTCAAAAGGTAACAGGAAAGCATGTTTGATTTCAGATTTTCAAATATTTGTGCCCCACGATTCTGGATACCATTTTCTGTAGCTTCGATTGTTTGTCACTCCTGGAAAATATTGTCATTCATTTCACTCATAGAGGAAAGTGTCATAGAGCTTATCAAAGTCTGCAGCGTCAACGATTCTGGGGTAAAAACCTAAATTGATCGTTTCAGTACGTCAGGTCTAAGACAGGGCCCTATTTTGGGGATCGGTAATGATAGGAGAGGAAGGGAACACATCAGGGAATGAGAGTCCACTTTGTGAGGAAAGGACTTGAGGAAGTGGCTGACATGGCTTCCTTAAGGGGAAGAAGGTGTCGCGGGAATTTTTTGCACTATGCGAATTCATAATGCTCTTAACGATCTTTTTTTTTTTCTTTTACTCAGCAGGTCCAAAGGTCCACCCCTGAGGTCATCCAACCTCAAGCTGCCGGGAGATGAGACGGGTGGCGGGTCACTACCCACAGTCTGAGAAGAACACACTCAGCAGAGCCCAGACTATGAGGAAGCAGCAGAGGGCACCCGCAGGGCCCAGGGCTCCCCGACCCGAGGAGGAGAATCCCAGGGTAAGTGGAGACGACGATCTTTGGGGATCAGGGGACACACGGACCTCAGAGTCGGGGGGTGACTGTAGAAAATTCTGACACCATAAGCCAGTTTTCATTCCTACCCAAGGATGGCCCTGCCCGAGGCCTCCTGACCATCAGGGGAGTCTATGAGAGACTCTGAGGACCAAACTCAGCTCCCAGTGAGTTCACGTGCAGCCAGGATTTTGTCCTGGTGCTGAGATCTGGTTCATGGCGCCCACCCCTAGAACCTTTAATCTCTACTCCTAATGCCCTTCCTAACGGGTGCTTTTGGTTATGACGTCCTGGCTCGAGTGTGCAAGCACCTAATTGGCTACTTGTGCCGCTCACCTCCCTAAAAGCAATATTCAGGTCTGAATGGAAACTCTGTCCTTACGTTGCCGTTGGACGGCTGCCCCTGACTGCTGCTGAATCGCTCGCTGACCACTGTCCTTGTTCACCCACAGGTCAAGTGCAGGGACTGTGGGGCTTTTGGACACACGGCCAGAAGCACCAGGTGCCCCATGAAGCGCTGGGGTGGAGCCCTGGCGCCGCAGCCCTTGGGCCCCAATAGGGGGAAGGAGAACCTGGCACCCCGGAAGCCCCATGATCTCCAGGACCCAGTGTCACTCGACCAGAGTGAGAGGGAGAAGGAGCAGAGACCGAGGTGAGCCATGGGGGAGGTGTAGCCGCTGCCTGGGCCCTGGACCCCCAAAAGGTGGTGTGTCTCCTTCTCACACCTCGTGCACAGCCTCGTCCAGCCAAGGAAAACAGCACTGGGGACAAAGGGCCAGGAGGTCCCTTTCGGGTAGGTCTCCTGCCCCAGGAGCTCTTTCTCCTCCTGCACATTCAGGAAGGGGAGGCCGGAGCAGCTGCTGAGCTTGTGCACATGACCGGCAGAAAGGGTGTGGAGACTTCAGGAAAGGTCTTGCTGGGAAAACCCGGAGGGCTGCCTGGAGTAGGGCAGGGATCTGACAAGAGGGAAGGTGCAGCTTTAGCCCAGGCCACGGGGCTTCAACACCTGTGTCACACCCAAACAGTCACTGGGACCCTGCCCCCAAAAGGATTCCTCCATGTGTGGACGGGAAATCCCCGGGTGTTGATCACACCCTTTGTTCCGCAGGCAGGAGCAGCAGCAGAGGAAGTCTGTCCTGCAGGCGTTTCCCAGGACACCCCAAGGGAGGCCCCAGCAGGACTGCAAGGAAGTGCCGCAACCTTGTGCCTACCTGAGGGTGAGTGTGGCCCTGGTCCCTGCTCCCTGGGCCTGCTGGGCACCCCCGCTGCGTGTCCCTCCAGGCCCCGCTGTGTCTAGTCCTAGTTCTAGTCCTTACCCCCTAGCGAGTGTTAGTTAGAAATCCTTTGGGGCCAAGCTGATTCCAGTTTGTGTCCCTCTCAGATGTCATTTTTCCCATTTCCTCGTTTCAGCAAATTTACTTCCAAGCCTCCCAATGCTATGTGTGTGGGGGCACGTGCAAATCTGTTACCAGATTATTGCAAAAGCCAGAATCCTACATCCAGAAACACACATCTCTTGAGTGGATAAATATTCCGAAATTCCCTGTCCCGCCTCCTCACCCACCCAACTGCTCTCTGAAGAACATGAGGCAGTTACACTCCATGGGATGAAACGTGTGTTTCAAGGTCCTCCAGAGGGGGCGCTGATTTGAAGACCACCCTGTGGAATAGGACCTAGTCCGGGATCCCGTTCATTCTGTACTTGTCCCGATCACCCAAGGTGGAGAGCCTGCCCATATTTAGAATGACTTCTCATAATTAGGTCATCGTGACATCTAAGTTGCTTTGATCCTCGTTTCTAATCCCATGTGGTTGATTTTCAGGTTGAGTCGTCGGTGAGGAGTTTCTAACGTGTGTTTTGTCTTTTCCTACAGATTCCGAGCAGACCCGTGCCGGTCTACACAACCAACAACAGACCTGCCCTGGACCCTCCTCTTAGAAGCCAGCCACCTGCCAGGGATGACATGAGCTCCACGTTCTCCTCACTGTCTCCCATGGCAATGCAGAGACTGAGCTCCTTCTGCAGTAGTGGACCAGATAGAGGACAGGCAGGGCTCCTCACAGAGACCCCGAAGCCTGCGTTCAAGCGCTACGGCCAGGACCCTCTCGCCATTGACAGGCTGGCCCCGAGCAGGGGTGACCGCAGCTTCCTTGGAGCTCCCCACGCTGCCTCCACAACCCCTGTCCTGGGAGACGTCCTCAAGCCCCAGGCAGGGCACAAGCGTCCTGTTCTGATCTCACAGCCCTGCCCACCGCCTGCCACACGGAGCTCGGGCCAAGACTTCAATCTCAGCATCAGGGCACCCGGCAAGAGACCTGCAGAGACCCCCACCAGGACTTGCCAGCGTCCTCCAAAGAAACCCAGACGAAACCCCTTGGAGACACCTCAGAAGAGCACTCAGAGGCCGAAGCTGAGCCCTGTGCGGGCTGACCTGCCTCCACCAAGAGAAGCTGGACTTGAATGCAAAGTGGCGCCTCAGTGGACCGGGAAGAGTGCAAGTCAGGTGCCCAGCAGTGACCTGCAGCCTCCACATGGCAGAAGTCTCCTGAGCCCTGTCCAGGCCTGCACCGAGCCCCGTCTCCCGTCACCCAGCCCTGCTCCAGGCCAGCCCCTCAGGATGGCCTTCAGGAGACTGGACAGCGGACAGTGGAGCTCCAGGCTCCTGCCAGCTCCCTCCTGCCTCCTCCCTGAGAAGCCAGGTCCTCCTGCCCAGAACCCTCACGCCCCAGAGAAGTCTGAGGCTCCCTGTGCCCGGGTCCCACCGAGTGTCCTGTATGAGGACCTTCGGCTTTCCTCGTCCTCTGAGGACACTGACTCCGAGTGAGACATTGTGTACTTGGGGTCCAAGTGTGTGTACTTCGCGGTGTCTGGGTGGTGCCTGGGTCCTTCATCTCTGAAGCCCTGTCCCGTCCTCAGGGGAGAGGCTTTGACTCTGGAAGTTGTCAGGGGAACCCAGGCTTGGGATATTTCTTCACCTTGTACATTGGAGTTCTCTAATGTCACTGTATGAAAGTCTCTTTGCACTTTGCTTCTCTGTCAATAAAATTGTCACCTCGATACCAGGCCGTGTCCTATTTTTTCTTTATCCCAGTGCAAATTACGTAAAACCTATCTCTATAGGTGGAAGTTTATGGAAGGTGATGAGGAGGCTGGCAGGTCTAATGGCTCCTTAACAATTCAGAATCTCAGGCAAAATGCATCTCCACCCGATCCCAGGCCACTAAGATTGTGGGAGGGACCTGTGGATTTACCTGGGGACAAGGACCCGTGCGCTGTTCGTTCTGGTCAGCCAGATCCCCACACTTAGCTTCCTGAGCTGGGAAAGAAGCCCCAGCACACGACCCCTCCACCCCGACCCTCACACCCCAGGACAAATAGGCGTCGTTCTCCAGAGGATCCCCCATCGCCGCCGCCCCCACCCCCCAAAACATCACTTTCCCTTGCCGAGTCCTAGTAAACTTAGATCAAAATAGGAGTCTGAGGAAGGCAGTCTATGGAAATTTATGTGTATGCCCCTATTAATGCAAACTTCACTGGGCATCTGCTCCGTGTCCACACCCTCCTTACTGTACACCCTGTGCTGAGAACTTCAAGATGTTACCAGAATCAATTCCATAGCTGCTCAGGGAGGAACGCCCATGTCCTGGGAGGAAGGAGGACATGGGGACTGGGAGGGAGCAGCAGGGCAGGAGCAGACACTGCAGAGTGTGAGGAAAAACTGTCTCTGCCGGGATTCTGCTCTCAGGAGGAGTGACCTCCGAGCTCCCCTCATGGGTACAAGCTTCTGGAGACAAAATGACGTCAAAATCCCAGGCTGCTGCTACCAAAGGTGTAGAAGAGACACCCACACACAACCCTGCCGTCTCTGGTGGACGGGTTTGAGCACTGACACCAGGGTGTCAAAACTTTTCTATGCACAAGGGCATTCCTTGCCTAATAGGGTGCCGTGAAACTTAGACTATCCGAAGAAACCCCAAAGTTGGACCTTACACAAAAAAACACCCAAAGAAATAAAATTCCTAGACACAAAATACTGAAATACAACCTGAAATTCAGAAAACACTAAATGTACAAAGTCAACCATGAAACGTAGAAGAACATATGGGGGCAATGTTCAGGGCACGGGATTTTCTAAGGATTTCTTGCACATGACACCAACAATCAGGCATAAGAAAATAAATAGATTGGGGTGTATCAAAATTGGAACATTTTTTATTTTTTTCCAGCATATTGTGGGGGTACAAATGTTAGGGTCATGTCTATCACCCTTGCCCACCCCCTCCTTTGAGTCAGAGCTTCAAGCATGTCCTTCCCCCAGTTGGTGCGCAGTGCATTCACTATGAATGTATATAACCGTCCCCTCTCCCGCCACCTGCCCGACACACGATAAATGTTATTCCTTTATGTCCACTTAGGTGTCGATCACTTAATACCAATTTGCTGGTGAGTACATGTGATGCTTATATTTCCATTCTTGGGATACTTCACTTAATAGAATGGGTTCCAGCTCTATCCAGGAATAAACAAATGATGCTGCATCACCGTTGTTTCCTACAACTGAAGAGTACTCCATGGCACACATATACCACGTTTTATTAATCGACTCATGTATTGATGGGCACTTGGGTTGTTTCCGCTTCTTTGCAATTGTGAATTGTGCTGCCCTGAACATTCGAGTGCAGGTGTCTTCTTCTTAGAGTGACTTTTGTTCTTTTGGAAGGGTGCCGAGTCATGGGATTGCTGGATCAAAGGCTAGATAGACTTGTTGATCCAGTCGCTTTAGGGAATCTCCATATTGCTTTCCACAGAGAATGAACTAGTTTGCAGTCCCACCGGCAGCGTGAGAGTGTTCCTATCTCTCTGCATCCACGCCAACATTAGAACTTTTATGCTTCAAGGCCACTCTAAAACAATGACGGAACTACCAAAAGGAGGCGACAAAATATTTGCAAAATATATTTCTGATCAAGAAGGAGTATCCAGAATATTACAAAAGTTTGTGACTTAGAAACAAATTAAATCCCAAAAATGTATAAAAGTAGACGTTTCACCAGAGAAGATATGAAATGGCCAATGAATTCTTGAAGGGAGGCTCAAAATCCTTCTTTATTAGGGAAACACTACTCCAAATACAAAGAGATAATGCTCTGCTCTTCTGAGGCTTGAGACATTCAATCTATCAGTCAGTCAAAGCAGAGATTCAGAACCATTGTTAAGGATATATTGAATGAGAATCTCTGCACATTGCTACGGAGAATGAGAAAATGAGGAAACTCCTGTGGAAAACCACACGACCATTCATCACAAAATTAAATGGATAATTATCATATAAGGCAGAAACGTCCCTCTTAGCTACATAGACAAAAGACTGAAAGGCAGACGCTCTAAGAGAAACTTCTATACCTTTCCTCATTCTACCAAAATTCCAGAAAGGACACAGTGAAAACCACCCAAGTATTCAACAGTGGATGAACGGATGAAAACAATGGGGTGTTTGGGTGTGTGTTTTTCTATGTGTGTCCCGTAACATCATTTGGCCTTAACAATGGATAAAGTGGCCTCTTTGAAGGTTGCTAAGGGAGGAGAATTGGTGGTAATAAAGCTTCTGTCAGCCAATATGAGAGGGGTGAAAACAACGTTCACAGTGTCCGTACAAATAAGTGGAAGATGGAAATGAAAATGCAAGAAACACAGACCCATCTGGCTCTCTAGAGGTATTTTAGAAAAACTTCCTTGAGGCACAAGGCACGGTGAAACATCAGCCAGTCACCCAAGGACAAATACTTGAGGATTCATGCCATGTGAGTTCTCTAGACCAGTCACATCCGTGGTGACACAAAGGAGAATTGTAGTTTGGAAGGAGTTCCCAGAGGGAGAACGTGGAGTTAAGGATTAATACATATAGAGTTTCCGTTGGGAAAACGAGAAGTCCCTGGGAGGTGGATGGTGGTTAGGGTTACACCTGAAGGAGAATGCACTGAATGTCACAGAATCCTGCTCAGGTGAATACGATTGAAATGCTGCATTTCATATTAACTATATTTTATTTCAATAAAAATGCAAAGTGCAAGATGAAACAGGTATATGCACAAAAATTTATTTTTCCTACACATGAAAGTGGTATCTCGGGGTTAGAACATAAGCATGAGTGTCATTTAAAGCTCACCAACTGCATTGAATGTGAGCCCAATTGAGAATAAGTCTGCACCCAACACTTACCACACTTGAATTTTCACAAACATCACTCAGATACATTGTTTTTTAAAAATTATTATTACATTTTTATTTTTACACTTTAAAAATACAGAGTTTATTATATGTCTATTATGGTTCCATAAAATTATATTTAATAATTGAAGGATATGTGTTTTTTTTTCCGGCATATTATGGGGGTACAGATTTTAAGGTTTCAATAAATGCCCAGTCCCCCCCTCCCCCAACAAGTCTGAGTCTTCAGCATGACCATCCCCCTGATGCCGCACATCTCACTCATTATATATGTTTCCCCCTCCCCCTCCCCCCTGACCAATACCCTATTACTGTAGTACCTATGTGTCCACTTAGGTGCTGCTCAGTTCATACCAATTTGCTGGTGAGTATATGTGGTGCTTGTTTTTGCATCCTTGGGAAACTTCACTTAATAGTATGGGTTGCAGCTCTAACCAGGAAAATGTAAGATACATTGTTAATATGTATGTTTTTGATTCATAAGGGGTGAGTTTTACCATAGATTTCTGTATTTCTAATAAGGTGCTACCAAGGTTTTCATTGCTCTCACATAATTAAACATTGATGACTATAACTACCAAGAAATTGAACTGGGGTGTTTTAGAAATTAAGCTCTTTGCAACATAGGGAGACACCAAACGCACAACAACAAAACATTCGCCAGGCACGGTGTCACCTGCCTGTGGTTGCAGCTGAGCCAGGAGGATGTCTGAAGCCTGGAGTTGGGGGTAGCAGTGAACTGTGACCTTGCGACTGCATCCGCTCCACCCTGGGTAAAGAATGAATCTCTGCTGCCGAGGGAAAAAATGAACTACAGTACCTATGTCACATTGGGATGAATTTTATTAACATTTAACAGATTTTAAAACTACAGCTTTGCAATGAAATTTAATAACCTCATACAGACAAGTCCATATTGGATCATGAAGCACAAGGAGCACCATATCTAGAAAAAATGTAGACTTTCCAGCCTACTGTATCCAGAGAACACACCATTGCACTTAATTTGATAACCCACCAAAATCCATGGAACAATCTTTACCAGCTGAAGGCTTGGAGCGGTAAAACCATCATACGTGTCTTGAAACCTTACTCCTATTTCAATTACTTAAAGTGTCGCACATGATTCCCAGATATCCCACGATACCAAAAGGCAAACATCTCACACCCACCCACAAGTGAGAACAAGTACTAACACGGCACCACCAGAAAATCATGAGACTCCATATTAAATTCCACACACTCTAAAAACCTCACAGTGGAATCCTACACTTCAAAACCTAAAAATCAGAATTCACAATGAATTTCATATACAGTGAACATCTGCACGTAGAAAGTTCCTTCAAATGTTCAGAACACTCAAAAATCCAAAGAAAAGATTTCACATATGTGGCCACATCCTGGAATGCAGCCACCAGGAACCAATGGCTGCAGGTGCTTGTAGCCAAACCGGACCTCTTCATTTCCAAGTTTCTTCCTCCAGTACTGACTTGTGTGTGTGTGTGTGAGTCACTGCACATGCATCAGTTCTCATACTGATATTACTGGAACACAACCAGAGAACTTGTGCCGTGCTTGTTCCTCCTCTTGCTACCCCTGGCCCTCCCACCCACACAAGGGACTTTGCTAGCTTTCAGGGACACCTGGTCTCTTTCTTCCTTGTCTGATGTGGGCAGCAAGTTATTGTCCTTTGTCATCTCCGTCTTGTATTTTGGTGGATGAATCACAACTGCATTGGAAGGCAGGGTGGATTCAATTTTTCGGAAGTTCACTGCAGGCTTTGGTCGGTTTTGTTCCAGGAGGCACTTCCACTGATCTAAGGAGAGCTCCGTAGTTGCTGTCTTTTCCAAGCGTTCCTCAAACTCGGGAATCTTGACGCCAGAGTCACTTTTGAGCTCCCGTTGGGTTGCTCCCTTGTCCGTGTCTTCAGCCCCACGGGCTCTTGGTTTCTTCCCTCTGGAGGCACACCCACCGTCTCTCCCCAATTCACTCTTCTGGATGTAAAAGAGAAGGTAGGCAGGTTGACTGAGGACAGAAGAAATGTGACAGGCGGTCACCTTAGCATCATCCATTTTGTACCACTGGCCATTCCCAGCTTTGACATAGCAGAAGTAATGTCCACTTTGACAGCTGCTCCCAGCATGGACCAGCACAGCATACAGGAGGTAAACAAGGGGTCCTCTGTTCCGCTGAGACATGTATGGTTGCATGTCAAGGCACTCGGGATATTGCACTTCTTTTGCAATTTTGTTGCCTGTGACATCTGAGAACCTTTTCAACACAAGCATCAGGACCTTGGAGGCAGTGTGCACAGTCAGAGACTTGGACGCAGGGACCTTCTTTAGACAAGTACCACAGTGATAGGCATCCTCTCCGTCCAGGTGCTCGGGCTTCACCAACCATTGCAAAGCTTGGTTGAGGCTCTGAGCTGCCTCGATATCCAAGGCGATGTCCAGGTAAGGTTCAAAGGTGTCTGAAATGCCATGGCAGTGCAGACACTTGATCTGAGACCTCCAGTAGCCTCCAAATATTTGACGGATTAGGGTTGTGTCCTCAGAGTGACCGTCTAAGGGCTCGTGCCCAGACAGACAAGCTCTCTTCATGGCATCCACAGTGCACATGAGAAACTCATGGGCATCTTCCTGGTCGTATCTGTGGAAGCCAGCAGCCAGTGCCAGCGAGGGCTTGATCACCTGGCCAGGCTGGGTTAGCACCCGGGTGACATGAGCTTCCATAGTGCACAGCATGCAGCATTCCTGACGACGACAGCTTAGAGAATGCTCCTGGGACAGCACATAGTTGGCGAGGGGTGGTGTGTACGTCAGGCACTGCAGTGCAGCATTCATGTAGCACGTGTTTCCCACATTGCAGAGCCCAGCACCAACCCCATAAGGTCTCTTCCAGGTCAGCAGCAGTTTGTCCCTGGGAGCCAATGGCTTTGTCCCAGGAGCCTGTTTTAAATGCAGGTCGGGATCTCTCTTAGATAACAGTGAAGAGTTCTTAGGTCGGTAACAACTGGGGTTATCCATATCGTCAGCTAAATTTGGCTGAGAAATTTTGAGTTTTGCAAAGGCATTGAAAGGAGGCTCCCCTCCCTGGAGGACTGAAGCAGCCTTCATGTTTCCGGGAGCGATGATCACGAAGCTCCCCCGCTGGGACCGTAAGTTGAGGAAGGACGATGCTTTCCCTTCTGAGAGCGCCTTCGAATGGCAGGTCCGTCTCCACATCAGCCTTTTTATAGCTAGCCCGACTCACCACACCCACTCCCGAGGCACAACATCCACCAGTCACGTCCAAGCACTCAATCGGATTAGGAAGCCTCAGGGTGTGTTCTCTGGCAGTCCCCAGATAATCCGACCAGCACCCTCCCCATTACTATTTGTGCAACACCTGGGGCAGATTGAACTAGCAGGATCCCGATTAAGTACCCTTAATCGGGATTTAACAAGGGTGGGGTGGTGGACATATATTTGTCCTAGCCCTTTGAAAACAATAATGGGGGAACGTTAGATATTGAATAACAAGTCGGACTCACGCTTCGAGATTTTATTTCTCATTGCAAAGCTACAGTTCCTAAGGCAGAATGGCACTGGTGTAAGATCAGACCTAGAGACCAATGGAATAGAGCAAAAGGCCCAGAAATAGCCCTCCTTCTATGGTCAATAGAGTGAATGATTGGTGCAAAGGTAATAACACTTTTCAGTGTGGACAGGATAGTGTTTTCAAAAAAGGCTGCTCTGAAACTTCGATATCCACAAAATAATGTAAATTTCCACACTCAGCCCTCAAGTCACAGAAAGATGCCTCTGCTTCTCAGACTCCAAAGTGCAGTTTCGAAATCTCGTCACCCCTTCCACGGCTCAGGCCTGCCGCTACAGCCAGCACACCCACTCACTAGGTGAAAGGTCAACAATCAGATCCAAACCATTAATGGCCTCAGGGGGATTACAGTGGGGTCCCTTGTATTCTGGTGGGAATCCCATGGGCCTAATCCACGTTACTATTTATTGAACACCGGAAGCAGATTCCGATATCAGTATTGTCCTGAAATACCCTGAGAGTACCTCTGAGTCACGGTGGTGGGTTTCCCTCTGTCTGGCTTCTTCCAACAGAAAGAGAAGGGATAACATGGGAAGAAGTGACGTGTGTATGCCTCTGTGTGCGTTTGTGTGTCTGTGTGTGTGCGTGTGTGTTTATCTATACTTTCATGCGTTTACATGTGCGAAGCACTAAAATGCCTTAGGATGCTGATAAGCAGAATTTGGACTCTTCCTTCCTGATTTTATGTCTTACTACAAACTACATTAATAAGTCACTGCGTTGCTGGCACAAGATCAAACCTAGAGATCAAAGGAACAGAATCCGTAGCCCAGATACAGCCCCTGCCGTCTGTGGTGCACTGGGTTGAGTGATGGATACAAGCGTGTCCAAACTCTTATGGAGAAAGTGCAGTCGTCTTTATAAAATACAGGATTGTGAAACTCTGATATCCACAGGAAACCTTAAAAGTTTGACCCTAAACAAATACGACACAAAATAACAAAATTACCTGGCAGAAAATACGAAAGTGTATCTTTAAATTGATGAACAAGTAAATATACAAAGTAAACGATGAAACGTTTAGAAGATGACATGGGGGATGTGTTCTCGGCACTGAATTTCTGGGGATTTCTTGGATATAACACCAAAGAATAGGCACAAAAGAAAAAAGCAAGTAAATTGGGGTTTATCTAAATTAAAACTTTTATTCATCATGGCCACCAGGAAATGAGTAACAATAAAACGCATAGGATGGGAGAAATTATTTGCCAATTTTATATGCGATAAAGGACCAGGTAACCAGAATATTAAAACTTGTATGCAACTTAAAACAAAATTAAAAGCAAAAGGTACAAAAATAGCATTTTTCCTAGAAAAGATGCACAATGGCCAATGAATTCATAAACGGATGATCAATATCGTTATATATTAGGGAAGCACTAATCAAAATACAATGAGATAATGCTCTGCTACTGTGAGGGTGGCTAAAGATTCAATCAATCAATCAACCAACCGATCAATCAAAGCGGAGACCAAGAAGGCTGTTAAGGAGGTAGAACAATGGAATCTCCTTACATTGGTATTCAGAAAGAGAACATGATGAAATTCCTGTCCAAAACAACATGACCATTCATTACAAAGTTAAACACATAATCATCACATGATCTAGAAACGGAACTCCTATGTATATACACAAAGGATTGAAAAGCAGACACTCAAAGAAATATTTGTGCATCGTTGTTCATATTATCAAAGTTCACAACATCAAGGGTGAAAAGAAACCAAAGATTCAACGGTGGATGAATGGATTTAAAAACTGTGGCGTTTGGGTGTGTGTTTTCCTGTGTGTGTCACGGAACATCGTTGAGCCTTGAAAATAAAGTTGTCTGTATTCAGGTTGCTAATGGAGGAGAGAGAGTGGAAATGAAGCTTCTATCCACCAACATTGCAGAGGTGAAAACAACGTTCACCGTGTCTGTACACATAAGTAGAAGACGGAAATGAAGATGCAGAAAACAGAGCTCCATCTGCCTCTCTAGAGGCATTTTAGGAGCAATCCTTGGAGTCACAAGGCAAGGTGAAAAATCAGCCAGTCACTCAAGGGCAAATACTTGAGGATTCATGTCAGGAGAGGTCTCCAGACCAGTCACTTCCATGGTGACAGAAAGGAGAACTGTAGTGTAGAAGGATTTCCCAGAGGGAAAACGTGGAGTTAAGGTTTGAACATTGCCGAGTTTCAGTTGGGAAAATGAGAAGTTCCAGAGGACGGTGGTTAGGGTTACACCTCAAGGTGAATGCAATGAATCTCGGGGAATCACAAATGGAAATACAATTAAAATGCTTCATCTAATATTAAGTACATTTCAGCTCAATAAAAATGCAAAGTGCAAGATGAAACAGGTGTATGTACAAAACTTTAATTTTCCTAAAGAAAGCCTATGTTCTTAAAACCGTGCAGGTATACCAATACATTTGTTGTAAATAGGCTTGAAAAGGGCAAACGACAAAGAGGAGTGCTTCCATTCCCGGGACCATTAATGGAAACGTAACTGGATTACGCTGATTAGGTTAGGTCACACCCACAACTGCCAACCCACGGAACTGTATAAAAGTCGGCTCAGACAGGAAGCCTCCCTCAGTGCCCCTTGCCCAGGAGTCCCGGCTGCTGCAGCACACCCGGCGCAGAGCTGGCCCCGCAGCAGGCTCCCCTCCTCTGAGAACCCACTGACAGACAACAGGGGGTCCCCGCACTTCAGGTTGGTGACTTGCACTGATGTCTTCAGAAAATTAGTAGAGTACAAGAAATACATGATATTCAGGTTGTAGGTCAAAGATAGGTATTCTGTTTTTATGATTGTACTTCTTTGAAAAGAGACCTAAAATACTTGAGTTAAATGTCAATTATCTCACAAAAATTCACATTCCTAAGGAAATACACCCCCCCCCCACCCCCGACTTTGTAGGGAAACGGTTTTGGAAACGTGGTGCTTTTGTCCGTAAGCAGTAAAGGCTGAATATTTCAGTTCTCCTTCGTTTCTTCAAACAGTTCACTGTGCACGTTTTAGAAAATACATAGAGGGTGGGCTTGTGGAGATAGGACAGTTATTGAAAGACTGTAGACCATAAACTTGCAGCAGAGCAGGGGAAAATTACATTTGCGTGTGAATTTGAGTTAGGAAATTGAATATTTTACCATCGATAGTGACAATTCAAAAGGTAACAGGAAAGCATGTTTGATTTCAGATTTTCAAATATTTGTGCCCCACGATTCTGGATACCATTTTCTGTAGCTTTGATTTTTTGTCACTCCTGGAAAATATTGTCCTTCATTTCACTCATAGAGGAAAGTGTCATAGAGCTTATCAAAGTCTGCAGCGTCAACGATTCTGGGGTAAAAACCTAAATTGATCGTTTCAGTACGTCAGGTCTAAGACAGGGCCCTATTTTGGGGATCGGTAATGATAGGAGAGGAAGGTAACACATCAGGGAATGAGAGTCCACTTTGTGAGGAAAGGACTTGAGGAAGTGGCTGACATGGCTTCCTTAAGGGGAAGAAGGTGTCGCGGGAATTTTTTGCACTATGCGAATTCATAGTGCTCTTAACGATCTTTTTTTTTTCTTTTACTCAGCAGATCCAAAGGTCCACCCCTGAGGTCATCCAACCTCAAGCTGCCGGGAGATGAGACGGGTGGCGGGTCACTACCCACAGTCTGAGAAGAACACACTCAGCAGAGCCCAGACTATGAGGAAGCAGCAGAGGGCACCCGCAGGGCCCAGGGCTCCCCGACCCGAGGAGGAGAATCCCAGGGTAAGTGGAGACGACGATCTTTGGGGATCAGGGGACACACGGACCTCAGAGTCGGGGGGTGACTGTAGAAAATTCTGACACCATAAGCCAGTTTTCATTCCTACCCAAGGATGGCCCTGCCCGAGGCCTCCTGACCATCAGGGGAGTCTATGAGAGACTCTGAGGACCAAACTCAGCTCCCAGTGAGTTCACGTGCAGCCAGGATTTTGTCCTGGTGCTGAGCTCTGGTTCATGGCGCCCACCCCTAGAACCTTTAATCTCTACTCCTAATGCCCTTCCTAACGGGTGCTTTTGGTTATGACGTCCTGGCTCGAGTGTGCAAGCACCTAATTGGCTACTTGTGCCGCTCACCTCCCTAAAAGCAATATTCAGGTCTGAATGGAAACTCTGTCCTTACGTTGCCGTTGGACGGCTGCCCCTGACTGCTGCTGAATCGCTCGCTGACCACTGTCCTTGTTCACCCACAGGTCAAGTGCAGGGACTGTGGGGCTTTTGGACACACGGCCAGAAGCACCAGGTGCCCCATGAAGCGCTGGGGTGGAGCCCTGGCGCCACAGCCCTTGGGCCCCAATAGGGGGAAGGAGAACCTGGCACCCCAGAAGCCCCATGATCTCCAGGACCCAGTGTCACTCGACCAGAGTGAGAGGGAGAAGGAGCAGAGACCGAGGTGAGCCATGGGGGAGGTGTAGCCACTGCCTGGGCCCTGGACCCCCAAAAGGTGGCGTGTCTCCTTCTCACACCTCGTGCACAGCCTCGTCCAGGCAAGGAAAACAGTACTGGGGACAAAGGGCCAGGAGGTCCCTTTCGGGTAGGTCTCCTGCCCCAGGAGCTCTTTCTCCTCCTGCACATTCAGGAAGGGGAGGCCGGAGCAGCTGCTGAGCTTGTGCACATGAGCGGCACAAAGGGTGTGGAGACTTCAGGAAAGTCCTTGCTGGGAAAACCCGGAGGGCTGCCTGGAGTAGGGCAGGGATCTGACAAGAGGGAAGGTGCAGCTTTAGCCCAGGCCACGGGGCTTCAACACCTGTGTCACACCCAAACAGTCACTGGGACCCTGCCCCCAAAAGGATTCCTCCATGTGTGGACGGGAAATCCCCGGGTGTTGATCACACCCTTTGTTCCGCAGGCAGGAGCAGCAGCAGAGGAAGTCTGTCCTGCAGGCGTTTCCCAGGACACCCCAAGGGAGGCCCCAGCAGGACTGCAAGGAAGTGCCGCAACCTTGTGCCTACCTGAGGGTGAGTGTGGCCCTGGTCCCTGCTCCCTGGGCCTGCTGGGCACCCCCGCTGCGTGTCCCTCCAGGCCCCGCTGTGTCTAGTCCTAGTTCTAGTCCTTACCCCCTAGCGAGTGTTAGTTAGAAATCCTTTGGGGCCAAGCTGATTCCAGTTTGTGTCCCTCTCAGATGTCATTTTTCCCATTTCCTCGTTTCAGCAAATTTACTTCCAAGCCTCCCAACGCTATGTGTGTGGGGGCACGTGCAAATCTGTTACCAGATTATTGCAAAAGCCAGAATCCTACATCCAGAAACACACATCTCTTGAGTGGATAAATATTCCGAAATTCCCTGTCCCGCCTCCTCACCCACCCAACTGCTCTCTGAAGAACATGAGGCAGTTACACTCCATGGGATGAAACGTGTGTTTCAAGGTCCTGCAGAGGGGGCGCTGATTTGAAGACCACCCTGTGGAATAGGACCTAGTCCGGGATCCCGTTCATTCTGTACTTGTCCCGATCACCCAAGGTGGAGAGCCTGCCCATATTTAGAATGACTTCTCATAATTAGGTCATCGTGACATCTAAGTTGCTTTGATCCTCGTTTCTAATCCCATGTGGTTGATTTTCAGGTTGAGTCGTCGGTGAGGAGTTTCTAACGTGTGTTTTGTCTTTTCCTACAGATTCCGAGCAGACCCGTGCCGGTCTACACAACCAACAACAGACCTGCCCTGGACCCTCCTCTTAGAAGCCAGCCACCTGCCAGGGATGACATGAGCTCCACGTTCTCCTCACTGTCTCCCATGGCAATGCAGAGACTGAGCTCCTTCTGCAGTAGTGGACCAGATAGAGGACAGGCAGGGCTCCTCACAGAGACCCCGAAGCCTGCGTTCAAGCGCTACGGCCAGGACCCTCTCGCCATGGACAGGCTGGCCCCGAGCAGGGGTGACCGCAGCTTCCTTGGAGCTCCCCACGCTGCCTCCACAACCCCTGTCCTGGGAGACGTCCTCAAGCCCCAGGCAGGGCACAAGTGTCCTGTTCTGATCTCACAGCCCTGCCCACCGCCTGCCACACGGAGCTCAGGCCAAGACTTCAATCTCAGCATCAGGGCACCCGGCAAGAGACCTGCAGAGACCCCCACCAGGACTTGCCAGCGTCCTCCAAAGAAACCCAGACGAAACCCCTTGGAGACACCTCAGAAGAGCACTCAGAGGCCGAAGCTGAGCCCTGTGCGGGCTGACCTGCCTCCACCAAGAGAAGCTGGACTTGAATGCAAAGTGGCGCCTCAGTGGACCGGGAAGAGTGCAAGCCAGGTGCCCAGCAGTGACCTGCAGCCTCCACATGGCAGAAGTCTCCTGAGCCCTGTCCAGGCCTGCACCGAGCCCCGTCTCCCGTCACCCAGCCCTGCTCCAGGCCAGCCCCTCAGGATGGCCTTCAGGAGACTGGACAGCGGGCAGTGGAGCTCCAGGCTCCTGCCAGCTCCCTCCTGCCTCCTCCCTGAGAAGCCAGGTCCTCCTGCCCAGAACCCTCACGCCCCAGAGAAGTCTGAGGCTCACTGTGCCCGGGTCCCCCCGAGTGTCCTGTATGAGGACCTTCGGCTTTCCTCGTCCTCTGAGGACACTGACTCCGAGTGAGACATTGTGTACTTGGGGTCCAAGTGTGTGTACTTCGCGGTGTCTGGGTGGTGCCTGGGTCCTTCATCTCTGAAGCCCTGTCCCGTCCTCAGGGGAGAGGCTTTGACTCTGGAAGTTGTCAGGGAACCCAGGCTTGGGATATTTCTTCACCTTGTACATTGGAGTTCTCTAATGTCACTGTATGAAAGTCTCTTTGCACTTTGCTTCTCTGTCAATAAAATTGTCACCTCGATACCAGGCCGTGTCCTATTTTTTCTTTATCCCAGTGCAAATTACGTAAAACCTATCTCTATAGGTGGAAGTTTATGGAAGGTGATGAGGAGGCTGGCAGGTCTAATGGCTCCTTAACAATTCAGAATCTCAGGCAAAATGCATCTCCACCCGATCCCAGGCCACTAAGATTGTGGGAGGGACCTGTGGATTTACCTGGGGACAAGGACCCGTGCGCTGTTCGTTCTGGTCAGCCAGATCCCCACACTTAGCTTCCTGAGCTGGGAAAGAAGCCCCAGCACACGACCCCTCCACCCCGACCCTCACACCCCAGGACAAATAGGCGTCGTTCTCTAGAGGATCCCCCATCGCCGCCGCCCCCACCCCCCAAAACATCACTTTCCTTTGCCGAGTCCTAGTAAACTTAGATCAAAATAGGAGTCTGAGGAAGGCAGCCTATGGAAATTTATGTGTATGCCCCTATTAATGCAAACTTCACTGGGCATCTGCTCCGTGTCCACACCCTCCTTACTGTACACCCTGTGCTGAGAACTTCAAGATGTTACCAGAATCAATTCCATAGCTGCTCAGGGAGGAACGCCCATGTCCTGGGAGGAAGGAGGACATGGGGACTGGGAGGGAGCAGCAGGGCAGGAGCAGACACTGCAGAGTGTGAGGAAAAACTGTCTCTGCCGGGATTCTGCTCTCAGGAGGAGTGACCTCCGAGCTCCCCTCATGGGTACAAGCTTCTGGAGACAAAATGACGTCAAAATCCCAGGCTGCTGCTACCAAAGGTGTAGAAGAGACACCCACACACAGCCCTGCCGTCTCTGGTGGACGGGTTTGAGTCACTGACACCAGGGTGTCAAAACTTTTCTATGCACAAGGGCATTCCTTGCCTAATAGGGTGCCGTGAAACTTAGACTATCCGAAGAAACCCCAAAGTTGGACCTTATACAAAAAAACACCCAAAGAAATAAAATTCCTAGACACAAAATACTGAAATACAACCTGAAATTCAGAAAACACTAAATGTACAAAGTCAACCATGAAACGTAGAAGAACATATGGGGGCAATGTTCAGGGCACGGGATTTTCTAAGGATTTCTTGCACATGACACCAACAATCAGGCATAAGAAAATAAATAGATTGGGGTGTATCAAAATTGGAACATTTTTTATTTTTCTCCAGCATATTGTGGGGGTACAAATGTTAGGGTCATGTCTATCACCCTTGCCCACCCCCTCCTTTGAGTCAGAGCTTCAAGCATGTCCTTCCCCCAGTTGGTGCGCAGTGCATTCACTATGAATGTATATAACCGTCCCCTCTCCCGCCACCTGCCCGACACACGATAAATGTGATTCCTTTATGTCCACTTAGGTGTTGATCACTTAATACCAATTTGCTGGTGAGTACATGTGATGCTTATATTTCCATTCTTGGGATACTTCACTTAATAGAATGGGTTCCAGCTCTATCCAGGAATAAACAAATGATGCTGCATCACCGTTGTTTCCTACAACTGAAGAGTACTCCATGGCACACATATACCACGTTTTATTAATCGACTCATGTATTGATGGGCACTTGGGTTGTTTCCGCTTCTTTGCAATTGTGAAGTGTGCTGCCCTGAACATTCGAGTGCAGGTGTCTTCTTCTTAGAGTGACTTTTGTTCTTTTGGAAGGGTGCCGAGTCATGGGATTGCTGGATCAAAGGCTAGATAGACTTGTTGATCCAGTCGCTTTAGGGAATCTCCATATTGCTTTCCACAGAGAATGAACTAGTTTGCAGTCCCACCGGCAGCGTAAGAGTGTTCCTATCTCTCTGCATCCACGCCAACATTAGAACTTTTATGCTTCAAGGCCACTCTAAAACAATGACGGAACTACCAAAAGGAGGCGACAAAATATTTGCAAAATATATTTCTGATCAAGAAGGAGTATCCAGAATATTACAAAAGTTTGTGACTTAGAAACAAATTAAATCCCAAAAATGTATAAAAGTAGACGTTTCACCAGAGAAGATATGAAATGGCCAATGAATTCTTGAAGGGAGGCTCAAAATCCTTCTTTATTAGGGAAACACTACTCCAAATACAAAGAGATAATGCTCTGCTCTTCTGAGGCTTGAGACATTCAATCTATCAGTCAGTCAAAGCAGAGATTCAGAACCATTGTTAAGGATATATTGAATGAGAATCTCTGCACATTGCTACTGAGAATGAGAAAATGAGGAAACTCCTGTGGAAAACCACACGACCATTCCTCACAAAATTAAATGGATAATTATCATATAAGGCAGAAACGTCCCGCTTAGCTACATAGACAAAAGACTGAAAGGCAGACGCTCTAAGAGAAACTTCTATACCTTTCCTCATTCTACCAAAATTCCAGAAAGGACACAGTGAAAACCACCCAAATATTCAACAGTGGATGAACGGATGAAAACAATGGGGTGTTTGGGTGTGTGTTTTTCTATGTGTGTCCCGTAACATCATTTGGCCTTAACAATGGATAAAGTGGCCTCTTTGAAGGTTGCTAAGGGAGGAGAATTGGTGGTAATAAAGCTTCTGTCAGCCAATATGAGAGGGGTGAAAACAACGTTCACAGTGTCTGTACAAATAAGTGGAAGATGGAAATGAAAATGCAAGAAACACAGACCCATCTGGCTCTCTAGAGGTATTTTAGAAAAACTTCCTTGAGGCACAAGGCACGGTGAAACATCAGCCAGTCACCCAAGGACAAATACTTGAGGATTCATGCCATGTGAGTTCTCTAGACCAGTCACATCCGTGGTGACACAAAGGAGAATTGTAGTTTGGAAGGAGTTCCCAGAGGGAGAACGTGGAGTTAAGGATTAATACATATAGAGTTTCAGTTGGGAAAACGAGAAGTCCCTGGGAGGTGGATGGTGGTTAGGGTTACACCTGAAGGAGAATGCACTGAATGTCACAGAATCCTGCTCAGGTGAATACGATTAAAATGCTGCATTTCATATTAACTATATTTTATTTCAATAAAAATGCAAAGTGCAAGATGAAACAGGTATATGCACAAAAATTTATTTTTCCTACACATGGAAGTGGTATCTCGGGATTAGAACACAAGCGTGAGTGTCATTTAAAGCTCACCAACTGCATTGAATGTGAGCCCAATTGAGAATAAGTCTGCACCCAACACTTACCACACTTGAATTTTCACAAACATCACTCAGATACATTGTTTTTTAAAAATTATTATTACATTTTTATTTTTACACTTTAAAAATACAGAGTTTATTATATGTCTATTATGGTTCCATAAAATTATATTTAATAATTGAAGGATATGTGTTTTTTTTCCGGCATATTATGGGGGTACAGATTTTAAGGTTTCAATAAATGCCCAGTCCCCCCCTCCCCCAACAAGTCTGAGTCTTCAGCATGACCATCCCCCTGATGCCGCACATCTCACTCATTATATATGTTTCCCCCTCCCCCTTCCCCCTGACCAATACCCTATTACTGTAGTACCTATGTGTCCACTTAGGTGCTGCTCAGTTCATACCAATTTGCTGGTGAGTATATGTGGTGCTTGTTTTTGCATCCTTGGGAAACTTCACTTAATAGTATGGGTTGCAGCTCTAACCAGGAAAATGTAAGATACATTGTTAATATGTATGTTTTTGATTCATAAGGGGTGAGTTTTACCATAGATTTCTGTATTTCTAATAAGGTGCTACCAAGGTTTTCATTGCTCTCACATAATTAAACATTGATGACTATAACTACCAAGAAATTGAACTGGGGTGTTTTAGAAATTAAGCTCTTTGCAACATAGGGAGACACCAAACGCACAACAACAAAACATTCGCCAGGCACGGTGTCACCTGCCTGTGGTTGCAGCTGAGCCAGGAGGATGTCTGAAGCCTGGAGTTGGGGGTAGCAGTGAACTGTGACCTTGCGACTGCATCCGCTCCACCCTGGGTAAAGAATGAATCTCTGCTGCCGAGGGAAAAAAGGAACTACAGTACCTATGTCACATTGGGATGAATTTTATTAACATTTAACAGATTTTAAAACTACAGCTTTGCAATGAAATTTAATAACCTCATACAGACAAGTCCATATTGGATCATGAAGCACAAGGAGCACCATATCTAGAAAAAATGTAGACTTTCCAGCCTACTGTATCCAGAGAACACACCATTGCACTTAATTTGATAACCCACCAAAATCCATGGAACGATCTTTACCAGCTGAAGGCTTGGAGCGGTAAAACCATCATACGTGTCTTGAAACCTTACTCCTATTTCAATTACTTAAAGTGTCGCACATGATTCCCAGATATCCCACGATACCAAAAGGCAAACATCTCACACCCACCCACAAGTGAGAACAAGTACTAACACAGCACCACCAGAAAATCATGAGACTCCATATTGAATTCCACACACTCTAAAAACCTCACAGTGGAATCCTACACTTCAAAACCTAAAAATCAGAATTCACAATGAATTTCATATACAGTGAACATCTGCACGCAGAAAGTTCCTTCAAATGTTCAGAACACTCAAAAATCCAAAGAAAATATTTCACATATGTGGCCACATCCTGGAATGCAGCCACCAGGAACCAATGGCTGCAGGTGCTTGTAGCCAAACCGGACCTCTTCATTTCCAAGTTTCTTCCTCCAGTACTGACTTGTGTGTGTGTGTGTGTGTGTGAGTCACTGCACATGCATCAGTTCTCATCCTGATATTACTGGAACACAACCAGAGAACTTGTGCCGTGCTTGTTCCTCCTCTTGCTACCCCTGGCCCTCCCACCCACACAAGGGACTTTGCTAGCTTTCAGGGACACCTGGTCTCTTTCTTCCTTGTCTGATGTGGGCAGCAAGTTATTGTCCTTTGTCATCTCCGTCTTGTATTTTGGTGGATGAATCACAACTGCATTGGAAGGCAGGGTGGATTCAATTTTTCGGAAGTTCACCGCAGGCTTTGGTCGGTTTTGTTCCAGGAGGCACTTCCACTGATCTAAGGAGAGCTCCGTAGTTGCTGTCTTTTCCAAGCGTTCCTCAAACTCGGGAATCTTGACGCCAGAGTCACTTTTGAGCTCCCGTTGGGTTGCTCCCTTGTCCGTGTCTTCAGCCCCACGGGCTCTTGGTTTCTTCCCTCTGGAGGCACACCCACCGTCTCTCCCCAATTCACTCTTCTGGATGTAAAAGAGAAGGTAGGCAGGTTGACTGAGGACAGAAGAAATGTGACAGGCGGTCACCTTAGCATCATCCATTTTGTACCACTGGCCATTCCCAGCTTTGACATAGCAGAAGTAATGTCCACTTTGACAGCTGCTCCCAGCATGGACCAGCACAGCATACAGGAGGTAAACAAGGGGTCCTCTGTTCCGCTGAGACATGTATGGTTGCATGTCAAGGCACTCGGGATATTGCACTTCTTTTGCAATTTTGTTGCCTGTGACATCTGAGAACCTTTTCAACACAAGCATCAGGACCTTGGAGGCAGTGTGCACAGTCAGAGACTTGGACGCAGGGACCTTCTTTAGACAAGTACCACAGTGATAGGCATCCTCTCCGTCCAGGTGCTCGGGCTTCACCAACCATTGCAAAGCTTGGTTGAGGCTCTGAGCTGCCTCGATATCCAAGGCGATGTCCAGGTAAGGTTCAAAGGTGTCTGAAATGCCATGGCAGTGCAGACACTTGATCTGAGACCTCCAGTAGCCTCCAAATATTTGACGGATTAGGGTTGTGTCCTCAGAGTGACCGTCTAAGGGCTCGTGCCCAGACAGACAAGCTCTCTTCATGGCATCCACAGTGCACATGAGAAACTCATGGGCATCTTCCTGGTCGTATCTGTGGAAGCCAGCAGCCAGTGCCAGCGAGGGCTTGATCACCTGGCCAGGCTGGGTTAGCACCCGGGTGACATGAGCTTCCATAGTGCACAGCATGCAGCATTCCTGACGACGACAGCTTAGAGAATGCTCCTGGGACAGCACATAGTTGGCGAGGGGTGGTGTGTACGTCAGGCACTGCAGTGCAGCATTCATGTAGCACGTGTTTCCCACATTGCAGAGCCCAGCACCAACCCCATAAGGTCTCTTCCAGGTCAGCAGCAGTTTGTCCCTGGGAGCCAATGGCTTTGTCCCAGGAGCCTGTTTTAAATGCAGGTCGGGATCTCTCTTAGATAACAGTGAAGAGTTCTTAGGTCGGTAACAACTGGGGTTATCCATATCGTCAGCTAAATTTGGCTGAGAAATTTTGAGTTTTGCAAAGGCATTGAAAGGAGGCTCCCCTCCCTGGAGGACTGAAGCAGCCTTCATGTTTCCGGGAGCGATGATCCCGAAGCTCCCCCGCTGGGACCGTAAGTTGAGGAAGGACGATGCTTTCCCTTCTGAGAGCGCCTTCAAATGGCAGGTCCGGCTCCACATCAGCCTTTTTATAGCTAGCCCGACTCACCACACCCACTCCCGAGGCACAACATCCACCAGTCACGTCCAAGCACTCAATCAGATTAGGAAGCCTCAGGGTGTGTTCTCTGGCAGTCCCCAGATAATCCGACCAGCACCCTCCCCATTACTATTTGTGCAACACCTGGGGCAGATTGAACTAGCAGGATCCCGATTAAGTACCCTTAATCGGGATTTAACAAGGGTGGGGTGGTGGACATATATTTGTCCTAGCCCTTTGAAAACCATAATGGGGGAACGTTAGATATTGAATAACAAGTCGGACTCACGCTTCGAGATTTTATTTCTCATTGCAAAGCTACAGTTCCTAAGGCAGAATGGCACTGGTGTAAGATCAGACCTAGAGACCAATGGAATAGAGCAAAAGGCCCAGAAATAGCCCTCCTTCTATGGTCAATAGAGTGAATGATTGGTGCAAAGGTAATAACACTTTTCAGTGTGGACAGGATAGTGTTTTCAAAAAAGGCTGCTCTGAAACTTCGATATCCACAAAATAATGTAAATTTCCACACTCAGCCCTCAAGTCACAGAAAGATGCCTCTGCTTCTCAGACTCCAAAGTGCAGTTTCGAAATCTCGTCACCCCTTCCACGGCTCAGGCCTGCCGCTACAGCCAGCACACCCACTCACTAGGTAAAAGGTCAACAATCAGATCCAAACCATTAATGGCCTCAGGGGGATTACAGTGGGGTCCCTTGTATTCTGGTGGGAATCCCATGGGCCTAATCCACGTTACTATTTATTGAACACCGGAAGCAGATTCCGATATCAGTATTGTCCTGAAATACCCTGAGAGTACCTCTGAGTCACGGTGGTGGGTTTCCCTCTGTCTGGCTTCTTCCAACAGAAAGAGAAGGGATAACATGGGAAGAAGTGACGTGTGTATGCCTCTGTGTGCGTTTGTGTGTCTGTGTGTGTGCGTGTGTGTTTATCTATACTTTCATGCGTTTACATGTGCGAAGCACTAAAATGCCTTAGGATGCTGATAAGCAGAATTTGGACTCTTCCTTCCTGATTTTATGTCTTACTACAAACTACATTAATAAGTCACTGCGTTGCTGGCACAAGATCAAACCTAGAGATCAAAGGAACAGAATCCGTAGCCCAGATACAGCCCCTGCCGTCTGTGGTGCACTGGGTTGAGTGATTGATACAAGCGTGTCCAAACTCTTATGGAGAAAGTGCAGTCGTCTTTATAAAATACAGGATTGTGAAACTCTGATATCCACAGGAAACCTTAAAAGTTTGACCCTAAACAAATACGACACAAAATAACAAAATTACCTGGCAGAAAATACGAAAGTGTATCTTTAAATTGATGAACAAGTAAATATACAAAGTAAACGATGAAACGTTTAGAAGATGACATGGGGGATGTGTTCTCGGCACTGAATTTCTGGGGATTTCTTGGATATAACACCAAAGAATAGGCACAAAAGAAAAAAGCAAGTAAATTGGGGTTTATCTAAATTAAAACTTTTATTCATCATGGCCACCAGGAAATGAGTAACAATAAAACGCAAAGGATGGGAGAAATTATTTGCCAATTTTATATGCGATAAAGGACCAGGTAACCAGAATATTAAAACTTGTATGCAACTTAAAACAAAATTAAAAGCAAAAGGTACAAAAATAGCATTTTTCCTAGAAAAGATGCACAATGGCCAATGAATTCATAAACGGATGATCAATATCGTTATATATTAGGGAAGCACTAATCAAAATACAATGAGATAATGCTCTGCTACTGTGAGGGTGGCTAAAGTTTCAATCAATCAATCAACCAACCGATCAATCAAAGCGGAGACCAAGAAGCGCTGTTAAGGAGGTAGAACAATGGAATCTCCTTACATTGGTATTCAGAAAGAGATCATGATGAAATTCCTGTCCAAAACAACATGACCATTCATTACAAAGTTAAACACATAATCATCACATGATCCAGAAACGGAACTCCTATGTATATACACAAAGGATTGAAAAGCAGACACTCAAAGAAATATTTGTGCATCGTTGTTCATATTATCAAAGTTCACAACATCAAGGGTGAAAAGAAACCAAAGATTCAACGGTGGATGAATGGATTTAAAAACTGTGGCGTTTGGGTGTGTGTTTTCCTGTGTGTGTCACGGAACATCGTTGAGCCTTGAAAATAAAGTTGTCTGTATTCAGGTTGCTAATGGAGGAGAGAGAGTGGAAATGAAGCTTCTATCCACCAACATTGCAGAGGTGAAAACAACGTTCACCGTGTCTGTACACATAAGTAGAAGACGGAAATGAAGATGCAGAAAACAGAGCTCCATCTGCCTCTCTAGAGGCATTTTAGGAGCAATCCTTGGAGGCACAAGGCAAGGTGAAAAATCAGCCAGTCACTCAAGGGCAAATACTTGAGGATTCATGTCAGGAGAGGTCTCCAGACCAGTCACTTCCATGGTGACAGAAAGGAGAACTGTAGTGTAGAAGGATTTCCCAGAGGGAAAACGTGGAGTGAAGGTTTGAACATTGCCGAGTTTCAGTTGGGAAAATGAGAAGTTCCAGAGGACGGTGGTTAGGGTTACACCTCAAGGTGAATGCAATGAATCTCGGGGAATCACAAATGGAAATACAATTAAAATGCTTCATCTAATATTAAGTACATTTCAGCTCAATAAAAATGCAAAGTGCAAGATGAAACAGGTGTATGTACAAAACTTTAATTTTCCTAAAGAAAGCATATGTTCTTAAAACCGTGCAGGTATACCAATACATTTGTTGTAAATAGGCTTCCAAATGGCAAACGACAAAGAGGAGTGCTTCCGTTCCCGGGACCATTAATGGAAACGTAACTGGATTACGCTGATTAGGTCAGGTCACACCCACAACTGCCAACCCACGGAACTGTATAAAAGTCGGCTCAGACAGGAAGCCTCCCTCAGTGCCCCTTGCCCAGGAGTCCCGGCTGCTGCAGCACACCCGGCGCAGAGCTGGCCCCGCAGTAGGCTCCCCTCCTCTGAGAACCCACTGACAGACAACAGGGGGTCCCCGCACTTCAGGTTGGTGACTTGCACTGATGTCTTCAGAAAATTAGTAGAGTACAAGAAATACATGGTATTCAGGTTGTAGGTCAAAGATAGGTATTCTGTTTTTATGATTGTACTTCTTTGAAAAGAGACCTAAAATACTTGAGTGAAATGCCAATTATCTCACACAAATTCACATTCCTAAGGAAATACACCCCCCCCCAACCCCCGACTTTGTAGGGAAACGGTTTTGGAAACGTGGTGCTATTGTCCGTAAGCAGTAAAGGCTGAATATTTCAGTTCTCCTTCGTTTCTTCAAACAGTTCACTGTGCACGTTTTAGAAAATACATAGAGGGTGGGCTTGTGGAGATAGGACAGTTAATGAAAGACTGTAGACCATAAACTTGCAGCAGAGCAGGGGAAAATTACATTTGCGTGTGAATTTGAGTTAGGAAATTGAATATTTTACCATCGATAGTGACAATTCAAAAGGTAACAGGAAAGCATGTTTGATTTCAGATTTTCAAATATTTGTGCCCCACGATTCTGGATCCCATTTTCTGTAGCTTCGATTTTTTGTCGCTCCTGGAAAATATTGTCCTTCATTTCACTCATAGAGGAAAGTGTCATAGAGCTTATCAAAGTCTGCAGCGTCAACGATTCTGGGGTAAAAACCTAAATTGATCGTTTCAGTACGTCAGGTCTAAGACAGGGCCCTATTTTGGGGATCGGTAATGATAGGAGAGGAAGGGAACACATCAGGGAATGAGAGTCCACTTTGTGAGGAAAGGACTTGAGGAAGTGGCTGACATGGCTTCCTTAAGGGGAAGAAGGTGTCGCGGGAATTTTTTGCACTATGCGAATTCATAGTGCTCTTAACGATCTTTTTTTTTTCTTTTACTCAGCAGATCCAAAGGTCCACCCCTGAGGTCATCCAACCTCAAGCTGCCGGGAGATGAGACGGGTGGCGGGTCACTACCCACAGTCTGAGAAGAACACACTCAGCAGAGCCCAGACTATGAGGAAGCAGCAGAGGGGACTCGCAGGGCCCAGGGCTCCCCGACCCGAGGAAGAGAATCCCAGGGTAAGGGGAGACGACGATCTTTGGGGATCAGGGGACACACAGACCTCAGAGTCGGGGAGTGACTGTAGAAAATTCTGACACCATAAGCCAGTTTTCATTCCTACCCAAGGATGGCCCTGCCCGAGGCCTCCTTACCATCAGGGGAGTCTGTCAGAGACTCTGAGGACCAAACTCACCTCCCAGTGAGTTCACGTGCAGCCAGGATTTTGTCCTGGTGCTGAGATCTGGTTCATGGCGCCCACCCCTAGAACCTTTAATCTCTACTCCTAATGCCCTTCCTAACGGGTGCTTTTGGTTATGACGTCCTGGCTCGAGTGTGCAAGCACCTAATTGGCTACTTGTGGCGCTCACCTCCCTAAAAGCAATATTCAGGTCTGAATGGAAACTCTGTCCTTACGTTGCCGTTGGACGGCTGCCCCTGACTGCTGCTGAATCGCTCGCTGACCACTGTCCTTGTTCACCCACAGGTCAAGTGCAGGGACTGTGGGGCTTTTGGACACACGGCCAGAAGCACCAGGTGCCCCATGAAGCGCTGGGGTGGAGCCCTGGCGCCGCAGCCCTTGGGCCCCAATAGGGGGAAGGAGAACCTGGCACCCCGGAAGCCCCATGATCTCCAGGACCCAGTGTCACTCGACCAGAGTGAGAGGGAGAAGGAGCAGAGACCGAGGTGAGCCATGGGGGAGGTGTAGCCGCTGCCTGGGCCCTGGACCCCCAAAAGGTGGTGTGTCTCCTTCTCACACCTCGTGCACAGCCTCGTGCAGGCAAGGAAAACAGTACTGGGGGGACAAAGGGCCAGGAGGTCCCTTTCGGGTAGGTCTCCTGCCCCAGGAGCTCTCTCTCCTCCTGCACATTCAGGAAGGGGAGGCCGGAGCAGCTGCTGAGCTTGTGCACATGACCGGCAGAAAGGGTGTGGAGACTTCAGGAAAGTCCTTGCTGGGAAAACCCGGAGGGCTGCCTGGAGTAGGGCAGGGATCTGACAAGAGGGAAGGTGCAGCTTTAGCCCAGGTCACGGGGCTTCAACACCTGTGTCACACCCAAACAGTCACTGGGACCCTGCCCCCAAAAGGATTCCTCCCTGTGTGGACGGGAAATCCCTGGGTGTTGATCACACCCTTTGTTCCGCAGGCAGGAGCAGCAGCAGAGGAAGTCTGTCCTGCAGGCGTTTCCCAGGACACCCCAAGGGAGGCCCCAGCAGGACTGCAAGGAAGTGCCGCAACCTTGTGCCTACCTGAGGGTGAGTGTGGCCCTGGTCCCTGCTCCCTGGGCCTGCTGGGCACCCCCGCTGCGTGTCCCTCCAGGCCCCGCTGTGTCTAGTCCTAGTTCTAGTCCTTACCCCCGAGCGAGTGTTAGTTAGAAATCCTTTGGGGCCAAGCTGATTCCAGTTTGTGTCCCTCTCAGATGTCATTTTTCCCATTTCCTCGTTTCAGCAAATTTACTTCCAAGCCTCCCAACGCTATGTGTGTGGGGGCACGTGCAAATCTGTTACCAGATTATTGCAAAAGCCAGAATCCTACATCCAGAAACACACATCTCTTGAGTGGATAAATATTCCGAAATTCCCTGTCCCGCCTCCTCACCCACCCAACTGCTCTCTGAAGAACATGAGGCAGTTACACTCCATGGGATGAAACGTGTGTTTCAAGGTCCTGCAGAGGGGGCGCTGATTTGAAGACCACCCTGTGGAATAGGACCTAGTCCGGGATCCCGTTCATTCTGTACTTGTCCCGATCACCCCAGGTGGAGAGCCTGTCCATATTTAGAATGACTTCTCATAATTAGGTCCTCGTGATATCTAAGTTGCTTGGATCCTCGTTTCTAATCCTATGTGGTTGATTTTCATGTTGAGTCGTCGGTGAGGAGTTTCTAACGTGTGTTCTGCCTTTTCCTACAGATTCCGAGCAGACCCGTGCCGGTCTACACAACCAACGACAGGCCTGCCCTGGACCCTCCTCTTAGAAGCCAGCCACCTGCCAGGGATGACATGAGCTCCACGTTCTCCTCACTGTCTCCCATGGAAATGCAGAGACTGAGCTCCTTCTGCAGTAGTGGACCAGATAGAGGACAGGCAGGGCTCCTCACAGAGACCCCGAAGCCTGCGTTCAAGGGCTACGGCCAGGACCCTCTCGCCATTGACAGGCTGGCCCCGAGCAGAGGTGACCGCAGCTTCCTTGGAGCTCCCCACGCTGCCTCCACAACCCCTGTCCTGGGAGACGTCCTCAAGCCCCAGGCAGGGCACAAGCGTCCTGTTCTGATCTCACAGCCCTGCCCACCGCCTGCCACACGGAGCTCGGGCCAAGACTTCAATCTCAGCATCAGGGCACCCGGCAAGAGACCTGCAGAGACCCCCACCCAGACTTGCCAGCGTCCTCCAAAGAAACCCAGACGAAACCCCTTGGAGACACCTCAGAAGAGCACTCAGAGGCCGAAGCTGAGCCCTGTGCGGGCTGACCTGTCTCCACCAAGAGAAGCTGGACTTGAATGCAAAGTGGCGCCTCAGTGGACCGGGAAGAGTGCAAGCCAGGTGCCCAGCAGTGACCTGCAGCCTCCACATGGCAGAAGTCTCCTGAGCCCTGTCCAGGCCTGCACCGAGCCCCGTCTCCCGTCACCCAGCCCTGCTCCAGGCCAGCCCCTCAGGATGGCCTTCAGGAGACTGGACAGCGGGCAGTGGAGCTCCAGGCTCCTGCCAGCTCCCTCCTGCCTCCTCCCTGAGAAGCCAGGTCCTCCTGCCCAGAACCCTCACGCCCCAGAGAAGTCTGAGGCTCCCTGTGCCCGGGTCCCACCGAGTGTCCTGTATGAGGACCTTCGGCTTTCCTCGTCCTCTGAGGACACTGACTCCGAGTGAGACATTGTGTACTTGGGGTCCAAGTGTGTGTACTTCGCGGTGTCTGGCTGGTGCCTGGGTCCTTCATCTCTGAAGCCCTGTCCCGTCCTCAGGGGAGAGGCTTTGACTCTGGAAGTTGTCAGGGGAACCCAGGCTTGGGATATTTCTTCACCTTGTACATTGGAGTTCTCTAATGTCACTGTATGAAAGTCTCTTTGCACTTTGCTTCTCTGTCAATAAAATTGTCACCTCGATACCAGGCCGTGTCCTATTTTTTCTTTATCCCAGTGCAAATTACGTAAAACCTATCTCTATAGGTGGAAGTTTATGGAAGGTGATGAGGAGGCTGGCAGGTCTAATGGCTCCTTAACAATTCAGAATCTCAGGCAAAATTCATCTCCATCCGATCCCAAGCCACTAAGATTGTGGGAGGGACCTGTGGATTTACATGGGGACAAGGACCCGTGCGCTGTTCGTTCTGGTCAGCCAGATCCCCACACTTAGCTTCCTGAGCTGGGAAAGAAGCCCCAGCACACGACCCCTCCACCCCGACCCTCACACCCCAGGAAAAATAGGCGTCGTTCTCCAGAGGATCCCCCATCGCCGCCGCCCCCACCCCCCAAAACATCACTTTCCTTTGCCGAGTCCTAGTAAACTTAGATCAAAATAGGAGTCTGAGGAAGGCAGCCTATGGAAATTTATGTGTATGCCCCTATTAATGCAAACTTCACTGGGCATCTGCTCCGTGTCCACACCCTCCTTACTGTACACCCTGTGCTGAGAACTTCAAGATGTTACCAGAATCAATTCCATAGCTGCTCAGGGAGGAACGCCCATGTCCTGGGAGGAAGGAGGACATGGGGACTGGGAGGGAGCAGCAGGGCAGGAGCAGACACTGCAGAGTGTGAGGAAAAACTGTCTCTGCCGGGATTCTGCTCTCAGGAGGAGTGACCTCCGAGCTCCCCTCATGGGTACAAGCTTCTGGAGACAAAATGACGTCAAAATCCCAGGCTGCTGCTACCAAAGGTGTAGAAGAGACACCCACACACAACCCTGCCGTCTCTGGTGGACGGGTTTGAGTCACTGACACCAGGGTGTCAAAACTTTTCTAGGCACAAGGGCATTCCTTGCCTAATAGGGTGCCGTGAAACTTAGACTATCCGAAGAAACCCCAAAGTTGGACCTTACACAAAAAAACACCCAAAGAAATAAAATTCCTAGACACAAAATACTGAAATACAACCTGAAATTCAGAAAACACTAAATGTACAAAGTAAACCATGAAACGTAGAAGAACATATGGGGGGAATGTTCAGGGCACGGGATTTTCTAAGGATTTCTTGCACATGACACCAACAATCAGGCATAAGAAAATAAATAGATTGGGGTGTATCAAAATTGGAACATTTTTTATTTTTCTCCAGCATATTGTGGGGGTACAAATGTTAGGGTCATGTCTATCACCCTTGCCCACCCCCTCCTTTGAGTCAGAGCTTCAAGCATGTCCTTCCCCCAGTTGGTGCGCAGTGCATTCACTATGAATGTATATAACCGTCCCCTCTCCCGCCACCTGCCCGACACACGATAAATGTGATTCCTTTATGTCCACTTAGGTGTTGATCACTTAATACCAATTTGCTGGTGAGTACATGTGATGCTTATATTTCCATTCTTGGGATACTTCACTTAATAGAATGGGTTCCAGCTCTATCCAGGAATAAACAAATGATGCTGCATCACCGTTGTTTCCTACAGCTGAAGAGTACTCCATGGCACACATATACCACGTTTTATTAATCGACTCATGTATTGATGGGCACTTGGGTTGTTTCCGCTTCTTTGCAATTGTGAATTGTGCTGCCTGAACATTCGAGTGCAGGTGTCTTCTTCTTAGAGTGACTTTTGTTCTTTTGGAAGGGTGCCGAGTCATGGGATTGCTGGATCAAAGGCTAGATAGACTTGTTGATCCAGTCGCTTTAGGGAATCTCCATATTGCTTTCCACAGAGAATGAACTAGTTTGCAGTCCCACCGGCAGCGTAAGAGTGTTCCTATCTCTCTGCATCCACGCCAACATTAGAACTTTTATGCTTCAAGGCCACTCTAAAACAATGACGGAACTACCAAAAGGAGGCGACAAAATATTTGCAAAATATATTTCTGATCAAGAAGGAGTATCCATGACTTGATACTACTATGCAAAAAAAGAAAAAAAAAAAAAAAAAAAAGAAGGAGTATCCAGAATATTACAAAAGTTTGTGACTTAGAAACAAATTAAATCCCAAAAATGTATAAAAGTAGACGTTTCACCAGAGAAGATATGAAATGGCCAAAGAATTCTTGAAGGGAGGCTCAAAATCCTTCTTTATTAGGGAAACACTACTCCAAATACAAAGAGATAATGCTCTGCTCTTCTGAGGCTTGAGACATTCAATCTATCAGTCAGTCAAAGCAGAGATTCAGAACCATTGTTCAGGATATATTGAATGAGAATCTCTGCACATTGCTACTGAGAATGAGAAAATGAGGAAACTCCTGTGGAAAACCACACGACCATTCCTCACAAAATTAAATGGATAATTATCATATAAGGCAGAAACGTCCCTCTTAGCTACATAGACAAAAGACTGAAAGGCAGACGCTCTAAGAGAAACTTCTATACCTTTCCTCATTCTACCAAAATTCCAGAAAGGACACAGTGAAAACCACCCAAATATTCAACAGTGGATGAACGGATGAAAACAATGGGGTGTTTGGGTGTGTGTTTTTCTATGTGTGTCCCGTAACATCATTTTGCCTTAACAATAGATAAAGTGGCCTCTTTGAAGGTTGCTAAGGGAGGAGACTTGGTGGTAATAAAGCTTCTGTCAGCCAATATGAGAGGGGTGAAAACAACGTTCACAGTGTCCGTACAAATAAGTGGAAGATGGAAATGAAAATGCAAGAAACACAGACCCATCTGGCTCTCTAGAGGTATTTCAGAAAAACTTCCTTGAGGCACAAGGCATGGTGAAACATCAGCCAGTCACCCAAGGACAAATACTTGAGGATTCATGCCATGTGAGTTCTCCAGACCAGTCACATCCGTGGTGACACAAAGGAGAATTGTAGTTTGGAAGGAGTTCCCAGAGGGAGAACGTGGAGTTAAGGATTAATACATATAGAGTTTCAGTTGGGAAAATGAGAAGTCCCTGGGAGGTGGATGGTGGTTAGGGTTACACCTGAAGGAGAATGCACTGAATGTCACAGAATCCTGCTCGGGTGAATACGATTAAAATGCTGCATTTCATATTAACTATATTTTATTTCAATAAAAATGCAAAGTGCAAGATGAAACAGGTATATGCACAAAAATTTATTTTTCCTACACATGGAAGTGGTATCTCGGGATTAGAACACAAGCATGAGTGTGATTTAAAGCTCACCAACTGCATTGAATGTGAGCCCAATTGAGAATAAGTCTGCACCCAACACTTACCACACTTGAATTTTCACAAACATCACTCAGATACATTGTTTTTTAAAAATTATTATTACATTTTTATTTTTACACTTTAAAAATACAGAGTTTATTATATGTCTATTATGGTTCCATAAAATTATATTTAATAATTGAAGGATATGTGTTTTTTTTTCGGCATATTATGGGGGTACAGATTTTAAGGTTTCAATAAATGCCCAGTCCCCCCCTCCCCCAACAAGTCTGAGTCTTCAGCATGACCATCCCCCTGATGCCGCACATCTCACTCATTATATATGTTTCCCCCTCCCCCTCCCACCTGACCAATACCCTATTACTGTAGTACCTATGTGTCCACTTAGGTGCTGCTCAGTTCATACCAATTTGCTGGTGAGTATATGTGGTGCTTGTTTTTGCATTCTTGGGAAACTTCACTTAATAGTATGGGTTGCAGCTCTAACCAGGAAAATGTAAGATACATTGTTAATGTGTATGTTTTTGATTCATAAGGGGTGAGTTTTACCATAGATTTCTGTATTTCTAATAAGGTGCTACCAAGGTTTTCATTGCTCTCACATAATTAAACATTGATGACTATAACTACCAAGAAATTGAACTGGGGTGTTTTAGAAATTAAGCTCTTTGCAACATAGGGAGACACCAAACGCACAACAACAAAACATTCGCCGGGCACGGTGTCACCTGCCTGTTGTTGCAGCTGAGCCAGGAGGATGTCTGAAGCCTGGAGTTGGGGGTAGCAGTGAACTGTGACCTTGCGACTGCATCCGCTCCACCCTGGGTAAAGAATGAGTCTCTGCTGCCGAGGGAAAAAAGGAACTACAGTACCTATGTCACATTGGGATGAATTTTATTAACATTTAACAGATTTTAAAACTACAGCTTTGCAATGAAATTTAATAACCTCATACAGACAAGTCCATATTGGATCATGAAGCACAAGGAGCACCATATCTAGAAAAAATGTAGACTTTCCAGCCTACTGTATCCAGAGAACACACCATTGCACTTAATTTGATAACCCACCAAAATCCATGGAACAATCTTTACCAGCTGAAGGCTTGGAGCGGTAAAACCATCATACGTGTCTTGAAACCTTACTCCTATTTCAATTACTTAAAGTGTCGCACATGATTCCCAGATATCCCACGATACCAAAAGGCAAACATCTCACACCCACCCACAAGTGAGAACAAGTACTAACACAGCACCACCAGAAAATCATGAGACTCCATATTAAATTCCACACACTCTAAAAACCTCACAGTGGAATCCTACACTTCAAAACCTAAAAATCAGAATTCACAATGAATTTCATATACAGTGAACATCTGCACGTAGAAAGTTCCTTCAAATGTTCAGAACACTCAAAAATCCAAAGAAAATATTTCACATATGTGGCCACATCCTGGAATGCAGCCACCAGGAACCAATGGCTGCAGGTGTTTGTAGCCAAACCGGACCTCTTCATTTCCAAGTTTCTTCCTCCAGTACTGACTTGTGTGTGTGTGTGTGTGTGAGTCACTGCACATGCATCAGTTCTCATACTGATATTACTGGAACACAACCAGAGAACTTGTGCCGTGCTTGTTCCTCCTCTTGCTACCCCTGGCCCTCCCACCCACACAAGGGACTTTGCTAGCTTTCAGGGACACCTGGACTCTTTCTTCCTTGTCTGATGCGGGCAGCAAGTTATTGTCCTTTGTCATCTCCGTCTTGTATTTTGGTGGATGAATCACAACTGCATTGGAAGGCAGGGTGGATTCAATTTTTCGGAAGTTCACCGCAGGCTTTGGTCGGTTTTGTTCCAGGAGGCACTTCCACTGATCTAAGGAGAGCTCCGTAGTTGCTGTCTTTTCCAAGCGTTCCTCAAACTCGGGAATCTTGACGCCAGAGTCACTTTTGAGCTCCCGTTGGGTTGCTCCCTTGTCCGTGTCTTCAGCCCCACGGGCTCTTGGTTTCTTCCCTCTGGAGGCACACCCACCGTCTCTCCCCAATTCACTCTTCTGGATGTAAAAGAGAAGGTAGGCAGGTTGACTGAGGACAGAAGAAATGTGACAGGCGGTCACCTTAGCATCATCCATTTTGTACCACTGGCCATTCCCAGCTTTGACATAGCAGAAGTAATGTCCACTTTGACAGCTGCTCCCAGCATGGACCAGCACAGCATACAGGAGGTAAACAAGGGGTCCTCTGTTCCGCTGAGACATGTATGGTTGCATGTCAAGGCACTCGGGATATTGCACTTCTTTTGCAATTTTGTTGCCTGTGACATCTGAGAACCTTTTCAACACAAGCATCAGGACCTTGGAGGCAGTGTGCACAGTCAGAGACTTGGACGCAGGGACCTTCTTTAGACAAGTACCACAGTGATAGGCATCCTGTCCGTCCATGTGCTCGGGCTTCACCAACCATTGCAAAGCTTGGTTCAGGCTCTGAGCTGCCTCGATATCCAAGGCGATGTCCAGGTAAGGTTCAAAGGTGTCTGAAATGCCATGGCAGTGCAGACACTTGATCTGAGACCTCCAGTAGCCTCCAAATATTTGACGGATTAGGGTTGTGTCCTCAGAGTGACCGTCTAAGGGCTCGTGCCCAGACAGACAAGCTCTCTTCATGGCATCCACAGTGCACATGAGAAACTCATGGGCATCTTCCTGGTTGTATCTGTGGAAGCCAGCAGCCAGTGCCAGCGAGGGCTTGATCACCTGGCCAGGCTGGGTTAGCACCCGGGTGACATGAGCTTCCATAGTGCACAGCATGCAGCATTCCTGACGACGACAGCTTAGAGAATGCTCCTGGGACAGCACATAGTTGGCGAGGGGTGGTGTGTACGTCAGGCACTGCAGTGCAGCATTCATGTAGCACGTGTTTCCCACATTGCAGAGCCCAGCACCAACCCCATAAGGTCTCTTCCAGGTCAGCAGCAGTTTGTCCCTGGGAGCCAATGGCTTTGTCCCAGGAGCCTGTTTTAAATGCAGGTCGGGATCTCTCTTAGATAGCAGGGAAGAGTTCTTAGGTCGGTAACAACTGGGGTTATCCATATCGTCAGCTAAATTTGGCTGAGAAATTTTGAGTTTTGCAAAGGCATTGAAAGGAGGCTCCCCTCCCTGGAGGACTGAAGCAGCCTTCATGTTTCCGGGAGCGATGATCACGAAGCTCCCCCGCTGGGACCGTAAGTTGAGGAAGGACGATGCTTTCCCTTCTGAGAGCGCCTTCAAATGGCAGGTCCGTCTCCACATCAGCCTTTTTATAGCTAGCCCGACTCACCACACCCACTCCCGAGGCACAACATCCACCAGTCACGCCCAAGCACTCAATCGGATTAGGAAGCCTCAGGGTGTGTTCTCTGGCAGTCCCCAGATAATCCGACCAGCACCCTCCCCATTACTATTTGTGTAACACCTGGGGCAGATTGAACTAGCAGGATCCCGATTAAGTACCCTTAATCAGGATTTAACAAGGGTGGGGTGGTGGACATATATTTGTCCTAGCCCTTTGCAAACAATAATGGGGGAACGTTAGATATTGAATAACAAGTCAGACTCACGCTTCGAGATTTTATTTCTCATTGCAAAGCTACAGTTCCTAAGGCAGAATGGCACTGGTGTAAGATCAGACATAGAGACCAATGGAATAGAGCAAAAGGCCCAGAAATAGCCCTCCTTCTATGGTCAATAGAGTGAATGATTGGTGCAAAGGTAATAACACTTTTCAGTGTGGACAGGATAGTGTTTTCAAAAAAGGCTGCTCTGAAACTTCGATATCCACAAAATAATGTAAATTTCCACACTCAGCCCTCAAGTCACAGAAAGATGCCTCCGCTTCTCAGACTCCAAAGTGCAGTTTCGAAATCTCGTCACCCCTTCCATGGCTCAGGCCTGCCGCTACAGCCAGCACACCCACTCACTAGGTACAAGGTCAACAATCAGATCCAAACCATTAATGGCCTCAGGGGGATTACAGTGGGGTCCCTTGTGTTCTGGTGGGAATCCCATGGGCCTAATCCACGTTACTATTTATTGAACACCGGAAGCAGATTCAGATATCAGTATTGTCCTGAAATACCCTGAGAGTACCTCTGAGTCACGGTGGTGGGTTTCCCTCTGTCTGGCTTCTTCCAACAGAAAGAGAAGGGATAACATGGGAATAAGTGACGTGTGTATGCCTCTGTGTGCGTTTGTGTGTCTGTGTGTGTGCGTGTGTGTGTTTCTATACTTTCATGCGTTTACATGTGCGAAGCACTAAAATGCCTTAGGATGCTGATAAGCAGAATTTGGACTCTTCCTTCCTGATTTTATATCTTACTACAAACTACATTAATAAGTCACTGCGTTGCTGGCACAAGATCAAACCTAGAGATCAAAGGAACAGAATCCGTAGCCCAGATACAGCCCCTGCCGTCTGTGGTGCACTGGGTTGAGTGATTGATACAAGGGTGTCCAAACTCTTATGGAGAAAGTGCAGTCGTCTTTATAAAATACAGGATTGTGAAACTCTGATATCCACAGGAAACCTTCAAAGTTTGACCCTAAACAAATACGACACAAAATAACAAAATTACCTGGCAGAAAATACGAAAGTGTATCTTTAAATTGATGAACAAGTAAATATACAAAGTAAACGATGAACCGTTTAGAAGATGACATGGGGGATGTGTTCTCGGCACTGAATTTCTGGGGATTTCTTGGATATAACACCAAAGAATAGGCACAAAAGAAAAAAGCAAGTAAATTGGGGTTTATCTAAATTAAAACTTTTATTCATCATGGCCACCAGGAAATGAGTAACAATAAAACGCATAGGATGGGAGAAATTATTTGCCAATTTTATATGCGATAAAGGACCAGGTAACCAGAATATTAAAACTTGTATGCAACTTAAAACAAAATTAAAAGCAAAAGGTACAAAAATAGCATTTTTCCTAGAAAAGATGCACAATGGCCAATGAATTCATAAACGGATGATCAATATCGTTATATATTAGGGAAGCACTAATCAAAATACAATGAGATAATGCTCTGCTACTGTGAGGGTGGCTAAAGATTCAATCAATCAATCAACCAACCGATCAATCAAAGCGGAGACCAAGAAGCGCTGTTAAGGAGGTAGAACAATGGAATCTCCTTACATTGGTATTCAGAAAGAGAACATGATGAAATTCCTGTCCAAAACAACATGACCATTCATTACAAAGTTAAACACATAATCATCACATGATCTAGAAACGGAACTCCTATGTATATACACAAAGGATTGAAAAGCAGACACTCAAAGAAATATTTGTGCATCGTTGTTCATATTATCAAAGTTCACAACATCAAGGGTGAAAAGAAACCAAAGATTCAACGGTGGATGAATGGATTTAAAAACTGTGGCGTTTGGGTGTGTGTTTTCCTGTGTGTGTCACGGAACATCGTTGAGCCTTGAAAATAAAGTTGTCTGTATTCAGGTTGCTAATGGAGGAGAGAGAGTGGAAATGAAGCTTCTATCCACCAACATTGCAGAGGTGAAAACAACGTTCACCGTGTCTGTACACATAAGTAGAAGACGGAAATGAAGATGCAGAAAACAGAGCTCCATCTGCCTCTCTAGAGGCATTTTAGGAGCAATCCTTGGAGTCAAAAGGCAAGGTGGAAAATCAGCCAGTCACTCAAGGGCAAATACTTGAGGATTCATGTCAGGAGAGGTCTCCAGACCAGTCACTTCCATGGTGACAGAAAGGAGAACTGTAGTGTAGAAGGATTTCCCAGAGGGAAAACGTGGAGTTAAGGTTTGAACATTGCCGAGTTTCAGTTGGGAAAATGAGAAGTTCCAGAGGACGGTGGTTAGGGTTACACCTCAAGGTGAATGCAATGAATCTCGGGGAATCACAAATGGAAATACAATTAAAATGCTTCATCTAATATTAAGTACATTTCAGCTCAAT
Source organism: Microcebus murinus (assembly GCF_040939455.1). Taxonomy (NCBI): domain Eukaryota; kingdom Metazoa; phylum Chordata; class Mammalia; order Primates; family Cheirogaleidae; genus Microcebus; species Microcebus murinus. Next base: position 26,116,256 of record NC_134127.1, on the reverse strand, counting down.
AAAAATGCAAAGTGCAAGATGAAACAGGTGTATGTACAAAACTTTAATTTTCCTAAAGAAAGCATATGTTCTTAAAACCGTGCAGGTATACCAATACATTTGTTGTAAATAGGCTTCCAAATGGCAAACGACAAAGAGGAGTGCTTCCGTTCCCGGGACCATTAATGGAAACGTAACTGGATTACGCTGATTAGGTCAGGTCACACCCACAACTGCCAACCCACGGAACTGTATAAAAGTCGGCTCAGACAGGAAGCCTCCCTCAGTGCCCCTTGCCCAGGAGTCCCGGCTGCTGCAGCACACCCGGCGCAGAGCTGGCCCCGCAGTAGGCTCCCCTCCTCTGAGAACCCACTGACAGACAACAGGGGGTCCCCGCACTTCAGGTTGGTGACTTGCACTGATGTCTTCAGAAAATTAGTAGAGTACAAGAAATACATGGTATTCAGGTTGTAGGTCAAAGATAGGTATTCTGTTTTTATGATTGTACTTCTTTGAAAAGAGACCTAAATACTTGAGTGAAATGCCAATTATCTCACACAAATTCACATTCCTAAGGAAATACACCCCCCCCCAACCCCCGACTTTGTAGGGAAACGGTTTTGGAAACGTGGTGCTATTGTCCGTAAGCAGTAAAGGCTGAATATTTCAGTTCTCCTTCGTTTCTTCAAACAGTTCACTGTGCACGTTTTAGAAAATACATAGAGGGTGGGCTTGTGGAGATAGGACAGTTAATGAAAGACTGTAGACCATAAACTTGCAGCAGAGCAGGGGAAAATTACATTTGCGTGTGAATTTGAGTTAGGAAATTGAATATTTTACCATCGATAGTGACAATTCAAAAGGTAACAGGAAAGCATGTTTGATTTCAGATTTTCAAATATTTGTGCCCCACGATTCTGGATCCCATTTTCTGTAGCTTCGATTTTTTGTCGCTCCTGGAAAATATTGTCCTTCATTTCACTCATAGAGGAAAGTGTCATAGAGCTTATCAAAGTCTGCAGCGTCAACGATTCTGGGGTAAAAACCTAAATTGATCGTTTCAGTACGTCAGGTCTAAGACAGGGCCCTATTTTGGGGATCGGTAATGATAGGAGAGGAAGGGAACACATCAGGGAATGAGAGTCCACTTTGTGAGGAAAGGACTTGAGGAAGTGGCTGACATGGCTTCCTTAAGGGGAAGAAGGTGTCGCGGGAATTTTTTGCACTATGCGAATTCATAGTGCTCTTAACGATCTTTTTTTTTTCTTTTACTCAGCAGATCCAAAGGTCCACCCCTGAGGTCATCCAACCTCAAGCTGCCGGGAGATGAGACGGGTGGCGGGTCACTACCCACAGTCTGAGAAGAACACACTCAGCAGAGCCCAGACTATGAGGAAGCAGCAGAGGGGACTCGCAGGGCCCAGGGCTCCCCGACCCGAGGAAGAGAATCCCAGGGTAAGGGGAGACGACGATCTTTGGGGATCAGGGGACACACAGACCTCAGAGTCGGGGAGTGACTGTAGAAAATTCTGACACCATAAGCCAGTTTTCATTCCTACCCAAGGATGGCCCTGCCCGAGGCCTCCTTACCATCAGGGGAGTCTGTCAGAGACTCTGAGGACCAAACTCACCTCCCAGTGAGTTCACGTGCAGCCAGGATTTTGTCCTGGTGCTGAGATCTGGTTCATGGCGCCCACCCCTAGAACCTTTAATCTCTACTCCTAATGCCCTTCCTAACGGGTGCTTTTGGTTATGACGTCCTGGCTCGAGTGTGCAAGCACCTAATTGGCTACTTGTGGCGCTCACCTCCCTAAAAGCAATATTCAGGTCTGAATGGAAACTCTGTCCTTACGTTGCCGTTGGACGGCTGCCCCTGACTGCTGCTGAATCGCTCGCTGACCACTGTCCTTGTTCACCCACAGGTCAAGTGCAGGGACTGTGGGGCTTTTGGACACACGGCCAGAAGCACCAGGTGCCCCATGAAGCGCTGGGGTGGAGCCCTGGCGCCGCAGCCCTTGGGCCCCAATAGGGGGAAGGAGAACCTGGCACCCCGGAAGCCCCATGATCTCCAGGACCCAGTGTCACTCGACCAGAGTGAGAGGGAGAAGGAGCAGAGACCGAGGTGAGCCATGGGGGAGGTGTAGCCGCTGCCTGGGCCCTGGACCCCCAAAAGGTGGTGTGTCTCCTTCTCACACCTCGTGCACAGCCTCGTGCAGGCAAGGAAAACAGTACTGGGGGGACAAAGGGCCAGGAGGTCCCTTTCGGGTAGGTCTCCTGCCCCAGGAGCTCTCTCTCCTCCTGCACATTCAGGAAGGGGAGGCCGGAGCAGCTGCTGAGCTTGTGCACATGACCGGCAGAAAGGGTGTGGAGACTTCAGGAAAGTCCTTGCTGGGAAAACCCGGAGGGCTGCCTGGAGTAGGGCAGGGATCTGACAAGAGGGAAGGTGCAGCTTTAGCCCAGGTCACGGGGCTTCAACACCTGTGTCACACCCAAACAGTCACTGGGACCCTGCCCCCAAAAGGATTCCTCCCTGTGTGGACGGGAAATCCCTGGGTGTTGATCACACCCTTTGTTCCGCAGGCAGGAGCAGCAGCAGAGGAAGTCTGTCCTGCAGGCGTTTCCCAGGACACCCCAAGGGAGGCCCCAGCAGGACTGCAAGGAAGTGCCGCAACCTTGTGCCTACCTGAGGGTGAGTGTGGCCCTGGTCCCTGCTCCCTGGGCCTGCTGGGCACCCCCGCTGCGTGTCCCTCCAGGCCCCGCTGTGTCTAGTCCTAGTTCTAGTCCTTACCCCCGAGCGAGTGTTAGTTAGAAATCCTTTGGGGCCAAGCTGATTCCAGTTTGTGTCCCTCTCAGATGTCATTTTCCCCATTTCCTCGTTTCAGCAAATTTACTTCCAAGCCTCCCAACGCTATGTGTGTGGGGGCACGTGCAAATCTGTTACCAGATTATTGCAAAAGCCAGAATCCTACATCCAGAAACACACATCTCTTGAGTGGATAAATATTCCGAAATTCCCTGTCCCGCCTCCTCACCCACCCAACTGCTCTCTGAAGAACATGAGGCAGTTACACTCCATGGGATGAAACGTGTGTTTCAAGGTCCTGCAGAGGGGGCGCTGATTTGAAGACCACCCTGTGGAATAGGACCTAGTCCGGGATCCCGTTCATTCTGTACTTGTCCCGATCACCCCAGGTGGAGAGCCTGTCCATATTTAGAATGACTTCTCATAATTAGGTCATCGTGACATCTAAGTTGCTTGGATCCTCGTTTCTAATCCTATGTGGTTGATTTTCATGTTGAGTCGTCGGTGAGGAGTTTCTAACGTGTGTTCTGCCTTTTCCTACAGATTCCGAGCAGACCCGTGCCGGTCTACACAACCAACGACAGGCCTGCCCTGGACCCTCCTCTTAGAAGCCAGCCACCTGCCAGGGATGACATGAGCTCCACGTTCTCCTCACTGTCTCCCATGGAAATGCAGAGACTGAGCTCCTTCTGCAGTAGTGGACCAGATAGAGGACAGGCAGGGCTCCTCACAGAGACCCCGAAGCCTGCGTTCAAGGGCTACGGCCAGGACCCTCTCGCCATTGACAGGCTGGCCCCGAGCAGAGGTGACCGCAGCTTCCTTGGAGCTCCCCACGCTGCCTCCACAACCCCTGTCCTGGGAGACGTCCTCAAGCCCCAGGCAGGGCACAAGCGTCCTGTTCTGATCTCACAGCCCTGCCCACCGCCTGCCACACGGAGCTCGGGCCAAGACTTCAATCTCAGCATCAGGGCACCCGGCAAGAGACCTGCAGAGACCCCCACCCAGACTTGCCAGCGTCCTCCAAAGAAACCCAGACGAAACCCCTTGGAGACACCTCAGAAGAGCACTCAGAGGCCGAAGCTGAGCCCTGTGCGGGCTGACCTGTCTCCACCAAGAGAAGCTGGACTTGAATGCAAAGTGGCGCCTCAGTGGACCGGGAAGAGTGCAAGCCAGGTGCCCAGCAGTGACCTGCAGCCTCCACATGGCAGAAGTCTCCTGAGCCCTGTCCAGGCCTGCACCGAGCCCCGTCTCCCGTCACCCAGCCCTGCTCCAGGCCAGCCCCTCAGGATGGCCTTCAGGAGACTGGACAGCGGGCAGTGGAGCTCCAGGCTCCTGCCAGCTCCCTCCTGCCTCCTCCCTGAGAAGCCAGGTCCTCCTGCCCAGAACCCTCACGCCCCAGAGAAGTCTGAGGCTCACTGTGCCCGGGTCCCCCCGAGTGTCCTGTATGAGGACCTTCGGCTTTCCTCGTCCTCTGAGGACACTGACTCCGAGTGAGACATTGTGTACTTGGGGTCCAAGTGTGTGTACTTCGCGGTGTCTGGCTGGTGCCTGGGTCCTTCATCTCTGAAGCCCTGTCCCGTCCTCAGGGGAGAGGCTTTGACTCTGGAAGTTGTCAGGGGAACCCAGGCTTGGGATATTTCTTCACCTTGTACATTGGAGTTCTCTAATGTCACTGTATGAAAGTCTCTTTGCACTTTGCTTCTCTGTCAATAAAATTGTCACCTCGATACCAGGCCGTGTCCTATTTTTTCTTTATCCCAGTGCAAATTACGTAAAACCTATCTCTATAGGTGGAAGTTTATGGAAGGTGATGAGGAGGCTGGCAGGTCTAATGGCTCCTTAACAATTCAGAATCTCAGGCCAAATTCATCTCCATCCGATCCCAAGCCACTAAGATTGTGGGAGGGACCTGTGGATTTACCTGGGGACAAGGACCCGTGCGCTGTTCGTTCTGGTCAGCCAGATCCCCACACTTAGCTTCCTGAGCTGGGAAAGAAGCCCCAGCACACGACCCCTCCACCCCGACCCTCACACCCCAGGAAAAATAGGCGTCGTTCTCCAGAGGATCCCCCATCGCCGCCGCCCCCACCCCCCAAAACATCACTTTCCTTTGCCGAGTCCTAGTAAACTTAGATCAAAATAGGAGTCTGAGGAAGGCAGCCTATGGAAATTTATGTGTATGCCCCTATTAATGCAAACTTCACTGGGCATCTGCTCCGTGTCCACACCCTCCTTACTGTACACCCTGTGCTGAGAACTTCAAGATGTTACCAGAATCAATTCCATAGCTGCTCAGGGAGGAACGCCCATGTCCTGGGAGGAAGGAGGACATGGGGACTGGGAGGGAGCAGCAGGGCAGGAGCAGACACTGCAGAGTGTGAGGAAAAACTGTCTCTGCCGGGATTCTGCTCTCAGGAGGAGTGACCTCCGAGCTCCCCTCATGGGTACAAGCTTCTGGAGACAAAATGACGTCAAAATCCCAGGCTGCTGCTACCAAAGGTGTAGAAGAGACACCCACACACAACCCTGCCGTCTCTGGTGGACGGGTTTGAGTCACTGACACCAGGGTGTCAAAACTTTTCTAGGCACAAGGGCATTCCTTGCCTAATAGGGTGCCGTGAAACTTAGACTATCCGAAGAAACCCCAAAGTTGGACCTTACACAAAAAAACACCCAAAGAAATAAAATTCCTAGACACAAAATACTGAAATACAACCTGAAATTCAGAAAACACTAAATGTACAAAGTAAACCATGAAACGTAGAAGAACATATGGGGGGAATGTTCAGGGCACGGGATTTTCTAAGGATTTCTTGCACATGACACCAACAATCAGGCATAAGAAAATAAATAGATTGGGGTGTATCAAAATTGGAACATTTTTTATTTTTCTCCAGCATATTGTGGGGGTACAAATGTTAGGGTCATGTCTATCACCCTTGCCCACCCCCTCCTTTGAGTCAGAGCTTCAAGCATGTCCTTCCCCCAGTTGGTGCGCAGTGCATTCACTATGAATGTATATAACCGTCCCCTCTCCCGCCACCTGCCCGACACACGATAAATGTGATTCCTTTATGTCCACTTAGGTGTTGATCACTTAATACCAATTTGCTGGTGAGTACATGTGATGCTTATATTTCCATTCTTGGGATACTTCACTTAATAGAATGGGTTCCAGCTCTATCCAGGAATAAACAAATGATGCTGCATCACCGTTGTTTCCTACAGCTGAAGAGTACTCCATGGCACACATATACCACGTTTTATTAATCGACTCATGTATTGATGGGCACTTGGGTTGTTTCCGCTTCTTTGCAATTGTGAATTGTGCTGCCTGAACATTCGAGTGCAGGTGTCTTCTTCTTAGAGTGACTTTTGTTCTTTTGGAAGGGTGCCGAGTCATGGGATTGCTGGATCAAAGGCTAGATAGACTTGTTGATCCAGTCGCTTTAGGGAATCTCCATATTGCTTTCCACAGAGAATGAACTAGTTTGCAGTCCCACCGGCAGCGTAAGAGTGTTCCTATCTCTCTGCATCCACGCCAACATTAGAACTTTTATGCTTCAAGGCCACTCTAAAACAATGACGGAACTACCAAAAGGAGGCGACAAAATATTTGCAAAATATATTTCTGATCAAGAAGGAGTATCCATGACTTGATACTACTATGCAAAAAAGGAAAAAAAAAAAAAAAAAAAGAAGGAGTATCCAGAATATTACAAAAGTTTGTGACTTAGAAACAAATTAAATCCCAAAAATGTATAAAAGTAGACGTTTCACCAGAGAAGATATGAAATGGCCAAAGAATTCTTGAAGGGAGGCTCAAAATCCTTCTTTATTAGGGAAACACTACTCCAAATACAAAGAGATAATGCTCTGCTCTTCTGAGGCTTGAGACATTCAATCTATCAGTCAGTCAAAGCAGAGATTCAGAACCATTGTTCAGGATATATTGAATGAGAATCTCTGCACATTGCTACTGAGAATGAGAAAATGAGGAAACTCCTGTGGAAAACCACACGACCATTCCTCACAAAATTAAATGGATAATTATCATATAAGGCAGAAACGTCCCTCTTAGCTACATAGACAAAAGACTGAAAGGCAGACGCTCTAAGAGAAACTTCTATACCTTTCCTCATTCTACCAAAATTCCAGAAAGGACACAGTGAAAACCACCCAAATATTCAACAGTGGATGAACGGATGAAAACAATGGGGTGTTTGGGTGTGTGTTTTTCTATGTGTGTCCCGTAACATCATTTGGCCTTAACAATAGATAAAGTGGCCTCTTTGAAGGTTGCTAAGGGAGGAGAATTGGTGGTAATAAAGCTTCTGTCAGCCAATATGAGAGGGGTGAAAACAACGTTCACAGTGTCCGTACAAATAAGTGGAAGATGGAAATGAAAATGCAAGAAACACAGACCCATCTGGCTCTCTAGAGGTATTTTAGAAAAACTTCCTTGAGGCACAAGGCATGGTGAAACATCAGCCAGTCACCCAAGGACAAATACTTGAGGATTCATGCCATGTGAGTTCTCCAGACCAGTCACATCCGTGGTGACACAAAGGAGAATTGTAGTTTGGAAGGAGTTCCCAGAGGGAAAACGTGGAGTTAAGGATTAATACATATAGAGTTTCAGTTGGGAAAATGAGAAGTCCCTGGGAGGTGGATGGTGGTTAGGGTTACACCTGAAGGAGAATGCACTGAATGTCACAGAATCCTGCTCGGGTGAATACGATTAAAATGCTGCATTTCATATTAACTATATTTTATTTCAATAAAAATGCAAAGTGCAAGATGAAACAGGTATATGCACAAAAATTTATTTTTCCTACACATGGAAGTGGTATCTCGGGATTAGAACACAAGCATGAGTGTGATTTAAAGCTCACCAACTGCATTGAATGTGAGCCCAATTGAGAATAAGTCTGCACCCAACACTTACCACACTTGAATTTTCACAAACATCACTCAGATACATTGTTTTTTAAAAATTATTATTACATTTTTATTTTTACACTTTAAAAATACAGAGTTTATTATATGTCTATTATGGTTCCATAAAATTATATTTAATAATTGAAGGATATGTGTTTTTTTTTTCGGCATATTATGGGGGTACAGATTTTAAGGTTTCAATAAATGCCCAGTCCCCCCCTCCCCCAACAAGTCTGAGTCTTCAGCATGACCATCCCCCTGATGCCGCACATCTCACTCATTATATATGTTTCCCCCTCCCCCTCCCACCTGACCAATACCCTATTACTGTAGTACCTATGTGTCCACTTAGGTGCTGCTCAGTTCATACCAATTTGCTGGTGAGTATATGTGGTGCTTGTTTTTGCATTCTTGGGAAACTTCACTTAATAGTATGGGTTGCAGCTCTAACCAGGAAAATGTAAGATACATTGTTAATGTGTATGTTTTTGATTCATAAGGGGTGAGTTTTACCATAGATTTCTGTATTTCTAATAAGGTGCTACCAAGGTTTTCATTGCTCTCACATAATTAAACATTGATGACTATAACTACCAAGAAATTGAACTGGGGTGTTTTAGAAATTAAGCTCTTTGCAACATAGGGAGACACCAAACGCACAACAACAAAACATTCGCCGGGCACGGTGTCACCTGCCTGTGGTTGCAGCTGAGCCAGGAGGATGTCTGAAGCCTGGAGTTGGGGGTAGCAGTGAACTGTGACCTTGCGACTGCATCCGCTCCACCCTGGGTAAAGAATGAGTCTCTGCTGCTGAGGGAAAAAAGGAACTACAGTACCTATGTCACATTGGGATGAATTTTATTAACATTTAACAGATTTTAAAACTACAGCTTTGCAATGAAATTTAATAACCTCATACAGACAAGTCCATATTGGATCATGAAGCACAAGGAGCACCATATCTAGAAAAAATGTAGACTTTCCAGCCTACTGTATCCAGAGAACACACCATTGCACTTAATTTGATAACCCACCAAAATCCATGGAACAATCTTTACCAGCTGAAGGCTTGGAGCGGTAAAACCATCATACGTGTCTTGAAACCTTACTCCTATTTCAATTCCTTAAAGTGTCGCACATGATTCCCAGATATCCCACGATACCAAAAGGCAAACATCTCACACCCACCCACAAGTGAGAACAAGTACTAACACAGCACCACCAGAAAATCATGAGACTCCATATTAAATTCCACACACTCTAAAAACCTCACAGTGGAATCCTACACTTCAAAACCTAAAAATCAGAATTCACAATGAATTTCATATACAGTGAACATCTGCACGTAGAAAGTTCCTTCAAATGTTCAGAACACTCAAAAATCCAAAGAAAATATTTCACATATGTGGCCACATCCTGGAATGCAGCCACCAGGAACCAATGGCTGCAGGTGCTTGTAGCCAAACCGGACCTCTTCATTTCCAAGTTTCTTCCTCCAGTACTGACTTGTGTGTGTGTGTGTGTGAGTCACTGCACATGCATCAGTTCTCATACTGATATTACTGGAACACAACCAGAGAACTTGTGCCGTGCTTGTTCCTCCTCTTGCTACCCCTGGCCCTCCCACCCACACAAGGGACTTTGCTAGCTTTCAGGGACACCTGGACTCTTTCTTCCTTGTCTGATGCGGGCAGCAAGTTATTGTCCTTTGTCATCTCCGTCTTGTATTTTGGTGGATGAATCACAACTGCATTGGAAGGCAGGGTGGATTCAATTTTTCGGAAGTTCACCGCAGGCTTTGGTCGGTTTTGTTCCAGGAGGCACTTCCACTGATCTAAGGAGAGCTCCGTAGTTGCTGTCTTTTCCAAGCGTTCCTCAAACTCGGGAATCTTGACGCCAGAGTCACTTTTGAGCTCCCGTTGGGTTGCTCCCTTGTCCGTGTCTTCAGCCCCACGGGCTCTTGGTTTCTTCCCTGTGGAGGCACACCCACCGTCTCTCCCCAATTCACTCTTCTGGATGTAAAAGAGAAGGTAGGCAGGTTGACTGAGGACAGAAGAAATGTGACAGGCGGTCACCTTAGCATCATCCATTTTGTACCACTGGCCATTCCCAGCTTTGACATAGCAGAAGTAATGTCCACTTTGACAGCTGCTCCCAGCATGGACCAGCACAGCATACAGGAGGTAAACAAGGGGTCCTCTGTTCCGCTGAGACATGTATGGTTGCATGTCAAGGCACTCGGGATATTGCACTTCTTTTGCAATTTTGTTGCCTGTGACATCTGAGAACCTTTTCAACACAAGCATCAGGACCTTGGAGGCAGTGTGCACAGTCAGAGACTTGGACGCAGGGACCTTCTTTAGACAAGTACCACAGTGATAGGCATCCTGTCCGTCCATGTGCTCGGGCTTCACCAACCATTGCAAAGCTTGGTTCAGGCTCTGAGCTGCCTCGATATCCAAGGCGATGTCCAGGTAAGGTTCAAAGGTGTCTGAAATGCCATGGCAGTGCAGACACTTGATCTGAGACCTCCAGTAGCCTCCAAATATTTGACGGATTAGGGTTGTGTCCTCAGAGTGACCGTCTAAGGGCTCGTGCCCAGACACACAAGCTCTCTTCATGGCATCCACAGTGCACATGAGAAACTCATGGGCATCTTCCTGGTTGTATCTGTGGAAGCCAGCAGCCAGTGCCAGCGAGGGCTTGATCACCTGGCCAGGCTGGGTTAGCACCCGGGTGACATGAGCTTCCATAGTGCACAGCATGCAGCATTCCTGACGACGACAGCTTAGAGAATGCTCCTGGGACAGCACATAGTTGGCGAGGGGTGGTGTGTACGTCAGGCACTGCAGTGCAGCATTCATGTAGCACGTGTTTCCCACATTGCAGAGCCCAGCACCAACCCCATAAGGTCTCTTCCAGGTCAGCAGCAGTTTGTCCCTGGGAGCCAATGGCTTTGTCCCAGGAGCCTGTTTTAAATGCAGGTCGGGATCTCTCTTAGATAGCAGTGAAGAGTTCTTAGGTCGGTAACAACTGGGGTTATCCATATCGTCAGCTAAATTTGGCTGAGAAATTTTGAGTTTTGCAAAGGCATTGAAAGGAGGCTCCCCTCCCTGGAGGACTGAAGCAGCCTTCATGTTTCCGGGAGCGATGATCACGAAGCTCCCCCGCTGGGACCGTAAGTTGAGGAAGGACGATGCTTTCCCTTCTGAGAGCGCCTTCAAATGGCAGGTCCGTCTCCACATCAGCCTTTTTATAGCTAGCCCGACTCACCACACCCACTCCCGAGGCACAACATCCACCAGTCACGCCCAAGCACTCAATCGGATTAGGAAGCCTCAGGGTGTGTTCTCTGGCAGTCCCCAGATAATCCGACCAGCACCCTCCCCATTACTATTTGTGCAACACCTGGGGCAGATTGAACTAGCAGGATCCCGATTAAGTACCCTTAATCAGGATTTAACAAGGGTGGGGTGGTGGACATATATTTGTCCTAGCCCTTTGCAAACAATAATGGGGGAACGTTAGATATTGAATAACAAGTCAGACTCACGCTTCGAGATTTTATTTCTCATTGCAAAGCTACAGTTCCTAAGGCAGAATGGCACTGGTGTAAGATCAGACATAGAGACCAATGGAATAGAGCAAAAGGCCCAGAAATAGCCCTCCTTCTATGGTCAATAGAGTGAATGATTGGTGCAAAGGTAATAACACTTTTCAGTGTGGACAGGATAGTGTTTTCAAAAAAGGCTGCTCTGAAACTTCGATATCCACAAAATAATGTAAATTTCCACACTCAGCCCTCAAGTCACAGAAAGATGCCTCCGCTTCTCAGACTCCAAAGTGCAGTTTCGAAATCTCGTCACCCCTTCCATGGCTCAGGCCTGCCGCTACAGCCAGCACACCCACTCACTAGGTACAAGGTCAACAATCAGATCCAAACCATTAATGGCCTCAGGGGGATTACAGTGGGGTCCCTTGTATTCTGGTGGGAATCCCATGGGCCTAATCCACGTTACTATTTATTGAACACCGGAAGCAGATTCCGATATCAGTATTGTCCTGAAATACCCTGAGAGTACCTCTGAGTCACGGTGGTGGGTTTCCCTCTGTCTGGCTTCTTCCAACAGAAAGAGAAGGGATAACATGGGAATAAGTGACGTGTGTATGCCTCTGTGTGCGTTTGTGTGTCTGTGTGTGTGCGTGTGTGTTTATCTATACTTTCATGCGTTCACATGTGCGAAGCACTAAAATGCCTTAGGATGCTGATAAGCAGAATTTGGACTCTTCCTTCCTGATTTTATATCTTACTACAAACTACATTAATAAGTCACTGCGTTGCTGGCACAAGATCAAACCTAGAGATCAAAGGAACAGAATCCGTAGCCCAGATACAGCCCCTGCCGTCTGTGGTGCACTGGGTTGAGTGATTGATACAAGGGTGTCCAAACTCTTATGGAGAAAGTGCAGTCGTCTTTATAAAATACAGGATTGTGAAACTCTGATATCCACAGGAAAACTTCAAAGTTTGACCCTAAACAAATACGACACAAAATAACAAAATTACCTGGCAGAAAATACGAAAGTGTATCTTTAAATTGATGAACAAGTAAATCTACAAAGTAAACGATGAACCGTTTAGAAGATGACATGGGGGATGTGTTCTCGGCACTGAATTTCTGGGGATTTCTTGGATATAACACCAAAGAATAGGCACAAAAGAAAAAAGCAAGTAAATTGGGGTTTATCTACATTAAAACTTTTATTCATCATGGCCACCAGGAAATGAGTAACAATAAAACGCATAGGATGGGAGAAATTATTTGCCAATTTTATATGCGATAAAGGACCAGGTAACCAGAATATTAAAACTTGTATGCAACTTAAAACAAAATTAAAAGCAAAAGGTACAAAAATAGCATTTTTCCTAGAAAAGATGCACAATGGCCAATGAATTCATAAACGGATGATCAATATCGTTATATATTAGGGAAGCACTAATCAAAATACAATGAGATAATGCTCTGCTACTGTGAGGGTGGCTAAAGATTCAATCAATCAATCAACCAACCGATCAATCAAAGCGGAGACCAAGAAGCGCTGTTAAGGAGGTAGAACAATGGAATCTCCTTACATTGGTATTCAGAAAGAGAACATGATGAAATTCCTGTCCAAAACAACATGACCATTCATTACAAAGTTAAACACATAATCATCACATGATCTAGAAACGGAACTCCTATGTATATACACAAAGGATTGAAAAGCAGACACTCAAAGAAATATTTGTGCATCGTTGTTCATATTATCAAAGTTCACAACATCAAGGGTGAAAAGAAACCAAAGATTCAACGGTGGATGAATGGATTTAAAAACTGTGGCGTTTGGGTGTGTGTTTTCCTGTGTGTGTCACGGAACATCGTTGAGCCTTGAAAATAAAGTTGTCTGTATTCAGGTTGCTAATGGAGGAGAGAGAGTGGAAATGAAGCTTCTATCCACCAACATTGCAGAGGTGAAAACAACGTTCACCGTGTCTGTACACATAAGTAGAAGACGGAAATGAAGATGCAGAAAACAGAGCTCCATCTGCCTCTCTAGAGGCATTTTAGGAGCAATCCTTGGAGTCACAAGGCAAGGTGAAAAGTCAGCCAGTCACTCAAGGGCAAATACTTGAGGATTCATGTCAGGAGAGGTCTCCAGACCAGTCACTTCCATGGTGACAGAAAGGAGAACTGTAGTGTAGAAGGATTTCCCAGAGGGAAAACGTGGAGTGAAGGTTTGAACATTGCCGAGTTTCAGTTGGGAAAATGAGAAGTTCCAGAGGACGGTGGTTAGGGTTACACCTCAAGGTGAATGCAATGAATCTCGGGGAATCACAAATGGAAATACAATTGAAATGCTTCATCTAATATTAAGTACATTTCAGCTCAATAAAAATGCAAAGTGCAAGATGAAACAGGTGTATGTACAAAACTTTAATTTTCCTAAAGAAAGCATATGTTCTTAAAACCGTGCAGGTATACCAATACATTTGTTGTAAATAGGCTTCCAAATGGCAAACGACAAAGAGGAGTGCTTCCGTTCCCGGGACCATTAATGGAAACGTAACTGGATTACGCTGATTAGGTTAGGTCACACCCACAACTGCCAACCCACGGAACTGTATAAAAGTCGGCTCAGACAGGAAGCCTCCCTCAGTGCCCCTTGCCCAGGAGTCCCGGCTGCTGCAGCACACCCGGCGCAGAGCTGGCCCCGCAGCAGGCTCCCCTCCTCTGAGAACCCACTGACAGACAACAGGGGGTCCCCGCACTTCAGGTTGGTGACTTGCACTGATGTCTTCAGAAAATTAGTAGAGTACAGGAAATACATGATATTCAGGTTGTAGGTCAAAGATAGGTATTCTGTTTTTATGATTGTACTTCTTTGAAAAGAGACCTAAAATACTTGAGTGAAATGTCAATTATATCACAAAAATTCACATTCCTAAGGAAATACACCCCCCCCACCCCCGACTTTGTAGGGAAACGGTTTTGGAAACCTGGTGCTTTTGTCCGTAAGCAGTAAAGGCTGAATATTTCAGTTCTCCTTCGTTTCTTCAAACAGTTCACTGTGCACGTTTTAGAAAATACATAGAGGGTGGGCTTGTGGAGATAGGACAGTTATTGAAAGACTGTAGACCATAAACTTGCAGCAGAGCAGGGGAAAATTACATTTGCGTGTGAATTTGAGTTAGGAAATTGAATATTTTACCATCGATAGTGACAATTCAAAAGGTAACAGGAAAGCATGTTTGATTTCAGATTTTCAAATATTTGTGCCCCACGATTCTGGATCCCATTTTCTGTAGCTTCGATTTTTTGTCGCTCCTGGAAAATATTGTCCTTCATTTCACTCATAGAGGAAAGTGTCATAGAGCTTATCAAAGTCTGCAGCGTCAACGATTCTGGGGTAAAAACCTAAATTGATCGTTTCAGTACGTCAGGTCTAAGACAGGGCCCTATTTTGGGGATCGGTAATGATAGGAGAGGAAGGGAACACATCAGGGAATGAGAGTCCACTTTGTGAGGAAAGGACTTGAGGAAGTGGCTGACATGGCTTCCTTAAGGGGAAGAAGGTGTCGCGGGAATTTTTTGCACTATGCGAATTCATAGTGCTCTTAACGATCTTTTTTTTTTCTTTTACTCAGCAGATCCAAAGGTCCACCCCTGAGGTCATCCAACCTCAAGCTGCCGGGAGATGAGACGGGTGGCGGGTCACTACCCACAGTCTGAGAAGAACACACTCAGCAGAGCCCAGACTATGAGGAAGCAGCAGAGGGGACCCGCAGGGCCCAGGGCTCCCCGACCCGAGGAGGAGAATCCCAGGGTAAGTGGAGACAACGATCTTTGGGGATCAGGGGACACACAGACCTCAGAGTCGGGGGGTGACTGTAGAAAATTCTGACACCATAAGCCAGTTTTCATTCCTACCCAAGGATGGCCCTGCCCGAGGCCTCCTGACCATCAGGGGAGTCTGTCAGAGACTCTGAGGACCAAACTCACCTCCCAGTGAGTTCACGTGCAGCCAGGATTTTGTCCTGGTGCTGAGATCTGGTTCATGGCGCCCACCCCTAGAACCTTTAATCTCTACTCCTAATGCCCTTCCTAACGGGTGCTTTTGGTTATGACGTCCTGGCTGGAGTGTGCAAGCACCTAATTGGCTACTTGTGCCGCTCACCTCCCTAAAAGCAATATTCAGGTCTGAATGGAAACTCTGTCCTTAACGTTGCCGTTGGACGGCTGCCCCTGACTGCTGCTGAATCGCTCGCTGACCACTGTCCTTGTTCACCCACAGGTCAAGTGCAGGGACTGTGGGGCTTTTGGACACACGGCCAGAAGCACCAGGTGCCCCATGAAGCGCTGGGGTGGAGCCCTGGCGCCGCAGCCCTTGGGCCCCAATAGGGGGAAGGAGAACCTGGCACCCCGGAAGCCCCATGATCTCCAGGACCCAGTGTCACTCGACCAGAGTGAGAGGGAGAAGGAACAGAGACCGAGGTGAGCCATGGGGGAGGTGTAGCCGCTGCCTGGGCCCTGGACCCCCAAAATGTGGCGTGTCTCCTTCTCACACCTCGTGCACAGCCTTGTCCAGGCAAGGAAAACAGCACTGGGGACAAAGGGCCAGGAGGTCCCTTTCGGGTAGGTCTCCTGCCCCAGGAGCTCTTTCTCCTCCTGCACGTTCAGGAAGGGGAGGCCGGAGCAGCTGCTGAGCTTGTGCACATGACCGGCAGAAAGGGTGTGGAGACTTCAGGAAAGTCCTTGCTGGGAAATCCCGGAGGGCTGCCTGGAGTAGGGCAGGGATCTGACAAGAGGGAAGGTGCAGCTTTAGCCCAGGTCACGGGGCTTCAACACCTGTGTCACACCCAAACAGTCACTGGGACCCTGCCCCCAAAAGGATTCCTCCCTGTGTGGACGGGAAATCCCTGGGTGTTGATCACACCCTTTGTTCCGCAGGCGGGAGCAGCAGCAGAGGAAGTCTGTCCTGCAGGCGTTTCCCAGGACACCCCAAGGGAGGCCCCAGCAGGACTGCAAGGAAGTGCCGCAACCTTGTGCCTACCTGAGGGTGAGTGTGGCCCTGGTCCCTGCTCCCTGGGCCTGCTGGGCACCCCCGCTGCGTGTCCCTCCAGGCCCCGCTGTGTCTAGTCCTAGTTCTAGTCCTTACCCCCGAGCGAGTGTTAGTTAGAAATCCTTTGGGGCCAAGCTGATTCCAGTTTGTGTCCCTCTCAGATGTCATTTTCCCCATTTCCTCGTTTCAGCAAATTTACTTCCAAGCCTCCCAACGCTATGTGTGTGGGGGCACGTGCAAATCTGTTACCAGATTATTGCAAAAGCCAGAATCCTACATCCAGAAACACACATCTCTTGAGTGGATAAATATTCCGAAATTCCCTGTCCCGCCTCCTCACCCACCCAACTGCTCTCTGAAGAACATGAGGCAGTTACACTCCATGGGATGAAACGTGTGTTTCAAGGTCCTGCAGAGGGGGCGCTGATTTGAAGACCACCCTGTGGAATAGGACCTAGTCCGGGATCCCGTTCATTCTGTACTTGTCCCGATCACCCCAGGTGGAGAGCCTGTCCATATTTAGAATGACTTCTCATAATTAGGTCCTCGTGACATCTAAGTTGCTTGGATCCTCGTTTCTAATCCTATGTGGTTGATTTTCATGTTGAGTCGTCGGTGAGGAGTTTCTAACGTGTGTTCTGCCTTTTCCTACAGATTCCGAGCAGACCCGTGCCGGTCTACACAACCAACGACAGGCCTGCCCTGGACCCTCCTCTTAGAAGCCAGCCACCTGCCAGGGATGACATGAGCTCCACGTTCTCCTCACTGTCCTCCATGGAAATGCAGAGACTGAGCTCCTTCTGCAGTAGTGGACCAGATAGAGGACAGGCAGGGCTCCTCACAGAGACCCCGAAGCCTGCGTTCAAGGGCTACGGCCAGGACCCTCTCGCCATTGACAGGCTGGCCCCGAGCAGAGGTGACCGCAGCTTCCTTGGAGCTCCCCACGCTGCCTCCACAACCCCTGTCCTGGGAGACGTCCTCAAGCCCCAGGCAGGGCACAAGCGTCCTGTTCTGATCTCACAGCCCTGCCCACCGCCTGCCACCCGGAGCTCGGGCCAAGACTTCAATCTCAGCATCAGGGCACCCGGCAAGAGACCTGCAGAGACCCCCACCATGACTTGCCAGCGTCCTCCAAAGAAACCCAGACGAAACCCCTTGGAGACACCTCAGAAGAGCACTCAGAGGCCGAAGCTGAGCCCTGTGCGGGCTGACCTGTCTCCACCAAGAGAAGCTGGACTTGAATGCAAAGTGGCGCCTCAGTGGACCGGGAAGAGTGCAAGCCAGGTGCCCAGCAGTGACCTGCAGCCTCCACATGGCAGAAGTCTCCTGAGCCCTGTCCAGGCCTGCACCGAGCCCCGTCTCCCGTCACCCAGCCCTGCTCCAGGCCAGCCCCTCAGGATGGCCTTCAGGAGACTGGACAGCGGGCAGTGGAGCTCCAGGCTCCTGCCAGCTCCCTCCTGCCTCCTCCCTGAGAAGCCAGGTCCTCCTGCCCAGAACCCTCACGCCCCAGAGAAGTCTGAGGCTCCCTGTGCCCGGGTCCCACCGAGTGTCCTGTATGAGGACCTTCGGCTTTCCTCGTCCTCTGAGGACACTGACTCCGAGTGAGACATTGTGTACTTGGGGTCCAAGTGTGTGTACTTCGCGGTGTCTGGCTGGTGCCTGGGTCCTTCATCTCTGAAGCCCTGTCCCGTCCTCAGGGGAGAGGCTTTGACTCTGGAAGTTGTCAGGGGAACCCAGGCTTGGGATATTTCTTCACCTTGTACATTGGAGTTCTCTAATGTCACTGTATGAAAGTCTCTTTGCACTTTGCTTCTCTGTCAATAAAATTGTCACCTCGATACCAGGCCGTGTCCTATTTTTTCTTTATCCCAGTGCAAATTACGTAAAACCTATCTCTATAGGTGGAAGTTTATGGAAGGTGATGAGGAGGCTGGCAGGTCTAATGGCTCCTTAACAATTCAGAATCTCAGGCCAAATTCATCTCCATCCGATCCCAAGCCACTAAGATTGTGGGAGGGACCTGTGGATTTACCTGGGGACAAGGACCCGTGTGCTGCTCGTTCTGGTCAGCCAGATCCCCACACTTAGCTTCCTGAGCTGGGAAAGAAGCCCCAGCACACGACCCCTCCACCCCGACCCTCACACCCCAGGACAAATAGGCGTCGTTCTCCAGAGGATCCCCCAAAGCCGCCGCCCCCACCCCCCAAAACATCACTTTCCTTTGCCGAGTCCTAGTAAACTTAGATCAAAATAGGAGTCTGAGGAAGGCAGCCTATGGAAATTTATGTGTATGCCCCTATTGATGCAAACTTCACTGGGCATCTGCTCCGTGTCCACACCCTCCTTACTGTACACCCTGTGCTGAGAACTTCAAGATGTTACCAGAATCAATTCCATAGCTGCTCAGGGAGGAACGCCCATGTCCTGGGAGGAAGGAGGACATGGGGACTGGGAGGGAGCAGCAGGGCAGGAGCAGACACTGCAGAGTGTGAGGAAAAACTGTCTCTGCCGGGATTCTGCTCTCAGGAGGAGTGACCTCCGAGCTCCCCTCATGGGTACAAGCTTCTGGAGACAAAATGACGTCAAAATCCCAGGCTGCTGCTACCAAAGGTGTAGAAGAGACACCCACACACAACCCTGCCGTCTCTGGTGGACGGGTTTGAGTCACTGACACCAGGGTGTCAAAACTTTTCTAGGCACAAGGGCATTCCTTGCCTAATAGGGTGCCGTGAAACTTAGACTATCCGAAGAAACCCCAAAGTTGGACCTTACACAAAAAAACACCCAAAGAAATAAAATTCCTAGACACAAAATACTGAAATACAACCTGAAATTCAGAAAACACTAAATGTACAAAGTCAACCATGAAACGTAGAAGAACATATGGGGGCAATGTTCAGGGCACGGGATTTTCTAAGGATTTCTTGCACATGAGACCAACAATCAGGCATAAGAAAATAAATAGATTGGGGTGTATCAAAATTGGAACATTTTTTATTTTTTTCCAGCATATTGTGGGGGTACAAATGTTAGGGTCATGTACGTCACCCTTGCCCACCCCCTCCTTTGAGTCAGAGCTTCAAGCATGTCCTTCCCCCAGTTGGTGCGCAGTGCATTCACTATGAATGTATATAACCGTCCCCTCTCCCGCCACCTGCCCGACACACGATAAATGTTATTCCTTTATGTCCACTTAGGTGTTGATCACTTAATACCAATTTGCTGGTGAGTACATGTGATGCTTATATTTCCATTCTTGGGATACTTCACTTAATAGAATGGGTTCCAGCTCTATGCAGGAATAAACAAATGATGCTGCATCACCGTTGTTTCCTACAGCTGAAGAGTACTCCATGGCACACATATACCACGTTTTATTAATCGACTCATGTATTGATGGGCACTTGGGTTGTTTCCGCTTCTTTGCAATTGTGAATTGTGCTGCCCTGAACATTCGAGTGCAGGTGTCTTCTTCTTAGAGTGACTTTTGTTCTTTTGGAAGGGTGCCGAGTCATGGGATTGCTGGATCAAAGGCTAGATAGACTTGTTGATCCAGTCGCTTTAGGGAATCTCCATATTGCTTTCCACAGAGAATGAACTAGTTTGCAGTCCCACCGGCAGCGTAAGAGTGTTCCTATCTCTCTGCATCCACGCCAACATTAGAACTTTTATGCTTCAAGGCCACTCTAAAACAATGACGGAACTACCAAAAGGAGGCGACAAAATATTTGCAAAATATATTTCTGATCAAGAAGGAGTATCCATGACTTGATACTACTATGCAAAAAAAGAAAAAAAAAAAAAAAAAAAAGAAGGAGTATCCAGAATATTACAAAAGTTTGTGACTTAGAAACAAATTAAATCCCAAAAATGTATAAAAGTAGACGTTTCACCAGAGAAGATATGAAATGGCCAAAGAATTCTTGAAGGGAGGCTCAAAATCCTTCTTTATTAGGGAAACACTACTCCAAATACAAAGAGATAATGCTCTGCTCTTCTGAGGCTTGAGACATTCAATCTATCAGTCAGTCAAAGCAGAGATTCAGAACCATTGTTAAGGATATATTGAATGAGAATCTCTGCACATTGCTACTGAGAATGAGAAAATGAGGAAACTCCTGTGGAAAACCACACGACCATTCCTCACAAAATTAAATGGATAATTATCATATAAGGCAGAAACGTCCCTCTTAGCTACATAGACAAAAGACTGAAAGGCAGACGCTCTAAGAGAAACTTCTATACCTTTCCTCATTCTACCAAAATTCCAGAAAGGACACAGTGAAAACCACCCAAATATTCAACAGTGGATGAACGGATGAAAACATTGGGGTGTTTGGGTGTGTGTTTTTCTATGTGTGTCCCGTAACATCATTTTGCCTTAACAATAGATAAAGTGGCCTCTTTGAAGGTTGCTAAGGGAGGAGACTTGGTGGTAATAAAGCTTCTGTCAGCCAATATGAGAGGGGTGAAAACAACGTTCACAGTGTCCGTACAAATAAGTGGAAGATGGAAATGAAAATGCAAGAAACACAGACCCATCTGGCTCTCTAGAGGTATTTCAGAAAAACTTCCTTGAGGCACAAGGCATGGTGAAACATCAGCCAGTCACCCAAGGACAAATACTTGAGGATTCATGCCATGTGAGTTCTCCAGACCAGTCACATCCGTGGTGACACAAAGGAGAATTGTAGTTTGGAAGGAGTTCCCAGAGGGAGAACGTGGAGTTAAGGATTAATACATATAGAGTTTCAGTTGGGAAAATGAGAAGTCCCTGGGAGGTGGATGGTGGTTAGGGTTACACCTGAAGGAGAATGCACTGAATGTCACAGAATCCTGCTCGGGTGAATACGATTAAAATGCTGCATTTCATATTAACTATATTTTATTTCAATAAAAATGCAAAGTGCAAGATGAAACAGGTATATGCACAAAAATTTATTTTTCCTACACATGGAAGTGGTATCTCGGGATTAGAACACAAGCATGAGTGTGATTTAAAGCTCACCAACTGCATTGAATGTGAGCCCAATTGAGAATAAGTCTGCACCCAACACTTACCACACTTGAATTTTCACAAACATCACTCAGATACATTGTTTTTTAAAAATTATTATTACATTTTTATTTTTACACTTTAAAAATACAGAGTTTATTATATGTCTATTATGGTTCCATAAAATTATATTTAATAATTGAAGGATATGTGTTTTTTTTTTCGGCATATTATGGGGGTACAGATTTTAAGGTTTCAATAAATGCCCAGTCCCCCCTCCCCCAACAAGTCTGAGTCTTCAGCATGACCATCCCCCTGATGCCGCACATCTCACTCATTATATATGTTTCCCCCTCCCCCTCCCACCTGACCAATACCCTATTACTGTAGTACCTATGTGTCCACTTAGGTGCTGCTCAGTTCATACCAATTTGCTGGTGAGTATATGTGGTGCTTGTTTTTGCATTCTTGGGAAACTTCACTTAATAGTATGGGTTGCAGCTCTAACCAGGAAAATGTAAGATACATTGTTAATGTGTATGTTTTTGATTCATAAGGGGTGAGTTTTACCATAGATTTCTGTATTTCTAATAAGGTGCTACCAAGGTTTTCATTGCTCTCACATAATTAAACATTGATGACTATAACTACCAAGAAATTGAACTGGGGTGTTTTAGCAATTAAGCTCTTTGCAACATAGGGAGGCACCAAACGCACAACAACAAAACATTCGCCGGGCACGGTGTCACCTGCCTGTGGTTGCAGCTGAGCCAGGAGGATGTCTGAAGCCTGGAGTTGGGGGTAGCAGTGAACTGTGACCTTGCGACTGCATCCGCTCCACCCTGGGTAAAGAATGAGTCTCTGCTGCCGAGGGAAAAAAGGAACTACAGTACCTATGTCACATTGGGATGAATTTTATTAACATTTAACAGATTTTAAAACTACAGCTTTGCAATGAAATTTAATAACCTCATACAGACAAGTCCATATTGGATCATGAAGCACAAGGAGCACCATATCTAGAAAAAATGTAGACTTTCCAGCCTACTGTATCCAGAGAACACACCATTGCACTTAATTTGATAACCCACCAAAATCCATGGAACAATCTTTACCAGCTGAAGGCTTGGAGCGGTAAAACCATCATACGTGTCTTGAAACCTTACTCCTATTTCAATTCCTTAAAGTGTCGCACATGATTCCCAGATATCCCACGATACCAAAAGGCAAACATCTCACACCCACCCACAAGTGAGAACAAGTACTAACACAGCACCACCAGAAAATCATGAGACTCCATATTAAATTCCACACACTCTAAAAACCTCACAGTGGAATCCTACACTTCAAAACCTAAAAATCAGAATTCACAATGAATTTCATATACAGTGAACATCTGCACGTAGAAAGTTCCTTCAAATGTTCAGAACACTCAAAAATCCAAAGAAAATATTTCACATATGTGGCCACATCCTGGAATGCAGCCACCAGGAACCAATGGCTGCAGGTGTTTGTAGCCAAACCGGACCTCTTCATTTCCAAGTTTCTTCCTCCAGTACTGACTTGTGTGTGTGTGTGTGTGTGAGTCACTGCACATGCATCAGTTCTCATACTGATATTACTGGAACACAACCAGAGAACTTGTGCCGTGCTTGTTCCTCCTCTTGCTACCCCTGGCCCTCCCACCCACACAAGGGACTTTGCTAGCTTTCAGGGACACCTGGACTCTTTCTTCCTTGTCTGATGTGGGCAGCAAGTTATTGTCCTTTGTCATCTCCGTCTTGTATTTTGGTGGATGAATCACAACTGCATTGGAAGGCAGGGTGGATTCAATTTTTCGGAAGTTCACCGCAGGCTTTGGTCGGTTTTGTTCCAGGAGGCACTTCCACTGATCTAAGGAGAGCTCCGTAGTTGCTGTCTTTTCCAAGCGTTCCTCAAACTCGGGAATCTTGACGCCAGAGTCACTTTTGAGCTCCCGTTGGGTTGCTCCCTTGTCCGTGTCTTCAGCCCCACGGGCTCTTGGTTTCTTCCCTGTGGAGGCACACCCACCGTCTCTCCCCAATTCACTCTTCTGGATGTAAAAGAGAAGGTAGGCAGGTTGACTGAGGACAGAAGAAATGTGACAGGCGGTCACCTTAGCATCATCCATTTTGTACCACTGGCCATTCCCAGCTTTGACATAGCAGAAGTAATGTCCACTTTGACAGCTGCTCCCAGCATGGACCAGCACAGCATACAGGAGGTAAACAAGGGGTCCTCTGTTCCGCTGAGACATGTATGGTTGCATGTCAAGGCACTCGGGATATTGCACTTCTTTTGCAATTTTGTTGCCTGTGACATCTGAGAACCTTTTCAACACAAGCATCAGGACCTTGGAGGCAGTGTGCACAGTCAGAGACTTGGACGCAGGGACCTTCTTTAGACAAGTACCACAGTGATAGGCATCCTCTCCGTCCAGGTGCTCGGGCTTCACCAACCATTGCAAAGCTTGGTTCAGGCTCTGAGCTGCCTCGATATCCAAGGCGATGTCCAGGTAAGGTTCAAAGGTGTCTGAAATGCCATGGCAGTGCAGACACTTGATCTGAGACCTCCAGTAGCCTCCAAATATTTGACGGATTAGGGTTGTGTCCTCAGAGTGACCGTCTAAGGGCTCGTGCCCAGACAGACAAGCTCTCTTCATGGCATCCACAGTGCACATGAGAAACTCATGGGCATCTTCCTGGTTGTATCTGTGGAAGCCAGCAGCCAGTGCCAGCGAGGGCTTGATCACCTGGCCAGGCTGGGTTAGCACCCGGGTGACATGAGCTTCCATAGTGCACAGCATGCAGCATTCCTGACGACGACAGCTTAGAGAATGCTCCTGGGACAGCACATAGTTGGCGAGGGGTGGTGTGTACGTCAGGCACTGCAGTGCAGCATTCATGTAGCACGTGTTTCCCACATTGCAGAGCCCAGCACCAACCCCATAAGGTCTCTTCCAGGTCAGCAGCAGTTTGTCCCTGGGAGCCAATGGCTTTGTCCCAGGAGCCTGTTTTAAATGCAGGTCGGGATCTCTCTTAGATAGCAGTGAAGAGTTCTTAGGTCGGTAACAACTGGGGTTATCCATATCGTCAGCTAAATTTGGCTGAGAAATTTTGAGTTTTGCAAAGGCATTGAAAGGAGGCTCCCCTCCCTGGAGGACTGAAGCAGCCTTCATGTTTCCGGGAGCGATGATCACGAAGCTCCCCCGCTGGGACCGTAAGTTGAGGAAGGACGATGCTTTCCCTTCTGAGAGCGCCTTCAAATGGCAGGTCCGTCTCCACATCAGCCTTTTTATAGCTAGCCCGACTCACCACACCCACTCCCGAGGCACAACATCCACCAGTCACGTCCAAGCACTTAATCGGATTAGGAAGCCTCAGGGTGTGTTCTCTGGCAGTCCCCAGATAATCCGACCAGCACCCTCCCCAATACTATTTGTGCAACACCTGGGGCAGATTGAACTAGCAGGATCCCGATTAAGTACCCTTAATCGGGATTTAACAAGGGTGGGGTGGTGGACATATATTTGTCCTAGCCCTTTGAAAACCATAATGGGGGAACGTTAGATATTGAATAACAAGTCGGACTCACGCTTCGAGATTTTATTTCTCATTGCAAAGCTACAGTTCCTAAGGCAGAATGGCACTGGTGTAAGATCAGACATAGAGACCAATGGAATAGAGCAAAAGGCCCAGAAATAGCCCTCCTTCTATGGTCAATAGAGTGAATGATTGGTGCAAAGGTAATAACACTTTTCAGTGTGGACAGGATAGTGTTTTCAAAAAAGGCTGCTCTGAAACTTCGATATCCACAAAATAATGTAAATTTCCACACTCAGCCCTCAAGTCACAGAAAGATGCCTCTGCTTCTCAGACTCCAAAGTGCAGTTTCGAAATCTCGTCACCCCTTCCATGGCTCAGGCCTGCCGCTACAGCCAGCACACCCACTCACTAGGTACAAGGTCAACAATCAGATCCAAACCATTAATGGCCTCAGGGGGATTACAGTGGGGTCCCTTGTGTTCTGGTGGGAATCCCATGGGCCTAATCCACGTTACTATTTATTGAACACCGGAAGCAGATTCAGATATCAGTATTGTCCTGAAATACCCTGAGAGTACCTCTGAGTCACGGTGGTGGGTTTCCCTCTGTCTGGCTTCTTCCAACAGAAAGAGAAGGGATAACATGGGAAGAAGTGACGTGTGTATGCCTCTGTGTGCGTTTGTGTGTCTGTGTGTGTGCGTGTGTGTGTTTCTATACTTTCATGCGTTCACATGTGCGAAGCACTAAAATGCCTTAGGATGCTGATAAGCAGAATTTGGACTCTTCCTTCCTGATTTTATATCTTACTACAAACTACATTAATAAGTCACTGCGTTGCTGGCACAAGATCAAACCTAGAGATCAAAGGAACAGAATCCGTAGCCCAGATACAGCCCCTGCCGTCTGTGGTGCACTGGGTTGAGTGATTGATACAAGGGTGTCCAAACTCTTATGGAGAAAGTGCAGTCGTCTTTATAAAATACAGGATTGTGAAACTCTGATATCCACAGGAAACCTTCAAAGTTTGACCCTAAACAAATACGACACAAAATAACAAAATTACCTGGCAGAAAATACGAAAGTGTATCTTTAAATTGATGAACAAGTAAATATACAAAGTAAACGATGAACCGTTTAGAAGATGACATGGGGGATGTGTTCTCGGCACTGAATTTCTGGGGATTTCTTGGATATAACACCAAAGAATAGGCACAAAAGAAAAAAGCAAGTAAATTGGGGTTTATCTAAATTAAAACTTTTATTCATCATGGCCACCAGGAAATGAGTAACAATAAAACGCATAGGATGGGAGAAATTATTTGCCAATTTTATATGCGATAAAGGACCAGGTAACCAGAATATTAAAACTTGTATGCAACTTAAAACAAAATTAAAAGCAAAAGGTACAAAAATAGCATTTTTCCTAGAAAAGATGCACAATGGCCAATGAATTCATAAACGGATGATCAATATCGTTATATATTAGGGAAGCACTAATCAAAATACAATGAGATAATGCTCTGCTACTGTGAGGGTGGCTAAAGATTCAATCAATCAATCAACCAACCGATCAATCAAAGCGGAGACCAAGAAGCGCTGTTAAGGAGGTAGAACAATGGAATCTCCTTACATTGGTATTCAGAAAGAGAACATGATGAAATTCCTGTCCAAAACAACATGACCATTCATTACAAAGTTAAACACATAATCATCACATGATCTAGAAACGGAACTCCTATGTATATACACAAAGGATTGAAAAGCAGACACTCAAAGAAATATTTGTGCATCGTTGTTCATATTATCAAAGTTCACAACATCAAGGGTGAAAAGAAACCAAAGATTCAACGGTGGATGAATGGATTTAAAAACTGTGGCGTTTGGGTGTGTGTTTTCCTGTGTGTGTCACGGAACATCGTTGAGCCTTGAAAATAAAGTTGTCTGTATTCAGGTTGCTAATGGAGGAGAGAGAGTGGAAATGAAGCTTCTATCCACCAACATTGCAGAGGTGAAAACAACGTTCACCGTGTCTGTACACATAAGTAGAAGACGGAAATGAAGATGCAGAAAACAGAGCTCCATCTGCCTCTCTAGAGGCATTTTAGGAGCAATCCTTGGAGTCACAAGGCAAGGTGAAAAATCAGCCAGTCACTCAAGGGCAAATACTTGAGGATTCATGTCAGGAGAGGTCTCCAGACCAGTCACTTCCATGGTGACAGAAAGGAGAACTGTAGTGTAGAAGGATTTCCCAGAGGGAAAACGTGGAGTTAAGGTTTGAACATTGCCGAGTTTCAGTTGGGAAAATGAGAAGTTCCAGAGGACGGTGGTTAGGGTTACACCTCAAGGTGAATGCAATGAATCTCGGGGAATCACAAATGGAAATACAATTAAAATGCTTCATCTAATATTAAGTACATTTCAGCTCAATAAAAATGCAAAGTGCAAGATGAAACAGGTGTATGTACAAAACTTTAATTTTCCTAAAGAAAGCATATGTTCTTAAAACCGTGCAGGTATACCAATACATTTGTTGTAAATAGGCTTCCAAATGGCAAACGACAAAGAGGAGTGCTTCCGTTCCCGGGACCATTAATGGAAATGTAACTGGATTACGCTGATTAGGTTAGGTCACACCCACAACTGCCAACCCACGGAACTGTATAAAAGTCGGCTCAGACAGGAAGCCTCCCTCAGTGCCCCTTGCCCAGGAGTCCCGGCTGCTGCAGCACACCCGGCGCAGAGCTGGCCCCGCAGCAGGCTCCCCTCCTCTGAGAACCCACTGACAGACAACAGGGGGTCCCCGCACTTCAGGTTGGTGACTTGCACTGATGTCTTCAGAAAATTAGTAGAGTACAAGAAATACATGGTATTCAGGTTGTAGGTCAAAGATAGGTATTCTGTTTTTATGATTGTACTTCTTTGAAAAGAGACCTAAAATACTTGAGTGAAATGCCAATTATTTCACAAAAATTCACATTCCTAAGGAAATACACCCCCCCCAACCCCCGACTTTGTAGGGAAACAGTTTTGGAAACGTGGTGCTATTGTCCGTAAGCAGTAAAGGCTGAATATTTCAGTTCTCCTTCGTTTCTTCAAACAGTTCACTGTGCACGTTTTAGAAAATACATAGAGGGTGGGCTTGTGGAGATAGGACAGTTAATGAAAGACTGTAGACCATAAACTTGCAGCAGAGCAGGGGAAAATTACATTTGCGTGTGAATTTGAGTTAGGAAATTGAATATTTTACCATCCATAGTGACAATTCAAAAGGTAACAGGAAAGCATGTTTGATTTCAGATTTTCAAATATTTGTGCCCCACGATTCTGGATCCCATTTTCTGTAGCTTCGATTTTTTGTCGCTCCTGGAAAATATTGTCCTTCATTTCACTCATAGAGGAAAGTGTCATAGAGCTTATCAAAGTCTGCAGCGTCAACGATTCTGGGGTAAAAACCTAAATTGATCGTTTCAGTACGTCAGGTCTAAGACAGGGCCCTATTTTGGGGATCGGTAATGATAGGAGAGGAAGGTAACACATCAGGGAATGAGAGTCCACTTTGTGAGGAAAGGACTTGAGGAAGTGGCTGACATGGCTTCCTTAAGGGGAAGAAGGTGTCGCGGGAATTTTTTGCACTATGCGAATTCATAGTGCTCTTAACGATCTTTTTTTTTTCTTTTACTCAGCAGATCCAAAGGTCCACCCCTGAGGTCATCCAACCTCAAGCTGCCGGGAGATGAGACGGGTGGCGGGTCACTACCCACAGTCTGAGAAGAACACACTCAGCAGAGCCCAGACTATGAGGAAGCAGCAGAGGGGACCCGCAGGGCCCAGGGCTCCCCGACCCGAGGAAGAGAATCCCAGGGTAAGTGGAGACGACGATCTTTGGGGATCAGGGGACACACGGACCTCAGAGTCGGGGAGTGACTGTAGAAAATTCTGACACCATAAGCCAGTTTTCATTCCTACCCAAGGATGGCCCTGCCCGAGGCCTCCTGACCATCAGGGGAGTCTGTCAGAGACTCTGAGGACCAAACTCACCTCCCAGTGAGTTCACGTGCAGCCAGGATTTTGTCCTGGTGCTGAGATCTGGTTCATGGCGCCCACCCCTAGAACCTTTAATCTCTACTCCTAATGCCCTTCCTAACGGGTGCTTTTGGTTATGACCTCCTGGCTCGAGTGTGCAAGCACCTAATTGGCTACTTGTGCCGCTCACCTCCCTAAAAGCAATATTCAGGTCTGAATGGAAACTCTGTCCTTACGTTGCCGTTGGACGGCTGCCCCTGACTGCTGCTGAATCGCTCGCTGACCACTGTCCTTGTTCACCCACAGGTCAAGTGCAGGGACTGTGGGGCTTTTGGACACACGGCCAGAAGCACCAGGTGCCCCATGAAGCGCTGGGGTGGAGCCCTGGCGCCGCAGCCCTTGGGCCCCAATAGGGGGAAGGAGAACCTGGCACCCCGGAAGCCCCATGATCTCCAGGACCCAGTGTCACTCGACCAGAGTGAGAGGGAGAAGGAGCAGAGACCGAGGTGAGCCATGGGGGAGGTGTAGCCGCTGGGCCCTGGACCCCCAAAAGGTGGTGTGTCTCCTTCTCACACCTCGTGCACAGCCTCGTCCAGGCAAGGAAAACAGCACTGGGGACAAAGGGCAAGGAGGTCCCTTTCGGGTAGGTCTCCTGCCCCAGGAGCTCTTTCTCCTCCTGCACATTCAGGAAGGGGAGGCCGGAGCAGCTGCTGAGCTTGTGCACATGACCGGCACAAAGGGTGTGGAGACTTCAGGAAAGTCCTTGCTGGGAAAACCCGGAGGGCTGCCTGGAGTAGGGCAGGGATCTGACAAGAGGGAAGGTGCAGCTTTAGCCCAGGTCACGGGGCTTCAACACCTGTGTCACACCCAAACAGTCACTGGGACCCTGCCCCCAAAAGGATTCCTCCCTGTGTGGACGGGAAATCCCTGGGTGTTGATCACACCCTTTGTTCCGCAGGCGGGAGCAGCAGCAGAGGAAGTCTGTCCTGCAGGCGTTTCCCAGGACACCCCAAGGGAGGCCCCAGCAGGACTGCAAGGAAGTGCCGCAACCTTGTGCCTACCTGAGGGTGAGTGTGGCCCTGGTCCCTGCTCCCTGGGCCTGCTGGGCACCCCCGCTGCGTGGCCCTCCAGGCCCCGCTGTGTCTAGTCCTAGTTCTAGTCCTTACCCCCTAGCGAGTGTTAGTTAGAAATCCTTTGGGGCCAAGCTGATTCCAGTTTGTGTCCCTCTCAGATGTCATTTTCCCCATTTCCTCGTTTCAGCAAATTTACTTCCAAGCCTCCCAACGCTATGTGTGTGGGGGCACGTGCAAATCTGTTACCAGATTATTGCAAAAGCCAGAATCCTACATCCAGAAACACACATCTCTTGAGTGGATAAATATTCCGAAATTCCCTGTCCCGCCTCCTCACCCACCCAACTGCTCTCTGAAGAACATGAGGCAGTTACACTCCATGGGATGAAACGTGTGTTTCAAGGTCCTGCAGAGGGGGCGCTGATTTGAAGACCACCCTGTGGAATAGGACCTAGTCCGGGATCCCGTTCATTCTGTACTTGTCCCGATCACCCCAGGTGGAGAGCCTGTCCATATTTAGAATGACTTCTCATAATTAGGTCCTCGTGACATCTAAGTTGCTTGGATCCTCGTTTCTAATCCTATGTGGTTGATTTTCATGTTGAGTCGTCGGTGAGGAGTTTCTAACGTGTGTTCTGCCTTTTCCTACAGATTCCGAGCAGACCCGTGCCGGTCTACACAACCAACGACAGGCCTGCCCTGGACCCTCCTCTTAGAAGCCAGCCACCTGCCAGGGATGACATGAGCTCCACGTTCTCCTCACTGTCTCCCATGGAAATGCAGAGACTGAGCTCCTTCTGCAGTAGTGGACCAGATAGAGGACAGGCAGGGCTCCTCACAGAGACCCCGAAGCCTGCGTTCAAGCGCTACGGCCAGGACCCTCTCGCCATTGACAGGCTGGCCCCGAGCAGAGGTGACCGCAGCTTCCTTGGAGCTCCCCACGCTGCCTCCACAACCCCTGTCCTGGGAGACGCCCTCAAGCCCCAGGCAGGGCACAAGCGTCCTGTTCTGATCTCACAGCCCTGTCCACCGCCTGCCACCCGGAGCTCGGGCCAAGACTTCAATCTCAGCATCAGGGCACCCGGCAAGAGACCTGCAGAGACCCCAACCCAGACTTGCCAGCGTCCTCGAAAGAAACCCAGACGAAACCCCTTGGAGACACCTCAGAAGAGCACTCAGAGGCCGAAGCTGAGCCCTGTGCGGGCTGACCTGCCTCCAACAAGAGAAGCTGGACTTGAATGCAAAGTGGCGCCTCAGTGGACCGGGAAGGGTGCAAGCCAGGTGCCCAGCAGTGACCTGCAGCCTCCACATGGCAGAAGTCTCCTGAGCCCTGTCCAGGCCTGCACCGAGCCCCGTCTTCCGTCACCCAGCCCTGCTCCAGGCCAGCCCCTCAGGATGGCCTTCAGGAGACTGGACAGCGGACAGTGGAGCTCCAGGCTCCTGCCAGCTCCCTCCTGCCTCCTCCCTGAGAAGCCAGGTCCTCCTGCCCAGAACCCTCACGCCCCAGAGAAGTCTGAGGCTCACTGTGCCCGGGTCCCCCCGAGTGTCCTGTATGAGGACCTTCGGCTTTCCTCGTCCTCTGAGGACACTGACTCCGAGTGAGACATTGTGTACTTGGGGTCCAAGTGTGTGTACTTCGCGGTGTCTGGGTGGTGCCTGGGTCCTTCATCTCTGAAGCCCTGTCCCGTCCTCAGGGGAGAGGCTTTGACTCTGGAAGTTGTCAGGGGAACCCAGGCTTGGGATATTTCTTCACCTTGTACATTGGAGTTCTCTAATGTCACTGTATGAAAGTCTCTTTGCACTTTGCTTCTCTGTCAATAAAATTGTCACCTCGATACCAGGCCGTGTCCTATTTTTTCTTTATCCCAGTGCAAATTACGTAAAACCTATCTCTATAGGTGGAAGTTTATGGAAGGTGATGAGGAGGCTGGCAGGTCTAATGGCTCCTTAACAATTCAGAATCTCAGGCAAAATTCATCTCCATCCGATCCCAAGCCACTAAGATTGTGGGAGGGACCTGTGGATTTACCTGGGGACAAGGACCCGTGTGCTGTTCGTTCTGGTCAGCCAGATCCCCACACTTAGCTTCCTGAGCTGGGAAAGAAGCCCCAGCACAGGACCCCTCCACCCCGACCCTCACACCCCAGGAAAAATAGGCGTCGTTCTCCAGAGGATCCCCCATCGCCGCCGCCCCCACCCCCCAAAACATCACTTTCCTTTGCCGAGTCCTAGTAAACTTAGATCAAAATAGGAGTCTGAGGAAGGCAGCCTATGGAAATTTATGTGTATGCCCCTATTAATGCAAACTTCACTGGGCATCTGCTCCGTGTCCACACCCTCCTTACTGCACACCCTGTGCTGAGAACTTCAAGATGTTACCAGAATCAATTCCATAGCTGCTCAGGGAGGAACGCCCATGTCCTGGGAGGAAGGAGGACATGGGGACTGGGAGGGAGCAGCAGGGCAGGAGCAGACACTGCAGAGTGTGAGGAAAAACTGTCTCTGCCGGGATTCTGCTCTCAGGAGGAGTGACCTCCGAGCTCCCCTCATGGGTACAAGCTTCTGGAGACAAAATGACGTCAAAATCCCAGGCTGCTGCTACCAAAGGTGTAGAAGAGACACCCACACACAACCCTGCCGTCTCTGGTGGACGGGTTTGAGTCACTGACACCAGGGTGTCAAAACTTTTCTAGGCACAAGGGCATTCCTTGCCTAATAGGGTGCCGTGAAACTTAGACTATCCGAAGAAACCCCAAAGTTGGACCTTACACAAAAAAACACCCAAAGAAATAAAATTCCTAGACACAAAATACTGAAATACAACCTGAAATTCAGAAAACACTAAATGTACAAAGTCAACCATGAAACGTAGAAGAACATATGGGGGGAATGTTCAGGGCACGGGATTTTCTAAGGATTTCTTGCACATGACACCAACAATCAGGCATAAGAAAATAAATAGATTGGGGTGTATCAAAATTGGAACATTTTTTATTTTTCTCCAGCATATTGTGGGGGTACAAATGTTAGGGTCATGTCTATCACCCTTGCCCACCCCCTCCTTTGAGTCAGAGCTTCAAGCATGTCCTTCCCCCAGTTGGTGCGCAGTGCATTCACTATGAATGTATATAACCGTCCCCTCTCCCGCCACCTGCCCGACACACGATAAATGTGATTCCTTTATGTCCACTTAGGTGTTGATCACTTAATACCAATTTGCTGGTGAGTACATGTGATGCTTATATTTCCATTCTTGGGATACTTCACTTAATAGAATGGGTTCCAGCTCTATCCAGGAATAAACAAATGATGCTGCATCACCGTTGTTTCCTACAGCTGAAGAGTACTCCATGGCACACATATACCACGTTTTATTAATCGACTCATGTATTGATGGGCACTTGGGTTGTTTCCGCTTCTTTGCAATTGTGAATTGTGCTGCCCTGAACATTCGAGTGCAGGTGTCTTCTTCTTAGAGTGACTTTTGTTCTTTTGGAAGGGTGCCGAGTCATGGGATTGCTGGATCAAAGGCTAGATAGACTTGTTGATCCAGTCGCTTTAGGGAATCTCCATATTGCTTTCCACAGAGAATGAACTAGTTTGCAGTCCCACCGGCAGCGTAAGAGTGTTCCTATCTCTCTGCATCCACGCCAACATTAGAACTTTTATGCTTCAAGGCCACTCTAAAACAATGACGGAACTACCAAAAGGAGGCGACAAAATATTTGCAAAATATATTTCTGATCAAGAAGGAGTATCCATGACTTGATACTACTATGCAAAAAAAGAAAAAAAAAAAAAAAAAAAAGAAGGAGTATCCAGAATATTACAAAAGTTTGTGACTTAGAAACAAATTAAATCCCAAAAATGTATAAAAGTAGACGTTTCACCAGAGAAGATATGAAATGGCCAAAGAATTCTTGAAGGGAGGCTCAAAATCCTTCTTTATTAGGGAAACACTACTCCAAATACAAAGAGATAATGCTCTGCTCTTCTGAGGCTTGAGACATTCAATCTATCAGTCAGTCAAAGCAGAGATTCAGAACCATTGTTCAGGATATATTGAATGAGAATCTCTGCACATTGCTACTGAGAATGAGAAAATGAGGAAACTCCTGTGGAAAACCACACGACCATTCCTCACAAAATTAAATGGATAATTATCATATAAGGCAGAAACGTCCCTCTTAGCTACATAGACAAAAGACTGAAAGGCAGACGCTCTAAGAGAAACTTCTATACCTTTCCTCATTCTACCAAAATTCCAGAAAGGACACAGTGAAAACCACCCAAATATTCAACAGTGGATGAACGGATGAAAACAATGGGGTGTTTGGGTGTGTGTTTTTCTATGTGTGTCCCGTAACATCATTTTGCCTTAACAATAGATAAAGTGGCCTCTTTGAAGGTTGCTAAGGGAGGAGACTTGGTGGTAATAAAGCTTCTGTCAGCCAATATGAGAGGGGTGAAAACAACGTTCACAGTGTCCGTACAAATAAGTGGAAGATGGAAATGAAAATGCAAGAAACACAGACCCATCTGGCTCTCTAGAGGTATTTCAGAAAAACTTCCTTGAGGCACAAGGCATGGTGAAACATCAGCCAGTCACCCAAGGACAAATACTTGAGGATTCATGCCATGTGAGTTCTCCAGACCAGTCACATCCGTGGTGACACAAAGGAGAATTGTAGTTTGGAAGGAGTTCCCAGAGGGAGAACGTGGAGTTAAGGATTAATACATATAGAGTTTCAGTTGGGAAAACGAGAAGTCCCTGGGAGGTGGATGGTGGTTAGGGTTACACCTGAAGGAGAATGCACTGAATGTCACAGAATCCTGCTCGGGTGAATACGATTAAAATGCTGCATTTCATATTAACTATATTTTATTTCAATAAAAATGCAAAGTGCAAGATGAAACAGGTATATGCACAAAAATTTATTTTTCCTACACATGGAAGTGGTATCTCGGGATTAGAACACAAGCATGAGTGTGATTTAAAGCTCACCAACTGCATTGAATGTGAGCCCAATTGAGAATAAGTCTGCACCCAACACTTACCACACTTGAATTTTCACAAACATCACTCAGATACATTGTTTTTTAAAAATTATTATTACATTTTTATTTTTACACTTTAAAAATACAGAGTTTATTATATGTCTATTATGGTTCCATAAAATTATATTTAATAATTGAAGGATATGTGTTTTTTTTTCGGCATATTATGGGGGTACAGATTTTAAGGTTTCAATAAATGCCCAGTCCCCCCCTCCCCCAACAAGTCTGAGTCTTCAGCATGACCATCCCCCTGATGCCGCACATCTCACTCATTATATATGTTTCCCCCTCCCCCTCCCACCTGACCAATACCCTATTACTGTAGTACCTATGTGTCCACTTAGGTGCTGCTCAGTTCATACCAATTTGCTGGTGAGTATATGTGGTGCTTGTTTTTGCATTCTTGGGAAACTTCACTTAATAGTATGGGTTGCAGCTCTAACCAGGAAAATGTAAGATACATTGTTAATGTGTATGTTTTTGATTCATAAGGGGTGAGTTTTACCATAGATTTCTGTATTTCTAATAAGGTGCTACCAAGGTTTTCATTGCTCTCACATAATTAAACATTGATGACTATAACTACCAAGAAATTGAACTGGGGTGTTTTAGAAATTAAGCTCTTTGCAACATAGGGAGACACCAAACGCACAACAACAAAACATTCGCCGGGCACGGTGTCACCTGCCTGTTGTTGCAGCTGAGCCAGGAGGATGTCTGAAGCCTGGAGTTGGGGGTAGCAGTGAACTGTGACCTTGCGACTGCATCCGCTCCACCCTGGGTAAAGAATGAGTCTCTGCTGCCGAGGGAAAAAAGGAACTACAGTACCTATGTCACATTGGGATGAATTTTATTAACATTTAACAGATTTTAAAACTACAGCTTTGCAATGAAATTTAATAACCTCATACAGACAAGTCCATATTGGATCATGAAGCACAAGGAGCACCATATCTAGAAAAAATGTAGACTTTCCAGCCTACTGTATCCAGAGAACACACCATTGCACTTAATTTGATAACCCACCAAAATCCATGGAACAATCTTTACCAGCTGAAGGCTTGGAGCGGTAAAACCATCATACGTGTCTTGAAACCTTACTCCTATTTCAATTACTTAAAGTGTCGCACATGATTCCCAGATATCCCACGATACCAAAAGGCAAACATCTCACACCCACCCACAAGTGAGAACAAGTACTAACACAGCACCACCAGAAAATCATGAGACTCCATATTAAATTCCACACACTCTAAAAACCTCACAGTGGAATCCTACACTTCAAAACCTAAAAATCAGAATTCACAATGAATTTCATATACAGTGAACATCTGCACGTAGAAAGTTCCTTCAAATGTTCAGAACACTCAAAAATCCAAAGAAAATATTTCACATATGTGGCCACATCCTGGAATGCAGCCACCAGGAACCAATGGCTGCAGGTGTTTGTAGCCAAACCGGACCTCTTCATTTCCAAGTTTCTTCCTCCAGTACTGACTTGTGTGTGTGTGTGTGTGTGAGTCACTGCACATGCATCAGTTCTCATACTGATATTACTGGAACACAACCAGAGAACTTGTGCCGTGCTTGTTCCTCCTCTTGCTACCCCTGGCCCTCCCACCCACACAAGGGACTTTGCTAGCTTTCAGGGACACCTGGACTCTTTCTTCCTTGTCTGATGCGGGCAGCAAGTTATTGTCCTTTGTCATCTCCGTCTTGTATTTTGGTGGATGAATCACAACTGCATTGGAAGGCAGGGTGGATTCAATTTTTCGGAAGTTCACCGCAGGCTTTGGTCGGTTTTGTTCCAGGAGGCACTTCCACTGATCTAAGGAGAGCTCCGTAGTTGCTGTCTTTTCCAAGCGTTCCTCAAACTCGGGAATCTTGACGCCAGAGTCACTTTTGAGCTCCCGTTGGGTTGCTCCCTTGTCCGTGTCTTCAGCCCCACGGGCTCTTGGTTTCTTCCCTCTGGAGGCACACCCACCGTCTCTCCCCAATTCACTCTTCTGGATGTAAAAGAGAAGGTAGGCAGGTTGACTGAGGACAGAAGAAATGTGACAGGCGGTCACCTTAGCATCATCCATTTTGTACCACTGGCCATTCCCAGCTTTGACATAGCAGAAGTAATGTCCACTTTGACAGCTGCTCCCAGCATGGACCAGCACAGCATACAGGAGGTAAACAAGGGGTCCTCTGTTCCGCTGAGACATGTATGGTTGCATGTCAAGGCACTCGGGATATTGCACTTCTTTTGCAATTTTGTTGCCTGTGACATCTGAGAACCTTTTCAACACAAGCATCAGGACCTTGGAGGCAGTGTGCACAGTCAGAGACTTGGACGCAGGGACCTTCTTTAGACAAGTACCACAGTGATAGGCATCCTGTCCGTCCATGTGCTCGGGCTTCACCAACCATTGCAAAGCTTGGTTCAGGCTCTGAGCTGCCTCGATATCCAAGGCGATGTCCAGGTAAGGTTCAAAGGTGTCTGAAATGCCATGGCAGTGCAGACACTTGATCTGAGACCTCCAGTAGCCTCCAAATATTTGACGGATTAGGGTTGTGTCCTCAGAGTGACCGTCTAAGGGCTCGTGCCCAGACACACAAGCTCTCTTCATGGCATCCACAGTGCACATGAGAAACTCATGGGCATCTTCCTGGTTGTATCTGTGGAAGCCAGCAGCCAGTGCCAGCGAGGGCTTGATCACCTGGCCAGGCTGGGTTAGCACCCGGGTGACATGAGCTTCCATAGTGCACAGCATGCAGCATTCCTGACGACGACAGCTTAGAGAATGCTCCTGGGACAGCACATAGTTGGCGAGGGGTGGTGTGTACGTCAGGCACTGCAGTGCAGCATTCATGTAGCACGTGTTTCCCACATTGCAGAGCCCAGCACCAACCCCATAAGGTCTCTTCCAGGTCAGCAGCAGTTTGTCCCTGGGAGCCAATGGCTTTGTCCCAGGAGCCTGTTTTAAATGCAGGTCGGGATCTCTCTTAGATAGCAGTGAAGAGTTCTTAGGTCGGTAACAACTGGGGTTATCCATATCGTCAGCTAAATTTGGCTGAGAAATTTTGAGTTTTGCAAAGGCATTGAAAGGAGGCTCCCCTCCCTGGAGGACTGAAGCAGCCTTCATGTTTCCGGGAGCGATGATCACGAAGCTCCCCCGCTGGGACCGTAAGTTGAGGAAGGACGATGCTTTCCCTTCTGAGAGCGCCTTCAAATGGCAGGTCCGTCTCCACATCAGCCTTTTTATAGCTAGCCCGACTCACCACACCCACTCCCGAGGCACAACATCCACCAGTCACGCCCAAGCACTCAATCGGATTAGGAAGCCTCAGGGTGTGTTCTCTGGCAGTCCCCAGATAATCCGACCAGCACCCTCCCCATTACTATTTGTGCAACACCTGGGGCAGATTGAACTAGCAGGATCCCGATTAAGTACCCTTAATCGGGATTTAACAAGGGTGGGGTGGTGGACATATATTTGTCCTAGCCCTTTGCAAACAATAATGGGGGAACGTTAGATATTGAATAACAAGTCAGACTCACGCTTCGAGATTTTATTTCTCATTGCAAAGCTACAGTTCCTAAGGCAGAATGGCACTGGTGTAAGATCAGACATAGAGACCAATGGAATAGAGCAAAAGGCCCAGAAATAGCCCTCCTTCTATGGTCAATAGAGTGAATGATTGGTGCAAAGGTAATAACACTTTTCAGTGTGGACAGGATAGTGTTTTCAAAAAAGGCTGCTCTGAAACTTCGATATCCACAAAATAATGTAAATTTCCACACTCAGCCCTCAAGTCACAGAAAGATGCCTCCGCTTCTCAGACTCCAAAGTGCAGTTTCGAAATCTCGTCACCCCTTCCATGGCTCAGGCCTGCCGCTACAGCCAGCACACCCACTCACTAGGTACAAGGTCAACAATCAGATCCAAACCATTAATGGCCTCAGGGGGATTACAGTGGGGTCCCTTGTGTTCTGGTGGGAATCCCATGGGCCTAATCCACGTTACTATTTATTGAACACCGGAAGCAGATTCAGATATCAGTATTGTCCTGAAATACCCTGAGAGTACCTCTGAGTCACGGTGGTGGGTTTCCCTCTGTCTGGCTTCTTCCAACAGAAAGAGAAGGGATAACATGGGAATAAGTGACGTGTGTATGCCTCTGTGTGCGTTTGTGTGTCTGTGTGTGTGCGTGTGTGTGTTTCTATACTTTCATGCGTTTACATGTGCGAAGCACTAAAATGCCTTAGGATGCTGATAAGCAGAATTTGGACTCTTCCTTCCTGATTTTATATCTTACTACAAACTACATTAATAAGTCACTGCGTTGCTGGCACAAGATCAAACCTAGAGATCAAAGGAACAGAATCCGTAGCCCAGATACAGCCCCTGCCGTCTGTGGTGCACTGGGTTGAGTGATTGATACAAGGGTGTCCAAACTCTTATGGAGAAAGTGCAGTCGTCTTTATAAAATACAGGATTGTGAAACTCTGATATCCACAGGAAACCTTCAAAGTTTGACCCTAAACAAATACGACACAAAATAACAAAATTACCTGGCAGAAAATACGAAAGTGTATCTTTAAATTGATGAACAAGTAAATATACAAAGTAAACGATGAACCGTTTAGAAGATGACATGGGGGATGTGTTCTCGGCACTGAATTTCTGGGGATTTCTTGGATATAACACCAAAGAATAGGCACAAAAGAAAAAAGCAAGTAAATTGGGGTTTATCTAAATTAAAACTTTTATTCATCATGGCCACCAGGAAATGAGTAACAATAAAACGCATAGGATGGGAGAAATTATTTGCCAATTTTATATGCGATAAAGGACCAGGTAACCAGAATATTAAAACTTGTATGCAACTTAAAACAAAATTAAAAGCAAAAGGTACAAAAATAGCATTTTTCCTAGAAAAGATGCACAATGGCCAATGAATTCATAAACGGATGATCAATATCGTTATATATTAGGGAAGCACTAATCAAAATACAATGAGATAATGCTCTGCTACTGTGAGGGTGGCTAAAGATTCAATCAATCAATCAACCAACCGATCAATCAAAGCGGAGACCAAGAAGCGCTGTTAAGGAGGTAGAACAATGGAATCTCCTTACATTGGTATTCAGAAAGAGAACATGATGAAATTCCTGTCCAAAACAACATGACCATTCATTACAAAGTTAAACACATAATCATCACATGATCTAGAAACGGAACTCCTATGTATATACACAAAGGATTGAAAAGCAGACACTCAAAGAAATATTTGTGCATCGTTGTTCATATTATCAAAGTTCACAACATCAAGGGTGAAAAGAAAGCAAAGATTCAACGGTGGATGAATGGATTTAAAAACTGTGGCGTTTGGGTGTGTGTTTTCCTGTGTGTGTCACGGAACATCGTTGAGCCTTGAAAATAAAGTTGTCTGTATTCAGGTTGCTAATGGAGGAGAGAGAGTGGAAATGAAGCTTCTATCCACCAACATTGCAGAGGTGAAAACAACGTTCACCGTGTCTGTACACATAAGTAGAAGACGGAAATGAAGATGCAGAAAACAGAGCTCCATCTGCCTCTCTAGAGGCATTTTAGGAGCAATCCTTGGAGT
This sequence comes from Microcebus murinus, assembly GCF_040939455.1. NCBI lineage: Eukaryota > Metazoa > Chordata > Mammalia > Primates > Cheirogaleidae > Microcebus > Microcebus murinus. The sequence goes on along the minus strand of NC_134127.1, from coordinate 26,075,600 downwards.
CAAAAGGCAAGGTGGAAAATCAGCCAGTCACTCAAGGGCAAATACTTGAGGATTCATGTCAGGAGAGGTCTCCAGACCAGTCACTTCCATGGTGACAGAAAGGAGAACTGTAGTGTAGAAGGATTTCCCAGAGGGAAAACGTGGAGTTAAGGTTTGAACATTGCCGAGTTTCAGTTGGGAAAATGAGAAGTTCCAGAGGACGGTGGTTAGGGTTACACCTCAAGGTGAATGCAATGAATCTCGGGGAATCACAAATGGAAATACAATTAAAATGCTTCATCTAATATTAAGTACATTTCAGCTCAATAAAAATGCAAAGTGCAAGATGAAACAGGTGTATGTACAAAACTTTAATTTTCCTAAAGAAAGCATATGTTCTTAAAACCGTGCAGGTATACCAATACATTTGTTGTAAATAGGCTTCCAAATGGCAAACGACAAAGAGGAGTGCTTCCGTTCCCGGGACCATTAATGGAAACGTAACTGGATTACGCTGATTAGGTCAGGTCACACCCACAACTGCCAACCCACGGAACTGTATAAAAGTCGGCTCAGACAGGAAGCCTCCCTCAGTGCCCCTTGCCCAGGAGTCCCGGCTGCTGCAGCACACCCGGCGCAGAGCTGGCCCCGCAGTAGGCTCCCCTCCTCTGAGAACCCACTGACAGACAACAGGGGGTCCCCGCACTTCAGGTTGGTGACTTGCACTGATGTCTTCAGAAAATTAGTAGAGTACAAGAAATACATGGTATTCAGGTTGTAGGTCAAAGATAGGTATTCTGTTTTTATGATTGTACTTCTTTGAAAAGAGACCTAAAATACTTGAGTGAAATGCCAATTATCTCACACAAATTCACATTCCTAAGGAAATACACCCCCCCCCAACCCCCGACTTTGTAGGGAAACGGTTTTGGAAACGTGGTGCTATTGTCCGTAAGCAGTAAAGGCTGAATATTTCAGTTCTCCTTCGTTTCTTCAAACAGTTCACTGTGCACGTTTTAGAAAATACATAGAGGGTGGGCTTGTGGAGATAGGACAGTTAATGAAAGACTGTAGACCATAAACTTGCAGCAGAGCAGGGGAAAATTACATTTGCGTGTGAATTTGAGTTAGGAAATTGAATATTTTACCATCGATAGTGACAATTCAAAAGGTAACAGGAAAGCATGTTTGATTTCAGATTTTCAAATATTTGTGCCCCACGATTCTGGATCCCATTTTCTGTAGCTTCGATTTTTTGTCGCTCCTGGAAAATATTGTCCTTCATTTCACTCATAGAGGAAAGTGTCATAGAGCTTATCAAAGTCTGCAGCGTCAACGATTCTGGGGTAAAAACCTAAATTGATCGTTTCAGTACGTCAGGTCTAAGACAGGGCCCTATTTTGGGGATCGGTAATGATAGGAGAGGAAGGGAACACATCAGGGAATGAGAGTCCACTTTGTGAGGAAAGGACTTGAGGAAGTGGCTGACATGGCTTCCTTAAGGGGAAGAAGGTGTCGCGGGAATTTTTTGCACTATGCGAATTCATAGTGCTCTTAACGATCTTTTTTTTTTCTTTTACTCAGCAGATCCAAAGGTCCACCCCTGAGGTCATCCAACCTCAAGCTGCCGGGAGATGAGACGGGTGGCGGGTCACTACCCACAGTCTGAGAAGAACACACTCAGCAGAGCCCAGACTATGAGGAAGCAGCAGAGGGGACTCGCAGGGCCCAGGGCTCCCCGACCCGAGGAAGAGAATCCCAGGGTAAGGGGAGACGACGATCTTTGGGGATCAGGGGACACACAGACCTCAGAGTCGGGGAGTGACTGTAGAAAATTCTGACACCATAAGCCAGTTTTCATTCCTACCCAAGGATGGCCCTGCCCGAGGCCTCCTTACCATCAGGGGAGTCTGTCAGAGACTCTGAGGACCAAACTCACCTCCCAGTGAGTTCACGTGCAGCCAGGATTTTGTCCTGGTGCTGAGATCTGGTTCATGGCGCCCACCCCTAGAACCTTTAATCTCTACTCCTAATGCCCTTCCTAACGGGTGCTTTTGGTTATGACCTCCTGGCTCGAGTGTGCAAGCACCTAATTGGCTACTTGTGCCGCTCACCTCCCTAAAAGCAATATTCAGGTCTGAATGGAAACTCTGTCCTTACGTTGCCGTTGGACGGCTGCCCCTGACTGCTGCTGAATCGCTCGCTGACCACTGTCCTTGTTCACCCACAGGTCAAGTGCAGGGACTGTGGGGCTTTTGGACACACGGCCAGAAGCACCAGGTGCCCCATGAAGCGCTGGGGTGGAGCCCTGGCGCCGCAGCCCTTGGGCCCCAATAGGGGGAAGGAGAACCTGGCACCCCGGAAGCCCCATGATCTCCAGGACCCAGTGTCACTCGACCAGAGTGAGAGGGAGAAGGAGCAGAGACCGAGGTGAGCCATGGGGGAGGTGTAGCCGCTGGGCCCTGGACCCCCAAAAGGTGGTGTGTCTCCTTCTCACACCTCGTGCACAGCCTCGTCCAGGCAAGGAAAACAGCACTGGGGACAAAGGGCAAGGAGGTCCCTTTCGGGTAGGTCTCCTGCCCCAGGAGCTCTTTCTCCTCCTGCACATTCAGGAAGGGGAGGCCGGAGCAGCTGCTGAGCTTGTGCACATGACCGGCACAAAGGGTGTGGAGACTTCAGGAAAGTCCTTGCTGGGAAAACCCGGAGGGCTGCCTGGAGTAGGGCAGGGATCTGACAAGAGGGAAGGTGCAGCTTTAGCCCAGGTCACGGGGCTTCAACACCTGTGTCACACCCAAACAGTCACTGGGACCCTGCCCCCAAAAGGATTCCTCCCTGTGTGGACGGGAAATCCCTGGGTGTTGATCACACCCTTTGTTCCGCAGGCGGGAGCAGCAGCAGAGGAAGTCTGTCCTGCAGGCGTTTCCCAGGACACCCCAAGGGAGGCCCCAGCAGGACTGCAAGGAAGTGCCGCAACCTTGTGCCTACCTGAGGGTGAGTGTGGCCCTGGTCCCTGCTCCCTGGGCCTGCTGGGCACCCCCGCTGCGTGGCCCTCCAGGCCCCGCTGTGTCTAGTCCTAGTTCTAGTCCTTACCCCCTAGCGAGTGTTAGTTAGAAATCCTTTGGGGCCAAGCTGATTCCAGTTTGTGTCCCTCTCAGATGTCATTTTCCCCATTTCCTCGTTTCAGCAAATTTACTTCCAAGCCTCCCAACGCTATGTGTGTGGGGGCACGTGCAAATCTGTTACCAGATTATTGCAAAAGCCAGAATCCTACATCCAGAAACACACATCTCTTGAGTGGATAAATATTCCGAAATTCCCTGTCCCGCCTCCTCACCCACCCAACTGCTCTCTGAAGAACATGAGGCAGTTACACTCCATGGGATGAAACGTGTGTTTCAAGGTCCTGCAGAGGGGGCGCTGATTTGAAGACCACCCTGTGGAATAGGACCTAGTCCGGGATCCCGTTCATTCTGTACTTGTCCCGATCACCCCAGGTGGAGAGCCTGTCCATATTTAGAATGACTTCTCATAATTAGGTCCTCGTGACATCTAAGTTGCTTGGATCCTCGTTTCTAATCCTATGTGGTTGATTTTCATGTTGAGTCGTCGGTGAGGAGTTTCTAACGTGTGTTCTGCCTTTTCCTACAGATTCCGAGCAGACCCGTGCCGGTCTACACAACCAACGACAGGCCTGCCCTGGACCCTCCTCTTAGAAGCCAGCCACCTGCCAGGGATGACATGAGCTCCACGTTCTCCTCACTGTCTCCCATGGAAATGCAGAGACTGAGCTCCTTCTGCAGTAGTGGACCAGATAGAGGACAGGCAGGGCTCCTCACAGAGACCCCGAAGCCTGCGTTCAAGCGCTACGGCCAGGACCCTCTCGCCATTGACAGGCTGGCCCCGAGCAGAGGTGACCGCAGCTTCCTTGGAGCTCCCCACGCTGCCTCCACAACCCCTGTCCTGGGAGACGCCCTCAAGCCCCAGGCAGGGCACAAGCGTCCTGTTCTGATCTCACAGCCCTGTCCACCGCCTGCCACCCGGAGCTCGGGCCAAGACTTCAATCTCAGCATCAGGGCACCCGGCAAGAGACCTGCAGAGACCCCAACCCAGACTTGCCAGCGTCCTCGAAAGAAACCCAGACGAAACCCCTTGGAGACACCTCAGAAGAGCACTCAGAGGCCGAAGCTGAGCCCTGTGCGGGCTGACCTGCCTCCAACAAGAGAAGCTGGACTTGAATGCAAAGTGGCGCCTCAGTGGACCGGGAAGGGTGCAAGCCAGGTGCCCAGCAGTGACCTGCAGCCTCCACATGGCAGAAGTCTCCTGAGCCCTGTCCAGGCCTGCACCGAGCCCCGTCTTCCGTCACCCAGCCCTGCTCCAGGCCAGCCCCTCAGGATGGCCTTCAGGAGACTGGACAGCGGACAGTGGAGCTCCAGGCTCCTGCCAGCTCCCTCCTGCCTCCTCCCTGAGAAGCCAGGTCCTCCTGCCCAGAACCCTCACGCCCCAGAGAAGTCTGAGGCTCACTGTGCCCGGGTCCCCCCGAGTGTCCTGTATGAGGACCTTCGGCTTTCCTCGTCCTCTGAGGACACTGACTCCGAGTGAGACATTGTGTACTTGGGGTCCAAGTGTGTGTACTTCGCGGTGTCTGGGTGGTGCCTGGGTCCTTCATCTCTGAAGCCCTGTCCCGTCCTCAGGGGAGAGGCTTTGACTCTGGAAGTTGTCAGGGGAACCCAGGCTTGGGATATTTCTTCACCTTGTACATTGGAGTTCTCTAATGTCACTGTATGAAAGTCTCTTTGCACTTTGCTTCTCTGTCAATAAAATTGTCACCTCGATACCAGGCCGTGTCCTATTTTTTCTTTATCCCAGTGCAAATTACGTAAAACCTATCTCTATAGGTGGAAGTTTATGGAAGGTGATGAGGAGGCTGGCAGGTCTAATGGCTCCTTAACAATTCAGAATCTCAGGCAAAATTCATCTCCATCCGATCCCAAGCCACTAAGATTGTGGGAGGGACCTGTGGATTTACCTGGGGACAAGGACCCGTGTGCTGTTCGTTCTGGTCAGCCAGATCCCCACACTTAGCTTCCTGAGCTGGGAAAGAAGCCCCAGCACAGGACCCCTCCACCCCGACCCTCACACCCCAGGAAAAATAGGCGTCGTTCTCCAGAGGATCCCCCATCGCCGCCGCCCCCACCCCCCAAAACATCACTTTCCTTTGCCGAGTCCTAGTAAACTTAGATCAAAATAGGAGTCTGAGGAAGGCAGCCTATGGAAATTTATGTGTATGCCCCTATTAATGCAAACTTCACTGGGCATCTGCTCCGTGTCCACACCCTCCTTACTGCACACCCTGTGCTGAGAACTTCAAGATGTTACCAGAATCAATTCCATAGCTGCTCAGGGAGGAACGCCCATGTCCTGGGAGGAAGGAGGACATGGGGACTGGGAGGGAGCAGCAGGGCAGGAGCAGACACTGCAGAGTGTGAGGAAAAACTGTCTCTGCCGGGATTCTGCTCTCAGGAGGAGTGACCTCCGAGCTCCCCTCATGGGTACAAGCTTCTGGAGACAAAATGACGTCAAAATCCCAGGCTGCTGCTACCAAAGGTGTAGAAGAGACACCCACACACAACCCTGCCGTCTCTGGTGGACGGGTTTGAGTCACTGACACCAGGGTGTCAAAACTTTTCTAGGCACAAGGGCATTCCTTGCCTAATAGGGTGCCGTGAAACTTAGACTATCCGAAGAAACCCCAAAGTTGGACCTTACACAAAAAAACACCCAAAGAAATAAAATTCCTAGACACAAAATACTGAAATACAACCTGAAATTCAGAAAACACTAAATGTACAAAGTCAACCATGAAACGTAGAAGAACATATGGGGGGAATGTTCAGGGCACGGGATTTTCTAAGGATTTCTTGCACATGACACCAACAATCAGGCATAAGAAAATAAATAGATTGGGGTGTATCAAAATTGGAACATTTTTTATTTTTCTCCAGCATATTGTGGGGGTACAAATGTTAGGGTCATGTCTATCACCCTTGCCCACCCCCTCCTTTGAGTCAGAGCTTCAAGCATGTCCTTCCCCCAGTTGGTGCGCAGTGCATTCACTATGAATGTATATAACCGTCCCCTCTCCCGCCACCTGCCCGACACACGATAAATGTGATTCCTTTATGTCCACTTAGGTGTTGATCACTTAATACCAATTTGCTGGTGAGTACATGTGATGCTTATATTTCCATTCTTGGGATACTTCACTTAATAGAATGGGTTCCAGCTCTATCCAGGAATAAACAAATGATGCTGCATCACCGTTGTTTCCTACAGCTGAAGAGTACTCCATGGCACACATATACCACGTTTTATTAATCGACTCATGTATTGATGGGCACTTGGGTTGTTTCCGCTTCTTTGCAATTGTGAATTGTGCTGCCCTGAACATTCGAGTGCAGGTGTCTTCTTCTTAGAGTGACTTTTGTTCTTTTGGAAGGGTGCCGAGTCATGGGATTGCTGGATCAAAGGCTAGATAGACTTGTTGATCCAGTCGCTTTAGGGAATCTCCATATTGCTTTCCACAGAGAATGAACTAGTTTGCAGTCCCACCGGCAGCGTAAGAGTGTTCCTATCTCTCTGCATCCACGCCAACATTAGAACTTTTATGCTTCAAGGCCACTCTAAAACAATGACGGAACTACCAAAAGGAGGCGACAAAATATTTGCAAAATATATTTCTGATCAAGAAGGAGTATCCATGACTTGATACTACTATGCAAAAAAAGAAAAAAAAAAAAAAAAAAAAGAAGGAGTATCCAGAATATTACAAAAGTTTGTGACTTAGAAACAAATTAAATCCCAAAAATGTATAAAAGTAGACGTTTCACCAGAGAAGATATGAAATGGCCAAAGAATTCTTGAAGGGAGGCTCAAAATCCTTCTTTATTAGGGAAACACTACTCCAAATACAAAGAGATAATGCTCTGCTCTTCTGAGGCTTGAGACATTCAATCTATCAGTCAGTCAAAGCAGAGATTCAGAACCATTGTTCAGGATATATTGAATGAGAATCTCTGCACATTGCTACTGAGAATGAGAAAATGAGGAAACTCCTGTGGAAAACCACACGACCATTCCTCACAAAATTAAATGGATAATTATCATATAAGGCAGAAACGTCCCTCTTAGCTACATAGACAAAAGACTGAAAGGCAGACGCTCTAAGAGAAACTTCTATACCTTTCCTCATTCTACCAAAATTCCAGAAAGGACACAGTGAAAACCACCCAAATATTCAACAGTGGATGAACGGATGAAAACAATGGGGTGTTTGGGTGTGTGTTTTTCTATGTGTGTCCCGTAACATCATTTTGCCTTAACAATAGATAAAGTGGCCTCTTTGAAGGTTGCTAAGGGAGGAGACTTGGTGGTAATAAAGCTTCTGTCAGCCAATATGAGAGGGGTGAAAACAACGTTCACAGTGTCCGTACAAATAAGTGGAAGATGGAAATGAAAATGCAAGAAACACAGACCCATCTGGCTCTCTAGAGGTATTTCAGAAAAACTTCCTTGAGGCACAAGGCATGGTGAAACATCAGCCAGTCACCCAAGGACAAATACTTGAGGATTCATGCCATGTGAGTTCTCCAGACCAGTCACATCCGTGGTGACACAAAGGAGAATTGTAGTTTGGAAGGAGTTCCCAGAGGGAGAACGTGGAGTTAAGGATTAATACATATAGAGTTTCAGTTGGGAAAACGAGAAGTCCCTGGGAGGTGGATGGTGGTTAGGGTTACACCTGAAGGAGAATGCACTGAATGTCACAGAATCCTGCTCGGGTGAATACGATTAAAATGCTGCATTTCATATTAACTATATTTTATTTCAATAAAAATGCAAAGTGCAAGATGAAACAGGTATATGCACAAAAATTTATTTTTCCTACACATGGAAGTGGTATCTCGGGATTAGAACACAAGCATGAGTGTGATTTAAAGCTCACCAACTGCATTGAATGTGAGCCCAATTGAGAATAAGTCTGCACCCAACACTTACCACACTTGAATTTTCACAAACATCACTCAGATACATTGTTTTTTAAAAATTATTATTACATTTTTATTTTTACACTTTAAAAATACAGAGTTTATTATATGTCTATTATGGTTCCATAAAATTATATTTAATAATTGAAGGATATGTGTTTTTTTTTCGGCATATTATGGGGGTACAGATTTTAAGGTTTCAATAAATGCCCAGTCCCCCCCTCCCCCAACAAGTCTGAGTCTTCAGCATGACCATCCCCCTGATGCCGCACATCTCACTCATTATATATGTTTCCCCCTCCCCCTCCCACCTGACCAATACCCTATTACTGTAGTACCTATGTGTCCACTTAGGTGCTGCTCAGTTCATACCAATTTGCTGGTGAGTATATGTGGTGCTTGTTTTTGCATTCTTGGGAAACTTCACTTAATAGTATGGGTTGCAGCTCTAACCAGGAAAATGTAAGATACATTGTTAATGTGTATGTTTTTGATTCATAAGGGGTGAGTTTTACCATAGATTTCTGTATTTCTAATAAGGTGCTACCAAGGTTTTCATTGCTCTCACATAATTAAACATTGATGACTATAACTACCAAGAAATTGAACTGGGGTGTTTTAGAAATTAAGCTCTTTGCAACATAGGGAGACACCAAACGCACAACAACAAAACATTCGCCGGGCACGGTGTCACCTGCCTGTTGTTGCAGCTGAGCCAGGAGGATGTCTGAAGCCTGGAGTTGGGGGTAGCAGTGAACTGTGACCTTGCGACTGCATCCGCTCCACCCTGGGTAAAGAATGAGTCTCTGCTGCCGAGGGAAAAAAGGAACTACAGTACCTATGTCACATTGGGATGAATTTTATTAACATTTAACAGATTTTAAAACTACAGCTTTGCAATGAAATTTAATAACCTCATACAGACAAGTCCATATTGGATCATGAAGCACAAGGAGCACCATATCTAGAAAAAATGTAGACTTTCCAGCCTACTGTATCCAGAGAACACACCATTGCACTTAATTTGATAACCCACCAAAATCCATGGAACAATCTTTACCAGCTGAAGGCTTGGAGCGGTAAAACCATCATACGTGTCTTGAAACCTTACTCCTATTTCAATTACTTAAAGTGTCGCACATGATTCCCAGATATCCCACGATACCAAAAGGCAAACATCTCACACCCACCCACAAGTGAGAACAAGTACTAACACAGCACCACCAGAAAATCATGAGACTCCATATTAAATTCCACACACTCTAAAAACCTCACAGTGGAATCCTACACTTCAAAACCTAAAAATCAGAATTCACAATGAATTTCATATACAGTGAACATCTGCACGTAGAAAGTTCCTTCAAATGTTCAGAACACTCAAAAATCCAAAGAAAATATTTCACATATGTGGCCACATCCTGGAATGCAGCCACCAGGAACCAATGGCTGCAGGTGTTTGTAGCCAAACCGGACCTCTTCATTTCCAAGTTTCTTCCTCCAGTACTGACTTGTGTGTGTGTGTGTGTGTGAGTCACTGCACATGCATCAGTTCTCATACTGATATTACTGGAACACAACCAGAGAACTTGTGCCGTGCTTGTTCCTCCTCTTGCTACCCCTGGCCCTCCCACCCACACAAGGGACTTTGCTAGCTTTCAGGGACACCTGGACTCTTTCTTCCTTGTCTGATGCGGGCAGCAAGTTATTGTCCTTTGTCATCTCCGTCTTGTATTTTGGTGGATGAATCACAACTGCATTGGAAGGCAGGGTGGATTCAATTTTTCGGAAGTTCACCGCAGGCTTTGGTCGGTTTTGTTCCAGGAGGCACTTCCACTGATCTAAGGAGAGCTCCGTAGTTGCTGTCTTTTCCAAGCGTTCCTCAAACTCGGGAATCTTGACGCCAGAGTCACTTTTGAGCTCCCGTTGGGTTGCTCCCTTGTCCGTGTCTTCAGCCCCACGGGCTCTTGGTTTCTTCCCTGTGGAGGCACACCCACCGTCTCTCCCCAATTCACTCTTCTGGATGTAAAAGAGAAGGTAGGCAGGTTGACTGAGGACAGAAGAAATGTGACAGGCGGTCACCTTAGCATCATCCATTTTGTACCACTGGCCATTCCCAGCTTTGACATAGCAGAAGTAATGTCCACTTTGACAGCTGCTCCCAGCATGGACCAGCACAGCATACAGGAGGTAAACAAGGGGTCCTCTGTTCCGCTGAGACATGTATGGTTGCATGTCAAGGCACTCGGGATATTGCACTTCTTTTGCAATTTTGTTGCCTGTGACATCTGAGAACCTTTTCAACACAAGCATCAGGACCTTGGAGGCAGTGTGCACAGTCAGAGACTTGGACGCAGGGACCTTCTTTAGACAAGTACCACAGTGATAGGCATCCTGTCCGTCCATGTGCTCGGGCTTCACCAACCATTGCAAAGCTTGGTTCAGGCTCTGAGCTGCCTCGATATCCAAGGCGATGTCCAGGTAAGGTTCAAAGGTGTCTGAAATGCCATGGCAGTGCAGACACTTGATCTGAGACCTCCAGTAGCCTCCAAATATTTGACGGATTAGGGTTGTGTCCTCAGAGTGACCGTCTAAGGGCTCGTGCCCAGACACACAAGCTCTCTTCATGGCATCCACAGTGCACATGAGAAACTCATGGGCATCTTCCTGGTTGTATCTGTGGAAGCCAGCAGCCAGTGCCAGCGAGGGCTTGATCACCTGGCCAGGCTGGGTTAGCACCCGGGTGACATGAGCTTCCATAGTGCACAGCATGCAGCATTCCTGACGACGACAGCTTAGAGAATGCTCCTGGGACAGCACATAGTTGGCGAGGGGTGGTGTGTACGTCAGGCACTGCAGTGCAGCATTCATGTAGCACGTGTTTCCCACATTGCAGAGCCCAGCACCAACCCCATAAGGTCTCTTCCAGGTCAGCAGCAGTTTGTCCCTGGGAGCCAATGGCTTTGTCCCAGGAGCCTGTTTTAAATGCAGGTCGGGATCTCTCTTAGATAGCAGTGAAGAGTTCTTAGGTCGGTAACAACTGGGGTTATCCATATCGTCAGCTAAATTTGGCTGAGAAATTTTGAGTTTTGCAAAGGCATTGAAAGGAGGCTCCCCTCCCTGGAGGACTGAAGCAGCCTTCATGTTTCCGGGAGCGATGATCACGAAGCTCCCCCGCTGGGACCGTAAGTTGAGGAAGGACGATGCTTTCCCTTCTGAGAGCGCCTTCAAATGGCAGGTCCGTCTCCACATCAGCCTTTTTATAGCTAGCCCGACTCACCACACCCACTCCCGAGGCACAACATCCACCAGTCACGCCCAAGCACTCAATCGGATTAGGAAGCCTCAGGGTGTGTTCTCTGGCAGTCCCCAGATAATCCGACCAGCACCCTCCCCATTACTATTTGTGCAACACCTGGGGCAGATTGAACTAGCAGGATCCCGATTAAGTACCCTTAATCGGGATTTAACAAGGGTGGGGTGGTGGACATATATTTGTCCTAGCCCTTTGCAAACAATAATGGGGGAACGTTAGATATTGAATAACAAGTCAGACTCACGCTTCGAGATTTTATTTCTCATTGCAAAGCTACAGTTCCTAAGGCAGAATGGCACTGGTGTAAGATCAGACATAGAGACCAATGGAATAGAGCAAAAGGCCCAGAAATAGCCCTCCTTCTATGGTCAATAGAGTGAATGATTGGTGCAAAGGTAATAACACTTTTCAGTGTGGACAGGATAGTGTTTTCAAAAAAGGCTGCTCTGAAACTTCGATATCCACAAAATAATGTAAATTTCCACACTCAGCCCTCAAGTCACAGAAAGATGCCTCCGCTTCTCAGACTCCAAAGTGCAGTTTCGAAATCTCGTCACCCCTTCCATGGCTCAGGCCTGCCGCTACAGCCAGCACACCCACTCACTAGGTACAAGGTCAACAATCAGATCCAAACCATTAATGGCCTCAGGGGGATTACAGTGGGGTCCCTTGTGTTCTGGTGGGAATCCCATGGGCCTAATCCACGTTACTATTTATTGAACACCGGAAGCAGATTCAGATATCAGTATTGTCCTGAAATACCCTGAGAGTACCTCTGAGTCACGGTGGTGGGTTTCCCTCTGTCTGGCTTCTTCCAACAGAAAGAGAAGGGATAACATGGGAATAAGTGACGTGTGTATGCCTCTGTGTGCGTTTGTGTGTCTGTGTGTGTGCGTGTGTGTGTTTCTATACTTTCATGCGTTTACATGTGCGAAGCACTAAAATGCCTTAGGATGCTGATAAGCAGAATTTGGACTCTTCCTTCCTGATTTTATATCTTACTACAAACTACATTAATAAGTCACTGCGTTGCTGGCACAAGATCAAACCTAGAGATCAAAGGAACAGAATCCGTAGCCCAGATACAGCCCCTGCCGTCTGTGGTGCACTGGGTTGAGTGATTGATACAAGGGTGTCCAAACTCTTATGGAGAAAGTGCAGTCGTCTTTATAAAATACAGGATTGTGAAACTCTGATATCCACAGGAAACCTTCAAAGTTTGACCCTAAACAAATACGACACAAAATAACAAAATTACCTGGCAGAAAATACGAAAGTGTATCTTTAAATTGATGAACAAGTAAATATACAAAGTAAACGATGAACCGTTTAGAAGATGACATGGGGGATGTGTTCTCGGCACTGAATTTCTGGGGATTTCTTGGATATAACACCAAAGAATAGGCACAAAAGAAAAAAGCAAGTAAATTGGGGTTTATCTAAATTAAAACTTTTATTCATCATGGCCACCAGGAAATGAGTAACAATAAAACGCATAGGATGGGAGAAATTATTTGCCAATTTTATATGCGATAAAGGACCAGGTAACCAGAATATTAAAACTTGTATGCAACTTAAAACAAAATTAAAAGCAAAAGGTACAAAAATAGCATTTTTCCTAGAAAAGATGCACAATGGCCAATGAATTCATAAACGGATGATCAATATCGTTATATATTAGGGAAGCACTAATCAAAATACAATGAGATAATGCTCTGCTACTGTGAGGGTGGCTAAAGATTCAATCAATCAATCAACCAACCGATCAATCAAAGCGGAGACCAAGAAGCGCTGTTAAGGAGGTAGAACAATGGAATCTCCTTACATTGGTATTCAGAAAGAGAACATGATGAAATTCCTGTCCAAAACAACATGACCATTCATTACAAAGTTAAACACATAATCATCACATGATCTAGAAACGGAACTCCTATGTATATACACAAAGGATTGAAAAGCAGACACTCAAAGAAATATTTGTGCATCGTTGTTCATATTATCAAAGTTCACAACATCAAGGGTGAAAAGAAAGCAAAGATTCAACGGTGGATGAATGGATTTAAAAACTGTGGCGTTTGGGTGTGTGTTTTCCTGTGTGTGTCACGGAACATCGTTGAGCCTTGAAAATAAAGTTGTCTGTATTCAGGTTGCTAATGGAGGAGAGAGAGTGGAAATGAAGCTTCTATCCACCAACATTGCAGAGGTGAAAACAACGTTCACCGTGTCTGTACACATAAGTAGAAGACGGAAATGAAGATGCAGAAAACAGAGCTCCATCTGCCTCTCTAGAGGCATTTTAGGAGCAATCCTTGGAGTCAAAAGGCAAGGTGGAAAATCAGCCAGTCACTCAAGGGCAAATACTTGAGGATTCATGTCAGGAGAGGTCTCCAGACCAGTCACTTCCATGGTGACAGAAAGGAGAACTGTAGTGTAGAAGGATTTCCCAGAGGGAAAACGTGGAGTTAAGGTTTGAACATTGCCGAGTTTCAGTTGGGAAAATGAGAAGTTCCAGAGGACGGTGGTTAGGGTTACACCTCAAGGTGAATGCAATGAATCTCGGGGAATCACAAATGGAAATACAATTAAAATGCTTCATCTAATATTAAGTACATTTCAGCTCAATAAAAATGCAAAGTGCAAGATGAAACAGGTGTATGTACAAAACTTTAATTTTCCTAAAGAAAGCATATGTTCTTAAAACCGTGCAGGTATACCAATACATTTGTTGTAAATAGGCTTCCAAATGGCAAACGACAAAGAGGAGTGCTTCCGTTCCCGGGACCATTAATGGAAACGTAACTGGATTACGCTGATTAGGTCAGGTCACACCCACAACTGCCAACCCACGGAACTGTATAAAAGTCGGCTCAGACAGGAAGCCTCCCTCAGTGCCCCTTGCCCAGGAGTCCCGGCTGCTGCAGCACACCCGGCGCAGAGCTGGCCCCGCAGCAGGCTCCCCTCCTCTGAGAACCCACTGACAGACAACAGGGGGTCCCCGCACTTCAGGTTGGTGACTTGCACTGATGTCTTCAGAAAATTAGTAGAGTACAAGAAATACATGGTATTCAGGTTGTAGGTCAAAGATAGGTATTCTGTTTTTATGATTGTACTTCTTTGAAAAGAGACCTAAAATACTTGAGTGAAATGCCAATTATCTCACACAAATTCACATTCCTAAGGAAATACACCCCCCCCCAACCCCCGACTTTGTAGGGAAACGGTTTTGGAAACGTGGTGCTATTGTCCGTAAGCAGTAAAGGCTGAATATTTCAGTTCTCCTTCGTTTCTTCAAACAGTTCACTGTGCACGTTTTAGAAAATACATAGAGGGTGGGCTTGTGGAGATAGGACAGTTAATGAAAGACTGTAGACCATAAACTTGCAGCAGAGCAGGGGAAAATTACATTTGCGTGTGAATTTGAGTTAGGAAATTGAATATTTTACCATCGATAGTGACAATTCAAAAGGTAACAGGAAAGCATGTTTGATTTCAGATTTTCAAATATTTGTGCCCCACGATTCTGGATCCCATTTTCTGTAGCTTCGATTTTTTGTCGCTCCTGGAAAATATTGTCCTTCATTTCACTCATAGAGGAAAGTGTCATAGAGCTTATCAAAGTCTGCAGCGTCAACGATTCTGGGGTAAAAACCTAAATTGATCGTTTCAGTACGTCAGGTCTAAGACAGGGCCCTATTTTGGGGATCGGTAATGATAGGAGAGGAAGGGAACACATCAGGGAATGAGAGTCCACTTTGTGAGGAAAGGACTTGAGGAAGTGGCTGACATGGCTTCCTTAAGGGGAAGAAGGTGTCGCGGGAATTTTTTGCACTATGCGAATTCATAGTGCTCTTAACGATCTTTTTTTTTTCTTTTACTCAGCAGATCCAAAGGTCCACCCCTGAGGTCATCCAACCTCAAGCTGCCGGGAGATGAGACGGGTGGCGGGTCACTACCCACAGTCTGAGAAGAACACACTCAGCAGAGCCCAGACTATGAGGAAGCAGCAGAGGGGACTCGCAGGGCCCAGGGCTCCCCGACCCGAGGAAGAGAATCCCAGGGTAAGGGGAGACGACGATCTTTGGGGATCAGGGGACACACAGACCTCAGAGTCGGGGAGTGACTGTAGAAAATTCTGACACCATAAGCCAGTTTTCATTCCTACCCAAGGATGGCCCTGCCCGAGGCCTCCTTACCATCAGGGGAGTCTGTCAGAGACTCTGAGGACCAAACTCACCTCCCAGTGAGTTCACGTTCAGCCAGGATTTTGTCCTGGTGCTGAGATCTGGTTCATGGCGCCCACCCCTAGAACCTTTAATCTCTACTCCTAATGCCCTTCCTAACGGGTGCTTTTGGTTATGACCTCCTGGCTCGAGTGTGCAAGCACCTAATTGGCTACTTGTGCCGCTCACCTCCCTAAAAGCAATATTCAGGTCTGAATGGAAACTCTGTCCTTACGTTGCCGTTGGACGGCTGCCCCTGACTGCTGCTGAATCGCTCGCTGACCACTGTCCTTGTTCACCCACAGGTCAAGTGCAGGGACTGTGGGGCTTTTGGACACACGGCCAGAAGCACCAGGTGCCCCATGAAGCGCTGGGGTGGAGCCCTGGCGCCGCAGCCCTTGGGCCCCAATAGGGGGAAGGAGAACCTGGCACCCCGGAAGCCCCATGATCTCCAGGACCCAGTGTCACTCGACCAGAGTGAGAGGGAGAAGGAGCAGAGACCGAGGTGAGCCATGGGGGAGGTGTAGCCGCTGCCTGGGCCCTGGACCCCCAAAAGGTGGTGTGTCTCCTTCTCACACCTCGTGCACAGCCTCGTGCAGGCAAGGAAAACAGTACTGGGGGGACAAAGGGCCAGGAGGTCCCTTTCGGGTAGGTCTCCTGCCCCAGGAGCTCTCTCTCCTCCTGCACATTCAGGAAGGGGAGGCCGGAGCAGCTGCTGAGCTTGTGCACATGACCGGCAGAAAGGGTGTGGAGACTTCAGGAAAGTCCTTGCTGGGAAAACCCGGAGGGCTGCCTGGAGTAGGGCAGGGATCTGACAAGAGGGAAGGTGCAGCTTTAGCCCAGGTCACGGGGCTTCAACACCTGTGTCACACCCAAACAGTCACTGGGACCCTGCCCCCAAAAGGATTCCTCCCTGTGTGGACGGGAAATCCCTGGGTGTTGATCACACCCTTTGTTCCGCAGGCAGGAGCAGCAGCAGAGGAAGTCTGTCCTGCAGGCGTTTCCCAGGACACCCCAAGGGAGGCCCCAGCAGGACTGCAAGGAAGTGCCGCAACCTTGTGCCTACCTGAGGGTGAGTGTGGCCCTGGTCCCTGCTCCCTGGGCCTGCTGGGCACCCCCGCTGCGTGTCCCTCCAGGCCCCGCTGTGTCTAGTCCTAGTTCTAGTCCTTACCCCCGAGCGAGTGTTAGTTAGAAATCCTTTGGGGCCAAGCTGATTCCAGTTTGTGTCCCTCTCAGATGTCATTTTTCCCATTTCCTCGTTTCAGCAAATTTACTTCCAAGCCTCCCAACGCTATGTGTGTGGGGGCACGTGCAAATCTGTTACCAGATTATTGCAAAAGCCAGAATCCTACATCCAGAAACACACATCTCTTGAGTGGATAAATATTCCGAAATTCCCTGTCCCGCCTCCTCACCCACCCAACTGCTCTCTGAAGAACATGAGGCAGTTACACTCCATGGGATGAAACGTGTGTTTCAAGGTCCTGCAGAGGGGGCGCTGATTTGAAGACCACCCTGTGGAATAGGACCTAGTCCGGGATCCCGTTCATTCTGTACTTGTCCCGATCACCCCAGGTGGAGAGCCTGTCCATATTTAGAATGACTTCTCATAATTAGGTCCTCGTGACATCTAAGTTGCTTGGATCCTCGTTTCTAATCCTATGTGGTTGATTTTCATGTTGAGTCGTCGGTGAGGAGTTTCTAACGTGTGTTCTGCCTTTTCCTACAGATTCCGAGCAGACCCGTGCCGGTCTACACAACCAACGACAGGCCTGCCCTGGACCCTCCTCTTAGAAGCCAGCCACCTGCCAGGGATGACATGAGCTCCACGTTCTCCTCACTGTCTCCCATGGAAATGCAGAGACTGAGCTCCTTCTGCAGTAGTGGACCAGATAGAGGACAGGCAGGGCTCCTCACAGAGACCCCGAAGCCTGCGTTCAAGGGCTACGGCCAGGACCCTCTCGCCATTGACAGGCTGGCCCCGAGCAGAGGTGACCGCAGCTTCCTTGGAGCTCCCCACGCTGCCTCCACAACCCCTGTCCTGGGAGACGTCCTCAAGCCCCAGGCAGGGCACAAGCGTCCTGTTCTGATCTCACAGCCCTGCCCACCGCCTGCCACACGGAGCTCGGGCCAAGACTTCAATCTCAGCATCAGGGCACCCGGCAAGAGACCTGCAGAGACCCCCACCCAGACTTGCCAGCGTCCTCCAAAGAAACCCAGACGAAACCCCTTGGAGACACCTCAGAAGAGCACTCAGAGGCCGAAGCTGAGCCCTGTGCGGGCTGACCTGTCTCCACCAAGAGAAGCTGGACTTGAATGCAAAGTGGCGCCTCAGTGGACCGGGAAGAGTGCAAGCCAGGTGCCCAGCAGTGACCTGCAGCCTCCACATGGCAGAAGTCTCCTGAGCCCTGTCCAGGCCTGCACCGAGCCCCGTCTCCCGTCACCCAGCCCTGCTCCAGGCCAGCCCCTCAGGATGGCCTTCAGGAGACTGGACAGCGGACAGTGGAGCTCCAGGCTCCTGCCAGCTCCCTCCTGCCTCCTCCCTGAGAAGCCAGGTCCTCCTGCCCAGAACCCTCACGCCCCAGAGAAGTCTGAGGCTCACTGTGCCCGGGTCCCACCGAGTGTCCTGTATGAGGACCTTCGGCTTTCCTCGTCCTCTGAGGACACTGACTCCGAGTGAGACATTGTGTACTTGGGGTCCAAGTGTGTGTACTTCGCGGTGTCTGGCTGGTGCCTGGGTCCTTCATCTCTGAAGCCCTGTCCCGTCCTCAGGGGAGAGGCTTTGACTCTGGAAGTTGTCAGGGAACCCAGGCTTGGGATATTTCTTCACCTTGTACATTGGAGTTCTCTAATGTCACTGTATGAAAGTCTCTTTGCACTTTGCTTCTCTGTCAATAAAATTGTCACCTCGATACCAGGCCGTGTCCTATTTTTTCTTTATCCCAGTGCAAATTACGTAAAACCTATCTCTATAGGTGGAAGTTTATGGAAGGTGATGAGGAGGCTGGCAGGTCTAATGGCTCCTTAACAATTCAGAATCTCAGGCAAAATTCATCTCCATCCGATCCCAAGCCACTAAGATTGTGGGAGGGACCTGTGGATTTACATGGGGACAAGGACCCGTGCGCTGTTCGTTCTGGTCAGCCAGATCCCCACACTTAGCTTCCTGAGCTGGGAAAGAAGCCCCAGCACACGACCCCTCCACCCCGACCCTCACACCCCAGGAAAAATAGGCGTCGTTCTCCAGAGGATCCCCCATCGCCGCCGCCCCCACCCCCCAAAACATCACTTTCCTTTGCCGAGTCCTAGTAAACTTAGATCAAAATAGGAGTCTGAGGAAGGCAGCCTATGGAAATTTATGTGTATGCCCCTATTAATGCAAACTTCACTGGGCATCTGCTCCGTGTCCACACCCTCCTTACTGTACACCCTGTGCTGAGAACTTCAAGATGTTACCAGAATCAATTCCATAGCTGCTCAGGGAGGAACGCCCATGTCCTGGGAGGAAGGAGGACATGGGGACTGGGAGGGAGCAGCAGGGCAGGAGCAGACACTGCAGAGTGTGAGGAAAAACTGTCTCTGCCGGGATTCTGCTCTCAGGAGGAGTGACCTCCGAGCTCCCCTCATGGGTACAAGCTTCTGGAGACAAAATGACGTCAAAATCCCAGGCTGCTGCTACCAAAGGTGTAGAAGAGACACCCACACACAACCCTGCCGTCTCTGGTGGACGGGTTTGAGTCACTGACACCAGGGTGTCAAAACTTTTCTAGGCACAAGGGCATTCCTTGCCTAATAGGGTGCCGTGAAACTTAGACTATCCGAAGAAACCCCAAAGTTGGACCTTACACAAAAAAACACCCAAAGAAATAAAATTCCTAGACACAAAATACTGAAATACAACCTGAAATTCAGAAAACACTAAATGTACAAAGTCAACCATGAAACGTAGAAGAACATATGGGGGGAATGTTCAGGGCACGGGATTTTCTAAGGATTTCTTGCACATGACACCAACAATCAGGCATAAGAAAATAAATAGATTGGGGTGTATCAAAATTGGAACATTTTTTATTTTTCTCCAGCATATTGTGGGGGTACAAATGTTAGGGTCATGTCTATCACCCTTGCCCACCCCCTCCTTTGAGTCAGAGCTTCAAGCATGTCCTTCCCCCAGTTGGTGCGCAGTGCATTCACTATGAATGTATATAACCGTCCCCTCTCCCGCCACCTGCCCGACACACGATAAATGTGATTCCTTTATGTCCACTTAGGTGTTGATCACTTAATACCAATTTGCTGGTGAGTACATGTGATGCTTATATTTCCATTCTTGGGATACTTCACTTAATAGAATGGGTTCCAGCTCTATCCAGGAATAAACAAATGATGCTGCATCACCGTTGTTTCCTACAGCTGAAGAGTACTCCATGGCACACATATACCACGTTTTATTAATCAACTCATGTATTGATGGGCACTTGGGTTGTTTCCGCTTCTTTGCAATTGTGAATTGTGCTGCCCTGAACATTCGAGTGCAGGTGTCTTCTTCTTAGAGTGACTTTTGTTCTTTTGGAAGGGTGCCGAGTCATGGGATTGCTGGATCAAAGGCTAGATAGACTTGTTGATCCAGTCGCTTTAGGGAATCTCCATATTGCTTTCCACAGAGAATGAACTAGTTTGCAGTCCCACCGGCAGCGTAAGAGTGTTCCTATCTCTCTGCATCCACGCCAACATTAGAACTTTTATGCTTCAAGGCCACTCTAAAACAATGACGGAACTACCAAAAGGAGGCGACAAAATATTTGCAAAATATATTTCTGATCAAGAAGGAGTATCCATGACTTGATACTACTATGCAAAAAAAGAAAAAAAAAAAAAAAAAAAAGAAGGAGTATCCAGAATATTACAAAAGTTTGTGACTTAGAAACAAATTAAATCCCAAAAATGTATAAAAGTAGACGTTTCACCAGAGAAGATATGAAATGGCCAAAGAATTCTTGAAGGGAGGCTCAAAATCCTTCTTTATTAGGGAAACACTACTCCAAATACAAAGAGATAATGCTCTGCTCTTCTGAGGCTTGAGACATTCAATCTATCAGTCAGTCAAAGCAGAGATTCAGAACCATTGTTCAGGATATATTGAATGAGAATCTCTGCACATTGCTACTGAGAATGAGAAAATGAGGAAACTCCTGTGGAAAACCACACGACCATTCCTCACAAAATTAAATGGATAATTATCATATAAGGCAGAAACGTCCCTCTTAGCTACATAGACAAAAGACTGAAAGGCAGACGCTCTAAGAGAAACTTCTATACCTTTCCTCATTCTACCAAAATTCCAGAAAGGACACAGTGAAAACCACCCAAATATTCAACAGTGGATGAACGGATGAAAACAATGGGGTGTTTGGGTGTGTGTTTTTCTATGTGTGTCCCGTAACATCATTTGGCCTTAACAATAGATAAAGTGGCCTCTTTGAAGGTTGCTAAGGGAGGAGACTTGGTGGTAATAAAGCTTCTGTCAGCCAATATGAGAGGGGTGAAAACAACGTTCACAGTGTCCGTACAAATAAGTGGAAGATGGAAATGAAAATGCAAGAAACACAGACCCATCTGGCTCTCTAGAGGTATTTCAGAAAAACTTCCTTGAGGCACAAGGCATGGTGAAACATCAGCCAGTCACCCAAGGACAAATACTTGAGGATTCATGCCATGTGAGTTCTCCAGACCAGTCACATCCGTGGTGACACAAAGGAGAATTGTAGTTTGGAAGGAGTTCCCAGAGGGAGAACGTGGAGTTAAGGATTAATACATATAGAGTTTCAGTTGGGAAAACGAGAAGTCCCTGGGAGGTGGATGGTGGTTAGGGTTACACCTGAAGGAGAATGCACTGAATGTCACAGAATCCTGCTCGGGTGAATACGATTAAAATGCTGCATTTCATATTAACTATATTTTATTTCAATAAAAATGCAAAGTGCAAGATGAAACAGGTATATGCACAAAAATTTATTTTTCCTACACATGGAAGTGGTATCTCGGGATTAGAACACAAGCATGAGTGTGATTTAAAGCTCACCAACTGCATTGAATGTGAGCCCAATTGAGAATAAGTCTGCACCCAACACTTACCACACTTGAATTTTCACAAACATCACTCAGATACATTGTTTTTTAAAAATTATTATTACATTTTTATTTTTACACTTTAAAAATACAGAGTTTATTATATGTCTATTATGGTTCCATAAAATTATATTTAATAATTGAAGGATATGTGTTTTTTTTTCGGCATATTATGGGGGTACAGATTTTAAGGTTTCAATAAATGCCCAGTCCCCCCCTCCCCCAACAAGTCTGAGTCTTCAGCATGACCATCCCCCTGATGCCGCACATCTCACTCATTATATATGTTTCCCCCTCCCCCTCCCACCTGACCAATACCCTATTACTGTAGTACCTATGTGTCCACTTAGGTGCTGCTCAGTTCATACCAATTTGCTGGTGAGTATATGTGGTGCTTGTTTTTGCATTCTTGGGAAACTTCACTTAATAGTATGGGTTGCAGCTCTAACCAGGAAAATGTAAGATACATTGTTAATGTGTATGTTTTTGATTCATAAGGGGTGAGTTTTACCATAGATTTCTGTATTTCTAATAAGGTGCTACCAAGGTTTTCATTGCTCTCACATAATTAAACATTGATGACTATAACTACCAAGAAATTGAACTGGGGTGTTTTAGAAATTAAGCTCTTTGCAACATAGGGAGACACCAAACGCACAACAACAAAACATTCGCCGGGCACGGTGTCACCTGCCTGTGGTTGCAGCTGAGCCAGGAGGATGTCTGAAGCCTGGAGTTGGGGGTAGCAGTGAACTGTGACCTTGCGACTGCATCCGCTCCACCCTGGGTAAAGAATGAGTCTCTGCTGCCGAGGGAAAAAAGGAACTACAGTACCTATGTCACATTGGGATGAATTTTATTAACATTTAACAGATTTTAAAACTACAGCTTTGCAATGAAATTTAATAACCTCATACAGACAAGTCCATATTGGATCATGAAGCACAAGGAGCACCATATCTAGAAAAAATGTAGACTTTCCAGCCTACTGTATCCAGAGAACACACCATTGCACTTAATTTGATAACCCACCAAAATCCATGGAACAATCTTTACCAGCTGAAGGCTTGGAGCGGTAAAACCATCATACGTGTCTTGAAACCTTACTCCTATTTCAATTACTTAAAGTGTCGCACATGATTCCCAGATATCCCACGATACCAAAAGGCAAACATCTCACACCCACCCACAAGTGAGAACAAGTACTAACACAGCACCACCAGAAAATCATGAGACTCCATATTAAATTCCACACACTCTAAAAACCTCACAGTGGAATCCTACACTTCAAAACCTAAAAATCAGAATTCACAATGAATTTCATATACAGTGAACATCTGCACGTAGAAAGTTCCTTCAAATGTTCAGAACACTCAAAAATCCAAAGAAAATATTTCACATATGTGGCCACATCCTGGAATGCAGCCACCAGGAACCAATGGCTGCAGGTGTTTGTAGCCAAACCGGACCTCTTCATTTCCAAGTTTCTTCCTCCAGTACTGACTTGTGTGTGTGTGTGTGTGTGAGTCACTGCACATGCATCAGTTCTCATACTGATATTACTGGAACACAACCAGAGAACTTGTGCCGTGCTTGTTCCTCCTCTTGCTACCCCTGGCCCTCCCACCCACACAAGGGACTTTGCTAGCTTTCAGGGACACCTGGACTCTTTCTTCCTTGTCTGATGCGGGCAGCAAGTTATTGTCCTTTGTCATCTCCGTCTTGTATTTTGGTGGATGAATCACAACTGCATTGGAAGGCAGGGTGGATTCAATTTTTCGGAAGTTCACCGCAGGCTTTGGTCGGTTTTGTTCCAGGAGGCACTTCCACTGATCTAAGGAGAGCTCCGTAGTTGCTGTCTTTTCCAAGCGTTCCTCAAACTCGGGAATCTTGACGCCAGAGTCACTTTTGAGCTCCCGTTGGGTTGCTCCCTTGTCCGTGTCTTCAGCCCCACGGGCTCTTGGTTTCTTCCCTGTGGAGGCACACCCACCGTCTCTCCCCAATTCACTCTTCTGGATGTAAAAGAGAAGGTAGGCAGGTTGACTGAGGACAGAAGAAATGTGACAGGCGGTCACCTTAGCATCATCCATTTTGTACCACTGGCCATTCCCAGCTTTGACATAGCAGAAGTAATGTCCACTTTGACAGCTGCTCCCAGCATGGACCAGCACAGCATACAGGAGGTAAACAAGGGGTCCTCTGTTCCGCTGAGACATGTATGGTTGCATGTCAAGGCACTCGGGATATTGCACTTCTTTTGCAATTTTGTTGCCTGTGACATCTGAGAACCTTTTCAACACAAGCATCAGGACCTTGGAGGCAGTGTGCACAGTCAGAGACTTGGACGCAGGGACCTTCTTTAGACAAGTACCACAGTGATAGGCATCCTGTCCGTCCATGTGCTCGGGCTTCACCAACCATTGCAAAGCTTGGTTCAGGCTCTGAGCTGCCTCGATATCCAAGGCGATGTCCAGGTAAGGTTCAAAGGTGTCTGAAATGCCATGGCAGTGCAGACACTTGATCTGAGACCTCCAGTAGCCTCCAAATATTTGACGGATTAGGGTTGTGTCCTCAGAGTGACCGTCTAAGGGCTCGTGCCCAGACACACAAGCTCTCTTCATGGCATCCACAGTGCACATGAGAAACTCATGGGCATCTTCCTGGTTGTATCTGTGGAAGCCAGCAGCCAGTGCCAGCGAGGGCTTGATCACCTGGCCAGGCTGGGTTAGCACCCGGGTGACATGAGCTTCCATAGTGCACAGCATGCAGCATTCCTGACGACGACAGCTTAGAGAATGCTCCTGGGACAGCACATAGTTGGCGAGGGGTGGTGTGTACGTCAGGCACTGCAGTGCAGCATTCATGTAGCACGTGTTTCCCACATTGCAGAGCCCAGCACCAACCCCATAAGGTCTCTTCCAGGTCAGCAGCAGTTTGTCCCTGGGAGCCAATGGCTTTGTCCCAGGAGCCTGTTTTAAATGCAGGTCGGGATCTCTCTTAGATAGCAGTGAAGAGTTCTTAGGTCGGTAACAACTGGGGTTATCCATATCGTCAGCTAAATTTGGCTGAGAAATTTTGAGTTTTGCAAAGGCATTGAAAGGAGGCTCCCCTCCCTGGAGGACTGAAGCAGCCTTCATGTTTCCGGGAGCGATGATCACGAAGCTCCCCCGCTGGGACCGTAAGTTGAGGAAGGACGATGCTTTCCCTTCTGAGAGCGCCTTCAAATGGCAGGTCCGTCTCCACATCAGCCTTTTTATAGCTAGCCCGACTCACCACACCCACTCCCGAGGCACAACATCCACCAGTCACGCCCAAGCACTCAATCGGATTAGGAAGCCTCAGGGTGTGTTCTCTGGCAGTCCCCAGATAATCCGACCAGCACCCTCCCCATTACTATTTGTGCAACACCTGGGGCAGATTGAACTAGCAGGATCCCGATTAAGTACCCTTAATCAGGATTTAACAAGGGTGGGGTGGTGGACATATATTTGTCCTAGCCCTTTGCAAACAATAATGGGGGAACGTTAGATATTGAATAACAAGTCAGACTCACGCTTCGAGATTTTATTTCTCATTGCAAAGCTACAGTTCCTAAGGCAGAATGGCACTGGTGTAAGATCAGACATAGAGACCAATGGAATAGAGCAAAAGGCCCAGAAATAGCCCTCCTTCTATGGTCAATAGAGTGAATGATTGGTGCAAAGGTAATAACACTTTTCAGTGTGGACAGGATAGTGTTTTCAAAAAAGGCTGCTCTGAAACTTCGATATCCACAAAATAATGTAAATTTCCACACTCAGCCCTCAAGTCACAGAAAGATGCCTCCGCTTCTCAGACTCCAAAGTGCAGTTTCGAAATCTCGTCACCCCTTCCATGGCTCAGGCCTGCCGCTACAGCCAGCACACCCACTCACTAGGTACAAGGTCAACAATCAGATCCAAACCATTAATGGCCTCAGGGGGATTACAGTGGGGTCCCTTGTGTTCTGGTGGGAATCCCATGGGCCTAATCCACGTTACTATTTATTGAACACCGGAAGCAGATTCAGATATCAGTATTGTCCTGAAATACCCTGAGAGTACCTCTGAGTCACGGTGGTGGGTTTCCCTCTGTCTGGCTTCTTCCAACAGAAAGAGAAGGGATAACATGGGAATAAGTGACGTGTGTATGCCTCTGTGTGCGTTTGTGTGTCTGTGTGTGTGCGTGTGTGTGTTTCTATACTTTCATGCGTTTACATGTGCGAAGCACTAAAATGCCTTAGGATGCTGATAAGCAGAATTTGGACTCTTCCTTCCTGATTTTATATCTTACTACAAACTACATTAATAAGTCACTGCGTTGCTGGCACAAGATCAAACCTAGAGATCAAAGGAACAGAATCCGTAGCCCAGATACAGCCCCTGCCGTCTGTGGTGCACTGGGTTGAGTGATTGATACAAGGGTGTCCAAACTCTTATGGAGAAAGTGCAGTCGTCTTTATAAAATACAGGATTGTGAAACTCTGATATCCACAGGAAACCTTCAAAGTTTGACCCTAAACAAATACGACACAAAATAACAAAATTACCTGGCAGAAAATACGAAAGTGTATCTTTAAATTGATGAACAAGTAAATATACAAAGTAAACGATGAAACGTTTAGAAGATGACATGGGGGATGTGTTCTCGGCACTGAATTTCTGGGGATTTCTTGGATATAACACCAAAGAATAGGCACAAAAGAAAAAAGCAAGTAAATTGGGGTTTAGCTACATTAAAACTTTTATTCATCATGGCCACCAGGAAATGAGTAACAATAAAACGCATAGGATGGGAGAAATTATTTGCCAATTTTATATGCGATAAAGGACCAGGTAACCAGAATATTAAAACTTGTATGCAACTTAAAACAAAATTAAAAGCAAAAGGTACAAAAATAGCATTTTTCCTAGAAAAGATGCACAATGGCCAATGAATTCATAAACGGATGATCAATATCGTTATATATTAGGGAAGCACTAATCAAAATACAATGAGATAATGCTCTGCTACGGTGAGGGTGGCTAAAGATTCAATCAATCAATCAACCAACCGATCAATCAAAGCGGAGACCAAGAAGCGCTGTTAAGGAGGTAGAACAATGGAATCTCCTTACATTGGTATTCAGAAAGAGAACATGATGAAATTCCTGTCCAAAACAACATGACCATTCATTACAAAGTTAAACACATAATCATCACATGATCTAGAAACGGAACTCCTATGTATATACACAAAGGATTGAAAAGCAGACACTCAAAGAAATATTTGTGCATCGTTGTTCATATTATCAAAGTTCACAACATCAAGGGTGAAAAGAAAGCAAAGATTCAACGGTGGATGAATGGATTTAAAAACTGTGGCGTTTGGGTGTGTGTTTTCCTGTGTGTGTCACGGAACATCGTTGAGCCTTGAAAATAAAGTTGTCTGTATTCAGGTTGCTAATGGAGGAGAGAGAGTGGAAATGAAGCTTCTATCCACCAACATTGCAGAGGTGAAAACAACGTTCACCGTGTCTGTACACATAAGTAGAAGACGGAAATGAAGATGCAGAAAACAGAGCTCCATCTGCCTCTCTAGAGGCATTTTAGGAGCAATCCTTGGAGTCAAAAGGCAAGGTGGAAAATCAGCCAGTCACTCAAGGGCAAATACTTGAGGATTCATGTCAGGAGAGGTCTCCAGACCAGTCACTTCCATGGTGACAGAAAGGAGAACTGTAGTGTAGAAGGATTTCCCAGAGGGAAAACGTGGAGTTAAGGTTTGAACATTGCCGAGTTTCAGTTGGGAAAATGAGAAGTTCCAGAGGACGGTGGTTAGGGTTACACCTCAAGGTGAATGCAATGAATCTCGGGGAATCACAAATGGAAATACAATTAAAATGCTTCATCTAATATTAAGTACATTTCAGCTCAATAAAAATGCAAAGTGCAAGATGAAACAGGTGTATGTACAAAACTTTAATTTTCCTAAAGAAAGCATATGTTCTTAAAACCGTGCAGGTATACCAATACATTTGTTGTAAATAGGCTTCCAAATGGCAAACGACAAAGAGGAGTGCTTCCGTTCCCGGGACCATTAATGGAAATGTAACTGGATTACGCTGATTAGGTCAGGTCACACCCACAACTGCCAACCCACGGAACTGTATAAAAGTCGGCTCAGACAGGAAGCCTCCCTCAGTGCCCCTTGCCCAGGAGTCCCGGCTGCTGCAGCACACCCGGCGCAGAGCTGGCCCCGCAGTAGGCTCCCCTCCTCTGAGAACCCACTGACAGACAACAGGGGGTCCCCGCACTTCAGGTTGGTGACTTGCACTGATGTCTTCAGAAAATTAGTAGAGTACAAGAAATACATGGTATTCAGGTTGTAGGTCAAAGATAGGTATTCTGTTTTTATGATTGTACTTCTTTGAAAAGAGACCTAAAATACTTGAGTGAAATGCCAATTATCTCACACAAATTCACATTCCTAAGGAAATACACCCCCCCCCAACCCCCGACTTTGTAGGGAAACGGTTTTGGAAACGTGGTGCTATTGTCCGTAAGCAGTAAAGGCTGAATATTTCAGTTCTCCTTCGTTTCTTCAAACAGTTCACTGTGCACGTTTTAGAAAATACATAGAGGGTGGGCTTGTGGAGATAGGACAGTTAATGAAAGACTGTAGACCATAAACTTGCAGCAGAGCAGGGGAAAATTACATTTGCGTGTGAATTTGAGTTAGGAAATTGAATATTTTACCATCGATAGTGACAATTCAAAAGGTAACAGGAAAGCATGTTTGATTTCAGATTTTCAAATATTTGTGCCCCACGATTCTGGATCCCATTTTCTGTAGCTTCGATTTTTTGTCGCTCCTGGAAAATATTGTCCTTCATTTCACTCATAGAGGAAAGTGTCATAGAGCTTATCAAAGTCTGCAGCGTCAACGATTCTGGGGTAAAAACCTAAATTGATCGTTTCAGTACGTCAGGTCTAAGACAGGGCCCTATTTTGGGGATCGGTAATGATAGGAGAGGAAGGTAACACATCAGGGAATGAGAGTCCACTTTGTGAGGAAAGGACTTGAGGAAGTGGCTGACATGGCTTCCTTAAGGGGAAGAAGGTGTCGCGGGAATTTTTTGCACTATGCGAATTCATAGTGCTCTTAACGATCTTTTTTTTTTCTTTTACTCAGCAGATCCAAAGGTCCACCCCTGAGGTCATCCAACCTCAAGCTGCCGGGAGATGAGACGGGTGGCGGGTCACTACCCACAGTCTGAGAAGAACACACTCAGCAGAGCCCAGACTATGAGGAAGCAGCAGAGGGGACTCGCAGGGCCCAGGGCTCCCCGACCCGAGGAAGAGAATCCCAGGGTAAGGGGAGACGACGATCTTTGGGGATCAGGGGACACACAGACCTCAGAGTCGGGGAGTGACTGTAGAAAATTCTGACACCATAAGCCAGTTTTCATTCCTACCCAAGGATGGCCCTGCCCGAGGCCTCCTTACCATCAGGGGAGTCTGTCAGAGACTCTGAGGACCAAACTCACCTCCCAGTGAGTTCACGTGCAGCCAGGATTTTGTCCTGGTGCTGAGATCTGGTTCATGGCGCCCACCCCTAGAACCTTTAATCTCTACTCCTAATGCCCTTCCTAACGGGTGCTTTTGGTTATGACGTCCTGGCTCGAGTGTGCAAGCACCTAATTGGCTACTTGTGGCGCTCACCTCCCTAAAAGCAATATTCAGGTCTGAATGGAAACTCTGTCCTTACGTTGCCGTTGGACGGCTGCCCCTGACTGCTGCTGAATCGCTCGCTGACCACTGTCCTTGTTCACCCACAGGTCAAGTGCAGGGACTGTGGGGCTTTTGGACACACGGCCAGAAGCACCAGGTGCCCCATGAAGCGCTGGGGTGGAGCCCTGGCGCCGCAGCCCTTGGGCCCCAATAGGGGGAAGGAGAACCTGGCACCCCGGAAGCCCCATGATCTCCAGGACCCAGTGTCACTCGACCAGAGTGAGAGGGAGAAGGAGCAGAGACCGAGGTGAGCCATGGGGGAGGTGTAGCCGCTGCCTGGGCCCTGGACCCCCAAAAGGTGGTGTGTCTCCTTCTCACACCTCGTGCACAGCCTCGTGCAGGCAAGGAAAACAGTACTGGGGGGACAAAGGGCCAGGAGGTCCCTTTCGGGTAGGTCTCCTGCCCCAGGAGCTCTCTCTCCTCCTGCACATTCAGGAAGGGGAGGCCGGAGCAGCTGCTGAGCTTGTGCACATGACCGGCAGAAAGGGTGTGGAGACTTCAGGAAAGTCCTTGCTGGGAAAACCCGGAGGGCTGCCTGGAGTAGGGCAGGGATCTGACAAGAGGGAAGGTGCAGCTTTAGCCCAGGTCACGGGGCTTCAACACCTGTGTCACACCCAAACAGTCACTGGGACCCTGCCCCCAAAAGGATTCCTCCCTGTGTGGACGGGAAATCCCTGGGTGTTGATCACACCCTTTGTTCCGCAGGCAGGAGCAGCAGCAGAGGAAGTCTGTCCTGCAGGCGTTTCCCAGGACACCCCAAGGGAGGCCCCAGCAGGACTGCAAGGAAGTGCCGCAACCTTGTGCCTACCTGAGGGTGAGTGTGGCCCTGGTCCCTGCTCCCTGGGCCTGCTGGGCACCCCCGCTGCGTGTCCCTCCAGGCCCCGCTGTGTCTAGTCCTAGTTCTAGTCCTTACCCCCGAGCGAGTGTTAGTTAGAAATCCTTTGGGGCCAAGCTGATTCCAGTTTGTGTCCCTCTCAGATGTCATTTTTCCCATTTCCTCGTTTCAGCAAATTTACTTCCAAGCCTCCCAACGCTATGTGTGTGGGGGCACGTGCAAATCTGTTACCAGATTATTGCAAAAGCCAGAATCCTACATCCAGAAACACACATCTCTTGAGTGGATAAATATTCCGAAATTCCCTGTCCCGCCTCCTCACCCACCCAACTGCTCTCTGAAGAACATGAGGCAGTTACACTCCATGGGATGAAACGTGTGTTTCAAGGTCCTGCAGAGGGGGCGCTGATTTGAAGACCACCCTGTGGAATAGGACCTAGTCCGGGATCCCGTTCATTCTGTACTTGTCCCGATCACCCCAGGTGGAGAGCCTGTCCATATTTAGAATGACTTCTCATAATTAGGTCCTCGTGACATCTAAGTTGCTTGGATCCTCGTTTCTAATCCTATGTGGTTGATTTTCATGTTGAGTCGTCGGTGAGGAGTTTCTAACGTGTGTTCTGCCTTTTCCTACAGATTCCGAGCAGACCCGTGCCGGTCTACACAACCAACGACAGGCCTGCCCTGGACCCTCCTCTTAGAAGCCAGCCACCTGCCAGGGATGACATGAGCTCCACGTTCTCCTCACTGTCTCCCATGGAAATGCAGAGACTGAGCTCCTTCTGCAGTAGTGGACCAGATAGAGGACAGGCAGGGCTCCTCACAGAGACCCCGAAGCCTGCGTTCAAGGGCTACGGCCAGGACCCTCTCGCCATTGACAGGCTGGCCCCGAGCAGAGGTGACCGCAGCTTCCTTGGAGCTCCCCACGCTGCCTCCACAACCCCTGTCCTGGGAGACGTCCTCAAGCCCCAGGCAGGGCACAAGCGTCCTGTTCTGATCTCACAGCCCTGCCCACCGCCTGCCACACGGAGCTCGGGCCAAGACTTCAATCTCAGCATCAGGGCACCCGGCAAGAGACCTGCAGAGACCCCCACCCAGACTTGCCAGCGTCCTCCAAAGAAACCCAGACGAAACCCCTTGGAGACACCTCAGAAGAGCACTCAGAGGCCGAAGCTGAGCCCTGTGCGGGCTGACCTGCCTCCACCAAGAGAAGCTGGACTTGAATGCAAAGTGGCGCCTCAGTGGACCGGGAAGAGTGCAAGCCAGGTGCCCAGCAGTGACCTGCAGCCTCCACATGGCAGAAGTCTCCTGAGCCCTGTCCAGGCCTGCACCGAGCCCCGTCTCCCGTCACCCAGCCCTGCTCCAGGCCAGCCCCTCAGGATGGCCTTCAGGAGACTGGACAGCGGACAGTGGAGCTCCAGGCTCCTGCCAGCTCCCTCCTGCCTCCTCCCTGAGAAGCCAGGTCCTCCTGCCCAGAACCCTCACGCCCCAGAGAAGTCTGAGGCTCCCTGTGCCCGGGTCCCACCGAGTGTCCTGTATGAGGACCTTCGGCTTTCCTCGTCCTCTGAGGACACTGACTCCGAGTGAGACATTGTGTACTTGGGGTCCAAGTGTGTGTACTTCGCGGTGTCTGGCTGGTGCCTGGGTCCTTCATCTCTGAAGCCCTGTCCCGTCCTCAGGGGAGAGGCTTTGACTCTGGAAGTTGTCAGGGGAACCCAGGCTTGGGATATTTCTTCACCTTGTACATTGGAGTTCTCTAATGTCACTGTATGAAAGTCTCTTTGCACTTTGCTTCTCTGTCAATAAAATTGTCACCTCGATACCAGGCCGTGTCCTATTTTTTCTTTATCCCAGTGCAAATTACGTAAAACCTATCTCTATAGGTGGAAGTTTATGGAAGGTGATGAGGAGGCTGGCAGGTCTAATGGCTCCTTAACAATTCAGAATCTCAGGCAAAATTCATCTCCATCCGATCCCAAGCCACTAAGATTGTGGGAGGGACCTGTGGATTTACATGGGGACAAGGACCCGTGCGCTGTTCGTTCTGGTCAGCCAGATCCCCACACTTAGCTTCCTGAGCTGGGAAAGAAGCCCCAGCACACGACCCCTCCACCCCGACCCTCACACCCCAGGAAAAATAGGCGTCGTTCTCCAGAGGATCCCCCATCGCCGCCGCCCCCACCCCCCAAAACATCACTTTCCTTTGCCGAGTCCTAGTAAACTTAGATCAAAATAGGAGTCTGAGGAAGGCAGCCTATGGAAATTTATGTGTATGCCCCTATTAATGCAAACTTCACTGGGCATCTGCTCCGTGTCCACACCCTCCTTACTGTACACCCTGTGCTGAGAACTTCAAGATGTTACCAGAATCAATTCCATAGCTGCTCAGGGAGGAACGCCCATGTCCTGGGAGGAAGGAGGACATGGGGACTGGGAGGGAGCAGCAGGGCAGGAGCAGACACTGCAGAGTGTGAGGAAAAACTGTCTCTGCCGGGATTCTGCTCTCAGGAGGAGTGATCTCCGAGCTCCCCTCATGGGTACAAGCTTCTGGAGACAAAATGACGTCAAAATCCCAGGCTGCTGCTACCAAAGGTGTAGAAGAGACACCCACACACAACCCTGCCGTCTCTGGTGGACGGGTTTGAGTCACTGACACCAGGGTGTCAAAACTTTTCTAGGCACAAGGGCATTCCTTGCCTAATAGGGTGCCGTGAAACTTAGACTATCCGAAGAAACCCCAAAGTTGGACCTTACACAAAAAAACACCCAAAGAAATAAAATTCCTAGACACAAAATACTGAAATACAACCTGAAATTCAGAAAACACTAAATGTACAAAGTCAACCATGAAACGTAGAACATATGGGGGGAATGTTCAGGGCACGGGATTTTCTAAGGATTTCTTGCACATGACACCAACAATCAGGCATAAGAAAATAAATAGATTGGGGTGTATCAAAATTGGAACATTTTTTATTTTTCTCCAGCATATTGTGGGGGTACAAATGTTAGGGTCATGTCTATCACCCTTGCCCACCCCCTCCTTTGAGTCAGAGCTTCAAGCATGTCCTTCCCCCAGTTGGTGCGCAGTGCATTCACTATGAGTGTATATAACCGTCCCCTCTCCCGCCACCTGCCCGACACAGGATAAATGTGATTCCTTTATGTCCACTTAGGTGTTGATCACTTAATACCAATTTGCTGGTGAGTACATGTGATGCTTATATTTCCATTCTTGGGATACTTCACTTAATAGAATGGGTTCCAGCTCTATCCAGGAATAAACAAATGATGCTGCATCACCGTTGTTTCCTACAACTGAAGAGTACTCCATGGCACACATATACCACGTTTTATTAATCGACTCATGTATTGATGGGCACTTGGGTTGTTTCCGCTTCTTTGCAATTGTGAATTGTGCTGCCCTGAACATTCGAGTGCAGGTGTCTTCTTCTTAGAGTGACTTTTGTTCTTTTGGAAGGGTGCCGAGTCATGGGATTGCTGGATCAAAGGCTAGATAGACTTGTTGATCCAGTCGCTTTAGGGAATCTCCATATTGCTTTCCACAGAGAATGAACTAGTTTGCAGTCCCACCGGCAGCGTAAGAGTGTTCCTATCTCTCTGCATCCACGCCAACATTAGAACTTTTATGCTTCAAGGCCACTCTAAAACAATGACGGAACTACCAAAAGGAGGCGACAAAATATTTGCAAAATATATTTCTGATCAAGAAGGAGTATCCATGACTTGATACTACTATGCAAAAAAAGAAAAAAAAAAAAAAAAAGAAGGAGTATCCAGAATATTACAAAAGTTTGTGACTTAGAAACAAATTAAATCCCAAAAATGTATAAAAGTAGACGTTTCACCAGAGAAGATATGAAATGGCCAAAGAATTCTTGAAGGGAGGCTCAAAATCCTTCTTTATTAGGGAAACACTACTCCAAATACAAAGAGATAATGCTCTGCTCTTCTGAGGCTTGAGACATTCAATCTATCAGTCAGTCAAAGCAGAGATTCAGAACCATTGTTCAGGATATATTGAATGAGAATCTCTGCACATTGCTACTGAGAATGAGAAAATGAGGAAACTCCTGTGGAAAACCACACGACCATTCCTCACAAAATTAAATGGATAATTATCATATAAGGCAGAAACGTCCCTCTTAGCTACATAGACAAAAGACTGAAAGGCAGACGCTCTAAGAGAAACTTCTATACCTTTCCTCATTCTACCAAAATTCCAGAAAGGACACAGTGAAAACCACCCAAATATTCAACAGTGGATGAACGGATGAAAACAATGGGGTGTTTGGGTGTGTGTTTTTCTATGTGTGTCCCGTAACATCATTTGGCCTTAACAATAGATAAAGTGGCCTCTTTGAAGGTTGCTAAGGGAGGAGAATTGGTGGTAATAAAGCTTCTGTCAGCCAATATGAGAGGGGTGAAAACAACGTTCACAGTGTCCGTACAAATAAGTGGAAGATGGAAATGAAAATGCAAGAAACACAGACCCATCTGGCTCTCTAGAGGTATTTTAGAAAAACTTCCTTGAGGCACAAGGCATGGTGAAACATCAGCCAGTCACCCAAGGACAAATACTTGAGGATTCATGCCATGTGAGTTCTCCAGACCAGTCACATCCGTGGTGACACAAAGGAGAATTGTAGTTTGGAAGGAGTTCCCAGAGGGAAAACGTGGAGTTAAGGATTAATACATATAGAGTTTCAGTTGGGAAAATGAGAAGTCCCTGGGAGGTGGATGGTGGTTAGGGTTACACCTGAAGGAGAATGCACTGAATGTCACAGAATCCTGCTCGGGTGAATACGATTAAAATGCTGCATTTCATATTAACTATATTTTATTTCAATAAAAATGCAAAGTGCAAGATGAAACAGGTATATGCACAAAAATTTATTTTTCCTACACATGAAAGTGGTATCTCGGGATTACAACATAAGCATGAGTGTGATTTAAAGCTCACCAACTGCATTGAATGTGAGCCCAATTGAGAATAAGTCTGCACCCAACACTTACCACACTTGAATTTTCACAAACATCACTCAGATACATTGTTTTTTAAAAATTATTATTACATTTTTATTTTTACACTTTAAAAATACAGAGTTTATTATATGTCTATTATGGTTCCATAAAATTATATTTAATAATTGAAGGATATGTGTTTTTTTTTTCGGCATATTATGGGGGTACAGATTTTAAGGTTTCAATAAATGCCCAGTCCCCCCCTCCCCCAACAAGTCTGAGTCTTCAGCATGACCATCCCCCTGATGCCGCACATCTCACTCATTATATATGTTTCCCCCTCCCCCTCCCACCTGACCAATACCCTATTACTGTAGTACCTATGTGTCCACTTAGGTGCTGCTCAGTTCATACCAATTTGCTGGTGAGTATATGTGGTGCTTGTTTTTGCATTCTTGGGAAACTTCACTTAATAGTATGGGTTGCAGCTCTAACCAGGAAAATGTAAGATACATTGTTAATGTGTATGTTTTTGATTCATAAGGGGTGAGTTTTACCATAGATTTCTGTATTTCTAATAAGGTGCTACCAAGGTTTTCATTGCTCTCACATAATTAAACATTGATGACTATAACTACCAAGAAATTGAACTGGGGTGTTTTAGAAATTAAGCTCTTTGCAACATAGGGAGACACCAAACGCACAACAACAAAACATTCGCCGGGCACGGTGTCACCTGCCTGTGGTTGCAGCTGAGCCAGGAGGATGTCTGAAGCCTGGAGTTGGGGGTAGCAGTGAACTGTGACCTTGCGACTGCATCCGCTCCACCCTGGGTAAAGAATGAGTCTCTGCTGCCGAGGGAAAAAAGGAACTACAGTACCTATGTCACATTGGGATGAATTTTATTAACATTTAACAGATTTTAAAACTACAGCTTTGCAATGAAATTTAATAACCTCATACAGACAAGTCCATATTGGATCATGAAGCACAAGGAGCACCATATCTAGAAAAAATGTAGACTTTCCAGCCTACTGTATCCAGAGAACACACCATTGCACTTAATTTGATAACCCACCAAAATCCATGGAACAATCTTTACCAGCTGAAGGCTTGGAGCGGTAAAACCATCATACGTGTCTTGAAACCTTACTCCTATTTCAATTACTTAAAGTGTCGCACATGATTCCCAGATATCCCACGATACCAAAAGGCAAACATCTCACACCCACCCACAAGTGAGAACAAGTACTAACACAGCACCACCAGAAAATCATGAGACTCCATATTAAATTCCACACACTCTAAAAACCTCACAGTGGAATCCTACACTTCAAAACCTAAAAATCAGAATTCACAATGAATTTCATATACAGTGAACATCTGCACGTAGAAAGTTCCTTCAAATGTTCAGAACACTCAAAAATCCAAAGAAAATATTTCACATATGTGGCCACATCCTGGAATGCAGCCACCAGGAACCAATGGCTGCAGGTGTTTGTAGCCAAACCGGACCTCTTCATTTCCAAGTTTCTTCCTCCAGTACTGACTTGTGTGTGTGTGTGTGTGTGAGTCACTGCACATGCATCAGTTCTCATACTGATATTACTGGAACACAACCAGAGAACTTGTGCCGTGCTTGTTCCTCCTCTTGCTACCCCTGGCCCTCCCACCCACACAAGGGACTTTGCTAGCTTTCAGGGACACCTGGACTCTTTCTTCCTTGTCTGATGCGGGCAGCAAGTTATTGTCCTTTGTCATCTCCGTCTTGTATTTTGGTGGATGAATCACAACTGCATTGGAAGGCAGGGTGGATTCAATTTTTCGGAAGTTCACCGCAGGCTTTGGTCGGTTTTGTTCCAGGAGGCACTTCCACTGATCTAAGGAGAGCTCCGTAGTTGCTGTCTTTTCCAAGCGTTCCTCAAACTCGGGAATCTTGACGCCAGAGTCACTTTTGAGCTCCCGTTGGGTTGCTCCCTTGTCCGTGTCTTCAGCCCCACGGGCTCTTGGTTTCTTCCCTCTGGAGGCACACCCACCGTCTCTCCCCAATTCACTCTTCTGGATGTAAAAGAGAAGGTAGGCAGGTTGACTGAGGACAGAAGAAATGTGACAGGCGGTCACCTTAGCATCATCCATTTTGTACCACTGGCCATTCCCAGCTTTGACATAGCAGAAGTAATGTCCACTTTGACAGCTGCTCCCAGCATGGACCAGCACAGCATACAGGAGGTAAACAAGGGGTCCTCTGTTCCGCTGAGACATGTATGGTTGCATGTCAAGGCACTCGGGATATTGCACTTCTTTTGCAATTTTGTTGCCTGTGACATCTGAGAACCTTTTCAACACAAGCATCAGGACCTTGGAGGCAGTGTGCACAGTCAGAGACTTGGACGCAGGGACCTTCTTTAGACAAGTACCACAGTGATAGGCATCCTCTCTGTCCAGGTGCTCGGGCTTCACCAACCATTGCAAAGCTTGGTTGAGGCTCTGAGCTGCCTCGATATCCAAGGCGATGTCCAGGTAAGGTTCAAAGGTGTCTGAAATGCCATGGCAGTGCAGACACTTGATCTGAGACCTCCAGTAGCCTCCAAATATTTGACGGATTAGGGTTGTGTCCTCAGAGTGACCGTCTAAGGGCTCGTGCCCAGACAGACAAGCTCTCTTCATGGCATCCACAGTGCACATGAGAAACTCATGGGCATCTTCCTGGTTGTATCTGTGGAAGCCAGCAGCCAGTGCCAGCGAGGGCTTGATCACCTGGCCAGGCTGGGTTAGCACCCGGGTGACATGAGCTTCCATAGTGCACAGCATGCAGCATTCCTGACGACGACAGCTTAGAGAATGCTCCTGGGACAGCACATAGTTGGCGAGGGGTGGTGTGTACGTCAGGCACTGCAGTGCAGCATTCATGTAGCACGTGTTTCCCACATTGCAGAGCCCAGCACCAACCCCATAAGGTCTCTTCCAGGTCAGCAGCAGTTTGTCCCTGGGAGCCAATGGCTTTGTCCCAGGAGCCTGTTTTAAATGCAGGTCGGGATCTCTCTTAGATAGCAGTGAAGAGTTCTTAGGTCGGTAACAACTGGGGTTATCCATATCGTCAGCTAAATTTGGCTGAGAAATTTTGAGTTTTGCAAAGGCATTGAAAGGAGGCTCCCCTCCCTGGAGGACTGAAGCAGCCTTCATGTTTCCGGGAGCGATGATCACGAAGCTCCCCCGCTGGGACCGTAAGTTGAGGAAGGACGATGCTTTCCCTTCTGAGAGCGCCTTCAAATGGCAGGTCCGTCTCCACATCAGCCTTTTTATAGCTAGCCCGACTCACCACACCCACTCCCGAGGCACAACATCCACCAGTCACGTCCAAGCACTCAATCGGATTAGGAAGCCTCAGGGTGTGTTCTCTGGCAGTCCCCAGATAATCCGACCAGCACCCTCCCCAATACTATTTGTGCAACACCTGGGGCAGATTGAACTAGCAGGATCCCGATTAAGTACCCTTAATCGGGATTTAACAAGGGTGGGGTGGTGGACATATATTTGTCCTAGCCCTTTGAAAACCATAATGGGGGAACGTTAGATATTGAATAACAAGTCGGACTCACGCTTCGAGATTTTATTTCTCATTGCAAAGCTACAGTTCCTAAGGCAGAATGGCACTGGTGTAAGATCAGACATAGAGACCAATGGAATAGAGCAAAAGGCCCAGAAATAGCCCTCCTTCTATGGTCAATAGAGTGAATGATTGGTGCGTGGGTAATAACACTTTTCAGTGTGGACAGGATAGTGTTTTCAAAAAAGGCTGCTCTGAAACTTCGATATCCACAAAATAATGTAAATTTCCACACTCAGCCCTCAAGTCACAGAAAGATGCCTCTGCTTCTCAGACTCCAAAGTGCAGTTTCGAAATCTCGTCACCCCTTCCATGGCTCAGGCCTGCCGCTACAGCCAGCACACCCACTCACTAGGTACAAGGTCAACAATCAGATCCAAACCATTAATGGCCTCAGGGGGATTACAGTGGGGTCCCTTGTATTCTGGTGGGAATCCCATGGGCCTAATCCACGTTACTATTTATTGAACACCGGAAGCAGATTCCGATATCAGTATTGTCCTGAAATACCCTGAGAGTACCTCTGAGTCACGGTGGTGGGTTTCCCTCTGTCTGGCTTCTTCCAACAGAAAGAGAAGGGATAACATGGGAAGAAGTGACGTGTGTATGCCTCTGTGTGCGTTTGTGTGTCTGTGTGTGTGCGTGTGTGTTTATCTATACTTTCATGCGTTCACATGTGCGAAGCACTAAAATGCCTTAGGATGCTGATAAGCAGAATTTGGACTCTTCCTTCCTGATTTTATATCTTACTACAAACTACATTAATAAGTCACTGCGTTGCTGGCACAAGATCAAACCTAGAGATCAAAGGAACAGAATCCGTAGCCCAGATACAGCCCCTGCCGTCTGTGGTGCACTGGGTTGAGTGATTGATACAAGGGTGTCCAAACTCTTATGGAGAAAGTGCAGTCGTCTTTATAAAATACAGGATTGTGAAACTCTGATATCCACAGGAAACCTTCAAAGTTTGACCCTAAACAAATACGACACAAAATAACAAAATTACCTGGCAGAAAATACGAAAGTGTATCTTTAAATTGATGAACAAGTAAATATACAAATTAAACGATGAACCGTTTAGAAGATGACATGGGGGATGTGTTCTCGGCACTGAATTTCTGGGGATTTCTTGGATATAACACCAAAGAATAGGCACAAAAGAAAAAAGCAAGTAAATTGGGGTTTAGCTACATTAAAACTTTTATTCATCATGGCCACCAGGAAATGAGTAACAATAAAACGCATAGGATGGGAGAAATTATTTGCCAATTTTATATGCGATAAAGGACCAGGTAACCAGAATATTAAAACTTGTATGCAACTTAAAACAAAATTAAAAGCAAAAGGTACAAAAATAGCATTTTTCCTAGAAAAGATGCACAATGGCCAATGAATTCATAAACGGATGATCAATATCGTTATATATTAGGGAAGCACTAATCAAAATACAATGAGATAATGCTCTGCTACTGTGAGGGTGGCTAAAGATTCAATCAATCAATCAACCAACCGATCAATCAAAGCGGAGACCAAGAAGCGCTGTTAAGGAGGTAGAACAATGGAATCTCCTTACATTGGTATTCAGAAAGAGAACATGATGAAATTCCTGTCCAAAACAACATGACCATTCATTACAAAGTTAAACACATAATCATCACATGATCTAGAAACGGAACTCCTATGTATATACACAAAGGATTGAAAAGCAGACACTCAAAGAAATATTTGTGCATCGTTGTTCATATTATCAAAGTTCACAACATCAAGGGTGAAAAGAAAGCAAAGATTCAACGGTGGATGAATGGATTTAAAAACTGTGGCGTTTGGGTGTGTGTTTTCCTGTGTGTGTCACGGAACATCGTTGAGCCTTGAAAATAAAGTTGTCTGTATTCAGGTTGCTAATGGAGGAGAGAGAGTGGAAATGAAGCTTCTATCCACCAACATTGCAGAGGTGAAAACAACGTTCACCGTGTCTGTACACATAAGTAGAAGACGGAAATGAAGATGCAGAAAACAGAGCTCCATCTGCCTCTCTAGAGGCATTTTAGGAGCAATCCTTGGAGTCACAAGGCAAGGTGAAAAATCAGCCAGTCACTCAAGGGCAAATACTTGAGGATTCATGTCAGGAGAGGTCTCCAGACCAGTCACTTCCATGGTGACAGAAAGGAGAACTGTAGTGTAGAAGGATTTCCCA
Organism: Microcebus murinus; assembly: GCF_040939455.1. Taxonomy (NCBI): domain Eukaryota; kingdom Metazoa; phylum Chordata; class Mammalia; order Primates; family Cheirogaleidae; genus Microcebus; species Microcebus murinus. The sequence goes on along the minus strand of NC_134127.1, from coordinate 26,034,505 downwards.
GAGGGAAAACGTGGAGTGAAGGTTTGAACATTGCCGAGTTTCAGTTGGGAAAATGAGAAGTTCCAGAGGACGGTGGTTAGGGTTACACCTCAAGGTGAATGCAATGAATCTCGGGGAATCACAAATGGAAATACAATTAAAATGCTTCATCTAATATTAAGTACATTTCAGCTCAATAAAAATGCAAAGTGCAAGATGAAACAGGTGTATGTACAAAACTTTAATTTTCCTAAAGAAAGCATATGTTCTTAAAACCGTGCAGGTATACCAATACATTTGTTGTAAATAGGCTTCCAAATGGCAAACGACAAAGAGGAGTGCTTCCGTTCCCGGGACCATTAATGGAAACGTAACTGGATTACGCTGATTAGGTTAGGTCACACCCACAACTGCCAACCCACGGAACTGTATAAAAGTCGGCTCAGACAGGAAGCCTCCCTCAGTGCCCCTTGCCCAGGAGTCCCGGCTGCTGCAGCACACCCGGCGCAGAGCTGGCCCCGCAGCAGGCTCCCCTCCTCTGAGAACCCACTGACAGACAACAGGGGGTCCCCGCACTTCAGGTTGGTGACTTGCACTGATGTCTTCAGAAAATTAGTAGAGTACAGGAAATACATGATATTCAGGTTGTAGGTCAAAGATAGGTATTCTGTTTTTATGATTGTACTTCTTTGAAAAGAGACCTAAAATACTTGAGTGAAATGTCAATTATCTCACAAAAATTCACATTCCTAAGGAAATACACCCCTCCCACCCCCGACTTTGTAGGGAAACGGTTTTGGAAACGTGGTGCTATTGTCCGTAAGCAGTAAAGGCTGAATATTTCAGTTCTCCTTCGTTTCTTCAAACAGTTCACTGTGCACGTTTTAGAAAATACATAGAGGGTGGGCTTGTGGAGATAGGACAGTTAATGAAAGACTGTAGACCATAAACTTGCAGCAGAGCAGGGGAAAATTACATTTGCGTGTGAATTTGAGTTAGGAAATTGAATATTTTACCATCGATAGTGACAATTCAAAAGGTAACAGGAAAGCATGTTTGATTTCAGATTTTCAAATATTTGTGCCCCACGATTCTGGATCCCATTTTCTGTAGCTTCGATTTTTTGTCGCTCCTGGAAAATATTGTCCTTCATTTCACTCATAGAGGAAAGTGTCATAGAGCTTATCAAAGTCTGCAGCGTCAACGATTCTGGGGTAAAAACCTAAATTGATCGTTTCAGTACGTCAGGTCTAAGACAGGGCCCTATTTTGGGGATCGGTAATGATAGGAGAGGAAGGTAACACATCAGGGAATGAGAGTCCACTTTGTGAGGAAAGGACTTGAGGAAGTGGCTGACATGGCTTCCTTAAGGGGAAGAAGGTGTCGCGGGAATTTTTTGCACTATGCGAATTCATAGTGCTCTTAACGATCTTTTTTTTTTCTTTTACTCAGCAGATCCAAAGGTCCACCCCTGAGGTCATCCAACCTCAAGCTGCCGGGAGATGAGACGGGTGGCGGGTCACTACCCACAGTCTGAGAAGAACACACTCAGCAGAGCCCAGACTATGAGGAAGCAGCAGAGGGGACCCGCAGGGCCCAGGGCTCCCCGACCCGAGGAAGAGAATCCCAGGGTAAGTGGAGACGACGATCTTTGGGGATCAGGGGACACACGGACCTCAGAGTCGGGGAGTGACTGTAGAAAATTCTGACACCATAAGCCAGTTTTCATTCCTACCCAAGGATGGCCCTGCCCGAGGCCTCCTGACCATCAGGGGAGTCTGTCAGAGACTCTGAGGACCAAACTCAGCTCCCAGTGAGTTCACGTGCAGCCAGGATTTTGTCCTGGTGCTGAGATCTGGTTCATGGCGCCCACCCCTAGAACCTTTAATCTCTACTCCTAATGCCCTTCCTAACGGGTGCTTTTGGTTATGACCTCCTGGCTCGAGTGTGCAAGCACCTAATTGGCTACTTGTGCCGCTCACCTCCCTAAAAGCAATATTCAGGTCTGAATGGAAACTCTGTCCTTACGTTGCCGTTGGACGGCTGCCCCTGACTGCTGCTGAATCGCTCGCTGACCACTGTCCTTGTTCACCCACAGGTCAAGTGCAGGGACTGTGGGGCTTTTGGACACACGGCCAGAAGCACCAGGTGCCCCATGAAGCGCTGGGGTGGAGCCCTGGCGCCGCAGCCCTTGGGCCCCAATAGGGGGAAGGAGAACCTGGCACCCCGGAAGCCCCATGATCTCCAGGACCCAGTGTCACTCGACCAGAGTGAGAGGGAGAAGGAGCAGAGACCGAGGTGAGCCATGGGGGAGGTGTAGCCGCTGCCTGGGCCCTGGACCCCCAAAAGGTGGTGTGTCTCCTTCTCACACCTCGTGCACAGCCTTGTCCAGGCAAGGAAAACAGTACTGGGGGGACAAAGGGCCAGGAGGTCCCTTTCGGGTAGGTCTCCTGCCCCAGGAGCTCTTTCTCCTCCTGCACATTCAGGAAGGGGAGGCCGGAGCAGCTGCTGAGCTTGTGCACATGACCGGCACAAAGGGTGTGGAGACTTCAGGAAAGTCCTTGCTGGGAAAACCCGGAGGGCTGCCTGGAGTAGGGCAGGGATCTGACAAGAGGGAAGGTGCAGCTTTAGCCCAGGTCACGGGGCTTCAACACCTGTGTCACACCCAAACAGTCACTGGGACCCTGCCCCCAGAAGGATTCCTCCCTGTGTGGACGGGAAATCCCTGGGTGTTGATCACACCCTTTGTTCCGCAGGCGGGAGCAGCAGCAGAGGAAGTCTGTCCTGCACGCGTTTCCCAGGACACCCCAAGGGAGGCCCCAGCAGGACTGCAAGGAAGTGCCGCAACCTTGTGCCTACCTGAGGGTGAGTGTGGCCCTGGTCCCTGCTCCCTGGGCCTGCTGGGCACCCCCGCTGCGTGTCCCTCCAGGCCCCGCTGTGTCTAGTCCTAGTTCTAGTCCTTACCCCCGAGCGAGTGTTAGTTAGAAATCCTTTGGGGCCAAGCTGATTCCAGTTTGTGTCCCTCTCAGATGTCATTTTCCCCATTTCCTCGTTTCAGCAAATTTACTTCCAAGCCTCCCAACGCTATGTGTGTGGGGGCACGTGCAAATCTGTTACCAGATTATTGCAAAAGCCAGAATCCTACATCCAGAAACACACATCTCTTGAGTGGATAAATATTCCGAAATTCCCTGTCCCGCCTCCTCACCCACCCAACTGCTCTCTGAAGAACATGAGGCAGTTACACTCCATGGGATGAAACGTGTGTTTCAAGGTCCTGCAGAGGGGGCGCTGATTTGAAGACCACCCTGTGGAATAGGACCTAGTCCGGGATCCCGTTCATTCTGTACTTGTCCCGATCACCCCAGGTGGAGAGCCTGTCCATATTTAGAATGACTTCTCATAATTAGGTCATCGTGACATCTAAGTTGCTTGGATCCTCGTTTCTAATCCTATGTGGTTGATTTTCATGTTGAGTCGTCGGTGAGGAGTTTCTAACGTGTGTTCTGCCTTTTCCTACAGATTCCGAGCAGACCCGTGCCGGTCTACACAACCAACGACAGGCCTGCCCTGGACCCTCCTCTTAGAAGCCAGCCACCTGCCAGGGGTGACATGAGCTCCACGTTCTCCTCACTGTCTCCCATGGAAATGCAGAGACTGAGCTCCTTCTGCAGTAGTGGACCAGATAGAGGACAGGCAGGGCTCCTCACAGAGACCCCGAAGCCTGCGTTCAAGCGCTACGGCCAGGACCCTCTCGCCATTGACAGGCTGGCCCCGAGCAGAGGTGACCGCAGCTTCCTTGGAGCTCCCCACGCTGCCTCCACAACCCCTGTCCTGGGAGACGTCCTCAAGCCCCAGGCAGGGCACAAGCGTCCTGTTCTGATCTCACAGCCCTGCCCACCGCCTGCCACACGGAGCTCGGGCCAAGACTTCAATCTCAGCATCAGGGCACCCGGCAAGAGACCTGCAGAGACCCCCACCCAGACTTGCCAGCGTCCTCCAAAGAAACCCAGACGAAACCCCTTGGAGACACCTCAGAAGAGCACTCAGAGGCCGAAGCTGAGCCCTGTGCGGGCTGACCTGCCTCCACCAAGAGAAGCTGGACTTGAATGCAAAGTGGCGCCTCAGTGGACCGGGAAGAGTGCAAGCCAGGTGCCCAGCAGTGACCTGCAGCCTCCACATGGCAGAAGTCTCCTGAGCCCTGTCCAGGCCTGCACCGAGCCCCGTCTCCCGTCACCCAGCCCTGCTCCAGGCCAGCCCCTCAGGATGGCCTTCAGGAGACTGGACAGCGGACAGTGGAGCTCCAGGCTCCTGCCAGCTCCCTCCTGCCTCCTCCCTGAGAAGCCAGGTCCTCCTGCCCAGAACCCTCACGCCCCAGAGAAGTCTGAGGCTCACTGTGCCCGGGTCCCCCCGAGTGTCCTGTATGAGGACCTTCGGCTTTCCTCGTCCTCTGAGGACACTGACTCCGAGTGAGACATTGTGTACTTGGGGTCCAAGTGTGTGTACTTCGCGGTGTCTGGGTGGTGCCTGGGTCCTTCATCTCTGAAGCCCTGTCCCGTCCTCAGGGGAGAGGCTTTGACTCTGGAAGTTGTCAGGGGAACCCAGGCTTGGGATATTTCTTCACCTTGTACATTGGAGTTCTCTAATGTCACTGTATGAAAGTCTCTTTGCACTTTGCTTCTCTGTCAATAAAATTGTCACCTCGATACCAGGCCGTGTCCTATTTTTTCTTTATCCCAGTGCAAATTACGTAAAACCTATCTCTATAGGTGGAAGTTTATGGAAGGTGATGAGGAGGCTGGCAGGTCTAATGGCTCCTTAACAATTCAGAATCTCAGGCAAAATTCATCTCCATCCGATCCCAAGCCACTAAGATTGTGGGAGGGACCTGTGGATTTACATGGGGACAAGGACCCGTGCGCTGTTCGTTCTGGTCAGCCAGATCCCCACACTTAGCTTCCTGAGCTGGGAAAGAAGCCCCAGCACACGACCCCTCCACCCCGACCCTCACACCCCAGGAAAAATAGGCGTCGTTCTCCAGAGGATCCCCCATCGCCGCCGCCCCCACCCCCCAAAACATCACTTTCCTTTGCCGAGTCCTAGTAAACTTAGATCAAAATAGGAGTCTGAGGAAGGCAGCCTATGGAAATTTATGTGTATGCCCCTATTAATGCAAACTTCACTGGGCATCTGCTCCGTGTCCACACCCTCCTTACTGTACACCCTGTGCTGAGAACTTCAAGATGTTACCAGAATCAATTCCATAGCTGCTCAGGGAGGAACGCCCATGTCCTGGGAGGAAGGAGGACATGGGGACTGGGAGGGAGCAGCAGGGCAGGAGCAGACACTGCAGAGTGTGAGGAAAAACTGTCTCTGCCGGGATTCTGCTCTCAGGAGGAGTGACCTCCGAGCTCCCCTCATGGGTACAAGCTTCTGGAGACAAAATGACGTCAAAATCCCAGGCTGCTGCTACCAAAGGTGTAGAAGAGACACCCACACACAACCCTGCCGTCTCTGGTGGACGGGTTTGAGTCACTGACACCAGGGTGTCAAAACTTTTCTAGGCACAAGGGCATTCCTTGCCTAATAGGGTGCCGTGAAACTTAGACTATCCGAAGAAACCCCAAAGTTGGACCTTACACAAAAAAACACCCAAAGAAATAAAATTCCTAGACACAAAATACTGAAATACAACCTGAAATTCAGAAAACACTAAATGTACAAAGTCAACCATGAAACGTAGAAGAACATATGGGGGGAATGTTCAGGGCACGGGATTTTCTAAGGATTTCTTGCACATGACACCAACAATCAGGCATAAGAAAATAAATAGATTGGGGTGTATCAAAATTGGAACATTTTTTATTTTTCTCCAGCATATTGTGGGGGTACAAATGTTAGGGTCATGTCTATCACCCTTGCCCACCCCCTCCTTTGAGTCAGAGCTTCAAGCATGTCCTTCCCCCAGTTGGTGCGCAGTGCATTCACTATGAATGTATATAACCGTCCCCTCTCCCGCCACCTGCCCGACACACGATAAATGTGATTCCTTTATGTCCACTTAGGTGTTGATCACTTAATACCAATTTGCTGGTGAGTACATGTGATGCTTATATTTCCATTCTTGGGATACTTCACTTAATAGAATGGGTTCCAGCTCTATCCAGGAATAAACAAATGATGCTGCATCACCGTTGTTTCCTGCAACTGAAGAGTACTCCATGGCACACATATACCACGTTTTATTAATCGACTCATGTATTGATGGGCACTTGGGTTGTTTCCGCTTCTTTGCAATTGTGAATTGTGCTGCCCTGAACATTCGAGTGCAGGTGTCTTCTTCTTAGAGTGACTTTTGTTCTTTTGGAAGGGTGCCGAGTCATGGGATTGCTGGATCAAAGGCTAGATAGACTTGTTGATCCAGTCGCTTTAGGGAATCTCCATATTGCTTTCCACAGAGAATGAACTAGTTTGCAGTCCCACCGGCAGCGTGAGAGTGTTCCTATCTCTCTGCATCCACGCCGACATTAGAACTTTTATGCTTCAAGGCCACTCTAAAACAATGACGGAACTACCAAAAGGAGGCGACAAAATATTTGCAAAATATATTTCTGATCAAGAAGGAGTATCCAGAATATTACAAAAGTTTGTGACTTAGAAACAAATTAAATCCCAAAAATGTATAAAAGTAGACGTTTCACCAGAGAAGATATGAAATGGCCAATGAATTCTTGAAGGGAGGCTCAAAATCCTTCTTTATTAGGGAAACACTACTCCAAATACAAAGAGATAATGCTCTGCTCTTCTGAGGCTTGAGACATTCAATCTATCAGTCAGTCAAAGCAGAGATTCAGAACCATTGTTAAGGATATATTGAATGAGAATCTCTGCACATTGCTACTGAGAATGAGAAAATGAGGAAACTCCTGTGGAAAACCACACGACCATTCCTCACAAAATTAAATGGATAATTATCATATAAGGCAGAAACGTCCCTCTTAGCTACATAGACAAAAGACTGAAAGGCAGACGCTCTAAGAGAAACTTCTATACCTTTCCTCATTCTACCAAAATTCCAGAAAGGACACAGTGAAAACCACCCAAATATTCAACAGTGGATGAACGGATGAAAACAATGGGGTGTTTGGGTGTGTGTTTTTCTATGTGTGTCCCGTAACATCATTTGGCCTTAACAATGGATAAAGTGGCCTCTTTGAAGGTTGCTAAGGGAGGAGAATTGGTGGTAATAAAGCTTCTGTCAGCCAATATGAGAGGGGTGAAAACAACGTTCACAGTGTCTGTACAAATAAGTGGAAGATGGAAATGAAAATGCAAGAAACACAGACCCATCTGGCTCTCTAGAGGTATTTTAGAAAAACTTCCTTGAGGCACAAGGCACGGTGAAACATCAGCCAGTCACCCAAGGACAAATACTTGAGGATTCATGCCATGTGAGTTCTCTAGACCAGTCACATCCGTGGTGACACAAAGGAGAATTGTAGTTTGGAAGGAGTTCCCAGAGGGGGAACGTGGAGTTAAGGATTAATACATATAGAGTTTCCGTTGGGAAAACGAGAAGTCCCTGGGAGGTGGATGGTGGTTAGGGTTACACCTGAAGGAGAATGCACTGAATGTCACAGAATCCTGCTCGGGTGAATACGATTAAAATGTTGCATTTCATATTAACTATATTTTATTTCAATAAAAATGCAAAGTGCAAGATGAAACAGGTATATGCACAAAAATTTATTTTTCCTACACATGGAAGTGGTATCTCCGGATTAGAAAATAAGCATGAGTGTCATTTAAAGCTCACCAACTGCATTGAATGTGAGCCCAATTGAGAATAAGTCTGCACCCAACACTTACCACACTTGAATTTTCACAAACATCACTCAGATACATTGTTTTTTAAAAATTATTATTACATTTTTATTTTTACACTTTAAAAATACAGAGTTTATTATATGTCTATTATGGTTCCATAAAATTATATTTAATAATTGAAGGATATGTGTTTTTTTTTTCGGCATATTATGGGGGTACAGATTTTAAGGTTTCAATAAATGCCCAGTCTCCCCCTCCCCCAACAAGTCTGAGTCTTCAGCATGACCATCCCCCTGATGCCGCACATCTCACTCATTATATATGTTTCCCCCTCCCCCTCCCACCTGACCAATACCCTATTACTGTAGTACCTATGTGTCCACTTAGGTGCTGCTCAGTTCATACCAATTTGCTGGTGAGTATATGTGGTGCTTGTTTTTGCATTCTTGGGAAACTTCACTTAATAGTATGGGTTGCAGCTCTAACCAGGAAAATGTAAGATACATTGTTAATGTGTATGTTTTTGATTCATAAGGGGTGAGTTTTACCATAGATTTCTGTATTTCTAATAAGGTGCTACCAAGGTTTTCACTGCTCTCACATAATTAAACATTGATGACTATAACTACCAAGAAATTGAACTGGGGTGTTTTAGAAATTAAGCTCTTTGCAACATAGGGAGACACCAAATGCACAACAACAAAACATTCGCCAGGCACGGTGTCACCTGCCTGTGGTTGCAGCTGAGCCAGGAGGATGTCTGAAGCCTGGAGTTGGGGGTAGCAGTGAACTGTGACCTTGCGACTGCATCCGCTCCACCCTGGGTAAAGAATGAGTCTCTGCTGCCGAGGGAAAAAAGGAACTACAGTACCTATGTCACATTGGGATGAATTTTATTAACATTTAACAGATTTTAAAACTACAGCTTTGCAATGAAATTTAATAACCTCATACAGACAAGTCCATATTGGATCATGAAGCACAAGTAGCACCATATCTAGAAAAAATGTAGACTTTCCAGCCTACTGTATCCAGAGAACACACCATTGCACTTAATTTGATAACCCACCAAAATCCATGGAACAATCTTTACCAGCTGAAGGCTTGGAGCGGTAAAACGATCATACGTGTCTTGAAATCTTACTCCTATTTCAATTACTTAAAGTGTCGCACATGATTCCCAGATATCCCACGATACCAAAAGGCAAACATCTCACACCCACCCACAAGTGAGAACAAGTACTAACACAGCACCACCAGAAAATCATGAGACTCCATATTAAATTCCACCCACTCTAAAAACCTCACAGTGGAATCCTACACTTCAAAACCTAAAAATCAGAATTCACAATGAATTTCATATACAGTGAACATCTGCACGTAGGAAGTTCCTTCAAATGTTCAGAACACTCAAAAATCCAAAGAAAATATTTCACATATGTGGCCACATCCTGGAATGCAGCCACCAGGAACCAATGGCTGCAGGTGCTTGTAGCCAAACCGGACCTCTTCATTTCCAAGTTTCTTCCTCCAGTACTGACTTGTGTGTGTGTGTGTGTGTGTGTGAGTCACTGCACATGCATCAGTTCTCATACTGATATTACTGGAACACAACCAGAGAACTTGTGCCGTGCTTGTTCCTCCTCTTGCTACCCCTGGCCCTCCCACCCACACAAGGGACTTTGCTAGCTTTCAGGGACACCTGGTCTCTTTCTTCCTTGTCTGATGCGGGCAGCAAGTTATTGTCCTTTGTCATCTCCGTCTTGTATTTTGGTGGATGAATCACAACTGCATTGGAAGGCAGGGTGGATTCAATTTTTCGGAAGTTCACCGCAGGCTTTGGTCGGTTTTGTTCCAGGAGGCACTTCCACTGATCTAAGGAGAGCTCCGTAGTTGCTGTCTTTTCCAAGCGTTCCTCAAACTCGGGAATCTTGACGCCAGAGTCACTTTTGAGCTCCCGTTGGGTTTCTCCCTTGTCCGTGTCTTCAGCCCCACGGGCTCTTGGTTTCTTCCCTCTGGAGGCACACCCTCCGTCTCTCCCCAATTCACTCTTCTGGATGTAAAAGAGAAGGTAGGCAGGTTGACTGAGGACAGAAGAAATGTGACAGGCGGTCACCTTAGCATCATCCATTTTGTACCACTGGCCATTCCCAGCTTTGACATAGCAGAAGTAATGTCCACTTTGACAGCTGCTCCCAGCATGGACCAGCACAGCATACAGGAGGTAAACAAGGGGTCCTCTGTTCCGCTGAGACATGTATGGTTGCATGTCAAGGCACTCGGGATATTGCACTTCCTTTGCAATTTTGTTGCCTGTGACATCTGAGAACCTTTTCAACACAAGCATCAGGACCTTGGAGGCAGTGTGCACAGTCAGAGACTTGGACGCAGGGACCTTCTTTAGACAAGTACCACAGTGATAGGCATCCTCTCTGTCCAGGTGCTCGGGCTTCACCAACCATTGCAAAGCTTGGTTGAGGCTCTGAGCTGCCTCGATATCCAAGGCGATGTCCAGGTAAGGTTCAAAGGTGTCTGAAATGCCATGGCAGTGCAGACACTTGATCTGAGACCTCCAGTAGCCTCCAAATATTTGACGGATTAGGGTTGTGTCCTCAGAGTGACCGTCTAAGGGCTCGTGCCCAGACAGACAAGCTCTCTTCATGGCATCCACAGTGCACATGAGAAACTCATGGGCATCTTCCTGGTTGTATCTGTGGAAGCCAGCAGCCAGTGCCAGCGAGGGCTTGATCACCTGGCCAGGCTGGGTTAGCACCCGGGTGACATGAGCTTCCATAGTGCACAGCATGCAGCATTCCTGACGACGACAGCTTAGAGAATGCTCCTGGGACAGCACATAGTTGGCGAGGGGTGGTGTGTACGTCAGGCACTGCAGTGCAGCATTCATGTAGCACGTGTTTCCCACATTGCAGAGCCCAGCACCAACCCCATAAGGTCTCTTCCAGGTCAGCAGCAGTTTGTCCCTGGGAGCCAATGGCTTTGTCCCAGGAGCCTGTTTTAAATGCAGGTCGGGATCTCTCTTAGATAGCAGTGAAGAGTTCTTAGGTCGGTAACAACTGGGGTTATCCATATCGTCAGCTAAATTTGGCTGAGAAATTTTGAGTTTTGCAAAGGCATTGAAAGGAGGCTCCCCTCCCTGGAGGACTGAAGCAGCCTTCATGTTTCCGGGAGCGATGATCACGAAGCTCCCCCGCTGGGACCGTAAGTTGAGGAAGGACGATGCTTTCCCTTCTGAGAGCGCCTTCAAATGGCAGGTCCGTCTCCACATCAGCCTTTTTATAGCTAGCCCGACTCACCACACCCACTCCCGAGGCACAACATCCACCAGTCACGTCCAAGCACTCAATCGGATTAGGAAGCCTCAGGGTGTGTTCTCTGGCAGTCCCCAGATAATCCGACCAGCACCCTCCCCAATACTATTTGTGCAACACCTGGGGCAGATTGAACTAGCAGGATCCCGATTAAGTACCCTTAATCGGGATTTAACAAGGGTGGGGTGGTGGACATATATTTGTCCTAGCCCTTTGAAAACAATAATGGGGGAACGTTAGATATTAAATAACAAGTCGGACTCACGCTTCGAGATTTTATTTCTCATTGCAAAGCTACAGTTCCTAAGGCAGAATGGCACTGGTGTAAGATCAGACATAGAGACCAATGGAATAGAGCAAAAGGCCCAGAAATAGCCCTCCTTCTATGGTCAATAGAGTGAATGATTGGTGCGTGGGTAATAACACTTTTCAGTGTGGACAGGATAGTGTTTTCAAAAAAGGCTGCTCTGAAACTTCGATATCCACAAAATAATGTAAATTTCCACACTCAGCCCTCAAGTCACAGAAAGATGCCTCTGCTTCTCAGACTCCAAAGTGCAGTTTCGAAATCTCCTCACCCCTTCCAGGGCTCAGGCCTGCCGCTACAGCCAGCACACCCACTCACTAGGTGAAAGGTCAACAATCAGATCCAAACCATTAATGGCCTCAGGGGGATTACAGTGGGGTCCCTTGTGTTCTGGTGGGAATCCCATGGGCCTAATCCACGTTACTATTTATTGAACACCGGAAGCAGATTCAGATATCAGTATTGTCCTGAAATACCCTGAGAGTACCTCTGAGTCACGGTGGTGGGTTTCCCTCTGTCTGGCTTCTTCCAACAGAAAGAGAAGGGATAACATGGGAATAAGTGACGTGTGTATGCCTCTGTGTGCGTTTGTGTGTCTGTGTGTGTGCGTGTGTGTTTATCTATACTTTCATGCGTTCACATGTGCGAAGCACTAAAATGCCTTAGGATGCTGATAAGCAGAATGTGGACTCTTCCTTCCTGATTTTATATCTTACTACAAACTACATTAATAAGTCACTGCGTTGCTGGCACAAGATCAAACCTAGAGATCAAAGGAACAGAATCCGTAGCCAGATACAGCCCCTGCCGTCTGTGGTGCACTGGGTTGAGTGATTGATACAAGGGTGTCCAAACTCTTATGGAGAAAGTGCAGTCGTCTTTATAAAATACAGGATTGTGAAACTCTGATATCCACAGGAAACCTTCAAAGTTTGACCCTAAACAAATACGACACAAAATAACAAAATTACCTGGCAGAAAATACGAAAGTGTATCTTTAAATTGATGAACAAGTAAATATACAAAGTAAACGATGAAACGTTTAGAAGATGACATGGGGGATGTGTTCTCGGCACTGAATTTCTGGGGATTTCTTGGATATAACACCAAAGAATAGGCACAAAAGAAAAAAGCAAGTAAATTGGGGTTTAGCTACATTAAAACTTTTATTCATCATGGCCACCAGGAAATGAGTAACAATAAAACGCATAGGATGGGAGAAATTATTTGCCAATTTTATATGCGATAAAGGACCAGGTAACCAGAATATTAAAACTTGTATGCAACTTAAAACAAAATTAAAAGCAAAAGGTACAAAAATAGCATTTTTCCTAGAAAAGATGCACAATGGCCAATGAATTCATAAACGGATGATCAATATCGTTATATATTAGGGAAGCACTAATCAAAATACAATGAGATAATGCTCTGCTACTGTGAGGGTGGCTAAAGATTCAATCAATCAATCAACCAACCGATCAATCAAAGCGGAGACCAAGAAGCGCTGTTAAGGAGGTAGAACAATGGAATCTCCTTACATTGGTATTCAGAAAGAGAACATGATGAAATTCCTGTCCAAAACAACATGACCATTCATTACAAAGTTAAACACATAATCATCACATGATCTAGAAACGGAACTCCTATGTATATACACAAAGGATTGAAAAGCAGACACTCAAAGAAATATTTGTGCATCGTTGTTCATATTATCAAAGTTCACAACATCAAGGGTGAAAAGAAAGCAAAGATTCAACGGTGGATGAATGGATTTAAAAACTGTGGCGTTTGGGTGTGTGTTTTCCTGTGTGTGTCACGGAACATCGTTGAGCCTTGAAAATAAAGTTGTCTGTATTCAGGTTGCTAATGGAGGAGAGAGAGTGGAAATGAAGCTTCTATCCACCAACATTGCAGAGGTGAAAACAACGTTCACCGTGTCTGTACACATAAGTAGAAGACGGAAATGAAGATGCAGAAAACAGAGCTCCATCTGCCTCTCTAGAGGCATTTTAGGAGCAATCCTTGGAGTCACAAGGCAAGGTGAAAAATCAGCCAGTCACTCAAGGGCAAATACTTGAGGATTCATGTCAGGAGAGGTCTCCAGACCAGTCACTTCCATGGTGACAGAAAGGAGAACTGTAGTGTAGAAGGATTTCCCAGAGGGAAAACGTGGAGTGAAGGTTTGAACATTGCCGAGTTTCAGTTGGGAAAATGAGAAGTTCCAGAGGACGGTGGTTAGGGTTACACCTCAAGGTGAATGCAATGAATCTCGGGGAATCACAAATGGAAATACAATTAAAATGCTTCATCTAATATTAAGTACATTTCAGCTCAATAAAAATGCAAAGTGCAAGATGAAACAGGTGTATGTACAAAACTTTAATTTTCCTAAAGAAAGCATATGTTCTTAAAACCGTGCAGGTATACCAATACATTTGTTGTAAATAGGCTTCCAAATGGCAAACGACAAAGAGGAGTGCTTCCGTTCCCGGGACCATTAATGGAAACGTAACTGGATTACGCTGATTAGGTTAGGTCACACCCACAACTGCCAACCCACGGAACTGTATAAAAGTCGGCTCAGACAGGAAGCCTCCCTCAGTGCCCCTTGCCCAGGAGTCCCGGCTGCTGCAGCACACCCGGCGCAGAGCTGGCCCCGCAGCAGGCTCCCCTCCTCTGAGAACCCACTGACAGACAACAGGGGGTCCCCGCACTTCAGGTTGGTGACTTGCACTGATGTCTTCAGAAAATTAGTAGAGTACAGGAAATACATGATATTCAGGTTGTAGGTCAAAGATAGGTATTCTGTTTTTATGATTGTACTTCTTTGAAAAGAGACCTAAAATACTTGAGTGAAATGTCAATTATCTCACAAAAATTCACATTCCTAAGGAAATACACCCCTCCCACCCCCGACTTTGTAGGGAAACGGTTTTGGAAACGTGGTGCTATTGTCCGTAAGCAGTAAAGGCTGAATATTTCAGTTCTCCTTCGTTTCTTCAAACAGTTCACTGTGCACGTTTTAGAAAATACATAGAGGGTGGGCTTGTGGAGATAGGACAGTTAATGAAAGACTGTAGACCATAAACTTGCAGCAGAGCAGGGGAAAATTACATTTGCGTGTGAATTTGAGTTAGGAAATTGAATATTTTACCATCGATAGTGACAATTCAAAAGGTAACAGGAAAGCATGTTTGATTTCAGATTTTCAAATATTTGTGCCCCACGATTCTGGATCCCATTTTCTGTAGCTTCGATTTTTTGTCGCTCCTGGAAAATATTGTCCTTCATTTCACTCATAGAGGAAAGTGTCATAGAGCTTATCAAAGTCTGCAGCGTCAACGATTCTGGGGTAAAAACCTAAATTGATCGTTTCAGTACGTCAGGTCTAAGACAGGGCCCTATTTTGGGGATCGGTAATGATAGGAGAGGAAGGTAACACATCAGGGAATGAGAGTCCACTTTGTGAGGAAAGGACTTGAGGAAGTGGCTGACATGGCTTCCTTAAGGGGAAGAAGGTGTCGCGGGAATTTTTTGCACTATGCGAATTCATAGTGCTCTTAACGATCTTTTTTTTTTCTTTTACTCAGCAGATCCAAAGGTCCACCCCTGAGGTCATCCAACCTCAAGCTGCCGGGAGATGAGACGGGTGGCGGGTCACTACCCACAGTCTGAGAAGAACACACTCAGCAGAGCCCAGACTATGAGGAAGCAGCAGAGGGGACCCGCAGGGCCCAGGGCTCCCCGACCCGAGGAAGAGAATCCCAGGGTAAGTGGAGACGACGATCTTTGGGGATCAGGGGACACACGGACCTCAGAGTCGGGGAGTGACTGTAGAAAATTCTGACACCATAAGCCAGTTTTCATTCCTACCCAAGGATGGCCCTGCCCGAGGCCTCCTGACCATCAGGGGAGTCTGTCAGAGACTCTGAGGACCAAACTCACCTCCCAGTGAGTTCACGTGCAGCCAGGATTTTGTCCTGGTGCTGAGATCTGGTTCATGGCGCCCACCCCTAGAACCTTTAATCTCTACTCCTAATGCCCTTCCTAACGGGTGCTTTTGGTTATGACCTCCTGGCTCGAGTGTGCAAGCACCTAATTGGCTACTTGTGCCGCTCACCTCCCTAAAAGCAATATTCAGGTCTGAATGGAAACTCTGTCCTTACGTTGCCGTTGGACGGCTGCCCCTGACTGCTGCTGAATCGCTCGCTGACCACTGTCCTTGTTCACCCACAGGTCAAGTGCAGGGACTGTGGGGCTTTTGGACACACGGCCAGAAGCACCAGGTGCCCCATGAAGCGCTGGGGTGGAGCCCTGGCGCCGCAGCCCTTGGGCCCCAATAGGGGGAAGGAGAACCTGGCACCCCGGAAGCCCCATGATCTCCAGGACCCAGTGTCACTCGACCAGAGTGAGAGGGAGAAGGAGCAGAGACCGAGGTGAGCCATGGGGGAGGTGTAGCCGCTGCCTGGGCCCTGGACCCCCAAAAGGTGGTGTGTCTCCTTCTCACACCTCGTGCACAGCCTTGTCCAGGCAAGGAAAACAGTACTGGGGGGACAAAGGGCCAGGAGGTCCCTTTCGGGTAGGTCTCCTGCCCCAGGAGCTCTTTCTCCTCCTGCACATTCAGGAAGGGGAGGCCGGAGCAGCTGCTGAGCTTGTGCACATGACCGGCACAAAGGGTGTGGAGACTTCAGGAAAGTCCTTGCTGGGAAAACCCGGAGGGCTGCCTGGAGTAGGGCAGGGATCTGACAAGAGGGAAGGTGCAGCTTTAGCCCAGGTCACGGGGCTTCAACACCTGTGTCACACCCAAACAGTCACTGGGACCCTGCCCCCAGAAGGATTCCTCCATGTGTGGACGGGAAATCCCTGGGTGTTGATCACACCCTTTGTTCCGCAGGCGGGAGCAGCAGCAGAGGAAGTCTGTCCTGCACGCGTTTCCCAGGACACCCCAAGGGAGGCCCCAGCAGGACTGCAAGGAAGTGCCGCAACCTTGTGCCTACCTGAGGGTGAGTGTGGCCCTGGTCCCTGCTCCCTGGGCCTGCTGGGCACCCCCGCTGCGTGTCCCTCCAGGCCCCGCTGTGTCTAGTCCTAGTTCTAGTCCTTACCCCCGAGCGAGTGTTAGTTAGAAATCCTTTGGGGCCAAGCTGATTCCAGTTTGTGTCCCTCTCAGATGTCATTTTCCCCATTTCCTCGTTTCAGCAAATTTACTTCCAAGCCTCCCAACGCTATGTGTGTGGGGGCACGTGCAAATCTGTTACCAGATTATTGCAAAAGCCAGAATCCTACATCCAGAAACACACATCTCTTGAGTGGATAAATATTCCGAAATTCCCTGTCCCGCCTCCTCACCCACCCAACTGCTCTCTGAAGAACATGAGGCAGTTACACTCCATGGGATGAAACGTGTGTTTCAAGGTCCTGCAGAGGGGGCGCTGATTTGAAGACCACCCTGTGGAATAGGACCTAGTCCGGGATCCCGTTCATTCTGTACTTGTCCCGATCACCCCAGGTGGAGAGCCTGTCCATATTTAGAATGACTTCTCATAATTAGGTCATCGTGACATCTAAGTTGCTTGGATCCTCGTTTCTAATCCTATGTGGTTGATTTTCATGTTGAGTCGTCGGTGAGGAGTTTCTAACGTGTGTTCTGCCTTTTCCTACAGATTCCGAGCAGACCCGTGCCGGTCTACACAACCAACGACAGGCCTGCCCTGGACCCTCCTCTTAGAAGCCAGCCACCTGCCAGGGGTGACATGAGCTCCACGTTCTCCTCACTGTCTCCCATGGAAATGCAGAGACTGAGCTCCTTCTGCAGTAGTGGACCAGATAGAGGACAGGCAGGGCTCCTCACAGAGACCCCGAAGCCTGCGTTCAAGCGCTACGGCCAGGACCCTCTCGCCATTGACAGGCTGGCCCCGAGCAGAGGTGACCGCAGCTTCCTTGGAGCTCCCCACGCTGCCTCCACAACCCCTGTCCTGGGAGACGTCCTCAAGCCCCAGGCAGGGCACAAGCGTCCTGTTCTGATCTCACAGCCCTGCCCACCGCCTGCCACACGGAGCTCGGGCCAAGACTTCAATCTCAGCATCAGGGCACCCGGCAAGAGACCTGCAGAGACCCCCACCCAGACTTGCCAGCGTCCTCCAAAGAAACCCAGACGAAACCCCTTGGAGACACCTCAGAAGAGCACTCAGAGGCCGAAGCTGAGCCCTGTGCGGGCTGACCTGCCTCCACCAAGAGAAGCTGGACTTGAATGCAAAGTGGCGCCTCAGTGGACCGGGAAGAGTGCAAGCCAGGTGCCCAGCAGTGACCTGCAGCCTCCACATGGCAGAAGTCTCCTGAGCCCTGTCCAGGCCTGCACCGAGCCCCGTCTCCCGTCACCCAGCCCTGCTCCAGGCCAGCCCCTCAGGATGGCCTTCAGGAGACTGGACAGCGGGCAGTGGAGCTCCAGGCTCCTGCCAGCTCCCTCCTGCCTCCTCCCTGAGAAGCCAGGTCCTCCTGCCCAGAACCCTCACGCCCCAGAGAAGTCTGAGGCTCACTGTGCCCGGGTCCCCCCGAGTGTCCTGTATGAGGACCTTCGGCTTTCCTCGTCCTCTGAGGACACTGACTCCGAGTGAGACATTGTGTACTTGGGGTCCAAGTGTGTGTACTTCGCGGTGTCTGGGTGGTGCCTGGGTCCTTCATCTCTGAAGCCCTGTCCCGTCCTCAGGGGAGAGGCTTTGACTCTGGAAGTTGTCAGGGGAACCCAGGCTTGGGATATTTCTTCACCTTGTACATTGGAGTTCTCTAATGTCACTGTATGAAAGTCTCTTTGCACTTTGCTTCTCTGTCAATAAAATTGTCACCTCGATACCAGGCCGTGTCCTATTTTTTCTTTATCCCAGTGCAAATTACGTAAAACCTATCTCTATAGGTGGAAGTTTATGGAAGGTGATGAGGAGGCTGGCAGGTCTAATGGCTCCTTAACAATTCAGAATCTCAGGCAAAATTCATCTCCATCCGATCCCAAGCCACTAAGATTGTGGGAGGGACCTGTGGATTTACATGGGGACAAGGACCCGTGCGCTGTTCGTTCTGGTCAGCCAGATCCCCACACTTAGCTTCCTGAGCTGGGAAAGAAGCCCCAGCACACGACCCCTCCACCCCGACCCTCACACCCCAGGAAAAATAGGCGTCGTTCTCCAGAGGATCCCCCATCGCCGCCGCCCCCACCCCCCAAAACATCACTTTCCTTTGCCGAGTCCTAGTAAACTTAGATCAAAATAGGAGTCTGAGGAAGGCAGCCTATGGAAATTTATGTGTATGCCCCTATTAATGCAAACTTCACTGGGCATCTGCTCCGTGTCCACACCCTCCTTACTGTACACCCTGTGCTGAGAACTTCAAGATGTTACCAGAATCAATTCCATAGCTGCTCAGGGAGGAACGCCCATGTCCTGGGAGGAAGGAGGACATGGGGACTGGGAGGGAGCAGCAGGGCAGGAGCAGACACTGCAGAGTGTGAGGAAAAACTGTCTCTGCCGGGATTCTGCTCTCAGGAGGAGTGACCTCCGAGCTCCCCTCATGGGTACAAGCTTCTGGAGACAAAATGACGTCAAAATCCCAGGCTGCTGCTACCAAAGGTGTAGAAGAGACACCCACACACAACCCTGCCGTCTCTGGTGGACGGGTTTGAGTCACTGACACCAGGGTGTCAAAACTTTTCTAGGCACAAGGGCATTCCTTGCCTAATAGGGTGCCGTGAAACTTAGACTATCCGAAGAAACCCCAAAGTTGGACCTTACACAAAAAAACACCCAAAGAAATAAAATTCCTAGACACAAAATACTGAAATACAACCTGAAATTCAGAAAACACTAAATGTACAAAGTCAACCATGAAACGTAGAAGAACATATGGGGGGAATGTTCAGGGCACGGGATTTTCTAAGGATTTCTTGCACATGACACCAACAATCAGGCATAAGAAAATAAATAGATTGGGGTGTATCAAAATTGGAACATTTTTTATTTTTCTCCAGCATATTGTGGGGGTACAAATGTTAGGGTCATGTCTATCACCCTTGCCCACCCCCTCCTTTGAGTCAGAGCTTCAAGCATGTCCTTCCCCCAGTTGGTGCGCAGTGCATTCACTATGAATGTATATAACCGTCCCCTCTCCCGCCACCTGCCCGACACACGATAAATGTGATTCCTTTATGTCCACTTAGGTGTTGATCACTTAATACCAATTTGCTGGTGAGTACATGTGATGCTTATATTTCCATTCTTGGGATACTTCACTTAATAGAATGGGTTCCAGCTCTATCCAGGAATAAACAAATGATGCTGCATCACCGTTGTTTCCTGCAACTGAAGAGTACTCCATGGCACACATATACCACGTTTTATTAATCGACTCATGTATTGATGGGCACTTGGGTTGTTTCCGCTTCTTTGCAATTGTGAATTGTGCTGCCCTGAACATTCGAGTGCAGGTGTCTTCTTCTTAGAGTGACTTTTGTTCTTTTGGAAGGGTGCCGAGTCATGGGATTGCTGGATCAAAGGCTAGATAGACTTGTTGATCCAGTCGCTTTAGGGAATCTCCATATTGCTTTCCACAGAGAATGAACTAGTTTGCAGTCCCACCGGCAGCGTGAGAGTGTTCCTATCTCTCTGCATCCACGCCGACATTAGAACTTTTATGCTTCAAGGCCACTCTAAAACAATGACGGAACTACCAAAAGGAGGCGACAAAATATTTGCAAAATATATTTCTGATCAAGAAGGAGTATCCAGAATATTACAAAAGTTTGTGACTTAGAAACAAATTAAATCCCAAAAATGTATAAAAGTAGACGTTTCACCAGAGAAGATATGAAATGGCCAATGAATTCTTGAAGGGAGGCTCAAAATCCTTCTTTATTAGGGAAACACTACTCCAAATACAAAGAGATAATGCTCTGCTCTTCTGAGGCTTGAGACATTCAATCTATCAGTCAGTCAAAGCAGAGATTCAGAACCATTGTTAAGGATATATTGAATGAGAATCTCTGCACATTGCTACTGAGAATGAGAAAATGAGGAAACTCCTGTGGAAAACCACACGACCATTCCTCACAAAATTAAATGGATAATTATCATATAAGGCAGAAACGTCCCTCTTAGCTACATAGACAAAAGACTGAAAGGCAGACGCTCTAAGAGAAACTTCTATACCTTTCCTCATTCTACCAAAATTCCAGAAAGGACACAGTGAAAACCACCCAAATATTCAACAGTGGATGAACGGATGAAAACAATGGGGTGTTTGGGTGTGTGTTTTTCTATGTGTGTCCCGTAACATCATTTGGCCTTAACAATGGATAAAGTGGCCTCTTTGAAGGTTGCTAAGGGAGGAGAATTGGTGGTAATAAAGCTTCTGTCAGCCAATATGAGAGGGGTGAAAACAACGTTCACAGTGTCTGTACAAATAAGTGGAAGATGGAAATGAAAATGCAAGAAACACAGACCCATCTGGCTCTCTAGAGGTATTTTAGAAAAACTTCCTTGAGGCACAAGGCACGGTGAAACATCAGCCAGTCACCCAAGGACAAATACTTGAGGATTCATGCCATGTGAGTTCTCTAGACCAGTCACATCCGTGGTGACACAAAGGAGAATTGTAGTTTGGAAGGAGTTCCCAGAGGGGGAACGTGGAGTTAAGGATTAATACATATAGAGTTTCCGTTGGGAAAACGAGAAGTCCCTGGGAGGTGGATGGTGGTTAGGGTTACACCTGAAGGAGAATGCACTGAATGTCACAGAATCCTGCTCGGGTGAATACGATTAAAATGTTGCATTTCATATTAACTATATTTTATTTCAATAAAAATGCAAAGTGCAAGATGAAACAGGTATATGCACAAAAATTTATTTTTCCTACACATGGAAGTGGTATCTCCGGATTAGAAAATAAGCATGAGTGTCATTTAAAGCTCACCAACTGCATTGAATGTGAGCCCAATTGAGAATAAGTCTGCACCCAACACTTACCACACTTGAATTTTCACAAACATCACTCAGATACATTGTTTTTTAAAAATTATTATTACATTTTTATTTTTACACTTTAAAAATACAGAGTTTATTATATGTCTATTATGGTTCCATAAAATTATATTTAATAATTGAAGGATATGTGTTTTTTTTTTCGGCATATTATGGGGGTACAGATTTTAAGGTTTCAATAAATGCCCAGTCTCCCCCTCCCCCAACAAGTCTGAGTCTTCAGCATGACCATCCCCCTGATGCCGCACATCTCACTCATTATATATGTTTCCCCCTCCCCCTCCCACCTGACCAATACCCTATTACTGTAGTACCTATGTGTCCACTTAGGTGCTGCTCAGTTCATACCAATTTGCTGGTGAGTATATGTGGTGCTTGTTTTTGCATTCTTGGGAAACTTCACTTAATAGTATGGGTTGCAGCTCTAACCAGGAAAATGTAAGATACATTGTTAATGTGTATGTTTTTGATTCATAAGGGGTGAGTTTTACCATAGATTTCTGTATTTCTAATAAGGTGCTACCAAGGTTTTCACTGCTCTCACATAATTAAACATTGATGACTATAACTACCAAGAAATTGAACTGGGGTGTTTTAGAAATTAAGCTCTTTGCAACATAGGGAGACACCAAATGCACAACAACAAAACATTCGCCAGGCACGGTGTCACCTGCCTGTGGTTGCAGCTGAGCCAGGAGGATGTCTGAAGCCTGGAGTTGGGGGTAGCAGTGAACTGTGACCTTGCGACTGCATCCGCTCCACCCTGGGTAAAGAATGAGTCTCTGCTGCCGAGGGAAAAAAGGAACTACAGTACCTATGTCACATTGGGATGAATTTTATTAACATTTAACAGATTTTAAAACTACAGCTTTGCAATGAAATTTAATAACCTCATACAGACAAGTCCATATTGGATCATGAAGCACAAGTAGCACCATATCTAGAAAAAATGTAGACTTTCCAGCCTACTGTATCCAGAGAACACACCATTGCACTTAATTTGATAACCCACCAAAATCCATGGAACAATCTTTACCAGCTGAAGGCTTGGAGCGGTAAAACGATCATACGTGTCTTGAAATCTTACTCCTATTTCAATTACTTAAAGTGTCGCACATGATTCCCAGATATCCCACGATACCAAAAGGCAAACATCTCACACCCACCCACAAGTGAGAACAAGTACTAACACAGCACCACCAGAAAATCATGAGACTCCATATTAAATTCCACCCACTCTAAAAACCTCACAGTGGAATCCTACACTTCAAAACCTAAAAATCAGAATTCACAATGAATTTCATATACAGTGAACATCTGCACGTAGGAAGTTCCTTCAAATGTTCAGAACACTCAAAAATCCAAAGAAAATATTTCACATATGTGGCCACATCCTGGAATGCAGCCACCAGGAACCAATGGCTGCAGGTGCTTGTAGCCAAACCGGACCTCTTCATTTCCAAGTTTCTTCCTCCAGTACTGACTTGTGTGTGTGTGTGTGTGTGTGTGAGTCACTGCACATGCATCAGTTCTCATACTGATATTACTGGAACACAACCAGAGAACTTGTGCCGTGCTTGTTCCTCCTCTTGCTACCCCTGGCCCTCCCACCCACACAAGGGACTTTGCTAGCTTTCAGGGACACCTGGTCTCTTTCTTCCTTGTCTGATGCGGGCAGCAAGTTATTGTCCTTTGTCATCTCCGTCTTGTATTTTGGTGGATGAATCACAACTGCATTGGAAGGCAGGGTGGATTCAATTTTTCGGAAGTTCACCGCAGGCTTTGGTCGGTTTTGTTCCAGGAGGCACTTCCACTGATCTAAGGAGAGCTCCGTAGTTGCTGTCTTTTCCAAGCGTTCCTCAAACTCGGGAATCTTGACGCCAGAGTCACTTTTGAGCTCCCGTTGGGTTTCTCCCTTGTCCGTGTCTTCAGCCCCACGGGCTCTTGGTTTCTTCCCTCTGGAGGCACACCCTCCGTCTCTCCCCAATTCACTCTTCTGGATGTAAAAGAGAAGGTAGGCAGGTTGACTGAGGACAGAAGAAATGTGACAGGCGGTCACCTTAGCATCATCCATTTTGTACCACTGGCCATTCCCAGCTTTGACATAGCAGAAGTAATGTCCACTTTGACAGCTGCTCCCAGCATGGACCAGCACAGCATACAGGAGGTAAACAAGGGGTCCTCTGTTCCGCTGAGACATGTATGGTTGCATGTCAAGGCACTCGGGATATTGCACTTCCTTTGCAATTTTGTTGCCTGTGACACCTGAGAACCTTTTCAACACAAGCATCAGGACCTTGGAGGCAGTGTGCACAGTCAGAGACTTGGACGCAGGGACCTTCTTTAGACAAGTACCACAGTGATAGGCATCCTCTCTGTCCAGGTGCTCGGGCTTCACCAACCATTGCAAAGCTTGGTTGAGGCTCTGAGCTGCCTCGATATCCAAGGCGATGTCCAGGTAAGGTTCAAAGGTGTCTGAAATGCCATGGCAGTGCAGACACTTGATCTGAGACCTCCAGTAGCCTCCAAATATTTGACGGATTAGGGTTGTGTCCTCAGAGTGACCGTCTAAGGGCTCGTGCCCAGACAGACAAGCTCTCTTCATGGCATCCACAGTGCACATGAGAAACTCATGGGCATCTTCCTGGTTGTATCTGTGGAAGCCAGCAGCCAGTGCCAGCGAGGGCTTGATCACCTGGCCAGGCTGGGTTAGCACCCGGGTGACATGAGCTTCCATAGTGCACAGCATGCAGCATTCCTGACGACGACAGCTTAGAGAATGCTCCTGGGACAGCACATAGTTGGCGAGGGGTGGTGTGTACGTCAGGCACTGCAGTGCAGCATTCATGTAGCACGTGTTTCCCACATTGCAGAGCCCAGCACCAACCCCATAAGGTCTCTTCCAGGTCAGCAGCAGTTTGTCCCTGGGAGCCAATGGCTTTGTCCCAGGAGCCTGTTTTAAATGCAGGTCGGGATCTCTCTTAGATAGCAGGGAAGAGTTCTTAGGTCGGTAACAACTGGGGTTATCCATATCGTCAGCTAAATTTGGCTGAGAAATTTTGAGTTTTGCAAAGGCATTGAAAGGAGGCTCCCCTCCCTGGAGGACTGAAGCAGCCTTCATGTTTCCGGGAGCGATGATCACGAAGCTCCCCCGCTGGGACCGTAAGTTGAGGAAGGACGATGCTTTCCCTTCTGAGAGCGCCTTCAAATGGCAGGTCCGTCTCCACATCAGCCTTTTTATAGCTAGCCCGACTCACCACACCCACTCCCGAGGCACAACATCCACCAGTCACGTCCAAGCACTCAATCGGATTAGGAAGCCTCAGGGTGTGTTCTCTGGCAGTCCCCAGATAATCCGACCAGCACCCTCCCCAATACTATTTGTGCAACACCTGGGGCAGATTGAACTAGCAGGATCCCGATTAAGTACCCTTAATCGGGATTTAACAAGGGTGGGGTGGTGGACATATATTTGTCCTAGCCCTTTGAAAACAATAATGGGGGAACGTTAGATATTAAATAACAAGTCGGACTCACGCTTCGAGATTTTATTTCTCATTGCAAAGCTACAGTTCCTAAGGCAGAATGGCACTGGTGTAAGATCAGACATAGAGACCAATGGAATAGAGCAAAAGGCCCAGAAATAGCCCTCCTTCTATGGTCAATAGAGTGAATGATTGGTGCGTGGGTAATAACACTTTTCAGTGTGGACAGGATAGTGTTTTCAAAAAAGGCTGCTCTGAAACTTCGATATCCACAAAATAATGTAAATTTCCACACTCAGCCCTCAAGTCACAGAAAGATGCCTCTGCTTCTCAGACTCCAAAGTGCAGTTTCGAAATCTCCTCACCCCTTCCAGGGCTCAGGCCTGCCGCTACAGCCAGCACACCCACTCACTAGGTGAAAGGTCAACAATCAGATCCAAACCATTAATGGCCTCAGGGGGATTACAGTGGGGTCCCTTGTGTTCTGGTGGGAATCCCATGGGCCTAATCCACGTTACTATTTATTGAACACCGGAAGCAGATTCAGATATCAGTATTGTCCTGAAATACCCTGAGAGTACCTCTGAGTCACGGTGGTGGGTTTCCCTCTGTCTGGCTTCTTCCAACAGAAAGAGAAGGGATAACATGGGAATAAGTGACGTGTGTATGCCTCTGTGTGCGTTTGTGTGTCTGTGTGTGTGCGTGTGTGTTTATCTATACTTTCATGCGTTCACATGTGCGAAGCACTAAAATGCCTTAGGATGCTGATAAGCAGAATGTGGACTCTTCCTTCCTGATTTTATATCTTACTACAAACTACATTAATAAGTCACTGCGTTGCTGGCACAAGATCAAACCTAGAGATCAAAGGAACAGAATCCGTAGCCAGATACAGCCCCTGCCGTCTGTGGTGCACTGGGTTGAGTGATTGATACAAGGGTGTCCAAACTCTTATGGAGAAAGTGCAGTCGTCTTTATAAAATACAGGATTGTGAAACTCTGATATCCACAGGAAACCTTAAAAGTTTGACCCTAAACAAATACGACACAAAATAACAAAATTACCTGGCAGAAAATACGAAAGTGTATCTTTAAATTGATGAACAAGTAAATATACAAAGTAAACGATGAAACGTTTAGAAGATGACATGGGGGATGTGTTCTCGGCACTGAATTTCTGGGGATTTCTTGGATATAACACCAAAGAATAGGCACAAAAGAAAAAAGCAAGTAAATTGGGGTTTAGCTACATTAAAACTTTTATTCATCATGGCCACCAGGAAATGAGTAACAATAAAACGCATAGGATGGGAGAAATTATTTGCCAATTTTATATGCGATAAAGGACCAGGTAACCAGAATATTAAAACTTGTATGCAACTTAAAACAAAATTAAAAGCAAAAGGTACAAAAATAGCATTTTTCCTAGAAAAGATGCACAATGGCCAATGAATTCATAAACGGATGATCAATATCGTTATATATTAGGGAAGCACTAATCAAAATACAATGAGATAATGCTCTGCTACTGTGAGGGTGGCTAAAGATTCAATCAATCAATCAACCAACCGATCAATCAAAGCGCAGACCAAGAAGCGCTGTTAAGGAGGTAGAACAATGGAATCTCCTTACATTGGTATTCAGAAAGAGAACATGATGAAATTCCTGTCCAAAACAACATGACCATTCATTACAAAGTTAAACACATAATCATCACATGATCTAGAAACGGAACTCCTATGTATATACACAAAGGATTGAAAAGCAGACACTCAAAGAAATATTTGTGCATCGTTGTTCATATTATCAAAGTTCACAACATCAAGGGTGAAAAGAAAGCAAAGATTCAACGGTGGATGAATGGATTTAAAAACTGTGGCGTTTGGGTGTGTGTTTTCCTGTGTGTGTCACGGAACATCGTTGAGCCTTGAAAATAAAGTTGTCTGTATTCAGGTTGCTAATGGAGGAGAGAGAGTGGAAATGAAGCTTCTATCCACCAACATTGCAGAGGTGAAAACAACGTTCACCGTGTCTGTACACATAAGTAGAAGACGGAAATGAAGATGCAGAAAACAGAGCTCCATCTGCCTCTCTAGAGGCATTTTAGGAGCAATCCTTGGAGTCACAAGGCAAGGTGAAAAATCAGCCAGTCACTCAAGGGCAAATACTTGAGGATTCATGTCAGGAGAGGTCTCCAGACCAGTCACTTCCATGGTGACAGAAAGGAGAACTGTAGTGTAGAAGGATTTCCCAGAGGGAAAACGTGGAGTGAAGGTTTGAACATTGCCGAGTTTCAGTTGGGAAAATGAGAAGTTCCAGAGGACGGTGGTTAGGGTTACACCTCAAGGTGAATGCAATGAATCTCGGGGAATCACAAATGGAAATACAATTAAAATGCTTCATCTAATATTAAGTACATTTCAGCTCAATAAAAATGCAAAGTGCAAGATGAAACAGGTGTATGTACAAAACTTTAATTTTCCTAAAGAAAGCATATGTTCTTAAAACCGTGCAGGTATACCAATACATTTGTTGTAAATAGGCTTCCAAATGGCAAACGACAAAGAGGAGTGCTTCCATTCCCGGGACCATTAATGGAAA
Organism: Microcebus murinus; assembly: GCF_040939455.1. Lineage (NCBI taxonomy): Eukaryota > Metazoa > Chordata > Mammalia > Primates > Cheirogaleidae > Microcebus > Microcebus murinus. The sequence goes on along the minus strand of NC_134127.1, from coordinate 26,006,955 downwards.
CGTAACTGGATTACGCTGATTAGGTTAGGTCACACCCACAACTGCCAACCCACGGAACTGTATAAAAGTCGGCTCAGACAGGAAGCCTCCCTCAGTGCCCCTTGCCCAGGAGTCCCGGCTGCTGCAGCACACCCGGCGCAGAGCTGGCCCCGCAGCAGGCTCCCCTCCTCTGAGAACCCACTGACAGACAACAGGGGGTCCCCGCACTTCAGGTTGGTGACTTGCACTGATGTCTTCAGAAAATTAGTAGAGTACAGGAAATACATGATATTCAGGTTGTAGGTCAAAGATAGGTATTCTGTTTTTATGATTGTACTTCTTTGAAAAGAGACCTAAAATACTTGAGTGAAATGTCAATTATCTCACAAAAATTCACATTCCTAAGGAAATACACCCCCCCCACCCCCGACTTTGTAGGGAAACGGTTTTGGAAACGTGGTGCTATTGTCCGTAAGCAGTAAAGGCTGAATATTTCAGTTCTCCTTCGTTTCTTCAAACAGTTCACTGTGCACGTTTTAGAAAATACATAGAGGGTGGGCTTGTGGAGATAGGACAGTTAATGAAAGACTGTAGACCATAAACTTGCAGCAGAGCAGGGGAAAATTACATTTGCGTGTGAATTTGAGTTAGGAAATTGAATATTTTACCATCGATAGTGACAATTCAAAAGGTAACAGGAAAGCATGTTTGATTTCAGATTTTCAAATATTTGTGCCCCACGATTCTGGATCCCATTTTCTGTAGCTTCGATTTTTTGTCGCTCCTGGAAAATATTGTCCTTCATCTCACTCATAGAGGAAAGTGTCATAGAGCTTATCAAAGTCTGCAGCGTCAACGATTCTGGGGTAAAAACCTAAATTGATCGTTTCAGTACGTCAGGTCTAAGACAGGGCCCTATTTTGGGGATCGGTAATGATAGGAGAGGAAGGGAACACATCAGGGAATGAGAGTCCACTTTGTGAGGAAAGGACTTGAGGAAGTGGCTGACATGGCTTCCTTAAGGGGAAGAAGGTGTCGCGGGAATTTTTTGCACTATGCGAATTCATAGTGCTCTTAACGATCTTTTTTTTTTCTTTTACTCAGCAGATCCAAAGGTCCACCCCTGAGGTCATCCAACCTCAAGCTGCCGGGAGATGAGACGGGTGGCGGGTCACTACCCACAGTCTGAGAAGGACACACTCAGCAGAGCCCAGACTATGAGGAAGCAGCAGAGGGGACCCGCAGGGCCCAGGACTCCCCGACCCGAGGAGGAGAATCCCAGGGTAAGTGGAGACGACGATCTTTGGGGATCAGGGGACACACAGACCTCAGAGTCGGGGGGTGACTGTAGAAAATTCTGACACCATAAGCCAGTTTTCATTCCTACCCAAGGATGGCCCTGCCCGAGGCCTCCTGACCATCAGGGGAGTCTGTCAGAGACTCTGAGGACCAAACTCACCTCCCAGTGAGTTCACGTGCAGCCAGGATTTTGTCCTGGTGCTGAGATCTGGTTCATGGCGCCCACCCCTAGAACCTTTAATCTCTACTCCTAATGCCCTTCCTAACGGGTGCTTTTGGTTATGACGTCCTGGCTCGAGTGTGCAAGCACCTAATTGGCTACTTGTGCCGCTCACCTCCCTAAAAGCAATATTCAGGTCTGAATGGAAACTCTGTCCTTACGTTGCCGTTGGACGGCTGCCCCTGACTGCTGCTGAATCGCTCGCTGACCACTGTCCTTGTTCACCCACAGGTCAAGTGCAGGGACTGTGGGGCTTTTGGACACACGGCCAGAAGCACCAGGTGCCCCATGAAGCGCTGGGGTGGAGCCCTGGCGCCGCAGCCCTTGGGCCCCAATAGGGGGAAGGAGAACCTGGCACCCCGGAAGCCCCATGATCTCCAGGACCCAGTGTCACTCGACCAGAGTGAGAGGGAGAAGGAGCAGAGACCGAGGTGAGCCATGGGGGAGGTGTAGCCGCTGCCTGGGCCCTGGACCCCCAAAAGGTGGCGTGTCTCCTTCTCACACCTCGTGCACAGCCTTGTCCAGGCAAGGAAAACAGCACTGGGGACAAAGGGCCAGGAGGTCCCTTTCGGGTAGGTCTCCTGCCCCAGGAGCTCTTTCTCCTCCTGCACATTCAGGAAGGGGAGGCCGGAGCAGCTGCTGAGCTTGTGCACATGACCGGCAGAAAGCGTGTGGAGACTTCAGGAAAGTCCTTGCTGGGAAAACCCGGAGGGCTGCCTGGAGTAGGGCAGGGATCTGACAAGAGGGAAGGTGCAGCTTTAGCCCAGGTCACGGGGCTTCAACACCTGTGTCACACCCAAACAGTCACTGGGACCCTGCCCCCAAAAGGATTCCTCCATGTGTGGACGGGAAATCCCTGGGTGTTGATCACACCCTTTGTTCCGCAGGCGGGAGCAGCAGCAGAGGAAGTCTGTCCTGCAGGCGTTTCCCAGGACACCCCAAGGGAGGCCCCAGCAGGACTGCAAGGAAGTGCCGCAACCTTGTGCCTACCTGAGGGTGAGTGTGGCCCTGGTCCCTGCTCCCTGGGCCTGCTGGGCACCCCCGCTGCATGTCCCTCCAGGCCCCGCTGTGTCTAGTCCTAGTTCTAGTCCTTACCCCCGAGCGAGTGTTAGTTAGAAATCCTTTGGGGCCAAGCTGATTCCAGTTTGTGTCCCTCTCAGATGTCATTTTTCCCATTTCCTCGTTTCAGCAAATTTACTTCCAAGCCTCCCAACGCTATGTGTGTGGGGGCACGTGCAAATCTGTTACCAGATTATTGCAAAAGCCAGAATCCTACATCCAGAAACACACATCTCTTGAGTGGATAAATATTCCGAAATTCCCTGTCCCGCCTCCTCACCCACCCAACTGCTCTCTGAAGAACATGAGGCAGTTACACTCCATGGGATGAAACGTGTGTTTCAAGGTCCTGCAGAGGGGGCGCTGATTTGAAGACCACCCTGTGGAATAGGACCTAGTCCGGGATCCCGTTCATTCTGTACTTGTCCCGATCACCCCAGGTGGAGAGCCTGTCCATATTTAGAATGACTTCTCATAATTAGGTCATCGTGACATCTAAGTTGCTTGGATCCTCGTTTCTAATCCCATGTGGTTGATTTTCATGTTGAGTCGTCGGTGAGGAGTTTCTAACGTGTGTTCTGCCTTTTCCTACAGATTCCGAGCAGACCCGTGCCGGTCTACACAACCAACGACAGGCCTGCCCTGGACCCTCCTCTTAGAAGCCAGCCACCTGCCAGGGATGACATGAGCTCCACGTTCTCCTCACTGTCTCCCATGGAAATGCAGAGACTGAGCTCCTTCTGCAGTAGTGGACCAGATAGAGGACAGGCAGGGCTCCTCACAGAGACCCCGAAGCCTGCGTTCAAGGGCTACGGCCAGGACCCTCTCGCCATTGACAGGCTGGCCCCGAGCAGAGGTGACCGCAGCTTCCTTGGAGCTCCCCACGCTGCCTCCACAACCCCTGTCCTGGGAGATGTCCTCAAGCCCCAGGCAGGGCACAAGTGTCCTGTTCTGATCTCACAGCCCTGTCCACCGCCTGCCACCCGGAGCTCGGGCCAAGACTTCAATCTCAGCATCAGGGCACCCGGCAAGAGACCTGCAGAGACCCCCACCCAGACTTGCCAGCGTCCTCCAAAGAAACCCAGACGAAACCCCTTGGAGACACCTCAGAAGAGCACTCAGAGGCCGAAGCTGAGCCCTGTGCGGGCTGACCTGCCTCCACCAAGAGAAGCTGGACTTGAATGCAAAGTGGCGCCTCAGTGGACCGGGAAGAGTGCAAGCCAGGTGCCCAGCAGTGACCTGCAGCCTCCACATGGCAGAAGTCTCCTGAGCCCTGTCCAGGCCTGCACCGAGCCCCGTCTCCCGTCACCCAGCCCTGCTCCAGGCCAGCCCCTCAGGATGGCCTTCAGGAGACTGGACAGCGGACAGTGGAGCTCCAGGCTCCTGCCAGCTCCCTCCTGCCTCCTCCCTGAGAAGCCAGGTCCTCCTGCCCAGAACCCTCACGCCCCAGAGAAGTCTGAGGCTCCCTGTGCCCGGGTCCCCCCGAGTGTCCTGTATGAGGACCTTCGGCTTTCCTCGTCCTCTGAGGACACTGACTCCGAGTGAGACATTGTGTACTTGGGGTCCAAGTGTGTGTACTTCGCGGTGTCTGGCTGGTGCCTGGGTCCTTCATCTCTGAAGCCCTGTCCCGTCCTCAGGGGAGAGGCTTTGACTCTGGAAGTTGTCAGGGGAACCCAGGCTTGGGATATTTCTTCACCTTGTACATTGGAGTTCTCTAATGTCACTGTATGAAAGTCTCTTTGCACTTTGCTTCTCTGTCAATAAAATTGTCACCTCGATACCAGGCCGTGTCCTATTTTTTCTTTATCCCAGTGCAAACGACGTAAAACCTATCTTTATAGGTGGAAGTTTATGGAAGGTGATGAGGAGGCTGGCAGGTCTAATGGCTCCTTAACAATTCAGAATCTCAGGCCAAATTCATCTCCATCCGATCCCAAGCCACTAAGATTGTGGGAGGGACCTGTGGATTTACCTGGGGACAAGGACCCGTGTGCTGTTCGTTCTGGTCAGCCAGATCCCCACACTTAGCTTCCTGAGCTGGGAAAGAAGCCCCAGCACACGACCCCTCCACCCCGACCCTCACACCCCAGGAAAAATAGGCGTCGTTCTCCAGAGGATCCCCCATCGCCGCCCCCACCCCCCAAAACATCACTTTCCTTTGCCGAGTCCTAGTAAACTTAGATCAAAATAGGAGTCTGAGGAAGGCAGCCTATGGAAATTTATGTGTATGCCCCTATTAATGCAAACTTCACTGGGCATCTGCTCCGTGTCCACACCCTCCTTACTGCACACCCTGTGCTGAGAACTTCAAGATGTTACCAGAATCAATTCCATAGCTGCTCAGGGAGGAACGCCCATGTCCTGGGAGGAAGGAGGACATGGGGACTGGGAGGGAGCAGCAGGGCAGGAGCAGACACTGCAGAGTGTGAGGAAAAACTGTCTCTGCCGGGATTCTGCTCTCAGGAGGAGTGACCTCCGAGCTCCCCTCATGGGTACAAGCTTCTGGAGACAAAATGACGTCAAAATCCCAGGCTGCTGCTACCAAAGGTGTAGAAGAGACACCCACACACAACCCTGCCGTCTCTGGTGGACGGGTTTGAGTCACTGACACCAGGGTGTCAAAACTTTTCTATGCACAAGGGCATTCCTTGCCTAATAGGGTGCCGTGAAACTTAGACTATCCGAAGAAACCCCAAAGTTGGACCTTACACAAAAAACACCCAAAGAAATAAAATTCCTAGACACAAAATACTGAAATACAACCTGAAATTCAGAAAACACTAAATGTACAAAGTAAACCATGAAACGTAGAAGAACATATGGGGGGAATGTTCAGGGCACGGGATTTTCTAAGGATTTCTTGCACATGACACCAACAATCAGGCATAAGAAAATAAATAGATTGGGGTGTATCAAAATTGGAACATTTTTTATTTTTTTCCAGCATATCGTGGGGGTACAAATGTTAGGGTCATGTCTATCACCCTTGCCCACCCCCTCCTTTGAGTCAGAGCTTCAAGCATGTCCTTCCCCCAGTTGGTGCGCAGTGCATTCACTATGAGTGTATATAACCGTCCCCTCTCCCGCCACCTGCCCGACACACGATAAATGTGATTCCTTTATGTCCACTTAGGTGTTGATCACTTAATACCAATTTGCTGGTGAGTACATGTGATGCTTATATTTCCATTCTTGGGATACTTCACTTAATAGAATGGGTTCCAGCTCTATCCAGGAATAAACAAATGATGCTGCATCACCGTTGTTTCCTACAACTGAAGAGTACTCCATGGCACACATATACCACGTTTTATTAATCGACTCATGTATTGATGGGCACTTGGGTTGTTTCCGCTTCTTTGCAATTGTGAATTGTGCTGCCCTGAACATTCGAGTGCAGGTGACTTCTTCTTAGAGTGACTTTTGTTCTTTTGGAAGGGTGCCGAGTCATGGGATTGCTGGATCAAAGGCTAGATAGACTTGTTGATCCAGTCGCTTTAGGGAATCTCCATATTGCTTTCCACAGAGAATGAACTAGTTTGCAGTCCCACCGGCAGCGTAAGAGTGTTCCTATCTCTCTGCATCCACGCCAACATTAGAACTTTTATGCTTCAAGGCCACTGTAAAACAATGACGGAACTACCAAAAGGAGGCGACAAAATATTTGCAAAATATATTTCTGATCAAGAAGGAGTATCCAGAATATTACAAAAGTTTGTGACTTAGAAACAAATTAAATCCCAAAAATGTATAAAAGTAGACGTTTCACCAGAGAAGATATGAAATGGCCAATGAATTCTTGAAGGGAGGCTCAAAATCCTTCTTTATTAGGGAAACACTACTCCAAATACAAAGAGATAATGCTCTGCTCTTCTGAGGCTTGAGACATTCAATCTATCAGTCAGTCAAAGCAGAGATTCAGAACCATTGTTAAGGATATATTGAATGAGAATCTCTGCACATTGCTACGGAGAATGAGAAAATGAGGAAACTCCTGTGGAAAACCACACGACCATTCCTCACAAAATTAAATGGATAATTATCATATAAGGCAGAAACGTCCCTCTTAGCTACATAGACAAAAGACTGAAAGGCAGACGCTCTAAGAGAAACTTCTATACCTTTCCTCATTCTACCAAAATTCCAGAAAGGACACAGTGAAAACCACCCAAATATTCAACAGTGGATGAACGGATGAAAACAATGGGGTGTTTGGGTGTGTGTTTTTCTATGTGTGTCCCGTAACATCATTTGGCCTTAACAATGGATAAAGTGGGCTCTTTGAAGGTTGCTAAGGGAGGAGAATTGGTGGTAATAAAGCTTCTGTCAGCCAATATGAGAGGGGTGAAAACAACGTTCACAGTGTCTGTACAAATAAGTGGAAGATGGAAATGAAAATGCAAGAAACACAGACCCATCTGGCTCTCTAGAGGTATTTCAGAAAAACTTCCTTGAGGCACAAGGCACGGTGAAACATCAGCCAGGCACCCAAGGACAAATACTTGAGGATTCATGCCATGTGAGTTCTCTAGACCAGTCACATCCGTGGTGACACAGAGGAGAATTGTAGTTTGGAAGGAGTTCCCAGAGGGAGGACGTGGAGTTAAGGATTAATACATATAGAGTTTCAGTTGGGAAAACGAGAAGTCCCTGGGAGGTGGATGGTGGTTAGGGTTACACCTGAAGGAGAATGCACTGAATGTCACAGAATCCTGCTCAGGTGAATACGATTAAAATGCTGCATTTCATATTAACTATATTTTATTTCAATAAAAATGCAAAGTGCAAGATGAAACAGGTATATGCACAAAAATTTATTTTTCCTACACATGGAAGTGGTATCTCGGGATTAGAACATAAGCATGAGTGTGATTTAAAGCTCACCAACTGCATGGAATGTGAGCCCAATTGAGAATAAGTCTGCACCCAACACTTACCACACTTGAATTTTCACAAACATCACTCAGATACATTGTTTTTCAAAAATTATTATTACATTTTTATTTTTACACTTTAAAAATACAGAGTTTATTATATGTCTATTATGCTTCCATAAAGTTATCTTTAATAATTGAAGGATATGTTTTTTTTTTCGGCATATTATGGGGGTACAGATTTTAAGGTTTCAATAAATGCCCAGTCCCCCCCTCCCCCAACAAGTCTGAGTCTTCAGCATGACCATCCCCCTGATGCCGCACATCTCACTCATTATATATGTTTCCCCCTCCCCCTCCCCCCTGACCAATACCCTATTACTGTAGTACCTATGTGTCCACTTAGGTGCTGCTCAGTTCATACCAATTTGCTGGTGAGTATATGTGGTGCTTGTTTTTGCATTCTTGGGAAACTTCACTTAAGAGTATGAGTTGCAGCTCTAACCAGGAAAATGTAAGATACATTGTTAATGTGTATGTTTTTGATTCATAAGGGGTGAGTTTTACCATAGATTTCTGTATTTCTAATAAGGTGCTACCAAGGTTTTCATTGCTCTCACATAATTAAACATTGATGACTATAACTACCAAGAAATTGAACTGGGGTGTTTTAGAAATTAAGCTCTTTGCAACATAGGGAGACACCAAACGCACAACAACAAAACATTCGCCAGGCACGGTGTCACCTGCCTGTGGTTGCAGCTGAGCCAGGAGGATGTCTGAAGCCTGGAGTTGGGGGTAGCAGTGAACTGTGACCTTGCGACTGCATCCGCTCCACCCTGGGTAAAGAATGAGTCTCTGCTGCCGAGGGAAAAAAGGAACTACAGTACCTATGTCACATTGGGATGAATTTTATTAACATTTAACAGATTTTAAAACTACAGCTTTGCAATGAAATTTAATAACCTCATACAGACAAGTCCATATTGGATCATGAAGCACAAGGAGCACCATATCTAGAAAAAATGTAGACTTTCCAGCCTACTGTATCCAGAGAACACACCATTGCACTTAATTTGATAACCCACCAAAATCCATGGAACAATCTTTACCAGCTGAAGGCTTGGAGCGGTAAAACCATCATACGTGTCTTGAAACCTTACTCCTATTTCAATTACTTAAAGCGGCGCACATGATTCCCAGATATCCCACGATACCAAAAGGCAAACATCTCACACCCACCCACAAGTGAGAACAAGTACTAACACAGCACCACCAGAAAATCATGAGACTCCATATTAAATTCCACACACTCTAAAAACCTCACAGTGGAATCCTACACTTCAAAACCTAAAAATCAGAATTCACAATGAATTTCATATACAGTGAACATCTGCACGTAGAAAGTTCCTTCAAATGTTCAGAACACTCAAAAATCCAAAGAAAATATTTCACATATGTGGCCACATCCTGGAATGCAGCCACCAGGAACCAATGGCTGCAGGTGCTTGTAGCCAAACCGGACCTCTTCATTTCCAAGTTTCTTCCTCCAGTACTGACTTGTGTGTGTGTGTGTGTGTGAGTCACTGCACATGCATCAGTTCTCATACTGATATTACTGGAACACAACCAGAGAACTTGTGCCGTGCTTGTTCCTCCTCTTGCTACCCCTGGCCCTCCCACCCACACAAGGGACTTTGCTAGCTTTCAGGGACACCTGGTCTCTTTCTTCCTTGTCTGATGTGGGCAGCAAGTTATTGTCCTTTGTCATCTCCGTCTTGTATTTTGGTGGATGAATCACAACTGCATTGGAAGGCAGGGTGGATTCAATTTTTCGGAAGTTCACCGCAGGCTTTGGTCGGTTTTGTTCCAGGAGGCACTTCCACTGATCTAAGGAGAGCTCCGTAGTTGCTGTCTTTTCCAAGCGTTCCTCAAACTCGGGAATCTTGACGCCAGAGTCACTTTTGAGCTCCCGTTGGGTTGCTCCCTTGTCCGTGTCTTCAGCCCCACGGGCTCTTGGTTTCTTCCCTCTGGAGGCACACCCACCGTCTCTCCCCAATTCACTCTTCTGGATGTAAAAGAGAAGGTAGGCAGGTTGACTGAGGACAGAAGAAATGTGACAGGCGGTCACCTTAGCATCATCCATTTTGTACCACTGGCCATTCCCAGCTTTGACATAGCAGAAGTAATGTCCACTTTGACAGCTGCTCCCAGCATGGACCAGCACAGCATACAGGAGGTAAACAAGGGGTCCTCTGTTCCGCTGAGACATGTATGGTTGCATGTCAAGGCACTCGGGATATTGCACTTCTTTTGCAATTTTGTTGCCTGTGACATCTGAGAACCTTTTCAACACAAGCATCAGGACCTTGGAGGCAGTGTGCACAGTCAGAGACTTGGACGCAGGGACCTTCTTTAGACAAGTACCACAGTGATAGGCATCCTCTCCGTCCAGGTGCTCGGGCTTCACCAACCATTGCAAAGCTTGGTTGAGGCTCTGAGCTGCCTCGATATCCAAGGCGATGTCCAGGTAAGGTTCAAAGGTGTCTGAAATGCCATGGCAGTGCAGACACTTGATCTGAGACCTCCAGTAGCCTCCAAATATTTGACGGATTAGGGTTGTGTCCTCAGAGTGACCGTCTAAGGGCTCGTGCCCAGACAGACAAGCTCTCTTCATGGCATCCACAGTGCACATGAGAAACTCATGGGCATCTTCCTGGTTGTATCTGTGGAAGCCAGCAGCCAGTGCCAGCGAGGGCTTGATCACCTGGCCAGGCTGGGTTAGCACCCGGGTGACATGAGCTTCCATAGTGCACAGCATGCAGCATTCCTGACGACGACAGCTTAGAGAATGCTCCTGGGACAGCACATAGTTGGCGAGGGGTGGTGTGTACGTCAGGCACTGCAGTGCAGCATTCATGTAGCACGTGTTTCCCACATTGCAGAGCCCAGCACCAGCCCCATAAGGTCTCTTCCAGGTCAGCAGCAGTTTGTCCCTGGGAGCCAATGGCTTTGTCCCAGGAGCCTGTTTTAAATGTAGGTCGGGATCTCTCTTAGATAACAGTGAAGAGTTCTTAGGTCGGTAACAACTGGGGTTATCCATATCGTCAGCTAAATTTGGCTGAGAAATTTTGAGTTTTGCAAAGGCATTGAAAGGAGGCTCCCCTCCCTGGAGGACTGAAGCAGCCTTCATGTTTCCGGGAGCGATGATCACGAAGCTCCCCCGCTGGGACCGTAAGTTGAGGAAGGACGATGCTTTCCCTTCTGAGAGCGCCTTCAAATGGCAGGTCCGTCTCCACATCAGCCTTTTTATAGCTAGCCCGACTCACCACACCCACTCCCGAGGCACAACATCCACCAGTCACGTCCAAGCACTCAATCGGATTAGGAAGCCTCAGGGTGTGTTCTCTGGCAGTCCCCAGATAATCCGACCAGCACCCTCCCCATTACTATTTGTGCAACACCTGGGGCAGATTGAACTAGCAGGATCCCGATTAAGTACCCTTAATCGGGATTTAACAAGGGTGGGGTGGTGGACATATATTTGTCCTAGCCCTTTGAAAACAATAATGGGGGAACGTTAGATATTGAATAACAAGTCGGACTCACGCTTCGAGATTTTATTTCTCATTGCAAAGCTACAGTTCCTAAGGCAGAATGGCACTGGTGTAAGATCAGACATAGAGACCAATGGAATAGAGCAAAAGGCCCAGAAATAGCCCTCCTTCTATGGTCAATAGAGTGAATGATTGGTGCGTGGGTAATAACACTTTTCAGTGTGGCCAGGATAGTGTTTTCAAAAAAGGCTGCTCTGAAACTTCGATATCCACAAAATAAAGTAAATTTCCACACTCAGCCCTCAAGTCACAGAAAGATGCCTCCGCTTCTCAGACTCCAAAGTGCAGTTTTGAAATCTTGTCACCACTTCCATGGCTCAGGCCTGCCGCTACAGCCAGCACACACACTCACTAGGTAAAAGGTCAACAATCAGATCCAAACCATTAATGGCCTCAGGGGGATTACAGTGGGGTCCCTTGTATTCTGGTGGGAATCCCATGGGCCTAATCCACGTTACTATTTATTGAACACCGGAAGCAGATTCCGATATCAGTATTGTCCTGAAATACCCTGAGAGTACCTCTGAGTCACGGTGGTGGGTTTCCCTCTGTCTGGCTTCTTCCAACAGAAAGAGAAGGGATAACATGGGAATAAGTGACGTGTGTATGCCTCTGTGTGCGTTTGTGTGTCTGTGTGTGTGTGTGTGTATCAATACTTTCATGCGTTTACATGTGCGAAGCACTAAAATGCCTTAGGATGCTGATAAGCAGAATTTGGACTCTTCCCTCCTGATTTTATATCTTACTACAAACTACATTAATAAGTCACTGCGTTGCTGGCACAAGATCAAACCTAGAGATCAAAGGAACAGAATCCGTAGCCCAGATACAGCCCCTGCCGTCTGTGGTGCACTGGGTTGAGTGATTGATACAAGGGTGTCCAAACTCTTATGGAGAAAGTGCAGTCGTCTTTATAAAATACAGGATTGTGAAACTCTGATATCCACAGGAAACCTTCAAAGTTTGACCCTAAACAAATACGACACAAAATAACAAAATTACCTGGCAGAAAATACGAAAGTGTATCTTTAAATTGATGAACAAGTAAATATACAAAGTAAACGATGAACCGTTTAGAAGATGACATGGGGGATGTGTTCTCGGCACTGAATTTCTGGGGATTTCTTGGATATAACACCAAAGAATAGGCACAAAAGAAAAAAGCAAGTAAATTGGGGTTTAGCTACATTAAACCTTTTATTCATCATGGCCACCAGGAAATGAGTAACAATAAAACGCATAGGATGGGAGAAATTATTTGCCAATTTTATATGCGATAAAGGACCAGGTAACCAGAATATTAAAACTTGTATGCAACTTAAAACAAAATTAAAAGCAAAAGGTACAAAAATAGCATTTTTCCTAGAAAAGATGCACAATGGCCAATGAATTCATAAACAGATGATCAATATCGTTATATATTAGGGAAGCACTAATCAAAATACAATGAGATAATGCTCTGCTACTGTGAGGGTGGCTAAAGATTCAATCAATCAATCAACCAACCGATCAATCAAAGCGGAGACCAAGAAGCGCTGTTAAGGAGGTAGAACAATGGGATCTCCTTACATTGGTATTCAGAAAGAGAACGTGATGAAATTCCTGTCCAAAACAACATGACCATTCATTACAAAGTTAAACACATAATCATCACATGATCTAGAAACGGAACTCCTATGTATATTCACAAAGGATTGAAAAGCAGACACTCAAAGAAATATTTGTGCATCGTTGTTCATATTATCAAAGTTCACAACATCAAGGGTGAAAAGAAACCAAAGATTCAACGGTGGATGAATGGATTTAAAAACTGTGGCGTTTGGGTGTGTGTTTTCCTGTGTGTGTCACGGAACATCGTTGAGCCTTGAAAATAAAGTTGTCTGTATTCAGGTTGCTAATGGAGGAGAGAGAGTGGAAATGAAGCTTCTATCCACCAACATTGCAGAGGTGAAAACGACGTTCACCGTGTCTGTACACATAAGTAGAAGACGGAAATGAAGATGCAGAAAACAGAGCTCCATCTGCCTCTCTAGAGGCATTTTAGGAGCAATCCTTAGAGTCACAAGGCAAGGTGAAAAATCAGCCAGTCACTCAAGGGCAAATACTTGAGGATTCATGTCAGGAGAGGTCTCCAGACCAGTCACTTCCATGGTGACAGAAAGGAGAACTGTAGTGTAGAAGGATTTCCCAGAGGGAAAACGTGGAGTGAAGGTTTGAACATTGCCGAGTTTCAGTTGGGAAAATGAGAAGTTCCAGAGGACGGTGGTTAGGGTTACACCTCAAGGTGAATGCAATGAATCTCGGGGAATCACAAATGGAAATACAATTAAAATGCTTCATCTAATATTAAGTACATTTCAGCTCAATAAAAATGCAAAGTGCAAGATGAAACAGGTGTATGTACAAAACTTTAATTTTCCTAAAGAAAGCATATGTTCTTAAAACCGTGCAGGTATACCAATACATTTGTTGTAAATAGGCTTGAAAATGGCAAACGACAAAGAGGAGTGCTTCCGTTCCCGGGACCATTAATGGAAACGTAACTGGATTACGCTGATTAGGTTAGGTCACACCCACAACTGCCAACCCACGGAACTGTATAAAAGTCGGCTCAGACAGGAAGCCTCCCTCAGTGCCCCTTGCCCAGGAGTCCCGGCTGCTGCAGCACACCCGGCGCAGAGCTGGCCCCGCAGTAGGCTCCCCTCCTCTGAGAACCCACTGACAGACAACAGGGCGTCCCCGCACTTCAGGTTGGTGACTTGCACTGATGTCTTCAGAAAATTAGTAGACTACAAGAAATACATGACATTCAGGTTGTAGGTCAAAGATAGGTATTCTGTTTTTATGATTGTACTTCTTTGAAAAGAGACCTAAAATACTTGAGTGAAATGTCAATTATCTCACAAAAATTCACATTCCTAAGGAAATACACCCCCCCACCCCCGACTTTGTAGGGAAACGGTTTTGGAAACGTGGTGCATTTGTCCGTAAGCAGTAAAGGCTGAATATTTCAGTTCTCCTTCGTTTCTTCAAACAGTTCACTGTGCACGTTTTAGAAAACACATAGAGGGTGGGCTTGTGGAGATAGGACAGTTATTGAAAGACTGTAGACCATAAACTTGCAGCAGAGCAGGGGAAAATTACATTTGCGTGTGAATTTGAGTTAGGAAATTGAATATTTTACCATCGATAGTGACAATTCAAAAGGTAACAGGAAAGCATGTTTGATTTCAGATTTTCAAATATTTGTGCCCCACGATTCTGGATCCCATTTTCTGTAGCTTCGATTTTTTGTCGCTCCTGGAAAATATTGTCCTTCATTTCACTCATAGAGGAAAGTGTCATAGAGCTTATCAAAGTCTGCAGCGTCAACGATTCTGGGGTAAAAACCTAAATTGATCGTTTCAGTACGTCAGGTCTAAGACAGGGCCCTATTTTGGGGATCGGTAATGATAGGAGAGGAAGGGAACACATCAGGGAATGAGAGTCCACTTTGTGAGGAAAGGACTTGAGGAAGTGGCTGACATGGCTTCCTTAAGGGGAAGAAGGTGTCGCGGGAATTTTTTGCACTATGTGAATTCATAGTGCTCTTAACGATCTTTTTTTTTTCTTTTACTCAGCAGATCCAAAGGTCCACCCCTGAGGTCATCCAACCTCAAGCTGCCGGGAGATGAGACGGGTGGCGGGTCACTACCCACAGTCTGAGAAGAACACACTCAGCAGAGCCCAGACTATGAGGAAGCAGCAGAGGGGACCCGCAGGGCCCAGGGCTCCCCGACCCGAGGAGGAGAATCCCAGGGTAAGTGGAGACGACGATCTTTGGGGATCAGGGGACACACGGACCTCAGAGTCGGGGGGTGACTGTAGAAAATTCTGACACCATAAGCCAGTTTTCATTCCTACCCAAGGATGGCCCTGCCCGAGGCCTCCTGCCCATCAGGGGAGTCTGTCAGAGACTCTGAGGACCAAACTCAGCTCCCAGTGAGTTCACGTGCAGCCAGGATTTTGTCCTGGTGCTGAGATCTGGTTCATAGCGCCCACCCCTAGAACCTTTAATCTCTACTCCTAATGCCCTTCCTAACGGGTGCTTTTGGTTATGACGTCCTGGCTCGAGTGTGCAAGCACCTAATTGGCTACTTGTGCCGCTCACCTCCCTAAAAGCAATATTCAGGTCTGAATGGAAACTCTGTCCTTACGTTGCCGTTGGACGGCTGCCCCTGACTGCTGCTGAATCGCTCGCTGACCACTGTCCTTGTTCACCCACAGGTCAAGTGCAGGGACTGTGGGGCTTTTGGACACACGGCCAGAAGCACCAGGTGCCCCATGAAGCGCTGGGTTGGAGCCCTGGCGCCACAGCCCTTGGGCCCCAATAGGGGGAAGGAGAACCTGGCACCCCGGAAGCCCCATGATCTCCAGGACCCAGTGTCACTCGACCAGAGTGAGAGGGAGAAGGAGCAGAGACCGAGGTGAGCCATGGGGGAGGTGTAGCCGCTGCCTGGGCCCTGGACCCCCAAAAGGTGGTGTGTCTCCTTCTCACACCTCGTGCACAGCCTCGTCCAGCCAAGGAAAACAGTACTGGGGACAAAGGGCCAGGAGGTCCCTTTCGGGTAGGTCTCCTGCCCCAGGAGCTCTTTCTCCTCCTGCACATTCAGGAAGGGGAGGCCGGAGCAGCTGCTGAGCTTGTGCACATGACCGGCAGAAAGGGTGTGGAGACTTCAGGAAAGTCCTTGCTGGGAAAACCCGGAGGGCTGCCTGGAGTAGGGCAGGGATCTGACAAGAGGGAAGGTGCAGCTTTAGCCCAGGTCACGGGGCTTCAACACCTGTGTCACACCCAAACAGTCACTGGGACCCTGCCCCCAAAAGGATTCCTCCATGTGTGGACGGGAAATCCCCGGGTGTTGATCACACCCTTTGTTCCGCAGGCAGGAGCAGCAGCAGAGGAAGTCTGTCCTGCAGGCGTTTCCCAGGACACCCCAAGGGAGGCCCCAGCAGGACTGCAAGGAAGTGCCGCAACCTTGTGCCTACCTGAGGGTGAGTGTGGCCCTGGTCCCTGCTCCCTGGGCCTGCTGGGCACCCCCGCTGCGTGTCCCTCCAGGCCCCGCTGTGTCTAGTCCTAGTTCTAGTCCTTACCCCCTAGCGAGTGTTAGTTAGAAATCCTTTGGGGCCAAGCTGATTCCAGTTTGTGTCCCTCTCAGATGTCATTTTTCCCATTTCCTCGTTTCAGCAAATTTACTTCCAAGCCTCCCAACGCTATGTGTGTGGGGGCACGTGCAAATCTGTTACCAGATTATTGCAAAAGCCAGAATCCTACATCCAGAAACACACATCTCTTGAGTGGATAAATATTCCGAAATTCCCTGTCCCGCCTCCTCACCCACCCAACTGCTCTCTGAAGAACATGAGGCAGTTACACTCCATGGGATGAAACGTGTGTTTCAAGTTCCTCCAGAGGGGGCGCTGATTTGAAGACCACCCTGTGGAATAGGACCTAGTCCGGGATCCCGTTCATTCTGTACTTGTCCCGATCACCCAAGGTGGAGAGCCTGCCCATATTTAGAATGACTTCTCATAATTAGGTCATCGTGACATCTAAGTTGCTTTGATCCTCGTTTCTAATCCCATGTGGTTGATTTTCAGGTTGAGTCGTCGGTGAGGAGTTTCTAACGTGTGTTTTGTCTTTTCCTACAGATTCCGAGCAGACCCGTGCCGGTCTACACAACCAACAACAGACCTGCCCTGGACCCTCCTCTTAGAAGCCAGCCACCTGCCAGGGATGACATGAGCTCCACGTTCTCCTCACTGTCTCCCATGGCAATGCAGAGACTGAGCTCCTTCTGCAGTAGTGGACCAGATAGAGGACAGGCAGGGCTCCTCACAGAGACCCCGAAGCCTGCGTTCAAGGGCTACGGCCAGGACCCTCTCGCCATTGACAGGCTGGCCCCGAGCAGGGGTGACCGCAGCTTCCTTGGAGCTCCCCACGCTGCCTCCACAACCCCTGTCCTGGGAGACGTCCTCAAGCCCCAGGCAGGGCACAAGCGTCCTGTTCTGATCTCACAGCCCTGCCCACCGCCTGCCACACGGAGCTCGGGCCAAGACTTCAATCTCAGCATCAGGGCACCCGGCAAGAGACCTGCAGAGACCCCCACCATGACTTGCCAGCGTCCTCCAAAGAAACCCAGACGAAACCCCTTGGAGACACCTCAGAAGAGCACTCAGAGGCCGAAGCTGAGCCCTGTGCGGGCTGACCTGTCTCCACCAAGAGAAGCTGGACTTGAATGCAAAGTGGCGCCTCAGTGGACCGGGAAGAGTGCAAGCCAGGTGCCCAGCAGTGACCTGCAGCCTCCACATGGCAGAAGTCTCCTGAGCCCTGTCCAGGCCTGCACCGAGCCCCGTCTCCCGTCACCCAGCCCTGCTCCAGGCCAGCCCCTCAGGATGGCCTTCAGGAGACTGGACAGCGGACAGTGGAGCTCCAGGCTCCTGCCAGCTCCCTCCTGCCTCCTCCCTGAGAAGCCAGGTCCTCCTGCCCAGAACCCTCACGCCCCAGAGAAGTCTGAGGCTCACTGTGCCCGGGTCCCACCGAGTGTCCTGTATGAGGACCTTCGGCTTTCCTCGTCCTCTGAGGACACTGACTCCGAGTGAGACATTGTGTACTTGGGGTCCAAGTGTGTGTACTTCGCGGTGTCTGGCTGGTGCCTGGGTCCTTCATCTCTGAAGCCCTGTCCCGTCCTCAGGGGAGAGGCTTTGACTCTGGAAGTTGTCAGGGAACCCAGGCTTGGGATATTTCTTCACCTTGTACATTGGCGTTCTCTAATGTCACTGTATGAAAGTCTCTTTGCACTTTGCTTCTCTGTCAATAAAATTGTCACCTCGATACCAGGCCGTGTCCTATTTTTTCTTTATCCCAGTGCAAATTACGTAAAACCTATCTCTATAGGTGGAAGTTTATGGAAGGTGATGAGGAGGCTGGCAGGTCTAATGGCTCCTTAACAATTCAGAATCTCAGGCAAAATTCATCTCCATCCGATCCCAAGCCACTAAGATTGTGGGAGGGACCTGTGGATTTACCTGGGGACAAGGACCCGTGCGCTGCTCGTTCTGGTCAGCCAGATCCCCACACTTAGCTTCCTGAGCTGGGAAAGAAACCCCAGCACACGACCCCTCCACCCCGACCCTCACACCCCAGGACAAATAGGCGTCGTTCTCCAGATAATCCCCCAAAGCCGCCGCCCCCACCCCCCAAAACATCACTTTCCTTTGCCGAGTCCTAGTAAACTTAGATAAAAGTAGGAGTCTGAGGAAGGCAGCCTATGGAAATTTATGTGTATGCCCCTATTGATGCAAACTTCACTGGGCATCTGCTCCGTGTCCACACCCTCCTTACTGCACACCCTGTGCTGAGAACTTCAAGATGTTACCAGAATCAATTCCATAGCTGCTCAGGGAGGAACGCCCATGTCCTGGGAGGAAGGAGGACATGGGGACTGGGGGGGAGCAGCAGGGCAGGAGCAGACACTGCAGAGTGTGAGGAAAAACTGTCTCTGCCGGGATTCTGCTCTCAGGAGGAGTGACCTCCGAGCTCCCCTCATGGGTACAAGCTTCTGGAGACAAAATGACGTCAAAATCCCAGGCTGCTGCTACCAAAGGTGTAGAAGAGACACCCACACACAGCCCTGCCGTCTCTGGTGGACGGGTTTGAGTCACTGACACCAGGGTGTCAAAACTTTTCTATGCACAAGGGCATTCCTTGCCTAATAGGGTGCCGTGAAACTTAGACTATCCGAAGAAACCCCAAAGTTGGACCTTACACAAAAAAACACCCAAAGAAATAAAATTCCTAGACACAAAATACTGAAATACAACCTGAAATTCAGAAAACACTAAATGTACAAAGTAAACCATGAAACGTAGAAGAACATATGGGGGCAATGTTCAGGGCACGGGATTTTCTAAGGATTTCTTGCACATGACACCAACAATCAGGCATAAGAAAATAAATAGATTGGGGTGTATCAAAATTGGAACATTTTATTTTTCTCCAGCATATTGTGGGGGTACAAATGTTAGGGTCATGTCTATCACCCTTGCCCACACCCTCCTTTGAGTCAGAGCTTCAAGCATGTCCTTCCCCCAGTTGGTGCGCAGTGCATTCACTATGAATGTATATAACCGTCCCCTCTCCCGCCACCTGCCCCACACACGATAAATGTTATTCCTTTATGTCCACTTAGGTGTTGATCACTTAATACCAATTTGCTGGTGAGTACATGTGATGCTTATATTTCCATTCTTGGGATACTTCACTTAATAGAATGGGTTCCAGCTCTATCCAGGAATAAACAAATGATGCTGCATCACCGTTGTTTCCTGCAACTGAAGAGTACTCCATGGCACACATATACCACGTTTTATTAATCGACTCATGTATTGATGGGCACTTGGGTTGTTTCCGCTCTTTGCAATTGTGAATTGTGCTGCCCTGAACATTCGAGTGCAGGTGTCTTCTTCTTAGAGTGACTTTTGTTCTTTTGGAAGGGTGCTGAGTCATGGGATTGCTGGATCAAAGGCTAGATAGACTTGTTGATCCAGTCGCTTTAGGGAATCTCCATATTGCTTTCCACAGAGAATGAACTAGTTTGCAGTCCCACCGGCAGCGTGAGAGTGTTCCTATCTCTCTGCATCCACGCCAACATTAGAACTTTTATGCTTCAAGGCCACTGTAAAACAATGACGGAACTACCAAAAGGAGGCGACAAAATATTTGCAAAATATATTTCTGATCAAGAAGGAGTATCCAGAATATTACAAAAGTTTGTGACTTAGAAACAAATTAAATCCCAAAAATGTATAAAAGTAGACGTTTCACCAGAGAAGATATGAAATGGCCAATGAATTCTTGAAGGGAGGCTCAAAATCCTTCTTTATTAGGGAAACACTACTCCAAATACAAAGAGATAATGCTCTGCTCTTCTGAGGCTTGAGACATTCAATCTATCAGTCAGTCAAAGCAGAGATTCAGAACCATTGTTAAGGATATATTGAATGAGAATCTCTGCACATTGCTACGGAGAATGAGAAAATGAGGAAACTCCTGTGGAAAACCACACGACCATTCCTCACAAAATTAAATGGATAATTATCATATAAGGCAGAAACGTCCCTCTTAGCTACATAGACAAAAGACTGAAAGGCAGACGCTCTAAGAGAAACTTCTATACCTTTCCTCATTCTACCAAAATTCCAGAAAGGACACAGTGAAAACCACCCAAATATTCAACAGTGGATGAACGGATGAAACCAATGGGGTGTTTGGGTGTGTGTTTTTCTATGTGTGTCCCGTAACATCATTTGGCCTTAACAATAGATAAAGTGGCCTCTTTGAAGGTTGCTAAGGGAGGAGAATTGGTGGTAATAAAGCTTCTGTCAGCCAATATGAGAGGGGTGAAAACAACGTTCACAGTGTCTGTACAAATAAGTGGAAGATGGAAATGAAAATGCAAGAAACACAGACCCATCTGGCTCTCTAGAGGTATTTCAGAAAAACTTCCTTGAGGCACAAGGCACGGTGAAATATCAGCCAGTCACCCAAGGACAAATACTTGAGGATTCATGCCATGTGAGTTCTCTAGACCAGTCACATCCGTGGTGACACAAAGGAGAATTGTAGTTTGGAAGGAGTTCCCAGAGGGAGAACGTGGAGTTAAGGATTAATACATATAGAGTTTCAGTTGGGAAAATGAGAAGTCCCTGGGAGGTGGATGGTGGTTAGGGTTACACCTGAAGGAGAATGCACTGAATGTCACAGAATCCTGCTCAGGTGAATACGATTAAAATGCTGCATTTCATATTAACTATATTTTATTTCAATAAAAATGCAAAGTGCAAGATGAAACAGGTATATGCAAAAAATTTATTTTTCCTACACATGGAAGTGGTATCTCGGGATTAGAACACAAGCATGAGTGTGATTTAAAGCTCACCAACTGCATTGAATGTGAGCCCAATTGAGAATAAGTCTGCACCCAACACTTACCACACTTGAATTTTCACAAACATCACTCAGATACATTGTTTTTTAAAAATTATTATTACATTTTTATTTTTACACTTTAAAAATACAGAGTTTATTATATGTCTATTATGGTTCCATAAAATTATATTTAATAATTGAAGGATATGTGTTTTTTTTTTCGGCATATTATGGGGGTACAGATTTTAAGGTTTCAATAAATGCCCAGTCCCCCCCTCCCCCAACAAGTCTGAGTCTTCAGCATGACCATCCCCCTGATGCCGCACATCTCACTCATTATATATGTTTCCCCCTCCCCCTCCCACCTGACCAATACCCTATTACTGTAGTACCTATGTGTCCACTTAGGTGCTGCTCAGTTCATACCAATTTGCTGGTGAGTATATGTGGTGCTTGTTTTTGCATTCTTGGGAAACTTCACTTAATAGTATGGGTTGCAGCTCTAACCAGGAAAATGTAAGATACATTGTTAATGTGTATGTTTTTGATTCATAAGGGGTGAGTTTTACCATAGATTTCTGTATTTCTAATAAGGTGCTACCAAGGTTTTCATTGCTCTCACATAATTAAACATTGATGACTATAACTACCAAGAAATTGAACTGGGGTGTTTTAGAAATTAAGCTCTTTGCAACATAGGGAGACACCAAATGCACAACAACAAAACATTCGCCAGGCACGGTGTCACCTGCCTGTGGTTGCAGCTGAGCCAGGAGGATGTCTGAAGCCTGGAGTTGGGGGTAGCAGTGAACTGTGACCTTGCGACAGCATTCGCTCCACCCTGGGTAAAGAATGAGTCTCTGCTGCTGACGGAAAAAAGGAACTACAGTACCTATGTCACATTGGGATGAATTTTATTAACATTTAACAGATTTTAAAACTACAGCTTTGCAATGAAATTTAATAACCTCATACAGACAAGTCCATATTGGATCATGAAGCACAAGGAGCACCATATCTAGAAAAAATGTAGACTTTCCCGCCTACTGTATCCAGAGAACACACCATTGCACTTAATTTGATAACCCACCAAAATCCATGGAACAATCTTTACCAGCTGAAGGCTTGGAGCGGTAAAACCATCATACGTGTCTTGAAACCTTACTCCTATTTCAATTACTTAAAGTGTCGCACATGATTCCCAGATATCCCACGATACCAAAAGGCAAACATCTCACACCCACCCACAAGTGAGAACAAGTACTAACACGGCACCACCAGAAAATCATGAGACTCCATATTAAATTCCACACACTCTAAAAACCTCACAGTGGAATCCTACACTTCAAAACCTAAAAATCAGAATTCACAATGAATTTCATATACAGTGAACATCTGCACGTAGAAAGTTCCTTCAAATGTTCAGAACACTCAAAAATCCAAAGAAAATATTTCACATATGTGGCCACATCCTGGAATGCAGCCACCAGGAACCAATGGCTGCAGGTGCTTGTAGCCAAACCGGACCTCTTCATTTCCAAGTTTCTTCTTCCAGTACTGACTTGTGTGTGTGTGTGTGTGTGTGCGTCACTGCACATGCATCAGTTCTCATACTGATATTACTGGAACACAACCAGAGAACTTCTGCCGTGCTTGTTCCTCCTCTTGCTACCCCTGGCCCTCCCACCCACACAAGGGACTTTGCTAGCTTTCAGGGACACCTGGTCTCTTTCTTCCTTGTCTGATGTGGGCAGCAAGTTATTGTCCTTTGTCATCTCCGTCTTGTATTTTGGTGGATGAATCACAACTGCATTGGAAGGCAGGGTGGATTCAATTTTTCGGAAGTTCACCGCAGGCTTTGGTCGGTTTTGTTCCAGGAGGCACTTCCACTGATCTAAGGAGAGCTCCGTAGTTGCTGTCTTTTCCAAGCGTTCCTCAAACTCGGGAATCTTGACGCCAGAGTCACTTTTGAGCTCCCGTTGGGTTGCTCCCTTGTCCGTGTCTTCAGCCCCACGGGCTCTTGGTTTCTTCCCTCTGGAGGCACACCCACCGTCTCTCCCCAATTCACTCTTCTGGATGTAAAAGAGAAGGTAGGCAGGTTGACTGAGGACAGAAGAAATGTGACAGGCGGTCACCTTAGCATCATCCATTTTGTACCACTGGCCATTCCCAGCTTTGACATAGCAGAAGTAATGTCCACTTTGACAGCTGCTCCCAGCATGGACCAGCACAGCATACAGGAGGTAAACAAGGGGTCCTCTGTTCCGCTGAGACATGTATGGTTGCATGTCAAGGCACTCGGGATATTGCACTTCTTTTGCAATTTTGTTGCCTGTGACATCTGAGAACCTTTTCAACACAAGCATCAGGACCTTGGAGGCAGTGTGCACAGTCAGACACTTGGACGCAGGGACCTTCTTTAGACAAGTACCACAGTGATAGGCATCCTCTCCGTCCAGGTGCTCGGGCTTCACCAACCATCGCAAAGCTTGGTTGAGGCTCTGAGCTGCCTCGATATCCAAGGCGATGTCCAGGTAAGGTTCAAAGGTGTCTGAAATGCCATGGCAGTGCAGACACTTGATCTGAGACCTCCAGTAGCCTCCAAATATTTGACGGATTAGGGTTGTGTCCTCAGAGTGACCGTCTAAGGGCTCGTACCCAGACAGACAAGCTTTCTTCATGGCATCCACAGTGCACATGAGAAACTCATGGGCATCTTCCTGGTTATATCTGTGGAAGCCAGCAGCCAGTGCCAGCGAGGGCTTGATCACCTGGCCAGGCTGGGTTAGCACCCGGGTGACATGAGCTTCCATAGTGCACAGCATGCAGCATTCCTGACGACGACAGCTTAGAGAATGCTCCTGGGACAGCACATAGTTGGCGAGGGGTGGTGTGTACGTCAGGCACTGCAGTGCAGCATTCATGTAGCACGTGTTTCCCACATTGCAGAGCCCAGCACCAACCCCATAAGGTCTCTTCCAGGTCAGCAGCAGTTTGTCCCTGGGAGCCAATGGCTTTGTCCCAGGAGCCTGTTTCAAACGCAGGTCGGGATCTCTCTTAGATAACAGTGAAGAGTTCTTAGGTCGGTAACAACTGGGGTTATCCATATCGTCAGCTAAATTTGGCTGAGAAATTTTGAGTTTTGCAAAGGCATTGAAAGGAGGCTCCCCTCCCTGGAGGACTGAAGCAGCCTTCATGTTTCCAGGAGCAATGATCACGAAGCTCCCCCGCTGGGACCGTAAGTTGAGGAAGGACGATGCTTTCCCTTCTGAGAGCGCCTTCAAATGGCAGATCCGTCTCCACATCAGCCTTTTTATAGCTAGCCCGACTCACCACACCCACTCCTGAGGCACAACATCCACCAGTCACGTCCAAGCACTCAATCGGATTAGGAAGCCTCAGGGTGTGTTCTCTGGCAGTCCCCAGATAATCCGACCAGCACCCTCCCCATTACTATTTGTGCAACACCTGGGGCAGATTGAACTAGCAGGATCCCGATTAAGTACCCTTAATCGGGATTTAACAAGGGTGGGGTGGTGGACATATATTTGTCCTAGCCCTTTGAAAACAATAATGGGGGAACGTTAGATATTGAATAACAAGTTGGACTCACGCTTCGAGATTTTATTTCTCATTGCAAAGCTACAGTTCCTAAGGCAGAATGGCACTGGTGTAAGATCAGACATAGAGACCAATGGAATAGAGCAAAAGGCCCAGAAATAGCCCTCCTTCTATGGTCAATAGAGTGAATGATTGGTGCAAAGGTAATAACACTTTTCAGTGTGGACAGGATAGTGTTTTCAAAAAAGGCTGCTCTGAAACTTCGATATCCACAAAATAATGTAAATTTCCACACTCAGCCCTCAAGTCACAGAAAGATGCCTCTGCTTCTCAGACTCCAAAGTGCAGTTTCGAAATCTCGTCACCCCTTCCACGGCTCAGGCCTGCCGCTACAGCCAGCACACCCACTCACTAGGTAAAAGGTCAACAATCAGATCCAAACCATTAATGGCCTCAGGGGGATTACAGTGGGGTCCCTTGTATTCTGGTGGGAATCCCATGGGCCTAATCCACGTTACTATTTATTGAACACCGGAAGCAGATTCCGATATCAGTATTGTCCTGAAATACCCTGAGAGTACCTCTGAGTCACGGTGGTGGGTTTCCCTCTGTCTGGCTTCTTCCAACAGAAAGAGAAGGGATAACATGGGAAGAAGTGACGTGTGTATGCCTCTGTGTGCGTTTGTGTGTCTGTGTGTGTGCGTGTGTGTTTATCTATACTTTCATGCGTTTACATGTGCGAAGCACTAAAATGCCTTAGGATGCTGATAAGCAGAATTTGGACTCTTCCTTCCTGATTTTATATCTTACTACAAACTACATTACTAAGTCACTGCGTTGCTGGCACAAGATCAAACCTAGAGATCAAAGGAACAGAATCCGTAGCCCAGATACAGCCCCTGCCGTCTGTGGTGCACTGGGTTGAGTGATTGATACAAGGGTGTCCAAACTCTTATGGAGACAGTGTAGTCGTCTTTATAAAATACAGGATTGTGAAACTCTGATATCCACAGGAAACCTTAAAAGTTTGACCCTAAACAAATACGACACAAAATAACAAAATTACCTGGCAGAAAATACGAAAGTGTATCTTTAAATTGATGAACAAGTAAATATACAAAGTAAACGATGAAACGTTTAGAAGATGACATGGGGGATGTGTTCTCGGCACTGAATTTCTGGGGATTTCTTGGATATAACACCAAAGAATAGGCACAAAAGAAAAAAGCAAGTAAATTGGGGTTTAGCTACATTAAAACTTTTATTCATCATGGCCACCAGGAAATGAGTAACAATAAAACGCATAGGATGGGAGAAATTATTTGCCAATTTTATATGCGATAAAGGACCAGGTAACCAGAATATTATAACTTGTATGCAACTTAAAACAAAATTAAAAGCAAAAGGTACAAAAATAGCATTTTTCCTAGAAAAGATGCACAATGGCCAATGAATTCATAAACGGATGATCAATATCGTTATATATTAGGGAAGCACTAATCAAAATACAATGAGATAATGCTCTGCTACTGTGAGGGTGGCTAAAGATTCAATCAATCAATCAACCAACCGATCAATCAAAGCGGAGACCAGGAAGCGCTGTTAAGGAGGTAGAACAATGGAATCTCCTTACATTGGTATTCAGAAAGAGAACATGATGAAATTCCTGTCCAAAACAACATGACCATTCATTACAAAGTTAAACACATAATCATCACATGATCTAGAAACGGAACTCCTATGTATATACACAAAGGATTGAAAAGCAGACACTCAAAGAAATATTTGTGCATCGTTGTTCATATTATCAAAGTTCACAACATCAAGGGTGAAAAGAAACCAAAGATTCAACGGTGGATGAATGGATTTAAAAACTGTGGCGTTTGGGTGTGTGTTTTCCTGTGTGTGTCACGGAACATCGTTGAGCCTTGAAAATAAAGTTGTCTGTATTCAGGTTGCTAATGGAGGAGAGAGAGTGGAAATGAAGCTTCTATCCACCAACATTGCAGAGGTGAAAACAACGTTCACCGTGTCTGTACACATAAGTAGAAGACGGAAATGAAGATGCAGAAAACAGAGCTCCATCTGCCTCTCTAGAGGCATTTTAGGGGCAATCCTTGGAGTCACAAGGCAAGGTGAAAAATCAGCCAGTCACTCAAGGGCAAATACTTGAGGATTCATGTCAGGAGAGGTCTCCAGACCAGTCACTTCCATGGTGACAGAAAGGAGAACTGTAGTGTAGAAGGATTTCCCAGAGGGAAAACGTGGAGTTAAGGTTTGAACATTGCCGAGTTTCAGTTGGGAAAATGAGAAGTTCCAGAGGACGGTGGTTAGGGTTACACCTCAAGGTGAATGCAATGAATCTCGGGGAATCACAAATGGAAATACAATTAAAATGCTTCATCTAATATTAAGTACATTTCAGCTCAATAAAAATGTAAAGTGCAAGATGAAAGAGGTGTATGTACAAAAATTTAATTTTCCTAAAGAAAGCATATGTTCTTAAAACCGTGCAGGTATACCAATACATTTGTTGTAAATAGGCTTGAAAAGGGCAAAAGACAAAGAGGAGTGCTTCCATTCCCGGGACCATTAATGGAAACGTAACTGGATTACGCTGATTAGGTTAGGTCACACCCACAACTGCCAACCCACGGAACTGTATAAAAGTCGGCTCAGACAGGAAGCCTCCCTCAGTGCCCCTTGCCCAGGAGTCCCGGCTGCTGCAGCACACCCGGCGCAGAGCTGGCCCCGCAGCAGGCTCCCCTCCTCTGAGAACCCACTGACAGACAACAGGGGGTCCCCGCACTTCAGGTTGGTGACTTGCACTGATGTCTTCAGAAAATTAGTAGAGTACAAGAAATACATGATATTCAGGTTGTAGGTCAAAGATAGGTATTCTGTTTTTATGATTGTACTTCTTTGAAAAGAGACCTAAAATACTTGAGTTAAATGTCAATTATCTCACAAAAATTCACATTCCTAAGGAAATACACCCCCCCCCACCCCCGACTTTGTAGGGAAACGGTTTTGGAAACGTGGTGCATTTGTCCGTAAGCAGTAAAGGCTGAATATTTCAGTTCTCCTTCGTTTCTTCAAACAGTTCACTGTGCACGTTTTAGAAAATACATAGAGGGTGGGCTTGTGGAGATAGGACAGTTATTGAAAGACTGTAGACCATAAACTTGCAGCAGAGCAGGGGAAAATTACATTTGCGTGTGAATTTGAGTTAGGAAATTGAATATTTTACCATCGATAGTGACAATTCAAAAGGTAACAGGAAAGCATGTTTGATTTCAGATTTTCAAATATTTGTGCCCCACGATTCTGGATCCCATTTTCTGTAGCTTCGATTTTTTGTCGCTCCTGGAAAATATTGTCCTTCATTTCACTCATAGAGGAAAGTGTCATAGAGCTTATCAAAGTCTGCAGCGTCAACGATTCTGGGGTAAAAACCTAAATTGATGGTTTCAGTACGTCAGGTCTAAGACAGGGCCCTATTTTGGGGATCGGTAATGATAGGAGAGGAAGGGAACACATCAGGGAATGAGAGTCCACTTTGTGAGGAAAGGACTTGAGGAAGTGGCTGACATGGCTTCCTTAAGGGGAAGAAGGTGTCGCGGGAATTTTTTGCACTATGCGAATTCATAGTGCTCTTAACGATCTTTTTTTTTTTCTTTTACTCAGCAGATCCAAAGGTCCACCCCTGAGGTCATCCAACCTCAAGCTGCCGGGAGATGAGACGGGTGGCGGGTCACTACCCACAGTCTGAGAAGAACACACTCAGCAGAGCCCAGACTATGAGGAAGCAGCAGACGGCACCCGCAGGGCCCAGGGCTCCCCGACCCGAGGAGGAGAATCCCAGGGTAAGTGGAGACGACGATCTTTGGGGATCAGGGGACACACGGACCTCAGAGTCGGGGGGTGACTGTAGAAAATTCTGACACCATAAGCCAGTTTTCATTCCTACCCAAGGATGGCCCTGCCCCAGGCCTCCTGACCATCAGGGGAGTCTATGAGAGACTCTGAGGACCAAACTCAGCTCCCAGTGAGTTCACCGTGCAGCCAGGATTTTGTCCTGGTGCTGAGATCTGGTTCATGGCGCCCACCCCTAGAACCTTTAATCTCTACTCCTAATGCCCTTCCTAACGGGTGCTTTTGGTTATGACGTCCTGGCTCGAGTGTGCAAGCACCTAATTGGCTACTTGTGCCGCTCACCTCCCTAAAAGCAATATTCAGGTCTGAATGGAAACTCTGTCCTTACGTTGCCGTTGGACGGCTGCCCCTGACTGCTGCTGAATCGCTCGCTGACCACTGTCCTTGTTCACCCACAGGTCAAGTGCAGGGACTGTGGGGCTTTTGGACACACGGCCAGAAGCACCAGGTGCCCCATGAAGCGCTGGGGTGGAGCCCTGGCGCCGCAGCCCTTGGGCCCCAATAGGGGGAAGGAGAACCTGGCACCCCGGAAGCCCCATGATCTCCAGGACCCAGTGTCACTCGACCAGAGTGAGAGGGAGAAGGAGCAGAGACCGAGGTGAGCCATGGGGGAGGTGTAGCCACTGCCTGGGCCCTGGACCCCCAAAAGGTGGTGTGTCTCCTTCTCACACCTCGTGCACAGCCTCGTCCAGGCAAGGAAAACAGTACTGGGGACAAAGGGCCAGGAGGTCCCTTTCGGGTAGGTCTCCTGCCCCAGGAGCTCTTTCTCCTCCTGCACATTCAGGAAGGGGAGGCCGGAGCAGCTGCTGAGCTTGTGCACATGACCGGCAGAAAGGGTGTGGAGACTTCAGGAAAGTCCTTGCTGGGAAAACCCGGAGGGCTGCCTGGAGTAGGGCAGGGATCTGACAAGAGGGAAGGTGCAGCTTTAGCCCAGGTCACGGGGCTTCAACACCTGTGTCACACCCAAACAGTCACTGGGACCCTGCCCCCAAAAGGATTCCTCCATGTGTGGACGGGAAATCCCCGGGTGTTGATCACACCCTTTGTTCCGCAGGCAGGAGCAGCAGCAGAGGAAGTCTGTCCTGCAGGCGTTTCCCAGGACACCCCAAGGGAGGCCCCAGCAGGACTGCAAGGAAGTGCCGCAACCTTGTGCCTACCTGAGGGTGAGTGTGGCCCTGGTCCCTGCTCCCTGGGCCTGCTGGGCACCCCCGCTGCGTGTCCCTCCAGGCCCCGCTGTGTCTAGTCCTAGTTCTAGTCCTTACCCCCGAGCGAGTGTTAGTTAGAAATCCTTTGGGGCCAAGCTGATTCCAGTTTGTGTGCCTCTCAGATGTCATTTTTCCCATTTCCTCGTTTCAGCAAATTTACTTCCAAGCCTCCCAACGCTATGTGTGTGGGGGCACGTGCAAATCTGTTACCAGATTATTGCAAAAGCCAGAATCCTACATCCAGAAACACACATCTCTTGAGTGGATAAATATTCCGAAATTCCCTGTCCCGCCTCCTCACCCACCCAACTGCTCTCTGAAGAACATGAGGCAGTTACACTCCATGGGATGAAACGTGTGTTTCAAGGTCCTGCAGAGGGGGCGCTGATTTGAAGACCACCCTGTGGAATAGGACCTAGTCCGGGATCCCGTTCATTCTGTACTTGTCCCGATCACCCCAGGTGGAGAGCCTGTCCATATTTAGAATGACTTCTCATAATTAGGTCATCGTGACATCTAAGTTGCTTTGATCCTCGTTTCTAATCCCATGTGGTTGATTTTCAGGTTGAGTCGTCGGTGAGGAGTTTCTAACGTGTGTTCTGCCTTTTCCTACAGATTCCGAGCAGACCCGTGCCGGTCTACACAACCAACAACAGACCTGCCCTGGACCCTCCTCTTAGAAGCCAGCCACCTGCCAGGGATGACATGAGCTCCACGTTCTCCTCACTGTCTCCCATGGCAATGCAGAGACTGAGCTCCTTCTGCAGTAGTGGACCAGATAGAGGACAGGCAGGGCTCCTCACAGAGACCCCGAAGCCTGCGTTCAAGCGCTACGGCCAGGACCCTCTCGCCATTGACAGGCTGGCCCCGAGCAGGGGTGACCGCAGCTTCCTTGGAGCTCCCCACGCTGCCTCCACAACCCCTGTCCTGGGAGACGTCCTCAAGCCCCAGGCAGGGCACAAGCGTCCTGTTCTGATCTCACAGCCCTGCCCACCGCCTGCCACACGGAGCTCGGGCCAAGACTTCCATCTCAGCATCAGGGCACCCGGCAAGAGACCTGCAGAGACCCCCACCCAGACTTGCCAGCGTCCTCCAAAGAAACCCAGACGAAACCCCTTGGAGACACCTCAGAAGAGCACTCAGAGGCCGAAGCTGAGCCCTGTGCGGGCTGACCTGCCTCCACCAAGAGAAGCTGGACTTGAATGCAAAGTGGCGCCTCAGTGGACCGGGAAGAGTGCAAGCCAGGTGCCCAGCAGTGACCTGCAGCCTCCACATGGCAGAAGTCTCCTGAGCCCTGTCCAGGCCTGCACCGAGCCCCGTCTCCCGTCACCCAGCCCTGCTCCAGGCCAGCCCCTCAGGATGGCCTTCAGGAGACTGGACAGCGGACAGTGGAGCTCCAGGCTCCTGCCAGCTCCCTCCTGCCTCCTCCCTGAGAAGCCAGGTCCTCCTGCCCAGAACCCTCACGCCCCAGAGAAGTCTGAGGCTCACTGTGCCCGGGTCCCCCCGAGTGTCCTGTATGAGGACCTTCGGCTTTCCTCGTCCTCTGAGGACACTGACTCCGAGTGAGACATTGTGTACTTGGGGTCCAAGTGTGTGTACTTCGCGGTGTCTGGGTGGTGCCTGGGTCCTTCATCTCTGAAGCCCTGTCCCGTCCTCAGGGGAGAGGCTTTGACTCTGGAAGTTGTCAGGGGAACCCAGGCTTGGGATATTTCTTCACCTTGTACATTGGAGTTCTCTAATGTCACTGTATGAAAGTCTCTTTGCACTTTGCTTCTCTGTCAATAAAATTGTCACCTCGATACCAGGCCGTGTCCTATTTTTTCTTTATCCCAGTGCAAATGACGTAAAACCTATCTCTATAGGTGGAAGTTTATGGACGGTGATGAGGAGGCTGGCAGGTCTAATGGCTCCTTAACAATTCAGAATCTCAGGCAAAATGCATCTCCATCCGATCCCAAGCCACTAAGATTGTGGGAGGGACCTGTGGATTTACCTGGGGACAAGGACCCGTGTGCTGTTCGTTCTGGTCAGCCAGATCCCCACACTTAGCTTCCTGAGCTGGGAAAGAAGCCCCAGCACACGACCCCTCCACCCCGACCCTCACACCCCAGGACAAATAGGCGTCGTTCTCCAGAGGATCCCCCGTCGCCGCCGCCCCCACCCCCCAAAACATCACTTTCCTTTGCCGAGTCCTAGTAAACTTAGATCAAAATAGGAGTCTGAGGAAGGCAGCCTGTGGAAATTTATGTGTATGCCCCTATTAATGCAAACTTCACTGGGCATCTGCTCCGTGTCCACACCCTCCTTACTGTACACCCTGTGCTGAGAACTTCAAGATGTTACCAGAATCAATTCCATAGCTGCTCAGGGAGGAACGCCCATGTCCTGGGAGGAAGGAGGACATGGGGACTGGGAGGGAGCAGCAGGGCAGGAGCAGACACTGCAGAGTGTGAGGAAAAACTGTCTCTGCCGGGATTCTGCTCTCAGGAGGAGTGACCTCCGAGCTCCCCTCATGGGTACAAGCTTCTGGAGACAAAATGACGTCAAAATCCCAGGCTGCTGCTACCAAAGGTGTAGAAGAGACACCCACACACAACCCTGCCGTCTCTGGTGGACGGGTTTGAGTCACTGACACCAGGGTGTCAAAACTTTTCTATGCACAAGGGCATTCCTTGCCTAATAGGGTGCCGTGAAACTTAGACTATCCGAAGAAACCCCAAAGTTGGACCTTACACAAAAAAACACCCAAAGAAATAAAATTCCTAGACACAAAATACTGAAATACAACCTGAAATTCAGAAAACACTAAATGTGCAAAGTAAACCATGAAACGTAGAAGAACATATGGGGGCAATGTTCAGGGCACGGGATTTTCTAAGGATTTCTTGCACATGACACCAACAATCAGGCATAAGAAAATAAATAGATTGGGGTGTATCAAAATTGGAACATTTTTTATTTTTTTCCAGCATATCGTGGGGGTACAAATGTTAGGGTCATGTCTATCACCCTTGCCCACCCCCTCCTTTGAGTCAGAGCTTCAAGCATGTCCTTCCCCCAGTTGGTGCGCAGTGCATTCACTATGAATGTATATAACCGTCCCCTCTCCCGCCACCTGCCCGACACACGATAAATGTGATTCCTTTATGTCCACTTAGGTGTTGATCACTTAATACCAATTTGCTGGTGAGTACATGTGATGCTTATATTTCCATTCTTGGGATACTTCACTTAATAGAATGGGTTCCAGCTCTATCCAGGAATAAACAAATGATGCTGCATCACCGTTGTTTCCTACAACTGAAGAGTACTCCATGGCACACATATACCACGTTTTATTAATCGACTCATGTATTGATGGGCACTTGGGTTGTTTCCGCTTCTTTGCAATTGTGAATTGTGCTGCCCTGAACATTCGAGTGCAGGTGTCTTCTTCTTAGAGTGACTTTTGTTCTTTTGGAAGGGTGCCGAGTCATGGGATTGCTGGATCAAAGGCTAGATAGACTTGTTGATCCAGTCGCTTTAGGGAATCTCCATATTGCTTTCCACAGAGAATGAACTAGTTTGCAGTCCCACCGGCAGCGTGAGAGTGTTCCTATCTCTCTGCATCCACGCCAACATTAGAACTTTTATGCTTCAAGGCCACTCTAAAACAATGACGGAACTACCAAAAGGAGGCGACAAAATATTTGCAAAATATATTTCTGATCAAGAAGGAGTATCCAGAATATTACAAAAGTTTGTGACTTAGAAACAAATTAAATCCCAAAAATGTATAAAAGTAGACGTTTCACCAGAGAAGATATGAAATGGCCAATGAATTCTTGAAGGGAGGCTCAAAATCCTTCTTTATTAGGGAAACACTACTCCAAATACAAAGAGATAATGCTCTGCTCTTCTGAGGCTTGAGACATTCAATCTATCAGTCAGTCAAAGCAGAGATTCAGAACCATTGTTAAGGATACATTGAATGAGAATCTCTGCACATTGCTACGGAGAATGAGAAAATGAGGAAACTCCTGTGGAAAACCACACGACCATTCCTCACAAAATTAAATGGATAATTATCATATAAGGCAGAAACGTCCCTCTTAGCTACATAGACAAAAGACTGAAAGGCAGACGCTCTAAGAGAAACTTCTATACCTTTCCTCATTCTACCAAAATTCCAGAAAGGACACAGTGAAAACCACCCAAATATTCAACAGTGGATGAACGGATGAAAACAATGGGGTGTTTGGGTGTGTGTTTTTCTATGTGTGTCCCGTAACATCATTTGGCCTTAACAATGGATAAAGTGGCCTCTTTGAAGGTTGCTAAGGGAGGAGAATTGGTGGTAATAAAGCTTCTGTCAGCCAATATGAGAGGGGTGAAAACAACGTTCACAGTGTCTGTACAAATAAGTGGAAGATGGAAATGAAAATGCAAGAAACACAGACCCATCTGGCTCTCTAGAGGTATTTTAGAAAAACTTCCTTGAGGCACAAGGCACGGTGAAACATCAGCCAGTCACCCAAGGACAAATACTTGAGGATTCATGCCATGTGAGTTCTCTAGACCAGTCACATCCGTGGTGACACAAAGGAGAATTGTAGTTTGGAAGGAGTTCCCAGAGGGAGAACGTGGAGTTAAGGATTAATACATATAGAGTTTCAGTTGGGAAAACGAGAAGTCCCTGGGAGGTGGATGGTGGTTAGGGTTACACCTGAAGGAGAATGCACTGAATGTCACAGAATCCTGCTCAGGTGAATACGATTAAAATGCTGCATTTCATATTAACTATATTTTATTTCAATAAAAATGCAAAGTGCAAGATGAAACAGGTATATGCACAAAAATTTATTTTTCCTACACATGGAAGTGGTATCTCGGGATTAGAACACAAGCATGAGTGTGATTTAAAGCTCACCAACTGCATTGAATGTGAGCCCAATTGAGAATAAGTCTGCACCCAACACTTACCACACTTGAATTTTCACAAACATCACTCAGATACATTGTTTTTTAAAAATTATTATTACATTTTTATTTTTACACTTTAAAAATACAGAGTTTATTATATGTCTATTATGGTTCCATAAAATTATATTTAATAATTGAAGGATATGTGTTTTTTTTTTCCGGCATATTATGGGGGTACAGATTTTAAGGTTTCAATAAATGCCCAGTCCCCCCCTCCCCCAACAAGTCTGAGTCTTCAGCATGACCATCCCCCTGATGCCGCACATCTCACTCATTATATATGTTTCCCCCTCCCCCTCCCCCCTGACCAATACCCTATTACTGTAGTACCTATGTGTCCACTTAGGTGCTGCTCAGTTAATACCAATTTGCTGGTGAGTATATGTGGTGCTTGTTTTTGCATCCTTGGGAAACTTCACTTAATAGTATGGGTTGCAGCTCTAACCAGGAAAATGTAAGATACATTGTTAATATGTATGTTTTTGATTCATAAGGGGTGAGTTTTACCATAGATTTCTGTATTTCTAATAAGGTGCTACCAAGGTTTTCATTGCTCTCACATAATTAAACATTGATGACTATAACTACCAAGAAATTGAACTGGGGTGTTTTAGAAATTAAGCTCTTTGCAACATAGGGAGACACCAAATGCACAACAACAAAACATTCGCCGGGCACGGTGTCACCTGCCTGTGGTTGCAGCTGAGCCAGGAGGATGTCTGAAGCCTGGAGTTGGGGGTAGCAGTGAACTGTGACCTTGCGACTGCATCCGCTCCACCCTGGGTAAAGAATGAGTCTCTGCTGCCGAGGGAAAAAAGGAACTACAGTACCTATGTCACATTGGGATGAATTTTATTAACATTTAACAGATTTTAAAACTACAGCTTTGCAATGAAATTTAATAACCTCATACAGACAAGTCCATAATGGATCATGAAGCACAAGGAGCACCATATCTAGAAAAAATGTAGACTTTCCAGCCTACTGTACCCAGAGAACACACCATTGCACTTAATTTGATAACCCACCAAAATCCTTGGAACAATCTTTACCAGCTGAAGGCTTGGAGCGGTAAAACCATCATACGTGTCTTGAAACCTTACTCCTATTTCAATTACTTAAAGTGTCGCACATGATTCCCAGATATCCCACGATACCAAAAGGCAAACATCTCACACCCACCCACAAGTGAGAACAAGTACTAACACAGCACCACCAGAAAATCATGAGACTCCATATTAAATTCCACACACTCTAAAAACCTCACAGTGGAATCCTACACTTCAAAACCTAAAAATCAGAATTCACAATGAATTTCATATACAGTGAACATCTGCACGTAGGAAGTTCCTTCAAATGTTCAGAACACTCAAAAATCCAAAGAAAAGATTTCACATATGTGGCCACATCCTGGAATGCAGCCACCAGGAACCAATGGCTGCAGGTGCTTGTAGCCAAACCGGACCTCTTCATTTCCAAGTTTCTTCCTCCAGTACTGACTTGTGTGTGTGTGTGTGTGTGAGTCACTGCACATGCATCAGTTCTCATACTGATATTACTGGAACACAACCAGAGAACTTGTGCCGTGCTTGTTCCTCCTCTTGCTACCCCTGGCCCTCCCACCCACACAAGGGACTTTGCTAGCTTTCAGGGACACCTGGTCTCTTTCTTCCTTGTCTGATGCGGGCAGCAAGTTATTGTCCTTTGTCATCTCCGTCTTGTATTTTGGTGGATGAATCACAACTGCATTGGAAGGCAGGGTGGATTCAATTTTTCGGAAGTTCACCGCAGGCTTTGGTCGGTTTTGTTCCAGGAGGCACTTCCACTGATCTAAGGAGAGCTCCGTAGTTGCTGTCTTTTCCAAGCGTTCCTCAAACTCGGGCATCTTGACGCCAGAGTCACTTTTGAGCTCCCGTTGGGTTGCTCCCTTGTCCGTGTCTTCAGCCCCACGGGCTCTTGGTTTCTTCCCTGTGGAGGCACACCCACCGTCTCTCCCCAATTCACTCTTCTGGATGTAAAAGAGAAGGTAGGCAGGTTGACTGAGGACAGAAGAAATGTGACAGGCGGTCACCTTAGCATCATCCATTTTGTACCACTGGCCATTCCCAGCTTTGACATAGCAGAAGTAATGTCCACTTTGACAGCTGCTCCCAGCATGGACCAGCACAGCATACAGGAGGTAAACAAGGGGTCCTCTGTTCCGCTGAGACATGTATGGTTGCATGTCAAGGCACTCGGGATATTGCACTTCTTTTGCAATTTTGTTGCCTGTGACATCTGAGAACCTTTTCAACACAAGCATCAGGACCTTGGAGGCAGTGTGCACAGTCAGACACTTGGACGCAGGGACCTTCTTTAGACAAGTACCACAGTGATAGGCATCCTCTCCGTCCAGGTGCTCGGGCTTCACCAACCATTGCAAAGCTTGGTTGAGGCTCTGAGCTGCCTCGATATCCAAGGCGATGTCCAGGTAAGGTTCAAAGGTGTCTGAAATGCCATGGCAGTGCAGACACTTGATCTGAGACCTCCAGTAGCCTCCAAATATTTGACGGATTAGGGTTGTGTCCTCAGAGTGACCGTCTAAGGGCTCGTGCCCAGATAGACAAGCTCTCTTCATGGCATCCACAGTGCACATGAGAAACTCATGGGCATCTTCCTGGTCGTATCTGTGGAAGCCAGCAGCCAGTGCCAGCGAGGGCTTGATCACCTGGCCAGGCTGGGTTAGCACCCGGGTGACATGAGCTTCCATAGTGCACAGCATGCAGCATTCCTGACGACGACAGCTTAGAGAATGCTCCTGGGACAGCACATAGTTGGCGAGGGGTGGTGTGTACGTCAGGCACTGCAGTGCAGCATTCATGTAGCACGTGTTTCCCACATTGCAGAGCCCAGCACCAACCCCATAAGGTCTCTTCCAGGTCAGCAGCAGTTTGTCCCTGGGAGCCAATGGCTTTGTCCCAGGAGCCTGTTTCAAATGCAGGTCGGGATCTCTCTTAGATAACAGTGAAGAGTTCTTAGGTCGGTAACAACTGGGGTTATCCATATCGTCAGCTAAATTTGGCTGAGAAATTTTGAGTTTTGCAAAGGCATTGAAAGGAGGCTCCCCTCCCTGGAGGACTGAAGCAGCCTTCATGTTTCCGGGAGCGATGATCACGAAGCCCCCGCTGGGACCGTAAGTTGAGGAAGGACGATGCTTTCCCTTCTGAGAGCGCCTTCGAATGGCAGGTCCGTCTCCACATCAGCCTTTTTATAGCTAGCCCGACTCACCACACCCACTCCCGAGGCACAACATCCACCAGTCACGTCCAAGCACTCAATCGGATTAGGAAGCCTCAGGGTGTGTTCTCTGGCAGTCCCCAGATAATCCGACCAGCACCCTCCCCATTACTATTTGTGCAACACCTGGGGCAGATTGAACTAGCAGGATCCCGATTAAGTACCCTTAATCGGGATTTAACAAGGGTGGGGTGGTGGACATATATTTGTCCTAGCCCTTTGAAAACAATAATGGGGGAACGTTAGATATTGAATAACAAGTCGGACTCACGCTTCGAGATTTTATTTCTCATTGCAAAGCTACAGTTCCTAAGGCAGAATGGCACTGGTGTAAGATCAGACATAGAGACCAATGGAATAGAGCAAAAGGCCCAGAAATAGCCCTCCTTCTATGGTCAATAGAGTGAATGATTGGTGCAAAGGTAATAACACTTTTCAGTGTGGACAGGATAGTGTTTTCAAAAAAGGCTGCTCTGAAACTTCGATATCCACAAAATAATGTAAATTTCCACACTCAGCCCTCAAGTCACAGAAAGATGCCTCTGCTTCTCAGACTCCAAAGTGCAGTTTCGAAATCTCGTCACCCCTTCCACGGCTCAGGCCTGCCGCTACAGCCAGCACACCCACTCACTAGGTAAAAGGTCAACAATCAGATCCAAACCATTAATGGCCTCAGGGGGATTACAGTGGGGTCCCTTGTATTCTGGTGGGAATCCCATGGGCCTAATCCACGTTACTATTTATTGAACACCGGAAGCAGATTCCGATATCAGTATTGTCCTGAAATACCCTGAGAGTACCTCTGAGTCACGGTGGTGGGTTTCCCTCTGTCTGGCTTCTTCCAACAGAAAGAGAAGGGATAACATGGGGAGAAGTGACGTGTGTATGCCTCTGTGTGCGTTTGTGTGTCTGTGTGTGTGCGTGTGTGTTTATCTATACTTTCATGCGTTTACATGTGCGAAGCACTAAAATGCCTTAGGATGCTGATAAGCAGAATTTGGACTCTTCCTTCCTGATTTTATATCTTACTACAAACTACATTACTAAGTCACTGCGTTGCTGGCACAAGATCAAACCTAGAGATCAAAGGAACAGAATCCGTAGCCCAGATACAGCCCCTGCCGTCTGTGGTGCACTGGGTTGAGTGATTGATACAAGGGTGTCCAAACTCTTATGGAGACAGTGTAGTCGTCTTTATAAAATACAGGATTGTGAAACTCTGATATCCACAGGAAACCTTAAAAGTTTGACCCTAAACAAATACGACACAAAATAACAAAATTACCTGGCAGAAAATACGAAAGTGTATCTTTAAATTGATGAACAAGTAAATATACAAAGTAAACGATGAAACGTTTAGAAGATGACATGGGGGATGTGTTCTCGGCACTGAATTTCTGGGGATTTCTTGGATATAACACCAAAGAATAGGCACAAAAGAAAAAAGCAAGTAAATTGGGGTTTAGCTACATTAAAACTTTTATTCATCATGGCCACCAGGAAATGAGTAACAATAAAACGCATAGGATGGGAGAAATTATTTGCCAATTTTATATGCGATAAAGGACCAGGTAACCAGAATATTATAACTTGTATGCAACTTAAAACAAAATTAAAAGCAAAAGGTACAAAAATAGCATTTTTCCTAGAAAAGATGCACAATGGCCAATGAATTCATAAACGGATGATCAATATCGTTATATATTAGGGAAGCACTAATCAAAATACAATGAGATAATGCTCTGCTACTGTGAGGGTGGCTAAAGATTCAATCAATCAATCAACCAACCGATCAATCAAAGCGGAGACCAGGAAGCGCTGTTAAGGAGGTAGAACAATGGAATCTCCTTACATTGGTATTCAGAAAGAGAACATGATGAAATTCCTGTCCAAAACAACATGACCATTCATTACAAAGTTAAACACATAATCATCACATGATCTAGAAACGGAACTCCTATGTATATACACAAAGGATTGAAAAGCAGACACTCAAAGAAATATTTGTGCATCGTTGTTCATATTATCAAAGTTCACAACATCAAGGGTGAAAAGAAACCAAAGATTCAACGGTGGATGAATGGATTTAAAAACTGTGGCGTTTGGGTGTGTGTTTTCCTGTGTGTGTCACGGAACATCGTTGAGCCTTGAAAATAAAGTTGTCTGTATTCAGGTTGCTAATGGAGGAGAGAGAGTGGAAATGAAGCTTCTATCCACCAACATTGCAGAGGTGAAAACAACGTTCACCGTGTCTGTACACATAAGTAGAAGACGGAAATGAAGATGCAGAAAACAGAGCTCCATCTGCCTCTCTAGAGGCATTTTAGGGGCAATCCTTGGAGTCACAAGGCAAGGTGAAAAATCAGCCAGTCACTCAAGGGCAAATACTTGAGGATTCATGTCAGGAGAGGTCTCCAGACCAGTCACTTCCATGGTGACAGAAAGGAGAACTGTAGTGTAGAAGGATTTCCCAGAGGGAAAACGTGGAGTTAAGGTTTGAACATTGCCGAGTTTCAGTTGGGAAAATGAGAAGTTCCAGAGGACGGTGGTTAGGGTTACACCTCAAGGTGAATGCAATGAATCTCGGGGAATCACAAATGGAAATACAATTAAAATGCTTCATCTAATATTAAGTACATTTCAGCTCAATAAAAATGTAAAGTGCAAGATGAAAGAGGTGTATGTACAAAAATTTAATTTTCCTAAAGAAAGCATATGTTCTTAAAACCGTGCAGGTATACCAATACATTTGTTGTAAATAGGCTTGAAAAGGGCAAACGACAAAGAGGAGTGCTTCCATTCCCGGGACCATTAATGGAAACGTAACTGGATTACGCTGATTAGGTTAGGTCACACCCACAACTGCCAACCCACGGAACTGTATAAAAGTCGGCTCAGACAGGAAGCCTCCCTCAGTGCCCCTTGCCCAGGAGTCCCGGCTGCTGCAGCACACCCGGCGCAGAGCTGGCCCCGCAGCAGGCTCCCCTCCTCTGAGAACCCACTGACAGACAACAGGGGGTCCCCGCACTTCAGGTTGGTGACTTGCACTGATGTCTTCAGAAAATTAGTAGAGTACAAGAAATACATGATATTCAGGTTGTAGGTCAAAGATAGGTATTCTGTTTTTATGATTGTACTTCTTTGAAAAGAGACCTAAAATACTTGAGTTAAATGTCAATTATCTCACAAAAATTCACATTCCTAAGGAAATACACCCCCCCCCACCCCCGACTTTGTAGGGAAACGGTTTTGGAAACGTGGTGCATTTGTCCGTAAGCAGTAAAGGCTGAATATTTCAGTTCTCCTTCGTTTCTTCAAACAGTTCACTGTGCACGTTTTAGAAAATACATAGAGGGTGGGCTTGTGGAGATAGGACAGTTATTGAAAGACTGTAGACCATAAACTTGCAGCAGAGCAGGGGAAAATTACATTTGCGTGTGAATTTGAGTTAGGAAATTGAATATTTTACCATCGATAGTGACAATTCAAAAGGTAACAGGAAAGCATGTTTGATTTCAGATTTTCAAATATTTGTGCCCCACGATTCTGGATCCCATTTTCTGTAGCTTCGATTTTTTGTCGCTCCTGGAAAATATTGTCCTTCATTTCACTCATAGAGGAAAGTGTCATAGAGCTTATCAAAGTCTGCAGCGTCAACGATTCTGGGGTAAAAACCTAAATTGATGGTTTCAGTACGTCAGGTCTAAGACAGGGCCCTATTTTGGGGATCGGTAATGATAGGAGAGGAAGGGAACACATCAGGGAATGAGAGTCCACTTTGTGAGGAAAGGACTTGAGGAAGTGGCTGACATGGCTTCCTTAAGGGGAAGAAGGTGTCGCGGGAATTTTTTGCACTATGCGAATTCATAGTGCTCTTAACGATCTTTTTTTTTTTCTTTTACTCAGCAGATCCAAAGGTCCACCCCTGAGGTCATCCAACCTCAAGCTGCCGGGAGATGAGACGGGTGGCGGGTCACTACCCACAGTCTGAGAAGAACACACTCAGCAGAGCCCAGACTATGAGGAAGCAGCAGACGGCACCCGCAGGGCCCAGGGCTCCCCGACCCGAGGAGGAGAATCCCAGGGTAAGTGGAGACGACGATCTTTGGGGATCAGGGGACACACGGACCTCAGAGTCGGGGGGTGACTGTAGAAAATTCTGACACCATAAGCCAGTTTTCATTCCTACCCAAGGATGGCCCTGCCCCAGGCCTCCTGACCATCAGGGGAGTCTATGAGAGACTCTGAGGACCAAACTCAGCTCCCAGTGAGTTCACCGTGCAGCCAGGATTTTGTCCTGGTGCTGAGATCTGGTTCATGGCGCCCACCCCTAGAACCTTTAATCTCTACTCCTAATGCCCTTCCTAACGGGTGCTTTTGGTTATGACGTCCTGGCTCGAGTGTGCAAGCACCTAATTGGCTACTTGTGCCGCTCACCTCCCTAAAAGCAATATTCAGGTCTGAATGGAAACTCTGTCCTTACGTTGCCGTTGGACGGCTGCCCCTGACTGCTGCTGAATCGCTCGCTGACCACTGTCCTTGTTCACCCACAGGTCAAGTGCAGGGACTGTGGGGCTTTTGGACACACGGCCAGAAGCACCAGGTGCCCCATGAAGCGCTGGGGTGGAGCCCTGGCGCCGCAGCCCTTGGGCCCCAATAGGGGGAAGGAGAACCTGGCACCCCGGAAGCCCCATGATCTCCAGGACCCAGTGTCACTCGACCAGAGTGAGAGGGAGAAGGAGCAGAGACCGAGGTGAGCCATGGGGGAGGTGTAGCCACTGCCTGGGCCCTGGACCCCCAAAAGGTGGTGTGTCTCCTTCTCACACCTCGTGCACAGCCTCGTCCAGGCAAGGAAAACAGTACTGGGGACAAAGGGCCAGGAGGTCCCTTTCGGGTAGGTCTCCTGCCCCAGGAGCTCTTTCTCCTCCTGCACATTCAGGAAGGGGAGGCCGGAGCAGCTGCTGAGCTTGTGCACATGACCGGCAGAAAGGGTGTGGAGACTTCAGGAAAGTCCTTGCTGGGAAAACCCGGAGGGCTGCCTGGAGTAGGGCAGGGATCTGACAAGAGGGAAGGTGCAGCTTTAGCCCAGGTCACGGGGCTTCAACACCTGTGTCACACCCAAACAGTCACTGGGACCCTGCCCCCAAAAGGATTCCTCCATGTGTGGACGGGAAATCCCCGGGTGTTGATCACACCCTTTGTTCCGCAGGCAGGAGCAGCAGCAGAGGAAGTCTGTCCTGCAGGCGTTTCCCAGGACACCCCAAGGGAGGCCCCAGCAGGACTGCAAGTAAGTGCCGCAACCTTGTGCCTACCTGAGGGTGAGTGTGGCCCTGGTCCCTGCTCCCTGGGCCTGCTGGGCACCCCCGCTGCGTGTCCCTCCAGGCCCCGCTGTGTCTAGTCCTAGTTCTAGTCCTTACCCCCGAGCGAGTGTTAGTTAGAAATCCTTTGGGGCCAAGCTGATTCCAGTTTGTGTGCCTCTCAGATGTCATTTTTCCCATTTCCTCGTTTCAGCAAATTTACTTCCAAGCCTCCCAACGCTATGTGTGTGGGGGCACGTGCAAATCTGTTACCAGATTATTGCAAAAGCCAGAATCCTACATCCAGAAACACACATCTCTTGAGTGGATAAATATTCCGAAATTCCCTGTCCCGCCTCCTCACCCACCCAACTGCTCTCTGAAGAACATGAGGCAGTTACACTCCATGGGATGAAACGTGTGTTTCAAGGTCCTCCAGAGGGGGCGCTGATTTGAAGACCACCCTGTGGAATAGGACCTAGTCCGGGATCCCGTTCATTCTGTACTTGTCCCGATCACCCAAGGTGGAGAGCCTGCCCATATTTAGAATGACTTCTCATAATTAGGTCATCGTGACATCTAAGTTGCTTTGATCCTCGTTTCTAATCCCATGTGGTTGATTTTCAGGTTGAGTCGTCGGTGAGGAGTTTCTAACGTGTGTTCTGCCTTTTCCTACAGATTCCGAGCAGACCCGTGCCGGTCTACACAACCAACAACAGACCTGCCCTGGACCCTCCTCTTAGAAGCCAGCCACCTGCCAGGGATGACATGAGCTCCACGTTCTCCTCACTGTCTCCCATGGCAATGCAGAGACTGAGCTCCTTCTGCAGTAGTGGACCAGATAGAGGACAGGCAGGGCTCCTCACAGAGACCCCGAAGCCTGCGTTCAAGCGCTACGGCCAGGACCCTCTCGCCATTGACAGGCTGGCCCCGAGCAGGGGTGACCGCAGCTTCCTTGGAGCTCCCCACGCTGCCTCCACAACCCCTGTCCTGGGAGACGTCCTCAAGCCCCAGGCAGGGCACAAGCGTCCTGTTCTGATCTCA
Source organism: Microcebus murinus (assembly GCF_040939455.1). NCBI lineage: Eukaryota > Metazoa > Chordata > Mammalia > Primates > Cheirogaleidae > Microcebus > Microcebus murinus. The sequence continues at coordinate 25,962,659 of NC_134127.1, read as the reverse complement.
CAGCCCTGCCCACCGCCTGCCACATGGATCTCGGGCCAAGACTTCCATCTCAGCATCAGGGCACCCGGCAAGAGACCTGCAGAGACCCCCACCCAGACTTGCCAGCGTCCTCCAAAGAAACCCAGACGAAACCCCTTGGAGACACCTCAGAAGAGCACTCAGAGGCCGAAGCTGAGCCCTGTGCGGGCTGACCTGCCTCCACCAAGAGAAGCTGGACTTGAATGCAAAGTGGCGCCTCAGTGGACCGGGAAGAGTGCAAGCCAGGTGCCCAGCAGTGACCTGCAGCCTCCACATGGCAGAAGTCTCCTGAGCCCTGTCCAGGCCTGCACCGAGCCCCGTCTCCCGTCACCCAGCCCTGCTCCAGGCCAGCCCCTCAGGATGGCCTTCAGGAGACTGGACAGCGGACAGTGGAGCTCCAGGCTCCTGCCAGCTCCCTCCTGCCTCCTCCCTGAGAAGCCAGGTCCTCCTGCCCAGAACCCTCACGCCCCAGAGAAGTCTGAGGCTCACTGTGCCCGGGTCCCCCCGAGTGTCCTGTATGAGGACCTTCGGCTTTCCTCGTCCTCTGAGGACACTGACTCCGAGTGAGACATTGTGTACTTGGGGTCCAAGTGTGTGTACTTCGCGGTGTCTGGGTGGTGCCTGGGTCCTTCATCTCTGAAGCCCTGTCCCGTCCTCAGGGGAGAGGCTTTGACTCTGGAAGTTGTCAGGGGAACCCAGGCTTGGGATATTTCTTCACCTTGTACATTGGAGTTCTCTAATGTCACTGTATGAAAGTCTCTTTGCACTTTGCTTCTCTGTCAATAAAATTGTCACCTCGATACCAGGCGGTGTCCTATTTTTTCTTTATCCCAGTGCAAATTACGTAAAACCTATCTCTATAGGTGGAAGTTTATGGACGGTGATGAGGAGGCTGGCAGGTCTAATGGCTCCTTAACAATTCAGAATCTCAGGCAAAATGCATCTCCATCCGATCCCAAGCCACTAAGATTGTGGGAGGGACCTGTGGATTTACCTGGGGACAAGGACCCGTGTGCTGTTCGTTCTGGTCAGCCAGATCCCCACACTTAGCTTCCTGAGCTGGGAAAGAAGCCCCAGCACACGACCCCTCCACCCCGACCCTCACACCCCAGGACAAATAGGCGTCGTTCTCCAGAGGATCCCCCATCGCCGCCGCCCCCACCCCCCAAAACATCACTTTCCTTTGCCGAGTCCTAGTAAACTTAGATCAAAATAGGAGTCTGAGGAAGGCAGCCTGTGGAAATTTATGTGTATGCCCCTATTAATGCAAACTTCACTGGGCATCTGCTCCGTGTCCACACCCTCCTTACTGTACACCCTGTGCTGAGAACTTCAAGATGTTACCAGAATCAATTCCATAGCTGCTCAGGGAGGAACGCCCATGTCCTGGGAGGAAGGAGGACATGGGGACTGGGAGGGAGCAGCAGGGCAGGAGCAGACACTGCAGAGTGTGAGGAAAAACTGTCTCTGCCGGGATTCTGCTCTCAGGAGGAGTGACCTCCGAGCTCCCCTCATGGGTACAAGCTTCTGGAGACAAAATGACGTCAAAATCCCAGGCTGCTGCTACCAAAGGTGTAGAAGAGACACCCACACACAACCCTGCCGTCTCTGGTGGACGGGTTTGAGTCACTGACACCAGGGTGTCAAAACTTTTCTATGCACAAGGGCATTCCTTGCCTAATAGGGTGCCGTGAAACTTAGACTATCCGAAGAAACCCCAAAGTTGGACCTTACACAAAAAAACACCCAAAGAAATAAAATTCCTAGACACAAAATACTGAAATACAACCTGAAATTCAGAAAACACTAAATGTGCAAAGTAAACCATGAAACGTAGAAGAACATATGGGGGGAATGTTCAGGGCACGGGATTTTCTAAGGATTTCTTGCACATGACACCAACAATCAGGCATAAGAAAATAAATAGATTGGGGTGTATCAAAATTGGAACATTTTTTATTTTTCTCCAGCATATTGTGGGGGTACAAATGTTAGGGTCATGTCTATCACCCTTGCCCACACCCTCCTTTGAGTCAGAGCTTCAAGCATGTCCTTCCCCCAGTTGGTGCGCAGTGCATTCACTATGAATGTATATAACCGTCCCCTCTCCCGCCACCTGCCCGACACACGATAAATGTTATTCCTTTATGTCCACTTAGGTGTTGATCACTTAATACCAATTTGCTGGTGAGTACATGTGATGCTTATATTTCCATTCTTGGGATACTTCACTTAATAGAATGGGTTCCAGCTCTATCCAGGAATAAACAAATGATGCTGCATCACCGTTGTTTCCTACAACTGAAGAGTACTCCATGGCACACATATACCACGTTTTATTAATCGACTCATGTATTGATGGGCACTTGGGTTGTTTCCGCTTCTTTGCAATTGTGAAGTGTGCTGCCCTGAACATTCGAGTGCAGGTGTCTTCTTCTTAGAGTGACTTTTGTTCTTTTGGAAGGGTGCCGAGTCATGGGATTGCTGGATCAAAGGCTAGATAGACTTGTTGATCCAGTCGCTTTAGGGAATCTCCATATTGCTTTCCACAGAGAATGAACTAGTTTGCAGTCCCACCGGCAGCGTAAGAGTGTTCTCTGCATCCACGCCAACATTAGAACTTTTATGCTTCAAGGCCACTCTAAAACAATGACGGAACTACCAAAAGGAGGCGACAAAATATTTGCAAAATATATTTCTGATCAAGAAGGAGTATCCAGAATATTACAAAAGTTTGTGACTTAGAAACAAATTAAATCCCAAAAATGTATAAAAGTAGACGTTTCACCAGAGAAGATATGAAATGGCCAATGAATTCTTGAAGGGAGGCTCAAAATCCTTCTTTATTAGGGAAACACTACTCCAAATACAAAGAGATAATGCTCTGCTCTTCTGAGGCTTGAGACATTCAATCTATCAGTCAGTCAAAGCAGAGATTCAGAACCATTGTTAAGGATATATTGAATGAGAATCTCTGCACATTGCTACTGAGAATGAGAAAATGAGGAAACTCCTGTGGAAAACCACACGGCCATTCCTCACAAAATTAAATGGATAATTATCATATAAGGCAGAAACGTCCCTCTTAGCTACATAGACAAAAGACTGAAAGGCAGACGCTCTAAGAGAAACTTCTATACCTTTCCTCATTCTACCAAAATTCCAGAAAGGACACAGTGAAAACCACCCAAATATTCAACAGTGGATGAACGGATGAAAACAATGGGGTGTTTGGGTGTGTGTTTTTCTATGTGTGTCCCGTAACATCATTTGGCCTTAACAATGGATAAAGTGGCCTCTTTGAAGGTTGCTAAGGGAGGAGAATTGGTGGTAATAAAGCTTCTGTCAGCCAATATGAGAGGGGTGAAAACAACGTTCACAGTGTCTGTACAAATAAGTGGAAGATGGAAATGAAAATGCAAGAAACACAGACCCATCTGGCTCTCTAGAGGTATTTTAGAAAAACTTCCTTGAGGCACAAGGCACGGTGAAACATCAGCCAGTCACCCAAGGACAAATACTTGAGGATTCATGCCATGTGAGTTCTCTAGACCAGTCACATCCGTGGTGACACAAAGGAGAATTGTAGTTTGGAAGGAGTTCCCAGAGGGAGAACGTGGAGTTAAGGATTAATACATATAGAGTTTCCGTTGGGAAAATGAGAAGTCCCTGGGAGGTGGATGGTGGTTAGGGTTACACCTGAAGGAGAATGCACTGAATGTCACAGAATCCTGCTCAGGTGAATACGATTAAAATGCTGCATTTCATATGAACTATATTTTATTTCAATAAAAATGCAAAGTGCAAGATGAAACAGGTATATGCACAAAAATTTATTTTTCCTACACATGGAAGTGGTATCTCGGGATTAGAACATAAGCATGAGTGTGATTTAAAGCTCACCAACTGCATTGAATGTGAGCCCAATTGAGAATAAGTCTGCACCCAACACTTACCACACTTGAATTTTCACAAACATCACTCAGATACATTGTTTTTTAAAAATTATTATTACATTTTTATTTTTACACTTTAAAAATACAGAGTTTATTATATGTCTATTATGGTTCCATAAAATTATATTTAATAATTGAAGGATATGTGTTTTTTTTTCGGCATATTATGGGGGTACAGATTTTAAGGTTTCAATAAATGCCCAGTCCCCCCCTCCCCCAACAGGTCTGAGTCTTCAGCATGACCATCCCCCTGATGCCGCACATCTCACTCATTATATATGTTTCCCCCTCCCCCTCCCACCTGACCAATACCCTATTACTGTAGTACCTATGTGTCCACTTAGGTGCTGCTCAGTTCATACCAATTTGCTGGTGAGTATATGTGGTGCTTGTTTTTGCATTCTTGGGAAACTTCACTTAATAGTATGGGTTGCAGCTCTAACCAGGAAAATGTAAGATACATTGTTAATGTGTATGTTTTTGATTCATAAGGGGTGAGTTTTACCATAGATTTCTGTATTTCTAATAAGGTGCTACCAAGGTTTTCATTGCTCTCACATAATTAAACATTGATGACTATAACTACCAAGAAATTGAACTGGGGTGTTTTAGAAATTAAGCTCTTTGCAACATAGGGAGACACCAAACGCACCACAACAAAACATTCGCCGGGCACGGTGTCACCTGCCTGTGGTTGCAGCTGAGCCAGGAGGATGTCTGAAGCCTGGAGTTGGGGGTAGCAGTGAACTGTGACCTTGCGACTGCATCCGCTCCACCCTGGGTAAAGAATGAGTCTCTGCTGCCGAGGGAAAAAAGGAACTACAGTACCTATGTCACATTGGGATGAATTTTATTAACATTTAACAGATTTTAAAACTACAGCTTTGCAATGAAATTTAATAACCTCATACAGACAAGTCCATAATGGATCATGAAGCACAAGGAGCACCATATCTAGAAAAAATGTAGACTTTCCAGCCTACTGTATCCAGAGAACACACCATTGCACTTAATTTGATAACCCACCAAAATCCTTGGAACAATCTTTACCAGCTGAAGGCTTGGAGCGGTAAAACCATCATACGTGTCTTGAAACCTTACTCCTATTTCAATTACTTAAAGTGTCGCACATGATTCCCAGATATCCCACGATACCAAAAGGCAAACATCTCACACCCACCCACAAGTGAGAACAAGTACTAACACAGCACCACCAGAAAATCATGAGACTCCATATTAAATTCCACACACTCTAAAAACCTCACAGTGGAATCCTACACTTCAAAACCTAAAAATCAGAATTCACAATGAATTTCATATACAGTGAACATCTGCACGTAGGAAGTTCCTTCAAATGTTCAGAACACTCAAAAATCCAAAGAAAAGATTTCACATATGTGGCCACATCCTGGAATGCAGCCACCAGGAACCAATGGCTGCAGGTGCTTGTAGCCAAACCGGACCTCTTCATTTCCAAGTTTCTTCCTCCAGTACTGACTTGTGTGTGTGTGTGTGTGCGCGCGTCACTGCACATGCATCAGTTCTCATACTGATATTACTGGAACACAACCAGAGAACTTGTGCCGTGCTTGTTCCTCCTCTTGCTACCCCTGGCCCTCCCACCCACACAAGGGACTTTGCTAGCTTTCAGGGACACCTGGTCTCTTTCTTCCTTGTCTGATGCGGGCAGCAAGTTATTGTCCTTTGTCATCTCCGTCTTGTATTTTGGTGGATGAATCACAACTGCATTGGAAGGCAGGGTGGATTCAATTTTTCGGAAGTTCACCGCAGGCTTTGGTCGGTTTTGTTCCAGGAGGCACTTCCACTGATCTAAGGAGAGCTCCGTAGTTGCTGTCTTTTCCAAGCGTTCCTCAAACTCGGGCATCTTGACGCCAGAGTCACTTTTGAGCTCCCGTTGGGTTGCTCCCTTGTCCGTGTCTTCAGCCCCACGGGCTCTTGGTTTCTTCCCTCTGGAGGCACACCCACCGTCTCTCCCCAATTCACTCTTCTGGATGTAAAAGAGAAGGTAGGCAGGTTGACTGAGGACAGAAGAAATGTGACAGGCGGTCACCTTAGCATCATCCATTTTGTACCACTGGCCATTCCCAGCTTTGACATAGCAGAAGTAATGTCCACTTTGACAGCTGCTCCCAGCATGGACCAGCACAGCATACAGGAGGTAAACAAGGGGTCCTCTGTTGCGCTGAGACATGTATGGTTGCATGTCAAGGCACTCGGGATATTGCACTTCTTTTGCAATTTTGTTGCCTGTGACATCTGAGAACCTTTTCAACACAAGCATCAGGACCTTGGAGGCAGTGTGCACAGTCAGAGACTTGGACGCAGGGACCTTCTTTAGACAAGTACCACAGTGATAGGCATCCTCTCCGTCCAGGTGCTCGGGCTTCACCAACCATTGCAAAGCTTGGTTGAGGCTCTGAGCTGCCTCGATATCCAAGGCGATGTCCAGGTAAGGTTCAAAGGTGTCTGAAATGCCATGGCAGTGCAGACACTTGATCTGAGACCTCCAGTAGCCTCCAAATATTTGACGGATTAGGGTTGTGTCCTCAGAGTGACCGTCTAAGGGCTCGTGCCCAGATAGACAAGCTCTCTTCATGGCATCCACAGTGCACATGAGAAACTCATGGGCATCTTCCTGGTCGTATCTGTGGAAGCCAGCAGCCAGTGCCAGCGAGGGCTTGATCACCTGGCCAGGCTGGGTTAGCACCCGGGTGACATGAGCTTCCATAGTGCACAGCATGCAGCATTCCTGACGACGACAGCTTAGAGAATGCTCCTGGGACAGCACATAGTTGGCGAGGGGTGGTGTGTACGTCAGGCACTGCAGTGCAGCATTCATGTAGCACGTGTTTCCCACATTGCAGAGCCCAGCACCAACCCCATAAGGTCTCTTCCAGGTCAGCAGCAGTTTGTCCCTGGGAGCCAATGGCTTTGTCCCAGGAGCCTGTTTTAAATGCAGGTCGGGATCTCTCTTAGATAACAGTGAAGAGTTCTTAGGTCGGTAACAACTGGGGTTATCCATATCGTCAGCTAAATTTGGCTGAGAAATTTTGAGTTTTGCAAAGGCATTGAAAGGAGGCTCCCCTCCCTGGAGGACTGAAGCAGCCTTCATGTTTCCGGGAGCGATGATCACGAAGCCCCCGCTGGGACCGTAAGTTGAGGAAGGACGATGCTTTCCCTTCTGAGAGCGCCTTCGAATGGCAGGTCCGTCTCCACATCAGCCTTTTTATAGCTAGCCCGACTCACCACACCCACTCCCGAGGCACAACATCCACCAGTCACGTCCAAGCACTCAATCGGATTAGGAAGCCTCAGGGTGTGTTCTCTGGCAGTCCCCAGATAATCCGACCAGCACCCTCCCCATTACTATTTGTGCAACACCTGGGGCAGATTGAACTAGCAGGATCCCGATTAAGTACCCTTAATCGGGATTTAACAAGGGTGGGGTGGTGGACATATATTTGTCCTAGCCCTTTGAAAACAATAATGGGGGAACGTTAGATATTGAATAACAAGTCGGACTCACGCTTCGAGATTTTATTTCTCATTGCAAAGCTACAGTTCCTAAGGCAGAATGGCACTGGTGTAAGATCAGACATAGAGACCAATGGAATAGAGCAAAAGGCCCAGAAATAGCCCTCCTTCTATGGTCAATAGAGTGAATGATTGGTGCAAAGGTAATAACACTTTTCAGTGTGGACAGGATAGTGTTTTCAAAAAAGGCTGCTCTGAAACTTCGATATCCACAAAATAATGTAAATTTCCACACTCAGCCCTCAAGTCACAGAAAGATGCCTCTGCTTCTCAGACTCCAAAGTGCAGTTTCGAAATCTCGTCACCCCTTCCACGGCTCAGGCCTGCCGCTACAGCCAGCACACCCACTCACTAGGTAAAAGGTCAACAATCAGATCCAAACCATTAATGGCCTCAGGGGGATTACAGTGGGGTCCCTTGTATTCTGGTGGGAATCCCATGGGCCTAATCCACGTTACTATTTATTGAACACCGGAAGCAGATTCCGATATCAGTATTGTCCTGAAATACCCTGAGAGTACCTCTGAGTCACGGTGGTGGGTTTCCCTCTGTCTGGCTTCTTCCAACAGAAAGAGAAGGGATAACATGGGGAGAAGTGACGTGTGTATGCCTCTGTGTGCGTTTGTGTGTCTGTGTGTGTGCGTGTGTGTTTATCTATACTTTCATGCGTTTACATGTGCGAAGCACTAAAATGCCTTAGGATGCTGATAAGCAGAATTTGGACTCTTCCTTCCTGATTTTATATCTTACTACAAACTACATTACTAAGTCACTGCGTTGCTGGCACAAGATCAAACCTAGAGATCAAAGGAACAGAATCCGTAGCCCAGATACAGCCCCTGCCGTCTGTGGTGCACTGGGTTGAGTGATTGATACAAGGGTGTCCAAACTCTTATGGAGACAGTGTAGTCGTCTTTATAAAATACAGGATTGTGAAACTCTGATATCCACAGGAAACCTTAAAAGTTTGACCCTAAACAAATACGACACAAAATAACAAAATTACCTGGCAGAAAATACGAAAGTGTATCTTTAAATTGATGAACAAGTAAATATACAAAGTAAACGATGAAACGTTTAGAAGATGACATGGGGGATGTGTTCTCGGCACTGAATTTCTGGGGATTTCTTGGATATAACACCAAAGAATAGGCACAAAAGAAAAAAGCAAGTAAATTGGGGTTTAGCTACATTAAAACTTTTATTCATCATGGCCACCAGGAAATGAGTAACAATAAAACGCATAGGATGGGAGAAATTATTTGCCAATTTTATATGCGATAAAGGACCAGGTAACCAGAATATTATAACTTGTATGCAACTTAAAACAAAATTAAAAGCAAAAGGTACAAAAATAGCATTTTTCCTAGAAAAGATGCACAATGGCCAATGAATTCATAAACGGATGATCAATATCGTTATATATTAGGGAAGCACTAATCAAAATACAATGAGATAATGCTCTGCTACTGTGAGGGTGGCTAAAGATTCAATCAATCAATCAACCAACCGATCAATCAAAGCGGAGACCAGGAAGCGCTGTTAAGGAGGTAGAACAATGGAATCTCCTTACATTGGTATTCAGAAAGAGAACATGATGAAATTCCTGTCCAAAACAACATGACCATTCATTACAAAGTTAAACACATAATCATCACATGATCTAGAAACGGAACTCCTATGTATATACACAAAGGATTGAAAAGCAGACACTCAAAGAAATATTTGTGCATCGTTGTTCATATTATCAAAGTTCACAACATCAAGGGTGAAAAGAAACCAAAGATTCAACGGTGGATGAATGGATTTAAAAACTGTGGCGTTTGGGTGTGTGTTTTCCTGTGTGTGTCACGGAACATCGTTGAGCCTTGAAAATAAAGTTGTCTGTATTCAGGTTGCTAATGGAGGAGAGAGAGTGGAAATGAAGCTTCTATCCACCAACATTGCAGAGGTGAAAACAACGTTCACCGTGTCTGTACACATAAGTAGAAGACGGAAATGAAGATGCAGAAAACAGAGCTCCATCTGCCTCTCTAGAGGCATTTTAGGGGCAATCCTTGGAGTCACAAGGCAAGGTGAAAAATCAGCCAGTCACTCAAGGGCAAATACTTGAGGATTCATGTCAGGAGAGGTCTCCAGACCAGTCACTTCCATGGTGACAGAAAGGAGAACTGTAGTGTAGAAGGATTTCCCAGAGGGAAAACGTGGAGTTAAGGTTTGAACATTGCCGAGTTTCAGTTGGGAAAATGAGAAGTTCCAGAGGACGGTGGTTAGGGTTACACCTCAAGGTGAATGCAATGAATCTCGGGGAATCACAAATGGAAATACAATTAAAATGCTTCATCTAATATTAAGTACATTTCAGCTCAATAAAAATGTAAAGTGCAAGATGAAAGAGGTGTATGTACAAAAATTTAATTTTCCTAAAGAAAGCATATGTTCTTAAAACCGTGCAGGTATACCAATACATTTGTTGTAAATAGGCTTGAAAAGGGCAAAAGACAAAGAGGAGTGCTTCCATTCCCGGGACCATTAATGGAAACGTAACTGGATTACGCTGATTAGGTTAGGTCACACCCACAACTGCCAACCCACGGAACTGTATAAAAGTCGGCTCAGACAGGAAGCCTCCCTCAGTGCCCCTTGCCCAGGAGTCCCGGCTGCTGCAGCACACCCGGCGCAGAGCTGGCCCCGCAGCAGGCTCCCCTCCTCTGAGAACCCACTGACAGACAACAGGGGGTCCCCGCACTTCAGGTTGGTGACTTGCACTGATGTCTTCAGAAAATTAGTAGAGTACAAGAAATACATGATATTCAGGTTGTAGGTCAAAGATAGGTATTCTGTTTTTATGATTGTACTTCTTTGAAAAGAGACCTAAAATACTTGAGTTAAATGTCAATTATCTCACAAAAATTCACATTCCTAAGGAAATACACCCCCCCCCACCCCCGACTTTGTAGGGAAACGGTTTTGGAAACGTGGTGCATTTGTCCGTAAGCAGTAAAGGCTGAATATTTCAGTTCTCCTTCGTTTCTTCAAACAGTTCACTGTGCACGTTTTAGAAAATACATAGAGGGTGGGCTTGTGGAGATAGGACAGTTATTGAAAGACTGTAGACCATAAACTTGCAGCAGAGCAGGGGAAAATTACATTTGCGTGTGAATTTGAGTTAGGAAATTGAATATTTTACCATCGATAGTGACAATTCAAAAGGTAACAGGAAAGCATGTTTGATTTCAGATTTTCAAATATTTGTGCCCCACGATTCTGGATCCCATTTTCTGTAGCTTCGATTTTTTGTCGCTCCTGGAAAATATTGTCCTTCATTTCACTCATAGAGGAAAGTGTCATAGAGCTTATCAAAGTCTGCAGCGTCAACGATTCTGGGGTAAAAACCTAAATTGATGGTTTCAGTACGTCAGGTCTAAGACAGGGCCCTATTTTGGGGATCGGTAATGATAGGAGAGGAAGGGAACACATCAGGGAATGAGAGTCCACTTTGTGAGGAAAGGACTTGAGGAAGTGGCTGACATGGCTTCCTTAAGGGGAAGAAGGTGTCGCGGGAATTTTTTGCACTATGCGAATTCATAGTGCTCTTAACGATCTTTTTTTTTTTCTTTTACTCAGCAGATCCAAAGGTCCACCCCTGAGGTCATCCAACCTCAAGCTGCCGGGAGATGAGACGGGTGGCGGGTCACTACCCACAGTCTGAGAAGAACACACTCAGCAGAGCCCAGACTATGAGGAAGCAGCAGACGGCACCCGCAGGGCCCAGGGCTCCCCGACCCGAGGAGGAGAATCCCAGGGTAAGTGGAGACGACGATCTTTGGGGATCAGGGGACACACGGACCTCAGAGTCGGGGGGTGACTGTAGAAAATTCTGACACCATAAGCCAGTTTTCATTCCTACCCAAGGATGGCCCTGCCCCAGGCCTCCTGACCATCAGGGGAGTCTATGAGAGACTCTGAGGACCAAACTCAGCTCCCAGTGAGTTCACCGTGCAGCCAGGATTTTGTCCTGGTGCTGAGATCTGGTTCATGGCGCCCACCCCTAGAACCTTTAATCTCTACTCCTAATGCCCTTCCTAACGGGTGCTTTTGGTTATGACGTCCTGGCTCGAGTGTGCAAGCACCTAATTGGCTACTTGTGCCGCTCACCTCCCTAAAAGCAATATTCAGGTCTGAATGGAAACTCTGTCCTTACGTTGCCGTTGGACGGCTGCCCCTGACTGCTGCTGAATCGCTCGCTGACCACTGTCCTTGTTCACCCACAGGTCAAGTGCAGGGACTGTGGGGCTTTTGGACACACGGCCAGAAGCACCAGGTGCCCCATGAAGCGCTGGGGTGGAGCCCTGGCGCCGCAGCCCTTGGGCCCCAATAGGGGGAAGGAGAACCTGGCACCCCGGAAGCCCCATGATCTCCAGGACCCAGTGTCACTCGACCAGAGTGAGAGGGAGAAGGAGCAGAGACCGAGGTGAGCCATGGGGGAGGTGTAGCCACTGCCTGGGCCCTGGACCCCCAAAAGGTGGTGTGTCTCCTTCTCACACCTCGTGCACAGCCTCGTCCAGGCAAGGAAAACAGTACTGGGGACAAAGGGCCAGGAGGTCCCTTTCGGGTAGGTCTCCTGCCCCAGGAGCTCTTTCTCCTCCTGCACATTCAGGAAGGGGAGGCCGGAGCAGCTGCTGAGCTTGTGCACATGACCGGCAGAAAGGGTGTGGAGACTTCAGGAAAGTCCTTGCTGGGAAAACCCGGAGGGCTGCCTGGAGTAGGGCAGGGATCTGACAAGAGGGAAGGTGCAGCTTTAGCCCAGGTCACGGGGCTTCAACACCTGTGTCACACCCAAACAGTCACTGGGACCCTGCCCCCAAAAGGATTCCTCCATGTGTGGACGGGAAATCCCCGGGTGTTGATCACACCCTTTGTTCCGCAGGCAGGAGCAGCAGCAGAGGAAGTCTGTCCTGCAGGCGTTTCCCAGGACACCCCAAGGGAGGCCCCAGCAGGACTGCAAGGAAGTGCCGCAACCTTGTGCCTACCTGAGGGTGAGTGTGGCCCTGGTCCCTGCTCCCTGGGCCTGCTGGGCACCCCCGCTGCGTGTCCCTCCAGGCCCCGCTGTGTCTAGTCCTAGTTCTAGTCCTTACCCCCGAGCGAGTGTTAGTTAGAAATCCTTTGGGGCCAAGCTGATTCCAGTTTGTGTGCCTCTCAGATGTCATTTTTCCCATTTCCTCGTTTCAGCAAATTTACTTCCAAGCCTCCCAACGCTATGTGTGTGGGGGCACGTGCAAATCTGTTACCAGATTATTGCAAAAGCCAGAATCCTACATCCAGAAACACACATCTCTTGAGTGGATAAATATTCCGAAATTCCCTGTCCCGCCTCCTCACCCACCCAACTGCTCTCTGAAGAACATGAGGCAGTTACACTCCATGGGATGAAACGTGTGTTTCAAGGTCCTGCAGAGGGGGCGCTGATTTGAAGACCACCCTGTGGAATAGGACCTAGTCCGGGATCCCGTTCATTCTGTACTTGTCCCGATCACCCCAGGTGGAGAGCCTGTCCATATTTAGAATGACTTCTCATAATTAGGTCATCGTGACATCTAAGTTGCTTTGATCCTCGTTTCTAATCCCATGTGGTTGATTTTCAGGTTGAGTCGTCGGTGAGGAGTTTCTAACGTGTGTTCTGCCTTTTCCTACAGATTCCGAGCAGACCCGTGCCGGTCTACACAACCAACAACAGACCTGCCCTGGACCCTCCTCTTAGAAGCCAGCCACCTGCCAGGGATGACATGAGCTCCACGTTCTCCTCACTGTCTCCCATGGCAATGCAGAGACTGAGCTCCTTCTGCAGTAGTGGACCAGATAGAGGACAGGCAGGGCTCCTCACAGAGACCCCGAAGCCTGCGTTCAAGCGCTACGGCCAGGACCCTCTCGCCATTGACAGGCTGGCCCCGAGCAGGGGTGACCGCAGCTTCCTTGGAGCTCCCCACGCTGCCTCCACAACCCCTGTCCTGGGAGACGTCCTCAAGCCCCAGGCAGGGCACAAGCGTCCTGTTCTGATCTCACAGCCCTGCCCACCGCCTGCCACACGGAGCTCGGGCCAAGACTTCCATCTCAGCATCAGGGCACCCGGCAAGAGACCTGCAGAGACCCCCACCCAGACTTGCCAGCGTCCTCCAAAGAAACCCAGACGAAACCCCTTGGAGACACCTCAGAAGAGCACTCAGAGGCCGAAGCTGAGCCCTGTGCGGGCTGACCTGCCTCCACCAAGAGAAGCTGGACTTGAATGCAAAGTGGCGCCTCAGTGGACCGGGAAGAGTGCAAGCCAGGTGCCCAGCAGTGACCTGCAGCCTCCACATGGCAGAAGTCTCCTGAGCCCTGTCCAGGCCTGCACCGAGCCCCGTCTCCCGTCACCCAGCCCTGCTCCAGGCCAGCCCCTCAGGATGGCCTTCAGGAGACTGGACAGCGGACAGTGGAGCTCCAGGCTCCTGCCAGCTCCCTCCTGCCTCCTCCCTGAGAAGCCAGGTCCTCCTGCCCAGAACCCTCACGCCCCAGAGAAGTCTGAGGCTCACTGTGCCCGGGTCCCCCCGAGTGTCCTGTATGAGGACCTTCGGCTTTCCTCGTCCTCTGAGGACACTGACTCCGAGTGAGACATTGTGTACTTGGGGTCCAAGTGTGTGTACTTCGCGGTGTCTGGCTGGTGCCTGGGTCCTTCATCTCTGAAGCCCTGTCCCGTCCTCAGGGGAGAGGCTTTGACTCTGGAAGTTGTCAGGGGAACCCAGGCTTGGGATATTTCTTCACCTTGTACATTGGAGTTCTCTAATGTCACTGTATGAAAGTCTCTTTGCACTTTGCTTCTCTGTCAATAAAATTGTCACCTCGATACCAGGCCGTGTCCTATTTTTTCTTTATCCCAGTGCAAATGACGTAAAACCTATCTCTATAGGTGGAAGTTTATGGACGGTGATGAGGAGGCTGGCAGGTCTAATGGCTCCTTAACAATTCAGAATCTCAGGCAAAATGCATCTCCATCCGATCCCAAGCCACTAAGATTGTGGGAGGGACCTGTGGATTTACCTGGGGACAAGGACCCGTGTGCTGTTCGTTCTGGTCAGCCAGATCCCCACACTTAGCTTCCTGAGCTGGGAAAGAAGCCCCAGCACACGACCCCTCCACCCCGACCCTCACACCCCAGGACAAATAGGCGTCGTTCTCCAGAGGATCCCCCGTCGCCGCCGCCCCCACCCCCCAAAACATCACTTTCCTTTGCCGAGTCCTAGTAAACTTAGATCAAAATAGGAGTCTGAGGAAGGCAGCCTGTGGAAATTTATGTGTATGCCCCTATTAATGCAAACTTCACTGGGCATCTGCTCCGTGTCCACACCCTCCTTACTGTACACCCTGTGCTGAGAACTTCAAGATGTTACCAGAATCAATTCCATAGCTGCTCAGGGAGGAACGCCCATGTCCTGGGAGGAAGGAGGACATGGGGACTGGGAGGGAGCAGCAGGGCAGGAGCAGACACTGCAGAGTGTGAGGAAAAACTGTCTCTGCCGGGATTCTGCTCTCAGGAGGAGTGACCTCCGAGCTCCCCTCATGGGTACAAGCTTCTGGAGACAAAATGACGTCAAAATCCCAGGCTGCTGCTACCAAAGGTGTAGAAGAGACACCCACACACAACCCTGCCGTCTCTGGTGGACGGGTTTGAGTCACTGACACCAGGGTGTCAAAACTTTTCTATGCACAAGGGCATTCCTTGCCTAATAGGGTGCCGTGAAACTTAGACTATCCGAAGAAACCCCAAAGTTGGACCTTACACAAAAAAACACCCAAAGAAATAAAATTCCTAGACACAAAATACTGAAATACAACCTGAAATTCAGAAAACACTAAATGTGCAAAGTAAACCATGAAACGTAGAAGAACATATGGGGGGAATGTTCAGGGCACGGGATTTTCTAAGGATTTCTTGCACATGACACCAACAATCAGGCATAAGAAAATAAATAGATTGGGGTGTATCAAAATTGGAACATTTTTTATTTTTCTCCAGCATATTGTGGGGGTACAAATGTTAGGGTCATGTCTATCACCCTTGCCCACACCCTCCTTTGAGTCAGAGCTTCAAGCATGTCCTTCCCCCAGTTGGTGCGCAGTGCATTCACTATGAATGTATATAACCGTCCCCTCTCCCGCCACCTGCCCGACACACGATAAATGTTATTCCTTTATGTCCACTTAGGTGTTGATCACTTAATACCAATTTGCTGGTGAGTACATGTGATGCTTATATTTCCATTCTTGGGATACTTCACTTAATAGAATGGGTTCCAGCTCTATCCAGGAATAAACAAATGATGCTGCATCACCGTTGTTTCCTACAGCTGAAGAGTACTCCATGGCACACATATACCACGTTTTATTAATCGACTCATGTATTGATGGGCACTTGGGTTGTTTCCGCTTCTTTGCAATTGTGAAGTGTGCTGCCCTGAACATTCGAGTGCAGGTGTCTTCTTCTTAGAGTGACTTTTGTTCTTTTGGAAGGGTGCCGAGTCATGGGATTGCTGGATCAAAGGCTAGATAGACTTGTTGATCCAGTCGCTTTAGGGAATCTCCATATTGCTTTCCACAGAGAATGAACTAGTTTGCAGTCCCACCGGCAGCGTAAGAGTGTTCTCTGCATCCACGCCAACATTAGAACTTTTATGCTTCAAGGCCACTCTAAAACAATGACGGAACTACCAAAAGGAGGCGACAAAATATTTGCAAAATATATTTCTGATCAAGAAGGAGTATCCAGAATATTACAAAAGTTTGTGACTTAGAAACAAATTAAATCCCAAAAATGTATAAAAGTAGACGTTTCACCAGAGAAGATATGAAATGGCCAATGAATTCTTGAAGGGAGGCTCAAAATCCTTCTTTATTAGGGAAACACTACTCCAAATACAAAGAGATAATGCTCTGCTCTTCTGAGGCTTGAGACATTCAATCTATCAGTCAGTCAAAGCAGAGATTCAGAACCATTGTTAAGGATATATTGAATGAGAATCTCTGCACATTGCTACTGAGAATGAGAAAATGAGGAAACTCCTGTGGAAAACCACACGGCCATTCCTCACAAAATTAAATGGATAATTATCATATAAGGCAGAAACGTCCCTCTTAGCTACATAGACAAAAGACTGAAAGGCAGACGCTCTAAGAGAAACTTCTATACCTTTCCTCATTCTACCAAAATTCCAGAAAGGACACAGTGAAAACCACCCAAATATTCAACAGTGGATGAACGGATGAAAACAATGGGGTGTTTGGGTGTGTGTTTTTCTATGTGTGTCCCGTAACATCATTTGGCCTTAACAATGGATAAAGTGGCCTCTTTGAAGGTTGCTAAGGGAGGAGAATTGGTGGTAATAAAGCTTCTGTCAGCCAATATGAGAGGGGTGAAAACAACGTTCACAGTGTCTGTACAAATAAGTGGAAGATGGAAATGAAAATGCAAGAAACACAGACCCATCTGGCTCTCTAGAGGTATTTTAGAAAAACTTCCTTGAGGCACAAGGCACGGTGAAACATCAGCCAGTCACCCAAGGACAAATACTTGAGGATTCATGCCATGTGAGTTCTCTAGACCAGTCACATCCGTGGTGACACAAAGGAGAATTGTAGTTTGGAAGGAGTTCCCAGAGGGAGAACGTGGAGTTAAGGATTAATACATATAGAGTTTCCGTTGGGAAAATGAGAAGTCCCTGGGAGGTGGATGGTGGTTAGGGTTACACCTGAAGGAGAATGCACTGAATGTCACAGAATCCTGCTCAGGTGAATACGATTAAAATGCTGCATTTCATATGAACTATATTTTATTTCAATAAAAATGCAAAGTGCAAGATGAAACAGGTATATGCACAAAAATTTATTTTTCCTACACATGGAAGTGGTATCTCGGGATTAGAACATAAGCATGAGTGTGATTTAAAGCTCACCAACTGCATTGAATGTGAGCCCAATTGAGAATAAGTCTGCACCCAACACTTACCACACTTGAATTTTCACAAACATCACTCAGATACATTGTTTTTTAAAAATTATTATTACATTTTTATTTTTACACTTTAAAAATACAGAGTTTATTATATGTCTATTATGGTTCCATAAAATTATATTTAATAATTGAAGGATATGTGTTTTTTTTTCGGCATATTATGGGGGTACAGATTTTAAGGTTTCAATAAATGCCCAGTCCCCCCCTCCCCCAACAGGTCTGAGTCTTCAGCATGACCATCCCCCTGATGCCGCACATCTCACTCATTATATATGTTTCCCCCTCCCCCTCCCACCTGACCAATACCCTATTACTGTAGTACCTATGTGTCCACTTAGGTGCTGCTCAGTTCATACCAATTTGCTGGTGAGTATATGTGGTGCTTGTTTTTGCATTCTTGGGAAACTTCACTTAATAGTATGGGTTGCAGCTCTAACCAGGAAAATGTAAGATACATTGTTAATGTGTATGTTTTTGATTCATAAGGGGTGAGTTTTACCATAGATTTCTGTATTTCTAATAAGGTGCTACCAAGGTTTTCATTGCTCTCACATAATTAAACATTGATGACTATAACTACCAAGAAATTGAACTGGGGTGTTTTAGAAATTAAGCTCTTTGCAACATAGGGAGACACCAAACGCACCACAACAAAACATTCGCCAGGCACGGTGTCACCTGCCTGTGGTTGCAGCTGAGCCAGGAGGATGTCTGAAGCCTGGAGTTGGGGGTAGCAGTGAACTGTGACCTTGCGACTGCATCCGCTCCACCCTGGGTAAAGAATGAGTCTCTGCTGCCGAGGGAAAAAAGGAACTACAGTACCTATGTCACATTGGGATGAATTTTATTAACATTTAACAGATTTTAAAACTACAGCTTTGCAATGAAATTTAATAACCTCATACAGACAAGTCCATAATGGATCATGAAGCACAAGGAGCACCATATCTAGAAAAAATGTAGACTTTCCAGCCTACTGTATCCAGAGAACACACCATTGCACTTAATTTGATAACCCACCAAAATCCTTGGAACAATCTTTACCAGCTGAAGGCTTGGAGCGGTAAAACCATCATACGTGTCTTGAAACCTTACTCCTATTTCAATTACTTAAAGTGTCGCACATGATTCCCAGATATCCCACGATACCAAAAGGCAAACATCTCACACCCACCCACAAGTGAGAACAAGTACTAACACAGCACCACCAGAAAATCATGAGACTCCATATTAAATTCCACACACTCTAAAAACCTCACAGTGGAATCCTACACTTCAAAACCTAAAAATCAGAATTCACAATGAATTTCATATACAGTGAACATCTGCACGTAGGAAGTTCCTTCAAATGTTCAGAACACTCAAAAATCCAAAGAAAAGATTTCACATATGTGGCCACATCCTGGAATGCAGCCACCAGGAACCAATGGCTGCAGGTGCTTGTAGCCAAACCGGACCTCTTCATTTCCAAGTTTCTTCCTCCAGTACTGACTTGTGTGTGTGTGTGTGTGCGCGCGTCACTGCACATGCATCAGTTCTCATACTGATATTACTGGAACACAACCAGAGAACTTGTGCCGTGCTTGTTCCTCCTCTTGCTACCCCTGGCCCTCCCACCCACACAAGGGACTTTGCTAGCTTTCAGGGACACCTGGTCTCTTTCTTCCTTGTCTGATGCGGGCAGCAAGTTATTGTCCTTTGTCATCTCCGTCTTGTATTTTGGTGGATGAATCACAACTGCATTGGAAGGCAGGGTGGATTCAATTTTTCGGAAGTTCACCGCAGGCTTTGGTCGGTTTTGTTCCAGGAGGCACTTCCACTGATCTAAGGAGAGCTCCGTAGTTGCTGTCTTTTCCAAGCGTTCCTCAAACTCGGGCATCTTGACGCCAGAGTCACTTTTGAGCTCCCGTTGGGTTGCTCCCTTGTCCGTGTCTTCAGCCCCACGGGCTCTTGGTTTCTTCCCTCTGGAGGCACACCCACCGTCTCTCCCCAATTCACTCTTCTGGATGTAAAAGAGAAGGTAGGCAGGTTGACTGAGGACAGAAGAAATGTGACAGGCGGTCACCTTAGCATCATCCATTTTGTACCACTGGCCATTCCCAGCTTTGACATAGCAGAAGTAATGTCCACTTTGACAGCTGCTCCCAGCATGGACCAGCACAGCATACAGGAGGTAAACAAGGGGTCCTCTGTTCCGCTGAGACATGTATGGTTGCATGTCAAGGCACTCGGGATATTGCACTTCTTTTGCAATTTTGTTGCCTGTGACATCTGAGAACCTTTTCAACACAAGCATCAGGACCTTGGAGGCAGTGTGCACAGTCAGAGACTTGGACGCAGGGACCTTCTTTAGACAAGTACCACAGTGATAGGCATCCTCTCCGTCCAGGTGCTCGGGCTTCACCAACCATTGCAAAGCTTGGTTGAGGCTCTGAGCTGCCTCGATATCCAAGGCGATGTCCAGGTAAGGTTCAAAGGTGTCTGAAATGCCATGGCAGTGCAGACACTTGATCTGAGACCTCCAGTAGCCTCCAAATATTTGACGGATTAGGGTTGTGTCCTCAGAGTGACCGTCTAAGGGCTCGTGCCCAGATAGACAAGCTCTCTTCATGGCATCCACAGTGCACATGAGAAACTCATGGGCATCTTCCTGGTCGTATCTGTGGAAGCCAGCAGCCAGTGCCAGCGAGGGCTTGATCACCTGGCCAGGCTGGGTTAGCACCCGGGTGACATGAGCTTCCATAGTGCACAGCATGCAGCATTCCTGACGACGACAGCTTAGAGAATGCTCCTGGGACAGCACATAGTTGGCGAGGGGTGGTGTGTACGTCAGGCACTGCAGTGCAGCATTCATGTAGCACGTGTTTCCCACATTGCAGAGCCCAGCACCAACCCCATAAGGTCTCTTCCAGGTCAGCAGCAGTTTGTCCCTGGGAGCCAATGGCTTTGTCCCAGGAGCCTGTTTTAAATGCAGGTCGGGATCTCTCTTAGATAACAGTGAAGAGTTCTTAGGTCGGTAACAACTGGGGTTATCCATATCGTCAGCTAAATTTGGCTGAGAAATTTTGAGTTTTGCAAAGGCATTGAAAGGAGGCTCCCCTCCCTGGAGGACTGAAGCAGCCTTCATGTTTCCGGGAGCGATGATCACGAAGCCCCCGCTGGGACCGTAAGTTGAGGAAGGACGATGCTTTCCCTTCTGAGAGCGCCTTCGAATGGCAGGTCCGTCTCCACATCAGCCTTTTTATAGCTAGCCCGACTCACCACACCCACTCCCGAGGCACAACATCCACCAGTCACGTCCAAGCACTCAATCGGATTAGGAAGCCTCAGGGTGTGTTCTCTGGCAGTCCCCAGATAATCCGACCAGCACCCTCCCCATTACTATTTGTGCAACACCTGGGGCAGATTGAACTAGCAGGATCCCGATTAAGTACCCTTAATCGGGATTTAACAAGGGTGGGGTGGTGGACATATATTTGTCCTAGCCCTTTGAAAACAATAATGGGGGAACGTTAGATATTGAATAACAAGTCGGACTCACGCTTCGAGATTTTATTTCTCATTGCAAAGCTACAGTTCCTAAGGCAGAATGGCACTGGTGTAAGATCAGACATAGAGACCAATGGAATAGAGCAAAAGGCCCAGAAATAGCCCTCCTTCTATGGTCAATAGAGTGAATGATTGGTGCAAAGGTAATAACACTTTTCAGTGTGGACAGGATAGTGTTTTCAAAAAAGGCTGCTCTGAAACTTCGATATCCACAAAATAATGTAAATTTCCACACTCAGCCCTCAAGTCACAGAAAGATGCCTCTGCTTCTCAGACTCCAAAGTGCAGTTTCGAAATCTCGTCACCCCTTCCACGGCTCAGGCCTGCCGCTACAGCCAGCACACCCACTCACTAGGTAAAAGGTCAACAATCAGATCCAAACCATTAATGGCCTCAGGGGGATTACAGTGGGGTCCCTTGTATTCTGGTGGGAATCCCATGGGCCTAATCCACGTTACTATTTATTGAACACCGGAAGCAGATTCCGATATCAGTATTGTCCTGAAATACCCTGAGAGTACCTCTGAGTCACGGTGGTGGGTTTCCCTCTGTCTGGCTTCTTCCAACAGAAAGAGAAGGGATAACATGGGGAGAAGTGACGTGTGTATGCCTCTGTGTGCGTTTGTGTGTCTGTGTGTGTGCGTGTGTGTTTATCTATACTTTCATGCGTTTACATGTGCGAAGCACTAAAATGCCTTAGGATGCTGATAAGCAGAATTTGGACTCTTCCTTCCTGATTTTATATCTTACTACAAACTACATTACTAAGTCACTGCGTTGCTGGCACAAGATCAAACCTAGAGATCAAAGGAACAGAATCCGTAGCCCAGATACAGCCCCTGCCGTCTGTGGTGCACTGGGTTGAGTGATTGATACAAGGGTGTCCAAACTCTTATGGAGACAGTGTAGTCGTCTTTATAAAATACAGGATTGTGAAACTCTGATATCCACAGGAAACCTTAAAAGTTTGACCCTAAACAAATACGACACAAAATAACAAAATTACCTGGCAGAAAATACGAAAGTGTATCTTTAAATTGATGAACAAGTAAATATACAAAGTAAACGATGAAACGTTTAGAAGATGACATGGGGGATGTGTTCTCGGCACTGAATTTCTGGGGATTTCTTGGATATAACACCAAAGAATAGGCACAAAAGAAAAAAGCAAGTAAATTGGGGTTTAGCTACATTAAAACTTTTATTCATCATGGCCACCAGGAAATGAGTAACAATAAAACGCATAGGATGGGAGAAATTATTTGCCAATTTTATATGCGATAAAGGACCAGGTAACCAGAATATTATAACTTGTATGCAACTTAAAACAAAATTAAAAGCAAAAGGTACAAAAATAGCATTTTTCCTAGAAAAGATGCACAATGGCCAATGAATTCATAAACGGATGATCAATATCGTTATATATTAGGGAAGCACTAATCAAAATACAATGAGATAATGCTCTGCTACTGTGAGGGTGGCTAAAGATTCAATCAATCAATCAACCAACCGATCAATCAAAGCGGAGACCAGGAAGCGCTGTTAAGGAGGTAGAACAATGGAATCTCCTTACATTGGTATTCAGAAAGAGAACATGATGAAATTCCTGTCCAAAACAACATGACCATTCATTACAAAGTTAAACACATAATCATCACATGATCTAGAAACGGAACTCCTATGTATATACACAAAGGATTGAAAAGCAGACACTCAAAGAAATATTTGTGCATCGTTGTTCATATTATCAAAGTTCACAACATCAAGGGTGAAAAGAAACCAAAGATTCAACGGTGGATGAATGGATTTAAAAACTGTGGCGTTTGGGTGTGTGTTTTCCTGTGTGTGTCACGGAACATCGTTGAGCCTTGAAAATAAAGTTGTCTGTATTCAGGTTGCTAATGGAGGAGAGAGAGTGGAAATGAAGCTTCTATCCACCAACATTGCAGAGGTGAAAACAACGTTCACCGTGTCTGTACACATAAGTAGAAGACGGAAATGAAGATGCAGAAAACAGAGCTCCATCTGCCTCTCTAGAGGCATTTTAGGGGCAATCCTTGGAGTCACAAGGCAAGGTGAAAAATCAGCCAGTCACTCAAGGGCAAATACTTGAGGATTCATGTCAGGAGAGGTCTCCAGACCAGTCACTTCCATGGTGACAGAAAGGAGAACTGTAGTGTAGAAGGATTTCCCAGAGGGAAAACGTGGAGTTAAGGTTTGAACATTGCCGAGTTTCAGTTGGGAAAATGAGAAGTTCCAGAGGACGGTGGTTAGGGTTACACCTCAAGGTGAATGCAATGAATCTCGGGGAATCACAAATGGAAATACAATTAAAATGCTTCATCTAATATTAAGTACATTTCAGCTCAATAAAAATGTAAAGTGCAAGATGAAACAGGTGTATGTACAAAAATTTAATTTTCCTAAAGAAAGCATATGTTCTTAAAACCGTGCAGGTATACCAATACATTTGTTGTAAATAGGCTTGAAAAGGGCAAACGACAAAGAGGAGTGCTTCCATTCCCGGGACCATTAATGGAAACGTAACTGGATTACGCTGATTAGGTTAGGTCACACCCACAACTGCCAACCCACGGAACTGTATAAAAGTCGGCTCAGACAGGAAGCCTCCCTCAGTGCCCCTTGCCCAGGAGTCCCGGCTGCTGCAGCACACCCGGCGCAGAGCTGGCCCCGCAGCAGGCTCCCCTCCTCTGAGAACCCACTGACAGACAACAGGGGGTCCCCGCACTTCAGGTTGGTGACTTGCACTGATGTCTTCAGAAAATTAGTAGAGTACAAGAAATACATGATATTCAGGTTGTAGGTCAAAGATAGGTATTCTGTTTTTATGATTGTACTTCTTTGAAAAGAGACCTAAAATACTTGAGTTAAATGTCAATTATCTCACAAAAATTCACATTCCTAAGGAAATACACCCCCCCCCCACCCCCGACTTTGTAGGGAAACGGTTTTGGAAACGTGGTGCATTTGTCCGTAAGCAGTAAAGGCTGAATATTTCAGTTCTCCTTCGTTTCTTCAAACAGTTCACTGTGCACGTTTTAGAAAATACATAGAGGGTGGGCTTGTGGAGATAGGACAGTTATTGAAAGACTGTAGACCATAAACTTGCAGCAGAGCAGGGGAAAATTACATTTGCGTGTGAATTTGAGTTAGGAAAGTGAATATTTTACCATCGATAGTGACAATTCAAAAGGTAACAGGAAAGCATGTTTGATTTCAGATTTTCAAATATTTGTGCCCCACGATTCTGGATACCATTTTCTGTAGCTTCGATTTTTTGTCGCTCCTGGAAAATATTGTCCTTCATCTCACTCATAGAGGAAAGTGTCATAGAGCTTATCAAAGTCTGCAGCGTCAACGATTCTGGGGTAAAAACCTAAATTGATGGTTTCAGTACGTCAGGTCTAAGACAGGGCCCTATTTTGGGGATCGGTAATGATAGGAGAGGAAGGGAACACATCAGGGAATGAGAGTCCACTTTGTGAGGAAAGGACTTGAGGAAGTGGCTGACATGGCTTCCTTAAGGGGAAGAAGGTGTCGCGGGAATTTTTTGCACTATGCGAATTCATAGTGCTCTTAACGATCTTTTTTTTTTTCTTTTACTCAGCAGATCCAAAGGTCCACCCCTGAGGTCATCCAACCTCAAGCTGCCGGGAGATGAGACGGGTGGCGGGTCACTACCCACAGTCTGAGAAGAACACACTCAGCAGAGCCCAGACTATGAGGAAGCAGCAGAGGGGACCCGCAGGGCCCAGGGCTCCCCGACCCGAGGAGGAGAATCCCAGGGTAAGTGGAGACGACGATCTTTGGGGATCAGGGGACACACGGACCTCAGAGTCGGGGGGTGACTGTAGAAAATTCTGACACCATAAGCCAGTTTTCATTCCTACCCAAGGATGGCCCTGCCCCAGGCCTCCTGACCATCAGGGGAGTCTATGAGAGACTCTGAGGACCAAACTCAGCTCCCAGTGAGTTCACCGTGCAGCCAGGATTTTGTCCTGGTGCTGAGATCTGGTTCATGGCGCCCACCCCTAGAACCTTTAATCTCTACTCCTAATGCCCTTCCTAACGGGTGCTTTTGGTTATGACGTCCTGGCTCGAGTGTGCAAGCACCTAATTGGCTACTTGTGCCGCTCACCTCCCTAAAAGCAATATTCAGGTCTGAATGGAAACTCTGTCCTTACGTTGCCGTTGGACGGCTGCCCCTGACTGCTGCTGAATCGCTCGCTGACCACTGTCCTTGTTCACCCACAGGTCAAGTGCAGGGACTGTGGGGCTTTTGGACACACGGCCAGAAGCACCAGGTGCCCCATGAAGCGCTGGGGTGGAGCCCTGGCGCCGCAGCCCTTGGGCCCCAATAGGGGGAAGGAGAACCTGGCACCCCGGAAGCCCCATGATCTCCAGGACCCAGTGTCACTCGACCAGAGTGAGAGGGAGAAGGAGCAGAGACCGAGGTGAGCCATGGGGGAGGTGTAGCCACTGCCTGGGCCCTGGACCCCCAAAAGGTGGTGTGTCTCCTTCTCACACCTCGTGCACAGCCTCGTCCAGGCAAGGAAAACAGTACTGGGGACAAAGGGCCAGGAGGTCCCTTTCGGGTAGGTCTCCTGCCCCAGGAGCTCTTTCTCCTCCTGCACATTCAGGAAGGGGAGGCCGGAGCAGCTGCTGAGCTTGTGCACATGACCGGCAGAAAGGGTGTGGAGACTTCAGGAAAGTCCTTGCTGGGAAAACCCGGAGGGCTGCCTGGAGTAGGGCAGGGATCTGACAAGAGGGAAGGTGCAGCTTTAGCCCAGGTCACGGGGCTTCAACACCTGTGTCACACCCAAACAGTCACTGGGACCCTGCCCCCAAAAGGATTCCTCCATGTGTGGACGGGAAATCCCCGGGTGTTGATCACACCCTTTGTTCCGCAGGCAGGAGCAGCAGCAGAGGAAGTCTGTCCTGCAGGCGTTTCCCAGGACACCCCAAGGGAGGCCCCAGCAGGACTGCAAGGAAGTGCCGCAACCTTGTGCCTACCTGAGGGTGAGTGTGGCCCTGGTCCCTGCTCCCTGGGCCTGCTGGGCACCCCCGCTGCGTGTCCCTCCAGGCCCCGCTGTGTCTAGTCCTAGTTCTAGTCCTTACCCCCGAGCGAGTGTTAGTTAGAAATCCTTTGGGGCCAAGCTGATTCCAGTTTGTGTGCCTCTCAGATGTCATTTTTCCCATTTCCTCGTTTCAGCAAATTTACTTCCAAGCCTCCCAACGCTATGTGTGTGGGGGCACGTGCAAATCTGTTACCAGATTATTGCAAAAGCCAGAATCCTACATCCAGAAACACACATCTCTTGAGTGGATAAATATTCCGAAATTCCCTGTCCCGCCTCCTCACCCACCCAACTGCTCTCTGAAGAACATGAGGCAGTTACACTCCATGGGATGAAACGTGTGTTTCAAGGTCCTCCAGAGGGGGCGCTGATTTGAAGACCACCCTGTGGAATAGGACCTAGTCCGGGATCCCGTTCATTCTGTACTTGTCCCGATCACCCAAGGTGGAGAGCCTGCCCATATTTAGAATGACTTCTCATAATTAGGTCATCGTGACATCTAAGTTGCTTTGATCCTCGTTTCTAATCCCATGTGGTTGATTTTCAGGTTGAGTCGTCGGTGAGGAGTTTCTAACGTGTGTTCTGCCTTTTCCTACAGATTCCGAGCAGACCCGTGCCGGTCTACACAACCAACGACAGGCCTGCCCTGGACCCTCCTCTTAGAAGCCAGCCACCTGCCAGGGATGACATGAGCTCCACGTTCTCCTCACTGTCTCCCATGGCAATGCAGAGACTGAGCTCCTTCTGCAGTAGTGGACCAGATAGAGGACAGGCAGGGCTCCTCACAGAGACCCCGAAGCCTGCGTTCAAGCGCTACGGCCAGGACCCTCTCGCCATTGACAGGCTGGCCCCGAGCAGGGGTGACCGCAGCTTCCTTGGAGCTCCCCACGCTGCCTCCACAACCCCTGTCCTGGGAGACGTCCTCAAGCCCCAGGCAGGGCACAAGCGTCCTGTTCTGATCTCACAGCCCTGCCCACCGCCTGCCACACGGAGCTCGGGCCAAGACTTCCATCTCAGCATCAGGGCACCCGGCAAGAGACCTGCAGAGACCCCCACCCGGACTTGCCAGCGTCCTCCAAAGAAACCCAGACGAAACCCCTTGGAGACACCTCAGAAGAGCACTCAGAGGCCGAAGCTGAGCCCTGTGCGGGCTGACCTGCCTCCACCAAGAGAAGCTGGACTTGAATGCAAAGTGGCGCCTCAGTGGACCGGGAAGAGTGCAAGCCAGGTGCCCAGCAGTGACCTGCAGCCTCCACATGGCAGAAGTCTCCTGAGCCCTGTCCAGGCCTGCACCGAGCCCCGTCTCCCGTCACCCAGCCCTGCTCCAGGCCAGCCCCTCAGGATGGCCTTCAGGAGACTGGACAGCGGACAGTGGAGCTCCAGGCTCCTGCCAGCTCCCTCCTGCCTCCTCCCTGAGAAGCCAGGTCCTCCTGCCCAGAACCCTCACGCCCCAGAGAAGTCTGAGGCTCACTGTGCCCGGGTCCCCCCGAGTGTCCTGTATGAGGACCTTCGGCTTTCCTCGTCCTCTGAGGACACTGACTCCGAGTGAGACATTGTGTACTTGGGGTCCAAGTGTGTGTACTTCGCGGTGTCTGGGTGGTGCCTGGGTCCTTCATCTCTGAAGCCCTGTCCCGTCCTCAGGGGAGAGGCTTTGACTCTGGAAGTTGTCAGGGAACCCAGGCTTGGGATATTTCTTCACCTTGTACATTGGAGTTCTCTAATGTCACTGTATGAAAGTCTCTTTGCACTTTGCTTCTCTGTCAATAAAATTGTCACCTCGATACCAGGCGGTGTCCTATTTTTTCTTTATCCCAGTGCAAATGACGTAAAACCTATCTCTATAGGTGGAAGTTTATGGACGGTGATGAGGAGGCTGGCAGGTCTAATGGCTCCTTAACAATTCAGAATCTCAGGCAAAATGCATCTCCATCCGATCCCAAGCCACTAAGATTGTGGGAGGGACCTGTGGATTTACCTGGGGACAAGGACCCGTGTGCTGTTCGTTCTGGTCAGCCAGATCCCCACACTTAGCTTCCTGAGCTGGGAAAGAAGCCCCAGCACACGACCCCTCCACCCCGACCCTCACACCCCAGGACAAATAGGCGTCGTTCTCCAGAGGATCCCCCATCGCCGCCGCCCCCACCCCCCAAAACATCACTTTCCTTTGCCGAGTCCTAGTAAACTTAGATCAAAATAGGAGTCTGAGGAAGGCAGCCTGTGGAAATTTATGTGTATGCCCCTATTAATGCAAACTTCACTGGGCATCTGCTCCGTGTCCACACCCTCCTTACTGTACACCCTGTGCTGAGAACTTCAAGATGTTACCAGAATCAATTCCATAGCTGCTCAGGGAGGAACGCCCATGTCCTGGGAGGAAGGAGGACATGGGGACTGGGAGGGAGCAGCAGGGCAGGAGCAGACACTGCAGAGTGTGAGGAAAAACTGTCTCTGCCGGGATTCTGCTCTCAGGAGGAGTGACCTCCGAGCTCCCCTCATGGGTACAAGCTTCTGGAGACAAAATGACGTCAAAATCCCAGGCTGCTGCTACCAAAGGTGTAGAAGAGACACCCACACACAACCCTGCCGTCTCTGGTGGACGGGTTTGAGTCACTGACACCAGGGTGTCAAAACTTTTCTATGCACAAGGGCATTCCTTGCCTAATAGGGTGCCGTGAAACTTAGACTATCCGAAGAAACCCCAAAGTTGGACCTTACACAAAAAAACACCCAAAGAAATAAAATTCCTAGACACAAAATACTGAAATACAACCTGAAATTCAGAAAACACTAAATGTGCAAAGTAAACCATGAAACGTAGAAGAACATATCGGGGGAATGTTCAGGGCACGGGATTTTCTAAGGATTTCTTGCACATGACACCAACAATCAGGCATAAGAAAATAAATAGATTGGGGTGTATCAAAATTGGAACATTTTTTATTTTTCTCCAGCATATTGTGGGGGTACAAATGTTAGGGTCATGTCTATCACCCTTGCCCACACCCTCCTTTGAGTCAGAGCTTCAAGCATGTCCTTCCCCCAGTTGGTGCGCAGTGCATTCACTATGAATGTATATAACCGTCCCCTCTCCCGCCACCTGCCCGACACACGATAAATGTTATTCCTTTATGTCCACTTAGGTGTTGATCACTTAATACCAATTTGCTGGTGAGTACATGTGATGCTTATATTTCCATTCTTGGGATACTTCACTTAATAGAATGGGTTCCAGCTCTATCCAGGAATAAACAAATGATGCTGCATCACCGTTGTTTCCTACAACTGAAGAGTACTCCATGGCACACATATACCACGTTTTATTAATCGACTCATGTATTGATGGGCACTTGGGTTGTTTCCGCTTCTTTGCAATTGTGAATTGTGCTGCCCTGAACATTCGAGTGCAGGTGTCTTCTTCTTAGAGTGACTTTTGTTCTTTTGGAAGGGTGCCGAGTCATGGGATTGCTGGATCAAAGGCTAGATAGACTTGTTGATCCAGTCGCTTTAGGGAATCTCCATATTGCTTTCCACAGAGAATGAACTAGTTTGCAGTCCCACCGGCAGCGTGAGAGTGTTCCTATCTCTCTGCATCCACGCCAACATTAGAACTTTTATGCTTCAAGGCCACTCTAAAACAATGACGGAACTACCAAAAGGAGGCGACAAAATATTTGCAAAATATATTTCTGATCAAGAAGGAGTATCCAGAATATTACAAAAGTTTGTGACTTAGAAACAAATTAAATCCCAAAAATGTATAAAAGTAGACGTTTCACCAGAGAAGATATGAAATGGCCAATGAATTCTTGAAGGGAGGCTCAAAATCCTTCTTTATTAGGGAAACACTACTCCAAATACAAAGAGATAATGCTCTGCTCTTCTGAGGCTTGAGACATTCAATCTATCAGTCAGTCAAAGCAGAGATTCAGAACCATTGTTAAGGATATATTGAATGAGAATCTCTGCACATTGCTACTGAGAATGAGAAAATGAGGAAACTCCTGTGGAAAACCACACGGCCATTCCTCACAAAATTAAATGGATAATTATCATATAAGGCAGAAACGTCCCTCTTAGCTACATAGACAAAAGACTGAAAGGCAGACGCTCTAAGAGAAACTTCTATACCTTTCCTCATTCTACCAAAATTCCAGAAAGGACACAGTGAAAACCACCCAAATATTCAACAGTGGATGAACGGATGAAAACAATGGGGTGTTTGGGTGTGTGTTTTTCTATGTGTGTCCCGTAACATCATTTGGCCTTAACAATGGATAAAGTGGCCTCTTTGAAGGTTGCTAAGGGAGGAGAATTGGTGGTAATAAAGCTTCTGTCAGCCAATATGAGAGGGGTGAAAACAACGTTCACAGTGTCTGTACAAATAAGTGGAAGATGGAAATGAAAATGCAAGAAACACAGACCCATCTGGCTCTCTAGAGGTATTTTAGAAAAACTTCCTTGAGGCACAAGGCACGGTGAAACATCAGCCAGTCACCCAAGGACAAATACTTGAGGATTCATGCCATGTGAGTTCTCTAGACCAGTCACATCCGTGGTGACACAAAGGAGAATTGTAGTTTGGAAGGAGTTCCCAGAGGGAGAACGTGGAGTTAAGGATTAATACATATAGAGTTTCCGTTGGGAAAATGAGAAGTCCCTGGGAGGTGGATGGTGGTTAGGGTTACACCTGAAGGAGAATGCACTGAATGTCACAGAATCCTGCTCAGGTGAATACGATTAAAATGCTGCATTTCATATGAACTATATTTTATTTCAATAAAAATGCAAAGTGCAAGATGAAACAGGTATATGCACAAAAATTTATTTTTCCTACACATGGAAGTGGTATCTCGGGATTAGAACATAAGCATGAGTGTGATTTAAAGCTCACCAACTGCATTGAATGTGAGCCCAATTGAGAATAAGTCTGCACCCAACACTTACCACACTTGAATTTTCACAAACATCACTCAGATACATTGTTTTTTAAAAATTATTATTACATTTTTATTTTTACACTTTAAAAATACAGAGTTTATTATATGTCTATTATGGTTCCATAAAATTATATTTAATAATTGAAGGATATGTGTTTTTTTTTTCGGCATATTATGGGGGTACAGATTTTAAGGTTTCAATAAATGCCCAGTCCCCCCCTCCCCCAACAGGTCTGAGTCTTCAGCATGACCATCCCCCTGATGCCGCACATCTCACTCATTATATGTTTCCCCCTCCCCCTCCCACCTGACCAATACCCTATTACTGTAGTACCTATGTGTCCACTTA
Organism: Microcebus murinus; assembly: GCF_040939455.1. Classification (NCBI taxonomy): domain Eukaryota; kingdom Metazoa; phylum Chordata; class Mammalia; order Primates; family Cheirogaleidae; genus Microcebus; species Microcebus murinus. The sequence goes on along the minus strand of NC_134127.1, from coordinate 25,931,154 downwards.
GGTGCTGCTCAGTTCATACCAATTTGCTGGTGAGTATATGTGGTGCTTGTTTTTGCATTCTTGGGAAACTTCACTTAATAGTATGGGTTGCAGCTCTAACCAGGAAAATGTAAGATACATTGTTAATGTGTATGTTTTTGATTCATAAGGGGTGAGTTTTACCATAGATTTCTGTATTTCTAATAAGGTGCTACCAAGGTTTTCATTGCTCTCACATAATTAAACATTGATGACTATAACTACCAAGAAATTGAACTGGGGTGTTTTAGAAATTAAGCTCTTTGCAACATAGGGAGACACCAAACGCACCACAACAAAACATTCGCCAGGCACGGTGTCACCTGCCTGTGGTTGCAGCTGAGCCAGGAGGATGTCTGAAGCCTGGAGTTGGGGGTAGCAGTGAACTGTGACCTTGCGACTGCATCCGCTCCACCCTGGGTAAAGAATGAGTCTCTGCTGCCGAGGGAAAAAAGGAACTACAGTACCTATGTCACATTGGGATGAATTTTATTAACATTTAACAGATTTTAAAACTACAGCTTTGCAATGAAATTTAATAACCTCATACAGACAAGTCCATAATGGATCATGAAGCACAAGGAGCACCATATCTAGAAAAAATGTAGACTTTCCAGCCTACTGTATCCAGAGAACACACCATTGCACTTAATTTGATAACCCACCAAAATCCTTGGAACAATCTTTACCAGCTGAAGGCTTGGAGCGGTAAAACCATCATACGTGTCTTGAAACCTTACTCCTATTTCAATTACTTAAAGTGTCGCACATGATTCCCAGATATCCCACGATACCAAAAGGCAAACATCTCACACCCACCCACAAGTGAGAACAAGTACTAACACAGCACCACCAGAAAATCATGAGACTCCATATTAAATTCCACACACTCTAAAAACCTCACAGTGGAATCCTACACTTCAAAACCTAAAAATCAGAATTCACAATGAATTTCATATACAGTGAACATCTGCACGTAGGAAGTTCCTTCAAATGTTCAGAACACTCAAAAATCCAAAGAAAAGATTTCACATATGTGGCCACATCCTGGAATGCAGCCACCAGGAACCAATGGCTGCAGGTGCTTGTAGCCAAACCGGACCTCTTCATTTCCAAGTTTCTTCCTCCAGTACTGACTTGTGTGTGTGTGTGTGTGCGCGCGTCACTGCACATGCATCAGTTCTCATACTGATATTACTGGAACACAACCAGAGAACTTGTGCCGTGCTTGTTCCTCCTCTTGCTACCCCTGGCCCTCCCACCCACACAAGGGACTTTGCTAGCTTTCAGGGACACCTGGTCTCTTTCTTCCTTGTCTGATGCGGGCAGCAAGTTATTGTCCTTTGTCATCTCCGTCTTGTATTTTGGTGGATGAATCACAACTGCATTGGAAGGCAGGGTGGATTCAATTTTTCGGAAGTTCACCGCAGGCTTTGGTCGGTTTTGTTCCAGGAGGCACTTCCACTGATCTAAGGAGAGCTCCGTAGTTGCTGTCTTTTCCAAGCGTTCCTCAAACTCGGGCATCTTGACGCCAGAGTCACTTTTGAGCTCCCGTTGGGTTGCTCCCTTGTCCGTGTCTTCAGCCCCACGGGCTCTTGGTTTCTTCCCTCTGGAGGCACACCCACCGTCTCTCCCCAATTCACTCTTCTGGATGTAAAAGAGAAGGTAGGCAGGTTGACTGAGGACAGAAGAAATGTGACAGGCGGTCACCTTAGCATCATCCATTTTGTACCACTGGCCATTCCCAGCTTTGACATAGCAGAAGTAATGTCCACTTTGACAGCTGCTCCCAGCATGGACCAGCACAGCATACAGGAGGTAAACAAGGGGTCCTCTGTTCCGCTGAGACATGTATGGTTGCATGTCAAGGCACTCGGGATATTGCACTTCTTTTGCAATTTTGTTGCCTGTGACATCTGAGAACCTTTTCAACACAAGCATCAGGACCTTGGAGGCAGTGTGCACAGTCAGAGACTTGGACGCAGGGACCTTCTTTAGACAAGTACCACAGTGATAGGCATCCTCTCCGTCCAGGTGCTCGGGCTTCACCAACCATTGCAAAGCTTGGTTGAGGCTCTGAGCTGCCTCGATATCCAAGGCGATGTCCAGGTAAGGTTCAAAGGTGTCTGAAATGCCATGGCAGTGCAGACACTTGATCTGAGACCTCCAGTAGCCTCCAAATATTTGACGGATTAGGGTTGTGTCCTCAGAGTGACCGTCTAAGGGCTCGTGCCCAGATAGACAAGCTCTCTTCATGGCATCCACAGTGCACATGAGAAACTCATGGGCATCTTCCTGGTCGTATCTGTGGAAGCCAGCAGCCAGTGCCAGCGAGGGCTTGATCACCTGGCCAGGCTGGGTTAGCACCCGGGTGACATGAGCTTCCATAGTGCACAGCATGCAGCATTCCTGACGACGACAGCTTAGAGAATGCTCCTGGGACAGCACATAGTTGGCGAGGGGTGGTGTGTACGTCAGGCACTGCAGTGCAGCATTCATGTAGCACGTGTTTCCCACATTGCAGAGCCCAGCACCAACCCCATAAGGTCTCTTCCAGGTCAGCAGCAGTTTGTCCCTGGGAGCCAATGGCTTTGTCCCAGGAGCCTGTTTTAAATGCAGGTCGGGATCTCTCTTAGATAACAGTGAAGAGTTCTTAGGTCGGTAACAACTGGGGTTATCCATATCGTCAGCTAAATTTGGCTGAGAAATTTTGAGTTTTGCAAAGGCATTGAAAGGAGGCTCCCCTCCCTGGAGGACTGAAGCAGCCTTCATGTTTCCGGGAGCGATGATCACGAAGCCCCCGCTGGGACCGTAAGTTGAGGAAGGACGATGCTTTCCCTTCTGAGAGCGCCTTCGAATGGCAGGTCCGTCTCCACATCAGCCTTTTTATAGCTAGCCCAACTCACCACACCCACTCCCGAGGCACAACATCCACCAGTCACGTCCAAGCACTCAATCGGATTAGGAAGCCTCAGGGTGTGTTCTCTGGCAGTCCCCAGATAATCCGACCAGCACCCTCCCCATTACTATTTGTGCAACACCTGGGGCAGATTGAACTAGCAGGATCCCGATTAAGTACCCTTAATCGGGATTTAACAAGGGTGGGGTGGTGGACATATATTTGTCCTAGCCCTTTGAAAACAATAATGGGGGAACGTTAGATATTGAATAACAAGTCGGACTCACGCTTCGAGATTTTATTTCTCATTGCAAAGCTACAGTTCCTAAGGCAGAATGGCACTGGTGTAAGATCAGACATAGAGACCAATGGAATAGAGCAAAAGGCCCAGAAATAGCCCTCCTTCTATGGTCAATAGAGTGAATGATTGGTGCAAAGGTAATAACACTTTTCAGTGTGGACAGGATAGTGTTTTCAAAAAAGGCTGCTCTGAAACTTCGATATCCACAAAATAATGTAAATTTCCACACTCAGCCCTCAAGTCACAGAAAGATGCCTCTGCTTCTCAGACTCCAAAGTGCAGTTTCGAAATCTCGTCACCCCTTCCACGGCTCAGGCCTGCCGCTACAGCCAGCACACCCACTCACTAGGTAAAAGGTCAACAATCAGATCCAAACCATTAATGGCCTCAGGGGGATTACAGTGGGGTCCCTTGTATTCTGGTGGGAATCCCATGGGCCTAATCCACGTTACTATTTATTGAACACCGGAAGCAGATTCCGATATCAGTATTGTCCTGAAATACCCTGAGAGTACCTCTGAGTCACGGTGGTGGGTTTCCCTCTGTCTGGCTTCTTCCAACAGAAAGAGAAGGGATAACATGGGGAGAAGTGACGTGTGTATGCCTCTGTGTGCGTTTGTGTGTCTGTGTGTGTGCGTGTGTGTTTATCTATACTTTCATGCGTTTACATGTGCGAAGCACTAAAATGCCTTAGGATGCTGATAAGCAGAATTTGGACTCTTCCTTCCTGATTTTATATCTTACTACAAACTACATTACTAAGTCACTGCGTTGCTGGCACAAGATCAAACCTAGAGATCAAAGGAACAGAATCCGTAGCCCAGATACAGCCCCTGCCGTCTGTGGTGCACTGGGTTGAGTGATTGATACAAGGGTGTCCAAACTCTTATGGAGACAGTGTAGTCGTCTTTATAAAATACAGGATTGTGAAACTCTGATATCCACAGGAAACCTTAAAAGTTTGACCCTAAACAAATACGACACAAAATAACAAAATTACCTGGCAGAAAATACGAAAGTGTATCTTTAAATTGATGAACAAGTAAATATACAAAGTAAACGATGAAACGTTTAGAAGATGACATGGGGGATGTGTTCTCGGCACTGAATTTCTGGGGATTTCTTGGATATAACACCAAAGAATAGGCACAAAAGAAAAAAGCAAGTAAATTGGGGTTTAGCTACATTAAAACTTTTATTCATCATGGCCACCAGGAAATGAGTAACAATAAAACGCATAGGATGGGAGAAATTATTTGCCAATTTTATATGCGATAAAGGACCAGGTAACCAGAATATTATAACTTGTATGCAACTTAAAACAAAATTAAAAGCAAAAGGTACAAAAATAGCATTTTTCCTAGAAAAGATGCACAATGGCCAATGAATTCATAAACGGATGATCAATATCGTTATATATTAGGGAAGCACTAATCAAAATACAATGAGATAATGCTCTGCTACTGTGAGGGTGGCTAAAGATTCAATCAATCAATCAACCAACCGATCAATCAAAGCGGAGACCAGGAAGCGCTGTTAAGGAGGTAGAACAATGGAATCTCCTTACATTGGTATTCAGAAAGAGAACATGATGAAATTCCTGTCCAAAACAACATGACCATTCATTACAAAGTTAAACACATAATCATCACATGATCTAGAAACGGAACTCCTATGTATATACACAAAGGATTGAAAAGCAGACACTCAAAGAAATATTTGTGCATCGTTGTTCATATTATCAAAGTTCACAACATCAAGGGTGAAAAGAAACCAAAGATTCAACGGTGGATGAATGGATTTAAAAACTGTGGCGTTTGGGTGTGTGTTTTCCTGTGTGTGTCACGGAACATCGTTGAGCCTTGAAAATAAAGTTGTCTGTATTCAGGTTGCTAATGGAGGAGAGAGAGTGGAAATGAAGCTTCTATCCACCAACATTGCAGAGGTGAAAACAACGTTCACCGTGTCTGTACACATAAGTAGAAGACGGAAATGAAGATGCAGAAAACAGAGCTCCATCTGCCTCTCTAGAGGCATTTTAGGGGCAATCCTTGGAGTCACAAGGCAAGGTGAAAAATCAGCCAGTCACTCAAGGGCAAATACTTGAGGATTCATGTCAGGAGAGGTCTCCAGACCAGTCACTTCCATGGTGACAGAAAGGAGAACTGTAGTGTAGAAGGATTTCCCAGAGGGAAAACGTGGAGTTAAGGTTTGAACATTGCCGAGTTTCAGTTGGGAAAATGAGAAGTTCCAGAGGACGGTGGTTAGGGTTACACCTCAAGGTGAATGCAATGAATCTCGGGGAATCACAAATGGAAATACAATTAAAATGCTTCATCTAATATTAAGTACATTTCAGCTCAATAAAAATGTAAAGTGCAAGATGAAACAGGTGTATGTACAAAAATTTAATTTTCCTAAAGAAAGCATATGTTCTTAAAACCGTGCAGGTATACCAATACATTTGTTGTAAATAGGCTTGAAAAGGGCAAACGACAAAGAGGAGTGCTTCCATTCCCGGGACCATTAATGGAAACGTAACTGGATTACGCTGATTAGGTTAGGTCACACCCACAACTGCCAACCCACGGAACTGTATAAAAGTCGGCTCAGACAGGAAGCCTCCCTCAGTGCCCCTTGCCCAGGAGTCCCGGCTGCTGCAGCACACCCGGCGCAGAGCTGGCCCCGCAGCAGGCTCCCCTCCTCTGAGAACCCACTGACAGACAACAGGGGGTCCCCGCACTTCAGGTTGGTGACTTGCACTGATGTCTTCAGAAAATTAGTAGAGTACAAGAAATACATGATATTCAGGTTGTAGGTCAAAGATAGGTATTCTGTTTTTATGATTGTACTTCTTTGAAAAGAGACCTAAAATACTTGAGTTAAATGTCAATTATCTCACAAAAATTCACATTCCTAAGGAAATACACCCCCCCCCACCCCCGACTTTGTAGGGAAACGGTTTTGGAAACGTGGTGCATTTGTCCGTAAGCAGTAAAGGCTGAATATTTCAGTTCTCCTTCGTTTCTTCAAACAGTTCACTGTGCACGTTTTAGAAAATACATAGAGGGTGGGCTTGTGGAGATAGGACAGTTATTGAAAGACTGTAGACCATAAACTTGCAGCAGAGCAGGGGAAAATTACATTTGCGTGTGAATTTGAGTTAGGAAAGTGAATATTTTACCATCGATAGTGACAATTCAAAAGGTAACAGGAAAGCATGTTTGATTTCAGATTTTCAAATATTTGTGCCCCACGATTCTGGATACCATTTTCTGTAGCTTCGATTTTTTGTCGCTCCTGGAAAATATTGTCCTTCATCTCACTCATAGAGGAAAGTGTCATAGAGCTTATCAAAGTCTGCAGCGTCAACGATTCTGGGGTAAAAACCTAAATTGATGGTTTCAGTACGTCAGGTCTAAGACAGGGCCCTATTTTGGGGATCGGTAATGATAGGAGAGGAAGGGAACACATCAGGGAATGAGAGTCCACTTTGTGAGGAAAGGACTTGAGGAAGTGGCTGACATGGCTTCCTTAAGGGGAAGAAGGTGTCGCGGGAATTTTTTGCACTATGCGAATTCATAGTGCTCTTAACGATCTTTTTTTTTTTCTTTTACTCAGCAGATCCAAAGGTCCACCCCTGAGGTCATCCAACCTCAAGCTGCCGGGAGATGAGACGGGTGGCGGGTCACTACCCACAGTCTGAGAAGAACACACTCAGCAGAGCCCAGACTATGAGGAAGCAGCAGAGGGGACCCGCAGGGCCCAGGGCTCCCCGACCCGAGGAGGAGAATCCCAGGGTAAGTGGAGACGACGATCTTTGGGGATCAGGGGACACACGGACCTCAGAGTCGGGGGGTGACTGTAGAAAATTCTGACACCATAAGCCAGTTTTCATTCCTACCCAAGGATGGCCCTGCCCCAGGCCTCCTGACCATCAGGGGAGTCTATGAGAGACTCTGAGGACCAAACTCAGCTCCCAGTGAGTTCACCGTGCAGCCAGGATTTTGTCCTGGTGCTGAGATCTGGTTCATGGCGCCCACCCCTAGAACCTTTAATCTCTACTCCTAATGCCCTTCCTAACGGGTGCTTTTGGTTATGACGTCCTGGCTCGAGTGTGCAAGCACCTAATTGGCTACTTGTGCCGCTCACCTCCCTAAAAGCAATATTCAGGTCTGAATGGAAACTCTGTCCTTACGTTGCCGTTGGACGGCTGCCCCTGACTGCTGCTGAATCGCTCGCTGACCACTGTCCTTGTTCACCCACAGGTCAAGTGCAGGGACTGTGGGGCTTTTGGACACACGGCCAGAAGCACCAGGTGCCCCATGAAGCGCTGGGGTGGAGCCCTGGCGCCGCAGCCCTTGGGCCCCAATAGGGGGAAGGAGAACCTGGCACCCCGGAAGCCCCATGATCTCCAGGACCCAGTGTCACTCGACCAGAGTGAGAGGGAGAAGGAGCAGAGACCGAGGTGAGCCATGGGGGAGGTGTAGCCACTGCCTGGGCCCTGGACCCCCAAAAGGTGGTGTGTCTCCTTCTCACACCTCGTGCACAGCCTCGTCCAGGCAAGGAAAACAGTACTGGGGACAAAGGGCCAGGAGGTCCCTTTCGGGTAGGTCTCCTGCCCCAGGAGCTCTTTCTCCTCCTGCACATTCAGGAAGGGGAGGCCGGAGCAGCTGCTGAGCTTGTGCACATGACCGGCAGAAAGGGTGTGGAGACTTCAGGAAAGTCCTTGCTGGGAAAACCCGGAGGGCTGCCTGGAGTAGGGCAGGGATCTGACAAGAGGGAAGGTGCAGCTTTAGCCCAGGTCACGGGGCTTCAACACCTGTGTCACACCCAAACAGTCACTGGGACCCTGCCCCCAAAAGGATTCCTCCATGTGTGGACGGGAAATCCCCGGGTGTTGATCACACCCTTTGTTCCGCAGGCAGGAGCAGCAGCAGAGGAAGTCTGTCCTGCAGGCGTTTCCCAGGACACCCCAAGGGAGGCCCCAGCAGGACTGCAAGGAAGTGCCGCAACCTTGTGCCTACCTGAGGGTGAGTGTGGCCCTGGTCCCTGCTCCCTGGGCCTGCTGGGCACCCCCGCTGCGTGTCCCTCCAGGCCCCGCTGTGTCTAGTCCTAGTTCTAGTCCTTACCCCCGAGCGAGTGTTAGTTAGAAATCCTTTGGGGCCAAGCTGATTCCAGTTTGTGTGCCTCTCAGATGTCATTTTTCCCATTTCCTCGTTTCAGCAAATTTACTTCCAAGCCTCCCAACGCTATGTGTGTGGGGGCACGTGCAAATCTGTTACCAGATTATTGCAAAAGCCAGAATCCTACATCCAGAAACACACATCTCTTGAGTGGATAAATATTCCGAAATTCCCTGTCCCGCCTCCTCACCCACCCAACTGCTCTCTGAAGAACATGAGGCAGTTACACTCCATGGGATGAAACGTGTGTTTCAAGGTCCTCCAGAGGGGGCGCTGATTTGAAGACCACCCTGTGGAATAGGACCTAGTCCGGGATCCCGTTCATTCTGTACTTGTCCCGATCACCCAAGGTGGAGAGCCTGCCCATATTTAGAATGACTTCTCATAATTAGGTCATCGTGACATCTAAGTTGCTTTGATCCTCGTTTCTAATCCCATGTGGTTGATTTTCAGGTTGAGTCGTCGGTGAGGAGTTTCTAACGTGTGTTCTGCCTTTTCCTACAGATTCCGAGCAGACCCGTGCCGGTCTACACAACCAACAACAGACCTGCCCTGGACCCTCCTCTTAGAAGCCAGCCACCTGCCAGGGATGACATGAGCTCCACGTTCTCCTCACTGTCTCCCATGGCAATGCAGAGACTGAGCTCCTTCTGCAGTAGTGGACCAGATAGAGGACAGGCAGGGCTCCTCACAGAGACCCCGAAGCCTGCGTTCAAGCGCTACGGCCAGGACCCTCTCGCCATTGACAGGCTGGCCCCGAGCAGGGGTGACCGCAGCTTCCTTGGAGCTCCCCACGCTGCCTCCACAACCCCTGTCCTGGGAGACGTCCTCAAGCCCCAGGCAGGGCACAAGCGTCCTGTTCTGATCTCACAGCCCTGCCCACCGCCTGCCACACGGAGCTCGGGCCAAGACTTCCATCTCAGCATCAGGGCACCCGGCAAGAGACCTGCAGAGACCCCCACCCGGACTTGCCAGCGTCCTCCAAAGAAACCCAGACGAAACCCCTTGGAGACACCTCAGAAGAGCACTCAGAGGCCGAAGCTGAGCCCTGTGCGGGCTGACCTGCCTCCACCAAGAGAAGCTGGACTTGAATGCAAAGTGGCGCCTCAGTGGACCGGGAAGAGTGCAAGCCAGGTGCCCAGCAGTGACCTGCAGCCTCCACATGGCAGAAGTCTCCTGAGCCCTGTCCAGGCCTGCACCGAGCCCCGTCTCCCGTCACCCAGCCCTGCTCCAGGCCAGCCCCTCAGGATGGCCTTCAGGAGACTGGACAGCGGACAGTGGAGCTCCAGGCTCCTGCCAGCTCCCTCCTGCCTCCTCCCTGAGAAGCCAGGTCCTCCTGCCCAGAACCCTCACGCCCCAGAGAAGTCTGAGGCTCCCTGTGCCCGGGTCCCCCCGAGTGTCCTGTATGAGGACCTTCGGCTTTCCTCGTCCTCTGAGGACACTGACTCCGAGTGAGACATTGTGTACTTGGGGTCCAAGTGTGTGTACTTCGCGGTGTCTGGGTGGTGCCTGGGTCCTTCATCTCTGAAGCCCTGTCCCGTCCTCAGGGGAGAGGCTTTGACTCTGGAAGTTGTCAGGGGAACCCAGGCTTGGGATATTTCTTCACCTTGTACATTGGAGTTCTCTAATGTCACTGTATGAAAGTCTCTTTGCACTTTGCTTCTCTGTCAATAAAATTGTCACCTCGATACCAGGCGGTGTCCTATTTTTTCTTTATCCCAGTGCAAATGACGTAAAACCTATCTCTATAGGTGGAAGTTTATGGACGGTGATGAGGAGGCTGGCAGGTCTAATGGCTCCTTAACAATTCAGAATCTCAGGCAAAATGCATCTCCATCCGATCCCAAGCCACTAAGATTGTGGGAGGGACCTGTGGATTTACCTGGGGACAAGGACCCGTGTGCTGTTCGTTCTGGTCAGCCAGATCCCCACACTTAGCTTCCTGAGCTGGGAAAGAAGCCCCAGCACACGACCCCTCCACCCCGACCCTCACACCCCAGGACAAATAGGCGTCGTTCTCCAGAGGATCCCCCATCGCCGCCGCCCCCACCCCCCAAAACATCACTTTCCTTTGCCGAGTCCTAGTAAACTTAGATCAAAATAGGAGTCTGAGGAAGGCAGCCTGTGGAAATTTATGTGTATGCCCCTATTAATGCAAACTTCACTGGGCATCTGCTCCGTGTCCACACCCTCCTTACTGTACACCCTGTGCTGAGAACTTCAAGATGTTACCAGAATCAATTCCATAGCTGCTCAGGGAGGAACGCCCATGTCCTGGGAGGAAGGAGGACATGGGGACTGGGAGGGAGCAGCAGGGCAGGAGCAGACACTGCAGAGTGTGAGGAAAAACTGTCTCTGCCGGGATTCTGCTCTCAGGAGGAGTGACCTCCGAGCTCCCCTCATGGGTACAAGCTTCTGGAGACAAAATGACGTCAAAATCCCAGGCTGCTGCTACCAAAGGTGTAGAAGAGACACCCACACACAACCCTGCCGTCTCTGGTGGACGGGTTTGAGTCACTGACACCAGGGTGTCAAAACTTTTCTATGCACAAGGGCATTCCTTGCCTAATAGGGTGCCGTGAAACTTAGACTATCCGAAGAAACCCCAAAGTTGGACCTTACACAAAAAAACACCCAAAGAAATAAAATTCCTAGACACAAAATACTGAAATACAACCTGAAATTCAGAAAACACTAAATGTGCAAAGTAAACCATGAAACGTAGAAGAACATATCGGGGGAATGTTCAGGGCACGGGATTTTCTAAGGATTTCTTGCACATGACACCAACAATCAGGCATAAGAAAATAAATAGATTGGGGTGTATCAAAATTGGAACATTTTTTATTTTTCTCCAGCATATTGTGGGGGTACAAATGTTAGGGTCATGTCTATCACCCTTGCCCACACCCTCCTTTGAGTCAGAGCTTCAAGCATGTCCTTCCCCCAGTTGGTGCGCAGTGCATTCACTATGAATGTATATAACCGTCCCCTCTCCCGCCACCTGCCCGACACACGATAAATGTTATTCCTTTATGTCCACTTAGGTGTTGATCACTTAATACCAATTTGCTGGTGAGTACATGTGATGCTTATATTTCCATTCTTGGGATACTTCACTTAATAGAATGGGTTCCAGCTCTATCCAGGAATAAACAAATGATGCTGCATCACCGTTGTTTCCTACAACTGAAGAGTACTCCATGGCACACATATACCACGTTTTATTAATCGACTCATGTATTGATGGGCACTTGGGTTGTTTCCGCTTCTTTGCAATTGTGAAGTGTGCTGCCCTGAACATTCGAGTGCAGGTGTCTTCTTCTTAGAGTGACTTTTGTTCTTTTGGAAGGGTGCCGAGTCATGGGATTGCTGGATCAAAGGCTAGATAGACTTGTTGATCCAGTCGCTTTAGGGAATCTCCATATTGCTTTCCACAGAGAATGAACTAGTTTGCAGTCCCACCGGCAGCGTGAGAGTGTTCCTATCTCTCTGCATCCACGCCAACATTAGAACTTTTATACTTCAAGGCCACTCTAAAACAATGACGGAACTACCAAAAGGAGGCGACAAAATATTTGCAAAATATATTTCTGATCAAGAAGGAGTATCCAGAATATTACAAAAGTTTGTGACTTAGAAACAAATTAAATCCCAAAAATGTATAAAAGTAGACGTTTCACCAGAGAAGATATGAAATGGCCAATGAATTCTTGAAGGGAGGCTCAAAATCCTTCTTTATTAGGGAAACACTACTCCAAATACAAAGAGATAATGCTCTGCTCTTCTGAGGCTTGAGACATTCAATCTATCAGTCAGTCAAAGCAGAGATTCAGAACCATTGTTAAGGATACATTGAATGAGAATCTCTGCACATTGCTACGGAGAATGAGAAAATGAGGAAACTCCTGTGGAAAACCACACGACCATTCCTCACAAAATTAAATGGATAATTATCATATAAGGCAGAAACGTCCCTCTTAGCTACATAGACAAAAGACTGAAAGGCAGACGCTCTAAGAGAAACTTCTATACCTTTCCTCATTCTACCAAAATTCCAGAAAGGACACAGTGAAAACCACCCAAATATTCAACAGTGGATGAACGGATGAAAACAATGGGGTGTTTGGGTGTGTGTTTTTCTATGTGTGTCCCGTAACATCATTTGGCCTTAACAATGGATAAAGTGGCCTCTTTGAAGGTTGCTAAGGGAGGAGAATTGGTGGTAATAAAGCTTCTGTCAGCCAATATGAGAGGGGTGAAAACAACGTTCACAGTGTCTGTACAAATAAGTGGAAGATGGAAATGAAAATGCAAGAAACACAGACCCATCTGGCTCTCTAGAGGTATTTTAGAAAAACTTCCTTGAGGCACAAGGCACGGTGAAACATCAGCCAGTCACCCAAGGACAAATACTTGAGGATTCATGCCATGTGAGTTCTCTAGACCAGTCACATCCGTGGTGACACAAAGGAGAATTGTAGTTTGGAAGGAGTTCCCAGAGGGAGAACGTGGAGTTAAGGATTAATACATATAGAGTTTCAGTTGGGAAAATGAGAAGTCCCTGGGAGGTGGATGGTGGTTAGGGTTACACCTGAAGGAGAATGCACTGAATGTCACAGAATCCTGCTCAGGTGAATACGATTAAAATGCTGCATTTCATATGAACTATATTTTATTTCAATAAAAATGCAAAGTGCAAGATGAAACAGGTATATGCACAAAAATTTATTTTTCCTACACATGGAAGTGGTATCTCGGGGTTAGAACACAAGCATGAGTGTCATTTAAAGCTCACCAACTGCATTGAATGTGAGCCCAATTGAGAATAAGTCTGCACCCAACACTTACCACACTTGAATTTTCACAAACATCACTCAGATACATTGTTTTTTAAAAATTATTATTACATTTTTATTTTTACACTTTAAAAATACAGAGTTTATTATATGTCTATTATGGTTCCATAAAATTATATTTAATAATTGAAGGATATGTGTTTTTTTTTTCGGCATATTATGGGGGTACAGATTTTAAGGTTTCAATAAATGCCCAGTCCTCCCCTCCCCCAACAAGTCTGAGTCTTCCGCATGACCATCCCCCTGATGCCGCACATCTCACTCATTATATATGTTTCCCCCTCCCCCTCCCACCTGACCAATACCCTATTACTGTAGTACCTATGTGTCCACTTAGGTGCTGCTCAGTTCATACCAATTTGCTGGTGAGTATATGTGGTGCTTGTTTTTGCATCCTTGGGAAACTTCACTTAATAGTATGGGTTGCAGCTCTAACCAGGAAAATGTAAGATACATTGTTAATATGTATGTTTTTGATTCATAAGGGGTGAGTTTTACCATAGATTTCTGTATTTCTAATAAGGTGCTACCAAGGTTTTCATTGCTCTCACATAATTAAACATTGATGACTATAACTACCAAGAAATTGAACTGGGGTGTTTTAGAAATTAAGCTCTTTGCAACATAGGGAGACACCAAACGCACCACAACAAAACATTCGCCAGGCACGGTGTCACCTGCCTGTGGTTGCAGCTGAGCCAGGAGGATGTCTGAAGCCTGGAGTTGGGGGTAGCAGTGAACTGTGACCTTGCGACTGCATCCGCTCCACCCTGGGTAAAGAATGAGTCTCTGCTGCCGAGGGAAAAAATGAACTACAGTACCTATGTCACATTGGGATGAATTTTATTAACATTTAACAGATTTTAAAACTACAGCTTTGCAATGAAATTTAATAACCTCATACAGACAAGTCCATATTGGATCATGAAGCACAAGGAGCACCATATCTAGAAAAAATGTAGACTTTCCAGCCTACTGTATCCAGAGAACACACCATTGCACTTAATTTGATAACCCACCAAAATCCATGGAACAATCTTTACCAGCTGAAGGCTTGGAGCGGTAAAACCATCATACGTGTCTTGAAACCTTACTCCTATTTCAATTACTTAAAGTGTCGCACATGATTCCCAGATATCCCACGATACCAAAAGGCAAACATCTCACACCCACCCACAAGTGAGAACAAGTACTAACACAGCACCACCAGAAAATCATGAGACTCCATATTGAATTCCACACACTCTAAAAACCTCACAGTGGAATCCTACACTTCAAAACCTAAAAATCAGAATTCACAATGAATTTCATATACAGTGAACATCTGCACGTAGAAAGTTCCTTCAAATGTTCAGAACACTCAAAAATCCAAAGAAAAGATTTCACATATGTGGCCACATCCTGGAATGCAGCCACCAGGAACCAATGGCTGCAGGTGCTTGTAGCCAAACCGGACCTCTTCATTTCCAAGTTTCTTCCTCCAGTACTGACTTGTGTGTGTGTGTGTGTGAGTCACTGCACATGCATCAGTTCTCATCCTGATATTACTGGAACACAACCAGAGAACTTGTGCCGTGCTTGTTCCTCCTCTTGCTACCCCTGGCCCTCCCACCCACACAAGGGACTTTGCTAGCTTTCAGGGACACCTGGTCTCTTTCTTCCTTGTCTGATGTGGGCAGCAAGTTATTGTCCTTTGTCATCTCCGTCTTGTATTTTGGTGGATGAATCACAACTGCATTGGAAGGCAGGGTGGATTCAATTTTTCGGAAGTTCACCGCAGGCTTTGGTCGGTTTTGTTCCAGGAGGCACTTCCACTGATCTAAGGAGAGCTCCGTAGTTGCTGTCTTTTCCAAGCGTTCCTCAAACTCGGGAATCTTGACGCCAGAGTCACTTTTGAGCTCCCGTTGGGTTGCTCCCTTGTCCGTGTCTTCAGCCCCACGGGCTCTTGGTTTCTTCCCTGTGGAGGCACACCCACCGTCTCTCCCCAATTCACTCTTCTGGATGTAAAAGAGAAGGTAGGCAGGTTGACTGAGGACAGAAGAAATGTGACAGGCGGTCACCTTAGCATCATCCATTTTGTACCACTGGCCATTCCCAGCTTTGACATAGCAGAAGTAATGTCCACTTTGACAGCTGCTCCCAGCATGGACCAGCACAGCATACAGGAGGTAAACAAGGGGTCCTCTGTTGCGCTGAGACATGTATGGTTGCATGTCAAGGCACTCGGGATATTGCACTTCTTTTGCAATTTTGTTGCCTGTGACATCTGAGAACCTTTTCAACACAAGCATCAGGACCTTGGAGGCAGTGTGCACAGTCAGAGACTTGGACGCAGGGACCTTCTTTAGACAAGTACCACAGTGATAGGCATCCTCTCCGTCCAGGTGCTCGGGCTTCACCAACCATTGCAAGGCTTGGTTGAGGCTCTGAGCTGCCTCGATATCCAAGGCGATGTCCAGGTAAGGTTCAAAGGTGTCTGAAATGCCATGGCAGTGCAGACACTTGATCTGAGACCTCCAGTAGCCTCCAAATATTTGACGGATTAGGGTTGTGTCCTCAGAGTGACCGTCTAAGGGCTCGTGCCCAGACAGACAAGCTTTCTTCATGGCATCCACAGTGCACATGAGAAACTCATGGGCATCTTCCTGGTTGTATCTGTGGAAGCCAGCAGCCAGTGCCAGCGAGGGCTTGATCACCTGGCCAGGCTGGGTTAGCACCCGGGTGACATGAGCTTCCATAGTGCACAGCATGCAGCATTCCTGACGACGACAGCTTAGAGAATGCTCCTGGGACAGCACATAGTTGGCGAGGGGTGGTGTGTACGTCAGGCACTGCAGTGCAGCATTCATGTAGCACGTGTTTCCCACATTGCAGAGCCCAGCACCAACCCCATAAGGTCTCTTCCAGGTCAGCAGCAGTTTGTCCCTGGGAGCCAATGGCTTTGTCCCAGGAGCCTGTTTCAAATGCAGGTCGGGATCTCTCTTAGATAACATTGAAGAGTTCTTAGGTCGGTAACACCTGGGGCTATCTCTATCGTCAGCTAAATTTGGCTGAGAAATTTTGAGTTTTGCAAAGGCATTGAAAGGAGGCTCCCCTCCCTGGAGGACTGAAGCAGCCTTCATGTTTCCGGGAGCGATGATCACGAAGCTCTCCCGCTGGGACCGTAAGTTGAGGAAGGACGATGCTTTCCCTTCTGAGAGCGCCTTCAAATGGCAGGTCCGTCTCCACATCAGCCTTTTTATAGCTAGCCCGACTCACCACACCCACTCCCGAGGCACAACATCCACCAGTCACGTCCAAGCACTTAATCGGATTAGGGAGCCTCAGGGTGTGTTCTCTGGCAGTCCCCAGATAATCCGACCAGCACCCTCCCCATTACTATTTGTGCAACACCTGGGGCAGATTGAACTAGCAGGATCCCGATTAAGTACCCTTAATCGGGATTTAACAAGGGTGGGGTGGTGGGCATATATTTGTCCTAGCCCTTTGAAAACAATAATGGGGGAACGTTAGATATTGAATAACAAGTCGGACTCACGCTTCGAGATTTTATTTCTCATTGCAAAGCTACAGTTCCTAAGGCAGAATGGCACTGGTGTAAGATCAGACATAGAGACCAATGGAATAGAGCAAAAGGCCCAGAAATAGCCCTCCTTCTATGGTCAATAGAGTGAATGATTGGTGCGTGGGTAATAACACTTTTCAGTGTGGACAGGATAGTGTTTTCAAAAAAGGCTGCTCTGAAACTTCGATATCCACAAAATAATGTAAATTTCCACACTCAGCCCTCAAGTCACAGAAAGATGCCTCTGCTTCTCAGACTCCAAAGTGCAGTTTCGAAATCTCGTCACCCCTTCCATGGCTCAGGCCTGCCGCTACAGCCAGCACACCCACTCACTAGGTAAAAGGTCAACAATCAGATCCAAACCATTAATGGCCTCAGGGGGATTACAGTGGGGTCCCTTGTATTCTGGTGGGAATCCCATGGGCCTAATCCACGTTACTATTTATTGAACACCGGAAGCAGATTCCGATATCAGTATTGTCCTGAAATACCCTGAGAGTACCTCTGAGTCACGGTGGTGGGTTTCCCTCTGTCTGGCTTCTTCCAACAGAAAGAGAAGGGATAACATGGGGAGAAGTGACGTGTGTATGCCTCTGTGTGCGTTTGTGTGTCTGTGTGTGTGCGTGTGTGTGTATCTATACTTTCATGCGTTTACATGTGCGAAGCACTAAAATGCCTTAGGATGTTGATAAGCAGAATTTGGACTCTTCCTTCCTGATTTTATATCTTACTACAAACTACATTAATAAGTCACTGCGTTGCTGGCACAAGATCAAACCTAGAGATCAAAGGAACAGAATCCGTAGCCCAGATACAGCCCCTGCCGTCTGTGGTGCACTGGGTTGAGTGATTGATACAAGGGTGTCCAAACTCTTATGGAGAAAGTGCAGTCGTCTTTATAAAATACAGGATTGTGAAACTCTGATATCCGCAGGAAACCTTCAAAGTTTGACCCTAAACAAATACGACACAAAATAACAAAATTACCTGGCAGAAAATACGAAAGTGTATCTTTAAATTGATGAACAAGTAAATATACAAAGTAAACGATGAACCGTTTAGAAGATGACATGGGGGATGTGTTCTCGGCACTGAATTTCTGGGGATTTCTTGGATATAACACCAAAGAATAGGCACAAAAGAAAAAAGCAAGTAAATTGGGGTTTAGCTACATTAAAACTTTTATTCATCATGGCCACCAGGAAATGAGTAACAATAAAACGCATAGGATGGGAGAAATTATTTGCCAATTTTATATGCGATAAAGGACCAGGTAACCAGAATATTAAAACTTGTATGCAACTTAAAACAAAATTAAAAGCAAAAGGTACAAAAATAGCATTTTTCCTAGAAAAGATGCACAATGGCCAATGAATTCATAAACGGATGATCAATATCGTTATATATTAGGGAAGCACTAATCAAAATACAATGAGATAATGCTCTGCTACTGTGAGGGTGGCTAAAGAGTCAATCAATCAATCAACCAACCGATCAATCAAAGCGGAGACCAAGAAGCGCTGTTAAGGAGGTAGAACAATGGAATCTCCTTACATTGGTATTCAGAAAGAGAACATGATGAAATTCCTGTCCAAAACAACATGACCATTCATTACAAAGTTAAACACATAATCATCACATGATCCAGAAACGGAACTCCTATGTATATACACAAAGGATTGAAAAGCAGACACTCAAAGAAATATTTGTGCATCGTTGTTCATATTATCAAAGTTCACAACATCAAGGGCGAAAAGAAACCAAAGATTCAACGGTGGATGAATGGATTTAAAAACTGTGGCGTTTGGGTGTGTGTTTTCCTGTGTGTGTCACGGAACATCGTTGAGCCTTGAAAATAAAGTTGTCTGTATTCAGGTTGCTAATGGAGGAGAGAGAGTGGAAATGAAGCTTCTATCCACCAACATTGCAGAGGTGAAAACGACGTTCACCGTGTCTGTACACATAAGTAGAAGACGGAAATGAAGATGCAGAAAACAGAGCTCCATCTGCCTCTCTAGAGGCATTTTAGGAGCAATCCTTGGAGTCACAAGGCAAGGTGAAAAATCAGCCAGTCACTCAAGGGCAAATACTTGAGGATTCATGTCAGGAGAGGTCTCCAGACCAGTCACTTCCATGGTGACAGAAAGGAGAACTGTAGTGTAGAAGGATTTCCCAGAGGGAAAACGTGGAGTGAAGGTTTGAACATTGCCGAGTTTCAGTTGGGAAAATGAGAAGTTCCAGAGGACGGTGGTTAGGGTTACACCTCAAGGTGAATGCAATGAATCTCGGGGAATCACAAATGGAAATACAATTAAAATGCTTCATCTAATATTAAGTACATTTCAGCTCAATAAAAATGCAAAGTGCAAGATGAAACAGGTGTATGTACAAAACTTTAATTTTCCTAAAGAAAGCATATGTTCTTAAAACCGTGCAGGTATACCAATACATTTGTTGTAAATAGGCTTCCAAATGGCAAACGACAAAGAGGAGTGCTTCCGTTCCCGGGACCATTAATGGAAACGTAACTGGATTACGCTGATTAGGTCAGGTCACACCCACAACTGCCAACCCACGGAACTGTATAAAAGTCGGCTCAGACAGGAAGCCTCCCTCAGTGCCCCTTGCCCAGGAGTCCCGGCTGCTGCAGCACACCCGGCGCAGAGCTGGCCCCGCAGTAGGCTCCCCTCCTCTGAGAACCCACTGACAGACAACAGGGGGTCCCCGCACTTCAGGTTGGTGACTTGCACTGATGTCTTCAGAAAATTAGTAGAGTACAAGAAATACATGATATTCAGGTTGTAGGTCAAAGATAGGTATTCTGTTTTTATGATTGTACTTCTTTGAAAAGAGACCTAAAATACTTGAGTTAAATGTCAATTATCTCACAAAAATTCACATTCCTAAGGAAATACACCCCCCCCACCCCCGACTTTGTAGGGAAACGGTTTTGGAAACGTTGTGCTTTTGTCCGTAAGCAGTAAAGGCTGAATATTTCAGTTCTCCTTCGTTTCTTCAAACAGTTCACATTTTAGAAAATACATAGAGGGTGGGCTTGTGGAGATAGGACAGTTATTGAAAGACTGTAGACCATAAACTTGCAGCAGAGCAGGGGAAAATTACATTTGCGTGTGAATTTGAGTTAGGAAAGTGAATATTTTACCATCGATAGTGACAATTCAAAAGGTAACAGGAAAGCATGTTTGATTTCAGATTTTCAAATATTTGTGCCCCACGATTCTGGATCCCATTTTCTGTAGCTTCGATTTTTTGTCGCTCCTGGAAAATATTGTCCTTCATCTCACTCATAGAGGAAAGTGTCATAGAGCTTATCAAAGTCTGCAGCGTCAACGATTCTGGGGTAAAAACCTAAATTGATCGTTTCAGTACGTCAGGTCTAAGACAGGGCCCTATTTTGGGGATCGGTAATGATAGGAGAGGAAGGGAACACATCAGGGAATGAGAGTCCACTTTGTGAGGAAAGGACTTGAGGAAGTGGCTGACATGGCTTCCTTAAGGGGAAGAAGGTGTCGCGGGAATTTTTTGCACTATGCGAATTCATAGTGCTCTTAACGATCTTTTTTTTTTCTTTTACTCAGCAGATCCAAAGGTCCACCCCTGAGGTCATCCAACCTCAAGCTGCCGGGAGATGAGACGGGTGGCGGGTCACTACCCACAGTCTGAGAAGAACACACTCAGCAGAGCCCAGACTATGAGGAAGCAGCAGAGGGGACCCGCAGGGCCCAGGGCTCCCCGACCCGAGGAGGAGAATCCCAGGGTAAGTGGAGACGACGATCTTTGGGGATCAGGGGACACACGGACCTCAGAGTCGGGGGGTGACTGTAGAAAATTCTGACACCATGAGCCAGTTTTCATTCCTACCCAAGGATGGCCCTGCCCGAGGCCTCCTGCCCATCAGGGGAGTCTGTCAGAGACTCTGAGGACCAAACTCAGCTCCCAGTGAGTTCACGTGCAGCCAGGATTTTGTCCTGGTGCTGAGATCTGGTTCATGGCGCCCACCCCTAGAACCTTTAATCTCTACTCCTAATGCCCTTCCTAACGGGTGCTTTTGGTTATGACGTCCTGGCTCGAGTGTGCAAGCACCTAATTGGCTACTTGTGCCGCTCACCTCCCTAAAAGCAATATTCAGGTCTGAATGGAAACTCTGTCCTTACGTTGCCGTTGGACGGCTGCCCCTGACTGCTGCTGAATCGCTCGCTGACCACTGTCCTTGTTCACCCACAGGTCAAGTGCAGGGACTGTGGGGCTTTTGGACACACGGCCAGAAGCACCAGGTGCCCCATGAAGCGCTGGGGTGGAGCCCTGGCGCCGCAGCCCTTGGGCCCCAATAGGGGGAAGGAGAACCTGGCACCCCGGAAGCCCCATGATCTCCAGGACCCAGTGTCACTCGACCAGAGTGAGAGGGAGAAGGAGCAGAGACCGAGGTGAGCCATGGGGGAGGTGTAGCCGCTGCCTGGGCCCTGGACCCCCAAAAGGTGGTGTGTCTCCTTCTCACACCTCGTGCACAGCCTCGTCCAGGCAAGGAAAACAGCACTGGGGACAAAGGGCCAGGAGGTCCCTTTCGGGTAGCTCTCCTGCCCCAGGAGCTCTTTCTCCTCCTGCACATTCAGGAAGGGGAGGCCGGAGCAGCTGCTGAGCTTGTGCACATGACCGGCAGAAAGGGTGTGGAGACTTCAGGAAAGTCCTTGCTGGGAAAACCCGGAGGGCTGCCTGGAGTAGGGCAGGGATCTGACAAGAGGGAAGGTGCAGCTTTAGCCCAGGTCACGGGGCTTCAACACCTGTGTCACACCCAAACAGTCACTGGGACCCTGCCCCCAAAAGGATTCCTCCATGTGTGGACGGGAAATCCCTGGGTGTTGATCACACCCTTTGTTCCGCAGGCAGGAGCAGCAGCAGAGGAAGTCTGTCCTGCAGGCGTTTCCCAGGACACCCCAAGGGAGGCCCCAGCAGGACTGCAAGGAAGTGCCGCAACCTTGTGCCTACCTGAGGGTGAGTGTGGCCCTGGTCCCTGCTCCCTGGGCCTGCTGGGCACCCCCGCTGCGTGTCCCTCCAGGCCCCGCTGTGTCTAGTCCTAGTTCTAGTCCTTACCCCCGAGCGAGTGTTAGTTAGAAATCCTTTGGGGCCAAGCTGATTCCAGTTTGTGTCCCTCTCAGATGTCATTTTCCCCATTTCCTCGTTTCAGCAAATTTACTTCCAAGCCTCCCAACGCTATGTGTGTGGGGGCACGTGCAAATCTGTTACCAGATTATTGCAAAAGCCAGAATCCTACATCCAGAAACACACATCTCTTGAGTGGATAAATATTCCGAAATTCCCTGTCCCGCCTCCTCACCCACCCAACTGCTCTCTGAAGAACATGAGGCAGTTACACTCCATGGGATGAAACGTGTGTTTCAAGGTCCTGCAGAGGGGGCGCTGATTTGAAGACCACCCTGTGGAATAGGACCTAGTCCGGGATCCCGTTCATTCTGTACTTGTCCCGATCACCCCAGGTGGAGAGCCTGTCCATATTTAGAATGACTTCTCATAATTAGGTCATCGTGACATCTAAGTTGCTTGGATCCTCGTTTCTAATCCTATGTGGTTGATTTTCATGTTGAGTCGTCGGTGAGGAGTTTCTAACGTGTGTTCTGCCTTTTCCTACAGATTCCGAGCAGACCCGTGCCGGTCTACACAACCAACGACAGGCCTGCCCTGGACCCTCCTCTTAGAAGCCAGCCACCTGCCAGGGATGACATGAGCTCCACGTTCTCCTCACTGTCTCCCATGGCAATGCAGAGACTGAGCTCCTTCTGCAGTAGTGGACCAGATAGAGGACAGGCAGGGCTCCTCACAGAGACCCCGAAGCCTGCGTTCAAGCGCTACGGCCAGGACCCTCTCGCCATTGACAGGCTGGCCCCGAGCAGAGGTGACCGCAGCTTCCTTGGAGCTCCCCACGCTGCCTCCACAACCCCTGTCCTGGGAGACGTCCTCAAGCCCCAGGCAGGGCACAAGCGTCCTGTTCTGATCTCACAGCCCTGCCCACCGCCTGCCACACGGAGCTCGGGCCAAGACTTCAATCTCAGCATCAGGGCACCCGGCAAGAGACCTGCAGAGACCCCCACCCGGACTTGCCAGCGTCCTCCAAAGAAACCCAGACGAAACCCCTTGGAGACACC
Organism: Microcebus murinus; assembly: GCF_040939455.1. NCBI lineage: Eukaryota > Metazoa > Chordata > Mammalia > Primates > Cheirogaleidae > Microcebus > Microcebus murinus. The sequence goes on along the minus strand of NC_134127.1, from coordinate 25,908,147 downwards.
TCAGAAGAGCACTCAGAGGCCGAAGCTGAGCCCTGTGCGGGCTGACCTGCCTCCACCAAGAGAAGCTGGACTTGAATGCAAAGTGGCGCCTCAGTGGACCGGGAAGAGTGCAAGCCAGGTGCCCAGCAGTGACCTGCAGCCTCCACATGGCAGAAGTCTCCTGAGCCCTGTCCAGGCCTGCACCGAGCCCCGTCTCCCGTCACCCAGCCCTGCTCCAGGCCAGCCCCTCAGGATGGCCTTCAGGAGACTGGACAGCGGACAGTGGAGCTCCAGGCTCCTGCCAGCTCCCTCCTGCCTCCTCCCTGAGAAGCCAGGTCCTCCTGCCCAGAACCCTCACGCCCCAGAGAAGTCTGAGGCTCCCTGTGCCCGGGTCCCCCCGAGTGTCCTGTATGAGGACCTTCGGCTTTCCTCGTCCTCTGAGGACACTGACTCCGAGTGAGACATTGTGTACTTGGGGTCCAAGTGTGTGTACTTCGCGGTGTCTGGGTGGTGCCTGGGTCCTTCATCTCTGAAGCCCTGTCCCGTCCTCAGGGGAGAGGCTTTGACTCTGGAAGTTGTCAGGGGAACCCAGGCTTGGGATATTTCTTCACCTTGTACATTGGAGTTCTCTAATGTCACTGTATGAAAGTCTCTTTGCACTTTGCTTCTCTGTCAATAAAATTGTCACCTCGATACCAGGCCGTGTCCTATTTTTTCTTTATCCCAGTGCAAATTACGTAAAACCTATCTCTATAGGTGGAAGTTTATGGAAGGTGATGAGGAGGCTGGCAGGTCTAATGGCTCCTTAACAATTCAGAATCTCAGGCAAAATTCATCTCCATCCGATCCCAAGCCACTAAGATTGTGGGAGGGACCTGTGGATTTACCTGGGGACAAGGACCCGTGTGCTGTTCGTTCTGGTCAGCCAGATCCCCACACTTAGCTTCCTGAGCTGGGAAAGAAACCCCAGCACACGACCCCTCCACCCCGACCCTCACACCCCAGGACAAATAGGCGTCGTTCTCCAGAGGATCCCCCATCGCCGCCGCCCCCACCCCCCAAAACATCACTTTCCTTTGCCGAGTCCTAGTAAACTTAGATAAAAATAGGAGTCTGAGGAAGGCAGCCTATGGAAATTTATGTGTATGCCCCTATTAATGCAAACTTCACTGGGCATCTGCTCTGTGTCCACACCCTCCTTACTGCACACCCTGTGCTGAGAACTTCAAGATGTTACCAGAATCAATTCCATAGCTGCTCAGGGAGGAACGCCCATGTCCTGGGGGGAAGGAGGACATGGGGACTGGGACGGAGCAGCAGGGCAGGAGCAGACACTGCAGAGTGTGAGGAAAAACTGTCTCTGCCGGGATTCTGCTCTCAGGAGGAGTGACCTCCGAGCTCCCCTCATGGGTACAAGCTTCTGGAGACAAAATGACGTCAAAATCCCAGGCTGCTGCTACCAAAGGTGTAGAAGAGACACCCACACACAACCCTGCCGTCTCTGGTGGACGGGTTTGAGTCACTGACACCAGGGTGTCAAAACTTTTCTATGCACAAGGGCATTCCTTGCCTAATAGGGTGCCGTGAAACTTAGACTATCCGAAGAAACCCCAAAGTTGGACCTTACACAAAAAAACACCCAAAGAAATAAAATTCCTAGACACAAAATACTGAAATACAACCTGAAATTCAGAAAACACTAAATGTACAAAGTAAACCATGCAACGTAGAAGAACATATGGGGGCAATGTTCAGGGCACGGGATTTTCTAAGGATTTCTTGCACATGACACCAACAATCAGGCATAAGAAAATAAATAGATTGGGGTGTATCAAAATTGGAACATTTTTTATTTTTCTCCAGCATATTGTGGGGGTACAAATGTTAGGGTCATGTCTATCACCCTTGCCCACACCCTCCTTTGAGTCAGAGCTTCAAGCATGTCCTTCCCCCAGTTGGTGCGCAGTGCATTCACTATGAATGTATATAACCGTCCCCTCTCCCGCCACCTGCCCGACACACGATAAATGTTATTCCTTTATGTCCACTTAGGTGTTGATCACTTAATACCAATTTGCTGGTGAGTACATGTGATGCTTATATTTCCATTCTTGGGATACTTCACTTAATAGAATGGGTTCCAGCTCTATCCAGGAATAAACAAATGATGCTGCATCACCGTTGTTTCCTACAACTGAAGAGTACTCCATGGCACACATATACCACGTTTTATTAATCGACTCATGTATTGATGGGCACTTGGGTTGTTTCCGCTTCTTTGCAATTGTGAATTGTGCTGCCCTGAACATTCGAGTGCAGGTGTCTTCTTCTTAGAGTGACTTTTGTTCTTTTGGAAGGGTGCCGAGTCATGGGATTGCTGGATCAAAGGCTAGATAGACTTGTTGATCCAGTCGCTTTAGGGAATCTCCATATTGCTTTCCACAGAGAATGAACTAGTTTGCAGTCCCACCGGCAGCGTGAGAGTGTTCCTATCTCTCTGCATCCACGCCAACATTAGAACTTTTATGCTTCAAGGCCACTCTAAAACAATGACGGAACTACCAAAAGGAGGCGACAAAATATTTGCAAAATATATTTCTGATCAAGAAGGAGTATCCAGAATATTACAAAAGTTTGTGACTTAGAAACAAATTAAATCCCAAAAATGTATAAAAGTAGACGTTTCACCAGAGAAGATATGAAATGGCCAATGAATTCTTGAAGGGAGGCTCAAAATCCTTCTTTATTAGGGAAACACTACTCCAAATACAAAGAGATAATGCTCTGCTCTTCTGAGGCTTGAGACATTCAATCTATCAGTCAGTCAAAGCAGAGATTCAGAACCATTGTTAAGGATATATTGAATGAGAATCTCTGCACATTGCTACTGAGAATGAGAAAATGAGGAAACTCCTGTGGAAAACCACACGACCATTCCTCACAAAATTAAATGGATAATTATCATATAAGGCAGAAACGTCCCTCTTAGCTACATAGACAAAAGACTGAAAGGCAGACGCTCTAAGAGAAACTTCTATACCTTTCCTCATTCTACCAAAATTCCAGAAAGGACACAGTGAAAACCACCCAAATATTCAACAGTGGATGAATGGATGAAAACAATGGGGTGTTTGGGTGTGTGTTTTTCTATGTGTGTCCCGTAACATCATTTGGCCTTAACAATGGATAAAGTGGCCTCTTTGAAGGTTGCTAAGGGAGGAGAATTGGTGGTAATAAAGCTTCTGTCAGCCAATATGAGAGGGGTGAAAACAACGTTCACAGTGTCTGTACAAATAAGTGGAAGATGGAAATGAAAATGCAAGAAACACAGACCCATCTGGCTCTCTAGAGGTATTTCAGAAAAACTTCCTTGAGGCACAAGGCACGGTGAAACATCAGCCAGTCACCCAAGGACAAATACTTGAGGATTCATGCCATGTGAGTTCTCTAGACCAGTCACATCCGTGGTGACACAAAGGAGAATTGTAGTTTGGAAGGAGTTCCCAGAGGGAGAACGTGGAGTTAAGGATTAATACATATAGAGTTTCAGTTGGGAAAACGAGAAGTCCCTGGGAGGTGGATGGTGGTTAGGGTTACACCTGAAGGAGAATGCACTGAATGTCACAGAATCCTGCTCAGGTGAATACGATTGAAATGCTGCATTTCATATTAACTATATTTTATTTCAATAAAAATGCAAAGTGCAAGATGAAACAGGTATATGCACAAAAATTTATTTTTCCTACACATGAAAGTGGTATCTCGGGATTAGAACACAAGCGTGAGTGTCATTTAAAGCTCACCAACTGCATTGAATGTGAGCCCAATTGAGAATAAGTCTGCACCCAACACTTACCACACTTGAATTTTCACAAACATCACTCAGATACATTGTTTTTTAAAAATTATTATTACATTTTTATTTTTACACTTTAAAAATACAGAGTTTATTATATGTCTATTATGGTTCCATAAAATTATATTTAATAATTGAAGGATATGTGTTTTTTTTTTCGGCATATTATGGGGGTACAGATTTTAAGGTTTCAATAAATGCCCAGTCCCCCCCTCCCCCAACAAGTCTGAGTCTTCAGCATGACCATCCCCCTGATGCCGCACATCTCACTCATTATATATGTTTCCCCCTCCCCCTCCCACCTGACCAATACCCTATTACTGTAGTACCTATGTGTCCACTTAGGTGCTGCTCAGTTCATACCAATTTGCTGGTGAGTATATGTGGTGCTTGTTTTTGCATCCTTGGGAAACTTCACTTAATAGTATGGGTTGCAGCTCTAACCAGGAAAATGTAAGATACATTGTTAATGTGTATGTTTTTGATTCATAAGGGGTGAGTTTTACCATAGATTTCTGTATTTCTAATAAGGTGCTACCAAGGTTTTCATTGCTCTCACATAATTAAACATTGATGACTATAACTACCAAGAAATTGAACTGGGGTGTTTTAGAAATTAAGCTCTTTGCAACATAGGGAGACACCAAATGCACAACAACAAAACATTCGCCAGGCACGGTGTCACCTGCCTGTGGTTGCAGCTGAGCCAGGAGGATGTCTGAAGCCTGGAGTTGGGGGTAGCAGTGAACTGTGACCTTGCGACTGCATCCGCTCCACCCTGGGTAAAGAATGAGTCTCTGCTGCCGAGGGAAAAAAGGAACTACAGTACCTATGTCACATTGGGATGAATTTTATTAACATTTAACAGATTTTAAAACTACAGCTTTGCAATGAAATTTAATAACCTCATACAGACAAGGCCATATTGGATCATGAAGCACAAGGAGCACCATATCTAGAAAAAATGTAGACTTTCCCGCCTACTGTATCCAGAGAACACACCATTGCACTTAATATGATAACCCACCAAAATCCATGGAACAATCTTTACCAGCTGAAGGCTTGGAGCGGTAAAACGATCACACGTGTCTTGAAACCTTACTCCTATTTCAATTACTTAAAGTGTCACACATGATTCCCAGATATCCCACGATACCAAAAGGCAAACATCTCACACCCACCCACAAGTGAGAACAAGTACTAACACAGCACCACCAGAAAATCATGAGACTCCATATTAAATTCCACACACTCTAAAAACCTCACAGTGGAATCCTACACTTCAAAACCTAAAAATCAGAATTCACAATGAATTTCATATACAGTGAACATCTGCACGTAGAAAGTTCCTTCAAATGTTCAGAACACTCAAAAATCCAAAGAAAAGATTTCACATATGTGGCCACATCCTGGAATGCAGCCACCAGGAACCAATGGCTGCAGGTGCTTGTAGCCAAACCGGACCTCTTCATTTCCAAGTTTCTTCCTCCAGTACTGACTTGTGTGTGTGTGTGTGTGAGTCACTGCACATGCATCAGTTCTCATCCTGATATTACTGGAACACAACCAGAGAACTTGTGCCGTGCTTGTTCCTCCTCTTGCTACCCCTGGCCCTCCCACCCACACAAGGGACTTTGCTAGCTTTCAGGGACACCTGGTCTCTTTCTTCCTTGTCTGATGTGGGCAGCAAGTTATTGTCCTTTGTCATCTCCGTCTTGTATTTTGGTGGATGAATCACAACTGCATTGGAAGGCAGGGTGGATTCAATTTTTCGGAAGTTCACCGCAGGCTTTGGTCGGTTTTGTTCCAGGAGGCACTTCCACTGATCTAAGGAGAGCTCCGTAGTTGCTGTCTTTTCCAAGCGTTCCTCAAACTCGGGAATCTTGACGCCAGAGTCACTTTTGAGCTCCCGTTGGGTTGCTCCCTTGTCCGTGTCTTCAGCCCCACGGGCTCTTGGTTTCTTCCCTCTGGAGGCACACCCACCGTCTCTCCCCAATTCACTCTTCTGGATGTAAAAGAGAAGGTAGGCAGGTTGACTGAGGACAGAAGAAATGTGACAGGCGGTCACCTTAGCATCATCCATTTTGTACCACTGGCCATTCCCAGCTTTGACATAGCAGAAGTAATGTCCACTTTGACAGCTGCTCCCAGCATGGACCAGCACAGCATACAGGAGGTAAACAAGGGGTCCTCTGTTGCGCTGAGACATGTATGGTTGCATGTCAAGGCACTCGGGATATTGCACTTCTTTTGCAATTTTGTTGCCTGTGACATCTGAGAACCTTTTCAACACAAGCATCAGGACCTTGGAGGCAGTGTGCACAGTCAGAGACTTGGACGCAGGGACCTTCTTTAGACAAGTACCACAGTGATAGGCATCCTCTCCGTCCAGGTGCTCGGGCTTCACCAACCATTGCAAGGCTTGGTTGAGGCTCTGAGCTGCCTCGATATCCAAGGCGATGTCCAGGTAAGGTTCAAAGGTGTCTGAAATGCCATGGCAGTGCAGACACTTGATCTGAGACCTCCAGTAGCCTCCAAATATTTGACGGATTAGGGTTGTGTCCTCAGAGTGACCGTCTAAGGGCTCGTGCCCAGACAGACAAGCTTTCTTCATGGCATCCACAGTGCACATGAGAAACTCATGGGCATCTTCCTGGTCGTATCTGTGGAAGCCAGCAGCCAGTGCCAGCGAGGGCTTGATCACCTGGCCAGGCTGGGTTAGCACCCGGGTGACATGAGCTTCCATAGTGCACAGCATGCAGCATTCCTGACGACGACAGCTTAGAGAATGCTCCTGGGACAGCACATAGTTGGCGAGGGGTGGTGTGTACGTCAGGCACTGCAGTGCAGCATTCATGTAGCACGTGTTTCCCACATTGCAGAGCCCAGCACCAACCCCATAAGGTCTCTTCCAGGTCAGCAGCAGTTTGTCCCTGGGAGCCAATGGCTTTGTCCCAGGAGCCTGTTTCAAATGCAGGTCGGGATCTCTCTTAGATAACAGTGAAGAGTTCTTAGGTCGGTAACACCTGGGGCTATCTCTATCGTCAGCTAAATTTGGCTGAGAAATTTTGAGTTTTGCAAAGGCATTGAAAGGAGGCTCCCCTCCCTGGAGGACTGAAGCAGCCTTCATGTTTCCGGGAGCGATGATCACGAAGCTCTCCCGCTGGGACCGTAAGTTGAGGAAGGACGATGCTTTCCCTTCTGAGAGCGCCTTCAAATGGCAGGTCCGTCTCCACATCAGCCTTTTTATAGCTAGCCCGACTCACCACACCCACTCCCGAGGCACAACATCCACCAGTCACGTCCAAGCACTCAATCGGATTAGGGAGCCTCAGGGTGTGTTCTCTGGCAGTCCCCAGATAATCCGACCAGCACCCTCCCCATTACTATTTGTGCAACACCTGGGGCAGATTGAACTAGCAGGATCCCGATTAAGTACCCTTAATCGGGATTTAACAAGGGTGGGGTGGTGGGCATATATTTGTCCTAGCCCTTTGAAAACAATAATGGGGGAACGTTAGATATTGAATAACAAGTCGGACTCACGCTTCGAGATTTTATTTCTCATTGCAAAGCTACAGTTCCTAAGGCAGAATGGCACTGGTGTAAGATCAGACATAGAGACCAATGGAATAGAGCAAAAGGCCCAGAAATAGCCCTCCTTCTATGGTCAATAGAGTGAATGATTGGTGCGTGGGTAATAACACTTTTCAGTGTGGACAGGATAGTGTTTTCAAAAAAGGCTGCTCTGAAACTTCGATATCCACAAAATAATGTAAATTTCCACACTCAGCCCTCAAGTCACAGAAAGATGCCTCTGCTTCTCAGACTCCAAAGTGCAGTTTCGAAATCTCGTCACCCCTTCCATGGCTCAGGCCTGCCGCTACAGCCAGCACACCCACTCACTAGGTAAAAGGTCAACAATCAGATCCAAACCATTAATGGCCTCAGGGGGTTTACAGTGGGGTCCCTTGTATTCTGGTGGGAATCCCATGGGCCTAATCCACGTTACTATTTATTGAACACCGGAAGCAGATTCCGATATCAGTATTGTCCTGAAATACCCTGAGAGTACCTCTGAGTCACGGTGGTGGGTTTCCCTCTGTCTGGCTTCTTCCAACAGAAAGAGAAGGGATAACATGGGGAGAAGTGACGTGTGTATGCCTCTGTGTGCGTTTGTGTGTCTGTGTGTGTGCGTGTGTGTGTATCTATACTTTCATGCGTTTACATGTGCGAAGCACTAAAATGCCTTAGGATGTTGATAAGCAGAATTTGGACTCTTCCTTCCTGATTTTATATCTTACTACAAACTACATTAATAAGTCACTGCGTTGCTGGCACAAGATCAAACCTAGAGATCAAAGGAACAGAATCCGTAGCCCAGATACAGCCCCTGCCGTCTGTGGTGCACTGGGTTGAGTGATTGATACAAGGGTGTCCAAACTCTTATGGAGAAAGTGCAGTCGTCTTTATAAAATACAGGATTGTGAAACTCTGATATCCGCAGGAAACCTTCAAAGTTTGACCCTAAACAAATACGACACAAAATAACAAAATTACCTGGCAGAAAATACGAAAGTGTATCTTTAAATTGATGAACAAGTAAATATACAAAGTAAACGATGAACCGTTTAGAAGATGACATGGGGGATGTGTTCTCGGCACTGAATTTCTGGGGATTTCTTGGATATAACACCAAAGAATAGGCACAAAAGAAAAAAGCAAGTAAATTGGGGTTTAGCTACATTAAAACTTTTATTCATCATGGCCACCAGGAAATGAGTAACAATAAAACGCATAGGATGGGAGAAATTATTTGCCAATTTTATATGCGATAAAGGACCAGGTAACCAGAATATTAAAACTTGTATGCAACTTAAAACAAAATTAAAAGCAAAAGGTACAAAAATAGCATTTTTCCTAGAAAAGATGCACAATGGCCAATGAATTCATAAACGGATGATCAATATCGTTATATATTAGGGAAGCACTAATCAAAATACAATGAGATAATGCTCTGCTACTGTGAGGGTGGCTAAAGAGTCAATCAATCAATCAACCAACCGATCAATCAAAGCGGAGACCAAGAAGCGCTGTTAAGGAGGTAGAACAATGGAATCTCCTTACATTGGTATTCAGAAAGAGAACATGATGAAATTCCTGTCCAAAACAACATGACCATTCATTACAAAGTTAAACACATAATCATCACATGATCCAGAAACGGAACTCCTATGTATATACACAAAGGATTGAAAAGCAGACACTCAAAGAAATATTTGTGCATCGTTGTTCATATTATCAAAGTTCACAACATCAAGGGCGAAAAGAAACCAAAGATTCAACGGTGGATGAATGGATTTAAAAACTGTGGCGTTTGGGTGTGTGTTTTCCTGTGTGTGTCACGGAACATCGTTGAGCCTTGAAAATAAAGTTGTCTGTATTCAGGTTGCTAATGGAGGAGAGAGAGTGGAAATGAAGCTTCTATCCACCAACATTGCAGAGGTGAAAACGACGTTCACCGTGTCTGTACACATAAGTAGAAGACGGAAATGAAGATGCAGAAAACAGAGCTCCATCTGCCTCTCTAGAGGCATTTTAGGAGCAATCCTTGGAGTCACAAGGCAAGGTGAAAAATCAGCCAGTCACTCAAGGGCAAATACTTGAGGATTCATGTCAGGAGAGGTCTCCAGACCAGTCACTTCCATGGTGACAGAAAGGAGAACTGTAGTGTAGAAGGATTTCCCAGAGGGAAAACGTGGAGTGAAGGTTTGAACATTGCCGAGTTTCAGTTGGGAAAATGAGAAGTTCCAGAGGACGGTGGTTAGGGTTACACCTCAAGGTGAATGCAATGAATCTCGGGGAATCACAAATGGAAATACAATTAAAATGCTTCATCTAATATTAAGTACATTTCAGCTCAATAAAAATGCAAAGTGCAAGATGAAACAGGTGTATGTACAAAACTTTAATTTTCCTAAAGAAAGCATATGTTCTTAAAACCGTGCAGGTATACCAATACATTTGTTGTAAATAGGCTTCCAAATGGCAAACGACAAAGAGGAGTGCTTCCGTTCCCGGGACCATTAATGGAAACGTAACTGGATTACGCTGATTAGGTCAGGTCACACCCACAACTGCCAACCCACGGAACTGTATAAAAGTCGGCTCAGACAGGAAGCCTCCCTCAGTGCCCCTTGCCCAGGAGTCCCGGCTGCTGCAGCACACCCGGCGCAGAGCTGGCCCCGCAGTAGGCTCCCCTCCTCTGAGAACCCACTGACAGACAACAGGGGGTCCCCGCACTTCAGGTTGGTGACTTGCACTGATGTCTTCAGAAAATTAGTAGAGTACAAGAAATACATGATATTCAGGTTGTAGGTCAAAGATAGGTATTCTGTTTTTATGATTGTACTTCTTTGAAAAGAGACCTAAAATACTTGAGTTAAATGTCAATTATCTCACAAAAATTCACATTCCTAAGGAAATACACCCCCCCCACCCCCGACTTTGTAGGGAAACGGTTTTGGAAACGTTGTGCTTTTGTCCGTAAGCAGTAAAGGCTGAATATTTCAGTTCTCCTTCGTTTCTTCAAACAGTTCACATTTTAGAAAATACATAGAGGGTGGGCTTATGGAGATAGGACAGTTATTGAAAGACTGTAGACCATAAACTTGCAGCAGAGCAGGGGAAAATTACATTTGCGTGTGAATTTGAGTTAGGAAAGTGAATATTTTACCATCGATAGTGACAATTCAAAAGGTAACAGGAAAGCATGTTTGATTTCAGATTTTCAAATATTTGTGCCCCACGATTCTGGATCCCATTTTCTGTAGCTTCGATTTTTTGTCGCTCCTGGAAAATATTGTCCTTCATCTCACTCATAGAGGAAAGTGTCATAGAGCTTATCAAAGTCTGCAGCGTCAACGATTCTGGGGTAAAAACCTAAATTGATCGTTTCAGTACGTCAGGTCTAAGACAGGGCCCTATTTTGGGGATCGGTAATGATAGGAGAGGAATGTAACACATCAGGGAATGAGAGTCCACTTTGTGAGGAAAGGACTTGAGGAAGTGGCTGACATGGCTTCCTTAAGGGGAAGAAGGTGTCGCGGGAATTTTTTGCACTATGCGAATTCATAGTGCTCTTAACGATCTTTTTTTTTTCTTTTACTCAGCAGATCCAAAGGTCCACCCCTGAGGTCATCCAACCTCAAGCTGCCGGGAGATGAGACGGGTGGCGGGTCACTACCCACAGTCTGAGAAGAACACACTCAGCAGAGCCCAGACTATGAGGAAGCAGCAGAGGGGACCCGCAGGGCCCAGGGCTCCCCGACCCGAGGAGGAGAATCCCAGGGTAAGTGGAGACGACGATCTTTGGGGATCAGGGGACACACGGACCTCAGAGTCGGGGGGTGACTGTAGAAAATTCTGACACCATGAGCCAGTTTTCATTCCTACCCAAGGATGGCCCTGCCCGAGGCCTCCTGCCCATCAGGGGAGTCTGTCAGAGACTCTGAGGACCAAACTCAGCTCCCAGTGAGTTCACGTGCAGCCAGGATTTTGTCCTGGTGCTGAGATCTGGTTCATGGCGCCCACCCCTAGAACCTTTAATCTCTACTCCTAATGCCCTTCCTAACGGGTGCTTTTGGTTATGACGTCCTGGCTCGAGTGTGCAAGCACCTAATTGGCTACTTGTGCCGCTCACCTCCCTAAAAGCAATATTCAGGTCTGAATGGAAACTCTGTCCTTACGTTGCCGTTGGACGGCTGCCCCTGACTGCTGCTGAATCGCTCGCTGACCACTGTCCTTGTTCACCCACAGGTCAAGTGCAGGGACTGTGGGGCTTTTGGACACACGGCCAGAAGCACCAGGTGCCCCATGAAGCGCTGGGGTGGAGCCCTGGCGCCGCAGCCCTTGGGCCCCAATAGGGGGAAGGAGAACCTGGCACCCCGGAAGCCCCATGATCTCCAGGACCCAGTGTCACTCGACCAGAGTGAGAGGGAGAAGGAGCAGAGACCGAGGTGAGCCATGGGGGAGGTGTAGCCGCTGCCTGGGCCCTGGACCCCCAAAAGGTGGTGTGTCTCCTTCTCACACCTCGTGCACAGCCTCGTCCAGGCAAGGAAAACAGCACTGGGGACAAAGGGCCAGGAGGTCCCTTTCGGGTAGCTCTCCTGCCCCAGGAGCTCTTTCTCCTCCTGCACATTCAGGAAGGGGAGGCCGGAGCAGCTGCTGAGCTTGTGCACATGACCGGCAGAAAGGGTGTGGAGACTTCAGGAAAGTCCTTGCTGGGAAAACCCGGAGGGCTGCCTGGAGTAGGGCAGGGATCTGACAAGAGGGAAGGTGCAGCTTTAGCCCAGGTCACGGGGCTTCAACACCTGTGTCACACCCAAACAGTCACTGGGACCCTGCCCCCAAAAGGATTCCTCCATGTGTGGACGGGAAATCCCTGGGTGTTGATCACACCCTTTGTTCCGCAGGCAGGAGCAGCAGCAGAGGAAGTCTGTCCTGCAGGCGTTTCCCAGGACACCCCAAGGGAGGCCCCAGCAGGACTGCAAGGAAGTGCCGCAACCTTGTGCCTACCTGAGGGTGAGTGTGGCCCTGGTCCCTGCTCCCTGGGCCTGCTGGGCACCCCCGCTGCGTGTCCCTCCAGGCCCCGCTGTGTCTAGTCCTAGTTCTAGTCCTTACCCCCGAGCGAGTGTTAGTTAGAAATCCTTTGGGGCCAAGCTGATTCCAGTTTGTGTCCCTCTCAGATGTCATTTTCCCCATTTCCTCGTTTCAGCAAATTTACTTCCAAGCCTCCCAACGCTATGTGTGTGGGGGCACGTGCAAATCTGTTACCAGATTATTGCAAAAGCCAGAATCCTACATCCAGAAACACACATCTCTTGAGTGGATAAATATTCCGAAATTCCCTGTCCCGCCTCCTCACCCACCCAACTGCTCTCTGAAGAACATGAGGCAGTTACACTCCATGGGATGAAACGTGTGTTTCAAGGTCCTGCAGAGGGGGCGCTGATTTGAAGACCACCCTGTGGAATAGGACCTAGTCCGGGATCCCGTTCATTCTGTACTTGTCCCGATCACCCCAGGTGGAGAGCCTGTCCATATTTAGAATGACTTCTCATAATTAGGTCATCGTGACATCTAAGTTGCTTGGATCCTCGTTTCTAATCCTATGTGGTTGATTTTCATGTTGAGTCGTCGGTGAGGAGTTTCTAACGTGTGTTCTGCCTTTTCCTACAGATTCCGAGCAGACCCGTGCCGGTCTACACAACCAACGACAGGCCTGCCCTGGACCCTCCTCTTAGAAGCCAGCCACCTGCCAGGGATGACATGAGCTCCACGTTCTCCTCACTGTCTCCCATGGCAATGCAGAGACTGAGCTCCTTCTGCAGTAGTGGACCAGATAGAGGACAGGCAGGGCTCCTCACAGAGACCCCGAAGCCTGCGTTCAAGCGCTACGGCCAGGACCCTCTCGCCATTGACAGGCTGGCCCCGAGCAGAGGTGACCGCAGCTTCCTTGGAGCTCCCCACGCTGCCTCCACAACCCCTGTCCTGGGAGACGTCCTCAAGCCCCAGGCAGGGCACAAGCGTCCTGTTCTGATCTCACAGCCCTGCCCACCGCCTGCCACACGGAGCTCGGGCCAAGACTTCAATCTCAGCATCAGGGCACCCGGCAAGAGACCTGCAGAGACCCCCACCCGGACTTGCCAGCGTCCTCCAAAGAAACCCAGACGAAACCCCTTGGAGACACCTCAGAAGAGCACTCAGAGGCCGAAGCTGAGCCCTGTGCGGGCTGACCTGCCTCCACCAAGAGAAGCTGGACTTGAATGCAAAGTGGCGCCTCAGTGGACCGGGAAGAGTGCAAGCCAGGTGCCCAGCAGTGACCTGCAGCCTCCACATGGCAGAAGTCTCCTGAGCCCTGTCCAGGCCTGCACCGAGCCCCGTCTCCCGTCACCCAGCCCTGCTCCAGGCCAGCCCCTCAGGATGGCCTTCAGGAGACTGGACAGCGGACAGTGGAGCTCCAGGCTCCTGCCAGCTCCCTCCTGCCTCCTCCCTGAGAAGCCAGGTCCTCCTGCCCAGAACCCTCACGCCCCAGAGAAGTCTGAGGCTCACTGTGCCCGGGTCCCCCCGAGTGTCCTGTATGAGGACCTTCGGCTTTCCTCGTCCTCTGAGGACACTGACTCCGAGTGAGACATTGTGTACTTGGGGTCCAAGTGTGTGTACTTCGCGGTGTCTGGGTGGTGCCTGGGTCCTTCATCTCTGAAGCCCTGTCCCGTCCTCAGGGGAGAGGCTTTGACTCTGGAAGTTGTCAGGGGAACCCAGGCTTGGGATATTTCTTCACCTTGTACATTGGCGTTCTCTAATGTCACTGTATGAAAGTCTCTTTGCACTTTGCTTCTCTGTCAATAAAATTGTCACCTCGATACCAGGCCGTGTCCTATTTTTTCTTTATCCCAGTGCAAATTACGTAAAACCTATCTCTATAGGTGGAAGTTTATGGAAGGTGATGAGGAGGCTGGCAGGTCTAATGGCTCCTTAACAATTCAGAATCTCAGGCAAAATGCATCTCCATCCGATCCCAAGCCACTAAGATTGTGGGAGGGACCTGTGGATTTACCTGGGGACAAGGACCCGTGTGCTGTTCGTTCTGGTCAGCCAGATCCCCACACTTAGCTTCCTGAGCTGGGAAAGAAACCCCAGCACACGACCCCTCCACCCCGACCCTCACACCCCAGGACAAATAGGCGTCGTTCTCCAGAGGATCCCCCATCGCCGCCGCCCCCACCCCCCAAAACATCACTTTCCTTTGCCGAGTCCTAGTAAACTTAGATAAAAATAGGAGTCTGAGGAAGGCAGCCTATGGAAATTTATGTGTATGCCCCTATTAATGCAAACTTCACTGGGCATCTGCTCTGTGTCCACACCCTCCTTACTGCACACCCTGTGCTGAGAACTTCAAGATGTTACCAGAATCAATTCCATAGCTGCTCAGGGAGGAACGCCCATGTCCTGGGGGGAAGGAGGACATGGGGACTGGGACGGAGCAGCAGGGCAGGAGCAGACACTGCAGAGTGTGAGGAAAAACTGTCTCTGCCGGGATTCTGCTCTCAGGAGGAGTGACCTCCGAGCTCCCCTCATGGGTACAAGCTTCTGGAGACAAAATGACGTCAAAATCCCAGGCTGCTGCTACCAAAGGTGTAGAAGAGACACCCACACACAACCCTGCCGTCTCTGGTGGACGGGTTTGAGTCACTGACACCAGGGTGTCAAAACTTTTCTATGCACAAGGGCATTCCTTGCCTAATAGGGTGCCGTGAAACTTAGACTATCCGAAGAAACCCCAAAGTTGGACCTTACACAAAAAAACACCCAAAGAAATAAAATTCCTAGACACAAAATACTGAAATACAACCTGAAATTCAGAAAACACTAAATGTACAAAGTAAACCATGCAACGTAGAAGAACATATGGGGGCAATGTTCAGGGCACGGGATTTTCTAAGGATTTCTTGCACATGACACCAACAATCAGGCATAAGAAAATAAATAGATTGGGGTGTATCAAAATTGGAACATTTTTTATTTTTCTCCAGCATATTGTGGGGGTACAAATGTTAGGGTCATGTCTATCACCCTTGCCCACACCCTCCTTTGAGTCAGAGCTTCAAGCATGTCCTTCCCCCAGTTGGTGCGCAGTGCATTCACTATGAATGTATATAACCGTCCCCTCTCCCGCCACCTGCCCGACACACGATAAATGTTATTCCTTTATGTCCACTTAGGTGTTGATCACTTAATACCAATTTGCTGGTGAGTACATGTGATGCTTATATTTCCATTCTTGGGATACTTCACTTAATAGAATGGGTTCCAGCTCTATCCAGGAATAAACAAATGATGCTGCATCACCGTTGTTTCCTACAACTGAAGAGTACTCCATGGCACACATATACCACGTTTTATTAATCGACTCATGTATTGATGGGCACTTGGGTTGTTTCCGCTTCTTTGCAATTGTGAATTGTGCTGCCCTGAACATTCGAGTGCAGGTGTCTTCTTCTTAGAGTGACTTTTGTTCTTTTGGAAGGGTGCCGAGTCATGGGATTGCTGGATCAAAGGCTAGATAGACTTGTTGATCCAGTCGCTTTAGGGAATCTCCATATTGCTTTCCACAGAGAATGAACTAGTTTGCAGTCCCACCGGCAGCGTGAGAGTGTTCCTATCTCTCTGCATCCACGCCAACATTAGAACTTTTATGCTTCAAGGCCACTCTAAAACAATGACGGAACTACCAAAAGGAGGCGACAAAATATTTGCAAAATATATTTCTGATCAAGAAGGAGTATCCAGAATATTACAAAAGTTTGTGACTTAGAAACAAATTAAATCCCAAAAATGTATAAAAGTAGACGTTTCACCAGAGAAGATATGAAATGGCCAATGAATTCTTGAAGGGAGGCTCAAAATCCTTCTTTATTAGGGAAACACTACTCCAAATACAAAGAGATAATGCTCTGCTCTTCTGAGGCTTGAGACATTCAATCTATCAGTCAGTCAAAGCAGAGATTCAGAACCATTGTTAAGGATATATTGAATGAGAATCTCTGCACATTGCTACTGAGAATGAGAAAATGAGGAAACTCCTGTGGAAAACCACACGACCATTCCTCACAAAATTAAATGGATAATTATCATATAAGGCAGAAACGTCCCTCTTAGCTACATAGACAAAAGACTGAAAGGCAGACGCTCTAAGAGAAACTTCTATACCTTTCCTCATTCTACCAAAATTCCAGAAAGGACACAGTGAAAACCACCCAAATATTCAACAGTGGATGAATGGATGAAAACAATGGGGTGTTTGGGTGTGTGTTTTTCTATGTGTGTCCCGTAACATCATTTGGCCTTAACAATGGATAAAGTGGCCTCTTTGAAGGTTGCTAAGGGAGGAGAATTGGTGGTAATAAAGCTTCTGTCAGCCAATATGAGAGGGGTGAAAACAACGTTCACAGTGTCTGTACAAATAAGTGGAAGATGGAAATGAAAATGCAAGAAACACAGACCCATCTGGCTCTCTAGAGGTATTTCAGAAAAACTTCCTTGAGGCACAAGGCACGGTGAAACATCAGCCAGTCACCCAAGGACAAATACTTGAGGATTCATGCCATGTGAGTTCTCTAGACCAGTCACATCCGTGGTGACACAAAGGAGAATTGTAGTTTGGAAGGAGTTCCCAGAGGGAGAACGTGGAGTTAAGGATTAATACATATAGAGTTTCAGTTGGGAAAACGAGAAGTCCCTGGGAGGTGGATGGTGGTTAGGGTTACACCTGAAGGAGAATGCACTGAATGTCACAGAATCCTGCTCAGGTGAATACGATTGAAATGCTGCATTTCATATTAACTATATTTTATTTCAATAAAAATGCAAAGTGCAAGATGAAACAGGTATATGCACAAAAATTTATTTTTCCTACACATGAAAGTGGTATCTCGGGATTAGAACACAAGCGTGAGTGTCATTTAAAGCTCACCAACTGCATTGAATGTGAGCCCAATTGAGAATAAGTCTGCACCCAACACTTACCACACTTGAATTTTCACAAACATCACTCAGATACATTGTTTTTTAAAAATTATTATTACATTTTTATTTTTACACTTTAAAAATACAGAGTTTATTATATGTCTATTATGGTTCCATAAAATTATATTTAATAATTGAAGGATATGTGTTTTTTTTTTCGGCATATTATGGGGGTACAGATTTTAAGGTTTCAATAAATGCCCAGTCCCCCCCTCCCCCAACAAGTCTGAGTCTTCAGCATGACCATCCCCCTGATGCCGCACATCTCACTCATTATATATGTTTCCCCCTCCCCCTCCCACCTGACCAATACCCTATTACTGTAGTACCTATGTGTCCACTTAGGTGCTGCTCAGTTCATACCAATTTGCTGGTGAGTATATGTGGTGCTTGTTTTTGCATCCTTGGGAAACTTCACTTAATAGTATGGGTTGCAGCTCTAACCAGGAAAATGTAAGATACATTGTTAATGTGTATGTTTTTGATTCATAAGGGGTGAGTTTTACCATAGATTTCTGTATTTCTAATAAGGTGCTACCAAGGTTTTCATTGCTCTCACATAATTAAACATTGATGACTATAACTACCAAGAAATTGAACTGGGGTGTTTTAGAAATTAAGCTCTTTGCAACATAGGGAGACACCAAATGCACAACAACAAAACATTCGCCAGGCACGGTGTCACCTGCCTGTGGTTGCAGCTGAGCCAGGAGGATGTCTGAAGCCTGGAGTTGGGGGTAGCAGTGAACTGTGACCTTGCGACTGCATCCGCTCCACCCTGGGTAAAGAATGAGTCTCTGCTGCCGAGGGAAAAAAGGAACTACAGTACCTATGTCACATTGGGATGAATTTTATTAACATTTAACAGATTTTAAAACTACAGCTTTGCAATGAAATTTAATAACCTCATACAGACAAGGCCATATTGGATCATGAAGCACAAGGAGCACCATATCTAGAAAAAATGTAGACTTTCCCGCCTACTGTATCCAGAGAACACACCATTGCACTTAATATGATAACCCACCAAAATCCATGGAACAATCTTTACCAGCTGAAGGCTTGGAGCGGTAAAACGATCACACGTGTCTTGAAACCTTACTCCTATTTCAATTACTTAAAGTGTCGCACATGATTCCCAGATATCCCACGATACCAAAAGGCAAACATCTCACACCCACCCACAAGTGAGAACAAGTACTAACACAGCACCACCAGAAAATCATGAGACTCCATATTAAATTCCACACACTCTAAAAACCTCACAGTGGAATCCTACACTTCAAAACCTAAAAATCAGAATTCACAATGAATTTCATATACAGTGAACATCTGCACGTAGAAAGTTCCTTCAAATGTTCAGAACACTCAAAAATCCAAAGAAAAGATTTCACATATGTGGCCACATCCTGGAATGCAGCCACCAGGAACCAATGGCTGCAGGTGCTTGTAGCCAAACCGGACCTCTTCATTTCCAAGTTTCTTCCTCCAGTACTGACTTGTGTGTGTGTGTGTGTGAGTCACTGCACATGCATCAGTTCTCATCCTGATATTACTGGAACACAACCAGAGAACTTGTGCCGTGCTTGTTCCTCCTCTTGCTACCCCTGGCCCTCCCACCCACACAAGGGACTTTGCTAGCTTTCAGGGACACCTGGTCTCTTTCTTCCTTGTCTGATGTGGGCAGCAAGTTATTGTCCTTTGTCATCTCCGTCTTGTATTTTGGTGGATGAATCACAACTGCATTGGAAGGCAGGGTGGATTCAATTTTTCGGAAGTTCACCGCAGGCTTTGGTCGGTTTTGTTCCAGGAGGCACTTCCACTGATCTAAGGAGAGCTCCGTAGTTGCTGTCTTTTCCAAGCGTTCCTCAAACTCGGGAATCTTGACGCCAGAGTCACTTTTGAGCTCCCGTTGGGTTGCTCCCTTGTCCGTGTCTTCAGCCCCACGGGCTCTTGGTTTCTTCCCTCTGGAGGCACACCCACCGTCTCTCCCCAATTCACTCTTCTGGATGTAAAAGAGAAGGTAGGCAGGTTGACTGAGGACAGAAGAAATGTGACAGGCGGTCACCTTAGCATCATCCATTTTGTACCACTGGCCATTCCCAGCTTTGACATAGCAGAAGTAATGTCCACTTTGACAGCTGCTCCCAGCATGGACCAGCACAGCATACAGGAGGTAAACAAGGGGTCCTCTGTTGCGCTGAGACATGTATGGTTGCATGTCAAGGCACTCGGGATATTGCACTTCTTTTGCAATTTTGTTGCCTGTGACATCTGAGAACCTTTTCAACACAAGCATCAGGACCTTGGAGGCAGTGTGCACAGTCAGAGACTTGGACGCAGGGACCTTCTTTAGACAAGTACCACAGTGATAGGCATCCTCTCCGTCCAGGTGCTCGGGCTTCACCAACCATTGCAAGGCTTGGTTGAGGCTCTGAGCTGCCTCGATATCCAAGGCGATGTCCAGGTAAGGTTCAAAGGTGTCTGAAATGCCATGGCAGTGCAGACACTTGATCTGAGACCTCCAGTAGCCTCCAAATATTTGACGGATTAGGGTTGTGTCCTCAGAGTGACCGTCTAAGGGCTCGTGCCCAGACAGACAAGCTTTCTTCATGGCATCCACAGTGCACATGAGAAACTCATGGGCATCTTCCTGGTCGTATCTGTGGAAGCCAGCAGCCAGTGCCAGCGAGGGCTTGATCACCTGGCCAGGCTGGGTTAGCACCCGGGTGACATGAGCTTCCATAGTGCACAGCATGCAGCATTCCTGACGACGACAGCTTAGAGAATGCTCCTGGGACAGCACATAGTTGGCGAGGGGTGGTGTGTACGTCAGGCACTGCAGTGCAGCATTCATGTAGCACGTGTTTCCCACATTGCAGAGCCCAGCACCAACCCCATAAGGTCTCTTCCAGGTCAGCAGCAGTTTGTCCCTGGGAGCCAATGGCTTTGTCCCAGGAGCCTGTTTCAAATGCAGGTCGGGATCTCTCTTAGATAACATTGAAGAGTTCTTAGGTCGGTAACACCTGGGGCTATCTCTATCGTCAGCTAAATTTGGCTGAGAAATTTTGAGTTTTGCAAAGGCATTGAAAGGAGGCTCCCCTCCCTGGAGGACTGAAGCAGCCTTCATGTTTCCGGGAGCGATGATCACGAAGCTCTCCCGCTGGGACCGTAAGTTGAGGAAGGACGATGCTTTCCCTTCTGAGAGCGCCTTCAAATGGCAGGTCCGTCTCCACATCAGCCTTTTTATAGCTAGCCCGACTCACCACACCCACTCCCGAGGCACAACATCCACCAGTCACGTCCAAGCACTCAATCGGATTAGGGAGCCTCAGGGTGTGTTCTCTGGCAGTCCCCAGATAATCCGACCAGCACCCTCCCCATTACTATTTGTGCAACACCTGGGGCAGATTGAACTAGCAGGATCCCGATTAAGTACCCTTAATCGGGATTTAACAAGGGTGGGGTGGTGGGCATATATTTGTCCTAGCCCTTTGAAAACAATAATGGGGGAACGTTAGATATTGAATAACAAGTCGGACTCACGCTTCGAGATTTTATTTCTCATTGCAAAGCTACAGTTCCTAAGGCAGAATGGCACTGGTGTAAGATCAGACATAGAGACCAATGGAATAGAGCAAAAGGCCCAGAAATAGCCCTCCTTCTATGGTCAATAGAGTGAATGATTGGTGCGTGGGTAATAACACTTTTCAGTGTGGACAGGATAGTGTTTTCAAAAAAGGCTGCTCTGAAACTTCGATATCCACAAAATAATGTAAATTTCCACACTCAGCCCTCAAGTCACAGAAAGATGCCTCTGCTTCTCAGACTCCAAAGTGCAGTTTCGAAATCTCGTCACCCCTTCCATGGCTCAGGCCTGCCGCTACAGCCAGCACACCCACTCACTAGGTAAAAGGTCAACAATCAGATCCAAACCATTAATGGCCTCAGGGGGATTACAGTGGGGTCCCTTGTATTCTGGTGGGAATCCCATGGGCCTAATCCACGTTACTATTTATTGAACACCGGAAGCAGATTCCGATATCAGTATTGTCCTGAAATACCCTGAGAGTACCTCTGAGTCACGGTGGTGGGTTTCCCTCTGTCTGGCTTCTTCCAACAGAAAGAGAAGGGATAACATGGGGAGAAGTGACGTGTGTATGCCTCTGTGTGCGTTTGTGTGTCTGTGTGTGTGCGTGTGTGTGTATCTATACTTTCATGCGTTTACATGTGCGAAGCACTAAAATGCCTTAGGATGTTGATAAGCAGAATTTGGACTCTTCCTTCCTGATTTTATATCTTACTACAAACTACATTAATAAGTCACTGCGTTGCTGGCACAAGATCAAACCTAGAGATCAAAGGAACAGAATCCGTAGCCCAGATACAGCCCCTGCCGTCTGTGGTGCACTGGGTTGAGTGATTGATACAAGGGTGTCCAAACTCTTATGGAGAAAGTGCAGTCGTCTTTATAAAATACAGGATTGTGAAACTCTGATATCCGCAGGAAACCTTCAAAGTTTGACCCTAAACAAATACGACACAAAATAACAAAATTACCTGGCAGAAAATACGAAAGTGTATCTTTAAATTGATGAACAAGTAAATATACAAAGTAAACGATGAACCGTTTAGAAGATGACATGGGGGATGTGTTCTCGGCACTGAATTTCTGGGGATTTCTTGGATATAACACCAAAGAATAGGCACAAAAGAAAAAAGCAAGTAAATTGGGGTTTAGCTACATTAAAACTTTTATTCATCATGGCCACCAGGAAATGAGTAACAATAAAACGCATAGGATGGGAGAAATTATTTGCCAATTTTATATGCGATAAAGGACCAGGTAACCAGAATATTAAAACTTGTATGCAACTTAAAACAAAATTAAAAGCAAAAGGTACAAAAATAGCATTTTTCCTAGAAAAGATGCACAATGGCCAATGAATTCATAAACGGATGATCAATATCGTTATATATTAGGGAAGCACTAATCAAAATACAATGAGATAATGCTCTGCTACTGTGAGGGTGGCTAAAGAGTCAATCAATCAATCAACCAACCGATCAATCAAAGCGGAGACCAAGAAGCGCTGTTAAGGAGGTAGAACAATGGAATCTCCTTACATTGGTATTCAGAAAGAGAACATGATGAAATTCCTGTCCAAAACAACATGACCATTCATTACAAAGTTAAACACATAATCATCACATGATCCAGAAACGGAACTCCTATGTATATACACAAAGGATTGAAAAGCAGACACTCAAAGAAATATTTGTGCATCGTTGTTCATATTATCAAAGTTCACAACATCAAGGGCGAAAAGAAACCAAAGATTCAACGGTGGATGAATGGATTTAAAAACTGTGGCGTTTGGGTGTGTGTTTTCCTGTGTGTGTCACGGAACATCGTTGAGCCTTGAAAATAAAGTTGTCTGTATTCAGGTTGCTAATGGAGGAGAGAGAGTGGAAATGAAGCTTCTATCCACCAACATTGCAGAGGTGAAAACGACGTTCACCGTGTCTGTACACATAAGTAGAAGACGGAAATGAAGATGCAGAAAACAGAGCTCCATCTGCCTCTCTAGAGGCATTTTAGGAGCAATCCTTGGAGTCACAAGGCAAGGTGAAAAATCAGCCAGTCACTCAAGGGCAAATACTTGAGGATTCATGTCAGGAGAGGTCTCCAGACCAGTCACTTCCATGGTGACAGAAAGGAGAACTGTAGTGTAGAAGGATTTCCCAGAGGGAAAACGTGGAGTGAAGGTTTGAACATTGCCGAGTTTCAGTTGGGAAAATGAGAAGTTCCAGAGGACGGTGGTTAGGGTTACACCTCAAGGTGAATGCAATGAATCTCGGGGAATCACAAATGGAAATACAATTAAAATGCTTCATCTAATATTAAGTACATTTCAGCTCAATAAAAATGCAAAGTGCAAGATGAAACAGGTGTATGTACAAAACTTTAATTTTCCTAAAGAAAGCATATGTTCTTAAAACCGTGCAGGTATACCAATACATTTGTTGTAAATAGGCTTCCAAATGGCAAACGACAAAGAGGAGTGCTTCCGTTCCCGGGACCATTAATGGAAACGTAACTGGATTACGCTGATTAGGTCAGGTCACACCCACAACTGCCAACCCACGGAACTGTATAAAAGTCGGCTCAGACAGGAAGCCTCCCTCAGTGCCCCTTGCCCAGGAGTCCCGGCTGCTGCAGCACACCCGGCGCAGAGCTGGCCCCGCAGTAGGCTCCCCTCCTCTGAGAACCCACTGACAGACAACAGGGGGTCCCCGCACTTCAGGTTGGTGACTTGCACTGATGTCTTCAGAAAATTAGTAGAGTACAAGAAATACATGATATTCAGGTTGTAGGTCAAAGATAGGTATTCTGTTTTTATGATTGTACTTCTTTGAAAAGAGACCTAAAATACTTGAGTTAAATGTCAATTATCTCACAAAAATTCACATTCCTAAGGAAATACACCCCCCCCACCCCCGACTTTGTAGGGAAACGGTTTTGGAAACGTTGTGCTTTTGTCCGTAAGCAGTAAAGGCTGAATATTTCAGTTCTCCTTCGTTTCTTCAAACAGTTCACATTTTAGAAAATACATAGAGGGTGGGCTTGTGGAGATAGGACAGTTATTGAAAGACTGTAGACCATAAACTTGCAGCAGAGCAGGGGAAAATTACATTTGCGTGTGAATTTGAGTTAGGAAAGTGAATATTTTACCATCGATAGTGACAATTCAAAAGGTAACAGGAAAGCATGTTTGATTTCAGATTTTCAAATATTTGTGCCCCACGATTCTGGATCCCATTTTCTGTAGCTTCGATTTTTTGTCGCTCCTGGAAAATATTGTCCTTCATCTCACTCATAGAGGAAAGTGTCATAGAGCTTATCAAAGTCTGCAGCGTCAACGATTCTGGGGTAAAAACCTAAATTGATCGTTTCAGTACGTCAGGTCTAAGACAGGGCCCTATTTTGGGGATCGGTAATGATAGGAGAGGAATGTAACACATCAGGGAATGAGAGTCCACTTTGTGAGGAAAGGACTTGAGGAAGTGGCTGACATGGCTTCCTTAAGGGGAAGAAGGTGTCGCGGGAATTTTTTGCACTATGCGAATTCATAGTGCTCTTAACGATCTTTTTTTTTTCTTTTACTCAGCAGATCCAAAGGTCCACCCCTGAGGTCATCCAACCTCAAGCTGCCGGGAGATGAGACGGGTGGCGGGTCACTACCCACAGTCTGAGAAGAACACACTCAGCAGAGCCCAGACTATGAGGAAGCAGCAGAGGGGACCCGCAGGGCCCAGGGCTCCCCGACCCGAGGAGGAGAATCCCAGGGTAAGTGGAGACGACGATCTTTGGGGATCAGGGGACACACGGACCTCAGAGTCGGGGGGTGACTGTAGAAAATTCTGACACCATGAGCCAGTTTTCATTCCTACCCAAGGATGGCCCTGCCCGAGGCCTCCTGCCCATCAGGGGAGTCTGTCAGAGACTCTGAGGACCAAACTCAGCTCCCAGTGAGTTCACGTGCAGCCAGGATTTTGTCCTGGTGCTGAGATCTGGTTCATGGCGCCCACCCCTAGAACCTTTAATCTCTACTCCTAATGCCCTTCCTAACGGGTGCTTTTGGTTATGACGTCCTGGCTCGAGTGTGCAAGCACCTAATTGGCTACTTGTGCCGCTCACCTCCCTAAAAGCAATATTCAGGTCTGAATGGAAACTCTGTCCTTACGTTGCCGTTGGACGGCTGCCCCTGACTGCTGCTGAATCGCTCGCTGACCACTGTCCTTGTTCACCCACAGGTCAAGTGCAGGGACTGTGGGGCTTTTGGACACACGGCCAGAAGCACCAGGTGCCCCATGAAGCGCTGGGGTGGAGCCCTGGCGCCGCAGCCCTTGGGCCCCAATAGGGGGAAGGAGAACCTGGCACCCCGGAAGCCCCATGATCTCCAGGACCCAGTGTCACTCGACCAGAGTGAGAGGGAGAAGGAGCAGAGACCGAGGTGAGCCATGGGGGAGGTGTAGCCGCTGCCTGGGCCCTGGACCCCCAAAAGGTGGTGTGTCTCCTTCTCACACCTCGTGCACAGCCTCGTCCAGGCAAGGAAAACAGCACTGGGGACAAAGGGCCAGGAGGTCCCTTTCGGGTAGCTCTCCTGCCCCAGGAGCTCTTTCTCCTCCTGCACATTCAGGAAGGGGAGGCCGGAGCAGCTGCTGAGCTTGTGCACATGACCGGCAGAAAGGGTGTGGAGACTTCAGGAAAGTCCTTGCTGGGAAAACCCGGAGGGCTGCCTGGAGTAGGGCAGGGATCTGACAAGAGGGAAGGTGCAGCTTTAGCCCAGGTCACGGGGCTTCAACACCTGTGTCACACCCAAACAGTCACTGGGACCCTGCCCCCAAAAGGATTCCTCCATGTGTGGACGGGAAATCCCTGGGTGTTGATCACACCCTTTGTTCCGCAGGCAGGAGCAGCAGCAGAGGAAGTCTGTCCTGCAGGCGTTTCCCAGGACACCCCAAGGGAGGCCCCAGCAGGACTGCAAGGAAGTGCCGCAACCTTGTGCCTACCTGAGGGTGAGTGTGGCCCTGGTCCCTGCTCCCTGGGCCTGCTGGGCACCCCCGCTGCGTGTCCCTCCAGGCCCCGCTGTGTCTAGTCCTAGTTCTAGTCCTTACCCCCGAGCGAGTGTTAGTTAGAAATCCTTTGGGGCCAAGCTGATTCCAGTTTGTGTCCCTCTCAGATGTCATTTTCCCCATTTCCTCGTTTCAGCAAATTTACTTCCAAGCCTCCCAACGCTATGTGTGTGGGGGCACGTGCAAATCTGTTACCAGATTATTGCAAAAGCCAGAATCCTACATCCAGAAACACACATCTCTTGAGTGGATAAATATTCCGAAATTCCCTGTCCCGCCTCCTCACCCACCCAACTGCTCTCTGAAGAACATGAGGCAGTTACACTCCATGGGATGAAACGTGTGTTTCAAGGTCCTGCAGAGGGGGCGCTGATTTGAAGACCACCCTGTGGAATAGGACCTAGTCCGGGATCCCGTTCATTCTGTACTTGTCCCGATCACCCCAGGTGGAGAGCCTGTCCATATTTAGAATGACTTCTCATAATTAGGTCATCGTGACATCTAAGTTGCTTGGATCCTCGTTTCTAATCCTATGTGGTTGATTTTCATGTTGAGTCGTCGGTGAGGAGTTTCTAACGTGTGTTCTGCCTTTTCCTACAGATTCCGAGCAGACCCGTGCCGGTCTACACAACCAACGACAGGCCTGCCCTGGACCCTCCTCTTAGAAGCCAGCCACCTGCCAGGGATGACATGAGCTCCACGTTCTCCTCACTGTCTCCCATGGCAATGCAGAGACTGAGCTCCTTCTGCAGTAGTGGACCAGATAGAGGACAGGCAGGGCTCCTCACAGAGACCCCGAAGCCTGCGTTCAAGCGCTACGGCCAGGACCCTCTCGCCATTGACAGGCTGGCCCCGAGCAGAGGTGACCGCAGCTTCCTTGGAGCTCCCCACGCTGCCTCCACAACCCCTGTCCTGGGAGACGTCCTCAAGCCCCAGGCAGGGCACAAGCGTCCTGTTCTGATCTCACAGCCCTGCCCACCGCCTGCCACACGGAGCTCGGGCCAAGACTTCAATCTCAGCATCAGGGCACCCGGCAAGAGACCTGCAGAGACCCCCACCCGGACTTGCCAGCGTCCTCCAAAGAAACCCAGACGAAACCCCTTGGAGACACCTCAGAAGAGCACTCAGAGGCCGAAGCTGAGCCCTGTGCGGGCTGACCTGCCTCCACCAAGAGAAGCTGGACTTGAATGCAAAGTGGCGCCTCAGTGGACCGGGAAGAGTGCAAGCCAGGTGCCCAGCAGTGACCTGCAGCCTCCACATGGCAGAAGTCTCCTGAGCCCTGTCCAGGCCTGCACCGAGCCCCGTCTCCCGTCACCCAGCCCTGCTCCAGGCCAGCCCCTCAGGATGGCCTTCAGGAGACTGGACAGCGGACAGTGGAGCTCCAGGCTCCTGCCAGCTCCCTCCTGCCTCCTCCCTGAGAAGCCAGGTCCTCCTGCCCAGAACCCTCACGCCCCAGAGAAGTCTGAGGCTCACTGTGCCCGGGTCCCCCCGAGTGTCCTGTATGAGGACCTTCGGCTTTCCTCGTCCTCTGAGGACACTGACTCCGAGTGAGACATTGTGTACTTGGGGTCCAAGTGTGTGTACTTCGCGGTGTCTGGGTGGTGCCTGGGTCCTTCATCTCTGAAGCCCTGTCCCGTCCTCAGGGGAGAGGCTTTGACTCTGGAAGTTGTCAGGGGAACCCAGGCTTGGGATATTTCTTCACCTTGTACATTGGAGTTCTCTAATGTCACTGTATGAAAGTCTCTTTGCACTTTGCTTCTCTGTCAATAAAATTGTCACCTCGATACCAGGCCGTGTCCTATTTTTTCTTTATCCCAGTGCAAATTACGTAAAACCTATCTCTATAGGTGGAAGTTTATGGAAGGTGATGAGGAGGCTGGCAGGTCTAATGGCTCCTTAACAATTCAGAATCTCAGGCAAAATGCATCTCCATCCGATCCCAAGCCACTAAGATTGTGGGAGGGACCTGTGGATTTACCTGGGGACAAGGACCCGTGTGCTGTTCGTTCTGGTCAGCCAGATCCCCACACTTAGCTTCCTGAGCTGGGAAAGAAACCCCAGCACACGACCCCTCCACCCCGACCCTCACACCCCAGGACAAATAGGCGTCGTTCTCCAGAGGATCCCCCATCGCCGCCGCCCCCACCCCCCAAAACATCACTTTCCTTTGCCGAGTCCTAGTAAACTTAGATAAAAATAGGAGTCTGAGGAAGGCAGCCTATGGAAATTTATGTGTATGCCCCTATTAATGCAAACTTCACTGGGCATCTGCTCTGTGTCCACACCCTCCTTACTGCACACCCTGTGCTGAGAACTTCAAGATGTTACCAGAATCAATTCCATAGCTGCTCAGGGAGGAACGCCCATGTCCTGGGGGGAAGGAGGACATGGGGACTGGGACGGAGCAGCAGGGCAGGAGCAGACACTGCAGAGTGTGAGGAAAAACTGTCTCTGCCGGGATTCTGCTCTCAGGAGGAGTGACCTCCGAGCTCCCCTCATGGG
Source organism: Microcebus murinus (assembly GCF_040939455.1). Classification (NCBI taxonomy): domain Eukaryota; kingdom Metazoa; phylum Chordata; class Mammalia; order Primates; family Cheirogaleidae; genus Microcebus; species Microcebus murinus. Next base: position 25,879,583 of record NC_134127.1, on the reverse strand, counting down.
TACAAGCTTCTGGAGACAAAATGACGTCAAAATCCCAGGCTGCTGCTACCAAAGGTGTAGAAGAGACACCCACACACAACCCTGCCGTCTCTGGTGGACGGGTTTGAGTCACTGACACCAGGGTGTCAAAACTTTTCTATGCACAAGGGCATTCCTTGCCTAATAGGGTGCCGTGAAACTTAGACTATCCGAAGAAACCCCAAAGTTGGACCTTACACAAAAAAACACCCAAAGAAATAAAATTCCTAGACACAAAATACTGAAATACAACCTGAAATTCAGAAAACACTAAATGTACAAAGTAAACCATGCAACGTAGAAGAACATATGGGGGCAATGTTCAGGGCACGGGATTTTCTAAGGATTTCTTGCACATGACACCAACAATCAGGCATAAGAAAATAAATAGATTGGGGTGTATCAAAATTGGAACATTTTTTATTTTTCTCCAGCATATTGTGGGGGTACAAATGTTAGGGTCATGTCTATCACCCTTGCCCACACCCTCCTTTGAGTCAGAGCTTCAAGCATGTCCTTCCCCCAGTTGGTGCGCAGTGCATTCACTATGAATGTATATAACCGTCCCCTCTCCCGCCACCTGCCCGACACACGATAAATGTTATTCCTTTATGTCCACTTAGGTGTTGATCACTTAATACCAATTTGCTGGTGAGTACATGTGATGCTTATATTTCCATTCTTGGGATACTTCACTTAATAGAATGGGTTCCAGCTCTATCCAGGAATAAACAAATGATGCTGCATCACCGTTGTTTCCTACAACTGAAGAGTACTCCATGGCACACATATACCACGTTTTATTAATCGACTCATGTATTGATGGGCACTTGGGTTGTTTCCGCTTCTTTGCAATTGTGAATTGTGCTGCCCTGAACATTCGAGTGCAGGTGTCTTCTTCTTAGAGTGACTTTTGTTCTTTTGGAAGGGTGCCGAGTCATGGGATTGCTGGATCAAAGGCTAGATAGACTTGTTGATCCAGTCGCTTTAGGGAATCTCCATATTGCTTTCCACAGAGAATGAACTAGTTTGCAGTCCCACCGGCAGCGTGAGAGTGTTCCTATCTCTCTGCATCCACGCCAACATTAGAACTTTTATGCTTCAAGGCCACTCTAAAACAATGACGGAACTACCAAAAGGAGGCGACAAAATATTTGCAAAATATATTTCTGATCAAGAAGGAGTATCCAGAATATTACAAAAGTTTGTGACTTAGAAACAAATTAAATCCCAAAAATGTATAAAAGTAGACGTTTCACCAGAGAAGATATGAAATGGCCAATGAATTCTTGAAGGGAGGCTCAAAATCCTTCTTTATTAGGGAAACACTACTCCAAATACAAAGAGATAATGCTCTGCTCTTCTGAGGCTTGAGACATTCAATCTATCAGTCAGTCAAAGCAGAGATTCAGAACCATTGTTAAGGATATATTGAATGAGAATCTCTGCACATTGCTACTGAGAATGAGAAAATGAGGAAACTCCTGTGGAAAACCACACGACCATTCCTCACAAAATTAAATGGATAATTATCATATAAGGCAGAAACGTCCCTCTTAGCTACATAGACAAAAGACTGAAAGGCAGACGCTCTAAGAGAAACTTCTATACCTTTCCTCATTCTACCAAAATTCCAGAAAGGACACAGTGAAAACCACCCAAATATTCAACAGTGGATGAATGGATGAAAACAATGGGGTGTTTGGGTGTGTGTTTTTCTATGTGTGTCCCGTAACATCATTTGGCCTTAACAATGGATAAAGTGGCCTCTTTGAAGGTTGCTAAGGGAGGAGAATTGGTGGTAATAAAGCTTCTGTCAGCCAATATGAGAGGGGTGAAAACAACGTTCACAGTGTCTGTACAAATAAGTGGAAGATGGAAATGAAAATGCAAGAAACACAGACCCATCTGGCTCTCTAGAGGTATTTCAGAAAAACTTCCTTGAGGCACAAGGCACGGTGAAACATCAGCCAGTCACCCAAGGACAAATACTTGAGGATTCATGCCATGTGAGTTCTCTAGACCAGTCACATCCGTGGTGACACAAAGGAGAATTGTAGTTTGGAAGGAGTTCCCAGAGGGAGAACGTGGAGTTAAGGATTAATACATATAGAGTTTCAGTTGGGAAAACGAGAAGTCCCTGGGAGGTGGATGGTGGTTAGGGTTACACCTGAAGGAGAATGCACTGAATGTCACAGAATCCTGCTCAGGTGAATACGATTGAAATGCTGCATTTCATATGAACTATATTTTATTTCAATAAAAATGCAAAGTGCAAGATGAAACAGGTATATGCACAAAAATTTATTTTTCCTACACATGAAAGTGGTATCTCGGGATTAGAACACAAGCGTGAGTGTCATTTAAAGCTCACCAACTGCATTGAATGTGAGCCCAATTGAGAATAAGTCTGCACCCAACACTTACCACACTTGAATTTTCACAAACATCACTCAGATACATTGTTTTTTAAAAATTATTATTACATTTTTATTTTTACACTTTAAAAATACAGAGTTTATTATATGTCTATTATGGTTCCATAAAATTATATTTAATAATTGAAGGATATGTGTTTTTTTTTTCGGCATATTATGGGGGTACAGATTTTAAGGTTTCAATAAATGCCCAGTCCCCCCCTCCCCCAACAGGTCTGAGTCTTCAGCATGACCATCCCCCTGATGCCGCACATCTCACTCATTATATATGTTTCCCCCTCCCCCTCCCACCTGACCAATACCCTATTACTGTAGTACCTATGTGTCCACTTAGGTGCTGCTCAGTTCATACCAATTTGCTGGTGAGTATATGTGGTGCTTGTTTTTGCATCCTTGGGAAACTTCACTTAATAGTATGGGTTGCAGCTCTAACCAGGAAAATGTAAGATACATTGTTAATGTGTATGTTTTTGATTCATAAGGGGTGAGTTTTACCATAGATTTCTGTATTTCTAATAAGGTGCTACCAAGGTTTTCATTGCTCTCACATAATTAAACATTGATGACTATAACTACCAAGAAATTGAACTGGGGTGTTTTAGAAATTAAGCTCTTTGCAACATAGGGAGACACCAAATGCACAACAACAAAACATTCGCCAGGCACGGTGTCACCTGCCTGTGGTTGCAGCTGAGCCAGGAGGATGTCTGAAGCCTGGAGTTGGGGGTAGCAGTGAACTGTGACCTTGCGACTGCATCCGCTCCACCCTGGGTAAAGAATGAGTCTCTGCTGCCGAGGGAAAAAAGGAACTACAGTACCTATGTCACATTGGGATGAATTTTATTAACATTTAACAGATTTTAAAACTACAGCTTTGCAATGAAATTTAATAACCTCATACAGACAAGGCCATATTGGATCATGAAGCACAAGGAGCACCATATCTAGAAAAAATGTAGACTTTCCCGCCTACTGTATCCAGAGAACACACCATTGCACTTAATATGATAACCCACCAAAATCCATGGAACAATCTTTACCAGCTGAAGGCTTGGAGCGGTAAAACGATCACACGTGTCTTGAAACCTTACTCCTATTTCAATTACTTAAAGTGTCGCACATGATTCCCAGATATCCCACGATACCAAAAGGCAAACATCTCACACCCACCCACAAGTGAGAACAAGTACTAACACAGCACCACCAGAAAATCATGAGACTCCATATTAAATTCCACACACTCTAAAAACCTCACAGTGGAATCCTACACTTCAAAACCTAAAAATCAGAATTCACAATGAATTTCATATACAGTGAACATCTGCACGTAGAAAGTTCCTTCAAATGTTCAGAACACTCAAAAATCCAAAGAAAAGATTTCACATATGTGGCCACATCCTGGAATGCAGCCACCAGGAACCAATGGCTGCAGGTGCTTGTAGCCAAACCGGACCTCTTCATTTCCAAGTTTCTTCCTCCAGTACTGACTTGTGTGTGTGTGTGTGTGAGTCACTGCACATGCATCAGTTCTCATCCTGATATTACTGGAACACAACCAGAGAACTTGTGCCGTGCTTGTTCCTCCTCTTGCTACCCCTGGCCCTCCCACCCACACAAGGGACTTTGCTAGCTTTCAGGGACACCTGGTCTCTTTCTTCCTTGTCTGATGTGGGCAGCAAGTTATTGTCCTTTGTCATCTCCGTCTTGTATTTTGGTGGATGAATCACAACTGCATTGGAAGGCAGGGTGGATTCAATTTTTCGGAAGTTCACCGCAGGCTTTGGTCGGTTTTGTTCCAGGAGGCACTTCCACTGATCTAAGGAGAGCTCCGTAGTTGCTGTCTTTTCCAAGCGTTCCTCAAACTCGGGAATCTTGACGCCAGAGTCACTTTTGAGCTCCCGTTGGGTTGCTCCCTTGTCCGTGTCTTCAGCCCCACGGGCTCTTGGTTTCTTCCCTCTGGAGGCACACCCACCGTCTCTCCCCAATTCACTCTTCTGGATGTAAAAGAGAAGGTAGGCAGGTTGACTGAGGACAGAAGAAATGTGACAGGCGGTCACCTTAGCATCATCCATTTTGTACCACTGGCCATTCCCAGCTTTGACATAGCAGAAGTAATGTCCACTTTGACAGCTGCTCCCAGCATGGACCAGCACAGCATACAGGAGGTAAACAAGGGGTCCTCTGTTCCGCTGAGACATGTATGGTTGCATGTCAAGGCACTCGGGATATTGCACTTCTTTTGCAATTTTGTTGCCTGTGACATCTGAGAACCTTTTCAACACAAGCATCAGGACCTTGGAGGCAGTGTGCACAGTCAGAGACTTGGACGCAGGGACCTTCTTTAGACAAGTACCACAGTGATAGGCATCCTCTCCGTCCAGGTGCTCGGGCTTCACCAACCATTGCAAAGCTTGGTTGAGGCTCTGAGCTGCCTCGATATCCAAGGCGATGTCCAGGTAAGGTTCAAAGGTGTCTGAAATGCCATGGCAGTGCAGACACTTGATCTGAGACCTCCAGTAGCCTCCAAATATTTGACGGATTAGGGTTGTGTCCTCAGAGTGACCGTCTAAGGGCTCGTGCCCAGATAGACAAGCTCTCTTCATGGCATCCACAGTGCACATGAGAAACTCATGGGCATCTTCCTGGTCGTATCTGTGGAAGCCAGCAGCCAGTGCCAGCGAGGGCTTGATCACCTGGCCAGGCTGGGTTAGCACCCGGGTGACATGAGCTTCCATAGTGCACAGCATGCAGCATTCCTGACGACGACAGCTTAGAGAATGCTCCTGGGACAGCACATAGTTGGCGAGGGGTGGTGTGTACGTCAGGCACTGCAGTGCAGCATTCATGTAGCACGTGTTTCCCACATTGCAGAGCCCAGCACCAACCCCATAAGGTCTCTTCCAGGTCAGCAGCAGTTTGTCCCTGGGAGCCAATGGCTTTGTCCCAGGAGCCTGTTTTAAATGCAGGTCGGGATCTCTCTTAGATAACAGTGAAGAGTTCTTAGGTCGGTAACAACTGGGGTTATCCATATCGTCAGCTAAATTTGGCTGAGAAATTTTGAGTTTTGCAAAGGCATTGAAAGGAGGCTCCCCTCCCTGGAGGACTGAAGCAGCCTTCATGTTTCCGGGAGCGATGATCACGAAGCCCCCGCTGGGACCGTAAGTTGAGGAAGGACGATGCTTTCCCTTCTGAGAGCGCCTTCGAATGGCAGGTCCGTCTCCACATCAGCCTTTTTATAGCTAGCCCAACTCACCACACCCACTCCCGAGGCACAACATCCACCAGTCACGTCCAAGCACTCAATCGGATTAGGAAGCCTCAGGGTGTGTTCTCTGGCAGTCCCCAGATAATCCGACCAGCACCCTCCCCATTACTATTTGTGCAACACCTGGGGCAGATTGAACTAGCAGGATCCCGATTAAGTACCCTTAATCGGGATTTAACAAGGGTGGGGTGGTGGACATATATTTGTCCTAGCCCTTTGAAAACAATAATGGGGGAACGTTAGATATTGAATAACAAGTCGGACTCACGCTTCGAGATTTTATTTCTCATTGCAAAGCTACAGTTCCTAAGGCAGAATGGCACTGGTGTAAGATCAGACATAGAGACCAATGGAATAGAGCAAAAGGCCCAGAAATAGCCCTCCTTCTATGGTCAATAGAGTGAATGATTGGTGCAAAGGTAATAACACTTTTCAGTGTGGACAGGATAGTGTTTTCAAAAAAGGCTGCTCTGAAACTTCGATATCCACAAAATAATGTAAATTTCCACACTCAGCCCTCAAGTCACAGAAAGATGCCTCTGCTTCTCAGACTCCAAAGTGCAGTTTCGAAATCTCGTCACCCCTTCCACGGCTCAGGCCTGCCGCTACAGCCAGCACACCCACTCACTAGGTAAAAGGTCAACAATCAGATCCAAACCATTAATGGCCTCAGGGGGATTACAGTGGGGTCCCTTGTATTCTGGTGGGAATCCCATGGGCCTAATCCACGTTACTATTTATTGAACACCGGAAGCAGATTCCGATATCAGTATTGTCCTGAAATACCCTGAGAGTACCTCTGAGTCACGGTGGTGGGTTTCCCTCTGTCTGGCTTCTTCCAACAGAAAGAGAAGGGATAACATGGGGAGAAGTGACGTGTGTATGCCTCTGTGTGCGTTTGTGTGTCTGTGTGTGTGCGTGTGTGTTTATCTATACTTTCATGCGTTTACATGTGCGAAGCACTAAAATGCCTTAGGATGCTGATAAGCAGAATTTGGACTCTTCCTTCCTGATTTTATATCTTACTACAAACTACATTACTAAGTCACTGCGTTGCTGGCACAAGATCAAACCTAGAGATCAAAGGAACAGAATCCGTAGCCCAGATACAGCCCCTGCCGTCTGTGGTGCACTGGGTTGAGTGATTGATACAAGGGTGTCCAAACTCTTATGGAGACAGTGTAGTCGTCTTTATAAAATACAGGATTGTGAAACTCTGATATCCACAGGAAACCTTAAAAGTTTGACCCTAAACAAATACGACACAAAATAACAAAATTACCTGGCAGAAAATACGAAAGTGTATCTTTAAATTGATGAACAAGTAAATATACAAAGTAAACGATGAAACGTTTAGAAGATGACATGGGGGATGTGTTCTCGGCACTGAATTTCTGGGGATTTCTTGGATATAACACCAAAGAATAGGCACAAAAGAAAAAAGCAAGTAAATTGGGGTTTAGCTACATTAAAACTTTTATTCATCATGGCCACCAGGAAATGAGTAACAATAAAACGCATAGGATGGGAGAAATTATTTGCCAATTTTATATGCGATAAAGGACCAGGTAACCAGAATATTATAACTTGTATGCAACTTAAAACAAAATTAAAAGCAAAAGGTACAAAAATAGCATTTTTCCTAGAAAAGATGCACAATGGCCAATGAATTCATAAACGGATGATCAATATCGTTATATATTAGGGAAGCACTAATCAAAATACAATGAGATAATGCTCTGCTACTGTGAGGGTGGCTAAAGATTCAATCAATCAATCAACCAACCGATCAATCAAAGCGGAGACCAGGAAGCGCTGTTAAGGAGGTAGAACAATGGAATCTCCTTACATTGGTATTCAGAAAGAGAACATGATGAAATTCCTGTCCAAAACAACATGACCATTCATTACAAAGTTAAACACATAATCATCACATGATCTAGAAACGGAACTCCTATGTATATACACAAAGGATTGAAAAGCAGACACTCAAAGAAATATTTGTGCATCGTTGTTCATATTATCAAAGTTCACAACATCAAGGGTGAAAAGAAACCAAAGATTCAACGGTGGATGAATGGATTTAAAAACTGTGGCGTTTGGGTGTGTGTTTTCCTGTGTGTGTCACGGAACATCGTTGAGCCTTGAAAATAAAGTTGTCTGTATTCAGGTTGCTAATGGAGGAGAGAGAGTGGAAATGAAGCTTCTATCCACCAACATTGCAGAGGTGAAAACAACGTTCACCGTGTCTGTACACATAAGTAGAAGACGGAAATGAAGATGCAGAAAACAGAGCTCCATCTGCCTCTCTAGAGGCATTTTAGGGGCAATCCTTGGAGTCACAAGGCAAGGTGAAAAATCAGCCAGTCACTCAAGGGCAAATACTTGAGGATTCATGTCAGGAGAGGTCTCCAGACCAGTCACTTCCATGGTGACAGAAAGGAGAACTGTAGTGTAGAAGGATTTCCCAGAGGGAAAACGTGGAGTTAAGGTTTGAACATTGCCGAGTTTCAGTTGGGAAAATGAGAAGTTCCAGAGGACGGTGGTTAGGGTTACACCTCAAGGTGAATGCAATGAATCTCGGGGAATCACAAATGGAAATACAATTAAAATGCTTCATCTAATATTAAGTACATTTCAGCTCAATAAAAATGTAAAGTGCAAGATGAAACAGGTGTATGTACAAAAATTTAATTTTCCTAAAGAAAGCATATGTTCTTAAAACCGTGCAGGTATACCAATACATTTGTTGTAAATAGGCTTGAAAAGGGCAAACGACAAAGAGGAGTGCTTCCATTCCCGGGACCATTAATGGAAACGTAACTGGATTACGCTGATTAGGTTAGGTCACACCCACAACTGCCAACCCACGGAACTGTATAAAAGTCGGCTCAGACAGGAAGCCTCCCTCAGTGCCCCTTGCCCAGGAGTCCCGGCTGCTGCAGCACACCCGGCGCAGAGCTGGCCCCGCAGCAGGCTCCCCTCCTCTGAGAACCCACTGACAGACAACAGGGGGTCCCCGCACTTCAGGTTGGTGACTTGCACTGATGTCTTCAGAAAATTAGTAGAGTACAAGAAATACATGATATTCAGGTTGTAGGTCAAAGATAGGTATTCTGTTTTTATGATTGTACTTCTTTGAAAAGAGACCTAAAATACTTGAGTTAAATGTCAATTATCTCACAAAAATTCACATTCCTAAGGAAATACACCCCCCCCCACCCCCGACTTTGTAGGGAAACGGTTTTGGAAACGTGGTGCATTTGTCCGTAAGCAGTAAAGGCTGAATATTTCAGTTCTCCTTCGTTTCTTCAAACAGTTCACTGTGCACGTTTTAGAAAATACATAGAGGGTGGGCTTGTGGAGATAGGACAGTTATTGAAAGACTGTAGACCATAAACTTGCAGCAGAGCAGGGGAAAATTACATTTGCGTGTGAATTTGAGTTAGGAAAGTGAATATTTTACCATCGATAGTGACAATTCAAAAGGTAACAGGAAAGCATGTTTGATTTCAGATTTTCAAATATTTGTGCCCCACGATTCTGGATACCATTTTCTGTAGCTTCGATTTTTTGTCGCTCCTGGAAAATATTGTCCTTCATCTCACTCATAGAGGAAAGTGTCATAGAGCTTATCAAAGTCTGCAGCGTCAACGATTCTGGGGTAAAAACCTAAATTGATGGTTTCAGTACGTCAGGTCTAAGACAGGGCCCTATTTTGGGGATCGGTAATGATAGGAGAGGAAGGGAACACATCAGGGAATGAGAGTCCACTTTGTGAGGAAAGGACTTGAGGAAGTGGCTGACATGGCTTCCTTAAGGGGAAGAAGGTGTCGCGGGAATTTTTTGCACTATGCGAATTCATAGTGCTCTTAACGATCTTTTTTTTTTTCTTTTACTCAGCAGATCCAAAGGTCCACCCCTGAGGTCATCCAACCTCAAGCTGCCGGGAGATGAGACGGGTGGCGGGTCACTACCCACAGTCTGAGAAGAACACACTCAGCAGAGCCCAGACTATGAGGAAGCAGCAGAGGGGACCCGCAGGGCCCAGGGCTCCCCGACCCGAGGAGGAGAATCCCAGGGTAAGTGGAGACGACGATCTTTGGGGATCAGGGGACACACGGACCTCAGAGTCGGGGGGTGACTGTAGAAAATTCTGACACCATAAGCCAGTTTTCATTCCTACCCAAGGATGGCCCTGCCCCAGGCCTCCTGACCATCAGGGGAGTCTATGAGAGACTCTGAGGACCAAACTCAGCTCCCAGTGAGTTCACCGTGCAGCCAGGATTTTGTCCTGGTGCTGAGATCTGGTTCATGGCGCCCACCCCTAGAACCTTTAATCTCTACTCCTAATGCCCTTCCTAACGGGTGCTTTTGGTTATGACGTCCTGGCTCGAGTGTGCAAGCACCTAATTGGCTACTTGTGCCGCTCACCTCCCTAAAAGCAATATTCAGGTCTGAATGGAAACTCTGTCCTTACGTTGCCGTTGGACGGCTGCCCCTGACTGCTGCTGAATCGCTCGCTGACCACTGTCCTTGTTCACCCACAGGTCAAGTGCAGGGACTGTGGGGCTTTTGGACACACGGCCAGAAGCACCAGGTGCCCCATGAAGCGCTGGGGTGGAGCCCTGGCGCCGCAGCCCTTGGGCCCCAATAGGGGGAAGGAGAACCTGGCACCCCGGAAGCCCCATGATCTCCAGGACCCAGTGTCACTCGACCAGAGTGAGAGGGAGAAGGAGCAGAGACCGAGGTGAGCCATGGGGGAGGTGTAGCCACTGCCTGGGCCCTGGACCCCCAAAAGGTGGTGTGTCTCCTTCTCACACCTCGTGCACAGCCTCGTCCAGGCAAGGAAAACAGTACTGGGGACAAAGGGCCAGGAGGTCCCTTTCGGGTAGGTCTCCTGCCCCAGGAGCTCTTTCTCCTCCTGCACATTCAGGAAGGGGAGGCCGGAGCAGCTGCTGAGCTTGTGCACATGACCGGCAGAAAGGGTGTGGAGACTTCAGGAAAGTCCTTGCTGGGAAAACCCGGAGGGCTGCCTGGAGTAGGGCAGGGATCTGACAAGAGGGAAGGTGCAGCTTTAGCCCAGGTCACGGGGCTTCAACACCTGTGTCACACCCAAACAGTCACTGGGACCCTGCCCCCAAAAGGATTCCTCCATGTGTGGACGGGAAATCCCCGGGTGTTGATCACACCCTTTGTTCCGCAGGCAGGAGCAGCAGCAGAGGAAGTCTGTCCTGCAGGCGTTTCCCAGGACACCCCAAGGGAGGCCCCAGCAGGACTGCAAGGAAGTGCCGCAACCTTGTGCCTACCTGAGGGTGAGTGTGGCCCTGGTCCCTGCTCCCTGGGCCTGCTGGGCACCCCCGCTGCGTGTCCCTCCAGGCCCCGCTGTGTCTAGTCCTAGTTCTAGTCCTTACCCCCGAGCGAGTGTTAGTTAGAAATCCTTTGGGGCCAAGCTGATTCCAGTTTGTGTGCCTCTCAGATGTCATTTTTCCCATTTCCTCGTTTCAGCAAATTTACTTCCAAGCCTCCCAACGCTATGTGTGTGGGGGCACGTGCAAATCTGTTACCAGATTATTGCAAAAGCCAGAATCCTACATCCAGAAACACACATCTCTTGAGTGGATAAATATTCCGAAATTCCCTGTCCCGCCTCCTCACCCACCCAACTGCTCTCTGAAGAACATGAGGCAGTTACACTCCATGGGATGAAACGTGTGTTTCAAGGTCCTCCAGAGGGGGCGCTGATTTGAAGACCACCCTGTGGAATAGGACCTAGTCCGGGATCCCGTTCATTCTGTACTTGTCCCGATCACCCAAGGTGGAGAGCCTGCCCATATTTAGAATGACTTCTCATAATTAGGTCATCGTGACATCTAAGTTGCTTTGATCCTCGTTTCTAATCCCATGTGGTTGATTTTCAGGTTGAGTCGTCGGTGAGGAGTTTCTAACGTGTGTTCTGCCTTTTCCTACAGATTCCGAGCAGACCCGTGCCGGTCTACACAACCAACAACAGACCTGCCCTGGACCCTCCTCTTAGAAGCCAGCCACCTGCCAGGGATGACATGAGCTCCACGTTCTCCTCACTGTCTCCCATGGCAATGCAGAGACTGAGCTCCTTCTGCAGTAGTGGACCAGATAGAGGACAGGCAGGGCTCCTCACAGAGACCCCGAAGCCTGCGTTCAAGCGCTACGGCCAGGACCCTCTCGCCATTGACAGGCTGGCCCCGAGCAGGGGTGACCGCAGCTTCCTTGGAGCTCCCCACGCTGCCTCCACAACCCCTGTCCTGGGAGACGTCCTCAAGCCCCAGGCAGGGCACAAGCGTCCTGTTCTGATCTCACAGCCCTGCCCACCGCCTGCCACACGGAGCTCGGGCCAAGACTTCCATCTCAGCATCAGGGCACCCGGCAAGAGACCTGCAGAGACCCCCACCCGGACTTGCCAGCGTCCTCCAAAGAAACCCAGACGAAACCCCTTGGAGACACCTCAGAAGAGCACTCAGAGGCCGAAGCTGAGCCCTGTGCGGGCTGACCTGCCTCCACCAAGAGAAGCTGGACTTGAATGCAAAGTGGCGCCTCAGTGGACCGGGAAGAGTGCAAGCCAGGTGCCCAGCAGTGACCTGCAGCCTCCACATGGCAGAAGTCTCCTGAGCCCTGTCCAGGCCTGCACCGAGCCCCGTCTCCCGTCACCCAGCCCTGCTCCAGGCCAGCCCCTCAGGATGGCCTTCAGGAGACTGGACAGCGGACAGTGGAGCTCCAGGCTCCTGCCAGCTCCCTCCTGCCTCCTCCCTGAGAAGCCAGGTCCTCCTGCCCAGAACCCTCACGCCCCAGAGAAGTCTGAGGCTCACTGTGCCCGGGTCCCCCCGAGTGTCCTGTATGAGGACCTTCGGCTTTCCTCGTCCTCTGAGGACACTGACTCCGAGTGAGACATTGTGTACTTGGGGTCCAAGTGTGTGTACTTCGCGGTGTCTGGCTGGTGCCTGGGTCCTTCATCTCTGAAGCCCTGTCCCGTCCTCAGGGGAGAGGCTTTGACTCTGGAAGTTGTCAGGGGAACCCAGGCTTGGGATATTTCTTCACCTTGTACATTGGAGTTCTCTAATGTCACTGTATGAAAGTCTCTTTGCACTTTGCTTCTCTGTCAATAAAATTGTCACCTCGATACCAGGCGGTGTCCTATTTTTTCTTTATCCCAGTGCAAATGACGTAAAACCTATCTCTATAGGTGGAAGTTTATGGACGGTGATGAGGAGGCTGGCAGGTCTAATGGCTCCTTAACAATTCAGAATCTCAGGCAAAATGCATCTCCATCCGATCCCAAGCCACTAAGATTGTGGGAGGGACCTGTGGATTTACCTGGGGACAAGGACCCGTGTGCTGTTCGTTCTGGTCAGCCAGATCCCCACACTTAGCTTCCTGAGCTGGGAAAGAAGCCCCAGCACACGACCCCTCCACCCCGACCCTCACACCCCAGGACAAATAGGCGTCGTTCTCCAGAGGATCCCCCATCGCCGCCGCCCCCACCCCCCAAAACATCACTTTCCTTTGCCGAGTCCTAGTAAACTTAGATCAAAATAGGAGTCTGAGGAAGGCAGCCTGTGGAAATTTATGTGTATGCCCCTATTAATGCAAACTTCACTGGGCATCTGCTCCGTGTCCACACCCTCCTTACTGTACACCCTGTGCTGAGAACTTCAAGATGTTACCAGAATCAATTCCATAGCTGCTCAGGGAGGAACGCCCATGTCCTGGGAGGAAGGAGGACATGGGGACTGGGAGGGAGCAGCAGGGCAGGAGCAGACACTGCAGAGTGTGAGGAAAAACTGTCTCTGCCGGGATTCTGCTCTCAGGAGGAGTGACCTCCGAGCTCCCCTCATGGGTACAAGCTTCTGGAGACAAAATGACGTCAAAATCCCAGGCTGCTGCTACCAAAGGTGTAGAAGAGACACCCACACACAACCCTGCCGTCTCTGGTGGACGGGTTTGAGTCACTGACACCAGGGTGTCAAAACTTTTCTATGCACAAGGGCATTCCTTGCCTAATAGGGTGCCGTGAAACTTAGACTATCCGAAGAAACCCCAAAGTTGGACCTTACACAAAAAAACACCCAAAGAAATAAAATTCCTAGACACAAAATACTGAAATACAACCTGAAATTCAGAAAACACTAAATGTGCAAAGTAAACCATGAAACGTAGAAGAACATATCGGGGGAATGTTCAGGGCACGGGATTTTCTAAGGATTTCTTGCACATGACACCAACAATCAGGCATAAGAAAATAAATAGATTGGGGTGTATCAAAATTGGAACATTTTTTATTTTTCTCCAGCATATTGTGGGGGTACAAATGTTAGGGTCATGTCTATCACCCTTGCCCACACCCTCCTTTGAGTCAGAGCTTCAAGCATGTCCTTCCCCCAGTTGGTGCGCAGTGCATTCACTATGAATGTATATAACCGTCCCCTCTCCCGCCACCTGCCCGACACACGATAAATGTTATTCCTTTATGTCCACTTAGGTGTTGATCACTTAATACCAATTTGCTGGTGAGTACATGTGATGCTTATATTTCCATTCTTGGGATACTTCACTTAATAGAATGGGTTCCAGCTCTATCCAGGAATAAACAAATGATGCTGCATCACCGTTGTTTCCTACAACTGAAGAGTACTCCATGGCACACATATACCACGTTTTATTAATCGACTCATGTATTGATGGGCACTTGGGTTGTTTCCGCTTCTTTGCAATTGTGAAGTGTGCTGCCCTGAACATTCGAGTGCAGGTGTCTTCTTCTTAGAGTGACTTTTGTTCTTTTGGAAGGGTGCCGAGTCATGGGATTGCTGGATCAAAGGCTAGATAGACTTGTTGATCCAGTCGCTTTAGGGAATCTCCATATTGCTTTCCACAGAGAATGAACTAGTTTGCAGTCCCACCGGCAGCGTGAGAGTGTTCCTATCTCTCTGCATCCACGCCAACATTAGAACTTTTATACTTCAAGGCCACTCTAAAACAATGACGGAACTACCAAAAGGAGGCGACAAAATATTTGCAAAATATATTTCTGATCAAGAAGGAGTATCCAGAATATTACAAAAGTTTGTGACTTAGAAACAAATTAAATCCCAAAAATGTATAAAAGTAGACGTTTCACCAGAGAAGATATGAAATGGCCAATGAATTCTTGAAGGGAGGCTCAAAATCCTTCTTTATTAGGGAAACACTACTCCAAATACAAAGAGATAATGCTCTGCTCTTCTGAGGCTTGAGACATTCAATCTATCAGTCAGTCAAAGCAGAGATTCAGAACCATTGTTAAGGATACATTGAATGAGAATCTCTGCACATTGCTACGGAGAATGAGAAAATGAGGAAACTCCTGTGGAAAACCACACGACCATTCCTCACAAAATTAAATGGATAATTATCATATAAGGCAGAAACGTCCCTCTTAGCTACATAGACAAAAGACTGAAAGGCAGACGCTCTAAGAGAAACTTCTATACCTTTCCTCATTCTACCAAAATTCCAGAAAGGACACAGTGAAAACCACCCAAATATTCAACAGTGGATGAACGGATGAAAACAATGGGGTGTTTGGGTGTGTGTTTTTCTATGTGTGTCCCGTAACATCATTTGGCCTTAACAATGGATAAAGTGGCCTCTTTGAAGGTTGCTAAGGGAGGAGAATTGGTGGTAATAAAGCTTCTGTCAGCCAATATGAGAGGGGTGAAAACAACGTTCACAGTGTCTGTACAAATAAGTGGAAGATGGAAATGAAAATGCAAGAAACACAGACCCATCTGGCTCTCTAGAGGTATTTTAGAAAAACTTCCTTGAGGCACAAGGCACGGTGAAACATCAGCCAGTCACCCAAGGACAAATACTTGAGGATTCATGCCATGTGAGTTCTCTAGACCAGTCACATCCGTGGTGACACAAAGGAGAATTGTAGTTTGGAAGGAGTTCCCAGAGGGAGAACGTGGAGTTAAGGATTAATACATATAGAGTTTCAGTTGGGAAAATGAGAAGTCCCTGGGAGGTGGATGGTGGTTAGGGTTACACCTGAAGGAGAATGCACTGAATGTCACAGAATCCTGCTCAGGTGAATACGATTAAAATGCTGCATTTCATATGAACTATATTTTATTTCAATAAAAATGCAAAGTGCAAGATGAAACAGGTATATGCACAAAAATTTATTTTTCCTACACATGGAAGTGGTATCTCGGGGTTAGAACACAAGCATGAGTGTCATTTAAAGCTCACCAACTGCATTGAATGTGAGCCCAATTGAGAATAAGTCTGCACCCAACACTTACCACACTTGAATTTTCACAAACATCACTCAGATACATTGTTTTTTAAAAATTATTATTACATTTTTATTTTTACACTTTAAAAATACAGAGTTTATTATATGTCTATTATGGTTCCATAAAATTATATTTAATAATTGAAGGATATGTGTTTTTTTTTTCGGCATATTATGGGGGTACAGATTTTAAGGTTTCAATAAATGCCCAGTCCTCCCCTCCCCCAACAAGTCTGAGTCTTCCGCATGACCATCCCCCTGATGCCGCACATCTCACTCATTATATATGTTTCCCCCTCCCCCTCCCACCTGACCAATACCCTATTACTGTAGTACCTATGTGTCCACTTAGGTGCTGCTCAGTTCATACCAATTTGCTGGTGAGTATATGTGGTGCTTGTTTTTGCATCCTTGGGAAACTTCACTTAATAGTATGGGTTGCAGCTCTAACCAGGAAAATGTAAGATACATTGTTAATATGTATGTTTTTGATTCATAAGGGGTGAGTTTTACCATAGATTTCTGTATTTCTAATAAGGTGCTACCAAGGTTTTCATTGCTCTCACATAATTAAACATTGATGACTATAACTACCAAGAAATTGAACTGGGGTGTTTTAGAAATTAAGCTCTTTGCAACATAGGGAGACACCAAACGCACCACAACAAAACATTCGCCAGGCACGGTGTCACCTGCCTGTGGTTGCAGCTGAGCCAGGAGGATGTCTGAAGCCTGGAGTTGGGGGTAGCAGTGAACTGTGACCTTGCGACTGCATCCGCTCCACCCTGGGTAAAGAATGAGTCTCTGCTGCCGAGGGAAAAAATGAACTACAGTACCTATGTCACATTGGGATGAATTTTATTAACATTTAACAGATTTTAAAACTACAGCTTTGCAATGAAATTTAATAACCTCATACAGACAAGTCCATATTGGATCATGAAGCACAAGGAGCACCATATCTAGAAAAAATGTAGACTTTCCAGCCTACTGTATCCAGAGAACACACCATTGCACTTAATTTGATAACCCACCAAAATCCATGGAACAATCTTTACCAGCTGAAGGCTTGGAGCGGTAAAACCATCATACGTGTCTTGAAACCTTACTCCTATTTCAATTACTTAAAGTGTCGCACATGATTCCCAGATATCCCACGATACCAAAAGGCAAACATCTCACACCCACCCACAAGTGAGAACAAGTACTAACACAGCACCACCAGAAAATCATGAGACTCCATATTGAATTCCACACACTCTAAAAACCTCACAGTGGAATCCTACACTTCAAAACCTAAAAATCAGAATTCACAATGAATTTCATATACAGTGAACATCTGCACGTAGAAAGTTCCTTCAAATGTTCAGAACACTCAAAAATCCAAAGAAAAGATTTCACATATGTGGCCACATCCTGGAATGCAGCCACCAGGAACCAATGGCTGCAGGTGCTTGTAGCCAAACCGGACCTCTTCATTTCCAAGTTTCTTCCTCCAGTACTGACTTGTGTGTGTGTGTGTGTGAGTCACTGCACATGCATCAGTTCTCATCCTGATATTACTGGAACACAACCAGAGAACTTGTGCCGTGCTTGTTCCTCCTCTTGCTACCCCTGGCCCTCCCACCCACACAAGGGACTTTGCTAGCTTTCAGGGACACCTGGTCTCTTTCTTCCTTGTCTGATGTGGGCAGCAAGTTATTGTCCTTTGTCATCTCCGTCTTGTATTTTGGTGGATGAATCACAACTGCATTGGAAGGCAGGGTGGATTCAATTTTTCGGAAGTTCACCGCAGGCTTTGGTCGGTTTTGTTCCAGGAGGCACTTCCACTGATCTAAGGAGAGCTCCGTAGTTGCTGTCTTTTCCAAGCGTTCCTCAAACTCGGGAATCTTGACGCCAGAGTCACTTTTGAGCTCCCGTTGGGTTGCTCCCTTGTCCGTGTCTTCAGCCCCACGGGCTCTTGGTTTCTTCCCTGTGGAGGCACACCCACCGTCTCTCCCCAATTCACTCTTCTGGATGTAAAAGAGAAGGTAGGCAGGTTGACTGAGGACAGAAGAAATGTGACAGGCGGTCACCTTAGCATCATCCATTTTGTACCACTGGCCATTCCCAGCTTTGACATAGCAGAAGTAATGTCCACTTTGACAGCTGCTCCCAGCATGGACCAGCACAGCATACAGGAGGTAAACAAGGGGTCCTCTGTTGCGCTGAGACATGTATGGTTGCATGTCAAGGCACTCGGGATATTGCACTTCTTTTGCAATTTTGTTGCCTGTGACATCTGAGAACCTTTTCAACACAAGCATCAGGACCTTGGAGGCAGTGTGCACAGTCAGAGACTTGGACGCAGGGACCTTCTTTAGACAAGTACCACAGTGATAGGCATCCTCTCCGTCCAGGTGCTCGGGCTTCACCAACCATTGCAAGGCTTGGTTGAGGCTCTGAGCTGCCTCGATATCCAAGGCGATGTCCAGGTAAGGTTCAAAGGTGTCTGAAATGCCATGGCAGTGCAGACACTTGATCTGAGACCTCCAGTAGCCTCCAAATATTTGACGGATTAGGGTTGTGTCCTCAGAGTGACCGTCTAAGGGCTCGTGCCCAGACAGACAAGCTTTCTTCATGGCATCCACAGTGCACATGAGAAACTCATGGGCATCTTCCTGGTTGTATCTGTGGAAGCCAGCAGCCAGTGCCAGCGAGGGCTTGATCACCTGGCCAGGCTGGGTTAGCACCCGGGTGACATGAGCTTCCATAGTGCACAGCATGCAGCATTCCTGACGACGACAGCTTAGAGAATGCTCCTGGGACAGCACATAGTTGGCGAGGGGTGGTGTGTACGTCAGGCACTGCAGTGCAGCATTCATGTAGCACGTGTTTCCCACATTGCAGAGCCCAGCACCAACCCCATAAGGTCTCTTCCAGGTCAGCAGCAGTTTGTCCCTGGGAGCCAATGGCTTTGTCCCAGGAGCCTGTTTCAAATGCAGGTCGGGATCTCTCTTAGATAACATTGAAGAGTTCTTAGGTCGGTAACACCTGGGGCTATCTCTATCGTCAGCTAAATTTGGCTGAGAAATTTTGAGTTTTGCAAAGGCATTGAAAGGAGGCTCCCCTCCCTGGAGGACTGAAGCAGCCTTCATGTTTCCGGGAGCGATGATCACGAAGCTCTCCCGCTGGGACCGTAAGTTGAGGAAGGACGATGCTTTCCCTTCTGAGAGCGCCTTCAAATGGCAGGTCCGTCTCCACATCAGCCTTTTTATAGCTAGCCCGACTCACCACACCCACTCCCGAGGCACAACATCCACCAGTCACGTCCAAGCACTTAATCGGATTAGGGAGCCTCAGGGTGTGTTCTCTGGCAGTCCCCAGATAATCCGACCAGCACCCTCCCCATTACTATTTGTGCAACACCTGGGGCAGATTGAACTAGCAGGATCCCGATTAAGTACCCTTAATCGGGATTTAACAAGGGTGGGGTGGTGGGCATATATTTGTCCTAGCCCTTTGAAAACAATAATGGGGGAACGTTAGATATTGAATAACAAGTCGGACTCACGCTTCGAGATTTTATTTCTCATTGCAAAGCTACAGTTCCTAAGGCAGAATGGCACTGGTGTAAGATCAGACATAGAGACCAATGGAATAGAGCAAAAGGCCCAGAAATAGCCCTCCTTCTATGGTCAATAGAGTGAATGATTGGTGCGTGGGTAATAACACTTTTCAGTGTGGACAGGATAGTGTTTTCAAAAAAGGCTGCTCTGAAACTTCGATATCCACAAAATAATGTAAATTTCCACACTCAGCCCTCAAGTCACAGAAAGATGCCTCTGCTTCTCAGACTCCAAAGTGCAGTTTCGAAATCTCGTCACCCCTTCCATGGCTCAGGCCTGCCGCTACAGCCAGCACACCCACTCACTAGGTAAAAGGTCAACAATCAGATCCAAACCATTAATGGCCTCAGGGGGATTACAGTGGGGTCCCTTGTATTCTGGTGGGAATCCCATGGGCCTAATCCACGTTACTATTTATTGAACACCGGAAGCAGATTCCGATATCAGTATTGTCCTGAAATACCCTGAGAGTACCTCTGAGTCACGGTGGTGGGTTTCCCTCTGTCTGGCTTCTTCCAACAGAAAGAGAAGGGATAACATGGGGAGAAGTGACGTGTGTATGCCTCTGTGTGCGTTTGTGTGTCTGTGTGTGTGCGTGTGTGTGTATCTATACTTTCATGCGTTTACATGTGCGAAGCACTAAAATGCCTTAGGATGTTGATAAGCAGAATTTGGACTCTTCCTTCCTGATTTTATATCTTACTACAAACTACATTAATAAGTCACTGCGTTGCTGGCACAAGATCAAACCTAGAGATCAAAGGAACAGAATCCGTAGCCCAGATACAGCCCCTGCCGTCTGTGGTGCACTGGGTTGAGTGATTGATACAAGGGTGTCCAAACTCTTATGGAGAAAGTGCAGTCGTCTTTATAAAATACAGGATTGTGAAACTCTGATATCCGCAGGAAACCTTCAAAGTTTGACCCTAAACAAATACGACACAAAATAACAAAATTACCTGGCAGAAAATACGAAAGTGTATCTTTAAATTGATGAACAAGTAAATATACAAAGTAAACGATGAACCGTTTAGAAGATGACATGGGGGATGTGTTCTCGGCACTGAATTTCTGGGGATTTCTTGGATATAACACCAAAGAATAGGCACAAAAGAAAAAAGCAAGTAAATTGGGGTTTAGCTACATTAAAACTTTTATTCATCATGGCCACCAGGAAATGAGTAACAATAAAACGCATAGGATGGGAGAAATTATTTGCCAATTTTATATGCGATAAAGGACCAGGTAACCAGAATATTAAAACTTGTATGCAACTTAAAACAAAATTAAAAGCAAAAGGTACAAAAATAGCATTTTTCCTAGAAAAGATGCACAATGGCCAATGAATTCATAAACGGATGATCAATATCGTTATATATTAGGGAAGCACTAATCAAAATACAATGAGATAATGCTCTGCTACTGTGAGGGTGGCTAAAGAGTCAATCAATCAATCAACCAACCGATCAATCAAAGCGGAGACCAAGAAGCGCTGTTAAGGAGGTAGAACAATGGAATCTCCTTACATTGGTATTCAGAAAGAGAACATGATGAAATTCCTGTCCAAAACAACATGACCATTCATTACAAAGTTAAACACATAATCATCACATGATCCAGAAACGGAACTCCTATGTATATACACAAAGGATTGAAAAGCAGACACTCAAAGAAATATTTGTGCATCGTTGTTCATATTATCAAAGTTCACAACATCAAGGGCGAAAAGAAACCAAAGATTCAACGGTGGATGAATGGATTTAAAAACTGTGGCGTTTGGGTGTGTGTTTTCCTGTGTGTGTCACGGAACATCGTTGAGCCTTGAAAATAAAGTTGTCTGTATTCAGGTTGCTAATGGAGGAGAGAGAGTGGAAATGAAGCTTCTATCCACCAACATTGCAGAGGTGAAAACGACGTTCACCGTGTCTGTACACATAAGTAGAAGACGGAAATGAAGATGCAGAAAACAGAGCTCCATCTGCCTCTCTAGAGGCATTTTAGGAGCAATCCTTGGAGTCACAAGGCAAGGTGAAAAATCAGCCAGTCACTCAAGGGCAAATACTTGAGGATTCATGTCAGGAGAGGTCTCCAGACCAGTCACTTCCATGGTGACAGAAAGGAGAACTGTAGTGTAGAAGGATTTCCCAGAGGGAAAACGTGGAGTGAAGGTTTGAACATTGCCGAGTTTCAGTTGGGAAAATGAGAAGTTCCAGAGGACGGTGGTTAGGGTTACACCTCAAGGTGAATGCAATGAATCTCGGGGAATCACAAATGGAAATACAATTAAAATGCTTCATCTAATATTAAGTACATTTCAGCTCAATAAAAATGCAAAGTGCAAGATGAAACAGGTGTATGTACAAAACTTTAATTTTCCTAAAGAAAGCATATGTTCTTAAAACCGTGCAGGTATACCAATACATTTGTTGTAAATAGGCTTCCAAATGGCAAACGACAAAGAGGAGTGCTTCCGTTCCCGGGACCATTAATGGAAACGTAACTGGATTACGCTGATTAGGTCAGGTCACACCCACAACTGCCAACCCACGGAACTGTATAAAAGTCGGCTCAGACAGGAAGCCTCCCTCAGTGCCCCTTGCCCAGGAGTCCCGGCTGCTGCAGCACACCCGGCGCAGAGCTGGCCCCGCAGTAGGCTCCCCTCCTCTGAGAACCCACTGACAGACAACAGGGGGTCCCCGCACTTCAGGTTGGTGACTTGCACTGATGTCTTCAGAAAATTAGTAGAGTACAAGAAATACATGATATTCAGGTTGTAGGTCAAAGATAGGTATTCTGTTTTTATGATTGTACTTCTTTGAAAAGAGACCTAAAATACTTGAGTTAAATGTCAATTATCTCACAAAAATTCACATTCCTAAGGAAATACACCCCCCCCACCCCCGACTTTGTAGGGAAACGGTTTTGGAAACGTTGTGCTTTTGTCCGTAAGCAGTAAAGGCTGAATATTTCAGTTCTCCTTCGTTTCTTCAAACAGTTCACATTTTAGAAAATACATAGAGGGTGGGCTTGTGGAGATAGGACAGTTATTGAAAGACTGTAGACCATAAACTTGCAGCAGAGCAGGGGAAAATTACATTTGCGTGTGAATTTGAGTTAGGAAAGTGAATATTTTACCATCGATAGTGACAATTCAAAAGGTAACAGGAAAGCATGTTTGATTTCAGATTTTCAAATATTTGTGCCCCACGATTCTGGATCCCATTTTCTGTAGCTTCGATTTTTTGTCGCTCCTGGAAAATATTGTCCTTCATCTCACTCATAGAGGAAAGTGTCATAGAGCTTATCAAAGTCTGCAGCGTCAACGATTCTGGGGTAAAAACCTAAATTGATCGTTTCAGTACGTCAGGTCTAAGACAGGGCCCTATTTTGGGGATCGGTAATGATAGGAGAGGAATGTAACACATCAGGGAATGAGAGTCCACTTTGTGAGGAAAGGACTTGAGGAAGTGGCTGACATGGCTTCCTTAAGGGGAAGAAGGTGTCGCGGGAATTTTTTGCACTATGCGAATTCATAGTGCTCTTAACGATCTTTTTTTTTTCTTTTACTCAGCAGATCCAAAGGTCCACCCCTGAGGTCATCCAACCTCAAGCTGCCGGGAGATGAGACGGGTGGCGGGTCACTACCCACAGTCTGAGAAGAACACACTCAGCAGAGCCCAGACTATGAGGAAGCAGCAGAGGGGACCCGCAGGGCCCAGGGCTCCCCGACCCGAGGAGGAGAATCCCAGGGTAAGTGGAGACGACGATCTTTGGGGATCAGGGGACACACGGACCTCAGAGTCGGGGGGTGACTGTAGAAAATTCTGACACCATGAGCCAGTTTTCATTCCTACCCAAGGATGGCCCTGCCCGAGGCCTCCTGCCCATCAGGGGAGTCTGTCAGAGACTCTGAGGACCAAACTCAGCTCCCAGTGAGTTCACGTGCAGCCAGGATTTTGTCCTGGTGCTGAGATCTGGTTCATGGCGCCCACCCCTAGAACCTTTAATCTCTACTCCTAATGCCCTTCCTAACGGGTGCTTTTGGTTATGACGTCCTGGCTCGAGTGTGCAAGCACCTAATTGGCTACTTGTGCCGCTCACCTCCCTAAAAGCAATATTCAGGTCTGAATGGAAACTCTGTCCTTACGTTGCCGTTGGACGGCTGCCCCTGACTGCTGCTGAATCGCTCGCTGACCACTGTCCTTGTTCACCCACAGGTCAAGTGCAGGGACTGTGGGGCTTTTGGACACACGGCCAGAAGCACCAGGTGCCCCATGAAGCGCTGGGGTGGAGCCCTGGCGCCGCAGCCCTTGGGCCCCAATAGGGGGAAGGAGAACCTGGCACCCCGGAAGCCCCATGATCTCCAGGACCCAGTGTCACTCGACCAGAGTGAGAGGGAGAAGGAGCAGAGACCGAGGTGAGCCATGGGGGAGGTGTAGCCGCTGCCTGGGCCCTGGACCCCCAAAAGGTGGTGTGTCTCCTTCTCACACCTCGTGCACAGCCTCGTCCAGGCAAGGAAAACAGCACTGGGGACAAAGGGCCAGGAGGTCCCTTTCGGGTAGCTCTCCTGCCCCAGGAGCTCTTTCTCCTCCTGCACATTCAGGAAGGGGAGGCCGGAGCAGCTGCTGAGCTTGTGCACATGACCGGCAGAAAGGGTGTGGAGACTTCAGGAAAGTCCTTGCTGGGAAAACCCGGAGGGCTGCCTGGAGTAGGGCAGGGATCTGACAAGAGGGAAGGTGCAGCTTTAGCCCAGGTCACGGGGCTTCAACACCTGTGTCACACCCAAACAGTCACTGGGACCCTGCCCCCAAAAGGATTCCTCCATGTGTGGACGGGAAATCCCTGGGTGTTGATCACACCCTTTGTTCCGCAGGCAGGAGCAGCAGCAGAGGAAGTCTGTCCTGCAGGCGTTTCCCAGGACACCCCAAGGGAGGCCCCAGCAGGACTGCAAGGAAGTGCCGCAACCTTGTGCCTACCTGAGGGTGAGTGTGGCCCTGGTCCCTGCTCCCTGGGCCTGCTGGGCACCCCCGCTGCGTGTCCCTCCAGGCCCCGCTGTGTCTAGTCCTAGTTCTAGTCCTTACCCCCGAGCGAGTGTTAGTTAGAAATCCTTTGGGGCCAAGCTGATTCCAGTTTGTGTCCCTCTCAGATGTCATTTTCCCCATTTCCTCGTTTCAGCAAATTTACTTCCAAGCCTCCCAACGCTATGTGTGTGGGGGCACGTGCAAATCTGTTACCAGATTATTGCAAAAGCCAGAATCCTACATCCAGAAACACACATCTCTTGAGTGGATAAATATTCCGAAATTCCCTGTCCCGCCTCCTCACCCACCCAACTGCTCTCTGAAGAACATGAGGCAGTTACACTCCATGGGATGAAACGTGTGTTTCAAGGTCCTGCAGAGGGGGCGCTGATTTGAAGACCACCCTGTGGAATAGGACCTAGTCCGGGATCCCGTTCATTCTGTACTTGTCCCGATCACCCCAGGTGGAGAGCCTGTCCATATTTAGAATGACTTCTCATAATTAGGTCATCGTGACATCTAAGTTGCTTGGATCCTCGTTTCTAATCCTATGTGGTTGATTTTCATGTTGAGTCGTCGGTGAGGAGTTTCTAACGTGTGTTCTGCCTTTTCCTACAGATTCCGAGCAGACCCGTGCCGGTCTACACAACCAACGACAGGCCTGCCCTGGACCCTCCTCTTAGAAGCCAGCCACCTGCCAGGGATGACATGAGCTCCACGTTCTCCTCACTGTCTCCCATGGCAATGCAGAGACTGAGCTCCTTCTGCAGTAGTGGACCAGATAGAGGACAGGCAGGGCTCCTCACAGAGACCCCGAAGCCTGCGTTCAAGCGCTACGGCCAGGACCCTCTCGCCATTGACAGGCTGGCCCCGAGCAGAGGTGACCGCAGCTTCCTTGGAGCTCCCCACGCTGCCTCCACAACCCCTGTCCTGGGAGACGTCCTCAAGCCCCAGGCAGGGCACAAGCGTCCTGTTCTGATCTCACAGCCCTGCCCACCGCCTGCCACACGGAGCTCGGGCCAAGACTTCAATCTCAGCATCAGGGCACCCGGCAAGAGACCTGCAGAGACCCCCACCCGGACTTGCCAGCGTCCTCCAAAGAAACCCAGACGAAACCCCTTGGAGACACCTCAGAAGAGCACTCAGAGGCCGAAGCTGAGCCCTGTGCGGGCTGACCTGCCTCCACCAAGAGAAGCTGGACTTGAATGCAAAGTGGCGCCTCAGTGGACCGGGAAGAGTGCAAGCCAGGTGCCCAGCAGTGACCTGCAGCCTCCACATGGCAGAAGTCTCCTGAGCCCTGTCCAGGCCTGCACCGAGCCCCGTCTCCCGTCACCCAGCCCTGCTCCAGGCCAGCCCCTCAGGATGGCCTTCAGGAGACTGGACAGCGGACAGTGGAGCTCCAGGCTCCTGCCAGCTCCCTCCTGCCTCCTCCCTGAGAAGCCAGGTCCTCCTGCCCAGAACCCTCACGCCCCAGAGAAGTCTGAGGCTCCCTGTGCCCGGGTCCCCCCGAGTGTCCTGTATGAGGACCTTCGGCTTTCCTCGTCCTCTGAGGACACTGACTCCGAGTGAGACATTGTGTACTTGGGGTCCAAGTGTGTGTACTTCGCGGTGTCTGGGTGGTGCCTGGGTCCTTCATCTCTGAAGCCCTGTCCCGTCCTCAGGGGAGAGGCTTTGACTCTGGAAGTTGTCAGGGGAACCCAGGCTTGGGATATTTCTTCACCTTGTACATTGGAGTTCTCTAATGTCACTGTATGAAAGTCTCTTTGCACTTTGCTTCTCTGTCAATAAAATTGTCACCTCGATACCAGGCGGTGTCCTATTTTTTCTTTATCCCAGTGCAAATTACGTAAAACCTATCTCTATAGGTGGAAGTTTATGGAAGGTGATGAGGAGGCTGGCAGGTCTAATGGCTCCTTAACAATTCAGAATCTCAGGCAAAATTCATCTCCATCCGATCCCAAGCCACTAAGATTGTGGGAGGGACCTGTGGATTTACCTGGGGACAAGGACCCGTGTGCTGTTCGTTCTGGTCAGCCAGATCCCCACACTTAGCTTCCTGAGCTGGGAAAGAAACCCCAGCACACGACCCCTCCACCCCGACCCTCACACCCCAGGACAAATAGGCGTCGTTCTCCAGAGGATCCCCCATCGCCGCCGCCCCCACCCCCCAAAACATCACTTTCCTTTGCCGAGTCCTAGTAAACTTAGATAAAAATAGGAGTTTGAGGAAGGCAGCCTATGGAAATTTATGTGTATGCCCCTATTAATGCAAACTTCACTGGGCATCTGCTCTGTGTCCACACCCTCCTTACTGCACACCCTGTGCTGAGAACTTCAAGATGTTACCAGAATCAATTCCATAGCTGCTCAGGGAGGAACGCCCATGTCCTGGGGGGAAGGAGGACATGGGGACTGGGACGGAGCAGCAGGGCAGGAGCAGACACTGCAGAGTGTGAGGAAAAACTGTCTCTGCCGGGATTCTGCTCTCAGGAGGAGTGACCTCCGAGCTCCCCTCATGGGTACAAGCTTCTGGAGACAAAATGACGTCAAAATCCCAGGCTGCTGCTACCAAAGGTGTAGAAGAGACACCCACACACAACCCTGCCGTCTCTGGTGGACGGGTTTGAGTCACTGACACCAGGGTGTCAAAACTTTTCTATGCACAAGGGCATTCCTTGCCTAATAGGGTGCCGTGAAACTTAGACTATCCGAAGAAACCCCAAAGTTGGACCTTACACAAAAAAACACCCAAAGAAATAAAATTCCTAGACACAAAATACTGAAATACAACCTGAAATTCAGAAAACACTAAATGTACAAAGTAAACCATGCAACGTAGAAGAACATATGGGGGCAATGTTCAGGGCACGGGATTTTCTAAGGATTTCTTGCACATGACACCAACAATCAGGCATAAGAAAATAAATAGATTGGGGTGTATCAAAATTGGAACATTTTTTATTTTTCTCCAGCATATTGTGGGGGTACAAATGTTAGGGTCATGTCTATCACCCTTGCCCACACCCTCCTTTGAGTCAGAGCTTCAAGCATGTCCTTCCCCCAGTTGGTGCGCAGTGCATTCACTATGAGTGTATATAACCGTCCCCTCTCCCGCCACCTGCCCGACACACGATAAATGTTATTCCTTTATGTCCACTTAGGTGTTGATCACTTAATACCAATTTGCTGGTGAGTACATGTGATGCTTATATTTCCATTCTTGGGATACTTCACTTAATAGAATGGGTTCCAGCTCTATCCAGGAATAAACAAATGATGCTGCATCACCGTTGTTTCCTACAACTGAAGAGTACTCCATGGCACACATATACCACGTTTTATTAATCGACTCATGTATTGATGGGCACTTGGGTTGTTTCCGCTTCTTTGCAATTGTGAATTGTGCTGCCCTGAACATTCGAGTGCAGGTGTCTTCTTCTTAGAGTGACTTTTGTTCTTTTGGAAGGGTGCCGAGTCATGGGATTGCTGGATCAAAGGCTAGATAGACTTGTTGATCCAGTCGCTTTAGGGAATCT
Source organism: Microcebus murinus (assembly GCF_040939455.1). NCBI lineage: Eukaryota > Metazoa > Chordata > Mammalia > Primates > Cheirogaleidae > Microcebus > Microcebus murinus. The sequence continues at coordinate 25,851,385 of NC_134127.1, read as the reverse complement.
CCATATTGCTTTCCACAGAGAATGAACTAGTTTGCAGTCCCACCGGCAGCGTGAGAGTGTTCCTATCTCTCTGCATCCACGCCAACATTAGAACTTTTATGCTTCAAGGCCACTCTAAAACAATGACGGAACTACCAAAAGGAGGCGACAAAATATTTGCAAAATATATTTCTGATCAAGAAGGAGTATCCAGAATATTACAAAAGTTTGTGACTTAGAAACAAATTAAATCCCAAAAATGTATAAAAGTAGACGTTTCACCAGAGAAGATATGAAATGGCCAATGAATTCTTGAAGGGAGGCTCAAAATCCTTCTTTATTAGGGAAACACTACTCCAAATACAAAGAGATAATGCTCTGCTCTTCTGAGGCTTGAGACATTCAATCTATCAGTCAGTCAAAGCAGAGATTCAGAACCATTGTTAAGGATATATTGAATGAGAATCTCTGCACATTGCTACTGAGAATGAGAAAATGAGGAAACTCCTGTGGAAAACCACACGACCATTCCTCACAAAATTAAATGGATAATTATCATATAAGGCAGAAACGTCCCTCTTAGCTACATAGACAAAAGACTGAAAGGCAGACGCTCTAAGAGAAACTTCTATACCTTTCCTCATTCTACCAAAATTCCAGAAAGGACACAGTGAAAACCACCCAAATATTCAACAGTGGATGAATGGATGAAAACAATGGGGTGTTTGGGTGTGTGTTTTTCTATGTGTGTCCCGTAACATCATTTGGCCTTAACAATGGATAAAGTGGCCTCTTTGAAGGTTGCTAAGGGAGGAGAATTGGTGGTAATAAAGCTTCTGTCAGCCAATATGAGAGGGGTGAAAACAACGTTCACAGTGTCTGTACAAATAAGTGGAAGATGGAAATGAAAATGCAAGAAACACAGACCCATCTGGCTCTCTAGAGGTATTTCAGAAAAACTTCCTTGAGGCACAAGGCACGGTGAAACATCAGCCAGTCACCCAAGGACAAATACTTGAGGATTCATGCCATGTGAGTTCTCTAGACCAGTCACATCCGTGGTGACACAAAGGAGAATTGTAGTTTGGAAGGAGTTCCCAGAGGGAGAACGTGGAGTTAAGGATTAATACATATAGAGTTTCAGTTGGGAAAACGAGAAGTCCCTGGGAGGTGGATGGTGGTTAGGGTTACACCTGAAGGAGAATGCACTGAATGTCACAGAATCCTGCTCAGGTGAATACGATTGAAATGCTGCATTTCATATTAACTATATTTTATTTCAATAAAAATGCAAAGTGCAAGATGAAACAGGTATATGCACAAAAATTTATTTTTCCTACACATGAAAGTGGTATCTCGGGATTAGAACACAAGCGTGAGTGTCATTTAAAGCTCACCAACTGCATTGAATGTGAGCCCAATTGAGAATAAGTCTGCACCCAACACTTACCACACTTGAATTTTCACAAACATCACTCAGATACATTGTTTTTTAAAAATTATTATTACATTTTTATTTTTACACTTTAAAAATACAGAGTTTATTATATGTCTATTATGGTTCCATAAAATTATATTTAATAATTGAAGGATATGTGTTTTTTTTTTCGGCATATTATGGGGGTACAGATTTTAAGGTTTCAATAAATGCCCAGTCCCCCCCTCCCCCAACAAGTCTGAGTCTTCAGCATGACCATCCCCCTGATGCCGCACATCTCACTCATTATATATGTTTCCCCCTCCCCCTCCCACCTGACCAATACCCTATTACTGTAGTACCTATGTGTCCACTTAGGTGCTGCTCAGTTCATACCAATTTGCTGGTGAGTATATGTGGTGCTTGTTTTTGCATCCTTGGGAAACTTCACTTAATAGTATGGGTTGCAGCTCTAACCAGGAAAATGTAAGATACATTGTTAATGTGTATGTTTTTGATTCATAAGGGGTGAGTTTTACCATAGATTTCTGTATTTCTAATAAGGTGCTACCAAGGTTTTCATTGCTCTCACATAATTAAACATTGATGACTATAACTACCAAGAAATTGAACTGGGGTGTTTTAGAAATTAAGCTCTTTGCAACATAGGGAGACACCAAATGCACAACAACAAAACATTCGCCAGGCACGGTGTCACCTGCCTGTGGTTGCAGCTGAGCCAGGAGGATGTCTGAAGCCTGGAGTTGGGGGTAGCAGTGAACTGTGACCTTGCGACTGCATCCGCTCCACCCTGGGTAAAGAATGAGTCTCTGCTGCCGAGGGAAAAAAGGAACTACAGTACCTATGTCACATTGGGATGAATTTTATTAACATTTAACAGATTTTAAAACTACAGCTTTGCAATGAAATTTAATAACCTCATACAGACAAGGCCATATTGGATCATGAAGCACAAGGAGCACCATATCTAGAAAAAATGTAGACTTTCCCGCCTACTGTATCCAGAGAACACACCATTGCACTTAATATGATAACCCACCAAAATCCATGGAACAATCTTTACCAGCTGAAGGCTTGGAGCGGTAAAACGATCACACGTGTCTTGAAACCTTACTCCTATTTCAATTACTTAAAGTGTCGCACATGATTCCCAGATATCCCACGATACCAAAAGGCAAACATCTCACACCCACCCACAAGTGAGAACAAGTACTAACACAGCACCACCAGAAAATCATGAGACTCCATATTAAATTCCACACACTCTAAAAACCTCACAGTGGAATCCTACACTTCAAAACCTAAAAATCAGAATTCACAATGAATTTCATATACAGTGAACATCTGCACGTAGAAAGTTCCTTCAAATGTTCAGAACACTCAAAAATCCAAAGAAAAGATTTCACATATGTGGCCACATCCTGGAATGCAGCCACCAGGAACCAATGGCTGCAGGTGCTTGTAGCCAAACCGGACCTCTTCATTTCCAAGTTTCTTCCTCCAGTACTGACTTGTGTGTGTGTGTGTGTGAGTCACTGCACATGCATCAGTTCTCATCCTGATATTACTGGAACACAACCAGAGAACTTGTGCCGTGCTTGTTCCTCCTCTTGCTACCCCTGGCCCTCCCACCCACACAAGGGACTTTGCTAGCTTTCAGGGACACCTGGTCTCTTTCTTCCTTGTCTGATGTGGGCAGCAAGTTATTGTCCTTTGTCATCTCCGTCTTGTATTTTGGTGGATGAATCACAACTGCATTGGAAGGCAGGGTGGATTCAATTTTTCGGAAGTTCACCGCAGGCTTTGGTCGGTTTTGTTCCAGGAGGCACTTCCACTGATCTAAGGAGAGCTCCGTAGTTGCTGTCTTTTCCAAGCGTTCCTCAAACTCGGGAATCTTGACGCCAGAGTCACTTTTGAGCTCCCGTTGGGTTGCTCCCTTGTCCGTGTCTTCAGCCCCACGGGCTCTTGGTTTCTTCCCTCTGGAGGCACACCCACCGTCTCTCCCCAATTCACTCTTCTGGATGTAAAAGAGAAGGTAGGCAGGTTGACTGAGGACAGAAGAAATGTGACAGGCGGTCACCTTAGCATCATCCATTTTGTACCACTGGCCATTCCCAGCTTTGACATAGCAGAAGTAATGTCCACTTTGACAGCTGCTCCCAGCATGGACCAGCACAGCATACAGGAGGTAAACAAGGGGTCCTCTGTTCCGCTGAGACATGTATGGTTGCATGTCAAGGCACTCGGGATATTGCACTTCTTTTGCAATTTTGTTGCCTGTGACATCTGAGAACCTTTTCAACACAAGCATCAGGACCTTGGAGGCAGTGTGCACAGTCAGAGACTTGGACGCAGGGACCTTCTTTAGACAAGTACCACAGTGATAGGCATCCTCTCCGTCCAGGTGCTCGGGCTTCACCAACCATTGCAAGGCTTGGTTGAGGCTCTGAGCTGCCTCGATATCCAAGGCGATGTCCAGGTAAGGTTCAAAGGTGTCTGAAATGCCATGGCAGTGCAGACACTTGATCTGAGACCTCCAGTAGCCTCCAAATATTTGACGGATTAGGGTTGTGTCCTCAGAGTGACCGTCTAAGGGCTCGTGCCCAGACAGACAAGCTTTCTTCATGGCATCCACAGTGCACATGAGAAACTCATGGGCATCTTCCTGGTCGTATCTGTGGAAGCCAGCAGCCAGTGCCAGCGAGGGCTTGATCACCTGGCCAGGCTGGGTTAGCACCCGGGTGACATGAGCTTCCATAGTGCACAGCATGCAGCATTCCTGACGACGACAGCTTAGAGAATGCTCCTGGGACAGCACATAGTTGGCGAGGGGTGGTGTGTACGTCAGGCACTGCAGTGCAGCATTCATGTAGCACGTGTTTCCCACATTGCAGAGCCCAGCACCAACCCCATAAGGTCTCTTCCAGGTCAGCAGCAGTTTGTCCCTGGGAGCCAATGGCTTTGTCCCAGGAGCCTGTTTCAAATGCAGGTCGGGATCTCTCTTAGATAACATTGAAGAGTTCTTAGGTCGGTAACACCTGGGGCTATCTCTATCGTCAGCTAAATTTGGCTGAGAAATTTTGAGTTTTGCAAAGGCATTGAAAGGAGGCTCCCCTCCCTGGAGGACTGAAGCAGCCTTCATGTTTCCGGGAGCGATGATCACGAAGCTCTCCCGCTGGGACCGTAAGTTGAGGAAGGACGATGCTTTCCCTTCTGAGAGCGCCTTCAAATGGCAGGTCCGTCTCCACATCAGCCTTTTTATAGCTAGCCCGACTCACCACACCCACTCCCGAGGCACAACATCCACCAGTCACGTCCAAGCACTCAATCGGATTAGGGAGCCTCAGGGTGTGTTCTCTGGCAGTCCCCAGATAATCCGACCAGCACCCTCCCCATTACTATTTGTGCAACACCTGGGGCAGATTGAACTAGCAGGATCCCGATTAAGTACCCTTAATCGGGATTTAACAAGGGTGGGGTGGTGGGCATATATTTGTCCTAGCCCTTTGAAAACAATAATGGGGGAACGTTAGATATTGAATAACAAGTCGGACTCACGCTTCGAGATTTTATTTCTCATTGCAAAGCTACAGTTCCTAAGGCAGAATGGCACTGGTGTAAGATCAGACATAGAGACCAATGGAATAGAGCAAAAGGCCCAGAAATAGCCCTCCTTCTATGGTCAATAGAGTGAATGATTGGTGCGTGGGTAATAACACTTTTCAGTGTGGACAGGATAGTGTTTTCAAAAAAGGCTGCTCTGAAACTTCGATATCCACAAAATAATGTAAATTTCCACACTCAGCCCTCAAGTCACAGAAAGATGCCTCTGCTTCTCAGACTCCAAAGTGCAGTTTCGAAATCTCGTCACCCCTTCCATGGCTCAGGCCTGCCGCTACAGCCAGCACACCCACTCACTAGGTAAAAGGTCAACAATCAGATCCAAACCATTAATGGCCTCAGGGGGATTACAGTGGGGTCCCTTGTATTCTGGTGGGAATCCCATGGGCCTAATCCACGTTACTATTTATTGAACACCGGAAGCAGATTCCGATATCAGTATTGTCCTGAAATACCCTGAGAGTACCTCTGAGTCACGGTGGTGGGTTTCCCTCTGTCTGGCTTCTTCCAACAGAAAGAGAAGGGATAACATGGGGAGAAGTGACGTGTGTATGCCTCTGTGTGCGTTTGTGTGTCTGTGTGTGTGCGTGTGTGTGTATCTATACTTTCATGCGTTTACATGTGCGAAGCACTAAAATGCCTTAGGATGTTGATAAGCAGAATTTGGACTCTTCCTTCCTGATTTTATATCTTACTACAAACTACATTAATAAGTCACTGCGTTGCTGGCACAAGATCAAACCTAGAGATCAAAGGAACAGAATCCGTAGCCCAGATACAGCCCCTGCCGTCTGTGGTGCACTGGGTTGAGTGATTGATACAAGGGTGTCCAAACTCTTATGGAGAAAGTGCAGTCGTCTTTATAAAATACAGGATTGTGAAACTCTGATATCCGCAGGAAACCTTCAAAGTTTGACCCTAAACAAATACGACACAAAATAACAAAATTACCTGGCAGAAAATACGAAAGTGTATCTTTAAATTGATGAACAAGTAAATATACAAAGTAAACGATGAACCGTTTAGAAGATGACATGGGGGATGTGTTCTCGGCACTGAATTTCTGGGGATTTCTTGGATATAACACCAAAGAATAGGCACAAAAGAAAAAAGCAAGTAAATTGGGGTTTAGCTACATTAAAACTTTTATTCATCATGGCCACCAGGAAATGAGTAACAATAAAACGCATAGGATGGGAGAAATTATTTGCCAATTTTATATGCGATAAAGGACCAGGTAACCAGAATATTAAAACTTGTATGCAACTTAAAACAAAATTAAAAGCAAAAGGTACAAAAATAGCATTTTTCCTAGAAAAGATGCACAATGGCCAATGAATTCATAAACGGATGATCAATATCGTTATATATTAGGGAAGCACTAATCAAAATACAATGAGATAATGCTCTGCTACTGTGAGGGTGGCTAAAGAGTCAATCAATCAATCAACCAACCGATCAATCAAAGCGGAGACCAAGAAGCGCTGTTAAGGAGGTAGAACAATGGAATCTCCTTACATTGGTATTCAGAAAGAGAACATGATGAAATTCCTGTCCAAAACAACATGACCATTCATTACAAAGTTAAACACATAATCATCACATGATCCAGAAACGGAACTCCTATGTATATACACAAAGGATTGAAAAGCAGACACTCAAAGAAATATTTGTGCATCGTTGTTCATATTATCAAAGTTCACAACATCAAGGGCGAAAAGAAACCAAAGATTCAACGGTGGATGAATGGATTTAAAAACTGTGGCGTTTGGGTGTGTGTTTTCCTGTGTGTGTCACGGAACATCGTTGAGCCTTGAAAATAAAGTTGTCTGTATTCAGGTTGCTAATGGAGGAGAGAGAGTGGAAATGAAGCTTCTATCCACCAACATTGCAGAGGTGAAAACGACGTTCACCGTGTCTGTACACATAAGTAGAAGACGGAAATGAAGATGCAGAAAACAGAGCTCCATCTGCCTCTCTAGAGGCATTTTAGGAGCAATCCTTGGAGTCACAAGGCAAGGTGAAAAATCAGCCAGTCACTCAAGGGCAAATACTTGAGGATTCATGTCAGGAGAGGTCTCCAGACCAGTCACTTCCATGGTGACAGAAAGGAGAACTGTAGTGTAGAAGGATTTCCCAGAGGGAAAACGTGGAGTGAAGGTTTGAACATTGCCGAGTTTCAGTTGGGAAAATGAGAAGTTCCAGAGGACGGTGGTTAGGGTTACACCTCAAGGTGAATGCAATGAATCTCGGGGAATCACAAATGGAAATACAATTAAAATGCTTCATCTAATATTAAGTACATTTCAGCTCAATAAAAATGCAAAGTGCAAGATGAAACAGGTGTATGTACAAAACTTTAATTTTCCTAAAGAAAGCATATGTTCTTAAAACCGTGCAGGTATACCAATACATTTGTTGTAAATAGGCTTCCAAATGGCAAACGACAAAGAGGAGTGCTTCCGTTCCCGGGACCATTAATGGAAACGTAACTGGATTACGCTGATTAGGTCAGGTCACACCCACAACTGCCAACCCACGGAACTGTATAAAAGTCGGCTCAGACAGGAAGCCTCCCTCAGTGCCCCTTGCCCAGGAGTCCCGGCTGCTGCAGCACACCCGGCGCAGAGCTGGCCCCGCAGTAGGCTCCCCTCCTCTGAGAACCCACTGACAGACAACAGGGGGTCCCCGCACTTCAGGTTGGTGACTTGCACTGATGTCTTCAGAAAATTAGTAGAGTACAAGAAATACATGATATTCAGGTTGTAGGTCAAAGATAGGTATTCTGTTTTTATGATTGTACTTCTTTGAAAAGAGACCTAAAATACTTGAGTTAAATGTCAATTATCTCACAAAAATTCACATTCCTAAGGAAATACACCCCCCCCACCCCCGACTTTGTAGGGAAACGGTTTTGGAAACGTTGTGCTTTTGTCCGTAAGCAGTAAAGGCTGAATATTTCAGTTCTCCTTCGTTTCTTCAAACAGTTCACATTTTAGAAAATACATAGAGGGTGGGCTTGTGGAGATAGGACAGTTATTGAAAGACTGTAGACCATAAACTTGCAGCAGAGCAGGGGAAAATTACATTTGCGTGTGAATTTGAGTTAGGAAAGTGAATATTTTACCATCGATAGTGACAATTCAAAAGGTAACAGGAAAGCATGTTTGATTTCAGATTTTCAAATATTTGTGCCCCACGATTCTGGATCCCATTTTCTGTAGCTTCGATTTTTTGTCGCTCCTGGAAAATATTGTCCTTCATCTCACTCATAGAGGAAAGTGTCATAGAGCTTATCAAAGTCTGCAGCGTCAACGATTCTGGGGTAAAAACCTAAATTGATCGTTTCAGTACGTCAGGTCTAAGACAGGGCCCTATTTTGGGGATCGGTAATGATAGGAGAGGAATGTAACACATCAGGGAATGAGAGTCCACTTTGTGAGGAAAGGACTTGAGGAAGTGGCTGACATGGCTTCCTTAAGGGGAAGAAGGTGTCGCGGGAATTTTTTGCACTATGCGAATTCATAGTGCTCTTAACGATCTTTTTTTTTTCTTTTACTCAGCAGATCCAAAGGTCCACCCCTGAGGTCATCCAACCTCAAGCTGCCGGGAGATGAGACGGGTGGCGGGTCACTACCCACAGTCTGAGAAGAACACACTCAGCAGAGCCCAGACTATGAGGAAGCAGCAGAGGGGACCCGCAGGGCCCAGGGCTCCCCGACCCGAGGAGGAGAATCCCAGGGTAAGTGGAGACGACGATCTTTGGGGATCAGGGGACACACGGACCTCAGAGTCGGGGGGTGACTGTAGAAAATTCTGACACCATGAGCCAGTTTTCATTCCTACCCAAGGATGGCCCTGCCCGAGGCCTCCTGCCCATCAGGGGAGTCTGTCAGAGACTCTGAGGACCAAACTCAGCTCCCAGTGAGTTCACGTGCAGCCAGGATTTTGTCCTGGTGCTGAGATCTGGTTCATGGCGCCCACCCCTAGAACCTTTAATCTCTACTCCTAATGCCCTTCCTAACGGGTGCTTTTGGTTATGACGTCCTGGCTCGAGTGTGCAAGCACCTAATTGGCTACTTGTGCCGCTCACCTCCCTAAAAGCAATATTCAGGTCTGAATGGAAACTCTGTCCTTACGTTGCCGTTGGACGGCTGCCCCTGACTGCTGCTGAATCGCTCGCTGACCACTGTCCTTGTTCACCCACAGGTCAAGTGCAGGGACTGTGGGGCTTTTGGACACACGGCCAGAAGCACCAGGTGCCCCATGAAGCGCTGGGGTGGAGCCCTGGCGCCGCAGCCCTTGGGCCCCAATAGGGGGAAGGAGAACCTGGCACCCCGGAAGCCCCATGATCTCCAGGACCCAGTGTCACTCGACCAGAGTGAGAGGGAGAAGGAGCAGAGACCGAGGTGAGCCATGGGGGAGGTGTAGCCGCTGCCTGGGCCCTGGACCCCCAAAAGGTGGTGTGTCTCCTTCTCACACCTCGTGCACAGCCTCGTCCAGGCAAGGAAAACAGCACTGGGGACAAAGGGCCAGGAGGTCCCTTTCGGGTAGCTCTCCTGCCCCAGGAGCTCTTTCTCCTCCTGCACATTCAGGAAGGGGAGGCCGGAGCAGCTGCTGAGCTTGTGCACATGACCGGCAGAAAGGGTGTGGAGACTTCAGGAAAGTCCTTGCTGGGAAAACCCGGAGGGCTGCCTGGAGTAGGGCAGGGATCTGACAAGAGGGAAGGTGCAGCTTTAGCCCAGGTCACGGGGCTTCAACACCTGTGTCACACCCAAACAGTCACTGGGACCCTGCCCCCAAAAGGATTCCTCCATGTGTGGACGGGAAATCCCTGGGTGTTGATCACACCCTTTGTTCCGCAGGCAGGAGCAGCAGCAGAGGAAGTCTGTCCTGCAGGCGTTTCCCAGGACACCCCAAGGGAGGCCCCAGCAGGACTGCAAGGAAGTGCCGCAACCTTGTGCCTACCTGAGGGTGAGTGTGGCCCTGGTCCCTGCTCCCTGGGCCTGCTGGGCACCCCCGCTGCGTGTCCCTCCAGGCCCCGCTGTGTCTAGTCCTAGTTCTAGTCCTTACCCCCGAGCGAGTGTTAGTTAGAAATCCTTTGGGGCCAAGCTGATTCCAGTTTGTGTCCCTCTCAGATGTCATTTTCCCCATTTCCTCGTTTCAGCAAATTTACTTCCAAGCCTCCCAACGCTATGTGTGTGGGGGCACGTGCAAATCTGTTACCAGATTATTGCAAAAGCCAGAATCCTACATCCAGAAACACACATCTCTTGAGTGGATAAATATTCCGAAATTCCCTGTCCCGCCTCCTCACCCACCCAACTGCTCTCTGAAGAACATGAGGCAGTTACACTCCATGGGATGAAACGTGTGTTTCAAGGTCCTGCAGAGGGGGCGCTGATTTGAAGACCACCCTGTGGAATAGGACCTAGTCCGGGATCCCGTTCATTCTGTACTTGTCCCGATCACCCCAGGTGGAGAGCCTGTCCATATTTAGAATGACTTCTCATAATTAGGTCATCGTGACATCTAAGTTGCTTGGATCCTCGTTTCTAATCCTATGTGGTTGATTTTCATGTTGAGTCGTCGGTGAGGAGTTTCTAACGTGTGTTCTGCCTTTTCCTACAGATTCCGAGCAGACCCGTGCCGGTCTACACAACCAACGACAGGCCTGCCCTGGACCCTCCTCTTAGAAGCCAGCCACCTGCCAGGGATGACATGAGCTCCACGTTCTCCTCACTGTCTCCCATGGCAATGCAGAGACTGAGCTCCTTCTGCAGTAGTGGACCAGATAGAGGACAGGCAGGGCTCCTCACAGAGACCCCGAAGCCTGCGTTCAAGCGCTACGGCCAGGACCCTCTCGCCATTGACAGGCTGGCCCCGAGCAGAGGTGACCGCAGCTTCCTTGGAGCTCCCCACGCTGCCTCCACAACCCCTGTCCTGGGAGACGTCCTCAAGCCCCAGGCAGGGCACAAGCGTCCTGTTCTGATCTCACAGCCCTGCCCACCGCCTGCCACACGGAGCTCGGGCCAAGACTTCAATCTCAGCATCAGGGCACCCGGCAAGAGACCTGCAGAGACCCCCACCCGGACTTGCCAGCGTCCTCCAAAGAAACCCAGACGAAACCCCTTGGAGACACCTCAGAAGAGCACTCAGAGGCCGAAGCTGAGCCCTGTGCGGGCTGACCTGCCTCCACCAAGAGAAGCTGGACTTGAATGCAAAGTGGCGCCTCAGTGGACCGGGAAGAGTGCAAGCCAGGTGCCCAGCAGTGACCTGCAGCCTCCACATGGCAGAAGTCTCCTGAGCCCTGTCCAGGCCTGCACCGAGCCCCGTCTCCCGTCACCCAGCCCTGCTCCAGGCCAGCCCCTCAGGATGGCCTTCAGGAGACTGGACAGCGGACAGTGGAGCTCCAGGCTCCTGCCAGCTCCCTCCTGCCTCCTCCCTGAGAAGCCAGGTCCTCCTGCCCAGAACCCTCACGCCCCAGAGAAGTCTGAGGCTCACTGTGCCCGGGTCCCCCCGAGTGTCCTGTATGAGGACCTTCGGCTTTCCTCGTCCTCTGAGGACACTGACTCCGAGTGAGACATTGTGTACTTGGGGTCCAAGTGTGTGTACTTCGCGGTGTCTGGGTGGTGCCTGGGTCCTTCATCTCTGAAGCCCTGTCCCGTCCTCAGGGGAGAGGCTTTGACTCTGGAAGTTGTCAGGGGAACCCAGGCTTGGGATATTTCTTCACCTTGTACATTGGCGTTCTCTAATGTCACTGTATGAAAGTCTCTTTGCACTTTGCTTCTCTGTCAATAAAATTGTCACCTCGATACCAGGCCGTGTCCTATTTTTTCTTTATCCCAGTGCAAATTACGTAAAACCTATCTCTATAGGTGGAAGTTTATGGAAGGTGATGAGGAGGCTGGCAGGTCTAATGGCTCCTTAACAATTCAGAATCTCAGGCAAAATGCATCTCCATCCGATCCCAAGCCACTAAGATTGTGGGAGGGACCTGTGGATTTACCTGGGGACAAGGACCCGTGTGCTGTTCGTTCTGGTCAGCCAGATCCCCACACTTAGCTTCCTGAGCTGGGAAAGAAACCCCAGCACACGACCCCTCCACCCCGACCCTCACACCCCAGGACAAATAGGCGTCGTTCTCCAGAGGATCCCCCATCGCCGCCGCCCCCACCCCCCAAAACATCACTTTCCTTTGCCGAGTCCTAGTAAACTTAGATAAAAATAGGAGTCTGAGGAAGGCAGCCTATGGAAATTTATGTGTATGCCCCTATTAATGCAAACTTCACTGGGCATCTGCTCTGTGTCCACACCCTCCTTACTGCACACCCTGTGCTGAGAACTTCAAGATGTTACCAGAATCAATTCCATAGCTGCTCAGGGAGGAACGCCCATGTCCTGGGGGGAAGGAGGACATGGGGACTGGGACGGAGCAGCAGGGCAGGAGCAGACACTGCAGAGTGTGAGGAAAAACTGTCTCTGCCGGGATTCTGCTCTCAGGAGGAGTGACCTCCGAGCTCCCCTCATGGGTACAAGCTTCTGGAGACAAAATGACGTCAAAATCCCAGGCTGCTGCTACCAAAGGTGTAGAAGAGACACCCACACACAACCCTGCCGTCTCTGGTGGACGGGTTTGAGTCACTGACACCAGGGTGTCAAAACTTTTCTATGCACAAGGGCATTCCTTGCCTAATAGGGTGCCGTGAAACTTAGACTATCCGAAGAAACCCCAAAGTTGGACCTTACACAAAAAAACACCCAAAGAAATAAAATTCCTAGACACAAAATACTGAAATACAACCTGAAATTCAGAAAACACTAAATGTACAAAGTAAACCATGCAACGTAGAAGAACATATGGGGGCAATGTTCAGGGCACGGGATTTTCTAAGGATTTCTTGCACATGACACCAACAATCAGGCATAAGAAAATAAATAGATTGGGGTGTATCAAAATTGGAACATTTTTTATTTTTCTCCAGCATATTGTGGGGGTACAAATGTTAGGGTCATGTCTATCACCCTTGCCCACACCCTCCTTTGAGTCAGAGCTTCAAGCATGTCCTTCCCCCAGTTGGTGCGCAGTGCATTCACTATGAATGTATATAACCGTCCCCTCTCCCGCCACCTGCCCGACACACGATAAATGTTATTCCTTTATGTCCACTTAGGTGTTGATCACTTAATACCAATTTGCTGGTGAGTACATGTGATGCTTATATTTCCATTCTTGGGATACTTCACTTAATAGAATGGGTTCCAGCTCTATCCAGGAATAAACAAATGATGCTGCATCACCGTTGTTTCCTACAACTGAAGAGTACTCCATGGCACACATATACCACGTTTTATTAATCGACTCATGTATTGATGGGCACTTGGGTTGTTTCCGCTTCTTTGCAATTGTGAATTGTGCTGCCCTGAACATTCGAGTGCAGGTGTCTTCTTCTTAGAGTGACTTTTGTTCTTTTGGAAGGGTGCCGAGTCATGGGATTGCTGGATCAAAGGCTAGATAGACTTGTTGATCCAGTCGCTTTAGGGAATCTCCATATTGCTTTCCACAGAGAATGAACTAGTTTGCAGTCCCACCGGCAGCGTGAGAGTGTTCCTATCTCTCTGCATCCACGCCAACATTAGAACTTTTATGCTTCAAGGCCACTCTAAAACAATGACGGAACTACCAAAAGGAGGCGACAAAATATTTGCAAAATATATTTCTGATCAAGAAGGAGTATCCAGAATATTACAAAAGTTTGTGACTTAGAAACAAATTAAATCCCAAAAATGTATAAAAGTAGACGTTTCACCAGAGAAGATATGAAATGGCCAATGAATTCTTGAAGGGAGGCTCAAAATCCTTCTTTATTAGGGAAACACTACTCCAAATACAAAGAGATAATGCTCTGCTCTTCTGAGGCTTGAGACATTCAATCTATCAGTCAGTCAAAGCAGAGATTCAGAACCATTGTTAAGGATATATTGAATGAGAATCTCTGCACATTGCTACTGAGAATGAGAAAATGAGGAAACTCCTGTGGAAAACCACACGACCATTCCTCACAAAATTAAATGGATAATTATCATATAAGGCAGAAACGTCCCTCTTAGCTACATAGACAAAAGACTGAAAGGCAGACGCTCTAAGAGAAACTTCTATACCTTTCCTCATTCTACCAAAATTCCAGAAAGGACACAGTGAAAACCACCCAAATATTCAACAGTGGATGAATGGATGAAAACAATGGGGTGTTTGGGTGTGTGTTTTTCTATGTGTGTCCCGTAACATCATTTGGCCTTAACAATGGATAAAGTGGCCTCTTTGAAGGTTGCTAAGGGAGGAGAATTGGTGGTAATAAAGCTTCTGTCAGCCAATATGAGAGGGGTGAAAACAACGTTCACAGTGTCTGTACAAATAAGTGGAAGATGGAAATGAAAATGCAAGAAACACAGACCCATCTGGCTCTCTAGAGGTATTTCAGAAAAACTTCCTTGAGGCACAAGGCACGGTGAAACATCAGCCAGTCACCCAAGGACAAATACTTGAGGATTCATGCCATGTGAGTTCTCTAGACCAGTCACATCCGTGGTGACACAAAGGAGAATTGTAGTTTGGAAGGAGTTCCCAGAGGGAGAACGTGGAGTTAAGGATTAATACATATAGAGTTTCAGTTGGGAAAACGAGAAGTCCCTGGGAGGTGGATGGTGGTTAGGGTTACACCTGAAGGAGAATGCACTGAATGTCACAGAATCCTGCTCAGGTGAATACGATTGAAATGCTGCATTTCATATTAACTATATTTTATTTCAATAAAAATGCAAAGTGCAAGATGAAACAGGTATATGCACAAAAATTTATTTTTCCTACACATGAAAGTGGTATCTCGGGATTAGAACACAAGCGTGAGTGTCATTTAAAGCTCACCAACTGCATTGAATGTGAGCCCAATTGAGAATAAGTCTGCACCCAACACTTACCACACTTGAATTTTCACAAACATCACTCAGATACATTGTTTTTTAAAAATTATTATTACATTTTTATTTTTACACTTTAAAAATACAGAGTTTATTATATGTCTATTATGGTTCCATAAAATTATATTTAATAATTGAAGGATATGTGTTTTTTTTTTCGGCATATTATGGGGGTACAGATTTTAAGGTTTCAATAAATGCCCAGTCCCCCCCTCCCCCAACAAGTCTGAGTCTTCAGCATGACCATCCCCCTGATGCCGCACATCTCACTCATTATATATGTTTCCCCCTCCCCCTCCCACCTGACCAATACCCTATTACTGTAGTACCTATGTGTCCACTTAGGTGCTGCTCAGTTCATACCAATTTGCTGGTGAGTATATGTGGTGCTTGTTTTTGCATCCTTGGGAAACTTCACTTAATAGTATGGGTTGCAGCTCTAACCAGGAAAATGTAAGATACATTGTTAATGTGTATGTTTTTGATTCATAAGGGGTGAGTTTTACCATAGATTTCTGTATTTCTAATAAGGTGCTACCAAGGTTTTCATTGCTCTCACATAATTAAACATTGATGACTATAACTACCAAGAAATTGAACTGGGGTGTTTTAGAAATTAAGCTCTTTGCAACATAGGGAGACACCAAATGCACAACAACAAAACATTCGCCAGGCACGGTGTCACCTGCCTGTGGTTGCAGCTGAGCCAGGAGGATGTCTGAAGCCTGGAGTTGGGGGTAGCAGTGAACTGTGACCTTGCGACTGCATCCGCTCCACCCTGGGTAAAGAATGAGTCTCTGCTGCCGAGGGAAAAAAGGAACTACAGTACCTATGTCACATTGGGATGAATTTTATTAACATTTAACAGATTTTAAAACTACAGCTTTGCAATGAAATTTAATAACCTCATACAGACAAGGCCATATTGGATCATGAAGCACAAGGAGCACCATATCTAGAAAAAATGTAGACTTTCCCGCCTACTGTATCCAGAGAACACACCATTGCACTTAATATGATAACCCACCAAAATCCATGGAACAATCTTTACCAGCTGAAGGCTTGGAGCGGTAAAACGATCACACGTGTCTTGAAACCTTACTCCTATTTCAATTACTTAAAGTGTCGCACATGATTCCCAGATATCCCACGATACCAAAAGGCAAACATCTCACACCCACCCACAAGTGAGAACAAGTACTAACACAGCACCACCAGAAAATCATGAGACTCCATATTAAATTCCACACACTCTAAAAACCTCACAGTGGAATCCTACACTTCAAAACCTAAAAATCAGAATTCACAATGAATTTCATATACAGTGAACATCTGCACGTAGAAAGTTCCTTCAAATGTTCAGAACACTCAAAAATCCAAAGAAAAGATTTCACATATGTGGCCACATCCTGGAATGCAGCCACCAGGAACCAATGGCTGCAGGTGCTTGTAGCCAAACCGGACCTCTTCATTTCCAAGTTTCTTCCTCCAGTACTGACTTGTGTGTGTGTGTGTGTGAGTCACTGCACATGCATCAGTTCTCATCCTGATATTACTGGAACACAACCAGAGAACTTGTGCCGTGCTTGTTCCTCCTCTTGCTACCCCTGGCCCTCCCACCCACACAAGGGACTTTGCTAGCTTTCAGGGACACCTGGTCTCTTTCTTCCTTGTCTGATGTGGGCAGCAAGTTATTGTCCTTTGTCATCTCCGTCTTGTATTTTGGTGGATGAATCACAACTGCATTGGAAGGCAGGGTGGATTCAATTTTTCGGAAGTTCACCGCAGGCTTTGGTCGGTTTTGTTCCAGGAGGCACTTCCACTGATCTAAGGAGAGCTCCGTAGTTGCTGTCTTTTCCAAGCGTTCCTCAAACTCGGGAATCTTGACGCCAGAGTCACTTTTGAGCTCCCGTTGGGTTGCTCCCTTGTCCGTGTCTTCAGCCCCACGGGCTCTTGGTTTCTTCCCTCTGGAGGCACACCCACCGTCTCTCCCCAATTCACTCTTCTGGATGTAAAAGAGAAGGTAGGCAGGTTGACTGAGGACAGAAGAAATGTGACAGGCGGTCACCTTAGCATCATCCATTTTGTACCACTGGCCATTCCCAGCTTTGACATAGCAGAAGTAATGTCCACTTTGACAGCTGCTCCCAGCATGGACCAGCACAGCATACAGGAGGTAAACAAGGGGTCCTCTGTTCCGCTGAGACATGTATGGTTGCATGTCAAGGCACTCGGGATATTGCACTTCTTTTGCAATTTTGTTGCCTGTGACATCTGAGAACCTTTTCAACACAAGCATCAGGACCTTGGAGGCAGTGTGCACAGTCAGAGACTTGGACGCAGGGACCTTCTTTAGACAAGTACCACAGTGATAGGCATCCTCTCCGTCCAGGTGCTCGGGCTTCACCAACCATTGCAAGGCTTGGTTGAGGCTCTGAGCTGCCTCGATATCCAAGGCGATGTCCAGGTAAGGTTCAAAGGTGTCTGAAATGCCATGGCAGTGCAGACACTTGATCTGAGACCTCCAGTAGCCTCCAAATATTTGACGGATTAGGGTTGTGTCCTCAGAGTGACCGTCTAAGGGCTCGTGCCCAGACAGACAAGCTTTCTTCATGGCATCCACAGTGCACATGAGAAACTCATGGGCATCTTCCTGGTCGTATCTGTGGAAGCCAGCAGCCAGTGCCAGCGAGGGCTTGATCACCTGGCCAGGCTGGGTTAGCACCCGGGTGACATGAGCTTCCATAGTGCACAGCATGCAGCATTCCTGACGACGACAGCTTAGAGAATGCTCCTGGGACAGCACATAGTTGGCGAGGGGTGGTGTGTACGTCAGGCACTGCAGTGCAGCATTCATGTAGCACGTGTTTCCCACATTGCAGAGCCCAGCACCAACCCCATAAGGTCTCTTCCAGGTCAGCAGCAGTTTGTCCCTGGGAGCCAATGGCTTTGTCCCAGGAGCCTGTTTCAAATGCAGGTCGGGATCTCTCTTAGATAACATTGAAGAGTTCTTAGGTCGGTAACACCTGGGGCTATCTCTATCGTCAGCTAAATTTGGCTGAGAAATTTTGAGTTTTGCAAAGGCATTGAAAGGAGGCTCCCCTCCCTGGAGGACTGAAGCAGCCTTCATGTTTCCGGGAGCGATGATCACGAAGCTCTCCCGCTGGGACCGTAAGTTGAGGAAGGACGATGCTTTCCCTTCTGAGAGCGCCTTCAAATGGCAGGTCCGTCTCCACATCAGCCTTTTTATAGCTAGCCCGACTCACCACACCCACTCCCGAGGCACAACATCCACCAGTCACGTCCAAGCACTCAATCGGATTAGGGAGCCTCAGGGTGTGTTCTCTGGCAGTCCCCAGATAATCCGACCAGCACCCTCCCCATTACTATTTGTGCAACACCTGGGGCAGATTGAACTAGCAGGATCCCGATTAAGTACCCTTAATCGGGATTTAACAAGGGTGGGGTGGTGGGCATATATTTGTCCTAGCCCTTTGAAAACAATAATGGGGGAACGTTAGATATTGAATAACAAGTCGGACTCACGCTTCGAGATTTTATTTCTCATTGCAAAGCTACAGTTCCTAAGGCAGAATGGCACTGGTGTAAGATCAGACATAGAGACCAATGGAATAGAGCAAAAGGCCCAGAAATAGCCCTCCTTCTATGGTCAATAGAGTGAATGATTGGTGCGTGGGTAATAACACTTTTCAGTGTGGACAGGATAGTGTTTTCAAAAAAGGCTGCTCTGAAACTTCGATATCCACAAAATAATGTAAATTTCCACACTCAGCCCTCAAGTCACAGAAAGATGCCTCTGCTTCTCAGACTCCAAAGTGCAGTTTCGAAATCTCGTCACCCCTTCCATGGCTCAGGCCTGCCGCTACAGCCAGCACACCCACTCACTAGGTAAAAGGTCAACAATCAGATCCAAACCATTAATGGCCTCAGGGGGATTACAGTGGGGTCCCTTGTATTCTGGTGGGAATCCCATGGGCCTAATCCACGTTACTATTTATTGAACACCGGAAGCAGATTCCGATATCAGTATTGTCCTGAAATACCCTGAGAGTACCTCTGAGTCACGGTGGTGGGTTTCCCTCTGTCTGGCTTCTTCCAACAGAAAGAGAAGGGATAACATGGGGAGAAGTGACGTGTGTATGCCTCTGTGTGCGTTTGTGTGTCTGTGTGTGTGCGTGTGTGTGTATCTATACTTTCATGCGTTTACATGTGCGAAGCACTAAAATGCCTTAGGATGTTGATAAGCAGAATTTGGACTCTTCCTTCCTGATTTTATATCTTACTACAAACTACATTAATAAGTCACTGCGTTGCTGGCACAAGATCAAACCTAGAGATCAAAGGAACAGAATCCGTAGCCCAGATACAGCCCCTGCCGTCTGTGGTGCACTGGGTTGAGTGATTGATACAAGGGTGTCCAAACTCTTATGGAGAAAGTGCAGTCGTCTTTATAAAATACAGGATTGTGAAACTCTGATATCCGCAGGAAACCTTCAAAGTTTGACCCTAAACAAATACGACACAAAATAACAAAATTACCTGGCAGAAAATACGAAAGTGTATCTTTAAATTGATGAACAAGTAAATATACAAAGTAAACGATGAACCGTTTAGAAGATGACATGGGGGATGTGTTCTCGGCACTGAATTTCTGGGGATTTCTTGGATATAACACCAAAGAATAGGCACAAAAGAAAAAAGCAAGTAAATTGGGGTTTAGCTACATTAAAACTTTTATTCATCATGGCCACCAGGAAATGAGTAACAATAAAACGCATAGGATGGGAGAAATTATTTGCCAATTTTATATGCGATAAAGGACCAGGTAACCAGAATATTAAAACTTGTATGCAACTTAAAACAAAATTAAAAGCAAAAGGTACAAAAATAGCATTTTTCCTAGAAAAGATGCACAATGGCCAATGAATTCATAAACGGATGATCAATATCGTTATATATTAGGGAAGCACTAATCAAAATACAATGAGATAATGCTCTGCTACTGTGAGGGTGGCTAAAGAGTCAATCAATCAATCAACCAACCGATCAATCAAAGCGGAGACCAAGAAGCGCTGTTAAGGAGGTAGAACAATGGAATCTCCTTACATTGGTATTCAGAAAGAGAACATGATGAAATTCCTGTCCAAAACAACATGACCATTCATTACAAAGTTAAACACATAATCATCACATGATCCAGAAACGGAACTCCTATGTATATACACAAAGGATTGAAAAGCAGACACTCAAAGAAATATTTGTGCATCGTTGTTCATATTATCAAAGTTCACAACATCAAGGGCGAAAAGAAACCAAAGATTCAACGGTGGATGAATGGATTTAAAAACTGTGGCGTTTGGGTGTGTGTTTTCCTGTGTGTGTCACGGAACATCGTTGAGCCTTGAAAATAAAGTTGTCTGTATTCAGGTTGCTAATGGAGGAGAGAGAGTGGAAATGAAGCTTCTATCCACCAACATTGCAGAGGTGAAAACGACGTTCACCGTGTCTGTACACATAAGTAGAAGACGGAAATGAAGATGCAGAAAACAGAGCTCCATCTGCCTCTCTAGAGGCATTTTAGGAGCAATCCTTGGAGTCACAAGGCAAGGTGAAAAATCAGCCAGTCACTCAAGGGCAAATACTTGAGGATTCATGTCAGGAGAGGTCTCCAGACCAGTCACTTCCATGGTGACAGAAAGGAGAACTGTAGTGTAGAAGGATTTCCCAGAGGGAAAACGTGGAGTGAAGGTTTGAACATTGCCGAGTTTCAGTTGGGAAAATGAGAAGTTCCAGAGGACGGTGGTTAGGGTTACACCTCAAGGTGAATGCAATGAATCTCGGGGAATCACAAATGGAAATACAATTAAAATGCTTCATCTAATATTAAGTACATTTCAGCTCAATAAAAATGCAAAGTGCAAGATGAAACAGGTGTATGTACAAAACTTTAATTTTCCTAAAGAAAGCATATGTTCTTAAAACCGTGCAGGTATACCAATACATTTGTTGTAAATAGGCTTCCAAATGGCAAACGACAAAGAGGAGTGCTTCCGTTCCCGGGACCATTAATGGAAACGTAACTGGATTACGCTGATTAGGTCAGGTCACACCCACAACTGCCAACCCACGGAACTGTATAAAAGTCGGCTCAGACAGGAAGCCTCCCTCAGTGCCCCTTGCCCAGGAGTCCCGGCTGCTGCAGCACACCCGGCGCAGAGCTGGCCCCGCAGTAGGCTCCCCTCCTCTGAGAACCCACTGACAGACAACAGGGGGTCCCCGCACTTCAGGTTGGTGACTTGCACTGATGTCTTCAGAAAATTAGTAGAGTACAAGAAATACATGATATTCAGGTTGTAGGTCAAAGATAGGTATTCTGTTTTTATGATTGTACTTCTTTGAAAAGAGACCTAAAATACTTGAGTTAAATGTCAATTATCTCACAAAAATTCACATTCCTAAGGAAATACACCCCCCCCACCCCCGACTTTGTAGGGAAACGGTTTTGGAAACGTTGTGCTTTTGTCCGTAAGCAGTAAAGGCTGAATATTTCAGTTCTCCTTCGTTTCTTCAAACAGTTCACATTTTAGAAAATACATAGAGGGTGGGCTTGTGGAGATAGGACAGTTATTGAAAGACTGTAGACCATAAACTTGCAGCAGAGCAGGGGAAAATTACATTTGCGTGTGAATTTGAGTTAGGAAAGTGAATATTTTACCATCGATAGTGACAATTCAAAAGGTAACAGGAAAGCATGTTTGATTTCAGATTTTCAAATATTTGTGCCCCACGATTCTGGATCCCATTTTCTGTAGCTTCGATTTTTTGTCGCTCCTGGAAAATATTGTCCTTCATCTCACTCATAGAGGAAAGTGTCATAGAGCTTATCAAAGTCTGCAGCGTCAACGATTCTGGGGTAAAAACCTAAATTGATCGTTTCAGTACGTCAGGTCTAAGACAGGGCCCTATTTTGGGGATCGGTAATGATAGGAGAGGAATGTAACACATCAGGGAATGAGAGTCCACTTTGTGAGGAAAGGACTTGAGGAAGTGGCTGACATGGCTTCCTTAAGGGGAAGAAGGTGTCGCGGGAATTTTTTGCACTATGCGAATTCATAGTGCTCTTAACGATCTTTTTTTTTTCTTTTACTCAGCAGATCCAAAGGTCCACCCCTGAGGTCATCCAACCTCAAGCTGCCGGGAGATGAGACGGGTGGCGGGTCACTACCCACAGTCTGAGAAGAACACACTCAGCAGAGCCCAGACTATGAGGAAGCAGCAGAGGGGACCCGCAGGGCCCAGGGCTCCCCGACCCGAGGAGGAGAATCCCAGGGTAAGTGGAGACGACGATCTTTGGGGATCAGGGGACACACGGACCTCAGAGTCGGGGGGTGACTGTAGAAAATTCTGACACCATGAGCCAGTTTTCATTCCTACCCAAGGATGGCCCTGCCCGAGGCCTCCTGCCCATCAGGGGAGTCTGTCAGAGACTCTGAGGACCAAACTCAGCTCCCAGTGAGTTCACGTGCAGCCAGGATTTTGTCCTGGTGCTGAGATCTGGTTCATGGCGCCCACCCCTAGAACCTTTAATCTCTACTCCTAATGCCCTTCCTAACGGGTGCTTTTGGTTATGACGTCCTGGCTCGAGTGTGCAAGCACCTAATTGGCTACTTGTGCCGCTCACCTCCCTAAAAGCAATATTCAGGTCTGAATGGAAACTCTGTCCTTACGTTGCCGTTGGACGGCTGCCCCTGACTGCTGCTGAATCGCTCGCTGACCACTGTCCTTGTTCACCCACAGGTCAAGTGCAGGGACTGTGGGGCTTTTGGACACACGGCCAGAAGCACCAGGTGCCCCATGAAGCGCTGGGGTGGAGCCCTGGCGCCGCAGCCCTTGGGCCCCAATAGGGGGAAGGAGAACCTGGCACCCCGGAAGCCCCATGATCTCCAGGACCCAGTGTCACTCGACCAGAGTGAGAGGGAGAAGGAGCAGAGACCGAGGTGAGCCATGGGGGAGGTGTAGCCGCTGCCTGGGCCCTGGACCCCCAAAAGGTGGTGTGTCTCCTTCTCACACCTCGTGCACAGCCTCGTCCAGGCAAGGAAAACAGCACTGGGGACAAAGGGCCAGGAGGTCCCTTTCGGGTAGCTCTCCTGCCCCAGGAGCTCTTTCTCCTCCTGCACATTCAGGAAGGGGAGGCCGGAGCAGCTGCTGAGCTTGTGCACATGACCGGCAGAAAGGGTGTGGAGACTTCAGGAAAGTCCTTGCTGGGAAAACCCGGAGGGCTGCCTGGAGTAGGGCAGGGATCTGACAAGAGGGAAGGTGCAGCTTTAGCCCAGGTCACGGGGCTTCAACACCTGTGTCACACCCAAACAGTCACTGGGACCCTGCCCCCAAAAGGATTCCTCCATGTGTGGACGGGAAATCCCTGGGTGTTGATCACACCCTTTGTTCCGCAGGCAGGAGCAGCAGCAGAGGAAGTCTGTCCTGCAGGCGTTTCCCAGGACACCCCAAGGGAGGCCCCAGCAGGACTGCAAGGAAGTGCCGCAACCTTGTGCCTACCTGAGGGTGAGTGTGGCCCTGGTCCCTGCTCCCTGGGCCTGCTGGGCACCCCCGCTGCGTGTCCCTCCAGGCCCCGCTGTGTCTAGTCCTAGTTCTAGTCCTTACCCCCGAGCGAGTGTTAGTTAGAAATCCTTTGGGGCCAAGCTGATTCCAGTTTGTGTCCCTCTCAGATGTCATTTTCCCCATTTCCTCGTTTCAGCAAATTTACTTCCAAGCCTCCCAACGCTATGTGTGTGGGGGCACGTGCAAATCTGTTACCAGATTATTGCAAAAGCCAGAATCCTACATCCAGAAACACACATCTCTTGAGTGGATAAATATTCCGAAATTCCCTGTCCCGCCTCCTCACCCACCCAACTGCTCTCTGAAGAACATGAGGCAGTTACACTCCATGGGATGAAACGTGTGTTTCAAGGTCCTGCAGAGGGGGCGCTGATTTGAAGACCACCCTGTGGAATAGGACCTAGTCCGGGATCCCGTTCATTCTGTACTTGTCCCGATCACCCCAGGTGGAGAGCCTGTCCATATTTAGAATGACTTCTCATAATTAGGTCATCGTGACATCTAAGTTGCTTGGATCCTCGTTTCTAATCCTATGTGGTTGATTTTCATGTTGAGTCGTCGGTGAGGAGTTTCTAACGTGTGTTCTGCCTTTTCCTACAGATTCCGAGCAGACCCGTGCCGGTCTACACAACCAACGACAGGCCTGCCCTGGACCCTCCTCTTAGAAGCCAGCCACCTGCCAGGGATGACATGAGCTCCACGTTCTCCTCACTGTCTCCCATGGCAATGCAGAGACTGAGCTCCTTCTGCAGTAGTGGACCAGATAGAGGACAGGCAGGGCTCCTCACAGAGACCCCGAAGCCTGCGTTCAAGCGCTACGGCCAGGACCCTCTCGCCATTGACAGGCTGGCCCCGAGCAGAGGTGACCGCAGCTTCCTTGGAGCTCCCCACGCTGCCTCCACAACCCCTGTCCTGGGAGACGTCCTCAAGCCCCAGGCAGGGCACAAGCGTCCTGTTCTGATCTCACAGCCCTGCCCACCGCCTGCCACACGGAGCTCGGGCCAAGACTTCAATCTCAGCATCAGGGCACCCGGCAAGAGACCTGCAGAGACCCCCACCCGGACTTGCCAGCGTCCTCCAAAGAAACCCAGACGAAACCCCTTGGAGACACCTCAGAAGAGCACTCAGAGGCCGAAGCTGAGCCCTGTGCGGGCTGACCTGCCTCCACCAAGAGAAGCTGGACTTGAATGCAAAGTGGCGCCTCAGTGGACCGGGAAGAGTGCAAGCCAGGTGCCCAGCAGTGACCTGCAGCCTCCACATGGCAGAAGTCTCCTGAGCCCTGTCCAGGCCTGCACCGAGCCCCGTCTCCCGTCACCCAGCCCTGCTCCAGGCCAGCCCCTCAGGATGGCCTTCAGGAGACTGGACAGCGGACAGTGGAGCTCCAGGCTCCTGCCAGCTCCCTCCTGCCTCCTCCCTGAGAAGCCAGGTCCTCCTGCCCAGAACCCTCACGCCCCAGAGAAGTCTGAGGCTCACTGTGCCCGGGTCCCCCCGAGTGTCCTGTATGAGGACCTTCGGCTTTCCTCGTCCTCTGAGGACACTGACTCCGAGTGAGACATTGTGTACTTGGGGTCCAAGTGTGTGTACTTCGCGGTGTCTGGGTGGTGCCTGGGTCCTTCATCTCTGAAGCCCTGTCCCGTCCTCAGGGGAGAGGCTTTGACTCTGGAAGTTGTCAGGGGAACCCAGGCTTGGGATATTTCTTCACCTTGTACATTGGCGTTCTCTAATGTCACTGTATGAAAGTCTCTTTGCACTTTGCTTCTCTGTCAATAAAATTGTCACCTCGATACCAGGCCGTGTCCTATTTTTTCTTTATCCCAGTGCAAATTACGTAAAACCTATCTCTATAGGTGGAAGTTTATGGAAGGTGATGAGGAGGCTGGCAGGTCTAATGGCTCCTTAACAATTCAGAATCTCAGGCAAAATGCATCTCCATCCGATCCCAAGCCACTAAGATTGTGGGAGGGACCTGTGGATTTACCTGGGGACAAGGACCCGTGTGCTGTTCGTTCTGGTCAGCCAGATCCCCACACTTAGCTTCCTGAGCTGGGAAAGAAACCCCAGCACACGACCCCTCCACCCCGACCCTCACACCCCAGGACAAATAGGCGTCGTTCTCCAGAGGATCCCCCATCGCCGCCGCCCCCACCCCCCAAAACATCACTTTCCTTTGCCGAGTCCTAGTAAACTTAGATAAAAATAGGAGTCTGAGGAAGGCAGCCTATGGAAATTTATGTGTATGCCCCTATTAATGCAAACTTCACTGGGCATCTGCTCTGTGTCCACACCCTCCTTACTGCACACCCTGTGCTGAGAACTTCAAGATGTTACCAGAATCAATTCCATAGCTGCTCAGGGAGGAACGCCCATGTCCTGGGGGGAAGGAGGACATGGGGACTGGGACGGAGCAGCAGGGCAGGAGCAGACACTGCAGAGTGTGAGGAAAAACTGTCTCTGCCGGGATTCTGCTCTCAGGAGGAGTGACCTCCGAGCTCCCCTCATGGGTACAAGCTTCTGGAGACAAAATGACGTCAAAATCCCAGGCTGCTGCTACCAAAGGTGTAGAAGAGACACCCACACACAACCCTGCCGTCTCTGGTGGACGGGTTTGAGTCACTGACACCAGGGTGTCAAAACTTTTCTATGCACAAGGGCATTCCTTGCCTAATAGGGTGCCGTGAAACTTAGACTATCCGAAGAAACCCCAAAGTTGGACCTTACACAAAAAAACACCCAAAGAAATAAAATTCCTAGACACAAAATACTGAAATACAACCTGAAATTCAGAAAACACTAAATGTACAAAGTAAACCATGCAACGTAGAAGAACATATGGGGGCAATGTTCAGGGCACGGGATTTTCTAAGGATTTCTTGCACATGACACCAACAATCAGGCATAAGAAAATAAATAGATTGGGGTGTATCAAAATTGGAACATTTTTTATTTTTCTCCAGCATATTGTGGGGGTACAAATGTTAGGGTCATGTCTATCACCCTTGCCCACACCCTCCTTTGAGTCAGAGCTTCAAGCATGTCCTTCCCCCAGTTGGTGCGCAGTGCATTCACTATGAATGTATATAACCGTCCCCTCTCCCGCCACCTGCCCGACACACGATAAATGTTATTCCTTTATGTCCACTTAGGTGTTGATCACTTAATACCAATTTGCTGGTGAGTACATGTGATGCTTATATTTCCATTCTTGGGATACTTCACTTAATAGAATGGGTTCCAGCTCTATCCAGGAATAAACAAATGATGCTGCATCACCGTTGTTTCCTACAACTGAAGAGTACTCCATGGCACACATATACCACGTTTTATTAATCGACTCATGTATTGATGGGCACTTGGGTTGTTTCCGCTTCTTTGCAATTGTGAATTGTGCTGCCCTGAACATTCGAGTGCAGGTGTCTTCTTCTTAGAGTGACTTTTGTTCTTTTGGAAGGGTGCCGAGTCATGGGATTGCTGGATCAAAGGCTAGATAGACTTGTTGATCCAGTCGCTTTAGGGAATCTCCATATTGCTTTCCACAGAGAATGAACTAGTTTGCAGTCCCACCGGCAGCGTGAGAGTGTTCCTATCTCTCTGCATCCACGCCAACATTAGAACTTTTATGCTTCAAGGCCACTCTAAAACAATGACGGAACTACCAAAAGGAGGCGACAAAATATTTGCAAAATATATTTCTGATCAAGAAGGAGTATCCAGAATATTACAAAAGTTTGTGACTTAGAAACAAATTAAATCCCAAAAATGTATAAAAGTAGACGTTTCACCAGAGAAGATATGAAATGGCCAATGAATTCTTGAAGGGAGGCTCAAAATCCTTCTTTATTAGGGAAACACTACTCCAAATACAAAGAGATAATGCTCTGCTCTTCTGAGGCTTGAGACATTCAATCTATCAGTCAGTCAAAGCAGAGATTCAGAACCATTGTTAAGGATATATTGAATGAGAATCTCTGCACATTGCTACTGAGAATGAGAAAATGAGGAAACTCCTGTGGAAAACCACACGACCATTCCTCACAAAATTAAATGGATAATTATCATATAAGGCAGAAACGTCCCTCTTAGCTACATAGACAAAAGACTGAAAGGCAGACGCTCTAAGAGAAACTTCTATACCTTTCCTCATTCTACCAAAATTCCAGAAAGGACACAGTGAAAACCACCCAAATATTCAACAGTGGATGAATGGATGAAAACAATGGGGTGTTTGGGTGTGTGTTTTTCTATGTGTGTCCCGTAACATCATTTGGCCTTAACAATGGATAAAGTGGCCTCTTTGAAGGTTGCTAAGGGAGGAGAATTGGTGGTAATAAAGCTTCTGTCAGCCAATATGAGAGGGGTGAAAACAACGTTCACAGTGTCTGTACAAATAAGTGGAAGATGGAAATGAAAATGCAAGAAACACAGACCCATCTGGCTCTCTAGAGGTATTTCAGAAAAACTTCCTTGAGGCACAAGGCACGGTGAAACATCAGCCAGTCACCCAAGGACAAATACTTGAGGATTCATGCCATGTGAGTTCTCTAGACCAGTCACATCCGTGGTGACACAAAGGAGAATTGTAGTTTGGAAGGAGTTCCCAGAGGGAGAACGTGGAGTTAAGGATTAATACATATAGAGTTTCAGTTGGGAAAACGAGAAGTCCCTGGGAGGTGGATGGTGGTTAGGGTTACACCTGAAGGAGAATGCACTGAATGTCACAGAATCCTGCTCAGGTGAATACGATTGAAATGCTGCATTTCATATTAACTATATTTTATTTCAATAAAAATGCAAAGTGCAAGATGAAACAGGTATATGCACAAAAATTTATTTTTCCTACACATGAAAGTGGTATCTCGGGATTAGAACACAAGCGTGAGTGTCATTTAAAGCTCACCAACTGCATTGAATGTGAGCCCAATTGAGAATAAGTCTGCACCCAACACTTACCACACTTGAATTTTCACAAACATCACTCAGATACATTGTTTTTTAAAAATTATTATTACATTTTTATTTTTACACTTTAAAAATACAGAGTTTATTATATGTCTATTATGGTTCCATAAAATTATATTTAATAATTGAAGGATATGTGTTTTTTTTTTCGGCATATTATGGGGGTACAGATTTTAAGGTTTCAATAAATGCCCAGTCCCCCCCTCCCCCAACAAGTCTGAGTCTTCAGCATGACCATCCCCCTGATGCCGCACATCTCACTCATTATATATGTTTCCCCCTCCCCCTCCCACCTGACCAATACCCTATTACTGTAGTACCTATGTGTCCACTTAGGTGCTGCTCAGTTCATACCAATTTGCTGGTGAGTATATGTGGTGCTTGTTTTTGCATCCTTGGGAAACTTCACTTAATAGTATGGGTTGCAGCTCTAACCAGGAAAATGTAAGATACATTGTTAATGTGTATGTTTTTGATTCATAAGGGGTGAGTTTTACCATAGATTTCTGTATTTCTAATAAGGTGCTACCAAGGTTTTCATTGCTCTCACATAATTAAACATTGATGACTATAACTACCAAGAAATTGAACTGGGGTGTTTTAGAAATTAAGCTCTTTGCAACATAGGGAGACACCAAATGCACAACAACAAAACATTCGCCAGGCACGGTGTCACCTGCCTGTGGTTGCAGCTGAGCCAGGAGGATGTCTGAAGCCTGGAGTTGGGGGTAGCAGTGAACTGTGACCTTGCGACTGCATCCGCTCCACCCTGGGTAAAGAATGAGTCTCTGCTGCCGAGGGAAAAAAGGAACTACAGTACCTATGTCACATTGGGATGAATTTTATTAACATTTAACAGATTTTAAAACTACAGCTTTGCAATGAAATTTAATAACCTCATACAGACAAGGCCATATTGGATCATGAAGCACAAGGAGCACCATATCTAGAAAAAATGTAGACTTTCCCGCCTACTGTATCCAGAGAACACACCATTGCACTTAATATGATAACCCACCAAAATCCATGGAACAATCTTTACCAGCTGAAGGCTTGGAGCGGTAAAACGATCACACGTGTCTTGAAACCTTACTCCTATTTCAATTACTTAAAGTGTCGCACATGATTCCCAGATATCCCACGATACCAAAAGGCAAACATCTCACACCCACCCACAAGTGAGAACAAGTACTAACACAGCACCACCAGAAAATCATGAGACTCCATATTAAATTCCACACACTCTAAAAACCTCACAGTGGAATCCTACACTTCAAAACCTAAAAATCAGAATTCACAATGAATTTCATATACAGTGAACATCTGCACGTAGAAAGTTCCTTCAAATGTTCAGAACACTCAAAAATCCAAAGAAAAGATTTCACATATGTGGCCACATCCTGGAATGCAGCCACCAGGAACCAATGGCTGCAGGTGCTTGTAGCCAAACCGGACCTCTTCATTTCCAAGTTTCTTCCTCCAGTACTGACTTGTGTGTGTGTGTGTGTGAGTCACTGCACATGCATCAGTTCTCATCCTGATATTACTGGAACACAACCAGAGAACTTGTGCCGTGCTTGTTCCTCCTCTTGCTACCCCTGGCCCTCCCACCCACACAAGGGACTTTGCTAGCTTTCAGGGACACCTGGTCTCTTTCTTCCTTGTCTGATGTGGGCAGCAAGTTATTGTCCTTTGTCATCTCCGTCTTGTATTTTGGTGGATGAATCACAACTGCATTGGAAGGCAGGGTGGATTCAATTTTTCGGAAGTTCACCGCAGGCTTTGGTCGGTTTTGTTCCAGGAGGCACTTCCACTGATCTAAGGAGAGCTCCGTAGTTGCTGTCTTTTCCAAGCGTTCCTCAAACTCGGGAATCTTGACGCCAGAGTCACTTTTGAGCTCCCGTTGGGTTGCTCCCTTGTCCGTGTCTTCAGCCCCACGGGCTCTTGGTTTCTTCCCTCTGGAGGCACACCCACCGTCTCTCCCCAATTCACTCTTCTGGATGTAAAAGAGAAGGTAGGCAGGTTGACTGAGGACAGAAGAAATGTGACAGGCGGTCACCTTAGCATCATCCATTTTGTACCACTGGCCATTCCCAGCTTTGACATAGCAGAAGTAATGTCCACTTTGACAGCTGCTCCCAGCATGGACCAGCACAGCATACAGGAGGTAAACAAGGGGTCCTCTGTTCCGCTGAGACATGTATGGTTGCATGTCAAGGCACTCGGGATATTGCACTTCTTTTGCAATTTTGTTGCCTGTGACATCTGAGAACCTTTTCAACACAAGCATCAGGACCTTGGAGGCAGTGTGCACAGTCAGAGACTTGGACGCAGGGACCTTCTTTAGACAAGTACCACAGTGATAGGCATCCTCTCCGTCCAGGTGCTCGGGCTTCACCAACCATTGCAAGGCTTGGTTGAGGCTCTGAGCTGCCTCGATATCCAAGGCGATGTCCAGGTAAGGTTCAAAGGTGTCTGAAATGCCATGGCAGTGCAGACACTTGATCTGAGACCTCCAGTAGCCTCCAAATATTTGACGGATTAGGGTTGTGTCCTCAGAGTGACCGTCTAAGGGCTCGTGCCCAGACAGACAAGCTTTCTTCATGGCATCCACAGTGCACATGAGAAACTCATGGGCATCTTCCTGGTCGTATCTGTGGAAGCCAGCAGCCAGTGCCAGCGAGGGCTTGATCACCTGGCCAGGCTGGGTTAGCACCCGGGTGACATGAGCTTCCATAGTGCACAGCATGCAGCATTCCTGACGACGACAGCTTAGAGAATGCTCCTGGGACAGCACATAGTTGGCGAGGGGTGGTGTGTACGTCAGGCACTGCAGTGCAGCATTCATGTAGCACGTGTTTCCCACATTGCAGAGCCCAGCACCAACCCCATAAGGTCTCTTCCAGGTCAGCAGCAGTTTGTCCCTGGGAGCCAATGGCTTTGTCCCAGGAGCCTGTTTCAAATGCAGGTCGGGATCTCTCTTAGATAACATTGAAGAGTTCTTAGGTCGGTAACACCTGGGGCTATCTCTATCGTCAGCTAAATTTGGCTGAGAAATTTTGAGTTTTGCAAAGGCATTGAAAGGAGGCTCCCCTCCCTGGAGGACTGAAGCAGCCTTCATGTTTCCGGGAGCGATGATCACAAAGCTCTCCCGCTGGGACCGTAAGTTGAGGAAGGACGATGCTTTCCCTTCTGAGAGCGCCTTCAAATGGCAGGTCCGTCTCCACATCAGCCTTTTTATAGCTAGCCCGACTCACCACACCCACTCCCGAGGCACAACATCCACCAGTCACGTCCAAGCACTCAATCGGATTAGGGAGCCTCAGGGTGTGTTCTCTGGCAGTCCCCAGATAATCCGACCAGCACCCTCCCCATTACTATTTGTGCAACACCTGGGGCAGATTGAACTAGCAGGATCCCGATTAAGTACCCTTAATCGGGATTTAACAAGGGTGGGGTGGTGGGCATATATTTGTCCTAGCCCTTTGAAAACAATAATGGGGGAACGTTAGATATTGAATAACAAGTCGGACTCACGCTTCGAGATTTTATTTCTCATTGCAAAGCTACAGTTCCTAAGGCAGAATGGCACTGGTGTAAGATCAGACATAGAGACCAATGGAATAGAGCAAAAGGCCCAGAAATAGCCCTCCTTCTATGGTCAATAGAGTGAATGATTGGTGCGTGGGTAATAACACTTTTCAGTGTGGACAGGATAGTGTTTTCAAAAAAGGCTGCTCTGAAACTTCGATATCCACAAAATAATGTAAATTTCCACACTCAGCCCTCAAGTCACAGAAAGATGCCTCTGCTTCTCAGACTCCAAAGTGCAGTTTCGAAATCTCGTCACCCCTTCCATGGCTCAGGCCTGCCGCTACAGCCAGCACACCCACTCACTAGGTAAAAGGTCAACAATCAGATCCAAACCATTAATGGCCTCAGGGGGATTACAGTGGGGTCCCTTGTATTCTGGTGGGAATCCCATGGGCCTAATCCACGTTACTATTTATTGAACACCGGAAGCAGATTCCGATATCAGTATTGTCCTGAAATACCCTGAGAGTACCTCTGAGTCACGGTGGTGGGTTTCCCTCTGTCTGGCTTCTTCCAACAGAAAGAGAAGGGATAACATGGGGAGAAGTGACGTGTGTATGCCTCTGTGTGCGTTTGTGTGTCTGTGTGTGTGCGTGTGTGTGTATCTATACTTTCATGCGTTTACATGTGCGAAGCACTAAAATGCCTTAGGATGTTGATAAGCAGAATTTGGACTCTTCCTTCCTGATTTTATATCTTACTACAAACTACATTAATAAGTCACTGCGTTGCTGGCACAAGATCAAACCTAGAGATCAAAGGAACAGAATCCGTAGCCCAGATACAGCCCCTGCCGTCTGTGGTGCACTGGGTTGAGTGATTGATACAAGGGTGTCCAAACTCTTATGGAGAAAGTGCAGTCGTCTTTATAAAATACAGGATTGTGAAACTCTGATATCCGCAGGAAACCTTCAAAGTTTGACCCTAAACAAATACGACACAAAATAACAAAATTACCTGGCAGAAAATACGAAAGTGTATCTTTAAATTGATGAACAAGTAAATATACAAAGTAAACGATGAACCGTTTAGAAGATGACATGGGGGATGTGTTCTCGGCACTGAATTTCTGGGGATTTCTTGGATATAACACCAAAGAATAGGCACAAAAGAAAAAAGCAAGTAAATTGGGGTTTAGCTACATTAAAACTTTTATTCATCATGGCCACCAGGAAATGAGTAACAATAAAACGCATAGGATGGGAGAAATTATTTGCCAATTTTATATGCGATAAAGGACCAGGTAACCAGAATATTAAAACTTGTATGCAACTTAAAACAAAATTAAAAGCAAAAGGTACAAAAATAGCATTTTTCCTAGAAAAGATGCACAATGGCCAATGAATTCATAAACGGATGATCAATATCGTTATATATTAGGGAAGCACTAATCAAAATACAATGAGATAATGCTCTGCTACTGTGAGGGTGGCTAAAGAGTCAATCAATCAATCAACCAACCGATCAATCAAAGCGGAGACCAAGAAGCGCTGTTAAGGAGGTAGAACAATGGAATCTCCTTACATTGGTATTCAGAAAGAGAACATGATGAAATTCCTGTCCAAAACAACATGACCATTCATTACAAAGTTAAACACATAATCATCACATGATCCAGAAACGGAACTCCTATGTATATACACAAAGGATTGAAAAGCAGACACTCAAAGAAATATTTGTGCATCGTTGTTCATATTATCAAAGTTCACAACATCAAGGGCGAAAAGAAACCAAAGATTCAACGGTGGATGAATGGATTTAAAAACTGTGGCGTTTGGGTGTGTGTTTTCCTGTGTGTGTCACGGAACATCGTTGAGCCTTGAAAATAAAGTTGTCTGTATTCAGGTTGCTAATGGAGGAGAGAGAGTGGAAATGAAGCTTCTATCCACCAACATTGCAGAGGTGAAAACGACGTTCACCGTGTCTGTACACATAAGTAGAAGACGGAAATGAAGATGCAGAAAACAGAGCTCCATCTGCCTCTCTAGAGGCATTTTAGGAGCAATCCTTGGAGTCACAAGGCAAGGTGAAAAATCAGCCAGTCACTCAAGGGCAAATACTTGAGGATTCATGTCAGGAGAGGTCTCCAGACCAGTCACTTCCATGGTGACAGAAAGGAGAACTGTAGTGTAGAAGGATTTCCCAGAGGGAAAACGTGGAGTGAAGGTTTGAACATTGCCGAGTTTCAGTTGGGAAAATGAGAAGTTCCAGAGGACGGTGGTTAGGGTTACACCTCAAGGTGAATGCAATGAATCTCGGGGAATCACAAATGGAAATACAATTAAAATGCTTCATCTAATATTAAGTACATTTCAGCTCAATAAAAATGCAAAGTGCAAGATGAAACAGGTGTATGTACAAAACTTTAATTTTCCTAAAGAAAGCATATGTTCTTAAAACCGTGCAGGTATACCAATACATTTGTTGTAAATAGGCTTCCAAATGGCAAACGACAAAGAGGAGTGCTTCCGTTCCCGGGACCATTAATGGAAACGTAACTGGATTACGCTGATTAGGTCAGGTCACACCCACAACTGCCAACCCACGGAACTGTATAAAAGTCGGCTCAGACAGGAAGCCTCCCTCAGTGCCCCTTGCCCAGGAGTCCCGGCTGCTGCAGCACACCCGGCGCAGAGCTGGCCCCGCAGTAGGCTCCCCTCCTCTGAGAACCCACTGACAGACAACAGGGGGTCCCCGCACTTCAGGTTGGTGACTTGCACTGATGTCTTCAGAAAATTACTAGAGTACAAGAAATACATGATATTCAGGTTGTAGGTCAAAGATAGGTATTCTGTTTTTATGATTGTACTTCTTTGAAAAGAGACCTAAAATACTTGAGTTAAATGTCAATTATCTCACAAAAATTCACATTCCTAAGGAAATACACCCCCCCCACCCCCGACTTTGTAGGGAAACGGTTTTGGAAACGTTGTGCTTTTGTCCGTAAGCAGTAAAGGCTGAATATTTCAGTTCTCCTTCGTTTCTTCAAACAGTTCACATTTTAGAAAATACATAGAGGGTGGGCTTGTGGAGATAGGACAGTTATTGAAAGACTGTAGACCATAAACTTGCAGCAGAGCAGGGGAAAATTACATTTGCGTGTGAATTTGAGTTAGGAAAGTGAATATTTTACCATCGATAGTGACAATTCAAAAGGTAACAGGAAAGCATGTTTGATTTCAGATTTTCAAATATTTGTGCCCCACGATTCTGGATCCCATTTTCTGTAGCTTCGATTTTTTGTCGCTCCTGGAAAATATTGTCCTTCATCTCACTCATAGAGGAAAGTGTCATAGAGCTTATCAAAGTCTGCAGCGTCAACGATTCTGGGGTAAAAACCTAAATTGATCGTTTCAGTACGTCAGGTCTAAGACAGGGCCCTATTTTGGGGATCGGTAATGATAGGAGAGGAATGTAACACATCAGGGAATGAGAGTCCACTTTGTGAGGAAAGGACTTGAGGAAGTGGCTGACATGGCTTCCTTAAGGGGAAGAAGGTGTCGCGGGAATTTTTTGCACTATGCGAATTCATAGTGCTCTTAACGATCTTTTTTTTTTCTTTTACTCAGCAGATCCAAAGGTCCACCCCTGAGGTCATCCAACCTCAAGCTGCCGGGAGATGAGACGGGTGGCGGGTCACTACCCACAGTCTGAGAAGAACACACTCAGCAGAGCCCAGACTATGAGGAAGCAGCAGAGGGGACCCGCAGGGCCCAGGGCTCCCCGACCCGAGGAGGAGAATCCCAGGGTAAGTGGAGACGACGATCTTTGGGGATCAGGGGACACACGGACCTCAGAGTCGGGGGGTGACTGTAGAAAATTCTGACACCATGAGCCAGTTTTCATTCCTACCCAAGGATGGCCCTGCCCGAGGCCTCCTGCCCATCAGGGGAGTCTGTCAGAGACTCTGAGGACCAAACTCAGCTCCCAGTGAGTTCACGTGCAGCCAGGATTTTGTCCTGGTGCTGAGATCTGGTTCATGGCGCCCACCCCTAGAACCTTTAATCTCTACTCCTAATGCCCTTCCTAACGGGTGCTTTTGGTTATGACGTCCTGGCTCGAGTGTGCAAGCACCTAATTGGCTACTTGTGCCGCTCACCTCCCTAAAAGCAATATTCAGGTCTGAATGGAAACTCTGTCCTTACGTTGCCGTTGGACGGCTGCCCCTGACTGCTGCTGAATCGCTCGCTGACCACTGTCCTTGTTCACCCACAGGTCAAGTGCAGGGACTGTGGGGCTTTTGGACACACGGCCAGAAGCACCAGGTGCCCCATGAAGCGCTGGGGTGGAGCCCTGGCGCCGCAGCCCTTGGGCCCCAATAGGGGGAAGGAGAACCTGGCACCCCGGAAGCCCCATGATCTCCAGGACCCAGTGTCACTCGACCAGAGTGAGAGGGAGAAGGAGCAGAGACCGAGGTGAGCCATGGGGGAGGTGTAGCCGCTGCCTGGGCCCTGGACCCCCAAAAGGTGGTGTGTCTCCTTCTCACACCTCGTGCACAGCCTCGTCCAGGCAAGGAAAACAGCACTGGGGACAAAGGGCCAGGAGGTCCCTTTCGGGTAGCTCTCCTGCCCCAGGAGCTCTTTCTCCTCCTGCACATTCAGGAAGGGGAGGCCGGAGCAGCTGCTGAGCTTGTGCACATGACCGGCAGAAAGGGTGTGGAGACTTCAGGAAAGTCCTTGCTGGGAAAACCCGGAGGGCTGCCTGGAGTAGGGCAGGGATCTGACAAGAGGGAAGGTGCAGCTTTAGCCCAGGTCACGGGGCTTCAACACCTGTGTCACACCCAAACAGTCACTGGGACCCTGCCCCCAAAAGGATTCCTCCATGTGTGGACGGGAAATCCCTGGGTGTTGATCACACCCTTTGTTCCGCAGGCAGGAGCAGCAGCAGAGGAAGTCTGTCCTGCAGGCGTTTCCCAGGACACCCCAAGGGAGGCCCCAGCAGGACTGCAAGGAAGTGCCGCAACCTTGTGCCTACCTGAGGGTGAGTGTGGCCCTGGTCCCTGCTCCCTGGGCCTGCTGGGCACCCCCGCTGCGTGTCCCTCCAGGCCCCGCTGTGTCTAGTCCTAGTTCTAGTCCTTACCCCCGAGCGAGTGTTAGTTAGAAATCCTTTGGGGCCAAGCTGATTCCAGTTTGTGTCCCTCTCAGATGTCATTTTCCCCATTTCCTCGTTTCAGCAAATTTACTTCCAAGCCTCCCAACGCTATGTGTGTGGGGGCACGTGCAAATCTGTTACCAGATTATTGCAAAAGCCAGAATCCTACATCCAGAAACACACATCTCTTGAGTGGATAAATATTCCGAAATTCCCTGTCCCGCCTCCTCACCCACCCAACTGCTCTCTGAAGAACATGAGGCAGTTACACTCCATGGGATGAAACGTGTGTTTCAAGGTCCTGCAGAGGGGGCGCTGATTTGAAGACCACCCTGTGGAATAGGACCTAGTCCGGGATCCCGTTCATTCTGTACTTGTCCCGATCACCCCAGGTTGAGAGCCTGTCCATATTTAGAATGACTTCTCATAATTAGGTCATCGTGACATCTAAGTTGCTTGGATCCTCGTTTCTAATCCTATGTGGTTGATTTTCATGTTGAGTCGTCGGTGAGGAGTTTCTAACGTGTGTTCTGCCTTTTCCTACAGATTCCGAGCAGACCCGTGCCGGTCTACACAACCAACGACAGGCCTGCCCTGGACCCTCCTCTTAGAAGCCAGCCACCTGCCAGGGATGACATGAGCTCCACGTTCTCCTCACTGTCTCCCATGGCAATGCAGAGACTGAGCTCCTTCTGCAGTAGTGGACCAGATAGAGGACAGGCAGGGCTCCTCACAGAGACCCCGAAGCCTGCGTTCAAGCGCTACGGCCAGGACCCTCTCGCCATTGACAGGCTGGCCCCGAGCAGAGGTGACCGCAGCTTCCTTGGAGCTCCCCACGCTGCCTCCACAACCCCTGTCCTGGGAGACGTCCTCAAGCCCCAGGCAGGGCACAAGCGTCCTGTTCTGATCTCACATCCCTGCCCACCGCCTGCCACACGGAGCTCGGGCCAAGACTTCAATCTCAGCATCAGGGCACCCGGCAAGAGACCTGCAGAGACCCCCACCCGGACTTGCCAGCGTCCTCCAAAGAAACCCAGACGAAACCCCTTGGAGACACCTCAGAAGAGCACTCAGAGGCCGAAGCTGAGCCCTGTGCGGGCTGACCTGCCTCCACCAAGAGAAGCTGGACTTGAATGCAAAGTGGCGCCTCAGTGGACCGGGAAGAGTGCAAGCCAGGTGCCCAGCAGTGACCTGCAGCCTCCACATGGCAGAAGTCTCCTGAGCCCTGTCCAGGCCTGCACCGAGCCCCGTCTCCCGTCACCCAGCCCTGCTCCAGGCCAGCCCCTCAGGATGGCCTTCAGGAGACTGGACAGCGGACAGTGGAGCTCCAGGCTCCTGCCAGCTCCCTCCTGCCTCCTCCCTGAGAAGCCAGGTCCTCCTGCCCAGAACCCTCACGCCCCAGAGAAGTCTGAGGCTCACTGTGCCCGGGTCCCCCCGAGTGTCCTGTATGAGGACCTTCGGCTTTCCTCGTCTCCTGAGGACAGTGACTCTGAATGAGACATTCTGTATATATTCCTATTGCCTGTACTTTATGGTTTCTGGGTTATTTTTCGACCTGCATCTGTGAAGTTCTGGCCTGTCCCATGGGGGAGAAATTTTTATTTGTGAAGTCATCAGGGAAAGCCAGGGTTGGGATATTTTTTTACCTTGTACATTGTAGTTCTCTAATGTCACTGAATGAAATTCTCTTTGCACCTTGCTTCTCCGTCAATGAAATTGTCACCTCGATACCAGGCCGTGTCCTATTTTTTCTTTATCCCAGTGCAAATTACTTAAAATGTATCTCTATAGATGGAAGTTTATTGGAGAAAATGAGGAGTGTGGCAGGTCCTTTGCCTCATTACAGGTTTGAATTTCAGGCAAAATTCATCTCCACCTGATCAAATGCTACTAAGATTGTGTGAGGGACCTGAGAATTTACCTGTGTACACGTACCTAGCTGCTGCTCGTTCTGATCCCATCAGACCCCACTTATAGTTCCTTGAGCTGGGAAGGAAAACCAAGCACCCAACCCTCCCTTGCCAGAGCAAATAGGCGTGGTTCAGGGGAAGATCCCCAGTCACCTCCCCAAAAGATCATTTTTCTTGGCTGAGTCACAATAAACTCAGATTAAAAGAGGAATTCTGGGGAAGTGAGACTTTGGGAAGTGATGTGTATGCCCTTATTAATGCAGACTTCATTGGGCATCTGCTCCGTGTTCACACCCTGCTTACTGCACACCCTGTGCTGGGAACTTCAAGATTTTACCAGATGCAATTCCATAGATGCTCAGGGAGAAATTTCCATCCCATGGGATCAAGGAAAGTTGGGGATTGGGAGGGAGGAGCAGGACATGAGTAGAGATTTAAGAGTGTGAAGAAAAATGGTACTTCTGTGACTTCTGCTCTCAGTAGTAGTGATCTCATAGCTCCCCACATGAGTGCAGGGTAATGGAGATACAAGGTGCTAAAAATCCCAAGTGGCTGCTATAAGAGGAGTAGAGGAGATACCCAAGAAACATCCCCTGCCATCTGTGCTGTACTGGCTTCTATCATTGATACCAGGGTGTCAAAACGTTAAAATGCAGAAGAGAAGTCTTTATTAATAGGGTGCAGTGAAACTTGGATATTCAGAAC
The DNA here is from genome assembly GCF_040939455.1 of Microcebus murinus. Classification (NCBI taxonomy): domain Eukaryota; kingdom Metazoa; phylum Chordata; class Mammalia; order Primates; family Cheirogaleidae; genus Microcebus; species Microcebus murinus. The sequence continues at coordinate 25,811,473 of NC_134127.1, read as the reverse complement.
ACAGAAAGCTGGACCTTACACAAAAAAATAAAATTACAGTGCATTATATACTGGACTATAACCTGAAATTAATGAATGAAGAAGTGTACAAAGTGAGCCATGAAATATTTAGAAGAGCACATGCCCCCATGTGATTTTCTGAAGATTTCTTTGACATGACACCAACAAACAGGCAGAAGAAAATAAGTAAATTGGGATGTATGAAAATTAAAACTTTTATGCAACAAAACCACTATAAAACAAGTGACACTATCGACACTTAGGAGAAAATATTTGCAAAATATATTTCTGATAAAGGAGTATCCATGTAGGGTTAACAGAAGGGAAAAAAGACAACACTCAAGGGTTGGACAAGCTATTTGAAGATATAATAGAAGAAAATTGCCCAGGCCTTGCTAAAAATCTCCATATACAAGTTCGAAAAGCTCAGAGGACCCCTGGGAGATTCAATGCAAACAGGAAGACGTCATGACATGCAGTCATCAGACTGAACAAAATATCAACTAAAGAGGCCCTTCTAAGAGCTGTAAGACAAAAGAAGCAAGTAACATACAAGGAAAAGCCAATTTGAATAACATCAGACTTCTCTAATGAGACTTTACAAGCAAGGAGAGACAGGGGCCCCATTCTAACTCTTTTGAAACAAAACAATTCCCAGCCTAGAATATTATTCCCTGCAAAACTAAGCTTCGTATATGAAGGAGAAATAAAAACATTCTCAGACAAGCAAAGGCTCAGAGAATTCACCAAGACAAGACCAGCCCTACAAGAAGTACTTAAAACAGCGTTATGCACGGAACATCATAATAATAACCCACGAATATAAAAACAACCAAAACCCAAAGATATTAAAGGCCAGATATTACAATGGCTCAAGACAGAAATCATAGCAACAACATCCAACCCAACAGAACGGTCAGTAATCTACCTTACCTATCAGTTCTCTCAATAAATGTGAATGGCTTAAACTCTCCACCTTAGAGACATAGACTGGCTGAATGGATAAGAAAATACAGGCCAAGTATATGCTGTCTTCAGGAAACACATCTAACCTGCAAAGATGCATATAGACTAAAATAAAAGGGTGGAGATCAATATTCCAAGCAAATAGAAGCCAAAAGAAGGCTGGTGTGGCAGTTGTAATTTCAGACGATTTAGTTTTTAAACCAACAAAAGTAGTAAAAGAAAAAGAGAGTCATTATATAATGGTGAAGGGCACAGTCCAACAAGAAGAGATAACAATTTTAAATATGTATGCACCCAACATAGGTGCATCCAGATTCATAAAGCAAACCTTACTGGAGCTAAGCAAATGGATTAATAGCAAATCCATAATCGCCGGAGATTTCAACACCCCCCTGACGGCACGAGACAGATCCTCCAAAAAAAAAAATTAATAAAGAAATAATGGACTTAAACTAAACTGTAGAACAATTGGGTCTGACTGACATTTACAGAACATTCTACCCAAAATCCACTGGATATACATTCTTCTCATCAGCTCACGGGACATTCTCTAAGATTGACCATATCCTAGGACATAAAGAAAATCTCAAGAAATTTAAAAAAATAGAAATCATACCATGTACCTTCTCAGATCACAGTGGAATAAAACTAGAAATCAACCCTAACAGAAACTCACATTTCTACACAAAAACGTGGAAATTAAACAACCTCCTACTAAATGATTACTTCATAAATGAAGAAATCAAGACGGAAATAAAAAAAATCCTATGAAGAAAACAACAATAGAGAGACAAGTTATCAACTCTTCTGGGACACAGCTAAAGCAGTTGTGAGAGGAAAGTTTATCTCCATAAATGCCTATAACCAAAAGTCAAGAAGATCACAAATAGACAATCTAATGAAACGACTCAAAGAGCTGGAAAAAGAAGAACAGACCAACCCCAAACCCAGCAGAAGAAGTGAAATCAACAAGATCAAATCAGAACTAAACGAAATTGAAAACAGGGAAGCTATTCAGGAGATTAATAAAACAAAAAGTTGGTTCTTAGAAAAAATAAACAAAATTGGCACACCATTGGCTACGCTAACGAAAAGCAGAAAAGAGAAATCTCTAATAAGCTCCATCAGGAATAAAAAAGGATATATCACAACTGATCCCAAAGAGATACAAGATACAATTTATGAATACTACAAAAATCTTTATGCGCATAACTGGAAAATGTGGAGGAAATGGACAAATTTCTAGAAACACACAGCCTCCCTAGGCTCAACCAGAAAGAAATATATTCCCTGAACAGACCAATCTCAACAGCTGAAATAGAAACAGCAATTAAAAATCTCCCTAAAAAGAAAAGTCCCGGTCCAGATGGCTTCACACCTGAATTTTACCACATTTACAAAGAAGAACTAGTACCTATCTTGCAGAAACTGTTCCACAACATCGAGAAGAACGGAAACCTCCCCGACACCTTTTATGAAGCGAATATTACTCTGATACCAAAACCAGGAAAGGATGCAACAAAAAAAGAAAACTACAGACCAATATCCCTAATGAATATAGATGCAAAAATTTTCAACAAAATCATAGCTAACCAAATCCAGATTATTATCAAAAAAGTAATTCACAACGACCAAGTGGGCTTCATCCCAGGGATGCAGGGATGCTTCAACATACGTAAATCTATAAATGCAATTCAACACATAAACAGAAGCAAAAACAAAGTCCACATGATTCTTTCACAGATGCAGAAAAAGCTTTCGACAAAATTCAACACCCTTTCATGATACGAACACTTAAGAATATAGGCATGGAAGGGACATACCTAAAAATGATACAAGCCATATATGACAGACCCATAGCCAACATCATACTGAATGGGGAAAAATTGAAATCATTCCCACTTAGAACTGGAACCAGACAAGGCTGCCCACTATCTCCACTTCGGTTCAACATAGTGCTGGAAGTCTTGGCTACAGCAATCAGACAGGAAAATGGAATCAAAGGTATCCAAATAGGGGCAGAAGAGATCAAACTTTCACTGTTTGCTGATGATATGATATTGTATCTAGAAAACCCCAAAGGTTCAACCAAGAAACTCCTGGAACTGATCAATGAATTTAGTAAAGTCTCAGGATACAAAATCAATACACAGAAATCAGAGGCATTCATATACGCCAACAACAATCTAATTGAGATCCAGATCAAAGACTCAATTCCCTTCAAAATAGCAACAAAGAAATTAAAGTACCTAGGAATATACTTAACCAAGGACGTAAAAGACCTCTACAGGGAGAACTATGAAACACTGAGGAAGGAAATAGCAGAGGATGTAAACAGATGGAAATCCATACCATGCTCGTGGATCGGCAGACTCAATATCATCAAAATGTCTATACTACCCAAACTGATCTACAGATTCAATGCAATACCTATTAAAATCCCATCAGCATTCTTCACAGATATAGAAAAAATAATTTTACGCTTCGTATGGAACCAAAGAAGACCCCGAATATCAAGAGCAATTCTAGGCAACAAAAACAAAATGGGAGGCATTAATATGCCACAAATTGTAATTAAATCAATATGGTATTGGCACAAAAATAGGAATATTGACCAGTGGAACAGATGTGAGAATCCTGATATAAAACCATCCTCATATAGCCATCTAATCTTTGATAAAGCAGACAGAAACCTACGCTGGGGAAAAGAATCCCTTTTCAATAAATGGTGCTGGGAAAACTGGATAGCCACCTGTAGAAGGCTAAAACAGGACCCACACCTTTCACCTCTCACAAAAACCAACTCACGCTGGATTACAGACTTAAACCTAAGGTATGAAACTATTAGAACTCTACAGGAAAATGTTGGAAACACTCTCCTAGACATCGGCCTGGGCAAAGAGTTTATGAAGAAGTCCCCAAAGGCAATCACAGCAGCAACAAAAATAAATAAATGGGACATGATCAAACTACAAAGCTTCTGCACAGCCAACGAAATAGTCATGAAAGTAAACAGACAACCTACAGCGATCCTCCTGTCTCATCCTCCCAAGTAGCTGGGACTACATATGTGGGCCACCACACACACCTGACTAATTTTTCTATTTTCTGTAGAGACTGGGTCTTCCTCTTGCTTAGGCTGGTCTTGAACTCCTGACCTAAAGTAATCCTCCTGTTGCAGCTTCCCAGAGTGCTAGGATATAGGCGTGAGCCAGCATGCCCAGCCTGTCTGGAATTTCTTTAAACATTTCCTTGTTCCCTCTGTGTGATTACTTATATTTTGTTTAATTATAACTTCATCTTCACACCTTTTTTGTTAATATTTTGTTAAAAAACAAAACATCTTAACAATTAAAAAAATTCCTTTTAAAAAAATACAATGGATTTCTCACTTTTAAAGATACTGTTTGGATCTGCAAATGAATCGCAAAGAAGTAGAATTTCAGTATATTTGGAATTAATATTTGTTTATTTTAATTGACAAGGGAAAACAGAAGCTGGTTATGAAAACAAAAATCTTTCCTTTGGATGATTTTCCTAGTTTCATTTCAACCTAGCCTTAAGAGGGTGTTGATAATCTGAAAATGTAAGTGGTGTTGGAATTGGTAGAAGAATCCACCACACTCTACAGCATTTCCACCGTCTTCGGCAGCCACCAATATCCTCTTCTGTTACTTTGCAGACGTCTCTTCTGCAGACGCCATTCCAACCGACACAAATGGCTTCACCGGAAGATAAACCACTTCTTACTGCAGTAGGAGAGACCCAGTGAGATAATTAGTCAATAGATGTAATATTAAACCATATGCACGTTTAAGTAACAGAATAATTCTTGTATAAACATTTCTAGTAGATATGAGGAGAAACGTGCTGGACAAAGGATCTATTTCTTCTGCTACAGGCTTCCCCAAAGGAGGGTGGAGCATTGCACTCCCATTCTGACCCTCGTGTTCACTCTCTTTCTTCCTTAACCAGCAGCTCAAATATTAGGAAAGAAAATCTTTTTTCTTATAATTTTCAGGCATGTCTAACTTTGAGTTCAAAAAAAGAACTTTGCTAAATATCAAATAAAACAAAAGGGGATGGAAAAAATGTTTGTCCTAAGTACACTAATTTCTTCATTACTTTACTTCTTTATGGGGATCTTCCACAAATACTACTGAGGGTCTATTTACCAGGCATTTTGTATTAATAATAGAACAGTGAAAATGGCAGAAACATTTCTTAATTCTCACAGAACTTATGTGCAGTGAAGAAAATCTGACCATACCAAAAATAAGGGGTGGGGAACCTTCTATTTTAATACAATTCTTTTATTTTTATTAATACTATTTTTCATCTTTTATATTTTTATTTTATGTTAAAAAAAATCTAGGATTTCTTAATGTAAAATTTGGATTCAGTCAGAGCTTGCACTTAAAAGACCTAGAAGACCACATGTGGCCTTAAGTCCACAGGGACCATCCCTTGCTTAGTTTATTTGGAGAACAGAAAGGAAACTGTGTGGGTGGAGCATATTTGAAAAGGAATGAGGTTTATAAGAAATAAGGTGAGACAAAATAGGATAAAGATCGTCGCATACGACTCTAGGTCACAGAAAGCTTGTAGATTCATGTATCTGATGTTGCAGTTGCCTCATTTCATCTCCCTTAACAATCCACATGGTAATTCTTCTTTTAAGTGTTTACTGTTTTACCTTTTTCACCTCCTTTCCCCCACATTGGTTAGACAGGGATAGGGTGAAGGTATCAGGAAAAATGATTGTGTGGGAACTCAGTTGTTGTGCTAGTCTAATGCCCAAGTAGAGGTATAAGTTATGCTGTTGGATAATTTATTACAAGCTTAGAATTCAGAAGAGTGGTCTGGGAGGAGAATTTAAAAGGATGGGACTGGCTGAGAGCCCCAAGGAGTGGATGGAGAGAGAGAAGAGGACCAGGAACAGCGCCCTGGGGCTCTTTGATGCAAAGAGTTATGAGAAGAGATGAGGAAGCAGCCAAGGAAACTGAGGAGGTAGCTCCAGTGAGATGGGCTGAGAATCAAGTGAATGTGGTAGCTGGAAGCCAAGTGAAGACAGTGTGTTATGAAGAAGGCATGACCATGGATGTCAAACACTGACGACAGGGCAGGTAAGGCTGGAAGGCATCTGGAAACCTGGAGATTATCGGTTGCTTTGACAAAAGCAGGATCGATAGTAGGTTGGAAAAATGGGGAGAATGCCTGATTGAGATGTATTTATGAGACAACGAGAGGAGAGGAATTGCAGGCAGAGAGTACGGGCAACTATTTTAAAGTATTTTGCTGCAAAATGGAGCAAAGAAATGAGGTGAGAGCTGACACTGGAAGAAAAACAAGGAAGTATTTTTTCTTAAGATCAGAGAAACAACAGTATATTTGTGTGTTGATGGTTATAATCCAGTAGAAAGAAAATTGATGATATAGTGAACTGTAGCAGAGAAATTCTTAAGTACACAGAAGAGGATGGAATATAGTCTACACATTTGTAATATTTTTCACAATTTTCTTTGAATCTCTAAAGCATCTGTTGTAATGTCAGCCTGAGATGTCATTCCTGAGATGGTTATTTTAAGTATGTTCTTGGTTTTTTTTTCCTGATAAGTCTCACCAGATTATTATAAAGTGTATTAGTCCTTCAAAAACCAACTTTTTGTTTTGTTGACCTTTGGTATATTTTTCTTTCTCATTTGTTTCATTATTTTATATTTTTGTATTTATCATTTTCTTCCCTTTATCTTCTTTAGGTTTATTTTGCTGTTTTCTTCTAAAGCTCCAAGAGGCATGCTTAGCCCATTAACTTTCAGTCATTTATCTTTTTCTGCACCCTTAGTTATATGTTATTCATGACTGTGTGATGAACCTGTAACACACCATGATCGGCACATCTTGCGTCTTCACTCATTGTTGTTTCCCTTGTCTGAAGTTCCTTTAATCCTCCTCTCTAGTCCTCAGGTTCACTTTGCAAATCAGTTTTTATTTATAACCATATACTATCATGATTTCTTTCGTACAGTCTGTGTTACGTTGTTCTTTTGTTTGTTTCTACTTTGACCAGCCTCCCAAAAAGAATGAGTTTCTTTCTTCTGAAACTTCACATTGCCAAACAGCCATTCTTTAACTTTTCACTTATCTTGGAATAATCATTCTTTTATATCATTTTCTCTTCCCACAAACCTTTCAGACCCTGTGAAAAGAGCTCAGCACTAGGTCCATCCATCTCTCTGATGTAGCACGTGATTATAATAACAGATGTTGATACAATTCAATCCTGTCACATCTAACTGCCTACAGATAAATCTCCAGGCCTCACCAAGGCATCCCAAGATACAAAGTAAGGATAAAGCAGGATGTGATCTCATTGGGCAGTTAGGTTAATGGTAATGGAATGGTCTCTTTCCTCTTTCACCCTATTCTCATCCTGGGGAACCTGTTGATATTAGGTTTCTGAACCCATAGGACAGATTCCAGATGGCGTCTTGCCTACCAGGTAGCTTCTAAACTGCGGATCCCTAGAGCCACTTACCGACATACCTGAATGTAAGAGAGTCAGGAGAAGGAGGAGAGTGGCGAGAAGCAGGTGGAGTCTCATGGCTGCGAGGCCAGTGGGGAGAGGCACTGCCACAGTGGAGCCTCAAGTCCCTGAGCGTGGCAGGTCCGGGGCTTTTTATGGTGCTGCCTGGACCTGTGGTTTGTTCTTGGTTAGTAGAGCCTGACAAAGAGAGACTGTCTTAGTCTCCCACAGGAAGTCTCCAGGGACACAAAAGGATATAAATGTGGCGATAACGCAATGGATGAGAAAGCAGGAGGTTAAGGCTCTTCCTTTCCCAAAGTCTCAGGATATCCACACCATCAGCTGCTTTCTTTGCTGTTTGCCCCTTGCACACACGTCACTCGTTGCTCACACTTTAGACACTTACTGTGTGTCAGGCAGCCCTGTAAGAGCTTTTATCATGAGATAAAATTGGCCATTTGCAGCCAGAAGAGTCATGTGAGATTAGCATGCTATAGAGGGTGAACCGTTGCCATGTCTTGCACTATGTGGTAAATCACTCTTGAATGTCTGTCTATTGTGGGACTTCTTGCATTATACGGTGGGTGTAGAATCTGACCTCAATTCTTAATGATGAATTTCTTAAGAGCAGGAATCACATCTTATTCTTCTCTTTAAGTATATCTTAGAATCTGACTCAAGTCTTGGCATATAATAAGTATCCAGTAAACAACTGAGAAATAAGTGATTGAGATACAGCTATTTCCCATCCTGTAGCATGTGTGCAGAAATTCGCTATTACCCTCAGTTCACATGTCTTGGAATCATGTGTACTATTTTGCTGCAGCTGACTCTACGGCACTTAAATTTTCAAATCACAAAGGAGCTTTGCAAAAATATGGTGTTCTGTTGCTCATTTATAAGAATTCAAGTCATTCAATTCAAGCATTTTATGCTTATTAGTTTTTTTGTCTTTAATTGTTCTTTGCTAGTGAACCTTGTATGTTGCATATTGTGGGCATACTGTCATTGCCAGCTATTTGCTTTAAAAACAAATGTGAGCATTACAATAAACACAGCAGATTATTTTGCTTAGTCACTTACCTTAAAGATGAACAAATGAGACTAAGGGAAAGGAAGAAACTTGCCCAAGGTCACCTAGTGATCTACTGAGGAAGGTGGAAGAGACACAGCTAAAGCTTGGGCATCCTAAACCACATTCTATTTCCCCTTCTTCCTCCTTCTCTGTATCCTTCAATCTGCCCCAAGCCTTTCCAAAAAAATTGCAGTCCTGCTGCATATGTCCACCTAAGGACAACCGAAGAGGACCCCACCTTTAATCCAGACTGCTGTCTTTAGCAGAGTCCTGTATTTTCTTCTCTAGTCTTGTTGCATTCCATTTTGGCTCTATTTTGCTTGGGTGAATATGAAAACAAACAAAAATGAATTAGGTTTTCTAAATGTGGAAGTTTTAAAGCTTGATTAAAAGCATCGATTTTTCTGGAGATATGGGTGCAAAACATATACTTTAAAATGTTTTAAATTTAGTTTTAAAATCAAACCCATATGTTTAGCAAGGGTGACTACTTAATAAGTACTAAGCAGATGGGTCTTTAGGAATCAGAAGGATAAATATCTTCTAAATTGAAATCACCAGTTTTGTGTGGTACTCAGTTAATATAAATCAATATGGCATCACCTTTAGCCAGTCTTTTGGGAGTCGTACGAAGGAAGCAGCAGGACAGAACCCTAGGGTGGGATGTGTAGGAAAAGACAGGAAGGAAAGACAAAGCCTTAACTCTGGTACTGAGCCCACTCTTGAAGGAGGCACTTCACTTTTTAGGGCCCTAATTATTTCCTCTGTACAGCAAGAATAAGGAACTAAATCATCTTCAAGGCCTTTTAGAGTCTTGTCACTGACTGATTTCATAGTGTCTGCAGTTCTCATAGCTTCTCTGCTAATTGTAATGAGGCTAACTGCTCTTCTGTTTTGTTAAAAATGTTTCTGCATTTGTTTTAAAATTACTCATTCTTCTCTTCACAAAAATGAAAGCATTTTTAAGGTAGTTTATAAAATGTTCAATGAGTCTCTTACATATCAGCTCTTCACACTGGGATGGAGTAGCTTAGCCCATCCATGGGGGTGTAGGTCCTTATCAGCCTGTCCTTCCTCCACAAACCCATGTGGGAGGTGGGATGCAGGACATGCTTCACACACATGCAAAGACACGAGAGAGAGAGAGAGAGAGAGAGAGAGAGAGAGAGAGAGAGAGAGAGAGAGAGAGAGAGAGAGAGAGAGAGAGAAACACACAGTATCACCAAGGGAAAGGTGCAGAGGAAAACCTGGAACAGACAGCTCAAAGACTCTCAATACACACTGTTGCCATGATTTTCCTTCCACAGCCTGAAATACAGTCAGGATCCCTAAGGCTTTGCCTTAGGGATTCAAGCCTTGTGTTACTTTTGATTTTTGGCTTTCTAACACCTCTGAATGAAAAATAGAAAACAATAATTTTTATCCTATGCCCATGCTGTATTTTAGGAGGTTTCTAACTTTTCCCTGTACTATACAGCAGTCAAAGTGACTAACCTATGGCTTCTTGGGAGTCAAGGGCCTGTGTTGTTTCTTCTTTGCTTGTTTCCTTGAAAGAGCCCCACATACAGTGGATGTTTAACAAATATCTGAAAAACTGAACTGGTTTTCTACCTCTTTCCTCTCCCCAATTCAACCTCTTCCTTTTACTTCTTCCAGATTAGTTTTCCTGAAGCAAAATGGGCATCATCTCACAAACTGCCCCTCATCTCTCAATCCTGATGGACTAGCTTCCCATTAACACTGCGTAGCCCTTCAAAAGTTGCTATCACAGATTAAAACAGTAAGGTCTGGATTCACCAAGTATACACATGACTTCCATTACATTTCTGTTGAAAATTTTGGGTAATGTCTTCTATCAAACAACATAAAGTACAGCAATTGACAGTTCATGAAAATATAAAACAATTGTCCACCTTCTTACATATCTGTAACCACTTTCTGACTCCTTCCCAACCCTCAAGTTCCAGAATTCTATGAAAAGATAAGAACATATTCCACCTGGTGAAAGAGAGTAAGTTGCTTCTTTTCCTTTTTGGATCTACATATTCAGGAGTTCCAGGCAATTTGCTGATATATTTGAGGTATCTGGTCACTTCCGTAGGTAAAAGCAAAGTGTCCTACCCACACTACCCCAAACCATGTCTGTGCAAGGTACATGAGACCTGTGACTCACACATGCATGCTGGATGCAGAATACACTAGATTGGAAGTCCAGAAGTCCATCTCTGGTCCCTGTGTTTAAAGTTCTACATTAGAAGACTAGACATTGAAAAGGAAGAGAGAAAGCCAGAAATTGGGATGGAGTCTTAAGGGACAAAGTCAAGCTCAAGGGACTATCAGTATTACAGAGCAATGATTTGCAGATTTCTTAGAATACAGTAATCTTCTCACAGATACCTCCATGCCCCGCAACCAGTTCCTTCTACCTGAAACCACTATGGCTTTGGAGTAGCTCCAACAGCAGTGAATTAGGATAAATCACTTTTGATGAAAGGAAGTAAAGAATTTTTTAAGATAAATATTTGTAGAATAATATCCTATTTTTTGTTGTCAAGATTTAGAAACTCCTAGCAAACCTGCCTAACTAAATTCACATTTAGTGATGGAGTAAAGAGGGTTTCAACCACTTGAAACAAACTTGCTTTCATTTCATCTAACAGAGTTGCTGTGGAGAACTAATGAATCAGGTGGCTGCAGGAATCTCAGCCAAGGGGTCTTCCAGATTCCCTACAAAACCCGCTTTTCGGGCATAGATGATGGTGATTTTGCTTTGCATATTGGATCCCTGTAAGGTCTCAGGCACTCTACTCTTACCAAGGATTCTGCAAAGTGTATTTTGCTACATTGTAGAACTTGGTTCATACAGAAGAGAATGATAAAGAGAGGGACAGGAATCCTCATGGCTGCAGAGAGAAGGAGGCCTGGCTTCATTTCCAGGAGACAGAGAGCATTTCCGTTTGTGGCTGTCTAGCACCAGTGGAATGTTTCTGTCTGGATCCTAAGTGCCTGTCTGTGCCTCATTAGTGATGCTCATGGACAGAGCTGCCCTATGTGTGCAGAATGGCCCTCATGGGAACACTGAAAGTCCTTGTTTTGTTGGACATTCAATTCATTAGAAGGATGTGGGAGCGCAGTTTTGACCAGAAACCCTTGTTAAATAGGAACATAAGCTACAAACATTTTGACAAAACATTAAAGTTTATGAATAAACACCTATCTATATTAAGTTACAATGAGTTAGGCTATGTTGAGAAACCAGTTGGTTTAGCTAAGGACTAGACATTTTGTTAGCAAATACTTCGCAGACTTTAGTAACCTTAACAACAATGAATCACCCTACTCCCACCTGATCTGAACCTCACATTGGGGAGAAACCATACAAAGGTCATCAATGTCACAAACCCTTTAGTGAATATTTTCACAATATACAACATGAGAAAACTCACAGAAGAGAGAAAGCATATGGATGTCATGTATGTGGAAAAGCCTTTAGTCAGTGGTCTGTCCTTAGATGACATGAGACAGCTCACCCTGGAGAGAGACCATATCAATGTCACCTATGTGAAAAAGCTTCTATTCCATACTGTGATCTTAGAAACCATGTTTAAATTTACACAGGAGAGAAACCATATACATGTGATGTGTGGGAAAGCCTTCAGTCAATAATCTGGCCTTAGATCACACAAGAGAATTCATACTGGAGAGTAACCATATAAATGCCACCTATGTGGGGAAAGCCATTAGCCAATTTACTAACCTTATGAAACACAGGACAATTAACACTTAAGAGAAAATTATAAATGTCTTCTGAAAATACTTTGACGTTAGATGATGTGGTATTATAAATAATGAATGTAAGAAATGATCACGAGACTCTAGCCATAGCTTTAAAATCTACACAACATAGGACTTAATTGAAGAAACACTGTAATCAATATGGAAGATCACTACTGGCACTTCAGGTATCCTTATTCCTCAGTCTATACAAGTAAATTTACATGGAAGAGAATCCAGAATAAATGACATCTAGGTAGCAATAACTTGTGAGTGGTTGGACCATAGCTGACCAAGAGAACCAAAACTGTCAATATAATGAATTTTAAGGTATTGATCAACAGCTATAACTAAACATAAAGAATATGTAGAAAACAAAACCCCTATGTGTATAATTAATGTAGGAATGTCTACATTAATTTATTGTTAAATAACATGAGAAAACCCCACTTGGGAGAATACTTGTTCTGTAGATAGGGTGAAAAAATATTTTTCCAAGCACCAGGCTTGGTGTGTACAAGAAAACTCTGAGAGGAAATAGTTGGACAAACAGGATATATGAGAAGAAAGGCTTTAAAACAGCAGTGAATCCCCTTGTGAAATACAAAATATGTCATACTGGAGAAGTTATTCGGTGAAAAATCACCAGACACCCTTTATTCATAGAGCAAGACTTCTGGCACATGTAAGATTTCGCACAGCACAAAACATTCTTAGTGCCACAAAAGGAGAAAGTTCTCATTGATCATGTATTCCTTAGTTAACACTGAGTTTCTCACATTGAGGAGATATCTATCCTAAAATCAATGTGAAGAAATGGCCTGCTAGATTTCTGGTCAGAAAGCTGGGTCAAGGACAGAAAGTGGACTCTAAGATACACCTTTATCACAATTTATCAAATTACTCTGAATTCTGAGAAAATGTCTGCTCATAAAACTGTGGCATGTTAATGTATTTATCTGAGAATATTGAATGCAGAATGGTGTAAGAAATTGAACTGTTTGTCAATATATTAATACTTGCAAATGTATTCATTTCAAACCATAAAACCTATTGCTGAAAAATCTAATCTATTGACATAGATTGAGTATTATTTTTGCAATTCTAAGACACAGATTTGCATGTGTTCTCATTGGCATGTGGGTAGAGATTCAGCACCCCTCTCTGAGTCTCTCCAGCCTTCGACAGCTTTTTCCACACAGCACACCTTTTCTCATCCCAAATTCCACCAAAACCACTGTTTTCTATCTATCCCTGGAGTTGACATAACAGGGATCTTTAGCACCATTTGTCTGGTTCCCCAGAGTGCCATGAATTGGACTTAGTTGAGCATTGAGAGCGGCATCAAAGAAATCTGGTATAAACTGTTGTGTTTATTTCTCTGCCCTGAGGAGCTTCCTGGGGTCAAAGAATAAGGCAGCTCTACTTTCATACCCCACAGACAGCTCCTTGGATTTGTCTCTGAACCCTAGTGGGGGCAGGAGTCCATCTCAGGACACCACACATTTTATTCAGGTCAGTTCTGAGTGATCACCCAGACAGTCACACAGCTGTGCTACCCTTACTGCAGCTCACAAGGCAAAACAGAAGAATAAAGCTCTCCAACCCTTCCGCCACCACACACGCCCATCTTATATTTCATTCAGTGTTCTTATCCACAATCAAAATGAACATTCCAACAAAGCATTCTTTCTCTGCTTTGAACCCAGAGCTTGGAAATGTGTTGTCCTTTAAAAACCCCATCCTGAACCTAAAGATCAAGGTCAAATCTCTCAGGATACAAAATAGAATCGCTTGAGGTTTACACAAATTGGCAAAATCCCCAAATCGTAGGCCTTCCTGAGGCCAATTAAATGGGCACTTCCCTGGCTGTAATTGATACAGTATTATTTTAGAATCTCCACAGCGATTCTCCACTGCAGCCAGGGTTTATGTCAAGTTACCTGGGATCTCGAGGAACAATCAATTCATATATATATATATATATATATATATATATATATATATATATATACATATATATATGTATATATATATACATATTTCATCATATTATGGAGGTACAAATATGGTTAGGGTTACAAATATTGCCCCTACCTCCCCTCCCTCCCCCCAATGTGTTCAATCCCCCAGTGGTGTGCATCACACACATTATGGAAGCATACACCCCTTTCCTCCTACCCCATACCGCCTGTCCACCACTTAATAAAAAGTTTTGTTGTTGTTGTTGTTACTGCTTTCTTTATTTTATATGTTTAAATATGTTTAATTAAACTTCTGGAGAAAGACAAATATTCTTACACGATGCCCTTTCCCTTGTGACATGTGCAGAATAATAAGTACAATGACAATTTATTTCTAATAATGCTGATTACAACAAATATACTAGTCTAAATATGTTATAATTTTATCACATTTGGTAACATTTTTAACATTAGAAACTAACAATGTATTTTATTTCTTATGTGCTTAAATGAACAATGTGTTTCATTCTCAGGATTAGTTTTCTGTTGCTGCTGTAACAAATTGCCACAAACATAGTGGCTTAAAACAACACAAATTTATTATCTTACGGTTCTGTAGGTTGGATATCAAAGGGTCTCCCCAGGCTAAAATCAAGTTGTCAGCAAGGCTACATTCCTTTCTTGGAATTGTTGGAGAGAACCATTTCCATGCTTTTTCTGCTTCTAGAAATCACTCACATTCCTTGCTTGGTTCATGGCATTTTCCTCCACCTTCCAAGCCAGCAACATTGCATCTGTGTCTTTCTTTCGTAGTCACTTCTTCCTCTAACTTCCTTCTCGGTATTCCTCTTCCACTTATAAGGGGCTTTATTGTTATTCTGGGCCAAATTGGGTAATCTAGCATAATTTCTCCATTTTAAGGTCAAATGACTACCAATCTTAATTCCATCTGCAACCTTAATTTCCCTTTTGCCATGTAACTTAACATATCCTTGGGGTCCAGAAATTAGGATATATACATCCTTGGTGTGGCCATTCTTATGCCTACCACTTTCTCCATAAGCCTAAAATTCTTTATGAAATTTAAAAATTTTGTTTTGTCTTTTATAACAGCAGTAGACAAATTTTTCCTCAAAAACTCTAAAGAAGATCTTGAAACAAAAAGTGCATGAAAATATGTTCTTGAATAGAGAAATTCAGTGTAATATTGCAAAAGGCATGTTTTCTGTAAATATATTGTTATCTCAATTATTTGAGAATTTTCAAAATATTTTGAAAAACAAAAACTAAGCAGATGTGGCAAGTGTGATTCTAAAGCAGAGAAGTAAATAGGGAAGGAAAGTGGATAGAAAATATTAAATTATTTACTAAAATTTATTTAAAATCTTAATGGTGATGTTATTATACACACACATGCAAACAGGAATACACATGTATGCAACGGTCATACCCTGTGCTTTTACTGGTAAATTATTGTGAATTTTTGCAGGGCAATTTGGAAGTATATATTAAATTATTAAAAAGCATGTAACATTTTTATCTAGAATTCCTACTGGAAGGAATTTATTCTATGGAAAAATTTATATGGATCCTAAGGAAACATGCTCATTCCTTATAAAAATCACAGGAAACAAGCTAAGGGTCCATTAATAGGAAATAACTAAATAAGGCATAGCATATACATTCAATAGAATATTATATAGTGTTAAAAAGAATTAAGTATATTTATGTGTTAACCCTAAAATGGGAAGATCTATGCTTCACCTTAAGTAAAAAAATGGAAAGGGTGGAATAATACATGTATAGTCCAATTTTAACTTAAAATATATATGTGAAATGTGTTTATGTGCATAGTATGACCTACATATAAAAATATAATAAAACAAAAAAACACAAACAAAGATTTTCTCTAGAACAATTGAGAATGGGATTCGGGGAAATTTTCTTTCTTTAATGTTTAATTTTTAAATTTTATATATTTAAAATTTACAACATGATGGTGTTTTATGTTTATTTTTATTTTTACCTGCATAACTGAGATATGTTTGAAAAATCTTAAAATTATATATAGTTAAGGTATAAAATATGATGTTTTGATATAATTATACCTTGTATGATAATTACCACAGTCAAACTAATTAATATATTGATCATTTCACATAGTTACCTTTTTTATTTATGTTGATAATACTTAAGATCTACTCTCTTAGCAAATTTTAAGTATACAAAATATATTATTATTAACTATAGTTACCATGGTATATATTAGATATCTAGAATTTATTCATCTTATAATAGATATTTGTACAATTTCAACAACATCTCCCCACTTTCTGTACCTCCCAACCTTTGACAACCACCATTCTATTTTGTTTCTCTAAGTTTGACATTTTTAGGTTTGACATACAAGTAATATCATGCAATATTTACATTTCTGTGTCTACTTATTTCACTTAGCATAAATTCTTCTAGGATCATCAATGTGTCCCAAATATTATGAATAATGCTACAATAAACATGGGGATACAGATATCTCCTAAAGATACTAGTTTTATTTTCTTCCAATATATACCCAGAATTGGTATTTATAGATCATATTATAGCTCAATTTTTAATTTTTGAGGAACCTCCATACTATTTTCATAATGGCTATACCAATTTACCTTCCAGTCAACAGTGTACAAGGTTTCCCTTTTCTCCATTTCCTCAACATTTGTTACCTCTTGTCTTTTTTTTTTTTAATTTCATCATATTATGGAGGTACAAATATTGTTAGGGTTACAAATATTGCCCTGCCCCCTCCCTCCCCCCAATATGTCCAATCCCCTGGTGGTGTGCATCACACACGTTATAGAAGCATACATCCTTTCCTCCTCCCCACTCCTGCCTGCCCACCACCTGTTAAAGTTTTCTGGGTTTTTTTTAACATTTTGGTTACATTGTATTTATTTGCCTCTCCCTTAGAAGGGTTAGAGTTATGCCCTCCCCCTTGAAATCCCTCCCCCTCCCATCCCTAAGATTGGGCCCCCCCTCACCGAATCTCTGGTGAGCATTGCCACCATTTGAAAACTGAAGTTTAAATCAGTCAGTACCAATTTGATGGCGAGTAGATGTGGAGCCGATTTTCCATGTCTTGTGTCGCCTCACTTTGGATAACGGGTTTAAGCTTAATCCAGGATAGCATAAATGGTGTTAGCTCACCGTCATTTCTTAGGATTGAGTAATATTCCATTGTGAGCAAATACCACATTTTAATTATCCACTCATGAATTGATGGGCACTTGGGTTGTTTCCATGACTGTGCAATAGTGAATTGTGTTGCTATAAACATTTGGGTGCAGATGTCTTTATAATAGAATGTCTTATGCTCTTTTGGGTAGATGCCTAACAATGCTATTGCAGTGTCAAATGGTATTTCTATTTCTAGCTGTTTGAGGTATCTTCAAATTCTTTTCCACAAAGGTTGCACTAATTTGCAGTCCCACCAGCAGTGTAGGAGTGTTCCTGTCTCCCCGCATCCTTGCCAGCATTTGTTGTTTTGGGATTTCTTGATATAGGCCATTCTTACTGGGATTAGGTGGTATCACATTGTGGTTTTGATTTGAATTTCTCTAATAATGAGAGAAGTTGAGCATTTCTTTATATGTTTGCAAGCCATTATTCTGTCTTCTTTGGAGAAGTTTCTTTTCATTTCCGTCTCCCATTTCTTGATGGGATTGTTTGATTTTCTCTTGTTAATTTTTTAAAGTTCTAGATAGATTCTTGTTATTAGGCCTTTATCAGAGATATAGAGAGCAAATATTTTCTCCCACTCTGTGGGTTGTCTATTTGCTCTACTGATGGTTTCCTGGGTTGTGCAGAAACTTTTTAATTTGATCAGCTCCCATTTGTTTATTTTTGATGCTGCGGTGATTGCCTTGGGGGTCTTCCTCATAAATTCTTTGCCTAGGCCAATGTCTGATAAGGTTTTGCCAACATCTTCTTCTAGGATTCTTAAGGTTTCATGTCTTAAGTTTAATTTTTGTGAGAGGTAGGGATCCTGATTTGCTCTTCTGCATGTAGCTAACCAGTTTTCTCAGCACCATTTATTGAAGAGAGATCCTTTACCCCAATGTATATTTTTGTCAACTTTATCAAAGATTAGATTGCCATATACTGATGGTTTCATCTCTGGTATCTCAGATCTATTCCAGATATCTATGCTTCTGTTCTTGTGCCAGTACCAGGCTGATTTAATCATTATTCCTTTATAGTACAGCTTGAAGTCAGGAAGACTGATGCCTCCCAGTTTGTTCTTTTTATTTAAGATTCCTTTGGCTATACGAAGTTTTTTCTGGTTCCATACGAGTGAAGGATTATTTTTTATAGATCTGTAAAGAATGCTGATGGTATTTTCGGGGGATTGCATTGATTCTGTAGATCACTTTAGGTAGTGACATTTTAACTATATTGATTCTACCACCCATGAACAAGGTAGATTTTTCCATCTGTTTAAATCTTCTGCAATTTCTTTTTTTAGTGTTTCATAGTTCTCCTTGTATAAATCTTTTATATCTTTCGTTAAGAATACTCCTAGGTATTTAATTTTCTTTGGGGCTATAGTAAATGGTATTGTGTTTTTGATTTGAGTTTCTGCTTGATGGTTCTTGGCATATATGAATGCTTCTGATTTGTGTATATTGATTTTATAACCTGAAACTTTACCAAATTCGGTTATCAAGTCTAGGAGTCTCTTGGAAGAGTCCATGGGGTTTTCTAGGTATAATATCATATCATCGGTGAAGAGCGAGTTTGATTTCATCAGCCCCCACTTGAATTCCCTTAATACCTCTCTCCTGTCTAATTGCTACCGCTAGGATTTCGAGCACTATGTTAAATAGGAGAGAAGATAGTGGGCACCCCTGTCTAGTTCCAGATTTAAGGGGGAAGGATTTTAATTTTTCTCCATCTAGGATGATACTAGCAGTGGGTTTGTCATAGATGGATTTGATAAGTTTAAGGTATGAGCCATCTATGCCTATTTTGTTAAGAGTTTTTATCATAAAGGTGTGTTGGACCTTGTCAAATGCTTTTTCTGCATCTATTGACAGAATCATATGGTCTTTGTTCTTGATTTTATTTATGAAGTGAATTGCATTTATAGACTTGCATATGTTGAACCATCCTTGCATCTCTGGAATAAAGCCCACCTGGTCATGGTGAATTTTTTTTTTTTTTTTGAGACATAGTCTTGCTTTGTTGTCCAGGCTAGAGTGAGTGCCGTGGCGTCAGCCTAGCTCACAGCAACCTCAAACTCCTGGGCTCAAGCAATCCTTCTGCCTCAGCCTCCCAAGTAGCTGGGACTACAGGCATGTGCCATCATGCCCGGCTAATTTTTATATATATATATATATCAGTTGGCCAATTAATTTCTTTCTATTTATAGTAGAGACGAGGTCTCGCTCTTGCTCAGGCTGGTTTCGAACTCCTGACCTTGAGCAATCCGCCCGCCTCGGCCTCCCAGAGAGCTAGGATTACAGGCGTGAGCCACCGCGCCCGGCCTGAATTATTTTTTTGATGTGCTGCTGAATCCTATTTGCCAAAATTTTATTTAGGATTTTTGCATCTGTATTCATAAGGGATATTGGTCTGTAATTTTCTTTTTTTGTTGTGTCCTTTCCTTTGGTATCAAGGTGATATTGGCTTCATAGAATGAGTTAGGAAGGATACCATCCTTATCAATGGTGTGGAATAGTTTCTGTAGTATAGGTATGAGTTCATCTTTGTGTGTTTCGTAGAACTCTGAAGTGTAGCCATCTGGCCCAGGACTTTTCTGTTTGGGCAGGTTCTTAATTACTGCTTCAATTTCTGAGCTTGAGATTGGTCTGTTTAGGAATTCTGTTGCCTCCTGCGTGATCGTAGGGAGGTTGTATGAATCCAAGAATTTGTCCATTTCATCTTCGTTCTGTAGGTTTGGGGCATATAGTTTTTTATAATAGTCAAAAATAATGTTTTGTATTTCTTTGGTATCTGTTGTGATCTCTCCTTTTTCATTTCATATTGAGTTTATTACAATCCTTTCCCTCTGGGTCCTTGTCAATCTAGCAAGAGGGCCATCGATTTTGTTTATCTTTTCAAAAAACCAGCTTTTGGTTTTGTTGATTTTTAGTATACATCTTTTGTTCTCCATTTCATTCAGTTCTGCTTTGATCTTTATTTCTTTTCTTCTATTAGAATTGGAAATTGTTTGCTCTTCTTTTTCCAATTCCTCAAGCTTATTCATTAGGTTGTCAGTATCTAAGCTTTCTGTTTTGGGGATGTGAGCATGAATTGCTATTAGTTTTCCTCTCAGGTAAACTTTTGCTGTATCCCACAGGTTTTGGTAAGAGGTATCACCGTTATCATTTTGTTCGGAATTCCTTCGGAATTTCTTCCTTTACCCAATAATTTTTCAATAATAGATTGTTTAGTTTCCATGATTTTGTGAGGGGTTGAGTGTTTTATAGGAATTGAACTGCAATTTTATACCGTTATGGTCAGAGAAGATACAAGGTATAATTTCTATTTTCTTGAATTTTTTGAGATCTGATTTGTGGCCTAGGATGTGATCAATTTTGGAGTAGGATCCATGGGCTGCTGAAGAATGTAAATTCAAGTTTATTTGGGTGGAATGCTCTATAGAGATCTATCAGACCTTTTTTATCAAGGGCTTTATTCAGGTCCATTATTTCTTTGCTTATTTTCTGCTTGGAGGATCTATCCAGATCGTTCAATGGGGTGTTGAAGTCCCCTGCTACTATGGTAGTGTTATGTAACAAGGTGTTTATATTAGACAAGGTTTGCTTTAAGTAATTGGTTGCTCCTGTATTGGGTGCATAGATATTAAGAATTGTTAAATCTTCTTCTTGGATATTACTTTTCACCATTATATAATGGCCATCTTTATCCTTTTTTACTTTTGCTATTTTAAAGCTTATATTATCTGCAAATAGTGTAGCTACTCCAGCTTTCTTTTGTCTTCCGTTTGACTGGATGATAGTTTTCCATCCCTTGACCTTCAGCTGGCGGGCATCTTTGTGGGTTAGATGTGTTTCCTATAGACAACAGATGCTAGGTTTGTGCAATTTTATCCACTCTGCCAGTATATGTCTCTTCAGAGGGCAGTTTAAGCCATTTACATTTATTGAGAGGATTGAAATTGGAGGAAGATTACCATTCATATTGTTGGGTGGAGTCTTGTTGCTTTGTCTTACTCCTTGGGCCATCCTTTAGTTCGAGATCTAAACTTTAATTCTTTGATGATTTCACTTTGAGGAGTGTCTACTGCCCTGTTCGGTTAGAAATGCAGGTCTAAGAACTTCCTGTAGGGGTGGTCTGGTCTTTGCAAATTCCTTTAGTGATTGTTTGTCTGAGAAAGACTTTATTTCTCCCTCACAGATGAAACTTAATTTTGCCGGATAAAGAATTCTATGTTGGGCTTTGTTCTGTTTTAGAAGATTAAGGATAGGTACCTAATCCCTCCTGGCTTGTAAGGTTTCAGATGAGAAGTCTGCTGTTAGTCTGATAGGCTTACCTTTATAGGTCATTTGCTGCTTTTGTCTTGCTGCATGGAGAATTGTTTCTTTCATGTTTACTTTGGTCAGCCTAAAAACCACGTGGCGAGGTGATTGCCTTTTCATATTGAGTCTCCCCGGAATTCTGTGTGCTTCTTGTATTCGGATGTCAAGATTTCTGGCCAGGCCTGGCATATTTTCCTGCAGTATTCCGTGAAATATGTTTTCCAGCCCTTGTGAATGTTCCTTTTCCCCTTCTGGAATACCAGTCTGATATTTGGTTTTTTAACATAATCCCACATTTCCTATAAACTTTGGTCTTGTTTCTTGTTTCTACGTTCCCTTTCTTCCTCTGATTTGTTTAGAGCATAGGCATAATCTTCAAGTTCTGAGATTCTTTCTTCTGCATGGTCCATCCTGTTCTTTAGGCTTTCCACTGAATTATGATCCTTGATTGTTTCCTTCATTGCCAGAATTTCTGTTTGGTTTTTCTTGATAGTATCAACTTCTTTGGAGAATCTTTCATTCATTGCTTGTATTGTTCTTGTGGTTTCTCTATGTTGTGATTCTATTTTCTCTTCAATTCCATTCAGTTGTGTAGCAATCCATATTCGGAAATCTTCCTCTGTCAGTTTACTCATGTAAGTTGGTGTCAGACGATGGAAAATGAGTATTTTGCTTTGAAGGTGACTTTTCTCTCTGGTCCTTCATGTTTCCTGTAAACTTTCGCTGGTTCTTCTCATCTGGATGCTTTATTGAGGATCAGAGATGCAGGGAATGGATTATGAGCTAAGATCAGCAGTGCTTGAGCTGTCAGGGACCACTGAGAATCTCCACTGAGGGGTGACGACTATTCCTTTTCCGTGTGTCACCAGTGGAGCTTTAGCCACTGCAGACCCCTGGGAAGGATTCACAGAGGATGGCGCTAGCCCTCTCTTACGCCCCTTCCCCGGCAGAGCTCAAGCAGCTGGAGTCTGTAGACTAGTTCCACTGAGGGATGAAAACTTTCTGCACCCCGGTGGCAGTACTTGGACCGCTGGAGACCCTTGGGGAGGGTCCATGGAGGATGGCTCTCTTCCCCCCTTTCTGCCCCTTCACTGGCAGAGCTCAAGTGGCTAGGGTCCGTGGGCAAGTTTCGCCAAGGGGTGAAAATTATCCACATGTCTCTGTCCCTGGTGGGAGGGCTTGGATCGCTGGAGATCCCTGGGGAAGGGACTGCAGAGGTTGGCTCTCACCCCTGGCTCTGTCCCTTCACTGGCAGTGCTCAAGCAGCTGGGGACACCAGACAAGTTTCGCTGAGGACTGAAAACTATCGGCATGTCCCTTCAGAGGTGGGGCTTGGGCTGCTGGAGGCCCCTGGGGAGGTTCTGCAGAGGATGGCTCTCACTCCATCTTCTGTCCCTTTACTGGCAGAGCTCAGGTGGCTGGGAACTGTGGACAAGTTCTGTGGAGGGGCAAAAACTATCTGTGAGTCCCCATGTCGGTGCAGCGTTGGATGTTGGAGACCCCTGTGGAGGGTCTGCAGAGGATATCTCTCACCCCACCTTCTGTCCCTTCACCGGGAGATTTCAAGGGGCTAGAATCCATGGACAAGTTTCACCAAGGGGTGAAAACTCCCAGCGCGTCCCTGCAGAGGCAGGGCTTGGGTCGCTGAGGAACTCTGGGGAGGATCTGCAGAGGATGGCTCTCACCCTGCCTTCTGTCCCTTCACCGGCAGAGCTCAGGTGGCTGGGAACGGTGGACTAGTTCCTCAGAGGGGCGAGAACTATCTGTATGTCCTCCTGATGGCGGAGCATGGGTCGCTGGAGTCCCCTGGGAAGGGTCCATGGAGGATGGTTCTCATCCCACCTTCTTTCCCTTCACCAGCAGGGCTCAAGGGGCTGGGAGCCCCGAACAAGTTCCACCAAGAGGCAAAAACTATTGGCGCATACCCGCAGCAGCGGGGTTTGGGCCGCTGGAGATCTCTGCGGAGGATCCGTGGAGGATGGCTCTAACCCTGCCCTCTGTCCCTTCACCAGCAGAACTCAAGGGACTGGGAACCACAGACAAGTTCCGCTGAGGGGCGAAAACTATCAGCGAGTACCTGCAGTCCAAGCCTCTGGAAATCCCTGCAGAGGATGCGCAGAGGCTGGGACCCACAGGAAAGTTCCGCCGAGGGGCAGAAACGGTCAGTGCGTACCCACAGTCTAAGCCACTTGAAATCCCCACAGAGGATCCACGGAGGCTGGGACCTGCGGACAAGTTCCGCCAAGGGGCGAAAACTATCGGCGTGTCCCACAGTCCAAGCCGCTGGAAATCCCTGTGGAAATCCCTGCGGAGGATCCGTGGAGGCTGGGACCCGCGGGCAAATTCCACCGAGGGGTGAAAACTATCAGCGCGTAACCGCAGGCCAAGCCACTGGAGATTCCTGCGGAGGATGCATGGGGCTTGGACCTGGGGGCAAGTTCTGCCGAGGGGCAAAAACTATGGGCGCATACCCACAGTCCAAGCCGCTGGAAATCCCTGTGGAGGATGCGTGGAGGTTGGGACCCGCGGGCAAGTTGCACCGAGAGGGAAAACTATCGGCGTGTATCGCAGGGGCGGGGCTTGGGCCTCTGGAGACCCCAGGAGTTTCCAAGGGATGCCTCTCACTCCCCTCTTCTGCTCCCTCCCTTGCAGCGCTTGGGCCGCCGCCCGAGTCCACCAGGCAACTCAGTCATATGAGCAATCTGTCTCACTTTTCTGTCCCTTCACAAGCGAGCCATAAGCCTCTAGTGTTTATAGTTGTTCCAGCAATGGCGACCTTACACAGTGCCGTGGAGATTTCAAATTACTTTCTGTTCCTGTTTCCTCTCCAACCTGCCTGCCCGTCCGTGTTACCTCTTCACGCTGTCTTCAGGCACTTCTCTGCTTGCGTGGGCGTGGAGGTTGGTGAGGGAGAAGTTATTCTCCTGTAGGAAGGCTTATAACAGGCCAGCCATTTTGTAGCACACTTTTCAACAACGATTATATAATCTGGTCCCATATTTCTAGGGCCTGGATCTGCTTACACAGCAGAAAGAATAAAGCCACCAACTTTTACATAGCCTGGCAAATCATGGAAGTGTGTCCAGGCTTCAAATAACTTGAGCTTTAATTTTTTTTTCTTGGCAGAGTAATGTAAAATTAAAATGGGGAAAGATATTTAATATTTAATACTAAGCTTTAAAAAGAAACCTGCTATCATTGCTATGTATCTTGATGCAAAGACTATGATGATAATAAAAGAAAGTACAGAAGACACTTGGCATTCAAAGACAAAAAAACATTCATTCAAAGTCTACATTTTTTGTAGATATGATGTTCCTATTGAATAATGATTAAATTTGACCTTGTCTGTATGTGGTTATTAAATTTCATTGTAAAGTTGTAGTTTTTAAATCTGTTAAATGTTAATAAAATTCATCGAAATATGATATAAGTACTTTAGTTTCTTTTTTTTTCAGAAACAGGGTCTCATTCTTTACTCAGGGTGGAATGCAGTGGCAAGATCACAGTTCACTGCAACCCCCAACTCCCAGGCTTCAGACATCCTCCTGGCTCAGCTGGAACTACAGGCAAGTGACACCGTGCCTGGCTAATTTTTTGTTGTTGTGGATTTGGTGTCTCCCTATGTTGCAAAGAGTTTAATTTCTAAAACACCTCATTTCAATTTCTTGGTAGTTATAGTCATCAATGTTTAAATATGTGAGAGCAATGAAAACCTTGCTAGCACCTTATTAGAAATACAGAATCTAAGGTAAAACTTACCCCATACAAATCAAAAACACATATTAACAATGTATCTGAATGATATTTGTGCAAATTAAAGTGTGGTAAGCAGTGCATGCAGAATTACTCTCACTTGGGCTCACATTCCAAGCAGTTAGTGAGCTTTAAAATATACTCATGCTTATGTCCTACCCCCGAGATGTCACTTTCCCTGTGTCTGTGTAGAGCCAGGGCCTCTGCTCTGTTAAACACTGTCCATACCATCCGGATGCCCAGCACTATCTGAGAACCACTGCAGGTGGTGCACAAGAATAACACAACAATCCCTTGCTAACTCCAGTCTCTCTCTGCCAGGAAAGTTTGACCAAGACCAAGAATATTTGTATGGCTCTGTAGAGAGAAGGATTTGGGGGCAAAAGGCAAATGATGGCTTCTCCTCCCTGACAAACCAATTTCTCAAGAGTGTTTCACACTTGAGGATGCTGGTTCTTAAGCACAAGGTGCCTTTTGGTTGAGCTCAGAAGGTCCGTGATAAGATGAAAGTAAAGGAACTGCAGGTTGGACCGCACTCCGTCCACCATACCCTCTGAAAAGATCGTGACTTCATGTGGCCTGAATCAGAGGCTATATCTCTCCACTCCTACAGCCTTGTCTCATGGCCTAAATACTGCCTTATTACTAAGTGTCTCATACATCTTGACAAAAACACAGATCCTGGGTCTTCAGTTCTGTTAATACAGAGGACCTCTAGGTGCATAAGAATTCTCTCCCTCTAAAATCCTCTAAAGATCACAGGAGTCAATGAATATGATGGTCCACCTTGCTTGGCATCCTGAAATTTGAATTACGTTGGTGGGTCTTTGTCTTCTTTGGTTTGCAAATACAGGTTTCAGGGGGTCAGGATGCAGGAAGGTTTTATTAGAACAGAATTCATGTAAGACTCCACCACAGAACAATAGAGAAACTTCATCTTAGTAAAACCCATCAATTTTCCATCCTACAACCACTGTGCATGGGTCAGGATATAGTTTCTTACGTAAAGGACACTAGTTCTTCAGGGACAATGTTTTTCCAGGGATTCCTGTACATTGCATTTTCATTTTAAGAAACATTGTAATACACTAAGATAAATAAAAATTGAAAACAATATGTATACAATGCACTCAGACTCATTGGGTTTAATCCCAGTCATGGAAACAGTCAGAGATATGGTGAAAAAGCTTGCCATCCATCTTATGGGATCAACTTCTCTTAAAGTGCTTCCAAAAATGTGTACTTCACGTGATCTAAAGAGGATCAATTCTATTAATCTTGAGAGTTCCCAGGCACATTTATAACTTAGTTGTTTACACACTGGTCATACATACTGGTGTATAAAAATGAACATGTAATTCACGCAGGTAAGTGGCATGCTGGGTGGTTTACACAGGCAGAGTTATATCCTATGATAAGTGTGAGGGTACTAAAAATGTTAATTAGAGAATTAGAGGTTCAGATATCTGGATTTGGTGATAACCAAATGGTGTACAGTCCTGGCTACTTCATCTGTGTCCATTTACTAACATGTATGAGAGAAGTGAGCTGAGTTCGAGGAAATGAGTTTAGCCCTGGAGATAGACAGCGATGGCACTGGGCAAGGTTGTCGCCTCTTCTCTGTAGGAACCTCTGGCTTCTATCTAATATCTGGCCTACAAGAAAGTTATTTTCCAAAATTTGAGAAGAAACACTCAACACTTTCTGAAAATACTTAAAACGTTGAGAAACTGAGAATTTCAGTTATGGGAAAACCAATAGGGTACTGTTTTCAGGACATAATGTTTGAGAAATGTCAGCAGCATGAACAACTGGGAATTGTTCTTGCTACAATCTAGGTAGCATGAACTTAACAATGTCCAGAAGAAACAGAAAAGGAAATACAAACTCACCTACTTCACATTAAAATATATTAAGGTTATAAATGAGGCTACCGAAATTTGAATATCCAGTTTTACTACTCTTTTAATGTTTACATGAAAGTATAGACTTCCCTATTAAATGCTCCTAAAAATATTGAAACATTAAATTTTTATTAGATAAAAGCAATCTCCACACAGCCCCACAGAAGTATACATTTGAGAAGCCTCATTATCCATATTGGCTATAAAATACTCATAAATAGAAAACAAAACCATACATTAAAATAACTCATAATTTTCTAATTTAAAATAATTTTTCAGAGACTGTGGGAGTAAAGGTAAAGACAAATTGAAGATTAAAATGAATACAGAAATTAATAAGTCAATGAAATTATGAGATATAATTCCTGTTGATCTTAAAGGTATTTGAATTGATAAATCATCTCCCGCGTGAAATAGGAAAGGAACTTAAGGTAAAGAGGAAAGTTTAAACAGATGTGTGTAAACACAGGCAGCAATTTTGTCTGCTCAGACGGTTTTCTGCCCCGCCAGCTCACTGCCCAGGCCCTGCTCCCGTGAAGTCCCTGCGGCTGACCGCAGCTCTCGTTCTCCGCCGCTCGGGTGAGCAGCGTGGAGATGGAAACGAGGTCCAGAGCAGATGGAAGCTGCAACCGCACGGTCCCCGCCGCCCATGGCGACCCCGTCGCCCTCCGGAGCCCGGGACGCGGTGGCACCGGCTGCGCGCGCAGCGCCGCTTCTCCCTCCGCGCGGAAACGGCCTCTGACGTCACCCGAGTTGGCGCCGTTGCGAGGGAAGAATATAAACGGCCTGACGAGAATAAGCCGTTGCCATAAAACACTAGAACCATTTTATTAATACTTGAAGTGGCTGGAAGAAGCCGGAGCCCACAGCACACACTACGCAATCCGTGGGAGGCAAACTGGAAGTCTCAGGATCCACCAGGCTTAAGTACACACTGACCTGGAAATGGCAGGAGGGAGGGACACCGCGCCTGCTCCTAGATCCCCACTTGTGGATCGCCCAGTTTCCTGCAGACCCTGAAGCAGTCTTTTGCCCCCCGAGTAAGTTTCTGCATTTCCGGTTCACAACCAGCTGGTGCAGCTTTCCCATCGCCCGTCCTCTGCACCTGGGTCCGGGGTTGGCCTCGGACCCTGTTATATTCGAGATTCACAAGGCCGCAGGACAGAGAGACAGAGTCATTGAGGCTGTAATTATCAAAAGGAGTTTTATTGTCTAGCTCGAGCTAGGGTCCGAGCCCCCAGAGTGCCAGCGCAGTGGCCTCTTCTCCGGGCAGGGACCCTCCTTTGTGTGTTAGTCCCCTTTTTATAACTTAGTTGTTTACACACTGGTCATGCATCCGCCCCCACAGTGATATTTACTTCAGCCTGCCCCTGATAGGCCCTAACCTGTTCCGGGTCCTAGCTGAGAGACTCAGGTTTCTGCTCTCTTTGTCTTTTTCCTCTGCATCCCATAATATACTCATAATGCCTTGCGGTTAGCAAACAAGCAGTAAACAGAAGCTGGAAGGTGTCTATTGTCCTTATAGCCCGGTATCTTACAACCCAACAATCCCTACAGCCACCCGCGGAAGCCTCGGGTCGTCTTCAGACACAGTCAGGACTCTGCACTGGGAGCTTCTCCTCAGGGTGGATCCACAGTGGGTGTCCGAGGGCGGAGCATGCATGCGCCCATGCGGTCAGGAAAGGCGGGCCTTCTTGCCCTCTGCCAGCCATGGGGTTGCAGTGCAAGACCTCAATTGGAATTGCTAAATTTTGCTTTTCACATTTTTCAATGCTTTAATTCTGGAAGTTCAAATGGAAGTGCAGCACAGTATCTTCTCCTTTGAGGAAAGTGGATAGAAGTAATACAAAAGATACAAGGTCGGAATACAAAATGGATTGATTTTCTCTGTGTGCAGGGAAGAGGAGGTAGAATAAGAGAATTGTGTGTGATACTTTTGTGGTGTAGACCTGCCACTATGCATGTATCAAATCCCATACCACTTTACAGCACAAATAGTACATCTTATTGCGGGTCAGGAGTACAGGTGATGTCAACTACTGGTAGGGAGTAAAGTAAATGCTTAAATAAATACATTAAACTATCAATATAATGTGAGCCCCTGCTTTGACCCAGCCTCTGCTTCTCCATCCAGAATGCCAAGGATTGCGGTTGACTGTTCCTGGAGTTCCCAGGCAACTTGACATAAACCCTGGCTGCAGTGGAGAATCGCTGTGGAGATTTTTAAATAATGGTATGTACTAATTATACCCAGGGAAGTGCCCATTAAATTGGCCTCAGGAACGCCTATGGTTTGGAGATTTTGCCAGTTTATCAAAACCTCAAGTCATTGCAGTTTGTATTCTGAGGGATTTGACCTTGATCTTTAGGTTCAGAATGGGGGTTTTGAAAGACGATGTATTTCCAAGATCTGGGCTAAAAGCAGAGAAGGAATGCTTTGTCAGAACATTCATTTTGTTTGTGGATAAGAACATTGAATGAAATATACTAAGGGTGTCTGTGGTGACTGAAGGGTGGGAGAGGTTTATTTTGCTGTTTTACCTTGTGAGCTGCAGAAAGGGGAGCAGAGCCATGTGCCCATCTGAGTCATAACTCAGAACTGACCTGTCCACAATTTGTGATGTCATGAGATGGACTCCTACCATCGCTTAGGTTTCAGAGACAAAAATCCAAGGAGCTGTGTGTGTGGGATAGGAGAGAAAAGCTGCCTTATTTTTGGCCCCCCAAAGCATTCATTGTGATCAAGTGGGATTTATCTTGGGAATATAAGGATAGTTCAATGTAAATAAATTAAGAAATGTGATACACTGTATTAATAAAATAAAGAACAAAAAACATATGAACATTTCAATGGATACAGAAAAGGCATTTGGCAAAATTCAACATCTGTTCATGATAAAAACCCTAACAGAATAGGTATAGAAGGAATGCACCTCCATACAGTAAGGGCTACATATGACAAGCACAAAGCTAACATCATACTCAATGGTGAAATACGTAAAATTTTTCTCTAAGATCAGGAACAAGACAAAGATGTCCACTCTCATCACTTCAATTTTCAAAGAGAATAAGCCCACATAAGTTTTAATTATGCAACATAAATAAATTCTAGAGATTTAGTTTACAGCATAGTATCTATAGTTAAGAAAACTGTATTATATACTTAAAATTTGCTAAGAGGGTAGATCTCATGTTAAGTGTTCTTACCAAAAATGATAATAACAATGGAAGGAGACATTGGAAGATGATAGATATGTTTATAGTCTTGATGGTAATGATGTTTTCACAGAGATGTGAAATTCACTGAGATGTGTGTATACATTAAATGGGTACAGCTTTTTAAATATAATCGTATCTCAATAAAATGTTTTTTTGGTTTTTTTTTTTTTGCGAGGGTTAGTTAAAAAAGGAGGACCAGATGTTCCCTTGCCCTTCTCTCCTGCCTTTTTCTTTCCTGCTGCCTGGAATTCAGAGATGATGGGTGGGGATTTAGCAGCCAAATTAGGACCTCTTCTAATGTGCAGCAGAGCAGAGAGCTTGGAGGGGCACAGATCTCTGTGAATTTGCAGAGCCCCTGCACTAGCCCTGCCTCGTGCAACTACAGATTTCTTTTAAATGATAGAGAAATAAACTTCTGCCTTTTGTTCTGGTCAAAACTGGCTTAACCCTTTGGTTAGGGGCCGGGCATGGTGGCTAACACCTTGTAATCCTAGCACTCTGAGAGGCCGAGGTGGGCAGATGGCTCAAGGTAAGGTTTTGAAACCAGCCTGAGCAAGAGCGAGACCACATCTCTACTAAAAAAAAAAATAGAAAAGAAATTAGCTGGACAACTAAAATATATATATATATATATATATATATATATATATATATATATAATTAGCTGAGCAAGGTGGTGCATGCTTGTAGTCCCAGCTACTTGGGAGGCTGAGGCAGGATTTCTTGAGCCCAGGAGTTTGAGTTCATTCTTGTTGTGCTCATGGACTAACAGTTGTGTATCTGACAAAGTTCTTGGAAAAACTGAGGACAACGCTTTGAGCAGGACAAACAAGGTTATAGCTATCACGGAGGGAGAAGACCACGAAAGCGGTAATTTCACTTCACGTGATGGAGGAAAGAAGGACTTGGCACTGTGGGTGGGCATGGGGAGCACCCCTGTATTTGAAGTGAAAGGGAGAGGCTCTTCCACAAGGTACCTTGTGAGTTGAGACCTCAACGTGATTTAGATTAAGTGATCTTCATAATGAAAACACTACATATGCATTTAACCAAAGTTATGATACACCTCAACTACCATGATAGCATGAGGAGTGGTGGGGGTGTCCTGGTGCAGGGTGCGTCTGTGGTGTAACTATCAATACATGGATCAGGAAGGGAAAAATTCATATAAAAATGAAACACCAGGAAGTGAAAAATGAGGATGTTACTTATCAATGAGAAGAAAGATCTAGGATAACTGAAATTGTTCAAAGCACTCTTGGACATTCATAAGTCAAGAATAGCCCCTACCTATTAAAAAGTGGGCAAAGGACTTGAACAGAAACTTTTCTAAAGAAGACAGAAGAATGGCCAACAAACATATGAAAAAATGCTCAACATCTCTAATCATCAGGGAAATGCAAATCAAAACTACAATGAGATATCACTTAACTCCAGTGAGAATGGCCTTTATCAAAAAGTCTCCAAACAATAAATGCTGGCATGGATGTGGAGAGAGAGGAACACTCCTACACTGCTGGTGGGACTGCAAACTAGTTCAACCTCTGTGGAAAGCAATATGGAGATACCTTAAAGCGATACAAGTGAATCTACCATTTGATCCAGCAATCCCATTGCTGGGCATCTACCCAAAAGATCCAATGACACTCTACAAAAACAACACCTGCACTCGAATGTTTATAGCAGCACAATTCATAATTGCAAGGCTGTGGAAACAGCCCAAGTGCCCATCAATCCAAGAATGGATTAATAAAATGTGGTATATGCATACCATGGAGTACTATTCAGCTCTAAGAAACAATGGTGACATAGCACATCTTATATTTTCCTGGTTAGAGCTGGAACCCATACTACTAAGTGAAGTATCCCAAGAATGGAAAAACAAGCACCACATATACTCACCAGCAAATTGGTATTAATTGAACAGCACCTAAGTGATCACATAGGTACTACAGTAATAGGGTATTGGGCAGGTGGGAGGGGGGAGGGGGGCGGGTATATACATATATAATGAGTGAGATGTGCACCATCTGGGGGATGGTCATGATGGAGACTCAGACTTGTGGGGGGAGGGGGGGAAATGGGCATTTATTGAAACCTTAAAATCTGTACTCCCATAATATGCCGAAATAAAAAATAAATAAATAAATAAAAAGAATAGCCCCCGACCTGGCCTTTGCTTTAGAAGGACCCACTGTGGCAAAAATGATCAAACCTTCCCTCCCTGGTACCTGCTTGGCTTCAATTTCCTACAAAATGTCACCAGACCCCATCCAAAATTTGTAAGGGCTTTTCCTGGGCTCCTCCTCCCATGTCCTGTCAGGGAGCCTGGGTTAGCACCTGTCATCCTAGGGGTTGGTCTGGCTGGACACTTAGCAAGGGTTTGGACAGAGCTGGGGCCTAAATTGAGACCTCTGTGCTGTGCTTATCATGCTCAAATAGGCATGAACTTCACTCAGAGACATTGTTCAAATGCCTGTTTTGATGCACCGGGGCTGGCTTTTATTTCTGGGTTCTGTATTTCAACAAAGTACTGGGACCTGCAAGGTTCCAGTTACTCTCAGGTAAACAGACTCTGACGATTACAACAAACAAGAAATTGCTTGAGATATTTGATGAGCAAAGCACCTATTTGATGTGCGATATGATGATGAATTTTATTAACATTGACACAGATTTTTAAAAGATATATTACAACAAACTTCAATTTAATAATGAATATACCACATCAAGGGAATATCCCCATAATTGTTTTCAGTGAAACACATCAACGGATAAAAACTCTTGTTTCAGGACAGGAAACAGCTTACAAAATGAAGATGGCAAAGGTGAGTCTTCTACGGAGAGTTTCCCAAATTTCAGTCACTGACACATCAAACACAGATTGATCACACACCTTACAATTTACATCACAAGTTGGCCAGGCTCCAGGGCTCATGCCAGTAATCCTAGTACTCTGGGAGGCTGAGGCGGGCAGATCATTTGAGCTCAGGAGTTCGAGACTAGCCAGAGCAAGAGTGAGACCCTGTCTCTACTAAAAAAAAAATAGAAAGAAATTAGCTGGACAACTAAAAGTATATATATACAAATTAGCCGGGCATGGTGGTGCATGTCTGTAGTCCCAGCTACTTGGGAGGCTGAGGTAGGAGGATGACTTGAACCCAGGAGTTTGAGGGTGAACTAGGCTGATGCCACAGCACTCCAGTCCCTGCAACAGAGTGAGACTCTGTCTCAAAAAGAAAAAAAAATTAAGTTACATCACAGGATAATACATTCTGCCATGTCTTTATTCAGTTTATTATAAGTGTAACTTAATTAACATAATTTACTTGCTAGTTTGATAAGTTTAATTCTACAGACAATTTGAGTTTACTCCAGTCCATCAGGGAATGCCTGCGAATTTGAGTCCAGCATCACCTGGGGTCCCACCATCGGCACAAGCTCCAGAGCTGGGGAAGGTGATTCCCCAGACACAGGCTGCTCCCTCCACGCTCCCCTCCTCAACACAACAGTCCCCTCCCAGGCCACGTGGCTGGAGGCCGAGTCTCCCTCCCCCTGGTGTCTCAGGCCACGTCACTGTCCTCAGAGGATGAGGAAAGCCAAAGGTCCTCATACAGGACACTCGGGGGGACCCGGGCACAGTGAGCCTCAGACTTCTCTGGGGCGTGAGGGTTCTGGGCAGGAGGACCTGGCTTCTCAGGGAGGAGGCAGGAGGGAGCTGGCAGGAGCCTGGAGCTCCACTGTCCGCTGTCCAGTCTCCTGAAGGCCATCCTGAGGGGCTGGCCTGGAGCAGGGCTGGGTGACGGGAGACGGGGCTCGGTGCAGGCCTGGACAGGGCTCAGGAGACTTCTGCCATGTGGAGGCTGCAGGTCAGTGCCAGCTTTCTGGGCAAGTTTACTCCTATTCTCTTGGGAAGCCTCTTTCGGTCCAAATTTATTTATACTGAGTGCCGACTGAAGACAGTCTGGAGACACCCAGCTCTGCCCTCTGCATGTATTTATTGCAGGGTTGGGAAGGGCTGAGTCTGAGTTTATGTAAGGATTCTGACAAATCTGGGTGTCGATTCCGGCAGCTCTCTTGCCTCCTACTTGAGGCTGCCTTTGGGGTCCTGGATCATCTGGGGGTTCAAGGCCACCTCCAGAACTTCAGTGGAACCACCATGAGGTCCACTGTCTGTCATATTGAGGGCACGTTAGCGTCCTGGGGAGAGTGCAGGGATGTGGACAGGGGTGTCAGGAGTGGACGCTTACAGTTGCTTATTTTGTCCAGGAGCTTGAAGAGGACCTCAGCTCAGGTCTTCTCATGGGAGCCACTGCAGGGCAGGGCAGATGGGCTTCATGGCAGTGTCTTTACAGGTGAGAACAGAGTCAAGGACAGATTTTATCTAGTTCCTGTGGAGAGAGATTGACCTGGGAAGATACTGATGGCAAAGACACCTAAATGGAACATCAATTCAGGTTTCCTCTACGTCAAGTGAAAGAGGAAACTCACCAAATAAAATGCTATGGGTCATGTAACAGAAGAAATGGCTTGCCAACGGGCACAAACATTTTATGTGCCTTCAAAACATCCCCCTGCAGCCATGCCTCAGGCCAGTGGTCTGAAGGCGAAGGGGAGGTGTCTGGGTGGAGGTCTTCGAGACCACTTTAGGTGAAGAATGGATTAATCCAGCAGAGATCTTGAGATCGTCTTAGCTGAAGATGGGATTAATCAGAGCCCTTAAAAGCTTTGTACTTCTGCTCAGAGGGGAGGCGCTGGGACTTTGAGACAGGAGTCTTCCAGCTTTTTCATGTGCTGGCAAATGAATAAACTCCTCTTTAGTTCTCCGAAAACCACTGTCAACATTCCTCTGATGGGGCTGAGGGAACAAGTGCCGAATTTTTAGTCAACAGTCACATAAAGCAGGCAAAGAATTACAAATGATCATTTTATTGGGGAAAGCATCTCAAATTTGTGAAAGCAATTTTGAATAACAACTTCATGAATTTTCTCCATCAGATCGAAGATTATGACAGTTTTTCATACCCTGCCCTGTTAAAGATCTTGATACAAGCATTTTTATTCATGGTTTTCCAGAACAGAGATGAATATGTTTTCAAGGCAGTTTCATAGAATTGTGTTTTCCTGGAAAGTCTGGGAATATGCATCAGACTTTATCAGATTTTCTCCCATATAGGATTATACCTATAGGAGGCATCTGACAAAATCACTTCCACATGCCTCCCCTAGTACATTGCTGGCACACAGACTTACAATTGTACAACTAAATAAATACATGAAAATGACATCAGAAGAATACATGAAAATGACATCAGAAGAAATGACATCAGAAGAATGAAAACTTAACCCCACAGTCTAGAATTCAATTGTTTGCTGAGTCTTCACAGCAAAGCGGGTGTGAAGGGGGCAGATCCGGGTCACTGACTGGCAAAGTGGGCCAGGGACCCAGAGGAGAGCCTCCGCCTAAGACAAGGGAAAGGTTCTGTCAGTTCCAGCCACTTTTGCTTCTCACAGAAAACTAGCAGATAATTTCTAATGACCGAGGTGACAGGACAACTTTTGAAGATATGAATAATACGTAGCCAAATCCTCAGGAAGGAATTATTCCCAAGGACTTTGCATCTATAAAAACTTCCATCACTAAGTTAGCAAAAAGCCTCTCATCCCCAATTACACAGATTCCCTCCAAACCCAAAAGTCTACTTATCCAAATACTCTCTGCATCAAAATCCAAAGTTTGACCAAGGCCAGGCGAAATGCAGAAAACCCTGCATTCTCCTCTTGTACACCACCCACACCAACCATGACATCAGTACCATCAACACCACCAGAAAACTCGTGCCCTGCTCGTTGCTACCTCTGGCCCTTCTTCCCAGAGAGGGGACTTTACCAGTGCTCAGGGACACCTGCTCTGTCACGTCCCTGGCTGGTTTTTGCAGCAGGTAGTTGTCCTGCTCAGCATGACTCTTTTTCACCTCACTCCTGTACTTCAATTCAGGAGACATGACTCCATTGGAGTTGAATTCAGGCTGTGGTCGGTTTTGTTCCTGGTGGCATTTCCACTGATGTAATAGGAGCTCTCTAGTTGTTTTCCCAAAGTACGCCTCCAACTCAGGAACCTTGATGCAAGCGTCACTTCTGAGCCCCCCTTGGGTTGCTCCCATGTCTGTATCTTCAGGCCCACGGCCTCTCAGTTTCTCCCCTGTTGAGGCACACCCACCGTCTCTCTCCAGTTCACTCTTGTGGATATAAAAGAGGATGTAGGCATGTTGACTGAGGACAGAAGAAATATCACAGGCGGTCACCTTAGCATCATCCATTTTGTACCACTGGCCATTCCCAGCTTTGACATAGCAGAAGTAATGTCCACTTTGACAGCTGCTCCCAGAATGGACCAACACAGCATACAGGAGGTAAACAAGGGGTCCTCTGTTCCGCTGAGACATGTATGGTTGCATGTCAAGGCACTCGGGATATTGCACTTCTTTTGCAATTTTGTTGCCTGTGACATCTGAGAACCTTTTCAACACAAGCATCAGGACCTTGGAGGCAGTGTGCACAGTCAGACACTTGGACGCAGGGACCTTCTTTAGACAAGTACCACAGTGATAGGCATCCTCTCCGTCCAGGTGCTCGGGCTTCACCAACCATTGCAAAGCTTGGTTCAGGCTCTGAGCTGCCTCGATATCCAAGGCAATGTCCAGGTAAGGTTCAAAGGTGTCTGAAATGCCATGGCAGTGCAGACACTTGATTTGAGACCTCCAGTAGCCTCCAAATATTTGATGGATTAGGGTTGTGTCCTCAGAGTGGCCATCTAAGGGCTTGTGCCCAGACAGACAAGCTTTCTTCATGCCATCCACAGTGAAAATTAGAAATTCATGGGCATCTTCCTGGGTGTATCTATGGAAGCCAGCAGCCAATGCATGTGAGGGCTTAAAAACATTTCCAGGAAGCTGCAGGGCCCTTGTAATATGATCTTGCATGCTGCAGAGCATGCAGTATTTCTGACTATGACAGGTTAGAGAATGCTCCCGGGACAGCATATAGTTGGCGAGGGGTGGTGTGTATGTCAGGCACTGCAGTGCAGCATTCATGTAGCACGTGTTTCCCACATTCCAGAGCCCAGCACCAACCCCATAAGGTCTCTTCCAGGTCAGCAGCAGTTTGTCCCTGGGAGCCAATTCTTTTGTCCCAGGAGCCTCTTTCGAATACAGGTCGGGATCTGTCGGGGATAACAATGATTAGTTGTCATTTAGAGAATGACTGGCATTGTCTATAACATCAGGTGAAATTGGCTGCGAAGGTCTGAGTTTCAGAAAGAGGGTGAAAGGGGACTCACCTTCCCTGTGGACTGAAGCAACCTCCATGGCTCCAGGAGCAGTGATCGCAAGGCTTCCCTGCGGGTTCCTCAACTCAAGTAAGGATGCTTCCCGTCATGAGACTGTCTTCAAATGGCAGGTTTGTCTCCACCTCAGCCCTTTTATGGCTCATCCGACTCCCCTCACCCACTCACTAGGTACAGGATGCACCAATCAAGTCCAAGCAATTAAGTGGATTAGGAAGCCTCCGGGTGTGTTCTCTGGAATTCCCCAGCTAATCCAATCAGCACCCTCCCCAAAACTATTTAGAAAACACCTGAGGCAGATTGAGCTAACAGGATCCTGCATGAATATCCCAAGAGTGGAACAGAGGTGGGCATATATTTGTCTTAGCTCTTTGAAAACAATAATGGAAGAACATCAGATATTAAATAAGAAGTTGGACTCACACTTCCTGATTTTAATTCTCCCTGCAAAGCTACAGTTACTAAGACAGAAGAGCACTGGTGTGAGATCAAACATAGAGACCAAGGGAATAGAACAGATGGCCCAGAAATAACCCTCCTTCTATGGACAACTGACATGAATGATTGGTACATAGGTATCGAAAATTTTCAGTGTGGAAAGGATAGTGTTTTCACAAAATGCTACTGTGAAACTTAGATATCCATAAAACAACATAAATTTCTATCATTACCTAAAGCAAGATCACAATTTTAATCAAAACTGATGAAAGAGTAAATGTAGAAAATAAAGTATAAGTGATTTAGAAGAAAGGCAGGGCAAGGTGGATCTGGCCTGCAATGCCTGATTCTGGGAGCTGAGGCTGGTGGATTGTTTGACCCCAGGAGATGCAGACCAGCCTGAGCAGAAGTGAGATACCATCTCTAATAAAAATGTT
Organism: Microcebus murinus; assembly: GCF_040939455.1. Lineage (NCBI taxonomy): Eukaryota > Metazoa > Chordata > Mammalia > Primates > Cheirogaleidae > Microcebus > Microcebus murinus. The sequence goes on along the minus strand of NC_134127.1, from coordinate 25,772,531 downwards.
AATTGTACCCAGGTGTAGTGGCTCACGCCTGTAATCCCAGTACTCTGGGAGGCTGAGGCAGGAGGATTGCTTGAGCTCAGGTGTTTGAAACCAGCCTGAGCAAGAGCAAGACTCCATCTCTACAGAAAATAGAAAAAATTAGCCAGGCATGGTGGTGCATGCCTGTAGTCCCAGATACCTGGGAGGCTGAGGCAGGAGGATCACTTGTGCCCAGGAGTTTGAGGTTGCTGTGAGCTAGGCTGATGCCATGGCACTGTAGCCCAGGCAACAGAGTGAGACTCTGTCACAAAAACAAAATGTTAATAGTAAAATTAGCTGAGCATGGTGAGGCAGTCCAGTAGTCCCAGGTATTCAGGAGGCTAAACCAGAAGGATCCCTTGAGTCCAGGAGTTTGAGGCTGCAGTGTGCTATGAACTCACCTCTACAATCAAGCCTGGATGACAAAGTGAGATCTTGTCTCTAAAAAGAAACACAGAGAGAAGTAAAAAGAAAAAATCCAAAATAAACTGAGGAAACTATTTAAATAGACATCTCTCCAAAGAAGATACACAACAGCCAATAAATCTGGGAGGAGCTGCTAAACATCATTATGTGTTCAGTAAATTCAAATCAAACTAGGAGGATAGACTGCTCCATTAGTTCCTCCTACCCACACCCTTAGGTAGGAGAAGATTACGTAAATCAAATAAACCAATCAATCGGTGAGAAAACAAAAACTTTTGTTAAGGATGTAGGGAAATGGAACTCTTAAATATTATTACTAGAAATGAGAAAATGATGCAACCCTGTGGAAAACAGTAAGGCCACTCAGTAGAAACATAAACCTATGACTACTATAAGATTCAGAAACTCTACTTTTGTGTATGTAAATAAAAGATTAGAAGCAGGGATGAAACATATTTGTAAACAATTGTACATACTAGCAATATTCACAAAAGCAAAAGGTGGAAGCAACTCAAATATCCATCAACAGTTGAATCTATAAACAAAATATGGAATGTGATAGTGTGTTTGTGTGATGTAATAAGCTTTAGTCTTAAAAAGAAATGAAAGTGTTTATTGACACAGTGTTAAGGAGAAGATTTGTAAATAACACAAGTGTCCACCAAAATGAGAAGGGTTCGAACAGGACGCCCACTGCTTCTACACAAATAGGCAGTAAACGACCATGGAACTGACAAGATACGTGTGGGTCTGTGTGGCCATCTAGAGACTTTTTAGGAGTAATTATTCGAGTCACAAAGCAAGATGAAAAATAAGCCCGGCTATAAAGGACACATAATTTATAATGCATGTCACATGAGTTTTCTAGAGCAGTCACAATCATAGAAAGGAAAATTGTGATTTGCAAAGGATTCTGGAGGAAAAATGTGGAGTTTCAGATGGAGAAATGAGAAGTTCTTGACAGATCGATAATGCTGATGGTGGAATATCATTGTGAATGTACTTGATGACACAAAACTATAGACTTAAATATAATTAAAATGGTATGTTTCCTATTATATATATGATAGCACAGTAATAAATGCAAGATGCAAACTGAAACAGATATATGTACAAATATTTATTTAGTCTTACAAAAACACATATTCTTAACACCATGCAGGGGTACCTATATTTTTTAAAAGTTCTTCCAAAGGGAAAACAACAAAGTAAAGTAAACTGCTTCCAGGGACAATTAGGCAGCATATAATTGAATTAAGATGATTAGGTTAGGTCACACCTACAACTGCCAAGCCACGGAACTGTGGCAAGGACAGGAAGCCTCCCTCAGGGCCCCTTGCCCAGGAGTCCCGGCTGCTGCAGCACACCCGGCGGAGCTGGCCCCGCATTCTCCTCTGAGAACCCACTGACAGACAGTAGGTGGTCCCCGCATTTCAGTTTTGTGCCTTGCACTAATTTCTTCTTGAGATTACACTTCAGAAAAATAGTAAAACAAATAGATGATATTGTGGTTTTAGGTAATGAGGTAGCATGTTTTTTTCTTTTTGATTGTATTCATTCGAAAAGAGACCTAAAATATTTCAGTTAGATGTCAAATATTTCACAAAAATTTACATTCCTAAGGAAATATACCCAGCCTCCTGACGTTGTAGGCAAACAGGAAAACAGTTTTTGGAAACTGGTGGTTTTGTCTGTGGACACAAAAAGCTAAATATTTCATCTGTCCTTCATTTATTCAAACATTACATTGTGCATTTTTTTGAACATATACATGGTGGACTTCTGGAGTTAGGACAACAATTCAAATACTGTAGACCATAAACTTATAGGTTAGTAGGGAAAAATAACACTTGTATGTGAATTTTCATTAGGAAATTGTATATTTTAGCTTCCAAAGTGACATTAAAAAGTTAATAGGAAAGCATGTTTGATTTCTGATTTTCAAATATGTGTGCTCCAGGATTCTGGATGATATTTTCTGTAGCTTGGATTATTTTGTCGTCTTGGAAAATATTTTCTTTCATGTCACTCATAGAGGAAAGTGTCATAGAGCTTTTCAAAGTCTTTAGAATTAACCCTTCAAAGGCAAAAATCTAAATTGACCGTTTCTATGTGTCTGGTCTTAGGAACGACCCTATTTGCGAATAAGTAATGATGGGAGAGGAAGGTAACACATCAGGGAATGAGAGGCCACTTTGTGAGGAAAGGGTCTGAGGAAGTGGTTGATAGGTCCTCCTCAAGGGCAAGAAGGTGTTGGTGGGATATTTTTCACAATGTTAATTTATAATGCTCTTACGTGTTCTTTTTTTTTTTTTTTTTAAACTCAGGAGATCCAAAGGTCCACCCCTGAGGTCATCCAACCTCAAGCTGCCGGGAGATGAGACGGGTGGCGGGTCACTACCCACAGTCTGAGAAGAACACACTCAGCAGAGCCCAGACTATGAGGAAGCAGCAGAGGGGACCCGCAGGGCCCAGGGCTCCCCGACCCGAGGAGGAGAATCCCAGGGTAAGTGGAGACGATGATCTTTGGGGATCAGGGGACACACGGACCTCAGAGTCGGGGGGTGACTGTAGAAAATTCTGACACCATTACCCAGTTTTTTCTTTCACCTTGCAAGGAGGGTGTGCCTTTAAGCCTCTTACTGGCTGGTTGGTCCATCAGAGACTTTTTGAGGAGTGAACTCACTTCCCAGTAGTTCATGTGCAGGGATCCTATTCCTGTTTCTATACATTTTGGATTCCATTTTGCCCTTTTTTTATTTTAGTAAGATTGTTTGCAGGACTGCTAACAATATTCCTGGAGGGGCATGTGGAAAATTTTAATTTGAATCTGCAAAATGTATAACATTACCTCAAAGCACATGGATCTTCAAAGTGAATAAGTATTTCCAAATTTTACATCAAATTTTTTATCCATCCAACTGACATCAAAAGAGCATTGGCAGAACACGATTCATGGAAAAGTGCCACAGAAGTTTTTAACCTTAACCTTATTGAACAAGAGACAAATTTTCAAATACTGTATTTTCTATAATATGATGGAAATATATCAAGTTAATTTTTTAAATTTTCCTTGCACTAGTCACTGCAATTGTGGTACCCATTTATATGTAAGTGATTGTTTTGAATTATTTTATTTTTACATTGAATGTTATTTGCTCCTTGAGTTTTTAATTGCTTTGTTTTCCTTTTCACTTGATGGTGAAGTTTTTCTAATGTGTGTTATCTTTTCCTACAGATTCCAAGTAGGCCAATGCTGGTCTACACAGCCAAGAAGAGTCCTCTCTTAGACTCTGTTCTCACTAGTCAACCACCTGTCAAGAAATCTGACTTATAGCAGAAAACTTGGTTCCTTAAAAAAAATAAAAAATAAAAAAATAAAAAAAATAAAAAAAAAAAAGAAATCTGACTTGAGGCCGGGCGCTGTGGCTCACGCCTGTAATCCTAGCTCTTGGGAGGCCAAGGCGGGCGGATTGCTCAAGGTCAGGAGTTCAAAACCAGCCCTCGCAAGAGCGAGACCCTGTCTCTACTATAAACAGAAAGAAATTAATTGGCCAACTGATATATATATATAAAAAAATTAGCCGGGCATGGTGGCGCATGCCTGTAGTCCCAGCTACTCGGGAGGCTGAGGCAGAAGGATCACTCGAGCCCAGGAGTTTGAGGTTGCTGTGAGCTAGGCTGACGCCACGGCACTCACTCTAGCCTGGACAACAAAGTGAGACTCTGTCTCAAAAAAAAAAAAAAAAAAAAAAAAAGAAATCTGACTTGAGCTCTGTGGGATATTCAGTGTCTCCCATCACAAGACCTGAAAAGTGCACCTTCTTCAATAGTGAACCAAATAAAGGACAGTGGCTCTCACTGACACCTGAAAACCTGCATTAAAGCACTATGACCAGGACCCTCTCATCTTTGACAATCTGGCACACCACAGGCCTGATGATGTCTCCCTTGCAGCTCCCTGGGCTGCTTTAAAAATCCTTGGCCTGGGCCAGGACCTCAAGCCCCAGGTAGGAGGCATGTGTCCTGCTCTGATGTCACAGCCTGATGCACAGAACTCAGGCCAAGACTTCAATCTCAGCATCAGGGCACCAGGCAAGAGATCTGCCCAGAACCCCATCCAGACTTGACAGTATCCCAAAAAGAAACTGAGACTCAGCACCTTCCAGAACCCTCAGAAGAACACTGAGAGACTAGAGCTACACCCTCTGCAGACTGAACAGCCTCCATCAAGAGTACCTGGACTTAAAGCCGAATTGTCCCCTCAATTGACCAGGAAGAATGCAGCCCAGGTGCCCAGCAGTGACCTGCAGCCTACACAGAGCAGAAATCTCCTGAACCCTGTCCAGGCCTGCACCGAGCCCTGTCTCCTGTCACCTAGCCCTGCTCCAGGCCAGCCCCTCAGGATGGCCTTCAGGAGACTAGACAATGGACAGTGGTGGAGCTCCAAGCTCCTTCTGGCTTCCTCTTCTCTCCCTCCTGAGAAGCCAGGCCCTCCCGCTTAGAGCCCAGACTTCCTAGACAAGTGTGAGGATCAGTGTGTGTGAGTCCCATTTAATATCCTCTTTGAGGACTTTCATATTTCCTCCTCTGAGGACAGTGACTTGGAATGAGACACCAGATGGAGGGAAACTTGGCCTCCAGCCTCATGGCATGGGTGGGGACTGTTGGGCTGAAGAGGAGACCATGGAGGGGGATCGGCCTGTGTCAGGGGATTCACCTTCCCCAGCTGTGGGGCTTGTGCCAATGGTGGGACCCCAGGTAATGTTGGACACAAACAGACAGTGCATGAGTGAATTATAGAAACTCACATTGTGTTGAAATGGCAATTATTTAACAGGCAAGCAAAGTGTTTTTAATGAAGTTAATTGTGTAATAAACTGAGTTGACATGTAGGAGTAAGTTGTAAACTGTAATGTGAACAACAAACTAGGAAATGATTCTGTATTTGGGGTTCAAATGACTGAATTTGGAGAATTTTTAGGTTATTCCTGTGAACTGAATCTCTCAGCAATGTCCCTTGCCTGGGCAGGAGGGCCACAGGTAGCAAGATGAGGAACAAGCAGGGCTTGAGTTCGCTACTTCTGTTACAATAATCTCAGTAGGACAATTGACCCCTGTGAGATAACACACACACACACACACACACACACACACACTCAGTCACTAGCCAGAGGAAGACAGGAACAAATGAAGAGGTCAGGTTTGGGTACCTGGGGCCACAGGGCAGTGCTGGCTGCATTTCTGGATGAGCCCCCATGTCCTAAATACTTGTTTTACATTTTCAAGTGTTCTCAACATTTCAAACATTTGGAGGAACTTTCTACGTGCATATGTTTAAAGTATATGAAATTTAGTGAGAATTGCTGAATGTTAGGTATTGAATTTTAGGATTCTGCTTAGAAGGTGTTGGAGAGGATTGCATTTATTACTGGGTTTCATGATTTTCCAGTTGTGCTGTATTATCCCTTGTGCATAGACATGTTTGGTTTTGGGTTTGTGGGATATCTATGAATCATATTCATGACTTTCACTAACTGAAATTGGAGTAAATTTTAAAGACAGGTGTGATGTTTTTACTTTTCCATGCCTTATTTGGGTATAAATTGTTTCATGTATTTTAGTTGGTTATCAAAGTAATTCTCATAGAGTCTTGTGGGGATATAGCAGGCTGGGAAGCCTACATTTTTTTGGAGATACATGCTCATATTGCATGGTCAGTAAATGTGACATTGTGTATACATGGTTATTAAATTCAATTGTAAAGCTGTAGTTTTTAAATCTGTTTCAATGTTAATAAAATTCATACCAATATGACATATCCAATAGGTACTTTGGTTTCTTTTCTTCCTGGGAAACAGGGTCTGAATCTTTACCCAGGGATGAGTGTAGTAGCAACATCATGGTTCACTGCAAGCCCCAACTCCGAGGCTTAAGCCATCATCCTGGCTCAGCTGGAAAAACAGACCAGTGAGTCCATGCCTGACTAATTTTTGTGATTTTTTTGTATAGTTGGAATGTCCTATGTTGCCCAGGGCTTAACTTCTCAACACCTCAGACTAATTTCTTGGTAGTTCTAGTCATCAAAGTTTAATTAGCTGATAGTAATGAAAAACATTACTATTGTTTTCATGTTGATGGGAAAAGTATAGACTTCCTTAATTTGAATGGATAAATCATGTCCTGTGTGAAATAAAAAAAGAACTAAAGGTAAAGAGGGGAAGTAAAAACAGACGTCTGTATAAACATAGGCGGTAATTTTGCTCAGACAGTTTTCTGCCCCCCCCAGCTCACTGCCCAGGCCCTGGCCCTGTGAAGTCCCTGCTGCCGCTCGGGTGAGCAGCGTGGAGATGGAAACGAGGTCCAGAGCAGATGGAAGCTGCAACCGCACGTTCCCCGCCGCCCATCGCGACCCCGTCGCCCTCCGGAGCCCGGGACGCGGTGGCACCGGCTGCGCACGCAGCGCCGCTTCTCCCTCCGCGCGCGGAAACGGCCTCTGACGTCACCTGAGTTCGCGCCGTTCCGAGGGAAGAATATAAACGGTCTGACGAGAATAAGCCGTAGCCATAAAACATTAGAACCATTTTATTAATACTTCAACCTGGTGGAAGAAGCCCCGCCCCGCTGCACACACCACGCAATCGCGTGGAGACAAACCGGAAGTCTCAGGATCCACCAGGCGGAAGTAGAGACTGACCCGGATATGGCACGAGGGAGGCGTCTAGACCCCGCCCTGTAGAACGCCCAGTTTTCCGATGACCCGGAAGCAGTCCTTTCTTGCCAGAGTGAGTGCTGGTGTTTCTGAATCACAACCGGGTTCTCTTGCCCCCATCGCCTTGTCTTCTGCCCCTGGGTCCGTGATTGGCCTCGGAGGCCACAATCCCTACAGCCACCCGCAGAACTCTTGGGTCGTCTTCAGAGGCAGTCAGGAGTCCTCACAGGGAGCTTCTCCTCGGGATGGATCCACAGTGGGTTTCCGTGGGCGGAGCGCGCATGCGCTCTTGCGGTCAGGAATGGAAGACCTGCGCGCCCTCTGCCGGCTGTATTGCCGCAGTGCAAGAGCTGAATTGGCATCGCTGAATTTTGTTTTTCAGATTTTTCAGTGCTTGAATTTTGGAAGTTCTAATGGAAGTGCAGCACGGTATCTTCTCCTTTGAGGAAAGTGGATAGAAATAATAAGAAAAATACAAGTTCGGAATACAAAAGTGGATTGATTTTCTTTGTGTGGACGGAAGACGGGGTCGAATAAGAAAATTGTGTGTGACACTATCCTGGTGTATATCTGCCACTATGCATGTGTCCAATCCCATAGCACTTGTCAACACAAATAGTACATCTTATTGTGGGTGAGAACCACAGGTAATGTCAGCTACTGGTTGGGAGTAAATTTAATGCTTAAGTAAATAGATGAAACTATCAATATAATGGGTGCTCCTGCTTGGCCCAGGCCCTGCGTCTCCAGCCAAGATGCCAAGCATTAGAGTTGATTGTCCTCGTGTTCCCAGTCAACTTTAAATAAACCTGGCTGCAGTGGAGAATCACTGTGGAGATTCTAAAATAATGCTGTATCAATTACAGCTAGGGAAGTGCTCATTTAATTCGTATCAGGAAGGTTTACGGTTTGGGGAGTTTGCCAATTTGGCTAAAACTCAAGTCATCCTAGTTTGTATCCTGAGAGATTTTCCCTTGATCTTTAGGGTCAGTGTTGGGGGGGCGGGTTGAAGGAAAACACATTTCCAAGCTCTGGGCTCAAAAAAGAGAAGGAATACTTTCTCATAATGTTCATTTTGATTGTGGATAAGAACACTGAATGAAATATAAGATGGGCGTGTGTGGTGGCGGAAGGGTTGGAGAGCTTCATTCTTCTGTTTTGCCTTGTGAGCTGCAGTAAGGGTAGCACAGCTGTGTGACTGTCTGGGTGATCACTCAGAACTGACCTGAATAAAATGTGTGGTGTCCTGAGATGGACTCCTACCCCCACTAGGGTTCAGAGACAAATCCAAGGAGCTGTCTGTGGGGTATGAAAGTAGAGCTGCCTTATTCTTTGACCCCAGGAAGCTCCTCAGGGCAGAGAAAAAAACACAACAGTTTATACCAGATTTCTTTGATGCCGCTCTCAATGCTCAACTAAATCCAATTCATGGCACTCTGGGGAACCAGACAGATGGTGCTAAAGATCCCTGTTATGTCAACTCCAGGGATAGATAGAGAACAGTGGTTTTGGTGGAATTTGGGATGAGAAAAGGTGTGCTGTGTGGAAAAAGCTGTCGAAGGCTGGAGAGACTCAGAGAGGGGTGCTGAATCTCTACCCACATGCCAATGAGAACACATGCAAATCTGTGTCTTAGAATTGCAAAAATAATACTCAATCTCCATCAATAGATTAGATTTTTCAGCAATAGGTTTTATGGTTTGAAATGAATACATTTGCAAGTATTAATATATTGACAAACAGTTCAATTTCTTACACGATTCTGCATTCAATATTCTCAGATCAATACATTAACACGCCACAGTTTTATGAGTAGACATTTTCTCAGAATTCAGAATGATTTGATAAATTGTGTTAAAGGTATATTTTGGAGTCCACTTTCCATCCTTGACCCAGTTTTCTGACCAGAAATCTAGCAGGCCATTTCTTCACATTGATTCTTGGATAGATATCCCCTCAATGTGAGAAACTCGGTGTTAACTAAGGAATACATGATCAATGAGGACTTTCTCCTTTTGTAGCACTAAGAGTATTTTATGCTGTAAGAAATCTTACATGTGCCAGAAGTCTTGCTCTATGAATAAAGGGTGTCTCGTGATTTTTCACCAAATAACTTCTCCAGTATGACATATTTTGTATTTCACAAGGGTATTCACTGCTGTTTTAAAGCCTTTCTTCTCATATTTCTTGTTTTTCCAACTATTTCCTCTCAGAGTTTTCTTGTACACACCAAGCCTGGTGCTTGGAAGAATATTTTTTCACCTTATCTACAGAACAATAAACTAAGGCATTTATTTAACAATAAACTAAGGCATTCCTACATTAATTATACACATAAGTGTTCTATCTTCTACAGATTCTTTGGTGTCTTTTAAATTATAGCTGTGGTTCACTATCTTAAAATTAATTATATTGACAGTTTTGGTTCTCTTGTGTCAGCTATGATCCAACCACTCACAAGTTATTGCTACCTAGATGTAATTTATTCTGGATTCTCTTCTGTGTAAATTTACTTGTATAGACTGAAGAATAAGGATACCTGAAGTGCCAGTAGTTATCTTCCATTTGATTACAGTGTTTCTTCAATTAAGTCCTATGGTGTGTTTAGATTTTAAAGCTATGGCTAGAGTCTCATGATCATTTCTTACATTCATCATTTCTAATACCATGCCATTTAAAGTCAAAGAATTTTCAGAAGACATTTGTAATTTTCTCTTGACTATGAATGGTCTTGTGTTGCCTAAGGTTAGTACACTGGGTAAAGGCTTTCCCAACTTAGATTGGCATTTATATGGTTACTCTCCAATATGAATTCTCTTGGATGATTGAAGGCCAGATTGTTGACTGAAGGCTTTCCCGCACATCACATTTATATTGTTTCTCTCCAGTGTGAATTTGAACGTGGTTTCCAAGTTCACAGCATGAAATAGAAGCTTTTTCACATAGGTGACATTGATATGGTCTCTCTCCAAGGTAAGCTGTCTCATGTCATCTAAGGACAGACCACTGACTAAAGGCTTTTCCACATACATGACATCCATATGCTTTCTCTCTGTGAGTTTTCTCATGTTGTATAATGTGAAAATACTCACTAAAGGGTTTGTGACATACATGGTCTTTGTACAGTTTCTTCCCAATGTGAGGTTCAGATCAGGAGCGAATAGGGTGATTCATTGTAATTAGAGTTAGTAAAGTCTGCAAAGTATTCACTAACAAAATGTCTAGTCCTTAACTAAACTAACTGATTTCTCAACATAGCCTAACTCATTGTAACTCAATATAGATGGATGTTTATTCACAAACTTTAATCTTTTGCCAAAATGTTTGTAGCTTATGTTCCTATTTAACAAGGGTTTCTGGACAAACTGTGCACCCACATCCTTCTAATGAACTGAATGTCCAAAAAAACATGGACTCTCAATGTTCCCATGAGGGCCATTCTGCACACATAGGGCAGCTCTGTCCATGAGCATCACTAATGAGCACAGACAGGCACTTAGGATCCAGACAGAAACATTCCACTGGTGCTAGACAGCCAAAGACGGAAATGCTCTCTGCCTCCTGGAAATGAAGCCAGGCCTCCTTCTCTCTGCAGCCATGAGGATTCCTGTCCCCCTCTTTACCATTCTCTTCTGTATGAGCCAAGTTCTACCAGGTAACAAAATACACTTTGCAGAAGCCTTGGTGAGAGTAGAGTGCCTGAGACCTTACAGGGATCCAATATGTAAAGCAAAATGACCATCACCTATGACCGAAAAGGGGGTTTTGTAGGGAATCTGGAAGACCCCTTGGCTGAGATTCCTGCAGCCACCTGATTCATTAGTTCTCCACAGCAACTCTGTTAGATGAAATGGAAGCAAGTTTGTTTCAAGTAGTTGAAACCCTCTTTACTCCATCACTAAATGTGAATTTAGTTAGGCAGGTTTGCTAGCAGTTTCTAGATCTTGACAACAAAAGAATAGGGTATTATTCTACAAACATTTGTCTTAAAAACTTCTTTACTTCTTTCATCAAAAGTGATTTATCCTAATTCACTGCTGTAAGAGCTACTCCAAAGCCATAGTGGTCTCAGGCAGAAGGGACTAGGGGTCCCTAGGTCTCCTTGAGAAGATTACTGTACTCTAAGAAATCTCCAATCCATTGCCTCATAATATTCATGGTACTTTGGGATTGACTGTCCCTTAAGGCTCCATCCCAGTTCCAGGCTTTCCCTCTTCCTTTTCAATGTCTAGTTTTCTAATGTAGAACTTAAACAGAAGAACCAGAGATGAACCTACAACAGAGTATATTCTGCATCCAGGATGCATGTGTGAGTCACAGGTGTAATGCACCTTGCACAGACATGCTTTGGGGTAGTGTGTGTAGGACACTTTTCTTTTACCCATAGAAGTGACCAGATATCCAAAATAGATCTGGACATTGCCTGAAACTCCTGAATATGTAGATCCAAAAAATAATGAACAATTTATTGCCTTGAATCATGTGGAATATCTTCTTATCTTCTCCTAGAATTCAGGACCTTGAGGGTTGTGAAGGAGTCAGAAAGTGGTTACAGATATGTGAGAAGGTGGACAATTCTTTTGTATTTTCAGGAACTGTCAATTGCTGTACTTTATGTTGTTTGAAAAAAGACATTACCCAAAATTTACAACAGAAAACATAATGAGAGGCATGCATATTCTTGGTGAATCCAGACCATCCTGTCTTAATCTGTGATAGCAACTTTTGAAGGGCTACACAGTGTTAATGGGAAGCTAGACCCTCAGGATTGAGAGGTGAGGGGCGGTTTGTGAGACAATGCCCATTTTACTTCAGGAAAACTAATCTGGAAGAAGTAAAAGGAAGAGGTTGAATTGGGGAGAGAACAGAAGTAGCAAACTAGTTCACTTTTTTAGATATTTGTTAAGCATCCACTGTACGTGGTCTTACAAGGAAACAAGCAAAGAACAAAAATGCAGGACCTTTGACTCCCAAAAAGCCATAGGTTGGTCGCTTTGACTGCTGTATAGTCCAGGGAAAAGTTAACAAGCTCCTAAATTATAGCATTGATATAGGTTGGAAAGAGGTTTTATTAATTAGAGTTATTAGAGAAATAACATATGACCAAAAGAAAGCCAAACCACAAGTAACACAAGGCTTGAAATCCTAAGGCAAAGCGTTGGGGATCCTGACTGTATGTCAGGTTGTGGAAGGAAAATCATGGCAACAGTGAATATTGATAGTCTTCAAGCTGTCCGTCCCAGGATTCCCTCTGCACCTTTCCCTTGGTAATACTGTGTGTTTCTCTGTGTGTGTGTGTGTTGTGTCTTTGCATGTGTGTGACATATGTCCTCCATCCCACATCCCACATGGGTTTGGGGAGGAAGGACAGGCTGGTCAGGACCTACACCCCCATGGATGGGCTAAGCTACTCCATCAGAGTGTGAAGAGCTGATATGTAAGAGACTCATTCAACATTTTATAAACTACCTTAAAAATGCTTTCATTTTTGTGAAGAGAAGATTGAGTAATTTTTATTTTTTTTCCTTTTATTTCATCATGTTATGGAGGTAGAGATATTGCTGGGGTTACAAACATTGCCCCTGCCCCCCTCGCTCCCCCCATGTGTCCTATCCCGAAGTGGTGTGCACCACACACGCCATGTAAGCATACACCCCTTTCCTCCTCCTCCTCCCACCTGCCCACCACCCGATAAAAAGTGGTTTTTTTTCCTTTTTTGTTTGCTTGTTTTTGTTTTTGTTTTTTTACTTTTTGGTTACATAGTATATCCTTGCCTCTCCCTAAGAAGGGTTAGAGTTATGCCCTTCCCCTCTAAAATGCTCGCCACATCCCTAAGATTGGGTCCTCCCCACCGCCGCCGAATCCCTGGTGAGCACTGCCACCATTTGAAAACCATAGTTTTAGTCAGTACCAATTTGATGGCGAGTAGATGTGGGGCCCATTTTCCATGTCTTGTGTCACCTCACTTTGGATAACTGGCTTAAGCTTAATCCAGGATAGCATAAACAGTGCTAGCTCACAGTCATTTCTTAGGATTGAGTAATATTCCATTGTGAGCATATACCACATTTTAATTATCCACTCGTGAATTGACGGGCACTTGGGTTGTTTCCATGACCGTGCAATAGTGAATTGTGCTACCATGAACATTCGGGTGCAGATGTCTTTATAATAGAATGTCTTATGCTCTTTAGGGTAGGTGCCCAACAATGCTATTGCAGGGTCGAATGGTATTTCTATTTCTAGCTGTTTGAGGTATCTCCAAATTCTTTTCCACAAAGGTTTCACTAATTTGCAGTCCCACCAGCAGTGTAATAGTGTTCTTGTCTCTCTGCATCCTTGCCAGCATTTGTTGTTTTGGGATTTCTTGATATAGGCCATTCTTACTGGGGTTAGGTGCCCATCAAAATACCATCAGCATTCTTTACAGATCTAGAAAAAAATAATTCTTCACTTCGTATGGAACCAGAAAAAACCTTGTCTAGCCAAAGCAATCTTAAATAAAAAGAACAAACTGGGAGTCAGTCTTCCTGACTTCAAGATTGAGTAATTTTTAAACAAATGCAGAAGTATTTTTAACAAAACACAAAAGCAGTTAGCCTCTTTACAATTAGCAGAGAAGCTATGAGAACTGCAGACACTATGAAATCAGTCAGTGACAAGACTCTAAAAGGCCTTGAAGATGATCTAGTTCCTTATTCTTGCTGTACAGAGGAAAAAATTAAGGCCCTAAAAAGTGAAGTGCCTCCCTCAAGAGTGGGCTCAGTACCAGAGTTAAGGCTTTGTCTTTCCTTCCTGGCTTTCCCTGCACATCCCACCCTAGGGTTCTGTCCTGCTGCTTCCTTTGTACAAATCCCAAAAGACTGGCTAAAGGTGATGCCAAATCCAGTTATATTAACTGAGTAGCACACAAAACTGGTGACTTCAACTTAGAAAATAATTATCCTTCTGATTCCTAAATCCCCATCTGATTCGTACTTATTAAGTAGTCACCCTTGCTAAACATATGGGTTTGATTTTAAAAACTAAATTTATCAAAAAATAAATGAAAATGAAACGTGATGTATTCCAACCAGAAGCAAAAAATATATTTAAATATGTCTTGTATCCATATCCCCAGAAATTCAATGCTTTCAATCAAGCTTTAAAACTTCCAAATTTAGAAAACCTAATTCATTTTGTTTGTTTTCATATTCACCCAAGCAAAATAGAGCCAAAATGGAATGCAACAAGACTAGAGAAGAAAATACAGGACTCTGCTAAAGACAGCAGTCTGCATGGAAGGAAGGTGGGGTCCTCTTCGGTGTCCTTAGGTGGACATTTGCAGCAGGACTGCAATTTTTTTTGAAAGTCTGGGGTCAGAGAGGAGGATACAGAGAAGAAGGAAGAAGGGGAAATAGAATGTGGTTTAGGATGCCCAAGCTTTAGCTTAAGTGTCTCTTCCACCTTCCTCAGTACATCACTAGGTGATCATGGGCAAGTTTCTTCCTTTCCCTTGGTCTGATTTCTTCATCTTTAAGGTAAGTGACTAAGCAAAATAATCTGTTATGTTTATTGTAATGCTCACATTTGTTTCTAAAGCAAATAGCTGGCAATGACAGTATGCCCACAATATGCAACATACAAGGTTCACTAGCAAAGAACAAATTAAAAACAAAAGCACTCATAAACCTAAAATGCCCATAAGGTGACTTGAATTCTTATCAACGAGCAACAGAACACCATATTTTTGCAAAGCTCCTTTGCGATTTGGAAATTTAACAGCCTGAGCAAGAGCAAGACCCCATCTCTACTATAAATAGAAATTAATTGGCCAAATAAAAATATATAGTAGAAATTAGCCAGGCATGGTGGTGCATGTCTGTAGTCCCAGCTACTCAGGAGGCAAGAGGATCGCTTGAGCCCAGGAGTTTGAGGTTACTGTAAGCTAGGCTGATGCCACGGCACTCTGGGCCAGGCAACAGAGTGAGACTCTGTCTAAAAAAAAAAGAGTGATTTGCCACATAGTGCAAGACATGGCAACGGTTCACCCTCTATAGCATGCTAATCTCACATGACTCTTCTGGCTGCAAAAGGCCAATTTTAGCCTGTGATAAATGGGCCCTATATATATAGTACTTAAGTAGTTACAGATAAAAGGAAGAGATATTCATATAAAGCTTAAGGATCAAAATCTCAGATTTCAGCTGGTTTCTTCCAAGTGCTCAACACTTAGAATGATCATTGATTTAAAAAAAAATACTCCTCTTAAAATTACTTCCCAATTCATATTTTAGGTAAAAATATGGTGTTGCATATTTTGATCTTCACATCCATTAACTAATTCATTCGTAACAACTGAAGAGTTAAATTCAACCTAATGCATTTGGATTTCAGTCCAATTCAATTCAATAGGCATTTACTGAGTATGTCATAAATGCCATGTATTGATTTGAAGCTGTTGAATCAGTCTCTGTGTTCCAGAATAGAAAAAATTAGAATCGCGGGTTTGGATACCTCTCTTGTTGTCAGCAAAGAGCTACAGAAGTAGTCACTGAAATGGTACACTTTATCACATATGTAGTCTGCTCAGAATTCAACCACTTTGGGAACTATGGCCCATCCTTAAAGCGGTGCGATCTTAGGACATAAATCAAATACTACTCAATGTTTTTTTTTGTTTTTTTTTTAGACAGAGTCTCAATCTGTTGGCCTGAGTAGAGTGCTGTGGCATCAGCCTAGCTCACAACAACCTCAAACTCCTGGGCTCAAGGAGGCTCAATTTTTTTTCTAAAAAAATAGAAAGAAATTAATTGGCCAACTAAAACTATATAGAAAAAATTAGCCAGGCATGGTGGCACATGCCTGTAGTCCCAGCTACTTGGGAGGCTGAGGCAGGAGCCCAGGAGTTTGAGGTTGCTGTGAGCTAGGCTGATGCCACGGTACTCTAGCCTGGGAAACAGAGTGAGACTGTCTCAAAAAAAAAAAAAAAGCCGGAGTGTACACGCCCTGTAATTTAAACAAGGGGAGGGATTCTCAGCTCCGGCCTTTTGTTACTTAGGTGCACCCAATATTGTCAGATTCTTCAAGAACGCCAAAAGATTCAAATTTTTGTGTAACAGCAGATTACTAAGTGTTCATTTAAGAAATAAAATAACCAATGCAACCAAAACACATCCACACAAGACTGTTTCGAGACGCTGTATCCCACCTCCATGGAATTCAATGAAAATTCAGGGAGACTAACAGATGGTGCAATGACCCTTTTCTGTGTGCAGCCAGAGGCAAATTCAAGGAGATTTGTGAGCGTCCAAACGGCTCCTGCCAGGAATTTTGCATCGAAACAGAAATCCACGTTGGGAGATGTTTAAATAACCAACATTGCTGCCTGCCCCTGGGGAACCAACCAGTCATTGAGAATACTACACCCACCCAGAAATAAAGCTACAGCCTTTTGTTCATTTGGATGTTTTATATTCTCCCTTTCTCTTTGTCTGTCCTTTTCTTTCTACAGGGATTCTTACTGAGTCCTCCATAAAGAATAAAGCAAAGCTAACAAACACAAAACTTATTTTAAAAATTCATATTGTATGTACGATCACTTGATGACTATTTGGTTCTCTGCAAAATCCATCCTTCTATCTGGTCTGGATGCCCTCCTGGTTGAACATGACCTGGGGGACGGTGGGGGAACTTTTAGTATACCTATTTTGTTTTTTTGAGACAGGATCTCCCTCTGTCACCCAGGCTGGAGTGCAGTGTCATGGTCACAGATCACTGCAGCCTTGAACTCCTGAACTTCAACCATCCTCCCTCCTGCCTCAGCCTCCCAAGTAGCTGGGACTACAGGCACTCACCATCATGCCCAGCTAAGTTTTTTTAATGTTTTGTAGAGACTGAGCCTCACCTGTGTTGCCAGGCTGGTCTGGAATTCCTGGCCTCAAACAGTCCTCCTGACTTGGCCTCCCAAAGTGCTTGGATTACAGGCATGAGCCACTTCTGCAGCCTCTTCAAAGGCTGTGCTCTGGATCTGTCCATGTATTCCTGGCAGAGATGCAGGGAATTTCTCTAGTTCCCGACTTTCACTGGGCATGACCATCAGCATTTTTTTCTGTCTTATGAACCACTGTATTGCCTTCCTATGGCTACTGTATCAAATTAACACAAACGTGGTGGCTTAAAACAAAAACAGTTTATTATCTGTCAGTTTTGTAGGTTAGAAGTTTGATGGGGACCTCTGGGGGCCAGAATCAAGCAGTCGGCCGGGCTGAGCTCCCTTCTGAGGCTCTGTGATTCCCTTTCTCCACCTTTATTCCAGCAAGGGTGGGTTAGGTCCTTCTCATGGCCCATCACTCTGAATTCATCTGCCTCCTCTTTCATTTTCTTAGGACTCTCTTGATTGCATTGGGCCCATCTGGATAATCCAAGGTAATCTCTCTGTTTGAAGGTCAGCTGACTGCAGCCTTAGCTCCACCTGTGGTCTCCATTCCCCCGGCCACGTACGGTGATATAGTCGCAAGTTCCTGGGATCAGAGTATGAACTGCTATGGAGGGGAGCAGGCATTATTCTGCCCACCACAGCCCCCAGTGTGTGCTCCACACGTCATCATTTTGTTCAGTTTTAGCTGCTTTGTGTAAAAGCACTGTCATCTATAGAATTTTTTTTATGGAATGTTATAGAGGCCTCACCCTGGCCATTGAAAGAGTATAGAATCAAGACATTTAAAAGGATATTAACTTCATTTCATTAACTCTGATTCGCCTGATCTGGCCAACAAGGAAGGTAAAGTTGTGCCGCTCTGGGCCACTCAAACTCTCAGAAAGTCCAAAACGTTGGACTCAAACTCTCAGAGACTTCTACAAACTCCAACCACCTCTGCTTTAATAGAAGTGCCAATTCTCTTCAGAGCTACTCGGGACATCACATCACCAAATGACCCTTTAATATGTTTTTGCACTGTATGTTATGTATTCCTTGGGGTAAGCACCTGCCTAGAAGAGAAGCAGCTAGGACAAGTATACTAAAGCCATCGAAATGAATTTCATTTTTCCATTGTTGGGGGAGCTTCAAGGTGGCTGAATAAAGGCCCCTGGCACTGACCTCCCCCACAAAGACCAAAACTATGAGTAGATAGATAACTACGCATCCAAAAGAGCACCTAAGAGGGAACCCTGGGGTTCATCAGGGAAGCGACAGGGAACCTCTGAGAGAAGCCAGCAGCCAGCCCAGCCAGGACGGATGCAGGGATGGGAGGAAAGGCAAGTGAGAGATGCCCAGTGGTCCACACTCCCACTGCGGACTCCCTGCAGCCTCAGCCACACAGGAGTCCCTCAGCCCTCAAAGGCCTTGAAACTGGTTTCGGGAGCTGCCTGGTGTCCATGTGACAGCGCTGTCCCAGCAAGGGAGTTCACACTGGATCCTGTACACTCCCTGAGACCCAAACAGCTGTAGCTCAGCACCCTTCTGGTAGCCCAACCCCCACAACACGACGTCCTGCTCTGAGGCCCAACAGCCCCTTCATCCCTGGGGCTCCGCTGACACCCCCCACATCCACCCAGAGGGCTGTAGAGTCTCCCCTTTTCTGGACCTAGCAGTGCAGCCTGGCCCCCAACACTCTGGCCACACAGTGTCCCATCGTCCTGGGGAAGGGGCAGTGCACTGCACCACAGAGGCTGCAAAGGGAGCCAAAGTGTGCACTTTCCAGAGGCAGAGAGCCACCTGCCTGGGGCTGCTGCTGCTGCTGACAGCAAACCTGGCCACCACACACCTGCCCTCACCTTCAAAGGGCCTGGGGACTGGCCTTCCTGGGTATTGTCCCAGGGCCTGAAGACAGGCTGACCCTAACCACCACAACCACCACCACCATCCGAGCCTGCTGTACAAGCTCCTGCTCACTGCAGCTGTCACTCACACACGCTACCGGGGCACCTGGGCTTAGGCTCCCTTGCAGACTGCCACCACCAGCACCCACACGCATTGTCTGGGGCTGGGAGAGTTAACTGCCATCCTGCCACCACCAGCGCCTGCACACTCCATCAAGGAGCCCACACTAACATATGAAGAGAAACAACAGATGCTAAAAACACAGTATCAAAGACTCTGTGGGACCATATCAAATGGTCTAATGCATGTGTATTTAGAATCTCAAAAGGAGGAGAAAAAGATAACAGGGCAGGGGGGAATATTTAAAGAGATAATGACTAGAAAACTTTTCAAAATAAGGAAAGACATTAAATCACAGATTCAGGCCAGGCGCGGTGGCTAACGCCTGTAATCCTAGCTCTCTGGGAGGGCTAGGCGGGCGGATTCCTCGCAGTCAGGAGTTCGAAACTAGCCTGAGCAAGAGCAAGACCCCGTCTATACTATAAATAGAAAGAAATTAATTGGCCAATTAATATATCTAGAAAAAAAATTAGCCGGGCACGGTGGCGCATGCCTGTAGTCCCAGCTACTCGGGAGGCTGAGGCAGGAGGATTGCTTGAGCCCAGGAGTTTGAGGTTGCTGTGAGCTAGGCTGACACCACGGCACTCAGTCTAGCCTGGGCAACAAAGCGAGACTCTGTCTCAAAAAAAAAAAAAAAATCACAGATTCAAACATCTGAAAAATCAGATTAAAAAAATACTCCAAGCAGTATAAATCACTCACATTCTCTCTCTCTCCTCTCTCTCTCTCTCTCTCTCTCTCTCTCTCTCTCTCTCTCTCTCACGCATGCACGTGTATAATATTCAAACTACTGGAAACAAAATAACATATTACAAAAGGGGGGGAGTCGTGTTGTAGGCAGCAAATACATATAATTTTATCTGTCACAATAAAGAATAAAATACAATAATTTTTAAAAAATGATTTACGAGACAGAATCAAGATGGCGGACGAGAAACACCAACAGACAGAGTGTCTCTGCAGAAAAGACAGATTCTAACAGAAATTAGAAGAAAGAAGCAAGAAGATGAGCATACAGCTGACAAGGGTCGGAAGGAGGGGTACCTAAGACAATGGGAGACTCCACGAGAGGAGGTTGCGGAGGAGAACTGGAAGCTGAGACCGCGGGAGCAGCCCAGAGACTAGCATGAAGGGTAGGTTGATCGGTCAACCTTCCCCTCCCCTGCATCTCGGACTGCTTGCTGGTGGCTCCCCAGTGGGTGGAGAGACCTGCAGACACCAGCCCAGAGACAGCCACCGCCAGTGAGTGGTAAGCCTGTAGCGGATGCGGCACCAGGCTCCCAAACCCCTCGGGGCACCTGTGTGAACAGACCCGAGCCGCGCGGCAGGAGCCACATTGCCTCATTCTCCTCTCCACTGACCTAATCTGCGGCTGCCCAGAGAGACAATATAGCCACCAGCCATAGGCACTACCAGGGAATGGGACCTTCCCTTTTGGGGCCCTACAGCTGACTAACGGGAACTCAGACTGTGAGCTCCCTACCCGCCAGCCCTCCCAGGAGCTGCTGGCCCGGTGATCCCAGGAGAACGGGGTAGATGCTGAGGCTGAGAAACATAGACCAAATTTGGGCTCCCCGGGGGTGAATTGGGACTGGAACTCCTTTCCCTGGTGGGGATATAGTTTAAATCTGGGGCCCAGAAGTCAGATCTGCAGAACAGATCCCGTGCACCGAGGTGTCAAATGGCCTGGAGCACAGAAGGGATATACGTGAACAGCCTACTGAGGTGTGTGTGCCTTCAGGGGCAGATCAGCATCCTAGAGGGCAACCCTCCTCCCAAAGAGAGGCCGTGCACCCAGCCCAGGTTGCATTCCTCCGCAGGGAACCTCCCCGTCCGCATCATAGTCAGGAGAGGCCTGGTGGCGTGTGATCTTGCCTGCTGGCAGTGGCCCAGGAGTAGCTTCAGAGTTGGGGAGGGTGGAAAAAAGCGAGGCCCACTCCACACTATGAGTCTCAGACAGCCCCACCCCACAGGCAGACTTTCTGACTGAGCGGGGCCATTCCAGCCCCTTCCTGACAGCTTTTCCTGGAAGCAGAGAACAGAACTTTGACCTCTGGTAACGACATTGGTGGTGCCTGAGGGCAGGCTTACCCAACCCAGCTCCAACCAGACTCTCTCCTAGACCAGCCCTCACTGAGGGGGAGAAAAGAACACACCTGGAAGTCCCACGGCCCCACCGACCACCTGAGGCACTAGAGTGCCTCTCTACAGGAACAAGAGGTGGCTACAGGACACAAAAACAACAGCGTAGCCTATTCCTCCAGGAAACCGCCAACTACTGACAGGGAGGACATTCTCCACACCCTTTTCATGGCACCTACTGAATCATTATACAGGGCTTGGTCGAATCTCACCCACAGAAACCACCTACTGGCTAAAAAACTAAATGAGGGGTGTCAATACTCAAACCAAAACCTAAAGGAAAGAAACAACAACTGATCGAAATGAGAAGAAATGAAGAACTCCTGGAAATGAAGAATCAATACAGGGAACTACAAAATTCAGTGGAAAGTCTCAACAACAGGGTACATCAAACAGAAGAAAGAATCTCAGAGATTGAAGATAACACCCTCAAACTAAATAAAACCATCACAGAGATAGAGCAGAGAAACAAGATAAAAGAGCAAAGCCTACAAGAGATGTGGGATTATGTGAAGAAACCTAATGTGAGGGTCATAGGGTTACCAGAAGGGGAAGAAGACAACACTCAAGGATTGGACAAGCTATTTGAAGATATAATAGAGGAAAATTTCCCAGGCCTTGCTAAAAATCTCCATATACAAGTTCAAGAAGTCTAGAGGACCCCTGGGAGATTCAATACAAACAGGAAGACGTCCCGACATGCAGTCATCAGACTGACCAAAATAGCAACTAAAGAGGCCCTTCTAAGAGCTGTAAGATGAAAGAAGCAAGTAACATACAAGGGAAAGTCAATTCGAATAACACCAGACTTCTCTAATGAGACTTTACAAGCAAGGAGAGACTGGGGCCCCATTCTCACTCTTCTGAAACAAAACAATGATCAGCCTAGAATCTTATTCCCTGCAAAACTAAGCTTCATATATGAAGGAGAAATAAAGACATTCTCAGACAAGCAAAGTCTCAGAGAATTCACCTAGACAAGACCAACCCTACAAGAAATACTCAAAACAGTGTTACACATGGAACACCAAAATGAAAATTCATGAATATAAAAACAACCAAAGCCCAAAATTAAAGGCCAGATATTACAATGGCTCAAGAAAGAAATCAAAGCAACAATATCCAACCCAACAGAATCAATAATCTACCTTACCTATCAGTTCTCTCAATAAATGTGAATGCCTTAAACTCTCCACTCAAGAGACATAGGCTGGCTGAATGGATAAAAAAATACAGGCCAAATATATACTGTCTTCAGGAAACACATCTAACCTGCAAGGATGCGGATAGACTAAAAGAAAAAGGGTGGAGATCAGTATTCCAAGCAAGTAGAAGCCAAAAGAAGGCTGGCATGGCTGTTCTAACTTCAGATGCTTTAATTTTTAAACCAAAAAGAGTAGTGAAAGACAAAGATGGTCATTATATAAAGGTGAAGGGCAAACTTCGACAATAAGAGATAAGAATTTTAAATATATATGCACCCAACTTAGGTGCACTCAGTTTCATAAGGCAAACCTTACTGGATATAAGCAAATTGATTAACAGCAACTCTATAATCACAGGAGATTTCAAAACCCCACTGAGGCACGAGACAGATCCTCCAAACAGAAAATTAATAAAGAAATAATGGACTTAAACAAAACTATAGAACAATTGGGTCCGACTGACATTTACAGGACATTCTACCCCAAATCCACTGAATATACATTCTTCTCATCAGCTCACGGGACATTCTCTAAGATTGACCATATCCTAGGACACAAAGTAAACCTGAAGAAATTTAAAAAAATAGAAATCATACCATGTACCTTCTCAGATCACAGTGGAATAAGGGTAGAAATCAACCGTCTCAGATCACAGTGGAATAAGGGTAGAAATCAACCGTAACAGAAACTCACATTTCTACACAGAAACGTGGAAATTAAACAACCTCCTACTAAATGATTACTTCATAAATGAAGAAATCAAGATGGAAATAAAAAAATTCTATGAAGAAAACGACAATGCAGAGACAAGTGATCAACTCCTCTGGGACACACTAAAGCAGTTCTGAGAAGAAAGTTTATCTCCATAAATGCCTAGAACCACAAGACAAGAAGATCACAAAGAGACAATCTAATGAAAAGACTCAAAGAGCTGGAAAAAGAAGAACAGACCAACCCCAAACCCAGCAGAAGAAGTGAAATCAACAAGATCAAATCAGAACTAAACGAAATTGAAAACAGGGAAGCTATTCAGGAGATTAATAAAACAAAAAGTTGGTTCTTTGAAAAAATAAACAAAATTGACACACCATTGGCTAAGCTAACGAAAAGCAGAAAAGAGAAATCTCTAATAAGCTCCATCAGGAATAAAAAAGGAGATATCACAACTGATCCCAAAGAGATACAAGATACAATTTATGAATACTACAAAAATCTTTATGCACACAAACTGGAAAATGTGGAGGAAATGGACAAATTTCTAGAAACACACAGCCTCCCTAGACTCAACCAGGAAGAAATAGATTCCCTGAACAGACCAATCTCAACAGCTGAAATAGAAACAGCAATTAAAAATCTCCCTAGAAAGAAAAGTCCCAGTCCAGATGGCTTCACACCTGAATTTTACCACACTTACAAAGAAGAACTAGTACCTATCTTGCAGAAACTATTCCACAACATCGAGAAGAACGGAAACCTCCCCGACATCTTTTATGAAGCGAATATTACTCTGATACCAAAACCAGGAAAGGATGCAACAAAAAAAGAAAACTACAGACCAATATCCCTAATGAATATAGATGCAAAAATTTTCAACAAAATCTTAGCTAACCGAATCCAGACACTTATCAAAAAAATAATCCACCACGACCAAGTGGGCTTCATCCCAGGGATGCAGGGATGGTTCAACATACGTAAATCTATAAATGCAATTCACCACATAAACAGAAGCAAAAACAAAGACCACATGATTCTTTCAATAGATGCAGAAAAAGCTTTTGACAAAATTCAACACCCTTTCATGATACGAACACTTAAGAAAATAGGCATAGAAGGGACATATCTAAAAATGATACAAGCCATATATGACAGACCCATAGCCAACATCATACTGAATGGGGAAAAATTGAAAACATTCCCACTTAGAACTGGAACCAGACAAGGCTGCCCACTATCTCCACTTCTATTCAACGTAGTGCTGGAAGTCCTGGCTACAGCAATCAGACAGGAAAATGGAATCAAAGGTATCCAAATAGGGGCAGAAGAGATCAAACTTTCACTGTTTGCTGATGATATGATATTGTACCTAGAAAACCCCAAAGACTGAACCAAGAAAGTCCTGGAACTGATCAATGAATTTAGTAAAGTCTCAGGATACAAAATCAATACACAGAAATCAGAGGCATTCATATACGCCAACAACAATCTAATTGAGAACCAAATCAAAGACTCAATTCCCTTCACAATAGCAACAAAGAAATTAAAGTACTTAGGAATATACTTAACCAAGGACGTAAAAGACCTCTACAGGGAGAACTATGAAACACTGAGGAAGGAAATAGCAGAGGATGTAAACAGATGGAAATACATACCATGCTCATGGATCGGCAGACTCAATATCATCAAAATGTCTATACTACCCAAACTGATCTACAGATTCAATGCAATACCTATTAAAATCCCATCAGCATTCTTCACAGATATAGAAAAAATAATTTTATGCTTCGTATGGAACCAAAGAAGACCCCGAATATCAAGAGCAATTCTAGGCAACAAAAACAAAATGGGAGGCATTAATATGCCAGATATCAAACTATACTACAAAGCTGTAATAATTAAATCAATATGGTATTGGCACAAAAATAGGAATATTGACCAGTGGAACAGATGTGAGAATCCTGATATAAAACCATCCTCATATAGCCATCTAATCTTTGACAAAGCAGACAAAAACATACGCTGGGGAAAAGAATCCCTTTGCAATAAATGGTGCTGGGAAAACTGGATAGCCACCTGTAGAAGGTTAAAACAGGACCCACACCTTTCACTTCTCACAAAAATGAACTCACGCTGGATAACAGACTTAAACCTAAGGTATGAAACTATTAGAACTCTAGAGGAAAAATTGGGAAACACTCTCCTAGACATCGGCCTGGGCAAAGAGTTTATGAAGAAGTCCCCAAAGGCAATCACAGCAGCAACAAAAATAAATAAATGGGACATGATCAAACTACAAAGCTTCTGCACAGCCAAAGAAATAGTCATGAAAGTAAACAGACAACCTACAGAATGGGAGAAAATTTTTGCATCCTATGCATCCGATAAGGGACTGATAACTAGAATATACTTAGAACTCATGAAAATCAGGAAGAAAAAATCAAATAACCCTATTAAAAAGTGGGCAAAGGACTTGAACAGAAACTTTTCTAAAGAAGACAGAAGAATGGCCAACAAACATATGAAGAAATGCTCAACATCTCTAATCATCAGGGAAATGCAAATCAAAACCACAATGAGATATCACTTAACCCCAGTGAGAATGGCCTTTATCAAAAAATCTCTAAACAATAAATGCTGGCGTGGATGTGGAGAGAGAGGAACACTCCTACACTGCTGGTGGGACTGCAAACTAGTTCAACCTCTGTGAAAAGCAATATGGAGATACCTTAAAGCGATACAAGTGAATCTACCATTTGATCCAGCAATCCCATTGCTGGGCATTTACCCAAATGATCCAATGACACTCTACAAAAAAGACACATGTTTATAGCAGCACTATTCATAATCGCAAGGCTGTGGAAACAGCCCAAGTGCCCATCCATCCAAGAATGGATTAATATAATGTGGTATAATGTATACCATGTATACATTGTGTTAAATGTATACCATGGAGTACTATTCAGCTCTAAGAAACAATGGTGATATAGCACATCTTATATTTTCCTGGTTAGAGCTGGAACCCATATTACTAAGTGAAGTTTCCCAAGAATGGAAAAGCAAGCACCACATATACTCACCAGCAAACTGGTATTAACTGAGCAACACCTAAGTGGACACATAGGTACTACAGTAATAGGGTATTAGGCAGGTGGGAGGGGGAGGGGAGCAGGTATATACATACATAATGAGTGAGATGTGCACCATCTGGGGGATGGTCATGCTGGAAACTCAGACTTGTGGGTGGAAGAAGGGAAAGGGCATTTATTGAAACCTTAAAATTTGTACCCCCATAATATGCCAAAATAAAAAAAAAGAAACTTCATTAAAAAAATGATTTACGAGAGTTTGCTGTATTCCTCCACCCAGAACATGACCTTCTAGAATAAGCATAGCTTCCACCCCCATAACTTTCCTGTCTCTTGAGGCTTGGCACAACTACAGGGCAGATAAAAACCTGGAGGAGACCCAGTCATGCAGAAAAACTCTGCATAATTCTCTCTTGTAATCCAAAGTATAAAATAATGCGCAGCCCCAGAGAATCCAGTTTGTCTTTGCACCTGATATAATATATTCACATAACCCAAACTTTTCTCTGGGTTCATTCAAAGTCAGCTGTAATCTGACAATCCTAGAGTCCAACCTAAACCCTAATTATTAGTTCAAATGACTAGAGGGAAAGAAAAAAAAAAAAAAAACCTTGGATGAAGATTTAGATATTGTAGACCCAGGTATTTCCAGTAGAGATGGTTTTGCCCCTAGCACATAACTGGACACATTTTGGGTTCTGATGACTAGAAAGGTGCTGCCAGCATCTGGCAGGTAGAGGCCAGGGATGCTACTATGCATCCTACGACATGTCAATAGTGCTGAGACTGAGAAACCCTCCTGTAGGCTTGCACACTGATAAGAACCAGAGGCTCCAGAGGAAGACCAACGTCCTGCCTCAAGAGCAAGTTGCGGGCCGGGCGCGGTGGCTCATGACTGCAAACCTAGCATTCTGGGAGGCCAAGGCAGGCAGATCTCTCAAGGTCAGGAGTTCGAAACTAGCCGGAGCAAGAGCAAGACCCTGTTTCTACTAAAAATAGAAAGAAATTAATTGGCCAACTAAAAATATATAGAAAAAATTAGCCGGGCACAGTGGCGCATGCCTGTAGTCCCAGCTACTCTGGAGGCTGAGGCAGAAGGATGGCTTGAGCCCAGGAGTTTGAGGTTGCTGTGAGCTAGGCTGACGCCACAGCACTCACTCTAGCCTGGGCAACAGAGTGAGACTCTGTCTCAAAAAATAAAAAAAAATAGAGCACGTTGTGTCCTTCCTAGGGAAGCCCAAGTCCCACCTCCGAAGAGGTCAAAGCCACTCACCCATACCCATCCCTTTGGCATGCAGTGCCTTTACTTCATAGACACACAACATCCGAAAGTGATTCCTGGACATTCCGGCATAATCATGGACATGTTTATTCTTGCATATGGTTTCTCTCTTGTTTTTGCTTCTCCGTCTCCCGAAAGTGTCTAACTTCTGACTTGATTAGTGTCAGATCTGATTGCCCAAATGAATCCAACTTAACTCATTCCCCTAGTTTTGTACTTTTCTTTATATTTCACCCTAGAACGTTGCTTCTCCAGATCACTTAAAATCTGTCAAAGAGATACAAGTGAGTTTACAATGTAGTCACTTAAAACACCTGGGTGTCAAAAGAAAATTGTGACAATTCAAAACATGAAACACTGCTCCCATGGTGGTACCTCTTTTCCCTGCTGCTGCTGCTGTTGCCACTGCCTTATCCTACATGTCTATATGATAAACAGGTCGAGGCACCTAGTGGATACAGGGCAAATGAGTAATGCAGACCATATTTCATCATCGTAATTGGTAGATCAAGTAGGTGAAAATATATTAAAGCCAAAAGTAATATAAAACAACAATTCATTGGGTAAAACCTAGAATATACAAGTTCAACTCTAAACATTGAAAATGTAAGACATAAGTTAATTTCTATTTTCTACAGAACATATAGAAGAATTGGCTACAGATGAGCCCTCCCAATAGTTTCTTCTGAGTAGAAATAGCACAGACAAGGCTATTTTATCATAATGCAATGTAATTGGAATCTAATAACAAAATGAAAACTAAAATAAGAAAACAAAGTCATTCAAAAACATCCTTAATAACCACAAGGACAATGATAATGAAAATACTTCTTATACTGGTTTGCTGCTCGGATAAGCTAACATAACTCCTACCTAACATTTAGAATTATAATATAAAATGTAAAATTTTATTCTACTAAATTGAATAGTCCTGACAATGATTAGCTTCTGTAGTGTATCCACATAAACATGATTTCCAAGTTTCCGACTCACAAAATGTCACCCACACCATCCTTTCCACTCACAAACACAAAATGAAACAATTTAGGGAGAAAACAGGGTCAGGGAAAGGAACTCTTAAAGACTAAGCATTAAGGCCAAAGAGACTATTTTAATCTAATCGAATCTCACGAGTCGAATACAGCAAAAAGTCATGGATGTCACCAACCCACGGTTAGGTTTTAAGAGACTAAAACTTTCTTCTTGTTCTCTCTCTCTCTCTCTCTCTCTCTCTCTCTCTCTCTCTCTCTCTCTCTCTTTCTCTCTCTGGCATTCTCACTTGCTTTCTCTGGTAAATCCAGCTACCATGTTGTAAAATGCTCTATGGAGAGGCCCACAGCCCAAGGAGCTGAGAGAGGCTTCAGCCCAACAGCCCATGAAGAACTGAGTCCTGCCAACACCATGTGAATGAACTCGGAAGCAGATCCCTCAGAATCAAGACTTGAGATGACTGCAAACTTGTGAGAGACTCCCAACCTACAAAAACTATACAATAATACAGAAATTAATTTCTGTACAATAATTACAGAAACTGTAATTACAGAAAAGTTCTTTCAAGCCATTGTGTGTTGGGGTAATTCGTTATGCTTCCATCGGTAACCAATAAGCAGAGAGAATTAGGAAAGGTAATTAACTGAAAGTTAACATTTAAAATCAAACAACCAGTCAGCCAGAAAAGTTGATGCAAATTTGACCTACTTAAGAGAAGAAGGAAGGGAGCATGAAGGGAGAGGGATGATGGGAAGAGGAGATGAGAAGTGTTTCCAGGAAAATGTTAAGTGAAACACGGAGACTTAATACCCTGAAAGAAAATGCAGACATTCTTCATTGTCATAATATAATGTAGTTTTAAAAATATAATGGAAAGTGTATGTCTAAACAACTGGATACTATATTCTGTTCCTACAAATTGAAAAAATATTCATGAGTTACCAGATTATTCAACTAAAACCTTAATAAATTTCTCCAAATATTACAAAAATCTCTATCTATTTAAATATTCATGAAGAATTTTAATATCAAGCATTTAAAATGTCAATTTCCTAATTATTCAACATAGAACACCTTGGAAGATACATATATGTAACAGTACACACATCGTCTTAAAGAAATTATATTTCATTCTGCACTGCAATCCATACTGTTGGAGTGGCAATAAAAAATAAAACAAAAAAAACAACAACAACAACAACAAAAAAAACAAATAAAACAATATGGTAAAGGTACAGAAATGAATGCAAATAACATTTAGCAAAACAAAACAAGAAATAAACAGGATGCTATTGTTTAAATGGCCAAAGGTATGGTTGCCTGAGTGAGGTTTGATGGTGCAAGGAGGGGGTTGGGTAGAGAGTGGGGGAAGGTGAGCAAAAGTGAAGTAGCAAAGTTGTGAGTGAATCAGAAGATGCAATGATCTACCCACATCCAAACTCAAAGAAGTAGTGGACAGTCTTTTTTAAAGCCATGATTTAATTGAAATATAAATATTAATAAACAACCCAAGTGCCCGTCAATTCATGAGTGGATAATTAAAATTTGGTATATGTTCACAATGAAATATTACTCAATTCTAAGAAAGGACAGCGAGCTAGCACTGCTTATACTATCCTGGATTAAGCTTAAGCCCATTATCCAAAGTGAGGAAGATCGGAAGATCAGAAAATCAGAAGATCATGAGATCAGGAAAATGGGCTCCACATGTACTTGCCATCAAATTGGTACTGACTAATCAACACTATAGTGCTCAAAAGAGTGGTGGTGTTCACCAGGGATTCGGGGGTAGGGAGGGATAGACCCACATCTGAGGGATGTGGTGAGCACTGTGGAGGGGAAGGGCAGACCTCTAACCCTTCCTAGGGAGAGACAAAGATATAAAATGTAACCAAAATGTCAAAACAAAACTCCAAATATTTATTGGGAGTCAGGCAGGTGGGAGGAGGGAGGAGGGTGCAGGTATATACATACATAATGAGTGAGATGCGCATGGTCTGGGGGATAGACACGCTTGAAGCTCTGACTCAAGGGGGGAGGGGGGGCAAAGTCAATATATGTAACCTTAACAACATTTGTACCCCCATAATATGATGAAATAAAAAAATAAAATAAAAATCTATTTTAAAAAGTCATAATATCTAAATAGAGATTGAAATATGCTGTCAACTCAACAGTGTTGCTATAATAATAAGATACCAAATTCTTTTCTTTTTTTAGATTTATTGAGGTATAATCGCTATACAAAAAAAAAGACTGCACATAGTTAATGAATGCAATTCGGTGAATTTGGACATACATATTACTCATGTTACCATAATCTGGGTAATAAATATAACCATTCACTTCTAAGAGTTCCTTTTGTTGCTCTTTTGTCAGAACACCTAACATGAGATCTACCCTCTCTACAAATTTTTTTAAGTACACAATCTCTCATTGTTACCTGGCACTGTGCTGTGGGGCCAGTCTCTGGAAGTCACTCATCCTGTGTAGCTGTAACTTTATATCCATCCAACAACAGATCCCAGATCCCCCTTTCCCCATCAAAGAAAACACCAAACTCTTCTAAAGCACACCCTATATCATCGCTTTTATGAAGCCTTTCCTGACATTCTCATTACCCTCTCCCACGGCTAATCTTCAGTAGAAATAACTACAAAACCACCACTATCTCTTTGGCTCATTGTGTCGGTTACTTACAACCTATTATTGCACGAACTCTTGGAACACTTCACCTGGTCATGATGCACTTGACATGCCCCTAGCTCTTACAGGGCTGCCTGACACACAATAGGTGTCTGAAGTGTGAGCAACAAGTGACACGCGTGCAAGGGGAAAACAGCAAAGAAAGCAGCTGACGGTGTGGATATGCTGAGACTTTGGGAAAGGAAGAGTGTTAACCTCCTGCTTTCTCATCCATTGCGTTATCGCCACATTTATGTCTTTTTGTGTCCCTGGAGACTTCCTGTGGGAGACTAAGGCAGTCTCTCTGTGTCAGGCTCTACTAACCAAGAACAAACCACAGGTCCAGGCAGCACCATAAAAAGCCCCGGACCTGCCACGCTCAGGGACTTGAGGCTCCACTGTGGCAGTGCCTCTCCCCACTGGCCTCGCAGCCATGAGACTCCACCTGCTTCTCGCCACTCTCCTCCTTCTCCTGACTCTCTTACCCTCAGGCAAGTCGGTAAGTGGCTCTAGGGATCTGCAGTTTAGAAGCTACCTGGTAGGCAAGACGCCATCTGGAATCTGTCCTATGGGTTCAGAAACCTAATATCAACAGGTTCCCCAGGATGAGAATAGGGTGAAAGAGGAAAGAGACCATTCCATTACCATTAACCTAACTGCCCAATGAGATCACATCCTGCTTTATCCTTACTTTGTATCTTGGGATGCCTTGGTGAGGCCTGGAGATTTATCTGTAGGCAGTTAGATGTGACAGGATTGAATTGTATCAACATCTGTTATTATAATCACGTGCTACATCAGAGAGATGGATGGACCTAGTGCTGAGCTCTTTTCACAGGGTCTGAAAGGTTTGTGGGAAGAGAAAATGATATAAAAGAATGATTATTCCAAGATAAGTGAAAAGTTAAAGAATGGCTGTTTGGCAACGTGAAGTTTCAGAAGAAAGAAACTCATTCTTTTTGGGAGGCTGGTCAAAGTAGAAACAAACAAAAGAACAACGCAACACAGACTTTACGAAAGAAATCATGATAGTATATGGTTATAAATAAAAACTGATTTGCAAAGTGAACCTGAGGACTAGAGAGGAGAATTAAAGCAACTTCAGACAAGGGAAACAACAATGAGTGAAGACGCAAGATGTGCCGATCATGGTGTGTTACAGGTTCATCACACAGTCATGAATAACATATAACTAAGGGTGCAGAAAAAGATAAATGACTGAAAGTTAATGGGCTAAGCATGCCTCTTGGAGCTTTAGAAGAAAACAGCAAAATAAACCTAAAGAAGATAAAGGGAAGAAAATGATAAATACAAAAATATAAAATAATGAAACAAATGAGAAAGAAAAATATACCAAAGGTCAACAAAACAAAAAGTTGGTTTTTGAAGGACTAATACACTTTATAATAATCTGGTGAGACTTATCAGGAAAAAATAAAACAAGAACATACTTAAAATAACCATCTCAGGAATGACATCTCAGGCTGACATCACAACAGACGCTCTAGAGATTCAATGAAAATTGTTAAAAATATTACAAATGTGTAGACTATATTCCATCCTCTTCTGTGTACTTAAGAATTTCTCTGCTACAGTTCACTATATCATCAATTTTCTTTCTACTGGAATATAACCATCAACACACAAATATACTGTTGTCTCTCTGATCTTAAGAAAAAATACTTCCTTGTTTTTCTTCCAGTGTCAGCTCTCACCTCATTTCTTTGCTCCATTTTGCAGCAAAATACTTTAAAATAGTTGCCCGTACTCTCTGCCTGCAATTCCTCTCCTCTCGTTGTCTCATAAATACATCTCAATCAGGCATTCTCCCCATTTTTCCAACCTACTATCGATCCTGCTTTTGTCAAAGCAACCGATAATCTCCACGTTTCCAGATGCCTTCCAGCCTTACCTGCCCTGTCGTCAGTGTTTGACATGCATGGTCATGCCTTCTTCATAACACACTGTCTTCACTTGGCTTCCAGCTACCACATTCACTTTATTCTCAGCCCATCTCACTGGAGCTACCTCCTCAGTTTCCTTGGCTGCTTCCTCATCTCGTCTCATAACTCTTTGCATCAAAGAGCCCCAGGGCGCTGTTCCTGGTCTTCTTCTCTCTCTCCATCCACTCCTTGGGGCTCTCAGCCAGTCCCATCCTTTTAAATTCTCCCAGACCACTCTTCTGAACTCCAAGCTTGTAATAAATTATCCAACAGCATAACTTATACCTCTACTTGGGCATTAGACTAGCACAACAACTGAGTTCCCACACAATCATTTTTCTTGAAACCTTCACCCTATCCCTGTCTAACCAATGTGGGGGAAAGGAGGTGAAAAAAGTAAAACAGTAAACACTTAAAAGAAGAATTACCATGTGGATTGTTAAGGGAGATGAAATGAGGCAACTGCAACATCAGATACATGAATCTACAAGCTTTCTGTGACCTAGAGTCGTATGCGACGATCTTTATCCTATTTTGTCTCACCTTATTTCTGATAAACCTCGTTACTTTTCAAATATGCTCCACCCACACAGTTCCATTTCTGTTCTCCAAATAAACTAAGCAAGGGATGGTCCCTGTGGACTTAAGGCCACATGTGGTCTTCTAGGTCCTTTAAGTGTAACCTCTGACTGAATCCAAATTTTACAGAAAAGAATCCTAGATTTGTTTTTAACATAAAATAAAAATATACAAAATAAAAGAAGTATTAATAAAAATAAAAGATTTTATTAAAATAGAAGGTTCCTCACCCCTTATTTTTGGTATGGTCAGATTTTCTTCACTGCACGTAAGTTCTGTGAGAATTAAGAAATATTTCTGCTATTTTCATTGTTCTATTATTAGTACAAAAATGACTGGTAAATAGACACTCAGGAGTATTTGTTGAAGATCCCCATAAAGAAGTAAAGTAATGAAGAAATTAATGTACTTAGTACATATATTTTTTCATCCCCTTTTGTTTTATTTGATATTTACCAAAGTTCTTTTTGGAACTCTAAATTAGACATGCCCTAAAATTATAAGAAAAAAAGGGTTTTACTCTTTTTTAAATTTAATTTAATTTAATTTTTATTTTGGGGTATTATGAGGGTACAAATATTTTGGTTATATTGTATGTCTTTGCCTCACCCAAGAGAGGGTTAGAGGCATGCCCTTCCCCTCTACAATGTTCACTGTGTGTTTTAGCTGTGAGTTTATCCCCTAGGTTTTTTCTTAATATTTGAGCTACTGGTTAAAGAAGAAAGAGAGTGAACATGAGGGTCAGAATGAAGGAGCAATGGCTTTACCCTCTTTTGAGGAAGCTTCTAGCAGAAGAAACTGGATCCTTTTTCCAGCATGTTTCCCCATATATTTAATAGAAATGCTCATACAAGAATTGTTCTGTTACTTAAGAGTGTGTATGGTTTAATGCTCCATCCATTGGCCAATTATCTCACTGGGTCTCTCCCACTGCAGTAATAAGTGGTGTGCCTTCCTATGAGATGCAATGTCTTAGTTGGTCTGGTGTCCGCAGAAAAAACGTCTGCAAAGCAACAGAAGACGAAGTTGGCACCTGCAAAAGAAGGTGGAAATGCTGTAGAATGTGATGGATTCTTCAACCAATTCCAACACCACCTATGCTTTCAGATTATTACCCACCAAAAAAGCCTAAGTTGAAATGAAACTAGGAAAAGCATCCAAAGGAAAGTTTTTTGTACCTAAAAACCTTAGAATATATACATATTAAACACTTCCAGCTTCATAACCAGCTTCTATTTTCCCTTGTAAATTAAAATAAACAAATATTAATTTTAAATATACCCAGATTCGATTGTTTTGTGACTTATTTGCAGATCCAAACTGTATCTTTAAAAGTGAGAGATCCCACGTATTTTTTAAAAGGAGCCTTTTTCAAATTATCACAGAAAAACCAAAAGATTAACAAAAAAGTTGTGAAGATGAAGATATTAACAGAATTGTGGTTATTAGAAGGTGGGAAGGGAAGGGGAGAAAAGAGGAAGAAAAGGAGAGCTTGGGTAATGGATACAAAATTACAGCTAGACAAGCAGAATACATTTTAGTGTTCCACACTGGAGGGTGACTATAGCTAACACTATTGTATGTTTCCAAATGGCTAGATGGGAGGATTTTGAATGTTCCCAACACAAAAAAATGATAAATGTTTGAGGTGATAGATATGCTAATTACCCCATTTGTATACATGTATCTAAGTATACATTGTATAAATGTATCAGAATATCACTCTGTATCCCATAAATATGTACAATTATTACATGTCAATTAAAAAACTAAAAACTGAAAAATTTAGAAAAGACAATGAAGGTTGAATTTCAAACATGAAAAGAGATCTCTGATGGCATCTTTTTAGCTTTTAAAGTGCAATTCAGGTAAATTAAAAGATGATGATACCATTATGGTAGACTGTAAAGGTCACAGAGGTGTTTCAATACTGGTTCAATATCTAGAAGGTAGACATTAAGTAATTGAGCATAATATAATATCCATGGTTTTAAAAATCTCCAAAATTGGCTGGGTGTGGTGGCTTATACCTGTAATCCTAGCACCCTGGGAGGCTGAGGCAGGAGGATCACTCAAGGTCAGGAGTTCAACACCAGCCTGAGCAAAAGTGAGACCCCCGTCTCTACTAAAAATAGAAAGAAATTAGCTGGACAACTAAAAATATATAGAAAAAATTAGCCAGGTGTGGTGGCCCATGCCTGTAGTCCCAGCCACTTGGGATGCTGAGGCAGAAGGATTGCTTAAGACCAGGAGCTTGAGGTTGCTGTGAGCTTGGCTGACACCATGGCAACAGAGCAAGACTCTGTCTCCAAAAAAAAAAAAACCCTCCAAAAGATGAATGAAAATAAATAAATAGGGTAAAAATTAAATATATTATTTTCTCATTTAAATACTAAATATTTGATACTAGATGTGAATAAATAAAATAAAACAAAATCAAACTCTATGTTGTTTTAAGATAAAGAAGGAAGGATACAGAAAATTTGAAATTAAAGATTTGGAAGATGTTATTCTATGCCAAGCTAGCTAAAAGAATGATGAGTTAGAATTTACATCTAGTAAAATTCATTGTTTGTAGACATACATTTCAACAAATTTTGACAAATGTGTATAGAAATGGAGCCACCAAAATAATCAAAACATTTGCATCTTCCAACAAAGTTCCCTTATGCTCCTTTGAGGTCAATCCCTCCCCACTCCACCAAGTGCTAGATAGCATTGATCTGCTATTTCTCTCAATTTTTGCCTTTTCCATAATGTCATATAAATGGAATCCTACATTATATAACATTTTAAAATATTTTCATGTGTTTATTAGCCATCTGTACACATTCCTTGGTAAAATGTCTGTTCAACTCTTTTGCCTATTTTTAGTTGGGTTGTTTATCCTCTTATTGTTTTTTTATTATTATTTCAGGATATTACAGGGGTACAAATGATTTGGTCACATAAATTGCTTTTGTACCGTGCCCATCCCCCAGAGAGTGTGCACTGTACCGTTAGGTGTGATTTTACCCATCCCTTCCTCCTCTCCCACTTGCTTGATTTCCAATTAATGTTATTTCCATATATGCACATGAGTGTTGATTAATTAGTTCCAATTTAATGGTGTGTACATGTGGTATTTGTTTTTCCACTCTTGTGATACTTCACTTAGAAGAATGGTCTCCCAATTCCATGCAGGATAATAATAGAGGTATTAGTT
Organism: Microcebus murinus; assembly: GCF_040939455.1. Lineage (NCBI taxonomy): Eukaryota > Metazoa > Chordata > Mammalia > Primates > Cheirogaleidae > Microcebus > Microcebus murinus. The sequence continues at coordinate 25,735,618 of NC_134127.1, read as the reverse complement.
CACCATAGTTTTTGTGGCTGAGTGGTACTTCATGGTATACACAGACCACATTTTATTAATCCACTCATGTATAGATGGACATTTGGGTGTTTCCACATCTTTGCAATTGTGAATTGTGCTGTTATAAACAGTTGAGTTCAGGTAGGTGTCTTTTTGATAGAATGTCTTTTTTTCCTTTGAGTAAATACCCAGTAGTGGGATTGGTGGATCAAATGGTAGTTCTGCTTAGTTCTTTGAGGTATCTTTACACTGCTTTCTGCAGAGGTTTACTGGCTTACAATCCCACCAGCAGTGTATCAGTGTTCCTACTCTCCACATAAATGCCAACATTTGTTGTTTTGGGACTTTTTGATAAAAGCCATTCACACTGGGATAAAATGATTTCTCATTCTAGTTTTTGATTTGCATTTCCCTGGTGATTAGAGATGTTGAGCATTTTTCATGTATTCGTTGGCCATTAGTCTATCTTCTTTTGAAAAGTTTCTGTTCATGTCTTTTGATCACTTTCTAATGGGGTTGTGTGACTTGTTCTTGCTGATTGGCTTGAGTTCGTTGTAGATTCTAGTTATCATCCCTTTATCGGATGTATAACATGCAAATATTTTCTCCCCTTCCGTAGGCTATTTGCTCTATTGATTGTGCCCTTGGCTGTGAAGAAGCTTTTTAATTTGATCAGGTCTCATGTATTTATTCTTGCTGTTGCTGTGGTTGCTTTTGGGATCTTCTTTGTAAATTCTTTGCTGATATCTAGAAGAGTTTTTTCAACCTTTTTTCTAGAATTCTTATAGTTTCATATCTTAGATTTGAGTCTGTTATCCATCATGAATTAATTTTTGTGAGTGGTGGGAGGTGTGGATCAAGTTTCAGTCTTCTACATGTGGCTATCCAATTTTCCCAGGACCATTTATTGAATAGGAATTCTTCTTCCCAATGTATGTTTTTGTCTGCTTTGTCAAAGATCAAATGTCAATATGAAGATAGTTTTATATCTGGGTTCTCTGTTCTTATCCACAAATCTATGTCTGTTTTTGTGCCATTTCCATGCTGTTTTGGTTACTATAGCCTTGTAGTATAGCTTGAGGTATGGTAAAGTGATACCTCCCAATTTGTTCTTATTACTTAACATTGTTTTGTCTATTGGGGGTCTTTTCTGATTCCATATGAAGCATACAGCTATTTTTCCTAGATCTGCAAAAAATACCATTGGTATTTTAATAGGGATTGCATTGAATCTGTAAATCACTTTGGGTAGTATAGATATTTTAACAATGTTGACTCTGCCGAACCATGAGCATGATATGTCTTTCCATCTGTTTACATCCTCTGCAATTTCCTTCCTCAGTGTTTTGTAGTTCTCCCTGTAGAGGTCTTTCACATTGTTAGTTAAATATATTCCTAGGTATTTTATTTTATTTCTTGCTATTATGAAAGGTATTGAGTCTTTGATTTGATTCTCAGCTTGACTGTTGCTGACATATATGAATACTATGATTTGCATACATTGATTTTGTAGCCTGAGACTTTGATGAATTTGTTTATCCATTCCAGGGGACTCTTGGCAGAATCTTTGGGGTTTTCTAGATATAAGATCATATCATCAGCCAAGAGTAATAGTTTGACCCCTTCTTTCCCTATTTGGATACCCTTGATTTCCTTCTCTTGTCTGATTGCTCTGGCTAGGACTTCCAGAAAAATGTTGAATAGAAGTGGTGATAGTGGGCAACCCTATCTGGGACTGCAAACTAGCACAAACTCTATGGAAAATAGTATGAAGATACCTCAAAGTACTAAAAGAGGACCTACCATTTGATCCAGCAATCCCACTATTGGCTATTTACCCAAAGAAAAAAAAGTCATGTACTTGAATGTTTATTGCAGCACAATTAACAATCACAAAGATGTGTAAATAATCAAAGTGCCCATCAATAATAGATTAATAAAATGCAGTATATGTACACTATGGATTAATAGTGGATTAATAAAATGTGGTATATGTATAGTATGGAGTACTATCCAGTCATAAAAAATGGTGAACCTTTTGTATGTTACCTTTTGTAACAACCTGGATAGAACTGGAGACCATTCTTCTAAGCGAATTGCAAGAATGAAAAAATAAATACCACATGTACTCACTATTAAATTGGAACTAATCGACCAACACTCACATGCGCATATGATAATAAAACTCAGCAAAAACCAAGCATGTGGGAAGGGGGAAGAGAGGACAGGCAATTTCACACCTAACAGGTACTATGCACACTATCTTGGTGATGGGCACACTTATAACATTGACTCAAACTGTATTACCAATTAAAAATATATCAATTAAGGGAAATATGCCATTAAGCAATTGATCAGTAGGCAAATTAGTTTTAGGTAAATTGGAATTATGGTCAACTGATTCTTAGAACTCATGAAAATCAGCAAGAAAAAATCCAATAACCCTATTAAAAAGTGGGCAAAGGACTTGAACAGAAACTTTTCTAAAGAAGACAGAAGAATAGCCAATAAATATATGAAAAAACGCTCAACATCTCTAATCATCAGGGAAATGCAAATCAAAACCACAATGAGGTATCACTTAACTCCAGTAAGAATGGCCTTTATCAAAAAGAAACACACTGTAACCAAAATGTCAAAAAAAAAAAAAAGAAAGAAATTTTGTTAATGGGAGGTGAACAGGTGGAAGGGGGGAGAAGGGGAAGGGTACACACTTTCATGGTGGGTACAGGGCGCACCACTTGAAGATTGGACACGCTTGAAGCTCTGGCAGAGTGGTATGGGGAGGGGGGCAGGGGCAAGATATGTAACCCTAACAATATTTGTACCCACAGAATTTGGGGAAAATAAATAAATAAATAAATAAAAGTCTCCAAACAATAGATGCTGGCGTGGATGCAGAGAGAGAGGAACACTCCTACACTGCTGGTGGGACTACAAACTAGTTCAACCTCTGTGGAAAGCAATATGGAGATACCTTAAAGCTATACAAGTGGATCTACCATTTGATCCAGCAATCCCATTGCTGGGCATCTACCCAAATGATCCAATGACACTCTACAAAAAAAGACACCTGCACTCGAATGTTTATAGCAGCACAATTCATAATTGCAAGGCTGTGGAAACAGCCCAAGTGCCCATCAATCCAAGAATGGATTAATAAAATGTGGTATATGTATACCATGGAGTACTATTCAGCTCTAAGAAACAACGGTAATATAGCACATCTTATATTTTCCTGGTTAGAGCTGGAACCCATACAACTAAGTGAAGTATCCCAAGAATGGAAAAACAAGCACCACATATACTCACCAGCAAACTGATATTAACTGAGCAGCACCTAAGTGGACATATAGGTACTACAGTAATAGGATATTGGACAGGTGGGAGGGGGGAGGGGGGCGGGTATATACATACATAATGAGTGAGATGTGCACCATCTGGGGGATGGTCATGCTGGAGACTCAGACTTGTGGGGGGAGGGAGGGAAAGGGCATTCATTGAAACCTTAAAATCTGTACCCCCATAATACGCCGAAATAAAAAAAAAAAGAAAGAAAGAAAGTAGGAAAAAAAAAGAAAAAAAAAGGCACACTCTTAGGCTCTCAATACTTTGTTGATATATGGTGGGATGGGATAAAAGTTAGAGAATCTCTTTAATAGGGTCTTTTAACAAGACATGGTTTTTGAGAAAATAATGAGCATTTTGCACTGTCTTTGATCTTTTAGCTTTCCTGATCTCACTACCCTTCTTTTTTTCTTTTTTTTTTTTTTTTGGAGACAGGGTCTCACTTTGTTGCCCCAGGCTAGAGTGAGTGCCCTGGCGTCAGCCTAGCTCACAGCAACCTCAAACTCCTGGGCTCAAGCAATCCTACTGCCTCAGCCTCCCAAGTAGCTGGGACTACAGGCATGCGCCACCATGCCCGGCTAATTTTTTTAAGATATATATATATCAGTTGGCCAATTAATTTCTTTTTATTTATAGTAGAGACAGGGTCTCCCTCTTGCTCAGGCTGGTTTCGAACTCCTGACCTCGAGCAATCCGCCCGCCTCGGCCTCCCAGAGAGCTAGGATTACAGGCGTGAGCCACCGCGCCCGGCCTCACTACCCTTCTTAAGTGAGGTAGTTATAGAGGATCAGTAGCAGATGAGAAAATATTAGTTTTCAACGTGAACTAAGTGTATCCACCTTTCTGATGTCATTAAGACCATTGTAGACACATGACAGCAGCCTCTTTTTTAAGTAATAACTCAATGAAAGACATTCTTTTACAAATGGATCTTAGGCAATTCTCTTGTCCCTACTGTGGAAAAGAATATCTTGTGGAAGAGTTCCTTTGTCAGTCAGAGGACTTGGAGTGATAGAACTTTACATACTCACATGACCTTACTCCTTGGCCCCCTTCAAAAAGAAGTTTGGCTCCAGTATTATCCTGTGGTCAAATTGGGAACCCATAAAAAAAAGCGTTAGCCATCTGGTTTCCTGTAATTAGGTTAATTTGTTACCAAATTTAGACACTCTGTGGTTTGGAAATATTCCAATGGAAGCTGTTTTATTTCCTTATTTGTTAAGCTTCATTGACCAAGAGGAACCTCAGGCCCCCAGAAGCAAATAAAAGGCCCCATGTTTCACCAACACTGCTCACTCATCTCTCTACTGGGCACTCAACCATGAGACTCCATTCCCTCCTTTCTGTTTTCCTCCTCTTTGTGACTATAATATCAGAAGGTAAGACTGGGAATGATTGTAGAGGTAGGTTTCTTAGGAGGCCCTATTAGGGTGCTCAGTTATACTGTGGTCATCCTAACAGAGACTCCAGTGCACATCCTTAGGAATTCAGAAGTCCAACATGATCATCTCCTTTTGGAACTGATGAAGTCGAAATTGAGAAACAAGACTAGCAGTTCCATCAACAGAAAATGGGATCTAAAGCCTCCATAGCTAGAAAATGGGTCCCCATGAAAGAGATAGAGGTATAGAAGCTTTGAAATGTGACTTACAGCTTAGCAAATAAGGCAAATGGCCATCAGGGCCCCACTCTGCAATAAGGAGAGTGAAGATGCCAGCTGTTAGTTCAGACTTGGGTAGAGAATGTAAGTGATACAGAGTCTATTGGTGAGGAATATTTGTAAATGGTAAAAGTTAGGTAAATAAGACAGAGCTCAGGAAGAAAGGACTACATCAAGTTATAAAAGAGCAATAGAGAAATCTGGGAGCAGAGGAATTTGGAAAAAGTATAAACAGTGGTATGAAGAAGCTTCACTGGCAAAATTTTAAGCATAAGAAAATAATATAGGAAGCATTTTAACAATCTTAGTTGTAGCCTTAGAGTCCATGATTCAGAGGTTTGAATATCAAAATGTAGAATCAAAGTGAAAAGAATATAGTCATATTCAGATTGTTTCATCCAGATACTAGAAAGATCTGAGAAATTCTTCTCTCCATAGATAATGGCATAATGTTCATATCCGTCAAAATAATGTCAATGATCATTGAACATAGATTTCTTCCTTGGTTCATCTCTGAGATTCTTTTACATATAAAGTTACTCAATTGCTTAACTGTCGCCCAATCTGTGGACATGTCAGAATCTACCTGAAATATGGTTGTCTCCTCCTGAAGGAGTTCATGTAATTAATTCTCATTTGGTGCTAAGCTTCAGTCAGAAGACACAGCTGAAGTGAGACAACTGTGTAGTGACATATAATGTAAAATTATATGGTGTTAATACTTTAAAATTATATAGCAATTGAATGCTCAATTTTTTTCATTGCAGATCATAGAACCCACCACGTCCACATAAAGAATATGATTTTACTATGGCCACACAGGTAGTGGCCGCACTGCAGCTAGAACCAAGTATTTTTAATCAGGGTCAATATTGTTTTCATCAGTCCCCAGGTGTGAGTATGCACATAAAAATGGCCACCCTGATTTTTCTCAGACATTTTGTCTCAAAATCTCCTATTGAGTAAAGTAAGGAGATTTTATACCTGGAGGATATTATGCTCTGTGAAATAAGCCAATCACAGAAGACAAAAACTGTCTGGTTCCACCTATGCGAGGTACCTAAAATAGTCAAAGTCATACAAACAGATAGTAGAATGGTTGTTGCCAGGGGCTAAGGGTAGGAGGAAAAGGGCAGTTGCTATTCAATGGGTGTAAGTGTCAGTTACACAAGATGAAGAGATCAACTCACTGTACGGCATTGTGTCTGTAGCACTTAAAACTTTTTTTTCTCACGCCTGTAATCCTAGCACTCTGGGAGGCCGAGGCGGGCGGATTGCTTGAGGTTGGGAGTTCGAAACCATCCTGAGCGAGACCCCGTCTCTACTAAAAATAGAAAGAAATTAATTGACCAACTAAAAATATATATACAAAAAATTAGCCGGGCATGGTGGCGCATGCCTGTAGTCCCAGCTACTTGGGAGGCTGAGGCAGGAGGATCGCTTGAGCCCAGGAGTTTGAGGTTGCTGTGAGCTAGGCTGACGCCACGGCACTCACTCTAGCCTGGGCAACAAAAGTGAGACTCTGTCTCAAAAAAAAAAAAAAAAAAAAAAAAAAACTTTTTTTAAGAGGATAGACCTCGTGTTAGGTGCTCTTACCACAATAAAATAAAGGCAAACAACAGGAGGTTATCAGAGGTTGGAAGCAGAGTTAGTCACCCCACAAATATGAAAAGAATCTTCCAGAGACCAGCCTTTCAAGGCATGACATCTCCTTCCTCCAAAACAGGCAAGATAGTCCCTCCTTTGTTCCTCCCAAATCAACTGTACCTGGAGGATGGATTGTAAAAATGTCCTATAATTCTGTGCAGAAGGGAATCATTTTCAAAAGCCCAGGTCTCTTGTAATCAGAGGATATTAAAGCCATGTGGAAAAGGTCAGAATGCCTTACTTTTGCATACTGAGTTGTTCTTAGAACATATTATGAAATTAGATCCAGAACACTCTGTGGGTAAAAGAAGAGGAATTTCTTTGTTAACAGCTGTATGTTGTCTCTTAGTACTAGATAGTTAATGTCCAAGCTATCTGCAGAGTTTAATAACATTACAATCCTCAAAATCCTGATTTTAATCCCTGCTATGACCTTTGGGTGTTTGGAACCTATCAGTTGTCTGGAATCAATCTGATAATCTTAGAAACTTTTTTAATGCTGTATGAATTTCAATTCACAAAATTTGTTTTCAGGAGAATTGAGTGGCTGGATCATAGTTTGATTAAAGGCATTTATCAAAAGAAATATATAATCAGGTGGGAAAAAATCACTGTTTTCATGAAGAAATTTCTCCAAAGAAACTACATAATCAAAAATATTGGTTTATTAACCTACAGTCTAAGATGTTAAATAATCAATACTTGAATATGTATCTTCATATATCCTTAAATTTCTCCAAAAAAGAATCTGTGGTATCCTGGAAAAGATTGGAAACATTTATATACATATTTATATATGCATACATATATATGCTGAGAATATAGGCATAAATATGGGCTAAAATGGCATAAATCTTCAATTGATTCATTAGCCCCCTGATCTGAGAATTAGGACAATGATAGCATTCTTCTAACAATAACTTTGGGTAGACTTTGGACATCATAACATTTAAATAGATCACATTGGACAGGTGCAAAAGACAACTTGAAGTCTACATTATGTATAGAAAACTGCCATTTTATTGTTTGATTGATAAAATTCCAAGAAGAGCCTATTTCATCCAAATTCTATCCACTACCATCACCAGAAACATTGAAAAGTTAATAATTCAATGAGCTCTAATACTGAGCAAGTCATATCCTTTTAAAGATTAAATGAATGTATCACTATAAGGTCTTTTATTTTAGTGTGATTCTAAGTTCTTCTCACTTTATCCACAGAAATTTATGTTAGAATATGAATTGCTCATCTATTTTGTTTCTTTTTTAGCAGCAATTATTAAATATGTATCCTTTCTCCAAATGCCCTGTGATATAACCCTTATAACATATTAATATCATGTCAATTTTGAAGTGTATTAGAGAGCCATTCTCTTTTATTGCTCTAGATATGTATCCTTTTACCAATAAGTCTAAAAATAAATGCCAATATCTGGGACGAAATGCCAATCTTTATGAGCCTGGCAATTTTAATATTATCTTCTTGACCTGAACTAGTGCCCTGGGCATGAAGCTATGTCACAACCATTGGCATAACAGAGATTATAACTCTTGGCTTCCTGCTCAGAGAACATCTCCTTAAATTAAGCTTCATTTAGCAGGAAGCACAGCACTGGTGGAATGAATTGTCCCATTCCTTTTGATTGATGCAAGAAGCATCTTCCAAGCAGAGAAAACAAGACTATCCCAGACTAGTACCAGGAGGCCGAACTTTACAGTGTAGTAGGTTATGGTTCTCTACCCTGCAGGCAGAAGTTAGCTCTCTTGGTTTCAGTTGAAGACTCACACATTCCACCTCCCTCTGCACAGGATGCCTCGTCTAAGTTCATACACAGAAGCATCCTTGACACCACACTCTTGCCACTTACTGTGTCTCTCCCAATACTGATAACCTTCAATTTTAGCCTCATTTAAAAAAAAACCTGACGATCTTACCAGATGTTACACTGGATGCATGGATGAAGTTATTAGAGGAAAGACCAACAGCTGGCAACAGGACTGCCGTGCTGCTGAGCGTGAAGCCTGCGCTCTGTGTAGACAGTGAAGCTGGGCCAGTGCCTTCCACAAATGGCTGTGGAGATTTCAATTCTCTCACTGAAAGACAGCCACTTTCTCTTCCAGAATAGTCTTGGCAAAGCAGAGGTAGTATTACAAGATATGCTCCTCCATCTCCTCCATTGTACCATTTTCTGGCTACACAAAGACTGAGTTTATGCACCACTAGCTGGAGAGCAGAGTGTAATAGCAGACTGAACCAGTTGAAACCTTCCAATAAGGGTATGACACAGTCTTGCACAGGCTGCGAGCAAACACTGCAAAACGCTGCATTGGCTTATCTGGCTATGGATATTTTTCTACAATGAGAGCCTAGTTTAAATGCAAAGTGATTATAACAACAACAAAAAGATTCAGAGCCACAAAGGCATCAAACTGTGAGTCAAACTGTAGTAGTTAGGCAGCAAAAAAGTGCCAGTCAGGGTTAGTATATTACAGGATGGTAAAAGCAAAATGACACAAGGCAGGTAAATAGGATGGCGAGGAAGGAAAATCTTATTAACGAACATAAGCAGAAGTGTCTCCGTGATGTAACACTGACTGTAATTCACTGTGGAAAGAATGAACCTCAGTTGTGCAGAGAAGGTAAGAGGAAAAGTACTGAGCATAAAGGAGGCTACTCTATTGAGCACACACTTAGCCACGTGCATCTCAGCAGCCAAACAAATTAAGAAAACATATGGACCCATTTAAGAGAAAATACCTCTCAGATCTCAGAGGAATCCCCTCCCTATATCTATATACAAGGAGCATGGAACAACATAGGAAGGGTATTTCTTACTTAGTCTTGAAGTGGGGAAATCAGTTAAGATAAAAACTGAAGGCTTGATGGGCTTTCTAAAAAAGATGAAGATGAGAACATGTACCCTATGATGAGGATGATGTAAGCACAGATGGGAAGGTGGAATGACAGGTACTTCCTTTGAAACAAAGCTTCTTAGTGAGGGCATTGTGGACATTTGGTGCAGGACAATCCATCAGGTGGAAAATCTAGCAATCCTGTGCCTTACTCACTAAATACCAGAGATACCCTCCCCAGTCGTGGTGGCAACAACAGTCACTCACATTTCAAAATCTGGGAAAAAGCTCCAGTTGAGAAAAAGTTCTCTAAAGGCTTTTAGAAATCAGCTTGTCCTCTCCAAGATGCGTGTAGTCCACACTCTTGGCCTCCCTCCCTAAAAAAGGCATTACTTTCATCTAAGTGTCTGATAATATTATCTGTCCTATCCCAAAACCATCCTTCTGGGGGTTTATTGCTTTATGTGCATTTCCAATAATTTGATGGTGAATTGATTATGTTATCAAATATCTTCCTGTACAGGAAAGGCTGGCGTTATCCCAGGGCTAAAACAGTGTATTACTTTGAAAGGAGTGTGCAAAACTGGAGGATGTACCAGCGTAGATGATACCCTTGGTGTGTGTAATTATGAAAAAAAATGTTGTAGAAAGTGGTGGATATTGAATCCTTATCCAACGCCGATTCCCAAAGGAAAATCTCCTTAGATGGGATGAAAGATATAATCACAAAAGATGTAAGCACTTCGGACTCCAGAATGAATGGATAAATTTTGTGGGCTCCTGTTTAACCCAACATGTTCTTCTCCCTTGATTGGAAATAAATGTTGTCTTAATTCCACATGTACTGATCTCTGGGGCATTTCTTCTTGTTGCACATGCAAGCCACTTAAGAACTACATGAATAAACAAAATAATAGAGAAATCTCATGCCCTAGAGGTATTAATATAAAATTTGATTTTCTGGGGAAAAGATACAGTTAAAACTTTCAAATAAGTGTACACAATAGCAGTAAGTAGTGTGTGATTTTAGAGCATCAACACTCTTCTTTCTCTGGTTCTGAAAAAATAGGTCATTTTTGTTACTAATAGAGACCTACTTGGAGAATATGGGTTAAAGTCTGCGAATCATGTGGCCTTGCTAACATTGCAGCTGAGAATTAGGCACACTACTGACCCAGTCATTTCGACATAAAACTCAAGTAGGTCTCCCTTCTGCAGCACCCTGCTCCTTGATAAGTAGAATACCTGCTTGCTACAAGTAGGATCACCTACTTGGAGAGCTGAGGAGCTAATTCAGCATGCCCAGTTAACTCTTTCCAAAATCACCATTTCATAACTTGACTTTCTGGGGCTAAGAAAATTAAAGAGCAAGAAAGCATCAGTGAACTGTGGAACCACTTTATTTTTATTTTATTTATTTATTTTGAGACAGAGTCTCACTCTGTTGCCTGGGCTAGAGTATCATGGCATCAGCCTAGCTCCCAGCAACCTCAAACTCCTGGGCTCAAGCAATCCTTCTGTCTCAGCCTCCAGAGTAGCTGGGACTACAGGCATGCGCCACCATGCCCGGCTAATTTTTTCTATATATTTTTTAGTCGGCCAATTAATTTTCTTTCTATTTTAGTAAAGTGAGATCTCTTGCTCAAGCTGGTTTCGAACTCCTGACCTTGAGGGAGCCACCTGCCTCAGCCTCTCAGGGTGCTAGGATTATAGGCGTGAGCCACCACGCCCAGCCCTGTGGAACCACTTTAAACAGCTTAGTACATGTTTATTTGAAGTACTGAAGGAGAAGAGGCAGAGAAGAAAATATATTTGAAGAAATTATGGCCAAAAAATTCAAATATAATTTTAAAATAAATGCACAGATCTAGTGAACTTTAAGTAGAAAAAATCATGAAGAAAACTACACCAAGTCACATCTCATATACTTTTGTAAGGTTTTTATATTACATGTAAAGGATTATAATACCCAGTAATAAACTGTGAGAAATTAAAGAGGAATACTATGAATGCTAAAGTAATCATGAAAATAACATAACATAGCATAACAATATTGATATCCAATAACAAAAAAAGAGATAAAATGAAATCATCAAGACTACCTTATAAATCCTAGCACTCTGGGAGGCTGAGATGGGAGGATTGCTGGAGCTCAGGAGTTCAAGACCAGCCTGAGCAAGAGCAACACCCCATCTCTACTAAAAATAGGAAAAATTAGCTGGGCGTGGTAGTGCACGCCTGTAGTCCCAGCTACTACGGAGGCTGAGGCAGGAGGATTGCTTGAACCCAGGAGTTTGAGGTTGCTATGAGCTAGGCTGATGCCATGTCACTTTAGCCAGGGTGATGGAGTGAGACTCTGCCTCAAAAAAATAAAATTAAATAAATAAATAAAAAGAAGAAAAAGGAAACAAAGAACACATAGGATAGGACATCAGGTAAGATGGCTAAATGGGGGGGGGGAGTCCCCAGATCTTATCCTTCTATAGAGCACTGTTTTGGCAACCATCCACAGACAGAAATGTCTTTGTGCGAATTTTAGGACCCAGTTAGGAGGTTATGACACCCCACTAGAGCCCAAGACCAAGGAAAGCTGCTTTGAGAAAGCAGGTCCATGACCCTGGTAGCTGGTCAGCCAATCACAAATTTGACTGTGAACACAGAAACACCACCTTCCATTTACCCACTTCATCCCTGCTTAGACATGGTCCCAGATGTGGCCCCATATGCCCAGGAACCATGGAGAAACCACACTTGCCGTGGCCCTCAATAAAATGTCCACCAACCACAAACTTAATTACAGACTTAGAGACAATGCCAACTGCCCATGCACCCAGGTCCAGCCCAGCTCACCCACAGGACTGGCTTTAGACCTGTTGGTTTGTGATCTAGGAGGTAGGCCCAACTATTCTCAGTATAGACTCCAAACACATACACCCACAAATATAGTTCCAGCTCCACTTGCTCATGGATCTAATGGCCCCACACAAAAATCTCAGCAGTAGGCCTACCCTATGACACACCAGCTGTTGATTCTTCAGACTATGCCAGGCAACCAGCCAAGAATCTCTGACTGGGCTGACTGATGAAGGTCTATACCCACTGAAATCATCCTGGAAAGACTGGAAGACTCGACTGCTCCTTCAAATGCACAGATACGAATGCAAGGTTATAGGGATTATGAAGAATCAGGCAAATGGGACACTACACAAGAAAACTAAAAAAGCACCAATAACAGACTCTAGAGAAATAAAAATTCATGAACTGCTTGACTAAGAATCCAAAATAATCATCCTGAAAAAGCTCATTGACTAAAAGAGAATAAAAATTGACAACTAAACAAAAAAATCAGGAAATTAATTCATGAACAAAAAAGAGGTTCAATAAAGACACAGAAACCGTAAAATAAGAAGCACAGAGAAATTTTAAGGCTGAAAAATACATTGATTAAACTGAAAAATTCAATAGCAAGTTTCAATAGCAGCCCTGATCAAGCAGAAGAAAGAACCAGTGAACTCAAAAGACATGACATTTGAAATTTTAGTTGGAGGTGGATAAAAGGATGAATAAAGCTTACAAGAGTTATGAGACACTATCAAATAAACAAGTATATGCATATAGGACTCCCAAAGGAACAGAGAAAGAGAATGAGGCAAAAAGCATATTTGGAGAAATAATAACTGAAAACTTCTCAAACCTAGGAAGAGAAATGGATTACCAGATTCATGAAGCCTACAACAAATTTCCCAACTCTATGCCCCTTACCCATGAGCTGCAGCAATTCAAAGAATAACTATGCTCCACACTAGCCCCCTAGTAACAGAAACCAACCAAAATCAGGCAACGAAAATGACAGAAGAGGATTTTCGTATATGGATCATAAGAGCACTTACCGACCTGCAAGAACAACTCAATAACCAACACAAAGAAACCACAAAAAGCCTCCAGGACCTAGAACAAAAGTTCACTAAAGAAATAGACACAATGAAGAAAAGTTTAACTGAACTCCTGGAAATGAAGAATCAATTCAGGGAACTACAAAATACAGTGGAAAGTCTCAACAACAGGGTACATCAAACAGAAGAAAGAATCTCAGAGATTGAAGATAACACCCTCAAACTAAATAAAACTGTCACAGAGACAGAGCAGAGAAACAAGATAAAAGAGCAAAGCCTACAAGAGATGTAGGATTATGTGAAGAAACCTAATGTGAGGGTCATAGGGTTACAAGAAGGGGAAGAAGACAACACTCAAGGGTTGGACAAGCTATTTGAAGATATAATAGAGGAAAATTTCCCAGGCCTTGCTAAAAATCTCGATATACATGTTCAAGAAGCAAAGACGACCCCTGAAAGATTCAATACAAACAGGAAGATGTCACAACATGCAGTCATCAGAATGACCAAAATATCAACTCAAGAGGCCCTTCTAAGAGCTGTAAGACAAAAGAAGCAAGTAACATACAAGTGAAAGCCAATTCGAATAACACCAGACTTCTCTAATGAGACTTTACAAGCAAGGAGAGACTGGGGCCCCATTCTCACTCTTCTGAAACAAAACAATGATCAGCCTAGAATCTTATTCCCTGCAAAACTAAGCTTCGTATATGAAAGAGAAATAAAGACATTCTCAGATAAGCAAAGGCTCAGAGAATTCATCAAGACAAGACCAGCCCTACAAGAAGTACTCAAAACAGTGTTACGCACGGAAGACCATAATAAAAATTCACGAATATAAAAACAACCAAAACCCAAAGATTAAAGGCCAGATAATACAATGGCTCAAGAGAGAAATTAAAGCAACAACATCCAACCGACAGAATGAACAGTAATCTACCTTACCTATCAGTTCTCTCAATAAATGTGAATGGCTTGAACTCTTCACTCAAGAGGCACAGGCTGGCTGAATGGATAAGAAAATACAGGCCAAGTCTATGCTGTCTTCAGGAAACACATCTAACCTGCAAGGATGCATCTAGGCTAAAAGTAAAAGAGAGATCAGTATTCCAGGCAAGGGGAAACCAAAAGAAGGCTGGCGTGGCAGTTCTAATTTCAGACGACTTAGTTTTTAAACTAACAAAAGTAGTGAAAGACAAAGAGGGTCTTTATATAATGGTGAAGGGCACACTTCAACAAGAAGAGATATCAATTTTAAATATATAGGCAACCAACTGAGGTGCACCAAGTTTCATAAAGCAAACCTTACTGGATCTAAGCAAATTGATTCACAGCAACTCCATAATCACCGGAGATTTCAACATCCCACTGACGGAACAAGACAGATCCTACAAACAGAACATGAATAAAGAAATAATGGACTTAAACTAAACTCTAGAACAATTGGGTCTGACAGACATTTACAGGACATTCTACCCCAAATCCACTGAATATACATTCTTCTCATCAGCTCATGGGACATTTTCTAAGATTGATCATATCCTAGGACACAAAGTAAATCTCAAGAAATTTAAAAAAATAGAAATCATACCATGTACCTTCTCGGATCACAGTGGAATAAAAGTAGAAATCAACCGTAACAGAAACTCACATTTCTACACAAAAAAACGTGGAAATTAAACAACCCCCTGGCAGAGCAAGATGGCGTACGAATAACACCACCAGACAGAGTGTCTCTGCATAAAAGACAGATTCTAGCAGAAATTAGAGGAAAGAAGCAAGAAGACGAGCATACAGCAGACAAGGGCCAGAAGGAGGGGTACCTGAGACCCCGGGAGACTCCAAGGGAGGAGGCTGCGGAGGAGAAATGGAGACTGAGACCACCGGAGCAGCCCGGAGACCAGCGGCAAGGGTAGGTGGATTTGCTGTTTCCCCTCCCCTGTATTTGGGACTGCTGGTGGGCTCCCCAGCGGGTGGAGAGACCTGCGGACACCAGCCCAGATACCGCCGCCGCCTGCCAACGGTGAGCCTGTAGCAGACGTGGCACCAGGTTCCCAACTTCCTCCGGGCACCTCCGTGTGCACAGACCCGAGCCGCGCGACAGGCGCCATATTGCCTCCTCCTCCCCTCTGCCGACCCTACCCGCGGCTGCCCAGAGAGACAATACAGCCACCAGCCAGAGGCACCTCCAGGGAATGGGACCTTCCCATTTGGGACCCCGCCCGCACTCCCAGGTGCTGCTGGCACCGTGTTCCCAGGAAAACGGTGCCAACTCAGAGGCTGAGAGACATAGACCCAGCTTGGGCTCCCTGTGGGTGAATTAGGACCGGAAATCCTCTCCCTGGTGGGAATACAGTTTGAACTCTGGGACCCAGAGGTCAGACCTGCAGACCAGATCCCCTGCACCGAGGGATAGCATTGCCCGGGGCACAGAAGGGTTATACGTGAACAGCCTACTGAGGTGTGTGTGCCTCCAGGGGTGGATCGGTGTCCTAGAGGGCAACCCTCCTTCCAGGAGGAGGCCGTGCGCCCAACCCAGGTGGCGTTCCTGTGCAGGGAACCTCCCCACCGGCATCACAGTCCGGGGAGGCCTGGTGGCTTGTGGTCTGGCCTGCTGGCAGAGGCCCAGGAGTAGCTGCGGAGTTGGGGAGGGTGGAAAGAAGCAAGGCCCGCTCCAGACTGCGGGTCTCAGACAGCCCCACCCCCACACACAGATTTTCTGGCTGAGCGGGACCATTCCAGCCCCGCCCTGACAGCTTTCCCTGGAAGCAAAGAACAGAACTTTGATCCCTGCTAACGGCCTGAGGGCAGGCTTACCCAACCCAGCTCCGCCCAGAACGAGAGCTGATAACAGGACTCAAAATCAACACCATAGCCTGTTCCTCCAAGCGAACGCCACCTACTGACAGGGACGGCATCTTGCACAGCCTTTCCACGGCACCCACTGACTCAATCTACAGGGAGTGGTCCAATTTCACCCACAGGCACCACCTAACGCCTCAGAAACTAAACAAGGTGTATGAATACCCAAACAATAACCTAAGGAAAGAAACAACAACTGATCGACATGGGAAGAAATCAGCGAAAGAACTCAGGAAATATGAAGAACCAAACGGAAAACACACCCCCAAAGAGGAGCACCAGCCCCCTAGAAACGGACACCGGCCAAAATCAGGCAACCAATATGACAGAAGAGGAATTTCGTATGTGGATCATAAGAACACTCACCCAGCTGCAACAACAACTCAATAACCAACACAAAGGAGCCACAAAAAGTCTCCAGGATATGGGAAAAGAAATAGACACATTGAAGAAAAGTGTAACCGAACTCCTGGAAATGAAGAATCAATTCAAGGAACTACAAAATACAGTGGAAAGTCTCAAGAACAAGGTAGATGAAACAGAAGAAAGAATCTCAGAGCTTGAAGATAACACCCTCCAATTAAATAAATCAGTCACAGAAATAGAGCAGAGAAACAAGAGAAAAGAGCAAAGCCTACAAGAGATGTGGGATTATGTGAAGAAACCTAATGTGAGGGTCATAGGGTTACAAGAAGGGGAAGAAGACAACACTCAAGGGTTGGACAAGCTGTTTGAAGATATAATAGAGGAAAATTTCCCAGGCCTTGCTAAAAATCTTGATATACAAGTTCAAGAAGCTCAGAGGACCCCTGGGAGATTCAACGCTAACAGGAAGACGTCACGACATGCAGTCATCAGACTGACCAAAGTATCAACTAAAGAGGCCCTTCTAAGAGCTGTAAGACAAAAGAAGCAAGTAACATACAAGGGAAAGCCAATTCGAATAACATCAGACTTCTCTAATGAGACTTTACAAGCAAGGAGAGACTGGGCCCCCATTCTCACTCTTTTGAAACAAAACAATGCCCAGCCTAGAATATTATTCCCTGCAAAACTAAGCTTCGTATATGAAGGAGAAATAAAAACATTCTCAGACAAGCAAAGGCTCAGAGAATTCACCAAGACAAGACCAGCCCTACAAGAAGTACTTACAACAGCGTTATGCACGGAACATCATAATAATAACCCACGAATATAAAAACAACCAAAACCCAAAGATGTTAAAGGCCACATATTACAATGGCTCAAGACAGAAATCATAGCAACAACATCCAACCCAACAGAATGATCAGTAATCTACCTTACCTATCAGTTCTCTCAATAAATGTGAATGGCTTAAACTCTCCTCTCAAGAGACATAGGCTGGCTGAATGGATAAGAAAATACAGGCCAAGTATATGCTGTCTTCAGGAAACACATCTAACCTGCAAGGATGCATCTAGACTAAAAATAAAAGGGTGGAGATCAATATTACAAGCAAATGGAAGCCAAAACAAGGCTGGTGTGGCAGTTCTAATTTCAGACGATTTAGTTTTTAAACCCACAAAAGTAGTGAAAGACAAAGAGGGTCATTATATAATGGTGAAGGGCACAGTCCAACAAGAAGAGATAACAATTTTAAATATATATGCACCCAACTTAGGTGCACCCAGATTCATAAAGCAAACCTTACTGGAGCTAAGCAAATGGATTAATAGCAACTCCATCATCGCCGGAGATTTCAACACCCCACTGACGGCACGAGACAGATCCTCCAAACAGAAAATTAACAAAGAAATAATGGACTTAAACAAAACTCTAGAACAATTGGGTCTGACAGACATCTACAGAACATTCTACCCAAAATCCACTGAATATACGTTCTTCTCATAAGCTCACGGGACATTCTCTAAGATTGACCATATCCTAGGACACAAAGAAAATCTCAAGATCTTTAAAAAAATAGAAATTATACCATGTACCTTCTCAGATCACAGTGGAATAAAACTAGAAATCAACCCTAACAGAAACACACATTTCTACATAAAAACGTGGAAATTAAACAACCTCCTACTAAATGATTACTTCATAAATGAAGAAATCAAGACGGAAATAAAAAAGTTCTATGAAGAAAACGACAATGGAGAGACAAGTTATCAACTCCTCTGGGACAAAGCTAAAGCAGTTCTGAGAGGAAAGTTTATCTCCATAAATGACTATAACCAAAAGGCAAGAAGATCACAAATAGACAATCTAATGAAACGACTCAAAGAGCTGGAAAAAGAAGAACAGACCAACCCCAAACCCAGCAGAAGAAGTGAAATCAACAAGATCAAATCAGAACTAAACAAAATTGAAAACAGGAAAGCTATTCAGGAGATTAATAAAACAAAAAGTTGGTTCTTTGAAAAAATAAACAAGATTGACACGCCGTTGGCTAAGCTAACGAAAAGCAGAAAAGAGAAATCTCTAATAAGCTCCATCAGGAATAAAAAAGGAGATATCACAACTGATCCCAAAGAGATACAAGATACAATTTATGAATACTACAAAAATCTTTATGCACACAAACTGAAAAATGTGGAGGAAATGGACAAATTTCTAGAAACACACACCCTCGCTAGGCTCAACCAGGAAGAAATAGATTCCCTGAACAGACCAATCTCAACAGCTGAAATAGAAACAGCAATTAAAAATCTCCCTAAAAAGAAAAGTCCCGGTCCAGATGGCTTCACACCTGAATTTTACCATACTTACAAAGAAGAACTAGTACCTATCTTGCAGAAACTATTCCACAACATCGAGAAGAACGGAAACCTCCCTGACACCTTTTATGAAGCGAATATTACTCTGATACCAAAACCAGGAAAGGATGCAACAAAAAAAAGAAAACCACAGACCAATATCCCTAATGAATATAGATGCAAAAATTTTCAACAAAATCTTAGCTAACCGAATCCAGACACTTATCAAAAAAATAATCCACCACGACCAAGTGGGCTTCATCCCAGGGATGCAGGGATGGTTCAACATACGTAAATCTATAAATGCAATTCACCACATAAACAGAAGCAAAAACAAAGACCACATGATTCTTTCAATAGATGCAGAAAAAGCTTTTGACAAAATTCAACACCCTTTCATGATACGAACACTTAAGAAAATAGGCATAGAAAGGACATATCTAAAAATGATACAAGCCATATATGACAGACCCATAGCCAACATCATACTGAATGGGGAAAAATTGAAATCATTCCCACTTAGAACTGGAACCAGACAAGGCTGCCCACTATCTCCACTTCTGTTCAACATAGTGCT
Source organism: Microcebus murinus (assembly GCF_040939455.1). NCBI lineage: Eukaryota > Metazoa > Chordata > Mammalia > Primates > Cheirogaleidae > Microcebus > Microcebus murinus. Next base: position 25,716,055 of record NC_134127.1, on the reverse strand, counting down.
GGAAGTCTTGGCTACAGCAATCAGACAGGAAAATGGAATCAAAGGTATCCAAATAGGGGCAGAAGAGATCAAACTTTCACTGTTTGCTGATGATATGATATTGTATCTAGAAAACCCCAAGGATTCAACCAGGAAACTCCTGGAACTGATCAATGAATTTAGTAAAGTCTCAGGATACAAAATCAATACACAGAAATCAGAGGCATTCATATACGCCAACAACAATCTAATTGAGAACCAAATCAAAGACTCAATTCCTTTCACAATAGCAACAAAGAAATTAAAGTACCTAGGAATTTACTTAACCAAGGAGGTAAAAGACCTCTACAGGGAGAACTATGAAACATTGAGGAAGGAAATAGCAGAGGATGTAAACAGATGGAAATCCATACCATGCTCGTGGATCGGCAGACTCAATATCATCAAAATGTCTATACTACCCAAACTGATCTACAGATTCAATGCAATACCTATTAAAATCCCATCAGCATTCTTCACAGATATAGAAAAAATAATTTTACGCTTCGTATGGAACCAAAGAAGACCCTAATATCAAGAGCAATTCTAGGCAACAAAAACAAAATGGGAGGCATTAATATGCCAGATATCAAACTATACTACAAAGCTGTAGTAATTAAAACAATATGGTATTGGCACAAAAACAGGAATATTGACCAGTGGAACAGATGTGAGAATCCTGATATAAAACCATCCTCATATAGCCATCTAATCTTTGACAAAGCAGACAAAAACATACGCTGTCGAAAAGAATCCCTCTTCAATAAATGGTGCTAGGAAAACTGGATGGCCACCTGTAGAAGGCTAAAACAGGACCCACACCTTTCACCTCTCACAAAAACCAACTCACGCTGGATAACAGACTTAAACCTAAGATATGAAACTATTAGAACTCTAGAGGAAAAAGTTGGAAACACTCTCCTAGACATCGGCCTGGGCAAAGAGTTTATGAAGAAGTCCCCAAAGGCAATCACAGCAGCAACAAAAATAAATAAATGGGACATGATCAAACTAAAAAGCTTCTGCACAGCCAAAGAAACAGTCATGAAAGTAAACAGACAACCTACAGAATGGGAGAAAATGTTTGCATCCTATGCATCCGATAAGGGACTGATAACTAGAGTATACTTAGAACTCACGAAAATTAGGAAGAAAAAATCAAATAACCCTATTAAAAAGTGGGCAAAGGACTTGAACAGAAATTTTTCTAAAGAAGACAGAAGAATGGCCAACAAACATATGAAGAAATGCTCAACATCGCTAATCATCAGGGAAATGCAAATCAAAACCACAATGAGATATCACTTAACCCCAGTGAGAATGGCCTTTATCAAAAAATCTCCAAACAATAAATGCTGGCGTGGTTGCGGAGAGAGAGGAACAATCCCACACTGCTGGTGGGACTGCAAACTAGTTCAACCTCTGTGGAAAGCAATATGGAGATACCTTAAAGCGATACAAGTGAATCTACCATTTGATCCAGCAATCCCATTGCTGGGCATCTACCCAAATGATCCAGTGACACTCTACAAAAAAGACACCTGCACTCGAATGTTTATAGCAGCACAATTCATAATTGCAAGGCTGTGGAAACAGCCCAAGTGCCCAGCAATCCAAGAATGGATTAATAAAATGTGGTATATGTATACCATGGAGTACTATTCAGCTCTAAGAAACAATGGTGATATAGCACATCTTATATTTTCCTGGTTAGAGCTGGAACCCATACAACTAAGTGAAGTATCCCAAGAATGGAAAAACAAGCACCAGATATATTCTCCAGCAAACTGGTATTAACTGAGTAGCACCTAAGTGGACACATAGGTGCTACAGTAATAGGGTATTAGGGAGGTGGGAGGGGGGAGGGGGGCGGGTATATACATACATAATGAGTGAGATGTGCACCATCTGGGGGATGGTCATGATGGAGACTCAGACTTTTGGGGGGAGGGGGGAAATGGGCATTTATTGAAACCTTAAAATCTGTACCCCCATAATATGCCAAAATAAAAAAAAATTAAAAAATTAAAAAAAAATAAATAAAAAATAAATAAATAAAACACAAAGTAATATGATATACTGGTAATGCACATATTTCAATATATAATATGAATATGCATCTTACATAAAAAGTAATATGATATACTGCTTATGCATATATATACATAGATTTGTGCTTTTATGTGTTTGTATTGCATGTATGTGTATGAATGCATGCAAGCTAGAAAGTACAAAAACATGTACAGAAAATATATGTACTATTTTCCAGATAGCAATTACCTTTCGTGGTAATGGTAACGATGTGTGTGTCTGTGTGACATGTATGTACGTACAAATGCATGTTCACTGAGCAGAGATAGTCTGTATGCTTGAAACCTTATGTAAGTAAAAATTTTGGAAAATTACATTATAAAAACTTCCATCTGATAACTAAAAAAAAAAAAAAAAGACATGGTTTAAGGACTGAACTGCCCTCTTAATTCATCTGCATTCTCCAAAATATATCATAAAATCTGAATACAAGAGTTCCTTCCAGTACCCAATGAAAACATAGTCTCTGGAAAGGCAGAAGCCCTCTGTTTCCTTCTTTATTGTGGAGGGCAAGAAGTACACGACATTTAGAATACAGGAATGATGAACTAAGTTTTTAGACTTTTGAAAATAGGAAAAAAATAAAGCAGAAGAAATGTTTCAGAATGTTTCTAAAAGCAATGGGGGTCTAAAAAGTTAGTGAGAAATTTCCCAAAAGAAATCCAGATGTGGCTTAGTTTGCTTCTAGGAGAGCCTCCAATGATCTCTGCCTCTTGGGATTTATGCCTGTAGGTAACCCTCTCCCCAGGAATGGAGGCCAACACAGCGACTCACATCTAATGGATAAAGCATAGCAAGAGCGATGGGACGTCATCTTCAAGATTAGATTACAAAAAGACAATGACTCTTGTGGTGCTCACCCCTTCTCACTCTCTCTTCCCTGGCACTGACAGAAGCCAGCTGCCATGCTGTGGTCTGCCCCATGCAAAGGTAAACTCGGTAGGGAAGAGAAGGAGGCCTCCAGCTGACAGTGAGGAAATACAGACCTTGGTCTAACTGCTCACAAAGGACTGAGTCTTCCCAACAAGCACGTGAGTGAGGTTGGAAGCGAATCCTCCCCTGGCCAAGTTTGCAGATGAAACGCAAGACCCGGCCCACAGCAGGTGAGAGAACTTGAGGCGGAGGCACCCACTTAATCTGGATTCCCTAGACCCAAAAAATCCATGAAATAATAAATGTTTAGTGTCTTTTTTTTTTTGGAGACAGAGTCTCATTCTGTTGCCCGGGCTAGAGTGTCATGGCGTCAGCCTCGCTCACAGCAACCTCAAACTCCTGGGCTCAAGTGATCTTACTGCCTCAGCCTCCCAAGTAGCTGGGACTACAGGCATGCGCCACCATGCCTGGCTAATTTTTTCTATATTTTTTTAGTTGGCCAATTAATTTCTATTTTTAGTAGAGATGGGATCTTGCTCTTGCTCAGACTGGTCTTGAACTCCTGACCTTGAGCAATCCTGCCTCAGCCTCCAAGAGTGCTAGGGAGTGCTAGGATTATAGATGTGAGCCACCACACCCAGCCAGTGTTTAGTGTTTTAAGCTGCTAAATTTTGCGGCTACCTTGCTACAGAGCAATAGGTGTTAATTCAAAAAGATAAGAACAATGCACAGCATTAAGCTCTGACATCAAGATGATTTTATTTACAAGCATTTGCTAGTGGGCGGGGGGGGGGGGATAGAGGCAGATGAGAGGCCAAATTGTACCTTTAGGGAGCAGGGTAGGGGAGGCAGGAGGGCAGGTGTGAAGGGCAAACAGAAGATGTCCAGCACTAAAGATTACAAAAGTGACTTACACAGAAGAACCCTTATCCTGTACGAGCTCAATTGCTAATGTAAGAAACATGCATAAACAAAGCAGCCCACCAAACAATGTCATAATTGTAAAAATGAAGTGCAAATGGTGTCCTTTATAATGGGCCCCACTTTCCTGGAGATTTTCTGCCCTTCTGGTCCTTCTAAAAGCCCAGACCCTGAAGTTTTCCTTTTCCTAACTGTGGAAGGCTTTAGCTTGCAAGACCAAAGGCTGACAGTTCCTTAAAATGAGTGCTTGCATTTATTTAGGTTACTACTCACTCAGGACCACCTCCCACAGGGGGAAATTAGCCAAGAGGGAAATCAGCCAAAAACTGGGAACAATCAAATGTCCTATCGCTGGGTGACTGAATAAACACACCAATGTATAGCCATACAACAGTTCTCAGCAATGACAATGAACAACTGATACATTTTATAGAATGGATGAATCTCAGATAATTATGCTGAGTGAAAGAAACCCAACAAGAAAGAGTACATAATGTATGATTTCATTCACGTAAAATTTCAAGAAAATGCAAACTAATCTATAGTGTCCACATAAAAAGTGGTTGCCTGGAGAAAGGGGTGGGTGAAGGAGGTGGCTCAGGAGAGAAGTATTACAGAAGGCATGAAGAAATGTTGGGGGGAATGGATATATTCATCATCTTGAATATGATGATGGTTTCACAAAATTATACATATGTCAATATGTATCAAATTGTATACTTTTAAAATATTTTATATTGTTTATTGTATGTCATTTACACTTCAATAAAGATGTTTCTTTAAAATAGTGACAATTATTTAAGGATGACCTTGATGAAATTTTGTTCATTTAAAATTACTATTTATGAAGAGTTTCTAGAGACACTGATACATAGTATATATCAAGTTACAAAAGAAAGATACCTAATTACAAGAATAATAAGTTTGTAACTATGCAAAACAAAATATTAAACAACAAGCTAGGTGTAGATGAAACTCTAAGAAATGCACAGGTTGTCTCTGAGAGATGATGTCCTAGTATAACTTTTCCTTCCTTATTCTTGTTAATATTTTGCAAATTTTCTAAAGTTAGCATTTTAATTTTTATTGTAAAATAAAAACTGAACACAATTTAATTCTATTCACTTAAAAAAGAAAAAGCATATAGTTCTCAGGCATCCGTGAATACTTTTGGAAAGCCCAGGTCGGGTAGCAGCGCCTTTGTGGATGGCAAAAGCTGTCAAACAGGAAAGGGCTGTCAGGTTCACAGCTGCTGGGCGTGCTCAGTGTAGCGTATCTACCTTGAGCAGTGCGTTCCCCAGACCTGAGAGGTGCACACAGGAGGGTGCTCAACCTGCCCTTCTGTCTGTTCCCTGGAGGCGGGTCTCAGACCCTGCCAGCCACCTCCTCCACAGACGCTCCCGGCCATGAAACCTCTCCTGGTTGTGATTGCCTGGCTCTTCCTTTGGGATCCAGTGACAGCAGGTAAATGGGAATCTTCCTGGCGGAGGGGTGCTTCATCGGGAAGAACAATGCCACTAAACAACCCTCTACATGTACTCCTGCCCCGGGCCTTTTAATTTCCAAAGTAGAAAAAGCATCCACCAGCTTTGACGTCAGCAAGACCTAAGTTTGAATCTTGGTTATCCAGCCCTTGAGTTGTGCAACTTAGGGAAAAGGTCTGAGCCTCTCTGAGCCTTAGTTTCCTCATTTACAAAATGGAAATTAAGAGTCTTGCAAGGATCAAATGGGATAATGCACAGAACAGGCCTATACGTAATATGAAAAGTACCGGGCTCGTGATGATGATCATTATATTCTCATTATTAATACCTGTCCTGTTTTGCCACTGCGGTTCTACCTCTAGTTCAAGAATGTTTCCCGGTATAATAGTTAAAACCAGTAAATAGTGATAAGACAATTTGCTAGGCTTTCTAATATACCAGATTGCTTACAGTCAATGTATTGTTTAGGAGTCCCTTAGTTACATGAGAAACAGATTTGGAACCGCTTGTTTCAAGGGAATTACTGAGCTTTCTGCAGTAGGAGAAATGGCTGATCTGATGAGGTGGCAGCCAGGGAAACAGGACTGGCCTTGCCCTCTAGCTTGACCATGTTCTTTCTGACTTTCAAAGTCTCATCTTGAATGTTCTCTTCACCTGATATTACTGACTGAGCCCCAGTGTTCATGCCGTGAGCATAAGCCTCAGGGCTGGGTGAGCCATGCGACCCGAATTTAAGGATGCGTAGGTCCCAGGCCTCTTGAAGCTGTGGGTGGGACCAGCTCTGCTATGGCTTATGGTGAAGCATTTATGGCCCCCAGACACTCAGCAACCCTATCTAGTCTACCACATTCCCTAGAGTGCCTTCTAGTTCCCACAGCATGTCATTTCCATAGGCATTTATTGTCTCATTGCATACAGCATTGCATTGTATCTCATCTTCCCAAAAGTGTCACAGATTATCCTCTTGGGCTTCCATCTTGCCAACTAACTAGACTTGGTCCCTTCTTTTTCCTGTAGAATAATTATCCTCCAGGGCATGATGACTTGGATAGCGGGTGTATGGGCTCAAAATTTCTATGGATGACCAAATATTGGCACTCTTACCTTCTTGCATATAAAAATAGAGAAACAACCATGTTTGATCATTGTGAGGAGTAGCCTGTCTACAAAATTGTAAGCGTTGCTCAAATGCCTTGAGCTCCAGTAAGACTTCCCAGTTCTTCAGAATTGATTTCATCCTCCTCCAAACTCATAAGACCTTTCCACGTTGTAAATACTTCACTGCACTTGTCACATTTTTGTCTTTTTTCAGAGATATTTTGTGTTTCTTCTCTTTTTGTCTGGACAGAAGGGTCTGTGTCATACTTAGATCTGTACCTCAACAGTACCTAATTCACAGGATTCATAAAAACTGTTTTAGAAATGAATAAATAATAATGATTAAACAATTAAATATTTGAATAATTAATAATGAATCAATGACTATGAGCATAGTAGCTAAGTTGATTGTTTGGATTATATTAACTGACCAACTCAGACAGACTCCTTAGTTATTAGTTGTATTAGCTCAGGCTGCCATAACAAAATACTACAGACTGTGTGGCTTAAACAAAATGTTTTCTCATGGTTCTGGAAGTGGAAAGTCCAAGATCAAGGTGCTGGCCGATTCAGTTTCAGGTGAGGCCTCTCTTCCTGTCTTGTGGAGGCCATCTACCTGCTGTGTCCTCCACCAATGAGGCCATCAATCCTATGGGGTTAGTCTACCCATCTTACTAGACTAGGGTTCCACCCTTATGACCTTGTTTAACTTCAATTGTCTCCTAAAGGCCCTTTGCCCAAACATAGTCACATCGAGGTTAGGGTTTCAGCATACGAATTTTGAGGTGACACAATTCGGCCTATAGCACTAGTTCTTTTTCTTTTTTTTTTTTTTAATTACAGAATCAATCCTTCTGACCAAGTCCCCTTGGAATCCAACTGGATAAAACTCAAAGGCCTAGTCATTCGATAGCCAAAAAAGAGCTGTAGTGAGTTATTCACTTTCCTTCCAGGTTTAAACCCGCTATCATCAGAAATGCACAAGGAATGCTACAAAGGGGGCACCTGCAGACTCGAGTGCTACTCCAGTGAAATGTTAGTTGCCTACTGCACCTTTCAGCTGGAATGTTGCATCACAGGAAATCCTGAGCCCTGATGTGGGAGACTCGTGTCACCGAACCTGAAGGCCCCCAACCCTCCCATCTTCCACCAAGCCACGAATTCAGATCATTTTTCAGCATTTCTTATAAGGCACCAGAGTCTTACAACCTCAGATTTGAAGAGCTGAACCGTAGCCTTCTTTAAAGAGAGCTAGGCTTTTCACGAAAACAACTTAGAATATATTTTCTCCCTTCAAAATACTATCCAATGCCCTCTTCAGTGCCTATTTCTCCCTCTAATCACAGAAAGGATATCGTAATTGTTCAGAGAGGCTTCAACAGAAACATCTTCCTGCCCCACCAAACCTTCAGCTCCCTGTTTATCTCTTCTATGAACCTCCCATCTGCAGAGGAGCAGGTCTGCCCTGGCCTGCAGACCACCTTGCACATCTCTCCTGCAGGGTGTACCAGCAGGCCGGCCTGAGTTTTGACTGGGCCTGACCCAGAAGTTCTTCTTGAAACAGAAGGAGAGAGGCCACCGTGTGACGGGCTGTCACGGGTAACTCCTCATCTGCCTCCCTGGTTTCAGTTGAGCAATGGGACTGTCCATGTCAGTCCCTAGGGCTCAGCTGCGGGCCATAAGACTGCTTGGCTGGGGTTTCATGTTGGACCCTCAGACACGAAGTAACGACCACCGTGGCTGCCCATTGTCTGACCCCACTGGTTGGGTGTCACCCCATGGGTCAAGAAGCTAACAACATGCTGATCTGGCTTCTCCATATGTGTTACTAATAAACTGTCTCAATCCATTTGGACTCCCTGTTTTCATTACCAGCCAACCTTATGAAGGTGTAACAGGAAAACACGAGGATGGAGCAAAAAACAGTTCTAAGAGGGAAGTTTATAGCAATAAATGCCTCCATTGAAAAAGAAGAAAGATCTCAAATCAACAACCTGACTTTATACCACAAGGAACTAGAAAATGTAGACCAAAGTAAGCCCCAAGTTGGCAGAAGGAAGGAAATAATAAAGATCAGAGCAGAAATAAATCAAATAGAGAACATGACTTGGCTATGTGCATAATCGCCTTTGTCCCTTCCTGGGAAGAGTCAAAAGAGTTGAGTTAGGTCTCAGGATTTAATCTGCACAGGATGGCTATTTCACCCATCACAGCAGCTGCTGTTTATTTAAAGCTCCAAACTTTGATAGCGTCACCTTCTAGGAGTGTGCCAATCAAAAGCAAATCTATTCTTCTTCTCCTTGTTATAGTGGAAGCATTGCTTCTCTCTCACTGCCTTATTCTTTCTGAAATCTTTTCAAAAAGAAGGAGGCTAAATCTTTATTAACTTAACTATTTTACCTTGCTTATGATGAGAAATTTTAATACTTAAGAATAGAAACATGTTTATGCCAGCCTGAGCAAGAATGAGTCTCTACTAAAAATAGAAATAAATTAATTGGCCAACTAAAAATATGTAGAAAAAAATTAGCCAGGCACAGTGGTGTGTGCCTATAGTCCCAGCTACTTGGGAGGCTGAGGCAGGAGGATCACTTGAGCCCAGGAGTTTGAGGTTGCTGCAAGCTAGGCTGATGCCATGGCACTCTTGCCCTGGCAACAGAGTAAGACTCTGTCTAAAAAAAAAAAAAAAGAAAGAAAGAAACATGTTTATGGCCTGGTCATAGAAAACAGTACAAAATGTCTTTAACCATGCATTATAAACTGTAACATACTCAAAATTTCAACTTAAATATTTTTAATATCAATTTATCTTTCATTGTTTTCAATGTCAAATAATGAGTATTCCTTAGTAGGTTCCCGAGTAGAAAAAGTTAGACGACCCAGTAGAAAAATGGATGAAAGTCTCAAGCAGGTGCATCACAAATAAGGGTAACTAATTGGCCAATGAACATCTCTGAAAAGGTGCTCAGCTGCATTAGTCATCAGCAAAGCACAAATTAAACCACCACATTTCATCTTTCTGTACTCTCTAGAAATGGGGGGGAAAGGCAGAAAATACTAGTCGTGGATGAGAAGGTAGAGCAACAAGAACTTGCAGCACTGTAGTTGGGAGTATAAACTGGTACAACCAGTTTGGAAGACAATTGTCTAGATAAATTAGACGATTTTATAAGGGGGAGCTAAGCTATGGGTATGCATGGTCCCACAGAGTGGTGTAAAGGACATTGGACACTCAGAAGGGGAGACGGTGAGGGGGTAAGGGATGAAGAACTACCTATTAAGTACAATGTATGCTATTCGGGTCATGTGTACACTAAAAAGCCAGGCTTCACCACCATACAATACATATATGTAACACAAAACCACTTGTACTACCTAAAACTATAGAAATAAAAAACACCTGGGCCAGGGATTACCCTGTGTGGCACAGTGACTGGCAGTACCCGGGATGTTGGGATTGTCTTTCTTTCTGATCTACTTGCTGGTTATACAGTGCATTAGATTTGTGCAATGCATCAAGATGCTCACTTAGGATTTGTACATTTTTTCTAATTGTATATTATAGTTCAAAAAAGTCCTTGAGACTTTGGGTGAGTAATAAATTAATAAGAAGAGAGAATACTGAACACAAGGAGTTTAATTAGAGGAGTATTTCCATAGGAGAGGCAATAAAGAGAAAACAGCAGGAGATTTCAGATAATCCCAACTATTTCCCAACCAATATCGGCAAATCCTTTTTATTTATACAGCACAAAGTTCTGGTATCACACATAATATGATACAGCTCTTTTGTTCCACACTTTGTCTTGCAAGAACCTTTCAATCGCCAACATGAAGCAAAAGCACGTCTTAAGTATACATTGGGTCCACTTCTAACTGCCAACAGAAACAGAGGAAAATGCATAGTTAATGTCCTGCAGTATCACGTTGCCAGGGAGAAGTGAGACTTAAAGCTATACTTTTAATTTTTCAATGCTACATTGGACATAACCTAAGATAGCCAAAACGTTTCACGGCTAGAAGCTCCCTTTTCACCTGCACTTACCTTACTTTCCAGAGGCTTTATTATAAGCCATGACATGAATCCACAATTACACAAATCACACATCCACTATGTGCCATTACCGGGGTGCAACAGATTTGTCTTGGAACTATTTGCTATAGAAAGGACATTCAGACACCGGAGGAGTCTCAGGAATCTGCAGAGGCCCCATATCAGGAGATATGCAGGGTCTGGAATAGCTATTCAAGGCAGCTTGTAATTATCAAAGCACCAGCATGAAGGAGAAGAAAAGATCACCAAACTGGAATTTCAGAAGCCTAAGGTTCTAACCCCGTATTCACCCAATAACCTTCTGCATGACTTTTTTGGCAGGTGCTTAATTGCCTGGTACTTAAGAGCATCCCGTGGGATAATGAGTATGAAATGGTTTGAAATACCTGGAACATAGACCTAGATCTCTTGCTAGTGATTTTCCTAGACCTTAAAACCTAGGTGCCTCTGGACACCAAGGTGTAGGGGAAGGGCAGAAGGAAAGTGGTTCAAGAGGTGGTGGATGTCCCCGAGTCACCCGCTGATCACCCACGATTGCATGCTAAGTCTATCACCATCTCCACCCCGCGGCCCCCATGAGACCATGGGTTGGGCCTTTGTGGTGTGAAAATTATCAATGCATGAAAATAATCAATGGTCATACCAATGGCCAAGGGCCATTAGAAAGCAAACTTTCCTGCCATATGCTTGCTAGCTCTTGGGCACTTTTCTGGGGGCAGAGGGGTCCAGTGTGGAGACAGTGCAAACTACCCGGAGGTCCTACCAGCCAGGATAGCAACAATAGTCTCAAAATGATCCTCATCCATATCTGTCTTTTAAGTCCTTCATACGAGGCCCTTGAGGGATACATTTTTAAATATGAAGGTTTGAACCAAAGGGTGGGAGCTTTCTGCAGACCTCAGAAAACAAGCAAACAATTTTGAGGACCTCTACTTTAGTGACTTAAGTGGACACTTCTCAATGTTACCAACTTGCTGCTTTCTGTCCAGAGAACATCAATTCTGACCCCTCAAATTGATTATCCATAGAATCTCATTATGCTATAAGTTGATTTAATACATCTCAGCAATGAGCCCTGTTTGTGGATTCTGCTCAGCATAAAATCTGCCTTGGCTTCTAAATGAGTGTAAAATAACATGGGTGGCCAATGTGGGGAGGCAAGTTCTAAGACTCCTTAAGGAACAGCCTGCCTCTCAGGCCCAGGTCCTCCGTGTCCTCTAAGAGATCATCTTTTTGCTCTGCCCCACTTCTGGCAATACCATCACTCCAACCTTCCTGTCAAATTTCACAGACTTCACAGACCAAATCTAGAACCGGTTGTTTCCCTGAAGAGGCCACCTTCTATTCTATGTCCTTAGTGTCTTTTCTCCATTTCCAAAACAGCCCAGAGTGTCACCTCTGCTCATGTTCCTCCCTCTTTCAGCTTCCTTTTCCAAGCCCTGCTTTTTTCTTCACACCCCCTTTCCCGTCGCTGTTCCCAATTCTACAGGGGAGGGGCTTCTGTGTTACCTGGTGGAACATAGGAGAGCAAGACAAGGACCACAAGGACCAAGAGCACGCTCCTCATGGCCATGCCCAGCAGCAAAGACGCAGCTGAAGCGCAAGGGCGAGGCACTCCCCGCGTAGCTTTGCAGAGATGGGAGCTGCATGGCTAGTGAAGCTTTCAGAACAAGAACATCTGCTTGCTCCACTGAGCTGTCCAATGAGCGACAGGTCTGTTTGAACATGGCATCGCACCATTAAGGCACACTCCCTGGAGGCCACTTGTGTGCTAGCAACTGAATTCACACTGTGTAACAGCCCTATTCTAGGCCCTGGTAGGATACTGTGTAGGTGCCTTTGCACCCTCATTGTACAGCCATTTAACAGATGCATATGGCATGCGGAGAATCATAAGACCGCCTGATTTAGTTGACAAAGTGTTTTCAATACTAATTCCCTACATATGTATACTTTCAGAATGGCATTAAAAATTGACTTAAGTAATTCCAGCTTAGTTTTTAAAAGAAAAGGACTATTCTAAAGTCCTTAATAGAAATTTATTTGCAGTTACTTAAATAATATAATGTAGTATAATATAATATAATATAATGATACTGCTCTGTATTTTTCCTCTCTTGCATTATCCTTCCAGATTTGTATCAAGACTATGCTGGCCTCAAAAAATTATCTCAGAAATGTCTCCTCCTTTAATTTCTGAAATATTTTGTGTAATGTGGGTACTATTCCTTCCTTAAATATCTGGCAGGATTCCCTAATGAAGCCATCTGGGCCTGGCATTGAGGAGAAGAGGGTTAATTGCGAATTTCGTTAGTTGATACAAGGCTATATCTTCTTGTGCCCATCTTGCTAAGCTGTGTCTTTAAAAGAATTTTTCTGTTTTATCTAAGTTGTTAATGTAACATATTACATTTATTTAATTGCATATGTCGAACCATTTTTGCATTCTGGGGATGAATCCCACTTGATCAGGGTGAATGATCTCTTTAATGTGTTGCTGAATCAGGTTTACTAGTATTTTACTGAAGATTTTTTTTTTTTTTTTTTTTTTTGAGACAGAGTCTCGCTTTTGTCCAGGCTAGAGTGAGTGCCGTGGCGTCAGCCTAGCTCACAGCAACCTCAAACTCCTGGGCTCGAGTGATCCTTCTGCCTCAGCCTCCCGAGTAGCTGGGACTACAGGCATGCGCCACCATGCCCGGCTAATTTTTTTTTTATATATATATATATCAGTTGGCCAATTGATTTCTTTCTATTTATAGTAGAGACAGGGTCTTGCTCTTGCTCAGGCTGGTTTTGAACTCCTGACCTTGAGCAATCCGCCCGCCTCGGCCTCCCAAGAGCTAGGATTACAGGCGTGAGCCACAGCGCCCGGCCTTACTGAAGATTTTTGCATCTATGTTCATCAGGGATATTGGTGTTTAGTTTCCTTTTTGTTGTCATTGTGTCCTTGCCTGATTTTGGTATCAGGGTAACGAGTTTGGAAGTGTTTCCTCCTCTTCGGTTTTTGTTAATAGTTTGGGTAAAATTCGTATTAGTTCTTCCTTTTTTTTTTTTTATTTTTTATTTTTTTATTTTTTTATCGGGAGGGGACTGAGCCTGACGAGGCTGCAGGGCCGCGAGGCCCCGCCCCCCCCCCCTAGTTCTTCCTTAAATGTTTGGTAGAACTCAGTGGTGAGGCAGTCAGATCCTGAGCTTTTCTTTGATGAGACACTTTGTATTACTGCTTCAGTCTCACTACTTGTTATTGGTCTGTTTAGGTTTTCTACTTCCTGGTGGTTCAATCTTCGTAGGTGGTAGGTGTCCAGGAATTTACCCATTTCTTCTAGGTTTTCAATTTGTTAGTGTGTAGCTGTTTATAATAGTCTGCAATGATCCTTTGTATATCTAGGGAATCAGTTTTTTAGTTTTTATTTTTGTTTGTTTTGTTTTGAGACAGAGTCTTGCTCTGTTGCCTGAGCTAGAGTGCCGTGGTATCAGCCTAGCTCACAGCAACCTCAAACTCCTGGGCTCAAGCGATCCTCCTGCCTCAGCCTCCCAAGTAGCTGGTACTACAGGCATGCACCACCATGCCTGGCTAATTTTTTCTCTGTATATTTTTAGGGGTCTCACTCTTGCTCAGGATGGTCTTGAACTCCTGACCTTGAGTGATCCTCCCGCCTTGGCCTCCCAGAGTGCTAGGGTTACAGGCGTGAGCCACCATGCCTGGCCTAGGGTATCAGTTCTTATGTCTCCTTTATGATATTTCTAATTTTATTTATTTGTGACTACTTTTTTTCCTGGTTAGTCTAAATATTTGTCAATTTTGTTTATTGTTTTGAAAAACAAACTTTTCATTTTGTTGGACTTTTTTTTTTTTTTTTTGAGACAGAGTATCACTTTGTTGCCCAGGCTAGAGTGAGTGCTGTGGCGTCAGCCTAGCTCACAGCAACCTCAAACTCCTGGGCTCAAGAGGTCCTACTACCTCAGCTTCCCAAGCAGCTGGGACTACAGGCATTCACCAACATGCCCAGCTAATTTTTTGTATATATATTTTTAGTTGGTCAACTAATTTCTTTCTATTTTTAGGAGAGACAGGTCTCGCTCAGGCTGGTTTCGAACTCCTGACCTTGAGTGATCCTCCCGCCTCGGCCTCCCAGAGTGCTAGGATTACAGGCGTTAGCCACCAAGCCCAGCCTCATTTTGTTGAACTTTTATATTTTTTAACCCTCAATTTCATTATTTCTGCTCTGGATTTTATTATTTCTTTCCTTCTACTAATTTTGGATTTGGTTTGTTCTTGCTTTACTAATTTCTTGAGATGCATCATCAGGTTGTTTAAATATGCCTTTCTACCTTTTTTATGTAGGCATTTATTGCTATAAACTTCTCTCTTAGTATTGTTTTTTTTTCTGTATCCCATAGTTCAAGACATTTTTTAATTTGTTTCTACATTTTTTTCATTGACCCATTGATCATTCAGGAGCGTGTTGTTTAATTTCTAAGTGTTTGTGTAGTTTACAAGGTTCCTCTTTTTATAGATTTCTAATTTTATTCCATTGTCTTCAGAAAAGGT
Organism: Microcebus murinus; assembly: GCF_040939455.1. Taxonomy (NCBI): domain Eukaryota; kingdom Metazoa; phylum Chordata; class Mammalia; order Primates; family Cheirogaleidae; genus Microcebus; species Microcebus murinus. The sequence continues at coordinate 25,700,964 of NC_134127.1, read as the reverse complement.
ACTTGATATGATTTTGACTTTTTTGAATTTGTGGAGACTTCTTTTGGGCCCTAAAATATGGTCTATTCTGGAGAATGTTCCACGTGCTGGTGAGAAGAATGTGTATTCTGTGGCAGTTGGGTAAAATGGTCTATAGATGTCAGCTAGGTCCATTTGGTCTAGTGTATAGTTTAACTCTTATGTTTCTTTGTTGTTTTTCTGTCTGGATGCTCTGTCCGTTACTGAGAGTGGGATGTGGAAGTCACTTACTATTATTATATACCAGTCTGGCTCTCCCTTTAGATCTATTAATATTTGCTTTATATATTTGGGTGCTTCAGAGCTGAATGTATGTATATTTATGATTGTTATATCATCTTGCTGAATTGACCCCTTTCTTATTCTATGGTAACCTTTTTCATCTCTTTTTAAATTCTTTGACTTTTAGTCTATTTTATTTTATATAAATATGGCTCCTCCTCCTCTTTTTTGGTCCCCATTTGCACAGAATATCTTTTTTCATCTCTTCACTTTCAGTCTGTGTGTGTGTGTGTGTGTGTGTGTGTGTGTGTGTGTGTATCTTTACAGGTAAAGTGGGTTTATTGTAGGCAGCATACAGTTGGGTCTTGTTTTATTCACCCGTTCAGCCACTCTATGTCATTTAATTGGAGAATTTAGTCCATTTATATTCAGTGTTGTTATTAATAGACATGGACTTATTATTGCCATTTTGAAACTTGCTTTGGTTGTTCTGTAACTCCTTCCATCCTTCCTTCCTTCTTTCCTTCCTTCCTTTGTTCTTTCTTTCTTTTTCCCTTTGTGGTTAAGTAACTTTCTTTGGGTTTGACTTGTTACTTTTTATTTTTAGTCTATCTATTATAGGTTTTTGCCTTGTGGTTACCATGAGGCTTACAGAAAACATCTTACACCCATAATATGCTGAAATTAAAAAAAAAATAGAAGAAGAGAGTGTGCCAGGATAAAGTGTTAACTGTTCCTGTGGGGTAGGAGTCTTAAATCCAAGACTAAGCCAAGGGCTCCATCAACCCCAAATGAAAGAGTGTAAACTGCTATGTGTTATCAAAGAAAATCGACTTAATTTTGCAAATAAAAAGAAATCTTAGAGATATAACAAGTTATTTGAAACAGATGACAACTTATCTTTTACCACAAAGAATAGAAACAAACAAATGAAAAACTAAAAATCTTTACACTTTAACTCCATCTACCCTCCATATTTTGACTTTTGGTTGTCTCAATTTACATCAAAATACTGCCTATCTTTTAAAAAATTGCTGTAGTCATTATTATTTTTGATAAGCTTGTCTTTTAGCCATCATATAAGAAGTATGAATGGTCTTTGGGGATTCCTTTGTTTTTGATGAGTTTCTTTTCTCTCACTGCTTTCAAAATTATCTTTGTCTTTGACTTTTGACAATTTGAGTATAAAGTACCTCAGAGTAATCTTCTTTGGGTTGATCTTGCTTGGAGCTTGGAATCCTTGAACTTCAGTAAATTGGATATCCACATCCTGTCCAGAATTCATGAAGTTTTCAGTCAGTATTTCTTTAAATAAGTTTTCTGCCCCTTTTTCTTCTTCTGAGACTTCTACAATTCATATGTTCATACACTCTGTGGTGGCCTATAGTTTCCCTGTGCTTTCTTCACTCTTTTTCTTCTTTTTTCCTCTCTAAATGGCTAATTTCTTTTTTTATTATTATTAAGACAGTCTCACTCTGTTGCATGGGCTAGAGTACCATGATGTCAGCCTCGCTCACAGCAACCTCAAACTCCTGGTCTTCAGCAATCCTCTTGCCTCAGCCTCTCAAGTAGCTGGGACTACAGGCACACACAAACATGCCCAGCTGATTTTTTATATTTTTAGTAGGGCCAGGGTCTCACTCTTGTTCAGGCTGGTCTTGAACTCCTGAGCACAAGTGATCCTCCTGCCTCGGCTTCCCAGAGTGCTAAGATTACAGGCATGAGCCACTATACCCAGCCTAAATGGCTAATTTCAAATGACCTGGTTTTGAGTTTGCTAATTTTTTCTTCTGAATGATTGAGTCTGCTGTCAAAGTTCTCTACTGAACTTTTCAATTCTGTTATTGTATTCTTTGGTTCCAGGATTTTTGTTTGTTTGTTTTTAATGATTTCTATTTCTTTAGTAAACCTCTCTCTTTGTTCATGCATTATTTTTCTAATTTTGTTTAGCTGTATAGCTCTGTTTTCTTGCATCTCATTGAGCTTCTTTTATATAATTACTGGAATTCTTTTTCAGGAAATACTTAGATCTTTTTAGCCTGGGAGGAGACCATCTGCATTCCACAGCACTCTATGACCAACAAATTATTGGACACGGTGAGGAGCCCTCTGTCTTTAAGAATCACAGAATGTATGGAAATGTACTCTGTCTACCACATAAGCCTCAAAATTAACTAGAACACAAACCAAGGAAAATCAATGTAGGATATGTAGACTTCAAACTCATATTCATAAAAAAAAAGTGTAATTACAAGCATAGAATATTTCAATTATTTCTATCCTCCAACAGGGTATAAGGGGCTCACACAAAGTTCCCTTGCTATAAACAAGCTGACATAAGAATATTTCAGTGATGTCAGTGCCTCTGTGCCTTTGCTTCTGTGGACCCACTGAATATCCCTGTGATCCCTCTTTTTTTTTTTTTTTTTTTTTTTTTACTACAGCAATCTCAAACTCCTGGGCTCAAGCGAACCTACTGCCTCAGCCTCCTGAGTAGCTGGGACTACAGGCATGTGCCACCATGCCTGGCTAATTTTTTATATATATATTTTAGTTGGCCAATCAATTTCTTTCTAGGTTTAGTAGAGACAGGATCTGGATCTTGCTCAGGCTGGTTTCGAACTCCTGGCCTTGAGTGATCCGCCTCGGCCTCCCAGAGTGTTAGGATTACAGGCGTGAGCCACCATGCCTGGCCCCTGTGATCCCTCTTTCCTGGATTTCTAGATAACTCTTACTTACCCTTAAAGATTCTACCCTGGGGCGTCATCTCCAGGAATCTCTTCCTGCTTTCTCCAAAGCTCAGTTCGGCACTCCATAGAATCCTGTACACAAAACTATTCTAGTTCTTATCTCTTTATATTAAAAGTATAGACTTACAGCCTCTCTCTGCTCCAGGTGACTGTGAGAGAAAGAATCTACTCTATTCTCTACATCCCTGGAACCTGGCACAGGGTCTACCATAAAGTAGTGTGCCACAAATGTTGGTCACAGTAAACTGAACTAAATCTCCTGCCCTTCTCCTGATCTCTGGAGCTCTCTATTTCCATTTCCCCTCTGGACTTCTCCCCCACATCCATAGTGATCCTAGCCTTTGGGTCTGTGTCATACTTATTGCAGATAACTAACTTTCCTGGGTTCTCCCATCAGCTCTATAGGGCAGAATGAAGTGATCCTGCAGCCCCAATCACCCACCCTTGCTCAGTGGGGAAGGCATGCCCACCGCCTCCCAGAAATTCTGGGCTCTGAGATCCCCACATCAGATATGAGAGGCTACCTCCTTGCACTGACTCTGCTCTGCCTTCTGACTTCAGTGATTCCAGCTATAGGGATAAGTTTAAGATAAGCAGGGCCTTGGGAATGTATCCTAGACCTTCCCCAGGGCCGCACAGGGGAAGAGGGAGCTGAGGATCTGCTCACAGGTATAAATAAGGCTAAATATTTTTCGCAAGCCAGATTTGTGACCAACATTATGAGATTGTCCCATGCAGCCCTCAGTCATCCCCAGGATTCCACGGAGGTAAGGACAGCCTTGCTTGTTAGAACTGTGGTAAAAAATTTGAGGAAGGAGAAGGCACTAAAATGCCCAAAGGAATGAATCATGTCCCGTAGATAATGTGGCAGAAGCCAAGGAAGAACACAAGCCAGCCCTGAGGACTTCTGGGCACAGTCCCAGTATCAACAGGGCACTCAGTCTTGAAAGCAAGGGCTGAGGTCTTTCTGCCCTGTGAGTGCCCACGAATCAGTTCCAAGCCATCTCCTGTCACAGAATGTCCCAAGAGCCCTAACACAATCAAATCCCACCGAGGATAATATACTGATTCACCTGGTTACACAGCCCCTTCCAGCCAGGTGCGTTCCTTGATCACTTGGGACAACCAGATCTTATTTCCCTTTCTGAACTTTCCCAGGTACAGGACCAGCACTCCCACAAAAATGGTCAAAGTCATCAAAAGCAGAGAAAATCTGAGAAACTGTCACAGCCAAGAGGAACCAAAAGAGACATGACAAGTAAATGTGAGCTATACCGAATGGGACACTGGAACAGAAAGAGGACGCCAGGTGAAAACTAAGGGAACCTGAATAAAGTATGGACTTGACTTAATAAGGATGATGACTGATTGACAGAAAATTGCTGTAAACAGGATAAGTAGATGAGAGAGACAGATCTTATTTAAAAGCATGTTAAGGCCGGGCGCGGTGGCTCACGCCTGTAATCCTAGCACTCCGGGAGGCCAAGGCGGGCAGATTGCTCGAGGTTAGGAGATCGAGACCAGCCTGAGCAAGAGCGAGACCCTGTCTCTACTAAAAATAGAAAGAAATTAATTGGCCAACTAATATATATAGAAAAAATTAGCCAGGCATGGTGGCGCATGCCTGTAGTCCCAGGCTGAGGCAGGAGGATTGCTTGAGCCCAGGAGTTTGAGGTTGCTGTGAGCTAGGCTGACGCCCAGCACTCACTCTAGCCTGGGCAACAAAGCAAGACTCTGTCTCAAAAAAAAAAGAAAAGAATGAAGGAAAAGAAGCCAGCCACCAATAATACATTTGTGCTGCCATTTCTATATAGGCAAAAAAACAGGCAAATTAAACTACACTATTTAGTAATGTTTTTTTTTTTTTGGTTTATGTAAACAATAACTGAATACAGATTAGATGTATTTTTTTTTCCTGATTTGAAAACTGATTGCTACTTTTTTTTCCCAGAATATTATGTGAGTACAAATGTTTAGGTTAAATATAATTGTCTTTGCCTCGTCCGAGTCAGAACTTCAAGCATGTCCATCCCCCAAATGGTGTGCACCCATTAGGTGTGAATATACCCATCCCGTCCCTCCTGCCTGACACCTGACAAATGTTACTTTCATGTGTGCACGTGGAAAGCATTGATCAGTTTAGAAGGAAAACCACAAAACGGAGCAAACGTGTGGGGACTCTCCAAATCAAAGCAGTGGCTCCCTTACGGGGAGGAAGCCAGCCGTGACTGGACAGGGTGCAATACCCCAGGCCTTCTGGTGCTGGAAAGTTCGGCCGTCTTGATCCGAGCAGCGTTGACACAGTGTTTACGTTACGTGACATTGCTAAGCTATGGATAGAATTTGCTTGTTTTTATTTAGGCATGTTAAATGTCATCTTTTAGCAACGATTTATTTTAAAAGTTTAAAAGCAAAAGCCATGGAAAAAATTAATTTGCACCTGGGAGAAAAACAAGCAGGGAAGTCACTGCACTCAGGAAATACCAGACTGGCGAATGACTGTTGAAAGGGTAGAGAAGGGTCTTCCTCCCACATGGTAATTCACTAGATGTGCGCTAGAAAGAGCATGAGAAATCTAGCAGACTACAGATAAAGGAAGAAAATATCAACCAACAGAGCAACCCCAAAGGGAAGAAAAGGGAATGGTTTTTATTTCCCTGGCAACGTTTTCCAACAAGACCTCAGCCAGGGGTGGGGCACACTCGGCACCATCAGGACAGCCACCTGCCACAAGGTGAGATCAGCGACTCATTGACAAGGACACACATGGGCATGAAGGAAAGGGCATGTCCTGAACACATACCGATCTGCTTTTCCAGAACTGTCTAGGAGGGGGCTCCGATGTAGTGAGAAAATGTTAGGTTCAGGCTTCCCACATTCCCTCACATGTGATTGGACAACTTAAAACTATAAGGAGCACAGACTTCTTTGTTCTTTTTTTTTTTTGAGACAAAGTCTCGATTTGTTGCCCAGGCTAGAATAAACGCCGTGGCATCAGCCTAGCTCACAGCAACCTCAAACTCCTGGGCTCAAGCAATCCTCCTACCTCAGCCTCTCGAGTAGCTGGGACTACAGACATTCACCACCATGCCCAGCTAATGTTTTCATTTCATTTTTAGTTGACTGGCTATTTTTTTCTATTTACAGTAGAGACGAGGTCTCGCTCTTGCTCAGTCTGGTCTCAAACTCCTGAGCTCAAGCAATCCTCCCACCTTGGCCTCCCAGAGCTAGGATTACAGGCATGAGCCACCACACCCAGCCGAGGACAGAGTTCTGAACCAAGAATCAAGAGACCGGAATCCTTGACCCGGCACCGCCATAGCATGCACCCTTTCTCTGTGAGCCCTGATTTCTCCATCTCTAAACGGATGGGGCGGCCTGAGCCTGTGCCACGCCTGTCAGCAGATTGTTAGGATAAGATCTGAACTTTATGGGCAGGGACTGTCTGTCCCACAGAGGGTCTCCTGCTAGGGAATCCCCAGCCCCGACCCAGCACCGACCTACTTCCACTGCACTAATCCACTGTCTCTGCCCCTCTCCGTTCCAATCCACAGAGGTGCCCTCAGCTCTGTAAGCATCCCTGGAACCCAGGATAAAACTCTCTCAGCAATATTTTGCCTTCACTAACAAAGTATCTGGGGAGAGTCCGCAAAGGAGAAAGGAATATAGCTATAGTGGTGGAATTTAATATTTTTTGTATTTCAGCATATTATGGGTGGACAAATGTTCAGGTTACATATATTGCCCATGTCCCCCATCCCCCCTCGAGTCAGAGCTTCAAGCATGACCATCCCCCAGACGGTGCACATCGCACTCATTGTGTTTGTATATACCCGTCCCCTCCTCCCCTCCCACCTGCCCAACACCCGATAAATGTTATTCCTATGTGTCCACTTAGGTGTTGATCCATTAATACCAATTTGCTGGTGAGTACATGTGGTGCTTGTTTTTCCATTCTTGGGATACTTCACTTAGTAGAATGGGTTGGAATTTAATATTAATAACAATAATGAGTACCCTAATGTATACTGACTTAAGTGCAGAGCATTTTATAAGCTTTATCCCATTTCATCCTCAAAAAACTCTTGCATTGCACTTTTTGAGAAGAGGAACCTGAGGCTCAGAGATACTTAACAATGTATCTGACGGTGTGAGTCGGCCAACAGAGCATAACCAGCAAAACTGTGCTCTCCTGCCACGTTACAGACTCAGATTCCTATAGTCGTGGGCCCCTTGGGTACAAACCTGCCTCAAGGGGCAGAACAAAACCAAAGTTAGTGTCTTCTCCACTCTCACTCATCCATCACTACCCCAAGGGGGGACAGACCTAATGACCCTTCCCCAGAGCTGGCTCATTGTAGCCGCAGGGAAGCTCTGCCTGGCTCCATCCCGATACTGGGCATCCAACCTTGCACACAGCACTAAACTGGCTCTTCTTGTGAGAGACCAGAGGAGAGTTCCAACCCAGCAACTCCAAAAAGGGAGCCTTCAAAGTCTTCAAATCCTAGCCAGCATTTCATGCCAGCCATTTGAAAGAAGAAGTCCGTCCGTGAACTTTTCTGGGAACATTTTTGCAGCATCTGCCTCCAGCCAGGTAAATAAATCAACCACCAGAAACAGGAGCTGTTCCTTTTCTGCTATTTCTCAGCACCTACCATATTTCCACAAAAATAAGACAGGGTCTTATATTTACTTTTCCTCAAGAAGATACCCTAGGGCTTATTTCCAAGGCATGTGTTATTTTTTTAAGTACGGTACAACAATCTACATTTATTCAAATGTAGTTAAGTCGTCTTCTTCTGGATCATCATCCTAACTCTCCAAATCCCGAATTCCATCCTGAATTTCTTGCAACTCTATTTCCTTTAGAACCATTGGCCCCAATCTCTCATGGCAAGCAACAGAGCTCTCACGGGGCAGATGAGAAGGGCTGCTTGTCTGCTTTACCACTCCACGACGAAACGCATGGGTTGTGCAGATGCGCTGCGTAGCCACGCCCGTCACTAGGGCTTATTTTCGGGGTAGGGCTTCTATTTTGCAAATGCTTAGAAATCCTGCTAGGGCTTATTTTATGGGTAGGGCTTATTTTCGGGGAAACACGGTACCTCCCTAGGCCAGGCCAACAGTTGACCTTGAGACTCTCTGTTTCTTGGAACACAACAGGAAGTTCTCACTTATATCCTGTTCAGTCTTAAATTGAGCCTGCGTTTTATGACATCACTCCTCCGGGCTCCTGTGCTCTCAGTGGGACTCCAGAGGAAAGGAGACACAAAGCAGGTGCTTTCCCTGCCACTTTTATATCAAGAGACATTTGAATTGAGAGGGGAAAGTGTTTGGGCCTGGGCTCAAGGATCCTGGTCTTTGGTCCTATCCTGCAGGTGGGAAACCTTCCGGTCTTTGCCGGGTGCCTTCCTCTCGTACAGCAGCACTGATAAGCCCAGTACTATTCTTCCTCAAACTCTGCAGGGGCCTGTGACCTGCCCAGTCTGACCCTCCTGAAAGAGCAAGGCCAGCGTCCAGCCCCACCCAGCCCAGCCCAGCTCGACAAAGGAGGTTCCCAGCAGCCACGCCCCAGAGTTCCAGGTCTGCACCCTCCTCCGCCACCATGGGCCTCTATCTTCCCGGGTTACTCTTCTTCCTGGCGATCTCATTGCCTTCAGGTAAGACGGTGGGTAAGGGGCTGGACATGACAGTGGCCTTTCCCCAAGGACTGAGGCCCTTAACAACCCTACGGGTATAAGCCCAGCAGAGGGACACCAACGTGGGGCAGGGGGCGAGGCTGGGATGTGGGTGAGTGGTCTCCAGCTCTTACCCTGCTCGCCTGTTGCTACGGCCTGAAGCTCCACCAAAGCTTGAGAGAGGGGAGCAAATTTCATGACACACATATCACTGCTCAGCCACCCAAATTCCTACTTCCCCCCAAACCTTTCTGGTTGGCCCTAAACTCAGCCGCCTCGCTGAGATGGGATAAGAGGTGAGAGAGAATGATACCCGGGAGATAAACCCCTCAACAACCAGCTGTGCACCAGGAAGGAGACAGGCCCAGGATGTTTCTCAGCCTCATGAAGACTGATTTTCCTTTTCTGTGGTTTGTTTGTTTGTTTTTTTCCTTTAGGAAATGCTATGTTTGGGAATGATGGAGTAGAGATACGTGGTTGCACTGTACTTACCGGCAGATGTTTCTTGGGTTGTCCACCAGGATGGCAGTGGTTGGCTTTCTGCCGTAACTTTATGTCTTGTTGTAAAAAGTTAACCGTTCATTTACCCCCGCAAGCTGAAGATCCATGGATCACCTAAACGTCCTGGGTCTAATTAAAAGGACACATGAATAGCTAGAAGGACTAAACTCCCAATCTGTGTGGAAGGATCTGAGAGCTCCTTAACAAGCCCAGGACAGTGGATGGGGGACAGATTCTGACAGTTTACTGGCAAAATTCCAGAAGCGTTTTGTAAAGGGGGCACACCAGTGAAATGCATCTCCTATTGTTTTTTTCTGCCCTCCCACCTCCAATCACTAATTCCTGTTTCAAATTCAAAGTCAACTGGTTAAAGCAAGTTCACAGGCCCAAAAGATGGCATAGTCTGACCATAAAAACAACAGCTGACGGTGTGCCAGTCACTCTTTTAAGTGGTTTACATACATTAAGTCACTTAATCTTCACAACAAAAATCGATGATTCCAGCCAGGCACGATGGCTCACGCCTAGCACTCTGGGAGGCCGAGGAGGGAGGATTACTCAAGGGCAGGAGTTCGAAACCAGCCTGAGCAAGAACAAGACCCAGTCGCTTCTAAAAATAGAAAGAAATTAATTGGCTGACTAAAAATATATAGAAAAAATTAGCCGGGCATGGTGACACATGCCTGTAGTCCCAGCTACTTGGGAGGCTGAGGCAAGAGGATCGCTTGAGCCCAGGAGTTTGAGGTTTCTGTGAGCTAGGCTGATGCCACAGCACTCACTCTAGCCTGGGCAACTCTAGCCTGGGTGAGACTCTGTCTAAAAAAAAAAAAATTGATGATTCCTCCCATTTTGCAGATAAAGACTCTTTTCCAAGGTCACATAACAAGTAAGAGTGAGTTAGTACACGGGGAGTTTGAACCCAGTCTTTTTTTTTTTTTTTTAAGACAGAGTCTCACTCTGTTGCCTGGGCTAGAGTGCCGTGGTGTCAGCCTAGCTCACAGCAACCTCAAACTCCTGGGCTCAGGCAATCCTCCTGCCTCAGCCTCCCAAGTAGCTGAGACTACAGGCATACGCCACCATGCCCGGCTAATTTTTTCTATGTATTTTTAGTTGGCCAATTAATTTCTTTCTATTTTTAGTAGAGACAGGGTCTCGCTCTTGCTGAGGCTGGTTTCCAACTCCTGATCTTGAGCGATCCGCCCACCTCGGCCTCCCAGAGTGCTATGATTACAGGCGTGAGCCACCGTGCCCGGCCTGAACCTAGTCTTGACCCAGTGTCTTCGCCGTTGAGCTGTGCCACCTCCCAACTGGGAAGGACAGGAATCCAGCAGGATTGTGTTCCGATGCAGAGTTTGGGACCCAGCTAGACCCCTGGAACACAAACCCCTCAGAACTCATCCTATGCTTTAAAGCTATAAGGCTCTCGGTTGCCAAGTTGCATTTGTGGCTCTGTACTCAGGGGCTTTAACGAATCAAGATCCATGTCACCCTAAGATCTCACACACCAAACATCACTGCTGTCACTGCTGTGGCGAAGCAAGGGGCCACACATACCCACACCCAAACACCCGGATGTCCTCTGGGTGGCGCTGTTCCAGCAACACTTACCCAAGTAAGTGGCACTTATCCACGCCAGTGCCAATGGAGGGGCAGAGGCCACAGATCTTCATGAAGACCCTTGCCATTCTCTGCTAAGAAAAGAAAATGGCAGCTGAGTTACAGGATCTTCCTTCTCTAAGGGTGTACTTGGAGGCTAAGCAGAGACTGATCTGCTGCTCAGAGCCTCCCCCAACCTCTAATCCCCCAAATTCCAGTGAGAAACAAAACCCAGAGATCACCATGAGTCCAGAAGGCTCATGGTGCAAGGGCACTATGCTTCAGCCAGTCCTTTTGGTTATATCTACAGTGGTTCCATGGTGTCAGCTGCCTGTATTTGCTCATTTCAACCCACCGCTTACCAAGAAAACAAGGAAGGTGGCGCAAAATTCATGGAATAATATAAAGGCAAGAAAATTAACATAAAAATAGAAAATAAAAGGGAAAAATAAATAACTTTTTTTTTAGACAGAGTCTCACTCTGTCACCCTGGAGTGCAGTGGCATCATCACAGCTCAAACTCCTGGGCTCAAGCAATCCTCCTCCCTCAGCCTCCCAGAGTGCTAGGATTACAGACGTGAGCCACTGTGCCCAGCCACAAAAGAAATATTCTTTAATCTGGTTTTGAAATGGTCTACAAGTCAAAAAAGGCTAACAATCCTAATCCTTGTGGTTGCTAAGACCATGTCACCCTGAGTGGAGGAGGAGCTCCCTCAGAGCTCTGACTATGACTCTGAGGTACAGAATGGACACAGTTCTCTTCCACATGGTTCAGAGAAGACTCAAACACTGAAAATTATTTTTGCTGAAAACCCACACTTGAAAAGAACAAGAGTTCTAAATCAACACACGTAAGAGCCGTGATGCATTCACCCGCCACGGGGGTGGGGGGTGGGGGGGTGCGGGTCTCAGAGAGCCGCAGGTGCCATCCTCACTCTCCACCTCCCAGGGCAGCCACGAAGAAGGCCCGTGATTTAGGCTTAGCAAATCCGACCTCTGTCCCCAGAAATGTGACTTGCGTGAACAGCAATCACCGCGTGAATGCCACTGGGGCATCGTCAGTCTCTCCTCGTGCAGCGATTGCTCCAGGACCCCAATGCGGTGGCAGCACAGCCCTTCAGAGCTCCCTAAAGGGGTCATGGCCGTGTCCCCGGCCTGTTCCGTGGGGTGCAGACACGTTCCCAGCTCACTCCCTGTACGCTTGAGATGCCCAGAGTCGATGGCCTGAGACCAGGTTCCAAGATGTTTAAAAAAAAAAAGAAGAAGAAGATGGGGGAGTACTTGTGTGTCCACCCTTGGGGAAAGTCACTACAAACGAGCCCACCTCTCCCCCAGGGTACACACAGCGAAGCCAGCCCGGTGCTGACTGCAGAAACCAGGACAAGCTCACACGCGCCGATCAGACCCGGCCCCCAGCCCACACGTTGCTGTCAAATTATTTTTCCAGAAACAAACTTGGAAGGTTAGGGTTTGGGCTATGCATTCCTTTCCTGGGGCTGCCATGCCAAATCGCCATGTACTAGGTGGCTTAAAATAACAGAAATTTGTGCTCTCAAAGCTACAAGCCCCAAATCAAGGTATCATCTGGGCCAGGCTCCCTCCGAAAGTTCTAGGGAAGAATCTTTTCCTGCCTCTTCCTTGCTTCTGCTGGTCGCTGGCAACATTTTGCATCCCTTGGTTTACAGCCCCATCACTCCAGTCTCAACCCTGGAGTTACAGGACCCTCATCCCTCCGTGTGTATGTCTCTGGGCTTCCTCTAAGAATACCAGTCATTGCTTGGGGCCACTAGTGCAGTCCTAACCTGTATGACTTCATCTTAATAGTCACATGCACAACGCACCAGCAATTCTAAAAAAAGCCAGTGATGATACACCGGGAGGGGCGGGGCAACCACTCCCAACACACTCCTTCTCGATGTGCTGTCACCTAGAGCCACAGCCTCCCATCTCTTAGACTTACACATTTCCCAAAACACTCAGTGTGAGAGCCCAGCCCTCTTTACCAGAATAGCATTCCTTCTCCCCCTGCTCCAGCTGCTGAATGCCCCCTCCTTAAGATTACCTCTACCTGGGAGCCCTCAACCTCAGTGGGGTCCTGCTGTCCCCCTCACCTTACAACCTCACGGTGCCCACTCCCTGCTCTGCACCTGTCATAGAAACTGTGGAAAGTGCCCGAATCAAAATGGAGTCACTTGTGTTGTTAAAAAAAAAAAAAACCCTGACAAACAGAGCAGGGGCAGGCCATGAAGGGAGGGTTCTCTTGCACAAATGCCTGAAAACAAGAACCCCCACAACAGACTCTGCAGAAACCATGACCTTGCACAAAAGTAATACTTCTGTAAGGACATCTCCAAATCAATCGCCTGTCCAACCTCAGACAGGAGCCACCGGGTAATCGAGGATAATTATGTCAAAAATTGGCCAGGCGCGGTGGCTCACACCTGTAATCCTAGCACTCTGGGAAGCTGAAGCGGGCCGATCACTTGAGGTCCGGAGTTCGAAACCAGCCTGAGCAAGAGCGAGACCCGTCTCTACTATAAATAGAAATTAACTGGCCAACTACTACATACAGAAAAAATGAGCCGGGCATGGTGGCACATGCCTGTAGTCCCAGCTACTCGGGAGTCTGAGGCAGGAGGATCGCTTGAGCCCAGGAGTCTGAGGTTGCTGTGAGCCAGGCTGACGCCACGGCACTCACTCTAGCCTGGACAACAAAGCAAGACTCTGTCTCAAAAAAAAAAAAAAAAAAAAAAAAAAAAAAAAAAAAAACTTATGTACTGCCCCTCATTTTCCCTTTAAAAATCTCTGTCTCCCTTTACCTGCCGGAATACACATATAGCTCACTTGATACACTGTATTTCCAACGCAGTGCCCTCTTCAAAAATAAATATCACTTCCTTTTACAGCTTTCATTTGTTATTTAGGTTGACGAAACCCAGCCCACAAAAGATAACATAAGCTCGAATATTAACTGCACCAACTCTGGGACCTCCAGCTACTCCAGCGGCCTCTCTGAACTGAGCATCCTTGCCCGTACAGGGATGGCACACACTCACTTAGACCCAGAGGCGCTCTGTACATGGCTCTTTGAAAGAGCCACGCAAGATGAGCTGCTTGGGGAGGCACGGTTTAATTTAAAAAATCGAAATATTTACTTCTCGGTAAAAATAGAGGTAAAACCATTTACCTTTCTTTGCATTACATATAATATATATTTATAACGGGTCCTGCATCTGACGGCTGAGCCGAGGGCGCCGTGGGCAGCACAGGGGCTGGGGCGCGGGGACCCCCACTGGGCCAGGACACCTCGATGACATCCAGGCTGCCCGGGAAGCTCGCCTGCTCGCCCAGGGCGGCCACTCCTCACCGGGAGCCTCCGCCCGCCCTCCTCGCGCTGCGTCCGGCGGGGCTCGAGCTGCGTCTCTGGGCCCTCTCCGGGCCCTGCGGCTGGGGCTCCAGGGCCGTCGGGTGACCGCGCGCCTGGCAGTCGAGCAGCGGCGCCTGGGCCCCTGGGCCGGACAGGGTAGCCCGGGCGCCTTCCGCGCAGTCGGCCGGGCGGCGTCGCCAAAGTCCAGGCCGAGGCAGTGCGCTGGGAGCGGGCCGGTGGCCGGGCCGCCTCGGGGGCCGCGTCTGGGCTGTGGGTGCTGGGCGAGGGCAGCCCCCCATCGCGCCCCTTGGCGGGCTGTCCAGCTTGCAAAGCTTCAGGATCTCGGGGTTCCGGCGGCCCGGGGCGGAGGCCAACCTGACGTCCAGCGGGAAGGGGCGCTTGAGGCGCCGGTATCCGGATCCGAGGAGAGGCGCGGGCCCCGCTGCGGCGCGCAGGTGGCCGGGGTCGCGGAGGGCGCGGGAGCTCCCACAGGCGCCCGGGCCGCGCTCCCGGGCTGCGGCAGGGGCCGCGGCGCAGGGCCCGACGGGGGCCGAGGTGTCCCGAGTGGGGACCCGCGTCGCCCTGCAGGCCGGCCAGCAGCTCCTGGCCGCACTCGTACGCCAGCAGCCGGCCCAGACAGTTGAAGCTGGGGGATATGAACAAGCGCCTTGGGTAACCCGAGGTGTCACCATTTTCCTCCTTATCTTTCTCAGCCAGAGCCCAGCCTTGCGGCCTTGGCGAATGCTGGGCCAGGCAGGGCTAGGCCGAAGGTCCGCATGGGAAATGCGCGGGACGGATTGCAGGAGCAGTGAGGACGCGTGCTATGCGGGTCCTCACCGCCGAGTCGCCAGAGAGCTACAGGGCCCCCAGAAATGGGATCACCTGCCCCTCCACTTGCCGGCCCCCTCCAGTCCCTGAGACGGGACACGTCCACGAGAGCTTCCCACAGTAACCCTGCAGGGGATGACGCCGAGAAGCTTGCGCCAAGATTCTGTGCTCAAGGGGCTTATAAAATACACATGTTTATGAAAGTTGAACCATATGAACGGAAGTATGAATGGAAACATTGACTGGCATCCATCAGTCTCACCCCAACCTCCCCACTCACTCCGCAAGGTCCGCTGTGCCAGGCGCTGGCCGTGGGGAGGGCGTGACCGGGCCCCAGCTCTGCCCCAGGGAGGTTCTGCTGTGTTCGCAGGCCTATGAACAAGGCTGCTAGGACTTTCGCCCCGGGACCTCAGAGGCCGCACAGAGACTCAAGGGTCAAGGAAAGACAGCAAGAGGAAGCGGGGTACCTGAACCACCCCTGTACACCTCCCACAAGAGTGGGAGAAACACTTATCCCGAAGGATTGTTGTGAAGCTTAAATGATAAATTTGCAAAGCCCAGGACCTGACCCATATTAGATGCTTCATAGATGACACTTACATTGATTCCAAAAATACCTCTTTATGAACACCACTCCTGCTGACCATTCTGTGCAATTCTGAGTAATGTTATTCCCTCCAAGGCAAGAACAAAGCATCCCAAAGTGCCAAAATTCATTTGTTTCTTCCTTTATTTATGTGTTCATTTATTCATCTAATAAATAATATGATTCATGACTACTATGTAAATAGGCATCCCAAAATAAAAAGCCATGATCTCTGTCCTCTTTGAGTTTACAGCATAGAAGTGATTAAACCAAAAATAAATAAAAACAAATTAGTAATCACAAAAATGACGATTGCTTTGAAGAAACATATGTGTGTGCACATATATTAAATACATATGTGCACATGTACTACACAACCTACGCATCACACCCAGACCAAGGTAAAGGGATATTCCATCACCACAGAGAAGTCCTTCACGCCCTTCTCAGCCATTGACCCCACCAAAGACAACTGCTACCATGAATCCTATCACCACCAATTAATTTTGCCTGTGGTTCAACTTCATGTAAATAGCACCATACTGTATACAGTGACACAAGGTCACATGTCTGACTTCTTTCATTCAACAGAATATTCATGAAATTCAATTAGCCAGGTGTAGTAGCACACACCAGTCATCCCAGCTACTTGGGAGACTGAGGCAGGAGGATCATTTGAGCCCAGGAATTCGAGGTTGCAGTGAGCTATGTATGATAATGCCGCTGCACTCTAGCTTGGGCAACACAATGAGACCCTGTCTCAGGAAAAGAAAAGGAAAGGGAGAGGAGAGGAGAGGAGAGGAGAGGAGAGGAGAGGAGAGGAGAGGAGAGGAGAGGAGAGGAGAGGAGAGGAGAGGAGAGGAGAGGAGAGGAGAGGAGAGGAGAGGAGAGGAGAGGAGAGGAGAGGAGAGGAGAGGAGAGAGAGGAGAAGAGATTCATCCATTATGATATGTGTGACATTAGTTCTTTCCTTTTTATTACTGCACATATACCCCAATTTATTTATTCATTCTCCTCTTGATGAGCATTTGGTTTGTTTATACTTTTTGGATATTAAACTACTAAGGACATTTTTGTGCATCTATTTCTTTTCTTGCTATATGCACCGATTTCTCCCTAAATACTGACACTTTCCAAAGTTGGTCACACCAATTTAACTCCCACAGCAATAAGTGAGAGTCCTGGTTGCCATACATCTTCACAAACACTTAGCATTGTCAGTCTATCTAAAGTTTCACCCTCCTGGTGGGTGTGTATCTTATTGTTATTTTAATTGCATTTCCCTAATAAGCATAATCTGGAGCATCTTTTCATATGTTTATTGGTCATCTAGCTAGCCTCAATGGTAAAGTTCCTGTTCAAGTCTTTTGCCAATTTTTTATAGGACTATTTGCCTTTTTATTATTGATTTGTGGGGCTTCTACTGCATCTGAGTTTGCAAATACATGTACAGTAATGAAATGACCTTTACCTGTTTTCCTTTCATAAAGTTCCCAGAGCCCTGTGACGTGGCTGAACTGCAGGCCTATAACTAAGCCAAGGACAGAGCCCTAAGGAATTGGGGTCTCCTTCCTCCTGTGCCACTGTTTGCTGCTCCCCAGCAGGTAATGACACCCACTCATTCAAACTTGACCTATCAAGGATGAGAGAGGACTTGGAGAAAAAATTTAATACCACAAAGTGCTATTACATTGTTCATCTTTTCTTTTAAAACAGTAAATAAGGCTGGGCACAGTGGCTCACGCCTGTAATCCTAGCACTCTGGGAGGCCAAGGCAAGAGGATCACTCAAGGTCAAGAGTTCAAAACCAGCCTGAGCAACAGCGAGACCCCCTCTCTACTATAAATAGAAAGAAATTAATTGGCGAACTAAAAATATATAGAAAAAATTAGCCAGGCCTGGTGGCACATGCCTGTAGTCCCAGCTACTCAGGTGGCTGAGGCACAAGAATCGCTTGAGCCCAGGAGTTTGAGGTCGCTGTGAGCTAGGCTGACGCTATGGCACTCTAGCCCAGGCAACAGAGTGAGACTCTGTCTATAAAAACAAAACAAAACAAAACAAAAAAAACAGTGAATACATAGGTACTACAGCAGTAGGGTATTGGGCAGGTGGGAGGGGGAAGGGGGCGGGTATATACATACATAATGAGATGTGCACCATCTAGGGGATGGTCACACTGGAAATTCAGACTTATGGGGGGAGGGAGGATGAGCATTTATTGAAACCTTAAAATCTGTACCCCCATAATATGCCAAAATAAAAAAAAAACAGTGAATAGCTGAGTTGTTACCATGTGCCAAGTCATGGAAGAAGTATATTATTATCGCTATTAATTATTAAATGAGTAATTACGACCTGTCATAGAGACTAAGTCTAAATAGATTATGGGGCTGAAAGACACCAATCCGTATGAAGGCAAAAACTACTTTGTATCCAAACAACTCCTGCTGTTCTGCACGCCTGGCACTAACCCCAAGTCGTCTCCCCCTTCCAGGCCTTTGTTTATCGCGGGTGCCGCAAGAAGCATCTCTTACGGACCATGACTCCTTCCTGCCACCAGGTGGCGGGCGCGGCCCGTTTTGCTACCTCTCCTGGCCTTAGAGCATTTGCTTAGGGTACGGCGGGTTCCTGGGGGAGGAGCTCGCCAAGAATCCTGTCTTTTCTAAAGTCCTGCTTGAGAATCAGTTACTTCCTTTCCTTTGTGGTCCTAGTGCTCAGCACCATACTGAGCACAGAGTCAGTATTCCATAACAAGCAAAGCAGATGCAGAGTTTGGGTTTTGTAGGATAAATTCTAGAGCTGTATTGCGTGACAATGTGTGCATACTCAACACTACTGAACTGAACGCTTAGAAGTGGTTATGGTGGCAAATTGCATATCATGTGTTTTGCACCACAATTAAAAGTAAAAAATAAACAAATAAGTCAAGTCTTTCTTTACCCAACCCCACCCAAAGGTAGTATTCACCCCCCCACACCAAGTCCTCATGCATCTTCTAATCATTTCTATCAAGAATAAAAATAATAGGAAATTAAAAATTAAATTACAGGGCCGGGTGAGGTGGCTCACGCCTGTAATCCTAGCACTCTGGGAGGCCGAGGCGGGTGAATTGCTCCAGGTCAGGAGTTCAAAACCAGCCTGAGCAAGAGCGAGACCCCGTCTCTACTATAAATAGAAAGAAATTAATTGGCCAACTAAAATATATATAGAAAAAATTAGCTGGGTGTGGTGGCACATGCCTGTAGTCCCAGCTACTCGGGAGGCTGAGGCAGGAGGATCGCTTGAGCCCAGGAGTTTGAGGTTGCTGTGAGCTAGTCTGACGCCACGGCACTCACTCTAGCCTGGGCAAATTACATTAATAAAGGCAAAGCCCCTCCGTGCTGCAGTTTCTCCACAAGACTGTCCACTCTCCAGAATGCTCTGTAACCTGTTTACGGAACAGTTTATAAAAATAAAGGCACAGAGAGGTTAAAGCTGTGGTCTCAGTCACACAGCAAGTGGGAGCCAGGGCCCACGTAAAAACTCAAACCAAGGGGCACAGCAGTTAGTGTCCTAATCACAGGGTAGAGAGGGGGCGAGGCTGCACCAAGGGGTCACACTCCTGCCACAGCTGGGTCTGACCTGGGAAAGCAGCCCCAAGTGCGGGCCAGTGAGGCAGCGGCCAGGAGCCCAGAGCAACTGAGGCTGACAGCCTCTGCCCTCCGACAGATTGCCACGGCCTGTTGAGGCCCCCCAGTCCTGGGCTGGGCCTGGCATAGCTCGAGTCCGGCCAGGTGCCTCCTGCTGCACCAGGGATGGGACAGGCCCTAGGGAGCGGGAGGGGCATGCAGGGGCCTAGGCTGAGGGCTCCCTGTGCTGCGTTCGTGTGCAAAGCACCACAGGAGAGCCTGCCCCAGGGGGCTAGGGTGGGCCCTGGCTCCCACTTGCTGTGTGACTAAGACCATGGCTTTAACCTCTCTGTGCCTTTATTTCTATAAAAGGTTGTGTTCTGTAAACAAGTTACAGATCATTCTGGAGAGTGGACAGGGGCCCCCGATCTTCCTTCTCATCTTCTGCCCATCTTGGCCACAGGCTGGTCTGGTCTCACACCGCCACTCTCACCTTAGCCATGGGCTCACACTTCTCTCAGCCCTCTTATCTCAACTTGCAACATGCTCTGTTGCTTGATTTGGGGTGGGAAGAGGTGACCTCGGCACAGTCTGCCAGGAGTCCCTTCTCCTGGGCAGCACAGGGTGGAACAGACCCTGGCAGCAGCTGCTGCTCCCTGTGGACCCCGCCTCCAATGCTCCAGTTCCTGCCTGAGGACAATTGTGCAGAAATGGGTGCAAAAATACTGAAGATACTAAAAGGAAAGTAGTCGCCCAGTGCCAACTCCGGATTGGCCTTCTGGACCCAAACTAACTCCGCCACCTCTGGGGAAGGACTTTGCCATTTGTGTTAAAAGCTTTAGCTATCTCTAGCCTTGGAAATTTTCTTTCCTGGCAAGCATTGAATTCATTGCCTTAAACTAAAATACAGCCATATCTCAATAATTCCTTTTTTCCCCAAAGAACCCCCTTCCTTTCTCATTGCTTTTAAATATATGTAAGAATAACAACAGAAAAAGAGGCCCCTTCCTTCCTACTCATCCTCCTCCTCCCAGGGTGGGATTCTGGGCCTGAAATCCCATGGCTCACTGAGGAAGGCTGCCTGCAATTCGGAACTATCTTCTTACCTCTTCTTCCCTTTAAACCTTTCATGCCTTTTTAAAATGTTGACATATGGGCCGGGCGCTGTGGCTCACGCCTGTAATCCTAGCTCTTGGGAGGCCGAGGCGGGCGGATTGCTCAAGGTCAGGAGTTCAAAACCAGCCTGAGCAAGAGCGAGACCCCGTCTCTACTATAAATAGAAAGAAATTAATTGGCCAACTGATATATATATATATAAAAAAAAAAAATTAGCCGGGCATGGTGGCGCATGCCTGTAGTCCCAGCTACTCGGGAGGCTGAGGCAGAAGGATCACTCAAGCCCAGGAGTTTGAGGTTGCTGTGAGCTAGGCTGACGCCACGGCACTCACTCTAGCCTGGACAACAAAGCGAGACTGTCTCAAAAAAAAAAAAAAAAAAAAAAAAAAATGTTGACATATGAATAAACTAAAATTGTAGGTTAAAAAATACTACTTTCACAACTATATCTACTATAATAATGCTTTTATAAAGTCTGATATCCAAGATGATTTAAAGCAATATCTAGATTTCATTTATTTATTTATTCATTCATTCATTCATTTTGAAGAGACAGGGTCTCAATATGTTGCCCAGGCTGGTCTTGAACTCCTAGCCTCAAGTGATCCTCCCACCTAAGCCTCCAAAGTGCTGGGATTACAGGCATGAACCATCGCTCCAAACCTGTACATAAATTTTAAAAGTGATGCTGGGAAATGAAGCCAAATGGCAAATAATCATATGAAAAGATGCTCAACTTGGTTAGTCATTAGGGCGATGCAGATTAACACCACAGTGAGACACCAATACAAACCCACCAGAATGGCTGAAATTAAATAGATTGACAGTACCAAGTATGAGTGAGGATGCAAAGTGACTAGAATTCTCTTATATGGTTGCTGGAAATGCAAGTAGGTAAACACACTAGAAAATTGGCAGGCTCCCCTAAAGTTAGATAGAAACTTACTCTAGGTCTGACAATATACTCTCGGGCCTGCATCCAACAGAAATGGGTGCAAATGTCCATCAGAACACTTGTACAGGAGTGTTCATGGCAGCTTTATTCTTAATAGCCAAAACCCGGAAGTGCCCATCAGCAGTTGCATAGATGAACAATTGTGGGATGTTGGAATGTTCTTTCAACAGAAAATACCCAACGTAAGAAGGAAGGAACTGCTGCTACTCTCAACAATGCAAGAGTAGGGCGAGTCCCCAGACACCGTGATGAGAAAGGAAAGCTGAAGACAGGAGACCAACGCCGCACGATTCCCTTTATATGAACTTCAAAGACACAAAATCAGGCAACCAAAATGACAGAAGAGGAATTCCGAATGTGGATCATAAGAACACTCAATGACCTGCAAGAACAACTCAATAACCAATACAAAGAAACCACAAAAAGCCTCCAGGACCTAGAACAAAAGTTTAACTGAACTCCTGGAAATGAAGAATCAATTCAGGGAACTACAAAATTCAGTGGAAAGCCTCAAGAACACGGTAGATCAAACAGAAGAAAGAATCTCAGAGGTTGAAGATAACACCCTGCAACTAAATAAAACCGTCACAGAGATAGAGCAGAGAAACAAGAGAAAAGAGCAAAGCCTACAAGAGATGTGGGATTATGTGAAGAAACCTAATGTGAGGGTCATAGGGTTCCTAGAAGGGGAAGAAGACAACACTCAAGGGTTGGACAAGCTATTTGAAGATATAATAGAGGAAAATTTCCCAGGCCTTGCTAAAAATCTCGATATACAAGTTCAAGAAGCTCAGAGAACCTCTGGGAGATTCAATGCAAAGAGGAAGATGTCACGACATGCAGTCATCAGACTGACCAAATTATCAACTAAAGAGGCCCTTCTAAGAGCTGTAAGATTAAAGAACCAAGTAACATACAAGGGAAAGCCAATTCGAATAACACCAGACTTCTCTAATGAAACTTTACAAGCAAGGAGAGACTGGGCCCCCATTCTCACTCTTCTGAAACAGAACAATGCCCAGCCTAGAATCTTATTCCCTGAAAAACTAAGTTTTGTATATGAAGGAGAAATCAAGACATTCTCAGATAAGCAAAGACTCAGGGAATTCACCAAGACAAGACCAGCCCTTCAAGAAGTAATCAAAACAGTGTTACCCACAGATCAGCACAATAAACACTCACAAATGTAAATCTAATCAAAGCTAAAGATCAAAGCCCAGACACTACAATGGCTCAAGAGAGAAAACAAAGCAACAAAGTTCAACCCAACATAATGAACAGAAATCTTCCCCACCTATCAGTTATCTCAATAAATGTGAATGGCTTGAACTCCCCACTCAAGAGACATAGGCTGGCCGAAAGCATAAAAAAAACACAAGCCAAGTATCTTCTACCTTCAAGAAACACATCAAACCTGCTAGGACATTGGCCTAGGCAAATAATTTATGAAGAAGACCCCAAAGGCAACCACAACAGCAACAAAAATAAACAAATGGGACTTAATGAAATTAAAAAGCTTCTGCACAGCCAAACAAACTGTCAAGAGAGCAGAAAACCCACAGAATGGCAGAAAATTTTTGCAAGCTACACATCTGATAAAGGACTGATAACTAGAATCTATTTAGAACTCAGGAAAATCAGCAAGAAAAAATCAACCCTATCAAAAAATGGGCAAAGGACATGAATAGAAACTTCTCAAAAGAAGACAGAATAATGGCTAACAAACATATGAAAAAATCTTCAACATCTCTAATCTTCAGGGAAATGCAAATCAAAACCATAGTGAGATATCACTTAACTCCAGTGAGAATGACCTTTATCAAAAAGTCCCCAAACAACAAATGCTGGCGTGGATGCAGAGAGAGAGGAACACTCCTACATTGCTGGTGGGACTGCAAACTAGTTCAATCTCTGTGGAAAGCAATATGGAGATACCTCAAAGCAATACAAATAGATCTACCATTTGATCCAGCAATTCCACTATTGAGCATCTACCCAAAAGATCAAAAGTCACTTTATGAAAAAGACACCTGCACTCGAATGTTTATAGCAGCACAATTCACAATTGCAAAGCTATGGAAACAACCCAAGTTCCCATCAATTCATGAGTGGATTAATAAAATGTGGTATATGTATACCATGGAGTACTACTCAGCTTTAAGAAACAACGGTGATATAGCATCTCTTGTATATTCCTGGATACAGCTGGAACCCATTCTACTAAGTGAAGTATCTCAAGAATGGAAAAACCAGCACCACGTGTACTCACCATCAAATTGGTATTAACAGATCAACACCTAAGTGGACATATAGGAGTAACATTTATTGGGTGTCGGGAGGGTGGGAGGGGGGAGGAAGGGACGGATATATACAACCACAATGAGTAAGAAGTGCAACATTTGGGGGATGGACATGCTTGAAGCTCTGACTTGGGGGGGGGAATGGACAATATAAGTAACCTTAACATTTGTGCCCCCATTATACGCTAAAATAAAATTAAAATTAAAATTAAAAACAATCTGAAACTGAAGCTATGCTGAGGTCTAGTTAGAAAACTTGCAAACTTTGAGGGGCTCCTCAAATTGCAACACATAACAGAAGTGTCTGCAGAGCAATGCAAGAGTTTACAGTTTTTTACATGTTAGACATAGCGGGGGAAAAAATAGAGTTCACATTTTGAATGCCATTTAGGTTCTTTTCATCTTCCTTAGAATAGTATATCTTTCAAGATGTGCATGCACAGCAATCAGATCACGGAATCATGCAAAAAACATCAGCTAGATGACATTAGCAAGAGACCTGAGAACTCCCCATCCTGACATTTCAGCCACACGTTCATCCTCTCCTCCGCATTTCCCAACAAAGCACAGGCGGGCTGCTAGCCAGGCCCTTCCCCTGCCGTGGGCACTCCCCAGACAAAACCCAATCTTTCCTCCCTGCGGCGCCAGCCTGGGAAAAGCAGACAGAGCTCGGGCCCTGGTGGCCCCTCCGCCTGCTTCCCCAGCCCTTCCCTTCCCTGGCACCAAAACAGATGACTTCATCCGAGGGACCCAGCTCCTATCAGCCGTCCAGGCCTCCGGCCAGGGGCAGGAGGGAGCACCAAGGCAGGGGCTGGCCTGGGCTTTGGTTACTTTGGCACAGGCAGGGGCTCTGTGGAGTGTCAGCTGCAGCCTTCAAATCAGAGAAGCCCCGGCCTTGCTCTGGGGTGTCCCTGCACTGGGGCCAGCGCTGCCCCTGCACGTGGCCACCTCTCCCAGCCTGACTCCACCCTCCCCCACACTGAACCAGGGTGCACCGCAGCGGAGCCAGGCACAGGCAAACAGAAGGCCACCCTCTTCAATAAGGCCTTTAATCCTGGGCCTGGGTCCCCTTGGCACAGACCGCAGACACAGACTCTCGTGAGTCTCAGTGGCGTCGTTTTTAATCCAGTGCAGGAGTTATTTTTTCAAAGAACCAACTTTTTGTTTTATTAATCTTCCATATAGTTTCCCTGTTGTCGATTTCATTTAGTTCTGATTTGATCTTAATGATTTCACTTCTTCTGCTGGGTTTGGGGTTGGTCTGTTCTTCTTTTTCCAGCTCTTTGAGATGATTCATTAGGTTGTCTATTTGTGATCTTTTTGACTTTTGGATATAGGCATTTATGAAAATAAACTTTCCTCTCAGTACTGCTTTAGCTGTGTCCCACAGGTTTGGGTAACTTGTGTCACCTTTGTCGTTTAGTTCAAAGAATCTTT
This sequence comes from Microcebus murinus, assembly GCF_040939455.1. Lineage (NCBI taxonomy): Eukaryota > Metazoa > Chordata > Mammalia > Primates > Cheirogaleidae > Microcebus > Microcebus murinus. Next base: position 25,676,002 of record NC_134127.1, on the reverse strand, counting down.
TGATTTCCATCTTGATTTTCTCGTTTATGAAGTAATCATTCAGCAGAAGGTTTTTTAGTTTCCATGACTTTGTGTAGAAATAAGGACTCCTGTTAGGATTGATTTCTACATTTATTTCATTGTGGTCTGAAAAGATACATGGTATAATTTCTATTTTTTAAAATTGTTTGATACATGCTTTGTGTCCTAGGATATGGTCAATCTTAGAGAATGACCCATGAGCTGATGAGAAGAACGTATATTCAGTGGTGTTGGGGTAGAATATCCTGTAAATGTCAGTCAGGCCCATTTGTTCTAGGGTTCTGTTTAAGTCCATTATTTCTTTGTTGATTTGTTGTTTGGAGGATCTGTCCTGTGCTGTCAGTGGGGTGTTAAAGTCTCCAACTATTATGGTGTTGTTGTTTATCCATTTGTTTAGATCAAGTAGAGATTGATTTATGAATCTGGGTGCACCAAGGTTGGGTGCATATATATTTAGAACTTTTATGTCTTCTTGTTGAACTGTACCCTTCACCATTATATAGTGACCTTCTTTGTCTTGTATTACTTTTGTTGATTTGAAAACTAAGTTATCTGTAATTAGCACCGCCACACCAGCTTTCTTTTGGCTTCCATTTCTTTGAAATATCATTCTCCACCCCTTTAACTTTAGTCTAATTGCATCCTTGCAGGTTAGATGAGTTTCCTGAAGGCAGAAGATACATGCCTTGTGTTTTCTTATCCATTCAGCCAGCCTGTCTCTTGAGTGGGGAGTTCAAGCCATTCACATTTATTGAGATAACTGATAGGTAGGCCAGATTTCTGTTCATTATGTTGGGTTGAACTTGGTTGCTTTGTTTTCTCTCTTGAGCCATTGTAGTGTCTGGGCTTTGATCTTTAGCTTTGATTGGATTTACATTTGTGAGTGTTTATTGTGCTGATCTGTGGGTAATACTGTTTTGAGCACTTCTTGAAGGGCTGGTCTTGTCTTGGTGAATTCCCTGAGTCTTTGCTTATCTGAGAATGTCTTGATTTCTCCTTCATATACAAAACTTAGTTTTTCAGGGAATAAGATTCTAGACTGGGCATTGTTCTGTTTCAGAAGAGTGAGAATGGGGGCCCAGTCTCTCCTTGCTTGTAAAGTTTCATTAGAGAAGTCTGGTGTTATTCGAATTGGCTTTCCCTTGTATGTTACTTGGTTCTTTAATCTTACAGCTCTTAGAAGGGCCTCTTTAGTTGATAATTTGGTCAGTCTGATGACTGCATGTCGTGACATCTTCCTCTTTGCATTGAATCTCCCAGGGGTTCTCTGAGCTTCTTGAACTTGTATATCGAGATTTTTAGCAAGGCCTGGGAAATTTTCCTCTATTATATCTTCAAATAGCTTGTCCAACCCTTGAGTGTTGTCTTCTTCCCCTTCTAGGAACCCTATGACCCTCACATTAGGTTTCTTCACATAATCCCACATCTCTTGTAGGCTTTGCTCTTTTCTCTTGTTTCTCTGCTCTATCTCTGTGATGGTTTTATTTAGTTGCAGGGTGTTATCTTCAATCTCTGAGATTTTTTCTTCTGTTTGATCTACCGTGTTCTTGAGGCTTTCCACTGAATTTTGTAGTTCCCTGAATTGATTCTTCATTTCCAGGAGTTCAGTTAAACTTTTCTTCATTGTATCAATTTCTTTAGTGAACTTTTGTTCTAGGTCCTGGAGGCTTTTTGTGGTTTCTTTGTATTGGTTATTGAGTTGTTCTTGCAGATCATTGAGTTTTCTTATGATCCACATTCGGAATTCCTCTTCTGTCATTTTGGTTGCCTGACTTTGGTTGGTGTCCATTTCTAAGGGGCTAGTGCTTCTCTTTGGGGGTGTGTTTTCCGTTTGGTTCTTCATATTTCCGGAGTTCCTTTGCTGATTTCTTCCCATGTCATCAGTTGTTGTTTCTTTCCTTTAGGTTTTTGTTTGGGTATTCACAAACTTTGTTTAGTTTCTGAGCTGGTAGGTGGTGTCTGTGGGTGAGATTCGACCACTCCCTGTATGATCAGTCAGTAGATGCCGTGAAAAGGGTGTGCAGGATGCCCTCCCTGTCAGTAGGTGGCACTTGCTTGGAAGAACAGGCTATGCTGTTGTTTTTGTGTCCTGTTATCAGCTCTTGTTCCTGTAGAGAGAACTCTAGTGCCTCAGGTGGTCGGTGGGGCCCTGGGACTTCCAGGTGTGTCCTTTTCTCCCCCTCAGTGAGGACTGGTCTGGGAGAGAGTCTGGGTGGAGCTGGGTTGGGTAAGCCTGCCCTCAGGCACCACCAATGCCCTTAGCAGGGGTCAAAGTTCTGTTCTCTGCTACTGGGGGGAAAAGCTGTCAGGGAGGGGCTGGAATGGCCTAGCTCAGTCAGAAAGTCTGCGTGTGGGGTTGGGGCTGTCTGAGACCCACAGTCTGGAGCGTGCCTCGCTTCTTTCCACCCTCCCCAACTCCACAGCTACTCCTGGGCCTCTGCCAGCAGGCCAGACCACACGCCACCAGGCCTCCCCTGGCTGTGCTGCTGGCGAGGAGGTTCCCTGCGCAGGAACGCCACCTGGACTGGGTGCACAGCCTCCCTTTGGGAGAAGGGTTGCTCTCTAGGACGCTGATCTGCCCCTGGAGGCACACACACCTCAGTAGGCTGTTCACAAATATCCCTTCTGTGCCCCGGGCAATGCGAGACCTCAGTGCACAGGATCCGGTCTGCAGGTCCGACCTCTGGGTCCCAGAGTTCAAACTGTAGCCCCACCAGGGAGAGGAGTGCCGGTCCCAATTCACTGGCAGGGAGCCCAAGCTGGGTCTATGTCTCTCAGCCTCAGGATCTGCCCCGTTCTCCTGGGATCACCATGGCAGCAGCACCTGGGAGGGCCCTGGGTAGGGAGCTCACCATCTGAGTTCCCCTCAGACAGCTGTTGAGCCCCAAAAGGGAAGGTCCCATTCCCTGGAGGTGCCTCTGGCTGGTGGCTATACTGTCTCTTTGGGCAGCTGCCGGTAGGGTCGGGGGAGGGGAGAAGGAGGCAATACGGCGCCTGCCGTGCGGCTCGGGTCTGTGCACAGGGAGGTGCCCTGCGGGAGTTGGGAGCCTGGTGCCGCATCTGCTACAGGCTTACCGCTCACTGGCGGTGGCCGTCTCTGGGCTGGTGTCCGCAGGGATAGGGGACCCCTATGGGCCCTCTGCACCCCTGCCTGGGGTAGGACACACTGATGCCTCATACCCTGGCACTTCGAGCACCTCCTGACTTCAGGGTCGCTAGACGGCGAAGCGGACTTTGCCCAACACCAGGAAAGAGCTATGTTGTGCCTCCTGCACATGGGAGGCGATAGGTGCCAATGGGAAGAGAATGTGCCCCCATGGAGGCTCCCCAGGTAAATACCACTCCCCAGGTCCTCACCTGGAACCCACCTCCACACCTCTCCAGGGTCGCCAGGCCAGCATGCTCTCTGCAGACTCTGAGCAACTCCTCATTCCTTCGAGGCTGCAGTCATCCCCAGGGTGGGCCTGCTCCTGTCTCCGTGAGGCTGGAGGTGGACAGGTGGCCAGGAGTAGCCCCGGAAGCAGGAAGGACCTGGACACTGTTTCTCATCAGATTTCACTGTCTTACCCATCTTCTGCTACCTATGGCTACGTGGGGCTTCCTGTGTTTTTAACTGGGCTTTTCTCTTTCCCTATCCTGACTCAAACAAACATTACCTCCACCTGTTGAAAGGCTGTGGCACAGGCCATTCTCTTGTGGCTGGTCCTTATGGTCATTTTTTAATGATGAGAATGAGTACTGGGCCGGGCACGGTGGCTCAAACCTGTAATCCTAGCACTCTGGGAGGCTGAGGTGGAAGGATGGCTTGAGCTCAGAGCAACCTGAGCTCAGGAGACCAACCTGAGCAAGAGCGAGACCCCATCTTTACCAAAAATAGAAAAATTAGCCGTGCGTCGTGGCGCACGCCTATAGCCACTCCGGAGGATCGCTTGAGCCCGGGAGTTCAAGGTTGCGGTAAGCTAGGATGACGCCACGGCACTCTACCTAGGGCAACAGAGGGAGACTGTCTCAAAAAAGAAAAACGGGTATTCGCGAGAGTGCGCGTCAACAAGAACTGCCACGCTTTGCTGGGAACAGCAAAAACTGAAACCACCTTTTTGAAAGGCAATTGGACTCCACAGTTCAAAACACTTGAACCTGCAAAAGTACTCCCAGCTGCTCTTCCAGACCCTCCCCTCTTGTCCCCTCGCATCTGGCTCAAATCTCTTCTTGACCCACCTCGGAATCCCCGGGTGCTCCCCTGGGCTTCGCTTCTGCTCCCGGCCCCATTGTGTGTGTTTGGTTTTCCCACACTCGACATTTAGCCCCAAATTCTTTTACAGAATGTTGGCTCAGACCCACCCCTCTGACTCCTCCCGGTCAGAGCTGTGGCAGGATGCTCCCGAGTGACGGCCCCTCGTGTCTGAGCACGTGGCACCAGGCACACAGCTGCCTCTGTGATTGGGACTGCAGGTGCGCAGTAAATAAGAAAGTAAGTTCGAGAATGTGGAGCTCTCAGTCAGAGGGGGCTCAGACTGCTTCTAACTTCATCGACTGCAGCTGGGAGCACCGGTCTTGCATGCATATACACAGCCCATAAAGCCCACCTTCCAAACAAGTGGCCCCTAAAGTTCACCCTTAATGTTCCTTTCTGTCTCCCGCCCTTTTTTTCTGTTTTGAGGCAGAGTGTCACTCTGTTGCCTGGGCTAGAGTGCCATAGCGTCAGCCTAGCTCACAGCAACCTCAAACTCCTGGGCTCAAGTGATCCTCCTGCCTCAGCCTCCCAAGTAGCTGGGAATACAGGCATGCACCACCGTGCCCGGCTAATTTTTTCTATATATATTAGTTGGTCAATTAATTTCTTTCTACTTTTAGTAGAGATGGGGTCTCACTCTTGCTCAGGCTGGTTTCAAACTCCTGACCTCAAGCAATCCTCCCTCCTAGGCCTCCCAGAGTGCTAGGATTACAGGCATGAGCCACTGTGCCCAGCCCCTTTTCCCCTTTTTTAACCACAAGTTATCTGGATGCCAGTGTTGGGGGCTGAGTAGCGTGTGAATGTGAGTTTCTGTGGCCACTCCCTTGAAGGCTGTTCACCAGGGGAGCCCATCCCTAAGAGCATGCCCTTGGGAGCATCCGGCCTCCTCCCCACCAGGGGGCACTGCTGCGTGGAGCAGGCCCACCAAGTTCCCATGAACATGGCCCCTGGCCAGGACGCCAGGTTTCAAGTCCAGATACCTGGGTTCTTCACTTCCTGGCTGGGCGAACTCGAGCGAGTCATTTAACCTGCATAGGCTTCAGTCCCCTCATCTGTCATGGACGTACGCAGCCCAGGTCTTTCTCCCTTCCAGGTGGTGAGACCCGCACGGGACTATGGTGCGTGGCCTTCACAGTCCGTACTTCCTGACAAGGTTTCTGGTTTCCAAGCAGAGTCTCACCGCCTCCAACCTGTCCTCCCCACCCCTGGATGTGGGGACCAAGACCAGTCTGCTCTCCTGGCCTGGGCCAAGACAGCACTGCCCGTCACCTTAAGGAAGTGAGAACTCACCACCACCGCAGGCACTTGACACGTAGAAGCAGTGACTTTAAAAGGTGATCAGTGAAGTCAGGAGTGGTGGCTCATGCCTGTGTAATCCTGGCACTCTGGGAGGCCGAGGCTGGAAAATTGCTCAAGATCAGGAGTTCGAGACCAGCCTGAGCAAGAGCGAGACCCCATCCCTATTACAAATAGAAAGAAATTAATTGGCCAACTAAAAATATACAGAAAAAAAATTAGGCGGGCATGGTGGCACATGCCTGTAGTCCCAGCTACTCGGGAGGCTGAGGCAGGAGGATCACTTGAGCCCAGGAGTCTGAGGTTGCTGTGGGCCTCAAGGGCAGGAACGGGGCTCATTGTGCTCTGCACTCTCCAGGGCTGCAGAGTGCCTGGCACGCACTGAACTACTGAGAAGGCTGCACAGCACAGCCTGAGAGCTGTGGGAAAGGGAGTGCACAGCAGAGGAAAGGGGAGCCTCGTTTTCCAAAGCCCACGTTTTATTGTCACTTTGGTCATCCTAGCCTCCCCCATTGCTCATCCATAAATCCCTACCCTAACGGCGAGAAACCTAGCCCCTCCACCTGCAACCCGCTTACTGAATCGTTCAGTTCCGGTATACAATTTTTAATGTCTGAGCAAACTGGAGACAGTCTTCCCTAATGGCTGAGGTGTGAGGAGAGGTGTATAAAAAAGAACAGGAGGAATTTGACAAGCTACTGCTTTCCTGATGCACGAGGTCTTTTTTTGGTGGGTTTGGGAAGGGGAGAGAGAGGAAGGCCTGCACACCTGCTGCCTCTGCACAGCACTGAGCCGTTTTGCATCCTCCCTCCCGGCCCCCACGGTTACTCTAATTAACCTGCTGCCTTCACCCCTCTGTGATTCTGGGCAGCGGTCTGGTTCCAGCTGTCCCCAGCAATGCCACAAGTGACAGGTTTAACTCGTCCTCCCAGGCCCCAAGAGCACCTCTCGCCACCACTGTCTACGCCGGGGGCCTGCTCAGAGCGGTGCACTCCGTGCCCGCCCCCAGCCCAGCACTGCCCACAGCAGATGCTTCTCAGGAGGGGCGGGGGAGGCTGCAGAGGCGCTGTCAGGCTGGTGTGATTGTCCAGGCCTGGGAGGCCACTTACCTGGGACGCCCACACAGGGAGATGAGATAGACCAGCAGCGCTTTCCCACTAATGTTCTTATCTCCACTGGAAAGAGGGCTGTGCTTGTGGGTGCAGTCGTGCATGTGTGATTTTACAGACTTCTGTGAGTGTTTTTCATCCCATGGCTTCTGACCACACGGGTGTATGTTGGTGTCGTTTTACGGCTTGAATACAAGGCGTGAGTCTGGAAGCACGACTGCGTGGGAGCTGTCGAGAGAGTAGTGCATGGCGGGGGACACGATGAGGAAAGGGGTATTTTCCTACATTGATTATAAAAGTGTGTATTGATACAGTCCTTTCGGAGAGCCAAATGTTAAAATTTTGAAATGTTTAAGGTATCTTTCTCTTCACTGGTAAATCTACCTTCCATACCTACTCAAGAGGAATTTTGTCTCACCAAATAACAATTGAATTGATACATTTATCTTTTTTTTTTTTTTGAGACAGTCTCACTCTGTTGCCCAGGCTAGAGTGAGTGCCGTGGCATCAGCCTCGCTCACAGCAACCTCCAACTCCTGAGCTCAAGCGATCCTCCTGCCTCAGCCTCCCAAGTAGCTGGGACTACAGACATGCACCACCATGCCTGGCTAATTTTTTCTATATATTTTTAGTTGGCCAATTAATTTCTTTCTATTTTTAGTACAGACGGGGTCTTGCTCTTGCTCAGGCTGGTTTCACACTCCTGACCTTGAGCGATCCTCCAGCCTCGGCCTCCCGGACTGCTAGGATTAAAGGCGTGAGCCTTCATGCCCGGCCCATTTATCTATTAATACTTACTCTCATCCCTCATTGGTTGAAAGCTGCTGCCAGAAACGTTACCAGCTTCAAACTTGAACTGTGTGTGCATAAGCACAGTGGGTTTTGCAGTGTTGGTGAAAGCCCACATTCAAAAGAACAGAGAGACATTGTGTGGCAGGTGGCTGAGAAGGGATGTTAGCATTGTGCATTAAATTACCTGCCACAGCTGCACTAAACCAGGTGGGTCTAGGGAATCAGCACAAGGCGCCACCGGCATCATCTTCAGATTTATAGTGAAACTTCTCATTGTGTCTTTCATGTCTCTTAACCTCACTTTCTTATTTTCTATCTCTTTTTTGCTCTGAGCCTCATATGTGGCATTTTCTTCAGGTCTATGTTCTCATTTGCTAATTTTCTCTTTAGCTATATCTAAACAGCTCTCCTTTCTCATAATAATATGATCTTATGGTTTCTAATTCTTTTGTCTCTCACATAATTATTTATTCTCTTTCAGATTGTCCCATCATCTCAATCTCTTGGGGTGGTAATCCTGCCATTCACTGTGTCTGCTGACTCTCTGGCAAGTAGGCTGTTCCCTATGTGTCTTGTAGTTTATTGCTACGAACACATTTTCAGTGAGGGTTTGCCCCACTCCACCCTGTCACCCTGCTGTGGAAATCCGGTAAATCCATATACTCTGGGAAGAGCATTGTTCTTCCACTCATGTTGTTATTTGATTCTGCCAGATACTTCAGGAGGGGTATCATAAACTTGGGACCAATTTTGTCTATTATAGTAAAATATACATAACATAAAATTGACTATTTTAAACATCTTTAAGTGTACAGTTAATTGGCATTAAGTATATTTGCATTTTTGTATAACCATCCCCACCTCCATAACTCTTTCATCCCAAACTGAAACTCTGTACCCATTAGACAATAGCTCCCTGTCCCACTCTTTTCTAGCCCCTGATAACCACTATTCTACTTTCTGTCTGTACTTTATATAAGTGAAATCATACAGTGTTTGCCCTTTTGTATCCAGCTTCTTTCACTTACCACGATATCTTCAAGATTAACCTATGTTGTAGCAGGTATCAGAATTTCCTTCATTTTTTTAATGCAGGATGATATTCTATTGTATGTAAATACCACATTGTCTCTGGAATGCTTGTGTGACTAAAAAAAATAAATAAATAAATAAAAAATAAATACCACATTGCATCGGTCCATTCATCCACGGATGAACAGATGGACGTTCGGGTTGTTTGGGACCAATCATTAAGTCAATTTCCCAGCTGGCATTTTGGTTTGCCACATGGGAGATATTTTTCCCTCCTAGAGCCCCAGGCAAACAAAGTCCCTCTCCCCAGTGGGAGGGGGTTTTCCGTTCACTGAGCAGGCAGCTTCTCAAGGGCTGTGACTTACACAGGATCTCAGGCACAACTGCCCTCTCCTACAGAGATAGGGTCTCATTACCTGTCCCTGTGAGCCTTGCGGCAGTAGAGCCACTCTCCTGGTCCCGTGGTCGTTCCTTGGGATCTGCCCCACCTGGACCCCAGGGTGACAGCGTTGACACTCCCACTACCACTCGGCTTTCAGCTCCCCCTTCATCCCCAGCACTGCAGGATCCCTGCTTCTTGCTTTGAAGATGTGGTTTCAACCTCGGCTCATATTGGAATCAACTGGGGACTTTTGTTAAAATCCCAGAACACAATCCAGACCAATTACATTCCAACCTCTGGCATAAAAGATGAGTTTATTTGTTATGTATGAGGTACCCCGGTATGTTAAAGGCCATGAATGCATAATCCAAATTGTCAAAATATGGCGACCCTGGTCTAGCACTGCCACCTTTGTTAGGCGGCTTCTAGACAGTGGTCCTAAGAGTGGAAGGTTGTGGTTTATAACCTTAAGGCTGCAACCTTAATATAGAAATAATATTGCCATTTTGACTGCCCCTCCAGCCTCCTACCTGGAATCTTGCTTGCAAAGCCCAAACTTGGCGCTAATAACATTCTGACATCCATAGCGCATCTCCCCATGGAGAAGGGACAATTTTTCAACAACAGCAAATAAATGGGTCTGCTCCATGTGTCTGCATCTTGCCACCTCTGCCGAAGAATGTCCTTGTTCTTTGGCCCACGCATGAGTCTGGTTGCGGGACCAACTCCAGGAACCCTATTAATGATAACAGCAGCCAATGAGTATTAAGAACTTTTGCTGCAGAGTAATGTTCAAGCTTAATGATAAATAGATGAAGTAAAAAAATATTATTAAAAATAGTAAATAAATTATATTTTTTTAAAAAAAGGAACTTTTGCTGTTAAACTCTCCAGTATTGAAAGAGTAAAATGAAAAAAAATAAATAAACTGCCCTGTTGCCATAGAGTCCAAGAACCTGGACTACAGATTTTCCATTTTTGTTTTTTATGGCCCTTACATAAACATAAGTATACAACATATAATAAATATAAAACATGAACGCTACATTAAATATATAGTTTAATAAAAAACGTACTACATAATAAATAATTATTGTATTATTATAAACTATTTGAAACATAGAGATAAGTACAGAAAAACAGACCCCAATATGACCACTGTAAAGATTTAATAGATGTCGTTAATACTTTGCTACATTGGCCTCAGTTTTTCTTGAAAGAAAAACCAAGTCCTTATAGATACAGCTAAAAGCCCTTAATACGCCCCCATCCCTTCCCAACCCAGAGCTAACTACTATCTTGAAATGATATTTATAATTTATAAGCATATTTTGTACTCTTTCTACACGTGCCTGTATTCCTAAGTAGCCCATAGAACTGCCGCATTTCAATTTTTTGCATCAGATTGTGTTGGAAGGAAGGGAATGCCCGAACAGGGGTGGCGCCCTGCAGCACCCGCGCGCCCCAGCAGATGTCGCTAGAGTCCCGGCCGGCAGCCGTGCGGTTTCCCCTTCTCAGACCGATCTGGGATTCCCTCTGCGCCAGCGTCAACGCGCCTCTGCAGTTTGACGCTGTCTACCTGCAAGATCGGGAGTTGCAGAACTTTGTCCTCCTTGACAGATGTTTAAAAAAAGAAAAAGAGAAAGGAATAATTAAACAAAAGAAAGAAAACAAACAAACAAAAAAAGATCCGGGAGCTTTATTTTTCAAAACTTAAAGCAACACTGGAAACAATGGTTTCTGGGTGCACAAAGGTGTGCCTGGGGCCGGGCGCCCTCCCCACCTGGTGCCCTGCTCTGGTGCAGGTGGCAAATCCCCGCGTCTCGCACGGACTCCTGTCCGTGGACAGTGGCTCCTGGAGGCTGCTCAGGGCAGAGAAAGAAGAGGTTGGGTCCTGGACAGCCTGAGAAGGGAAGGCCAGCCGGGGAGATCCCTGGGCCTTCCCGGCTCCAAATCCACCTCCTGCCCATCCTGTGCGCCCTGGAGCAGCCCAGAGGTGCTCAGGCCACTGGGCCACCTCCACCTGCTTGGTGACACACAGGGGTCAAGTGTCCCTATTTTGAAAGTGGGTGTGGTTTGTTTTAAGGCCCAGGAAGGCTTTGGCGTCGTCCCCTCTCAGGGCAGAGGGCGGAGAGGCTGGGAGAGCCCGTGCGCTGTCTGTACTGGGTGGAGCTTTGGCTTTTCCTGCTGCAATCGCCAGGCAGATGCCCCGCGGCCCCAGAGCCACGGCAGGCCCTGAACACTCGCGTCCACTACTTCCCCGCTCACTAAACCTGCCAGCGGACACAGCAAATTGGATGAAACTGTAAGTCCAGAGAGGAAGTGCCAGCAGTTGGACCTGGTTCCGGGACTTAGTGGCGGGTGTCTTCCGTGAGACATGCTTGTCCCTGTGACTGTGTGGCCTGGAGGCCCCTGTCCCTGGAGGCCCGCAGGCAGACTCCAGAGGGCTCTGGCAGCCCAGCCACACGGCTCCTCCCCGTGGCCCTCCCTGACCTGCCCTCTCTCCGCCTCGGCCTCAGGGCCGGGGGCCCAGGAGAGGCCGTGGGAGTTTGGCTGCCATTATCGGCTCTTATCACCGCCGACACGGAGGCTGACACTGAGCCCACTTAGTTCAGTGACGAGGAGCCGACCTGGGGGTCGAGCCTGTCGGCTCTGTCTCCAGAGAGCCGGTGCTATCTCGGTGACCTGCGGAAACCTTGGCATGAGCTCATGCTTTCTGACGGCAGAGAGGACCCTGCCGTATCTCTGCCCGCACCCCCACCCCCACCGCCGTCCCACCCCAGCGTCTGGCATGAGCCGGGTGAAGGCTCCACTGTGACTGACTGAAATAGCAACACTGATAACTGCTGCAGACAGAATACATTGATGAATTTCCATTCAGAAAAGCTCCTCCCGCCCTCCCCTCAGCCAGCATGCGTCCCCGGCTCAGATGGACACTCAGGCACAGGGCAGGGCCTTTCTCAAACTGTCACTACCCACCACCCCAGCCCCCATGAAGACAGTGCCGTGCCTGTCCATAAACCCTTGGCGGGTGTGTATGCAGAAAGTTCATGCTACCACATACTGTCTCCTAATTCAGGAAAATGTCTTGGGGGCAGAAACTTTGTTTTGTTCATCTATATGTTACAAACTCTGACACGGCCTGACCAGCAACAGGATGCTCAATATAAATGAGCTGGGTTGAGAGTTCAAGGCTGCAGTGAGCTATGATGACACCGCTGCACTCCAGCCTGGGTGACAGAGCGAGACCCTGTTTCTTAAAAAGAAAGAAGAAAAGAAAAGAAAAAGGGCTGGGCAGGGTTGACAGAACACAGGAGTAGGAAGCAGGTCACCTGAGTTGCTGGCCCTGCCATGACTCTTGAGGGACTTTGGGCAGGTTAGATTTCTCTCGCTGGTCCAGTTAGAGTTACCTACATTTTTTTATTTTTTTTTAACTTTAGAAAAGATTTTATACTTTATTATTTCTTTTTTCTTTCTGTCATACATATCAACCATCTGGTAACCTTATACAGTCTTAAAATCTTTGTTAACAGGAGCATTTGGTACATTTACATTTAATGTCATTACTGACAGATTTGAGTTTAAATCTACCCCTTCTTTTGTGATTTTCTATTTGTCCTGGCTGTTCTATGTTTGTTTTTCTCTCTCTTCTTGTCATTGTTTGATTTGATTAATTTTATCATTCCATTTTTTTCCCTCTACTAATCTGGAAATTATATGCCCTATTTTTATCATGATCACCCTAGAAATTAAACATGCAGAGCCAACTTCTTATCAAAGTCTAAAGTTGAACACTATGTTCATCCCACTCCCAATCTATCAATCTTATAACACTTTCACTTCACTTATCCTCTGGGTTATGAGCTATTGCTAGTATTTCAATTTTTCCCATTCTTCTTTTAAACCCCACAAAATATTATTATTGTTATTATTATTGTTTTGATCAGTGTGTGTTCATTTAAACTTACCCATATATTCACCCACTGTTTTTAATTTCCTCTTGCATCTCAGTCTTCCCATCTGGAATTGTTTTTCTGTCGACCTACAGCATTCCTTTATATAGCCTAATATAGGAAAATTCCTTCTGGTTTTATTTATCTGAAGATGTCTTTATTTTGTTCTTATTCCTTAAAAAAAAAATTCACTATACAGAATTTAAGTTGGCAGTTATTTTCTTTCAGCACATTAAAAGTATTTGATTACCTTCTACATTCCGTTATTACCTTTTTTTCTCTGGCTACTCTTAAGATTTTTTTCCTTGTTTTGCAGTTTCTGTAGTTTTACTAAGATGTGTGGATGTATGTTTTATTTATTCAGGTAGAGATTTATTCTAGTAGACTTGAAACTGTGAGTTGAAATCTTTTCTCAGTTCTAGAAAATACTTAGCTATTATTCCTTCAAATATTGCCTCTGTTCTATTCTCACTTATCTTCTTCTGGGATTACAACTAAACTTATTCCATCTTCCATATATTTTATCCTTTCCTCTCCATTTTCCATTGTTTTGTCTCTTCATGTTGCATTCTGGATAATTTCTTCTGGATAATTTCCTATTCACTAATTCTCTCTTTAATTGTGCCTAATCTGCTATTGTGTTCATTCATTGAACTTTTAGTTTTTGGTTTTTGCATTTTTCGTTTGTACAAGTTCTATTTGCTTCCTTTTAAAATCTGCTATGTTGCTTTTGAAAGTTTCTTACAGATATTTTCTAGCTTCTCTCTTATTTCTTTGAGCTTACCAATTATGCTTTTTGTGGGTTTTATTTTTGAGGGGTGAGTCTCTGTCTGATTCCTTCAATAGTCAAAGTATTTGTAGATCTGCTTCTCTTGTCTGTTCTTTCTTCTGGTTCTCCTCACAGTACTTTTTTTTTTTTTTCTTTTTTGGTGCCAGGTTTTTAATCTTTCATTATGTGCTGCTCACTGTACTTGAAAAATTGTTTATAGCAATAATTTCAGACTCAGAATGATACTACCTTTCTCCAAGGAGGGTTTTGCTCGCCTCTGCCAGGTGCCTGGGGGTTCTCCCCTCCACAGCTACCCTGACCCATGTTCAAAACTCAATGCTCCCTGGACCACCCAGGCAGTGAGAATTCTACTTGCTAACACCCAGGAGGACTCCTCCACATTTGGTTTCCCCTTACTCTACGGCTGGAGCCCTTTGTGACCCCAGCATATTGTGGGGAAAATTTTCTGGACTTGGGGCCTCTTCCACTAGGATTATAGACACTGTGGCTCACACCTGTAATCCTAGCACTCTGGGAGGCCAAGGAAGGAGGATCACTTGAGGTCAGGAGTTGGAGACCAGCCTGAGTAAGTGCAAGACCCCATCTCTAATAAAAACAGAAAAATTATCCAGGTGGGTTGGCATGCACCTGTAGTCCCAGCTACTCAGGAGGCTGAGGCAGGGGGATTTTGCCTGAGCCCAGAAGTTTGAGGTTGCTGTGAGCTAGGCTGATGCCATGGCACTCTACGCAGGGCAACAGAGTGAGACTCTGTCTCAAGAAAGAAAAAGAAAAAAGAAAGAAAGAAATGTTCTGGACTTGGGTGTTTATTTCTATCCTGCACCATCCACAAGGCTGTCAAAGGCCAAGAGGGCACTTAGGGAACACCTCTCCCCACGAAAACTCCTTGCTTCCAAACACCATGCAAGTAAATTGCCCGGCACCACTGATGGCACAACAGGAAAGAAGGCTTTGCCTGGCCTTCAGAGCTGGGGGTCTGTACCCAGCTCTGACTCTGCTGAAGATGCTGGAGTCTGAGGACCTGAGTTCAAATCCCACCACCACCAGCAACTGACCAAGTGGCCTGGACAAGGCTTTTGAACCTAAGAACGGTCCCCTTGTCATTATTCAGTGTAAAGATTCTGGAGCCAGGCCACCGGTTGGAACCCCAGATCTGCTGTCTCCCTGATCCAGCCTTGGGTGACTTATTGACCCTCCTTCAGCCCCATTTCCGAAATCTGTGCTGCCTCTTGGGGTTTTTGTGGTGATCAAATGAGTCCATATGTGTAGAGAACTTAGAATACTATCTGCACATAATAAGTAATCCAAATAAAAGCACTTGGCAGGCCAGACATGGTGGCTCACACCTGTAATCCTAGCACTCTGGGAGGCTGAGGCAGGTGGATCGTTTGAGCTCGGGAGTTCAAGACCAGCCTGAGCAAGAGCAAGACCCTGTCTCTACTAAAAAAGTAGAAAGAAATTAACTAGACAACTTAAATATATATATATATATATATATATATATATATATATATATATATATATATGTGAATTAGCTGGGCATGGTGGCGCGTGCCTGTAGCCCCAGTTACTTGGGAGGCTGAGGCAGGAGGATTGCCTGAGCCCAGGAGTCTGAGGTTGCTGTGAGCTAGGCTGACACCACAGCACTCTAGCCGGGGCAACAGAGTGAGACTCTGCCTCAAAAAAAGAAAAAAAAAATCACTTGGGGCCGGGCGCTGTGGCTCACGCCTGTAATCCTAGCTCTTGGGAGGCCGAGGCAGGCGGATTGCTCAAGGTCAGGAGTTCAAAACCAGCCTGAGCAAGAGCGAGACCCCGTCTCTACTATAAACAGAAAGAAATTCATTGGCCAACTGATATATATATAAAAAAAATTAGCCGGGCATAGTGGCGCATGCCTGTAGTCCCAGCTACTCGGGAGGCTGAGGCAGAAGGATCACTCGAGCCCAGGAGTTTGAGGTTGCTGTGAGCTAGGCTGATGCCACGGCAATCACTCTAGCCTGGACAACAAAGTGAGACTCTGTCTCAAAAAAAAAAAAAAAAATCACTTGGCACTTCGTACATGTCCAATTATAATTACTGATCATGCCTCAATTTACTCACCTGCAGAGAGGGAATAATTGTATCTGCCTCAAAACGTTGGAAAAAATGCTAAGTGAAATGCTATATGCAAGTTAGTTCATTTTGCTTAAACATCTCATTTTACAAGTCTTTGTATCTGTCCCCCAAGAGACGCTGGGCTGGAATGATGAGGGTGCTACCAAACGAGAGCCTGTCAAGGATGGGGCCCAGAGACGGGCAGCTCTGGGGTCAGGACGGAGCCAATGCCACCTCTTCTCCACACTGCCACCTGCCCGCAGCCCAGCCAGTGCTGTCACGCTGGCCCCTTCAACAGAGACCTTTTAAGGGCAGATCTTTCAAAAGGTGCTTTTCACAGGTCCCCCATGGCGTGCACCTGCTCCAAACCCCTCCTTTGACAAACAAGGTGTCTGACACGTGGGGAGGGGGCATGACTTGCCCCAAATCACACAGAAGCTCCGCCCATTGTGGAGGGAGCCAGCTGGCACACACCCTGAGCCCCCAGGCCCGGCTGGGTTGATATCTGTCCCCACGGAGGAGGCTGTGCAGAGGGAGAGGTGCCCAGAGAAGGGAGGACTTGGCTCCCGGACTAAGGGGGCCTGAGGCCTGAGCCGAGCCTGGCCCTGCTTTACACGCATGAGCAACTGGGGTAAGTCAAGTCCCCTCTGTTAGCCTCAGTTTCTCCATCTGTAATGGACCGAACATCTTTGTCCTGCCTGCCTCACCAGTGGACTCCATCTCCCACTAGATAGCAAATCTGCAGCACTAAGTTTCTAAAGCATTTTACAGACTCGGGTACAATCCTGCCCCTCCCTGCCCCTCCCTGCCGGCCACAGCGGCAGACACAGACCCTTCCTGGCTCCAGAAACTGGAAAATGCCGCCCAAACCCGAATCCTACTGCAATTTTCACCCCATTTAGTGTCCCCTCTCACACAGCCCACTTCACCCTAGATGCAGCCGTGTACATAATCATTCGGGGAGCCTTTTTCGGGGTTCACTTCCATCCATTTGTTACGATGACAGTCTGAACCCTTCCTGTATGCGTCTGCCCCGAGCTGGGCCCTGGGGACATGGCCTCTTCCACCAAGGGAAGAAACCCAGTTCACCAGGACCGGGAGGGGTCAGGGCAGCCAATCAGAGGGCAGAGTGTGTAGAGCAAGGGGAGGGTGCCCAGAGCAGGGACCAGGGTCTGCGTGGCACAGAAGGGCAGGAAGGACACACAAGTGGAGCAGCCTGTGCCAGAGACTTGAGGGTCAGAGCTGTCTCTCCAGTTCACAAAACAGGGCCACTGTCACCCTTCCCTACCGGGGAGCCCTTCTGTGTCCAGGCACTCTGATAGAAGGTGCTGGAGCCGTAACAGAGAAGCCAAAACTCTGAGACCCAGGCTCCATGTCAAGTCAAAACCTCATGACTTGTTTCCCAAACTAGGGCTTCTTTTCTTCTTATCTATGTGAATGCCCCAATGTCTTCCCGTTGGCTGAGACCTACCAGGTCAAGCCCCGGACCTCTGAATCTTTCCTTCCTCCGGCCTGAGCTTGCTGCTGCCCCCAACCTCCCCACGCGCCCCACAGCCAGGGACTGCAGCTGCCCCCCAGCCACCCCCTCTCGGCTCCGTGTCTGCAGCCACGTCCGGCCCCGGGTGTCCCCGAGGAACTCCCAGGCCAGGGCCACCAGGCTTGCAGGCAGCCTCGTGGGGAGACTACAGGGAGCCTGGGGGTGCCGGGGACAGGAAAACAGGAAGGTTGAGGTGATAAGGAGAGAGTCTCAAGGGAACTGGAATGTATTTTTAAAAACAGCAAGGTTTGGGGAAATCCTGGCCTGAAGAATATGGTGCCTGGTGGTCAGGATCAGAACAAGGCTGGGCCAGAAACGCCCTCGGCACCGGGCCCGGGAGCACGAGGCATCTGGGTGCCGCTGGGAGTGGATCCCCATGAGGCTGGCCCATTCTATCACTCAGTAAGACATGTATCCAGAGCCTGTTCCTTTTATGTTTTTTTTTTCTATTTCAGCATATTATGGGGGTACAAATGTTAAGGTTACATATATTGCCCATGCCCCCCCTTCCTCCACCTTTTATGTTTTATACAAACAAATCTGTCAGGTCCTAGTGGACTAAGGCACCTGGGGAGCCTCCAGGTTTACTTTTCCTGAACAGTCTGGGTGCACAGCTGCCTCAGGGCCTTTGCATGTAACTCCCCCCTGCCTGGAGTGCCCTTCCACAGATAACCACATGCACCATTCCTTTCCTCATCTCCTTCAGTAAAATGCCACCCTGCCTGACCAGTCTATTTAAAATTGCAGGCCGGGAGCCTCCTGTCTCCACAGGAGCAGGAAGAAGGAGTCAGGGGATTTAAAAAGTACTAAGAGGGCACTCTTAAGGTGGCTCACACCTGTAATCTTAGCACTCTGGGAGGCCGAGGAGGGAGGATCGCTCAAGGTCGGGAGTTTGAAACCAGCCTCAGCAAGAGCGAGACCCTGTCTCTACTAAAAAACAGAAAGAAATTAATTGGACAACTAAAACTATATAGAAAAAATTAGCCGGGCATGGTGGCACATGCCTGTAGTCCCAGCTACTTGGGAGGCTGAGGCAGGAGGATTGCTTGAGCCCAGAAGTTTGAGGTTGCTGTGAGCTAGGCTGATTCCACGGTACTCTAGCCCAGGCAACAGAGTGAGACTCTGTCTCAAAAATAAATAAATAAAATAAAATAAAATTGCAGTGAGGTGCATCCCACCCCGCCCCTGGAGTCCCTACCCCTGTCTGCCCAGGCCTGCCCCTCACTTCTGTAGAGCCTGGAGCAAGAGTAAAAATGGTGGTCGGCCCCCAATCTCTCCTCACCCCCATTTCATGCTGCACCTCAGACACACATGTGAGCACCCCAGCTACATCCCAGCAGACAGGCGCCTCCTGGCTGTTCCTCGGGCTTACAAGTACATGCACCTGGCTCCACTCCACCCTGGAAAGGTTGGGCCTACGGGAACCCACACAAGCCCACACTGGGGCTCAGCACCACTCGAGCAGGAACAGCTGAGGTCCTGGGCAAGCAGAGTGAAGGCCAGAAACGGGTTTGGGTTCCCAGGGGCTGCACCCCCTCGGCCTGGCAGACTCCTCGCCCTGGAGGAGCCTAGGGCAGGGTGGGGCCTCGGGGAGGGGTCCCTCCTGCCCAGGTCTAAGGATGGGGTGGTCCTTCTCTGCTTTCTCCACGGCACTTAGCACCAACTAACAAACTATGTATTTTGCTTATTTATATTGTTTACTGCCTGAATCCCTCCAGTAAAATGTAAGCTCCCCGAAAGGCCAGACTTTTGTGTTTTATTCACTGTCATATTCTTACATTCTCTGTACTTATAACAGTCTCTGGGCAGGGCACAGGGGCTCATGCCTGTAATACCAGCACTTTGGGAGGCTGAGGCAGGAGGATCATTTGAGGAGTTCAAGACCAGCCTGGGCAACATAGCAAGACCAGTCTCTATCAAAAAAAAAATTCTTTTTAATTAGCCAGGCATGATGGCATGTACCTGTAGTACCAGCTACTCAGGAGGATCGCTTGAACCCAGGACTTTGAGACTGCAGTGAGCTATGATCCTACCATTGCATTCCAGCCTGGGAGACAGAGCAAGAACCTATCTTAAAAAAAAAAAAAAAAAATTTTTTTTCTGGCACCTAGTAGGTGCTCAATAAATTTTTGTTGAATAAATAATGGATTGGGGTTTGAGATCCCAGGATAGAAGCCAGTCCAGGAGTGCCTTGTCTTCATAAAACATCATTGTTCTGAAGAGGGCTCTGGCAAGAAGAGTGACAAGGTGCATGGTGCAAAACTTCTTTTCGGATCTGCAAACCCTAGACAGGAAACTGTAAGTCTTGCTCTTTTAGAAGAAAGCTAACTTTTGGTGCTGACAGGCGTCCCACAAACATGGCGAACATTTCTCAAACCTGCCAGACTTTGTTAAGAACTGTGGCCAATACCAACCCCAGAGTGACACAGCAGAAGGACTGGGATTTTCTGTATGCCCCGGGGAAGCAGCGTTAGGGCAGGGAGCAGAGTGGCTATGGTAGGCAGACTAAGCTGGTTTTCCAGAAAAAGGCTGAAACCACAAAAAAGATGGTGCTGAGGCTCGAGTGAGTTGAGCCCGACTGCAGGTCTGAGCGAACGCTGGCTCCCAAGGGACACAAGCATTTGAGTTGGGAGGAGACGGGAAGAGAAAGGGCCGGGTGAGCCATGTCTAAGCTTCATCTTTTGTTTTAGTATGAAGACAATAAACCCTTCAGATTACATTAAAAAAAAATAGAGAAGATAGTTAAAAAGATGCAGCAGTGTATTTAATGTTCATAGTTATTTCAATACACATGAGCTTGGCCAGGGGCAGTGGCTCACGCCTGTAATCCTAGCACTCCGGGAGGCCGAGGTGGGAGGATCACTCACGGTCAGGAGTTTGAAACCAGCCTGAGCAAGAGCGACACCCTGTCTCTACTAAAAAAAAATAGAAAGAAATTAGTTGGACACCAACTAAAAATATATAGAGAAAAAATTAGCCGGGCATGGTGGCGCATGCCTGTAGTCCCAGCTACTCGGGAGGCTGAGGCAAGAGGATTGTTTGAGCCCAGGAGTTTCAGGTTGCTGTGAGCTGGGCTGACGCCACGGCACTCTAGCCCAGGCAACAGAGTGAGACTCTGTCTCAAAAAAAATACGCATGAACTTATCAATTGGTGTGTTGTGACAAAGATGCTCTCCTTGACCAAACTTCAGCCAGCCTGCCCTGAGCCCTCCCCCAGGCTAAGCCTCAGCCTCGGCCCCCAGCCCCCACCCTGCTCTGTCTCTGGCCACCCAGCCCTGTCTTAGCAAAGAACACTGCTAAGTCAGTTTATCCTGCACCCCACGCCCTTGCCATCAGGTTCCTCATCCCCACTCTTGATATCTAAGACCTGGGCCTGCCTCCAACAAGATTCCCCTTTAGGCCAGTTTAGCAGGAATCCCTGGCCCTGATTATCTCCTCTTAGTACTTTTTTTTTTTTTTTTTTTTTGAGTCAGTCTCACCAGGGCTAGAGTGCTGTGGCGTCAGCCTAGCTCTCAGCAACCTCAAACTCCTGGGCTCAAGCGATCCTCCTGCCTCAGCCTCCCGAGTAGCTGGGACTACAGGCATGCGCCACCATGCCCCGCTAATTTTTTCTCTATATATTTAGTTGTCCAATTAATTTCTTTCTATTTTTATCATCCCTTCTCGGCCTCCCAGAGTGCTAGGATTACAGGCGTGAGCTACCTTAAGAGTACTCTCTTAGTACGTTTTTATCCCCTGATTCCTTCTCCCTGCTCCTGTGTAGACAGGAGGGTCCCAAGAGGGACCTCGAGAGGGGACTTGCCGTCCACCAGACACAGCCCTGTCCACATCTACGGAAAGAGGGACACGCGTAAGTCACAACAAAAGCCACGGAGGCGGCCTCCGAGTGTTCCAGGGTCCTGCGTGTCGCCATAGGTACGGTGGGGAGAAGGCGCCTGCCCCGCGCGCGCCCCTCGCCGCAGGCCATCGGCCGCAGGCTCCCGGAAGGCCGCCTGGTGGCGCTGTGGGCACGCGGGGAGCCCAAGGGGCCCGCAGGTGGGAGGACCATCCTGAGGCCCCGCCAGCCCGCGGTGATGCGGAGCGGCCCCGCCCACCTGGGCGCCTGGATTAGGCACAAACGCGACCTGGGGAGCCCAACGGGGAATTGGTGAAGCCAAGCTGTCCCCAACAGGATTAGGGTAGAAAAAAAGATAGACCTGAACCGTGATTTCCAAGCTGGAAAACCGTGGGAGATCCCGATCGATCGTGGGATGCTGGAGACAGCCTGGGAGGGCTCCCCTGGGTCCCGGCCCTTGGGACAGTCAAGGCCACGGACTGAGTCCTGGCGCCTTCCCCAGCCTCTCAGAGCCGGGCTTGGTTTACCCGTCAAATGCCGACACTGGCCAATGCCCGCCCCAGCTCAGAGGGAAGAAGTATAAAATTGTTGCATGCTCAACAAAGACAGCAATTATTATCATCAATTATTATCATCATCCTAGACATCACCATGAGCAAAAACCTCTCATCCTGTTCTGCAGGATCTACCAAACCCACACTCCCAGCCACTTCTCCTACCTCAGCCTACTGAGTAGCTGGGACTATAGCCAGGAGCCACCTCGCCAGCCCTGGTAATTTATAAATCAGTACTTTGAGGGATCCCCAGCCTGGGGCCTTAGGGCGCTGGGACTGAAAAGTGGACAGGGGGCACCAAACACAATGACCTCCTGTCACATGGGCCTACTTCAGACGTTGTGATACCACAGATACCTGCAGACCTCACCCCTCCCTCTTCCCCACCCTGCCCTCCCCCTCTGCTGCAGGACTTTCTCTGCTGCTTTTGCCACAGGTCCTTACAGTTGCCTTCCACCAATGGATTCCTGGTCACAATGAGCACAATGTGGGGCAATGAGCCACAGAAGTCAGGAGGAAAGCTGAGCAGGAGACCACTGTCCCCATGTGAACGACTTTCAAGTTCATAACACCCTCTGTTCTTTGCATTTCACTAAGAAGAACACAAACAGCTCAATTTAAAAAATGGACAAAAAGCTTGAACAAATGCCTCACAAAAGAAGATATGTGAATGGCCAGTGAGCACATGAAAAACATTCAACGTCATTAATCATCAGGGAAACGCAAATTAAAGCCACAGTGAGATGCTGACGCAGGCCCACTGGGGAGTAATTAATTATATTAAAAAAACTGACCACACCCAGTGTCACTGAGGAGATAGGGTATCTGAGACTCCCATACCCTGCCGGTGGAGATGTCCAATGGTAGAACTACTTCAAAACCAGTGTGATAGTTTCTTAAAAAGTCAAGCATATCCCCCATAATATGCCAAAATAAAAAAATAATAATAATAATAATAATAAAAAAGTCAAGCATACACCAACCTACATATGATCCAATGGTTCATTCTTTTAGGTATTTACCCAAGGGAAATGAAAATATAAGTCCCATAAAACCCTGTGCTAGAATGGCCACAGTGACATTCTTTATAATAGTCAAGAAAATGGAACTGTTCCTTTTTTTTTTTTTTGAGACAGAGTCTCACTTTGTTGCCC
The DNA here is from genome assembly GCF_040939455.1 of Microcebus murinus. NCBI lineage: Eukaryota > Metazoa > Chordata > Mammalia > Primates > Cheirogaleidae > Microcebus > Microcebus murinus. The sequence goes on along the minus strand of NC_134127.1, from coordinate 25,653,222 downwards.
AGGCTAGAGTGAGTGCCGTTGGCGTCAGCCTAGCTCACAGCAACCTCAATCTCCTGGCTCAAGTGATCCTCCTGCCTCAGCCTCCCTAATAGCCGGGACTACAGGCATGTACCACCATGCCCGGCTAATTTTTTGTATATATATATATTTTTTTAGTTGGTCAATTAATTTCTTTCTATTTTTAGTAGAGACGGGGTCTTGCTCAGGCTGGTTTCGAACTCCTGACCTCGAGCAATCCGCCCACCTCGGCCTCCCAGAGTGCTAGGATTACAGGCGTGAGCCACCGCGCCCGGCCTGGAATTGTTCCTTTTTAAGTGTGATAATGTTAGTTTGAATACATTGGGAAATGTTCTCTTTTTTTTTAACATACACTGAATGCTTAAAATTTTTAATTCATCAAATACCCCCAAACCAAAATCCTATCTATGGTTATGTTGATTTTTTTCCAATGTTCGCATCATTGATGGGCAAAAACCTTTGAGTCTGATTTTTATGATAAAATTGGGGAAACCTAAAAGCTTCATGCTGTCAGACTCTGGAACCCAGTGAGCACTATGAAAATGCTGTTTCTGTGTTGAGCATTTTTCAGCAAACAACACTGACACTCCACATTGCTGGGCCACACGGGTAGCATCCGCCCAGGGCCCAGGACAGCCAGTCACCCTGCCTCCTGGTTCCCACGCCCCTGTGCAGCACCCCCGTAGTGCACAAGGCTGGCCTGCACAACCAATGGGGTGGAGCAGAGATGACCGTGTGGCTTCTGAGGTGAGGCCATAAAAGACATTGCAGCTTCTGCCTTGCTCTCTTTGGGTCACTCGCTCGGGGGAAAGCCAGCACCAGCAGCAAGCTGCTGCTGACACGCAAGCAGCTCAGACGGAGAGAAACTGAGGCCTCCTGCCAGCAGCCAGAACCAGCCTGCCAGCCACATGCCTGAGCCACGTTGGACGCAGACGCCAGCCTCAGTCACAGCTTCGGTGAACGGCAGCACCCCATAGCCTCCTTGACAAGATTCCCTGAGGGACCCTGAGCCAGAACAGCCCAGCTACACGGCTCCCAGATCCCTGAGCCACAGAGTTCACGAGATTGCAAGTGGTCGTGGTCATACTAAACCACTAAACTTGGGCGTGAACTGTTGCTCAGTAAAAGACAACTGATGTTAAGTGGTGACGGGCAAAAGCACCAAATGGGACAGAAGAGCCTAATTCTGGCCCTTGCTCTTGCAAAGACTGCTGGGCCATGTTTCCTCCTGGAGCCTCTTGTTATCTCCTCTAAAAGAGGAAAATTAGCATGAAAATGTCACTGGTCTCACCAGTTTGTTTAAAGGACCAAAGATATACAAAAGGCCTGCTTCGGCCGGGGCAGGGTGGCTCAGGCCTGTAATCCTAGCACTCTGGGAGGCTGAGGCCTGTGGATGGCTCATGGTCAGGAGTTTGAAACCAGCCTGAGCAAGAGCAAGATCCGTCTCTATTATAAATAGAAATTAGCCAAACAACTAAAAATAGAAAAAATTAGCCGGGTGTGGTGGCACATGCCTGTAGTCCCAGCTCCTTGGGAGGCTGAGGCAGGAGGATGGCTTGAGCCCAGGAGTTTGAGGTTGCTGTGAGCTAGGCTGATGCCACGGCACTCTAGCCCAGGCAACAGGGTGAGACTCTGTCTCAGAAAAAAAATATATGTATACAACGCCGCCGGCGCAGTATTGGGCCCAGGGAAGATGCTTAATGAATGCTGGTTCTCTTCTCTAACCGCACTTCCCACCCCACACTCTCCCTCTCAGTGATAGATCTTCTCAGATGGGCTTGGGGTTGCTGGGGGGCCAGGTGAAGTCTGTCTTTGGAGAGGCTCCATGGACTCTATAGAGTGCTAAACACATGCTGCTATTAGCATTGGGGACCTGTCCCAGGAGAACATGTTTCCTCTGTTGGAGGTTGAAGTCAGGGTGGGCCAGGCTCAGTTTTGGCAATGACATCACATGGGCGTGGGTGGGAAGTTCAGAAAGACTGTTCCCTGCTGCTGACGTCAGCCCCACATGCCCTCTGTTGCCTAAGAGCTGGGCTTTGAAAAGCTCAAACTCCTAAGTAGATAAAGGCATGTGATTCCATGGTCAGGCGACCCTGAGGCCCTGAGGTCGTGTGGGCCAGAGGTTCAGAGAGGAAGCAAAAATGCAAACGTGAAAGATCTCCTGTAAGGACTTCTGAAGAAACTGCAGCGTTCTGCTGCGCTGCCCAGTTGGTGCCCTCCCCCAGGCTGGCAGTCACGGCTCAGCCGCTGCTCCCTCCATCCGTGGCCTGCCCTCTCGTCCTCCTGGGATGGGGACTGGCGAGTGGGGCCTCGGTTCCGGCTAAGCAAGCAACCCTCTTAAATCACACCTTGACACAGGCCAGGAACTACGCAGACTGAGGGACAGAGAAAAGAAAACAACTGCCGTGACTTGGCCAAATTGTGCTTGAAAGTCCCTGTTAACAAAAGGTTTGGCTCTCTGAAATGTTGCTTTCAAATCTGAATTTCTTTTGTCCGATTGTTCCTATCATATTTTTCCATAGATGCGATTTTAAACACATTAAAAATGTTTTGGAAAATGACATGGGAGAAAATCTTTGTGAAAATCCCAGCCTTATTTATTTATTTTTAAATTTTTTTAATTTTTAAATTTTTTTGGCCAGGCGTGGTGGCTCACGCCTTTAATCCTAGCACTCTGGGAGGCCGAGGCGGGAAGATCGCTCAAGCTCAGGAGTTTGAAACCAGCCTGAGCAAGAGTGAGACCCCGTTTCTACTAAAAATAGAAAGAAATTAAGGGGCCAACTAAAAATATAGAAAAAATTAGCCAGGCATGGTGGCGCATGCCTGTAGTCCCAGCTACTTGGAAGGCTGAGGCAGAAGGATCACTTGAGCCCAGGAGTTGGAGGTTGCTGTGAGCTAGGCTGACGCCACAGCACTCTAGCTTAGGCAACAGAGTGAGTCTCTGTCTCAACAACAACAAAAAAAATTTTTTTAGGGTCAGATCTCAAAGCCTTCCCCAGGTCTGGGAAATAACCGGCCGGAATCCAAGATCAAGGTGTCAGCAGAGTTGGCTGCTCGTGAGGACTCTCCCCCCGCCTGTGGATGGTTGCCGGCACCCCTGGGCATAGCCCACCGGCTGCGAGAGCTCCTGGTGCACATGCCCGGCTCACACACAATGGGCACGCTCCTCGAGGCTGTCCTCCTTCCTCGCTGCTCCTCCTCAGTTTCCCTTCCTGGTTCTTCCTTGCATGGCCGACCTTTCATCCTTGGAGCATTTCGGGACTCACTTCCAGGATGTGTGGGTTTTGGGGTTTGGTTTGGCTTGTGCTGTTATCACTATGTTGGTGAGCTCTCCCTCTCAGTGACATTAAATGCCACCTACACACTGGCTGGCTGTAAATCTGCATCTCCACTTTGTCTCTCTGGAAGCTCCACACTCAGCTCTGTGCCGCCTCTCGGCTCAACGACTGTTTAGGAAGGTGTCTCATGTCTCAAGCTGAGCTCCTGGTCTTCCCCCCACAAAACTTCCTTCTCTGAAGTCTTTCCCACCTACGTTTGTGGCAGCTCTATTCTTCCGGTTGCTCAGGCCAAAAAAAAAACTTGGAATCATCCCTGAATCTTCTTTTTCTCTCACAGCCCACGTCCAATCCATCAGGAAGGCGTGTTGGCTCTGCCTTCGGAGCGTTCCCATGTCTCACCACGTCCCTGCACCCTCCCCGGTCCAAGTCACTGCCTTCTCTCCTGGACCCCGGCAGCAGCCTCCTGAAGGTAGCCCCTCCCTGCCGGCCCAGCTCTACCCAGTGCCCAGGGCTTCTGTTAGAACCTAAGTCAGAGCAAGGACATGAAATGTTTTACTGCAAAGGAAAAAACAACCTGAGTCAGATCATAGCACTTCTCTGTTTAAAACCCACCCACGGCGCCACTCATTCAAGTAAAATCCAAAGCCCAGGAAGGGGAGTGGGGCGGGCCATGGCTGGGGAGGCTGGGGGAGCTGGTGTCTAATGGGTGCAAGTTTCAGCTGGGAAGATGAGAACGTTCTGGAGATGGGTGGTGGAGATGGCTGTGCCACAGTGGGAGTGTTCTTAATGCCACTTATACTTCAATAACAGTGAAAAAGGTAAATTTTATGTTATATATATATTTTACCACATTTTTTTTAGACAGAGTCTCACTCTGTTGCCTGGGCTAGGGTGCCATGGTGTCAGCTCACAACAACCTCAAACTCTTAGGCTCAAGCGATCCTCCTGCCTCAGCCTCCCAAGTAGCTGGGACTACAGGCATGCACCACCATGCCCGGCTAATTTTTTCTATATATATGTTTTTATTTGGCCAATTAATTTGTTTTTACTTTTAGTAGAGACAGGGTCTCGATCTTGCTCAGGCTGGTCTCGAGCTCCTGACCTTGAGTGATCCTCCTGCCTCAGCCTCCCAGAGTGCTAGCCACCACCCTCAGCCTTTACCACAATTTTTTATTAAAAGGCCCCTCATGCTTCAGTCCCCTTTTATTTTCCCGACTGTCTTCTGCCATTCCTGGTCTTGCGCATTCCACTCCGTCAGGCAGGCCTCTTCGTTGTTCAAACACACCAGGCATTCAGAGCTTTTTTGCACTGGTTAACCCCTATCCTAAAGCGCTCTTCCCTAAAATACCCGGATGGCTCAGCTCCTCCAGGACGTCCCCACCCCACCCCACCACCCCACCCCCTCCACCCCATCGGTAACTCCCACCCACCTTCCCTGCTTTAATTCTCTCCATAGCTTATCGTCATCTGACACAACATATTATTATTTATTTGTCTTTGTTTATTGTCTGCCTTCTACCAGTGTGAGCTCCGTGGAGCGGAGATTTTTGCCTGCCTGTGTACAGCTGCGTTCCAGCCCCTAGAAGAGTGCCTGGCATGGTGCCCAACTTAGTCTTAAAAACATTTTTTTAAATAAATGTCCCGACCCCCGGGACCTTTTGTTACTCGCGGGGGGGGGGGGGGGGGGGGACGAGGGGGACCGTGCCTGAAAGAGATGGGCAAGAGAAAGGAACGAGACCAAGCTAATGGCTGTCAAGGTCTGCTTTACTTAGATCCTTTGTTGGTTTTATAAGCATACAGAAACAAGGAAATAGGGAGAGGCAGCGGGGGGTTAGGGTTGATCAGTCACAAACAGCCTCCGGCAGCAAGCCTGGAATATCTTGCAGTTTTTCCCAGAACGGTCATTAAGCACTTTCTGGTAACTCAGGGTATTTTCTGCTCAGGGTATTTCCGGGTTAAGACCCTCAAAGGCCTTGGTTCCCAACAAATAAATTAATTAATTTTAAAAAATTAACAAAAATAAAAAATAAATAGAACTCAGCTGCTCTGAAGGCAGTGAGTTATCTCACTTGATTGTTCACAGTCAGTTACAGATTGAACTCCTTCTTCTACTACTTCCCCCCTCCTCACTACTGCACTTGACTAGTCTAAAACAAAGGAAGAGTGCCTGGAACATTGCAGGTGCTCCAAATATCCAAATAGGTATTTATTGCAACATTTTTTCACAAAAACGAAAAATATCATAAGTACATGACAAAATCATGGTCTTTCTACACAAAAATCTTCTGTAATCAGTACAAAAGAAAGTGGGTCATGAAAGCTATTATATATAGAAACAAAGGGAAAGGTTTGTGAGCAGAGTGCAGGTGGTTATGTGCATAACAAGGACATAAAATACATCTTCGGGTGGTCAAGAACTTGAAGGAAAGCTACAAAATGAGAGTTGTTAGGGTGGTATGGTATTTTCTTTTTCAAAACAAAATTGACAGTATTATTGACTATAAATGATTTTTATTATAGGTTGAATATCCTTATCTAAAATGCTTGGGCCCAGAAGATTTTGGATGAGATTTTGGATGTTTTGGGGTTTTGGTATAAAGTGTAATGAGGAGGGGGAGGATCAAGATGGCGGATGAGAAACACCGCCAGACAAAGTGTCTCTGCAGAAAAGACAGATTCTAGCAGAAATTAGAAAAAAGAAGCAAGAAGACGAGCATACAGCAGACGAGGGACAGAAGGAGGGGTACCTGAGACCCCAGGAGACTCCATGGGAGGAGATCGAGGAGAGAACTGGAAGCTGAGACCACCGGAGCAGCCCGGAGACCAGCGGGAAGGGTATGTGGATCGGCATTTCCCCTCCCCTGCATCTGGGACTGCTGGTGGACTCCCCAGCAGGTGGAGAGACCTGCGGACACCAGCCCAGAGACGGCCGCCGCCAGCTAGTGGTGAGCCTATAGTGAACACGGCACCAGGCTCCCAAATCCCTTGGGGCACCTCCATGTGCACAGATCCAAGTTGCACGGCAGGTGCCATATTGCCTCCTTCTCCCGTCCGCCGACCCTACCCTAGGCTGCCCAGAGAGACAATATAGCCACCAGCCAGAGGCACCTCCAGGGAATGGGACCTTCCCTTTTGGGACCCTACAGCTGACTAAGGGGAGCTCAGACTGTGAGCTCCTTACCCGCCAGCCCTCCCAGGTGCTGCTGGCACAGTGATCCCAGGAGAACGGGGAAGACCCTGAGGCTGAGAGACATAGACCCAGCTTGGGCCTCCTGTGGGTGAATTGGGCCCAGCACTCCTTTCCCTGGTGGGGACACAGTTTGAACTCTGGGACCCAGAGGTCAGACCTGCAGACCATAACCAATGCACGAAGGTCTTGCATTGCCCAGAGCACAGAAGGGATATACAGAACAGCCTACTGAGGTGTGTGTGACTTCAGGGGCGGATCAGCGTCCTAGAGGGCAACCCTCCTCCCAAAGGGAGGCCGTACGCCCATCCCAGGTGGCGTTCCTGCCCAAGGAACCTCCCCACCAGCATCACAGTCCAGGGAGACCTGGCCATGTGGTCTGGCCTGCTGGCAGAGGCCCAGGAGTAGCTGCGGAGTTGGGGAGGGTGGAAAGAAGCCAGGCCCGCTCCAGACTGTGGGTCTCAGACAGCCCCACCCCCACACACAGACTTTCTGGCTGAGCGGGGCCATTCCAGCCCCTCCCTGTCAGCTTTTCATGGAAGCAGAGAGCAGAATTTTGACCCCTGCTAACAGCATTAGTGGTGCCTGAGGGCAGGCTTACCCAACCCAGATCCGCCCAGACTCTCTCTCCTAGACCAGTCCTCACTGAGGGGGAGAAAAGGACACACCTGGAAGTCCCAGGGCCTCACCCACCACCTGAAGCACTAGAGTGCCTCCCTATAAGAACAAGAGCTGATAACAGAACACAAAAACAACAACATAGCCTGTTCCTCAAGCACCACCTACCGACAGGGAGGACATCCTGCACAGCCTTTTCACGGCACCTACTGACTCATTCATTATACAGGGAGTGGTGGAATCTCACCCACAGACACCACCTACTGACTCAGAAACTAAACAAGGTGTGTGAATACCCAAACAAAAACCTAAAAGAAAGAAACAACAACTCATCGGCATGGGAAGAAATCAGTGAAGGAACTCAGGAAATATGAAGAACCAAATGGAAAACACACCCCCAAAGAGGAGCACCAGCCCCCTAGAAATGGACACCAACCAAAATCAGGCAATGAAATTGACAGAAGAGGAATTTCATATGTGGATCGTAAGAACACTTACCGAACTGCAAGAACAACTCAATAACCAACACAAAGAAACCACAAAAAGCCTCCAGGACCTAGAACAAAAGTTCACTAATGAAATAGACACAATGAAGAAAAGTTTAACCGAACTCCTGGAAATGAAGAATCAATTCAGGGAACTACAAAATTCAGTGGAAAGCCTCAAGAACACAGTAGATCAAACAGAAGAAAGAATCTCAGAGATTGAAGATACCACCCTCCAACTAAAAAAATCGTCACAGTGATAGAGCACAGAAACGAGAGAAAAGAGCAAAGCCTACAAGAGATGTGGGATTATGTGAAGAAACCTAATGTGAGGCTCATAGGGTTACCAGAACGGGAAGAAGACAACACTCAAGGGTTTGACAAACTATTTGAAGGTACAATAGAGGAAAATTTCCCAGGCCTTGCTAAAAATCTCAATATACAAGTTCAAGAAGCTCAGAGGACCCCTGGGAGATTCAATGCAAACAGGAAGACATCACGACATGCAGTCATCAGACTGACAAAATATCAACTAAAGAGGCCCTTCTAAGAGCTATAAGACAAAAGAAGCAAGTAACATACAAGGGAAAGCCAATTCGAATAACACCAGACTTCTCTAATAAGACTTTACAAGCAAGGAGAGACTGGGGCCCCATTCTTACTCTTCTGAAATAAAACAGTGCCCAGCCTAGAATCTTATTCCCTGCAAAACTAAGCTTCGTACATGAAGGAGAAATAAAGACATTCTCAGACAAGCAAAGTCTCAGAGAATTCATCAAGACAAGCCCAGTCCTACAAGAAGTACTCAAAACAGTGTTACGCACAGAACACCATAATAAAAACACACGAATATAAAAACAACCAAAACCCAAAGATTGAAGGCCAGATAATACAATGGCTCAAGAGAGAAATCAAAGCAACAATATCCAGCCCAACAGAATAAACAGTAATCTACCTTACCTATCAGTTCTCTCAATAAATGTGAATGGCTTAAACTCTCTACTCAAGAGACATAGGCTGGCTGAATGGATAAGAAAATACAGGCCAAGTCTATGCTGTCTTCAGGAAACACATCTAACCTGCAAGGATGCATCTAGACTAAAAGTAAAAGGGTGGAGATCAGTATTCCAGGCAAGTGGAAGCCAAAAGAAGGCTGACGTGGCAGTTCTAATTTTAGACGACTTAGTTTTTAAACCAACAAAAGTAGTGAAAGACAAAGAGGAACATTATATAATGGTGAAGGGCACACTTCAACAAGAAGAGATAACAATTTTAAAAATATATGCACCCAACTTAGGTGCACCCAGGTTCATAAAGAAAACCTTACTGGAGCTAAGCAAATGGATTAATAGCAACTCCATAATCACCGGAAATTTCAACACCCCACTGACGGCACAAGACAGATCCTCCAAACAGAAAATTAATAAAGAAATAATGGACTTAAACAAAATTATAGAACAATTGGGTCTGACTGACATTTACAGGACATTCTACCCCAAATCCACTGAATATACATTCTTCTCATCAGCTCACGGGACATTCTCTAATATTGACCATATCCTAGGACACAAAGTAAATCTCAAGAAATTTTAAAAAATAGAAATCATACCATGTACCTTCTCGGATCACAGTGGAATAAACGTAGAAATCAACCATAACAGAAACTCACATTTCTACACAAAAACGTGGAAATTAAACAACCTCCTACTAAATGATTACTTCATAAATGAAGAAATCAAGATGGAAATAAAAAAATTCTATGAACAAAATGACAATGGACAGACAAGTTATCAAATCCTCTGGGACACAGCTAAGGCAGTTCTGAGAGGAAAGTTTATCTCCATAAATGCCTAGAACCAAAAGACAAAAAGATCACAAATAGACAATCTAACGAAACGAGTCAAAGAGCGAGAAAAAGAAGAACAACCCCAAACCCAGCAGAAGAAGTGAAATCAACAAGATCAAATCAGAACTAAACGAAATTGAAAACAGGGAAGCTACTCAGGAGATTGATAAAACAAAAAGTTGGTTCTTTGAAAAAATAAACAAGATTGACACACCATTGGCTAAGCTAACAAAAAGCAGAAAAGAGAAATCTCTAATAAGCTCCATCAGAAACAAAAAAGGAAATATCACAACTGATCCCAAAGCGATACAAGATATAATTTATAAATACTACAAAAATCTTTATGCACAACTGGAAAATGTGGAAGAAATGGACAAATTTCTAGAAACACACAGCCTCCCTAGGCTCAACCAGGAAGAAATAGATTCCATGAACAGACCAATCTCAACAGCTGAAATAGAAACAGCAATTAAAAATCTCCCTAGAAAGAAAAGTCCCGGTCCAGATGGTTTCACACCCGAACTTTACCACACTTACAAAGAAGAACTATTACCTATCTTGCAGAAACTATTCCACAACATCAAGAAGAACGGAAACCTCCCCGACACCTTTTATGAAGCGAATATTACTCTGATACCCAAACCAGGAAAGGATGCAACAAAAAAAGAAAACTACAGACCAATATCCCTAATGAATATAGATGCAAAAATTTTCAACAAAATCTTAGCTAACCGAATCCAGATGCTTATCAAAAAAATAATCCATCACGACCAAGTGGGCTTCATCCCAGGGATGCAGGGATGATGGTTCAACAGACGTAAATCTATAAATGCAATTCACCACATAAACAGAAGCAAAAACAAAGACCACATGATTCTTGCAATAGATACAGAAAAGGCTTTTAACAAAATTCAACACCCTTTCATGATACGAACACTTAAGAAAATAGGCATAGAAGGGACATATCTAAAAATGATACAAGCCATATATGACAGACCGATAGCCAACATCATACTAAATGGGGAAAAACTGAAATCATTCCCACTTGGAACTGGAACTAGACAAGGCTGCCCACTATCTCCACTTCTGTTCAACATAGTGCTGGAAGTCCTGGCTACAGCAATCAGACAGGAAAAAGGAATGAAAGGTATCCAAATAGGGGCAGAAGAGATCAAACTTTCACTGTTTGCTAATGATATGATGTTATATCTAGAAAACCCCAAAGATTCAACCAAGAAACTCCTGGAACTGATCAATGAATTTAGTAAAGTCTCAGGATACAAAATCAATACACAGAAATCAGAGCCACTCATATATGCCAACAACAATCTAATTGAGAACCAAATCAAAGACTCAATTCCCTTCACAATAGCAACAAAGAAATTAAAGTACCTAGGAATATACTTAACCAAGGAGGTAAAAGACCTCTACAGGGAGAACTATGAAACACTGAGGAACGAAATAGAGGATGTAAACAGATTTCCATCCATACTATGCTTGTGGATCGGCAGACTCAACATCATCAAAATGTCTATACTACCCAAACTGATCTACAGATTCAATGCAATACCTATTAAAATCCCATCAGCATTCTTCACAGATATAGAAAAAATAATTTTACGCTTCATGGAACCAAAGAAGACCCCGAATATCAAAAGCAATTCTAGGCAACAAAAACAAAATGAGAGGCATTAATATGCCAGATATCAAACTATACTACAAAGCTATAGTAATTAAATCAATCTGGTATTGGCACAAAAATAGGAATATTGACCAGTGAAACAGATGTGAGAATCCTAATATAAAATCATCCTCATATAGCCATCTAATCTTTGACAAAGCAGACAAAAACATACGCTGGGGAAAAGAATCCCTCTTCAATAAATGGTGCTGTCAAAACTGGATAGCCACTTGTAGAAGGCTAAAACAGGACCCACACCTCTCACCTCTCACAAAAATCAAGTCACGCTGAATAATAGACTTAAACCTAAGGTATGAAACTATTAGAATTCTAGAGGAAAATGTTGGAAACACTCTCCTAGACATTGGCCTAGGCAAAGAGTTTATGAAGAAGTCCCCAAAGGCAATCACAGCAGCAACAAAAATAAATAAATGGGACATGATCAAACTGAAAAGCTCCTGCACAGCCAAAGAAACAGTCATGAAGGTAAACAGACAACCTACAGAATGGGAGAAAATTTTTGTATCCTATGCATCTGATAAGGGGCTGATAACTAGAATATACTTAGAACTCACGAAAATCAGGAAGAAAAAATCCAATAACCCTATTAAAAAGTGGGCAAAGGATTTGAACAGAAACTTTTCTAAAGAAGACAGAAGAATGGCCAACAAACATATGAAAAAATGCTCAACATCTCTAATCATCAGGGAAATGCAAATCAAAACCACAATGAGATATCACTTAACCCCAGTGAGAATAGCCTTTATCAAAAAGTCTCCAGACAATAAATGCTGGCGTGGTTGCGGAGAGAGAGGAACACTCCTACACTGCTGGTGGGACTGCAAACTAGTTCAACCTCTGTGGAAAGCAATATGGAGATACCTTAAAGAGATACAACTGAATCTACCATTTGATCCAGCAATCCCATTGCCGGGCATCTACCCAAAAGATCCGATGACAATCTACAAAAAAGACACCTGCACCCGAATGTTTATAGCAGCACAATTCATAATTGCAAGGCTGTGGAAACAGCCCAAGTGCCCATCAATCCAAGAATGGATTAATAAAATGTGGTATATGTATACCATGGAATACTATTCAGCTCTAACAAACAACGGTGATATAGCACATCTTATATTTTCCTGGTTAGAGCTGGAACCCATACTATTAAGTGAAGTTTCCCAAGAGTGGAAAAACAAGCACCACATATACTCACCAGCAAATTGGTATTAACTGAGCAGCACCTAAGTGGACACATAGGTACTGCAGTAATAGGGTATTGGGCAGGGGGGAGGAGGGCGGGTATATACATATATAATGAGTGAGTTGTGCACCATCTGGGGGATGGTCATGCTGGAGACTCAGACTTGTGAGGGGAGAGGGGGAATGGGCATTTATTGAAACCTTAAAATCTGTACCCCCATAATATGCTGAAATAAAAAAAAAAGTGAAATGAGATATCTTGGGATAGGATCCAATTCTAAACACAAAATTCATTTATGTTTCAAATATGCCTTATACACATAGCCTGAAAGTAATTTTATATAATATTTTAAATAATTTTGTGCGTAAAACAAAGTTTTGGTTTGGGGGGTTTTTTAGAGACAGGTTCTCTCTGTTGCCCAGGCTGGTCTTGAACTCCTGGCCTCCTGCAATCCTCTCACCTCTGCCTCCCAAGCAGCTGGCACTAGAGGCATGCGCCACCATGCAGACCATGAAACAAGTTTTGACCGTGTTTAGACTCCGACCCAGCACATGAGGTCGGGTGTGGAATTTTCTACTTGTGGCATCACGTCAACACTCAAAAAGTTTCAGATTTGGGAGCATTTCAGATTTCAGATTTTCAGATTACGGATGCACAACCTGCTGTACTAATATTCAGAACCTTCTGTGTGCCACATAGTGTTTACATGTATAATTACATGTATCTTCACAAAATCTTATGCTTCGGCAAATCGAATCTATCCTCACAAAAATAAACCCTACACACCTCGGCAAGGCGTTAAGTGTCAATAATTGGTCAGGACCGCACAGGTCTCTGCAGAAGCAGAGCCAGCCTCAGGCCAAAGCACCAACCAGTTTCTGGACAGTTCAGCCCTGACCACAGTGATGCTGCAGAACGAACTATCCCAAACCTCAGTGGCTCACAGCGCTAGGCACTTGGTTTCCTGCCTACAGTTTTCAGGTCAATGGTGACCTGGCAGATCTGGGCTGGGCTTAGCCAGGCAACTTGCTTCAAGCCCTGGGCCCACCGTCCTGGCTCCAGGCTGCAAGTTGGTTGTTCCAGGTGTGCTCCACGTTGGTTCCAAGGCCCAGGCTGAAGAGGCAGAGGCTACCAGGGGCATGTTCCTAACCAGCGTCCTGCACTCCTGGTGGCCCTTCTTGTGTGCATGTCCTTTTACTCAGAGCATTATCCCCTTACTACTTGTGAGGACCTAGGGACCTGTGCTGGCCTTACAAAGTCAATGCTCAGAGCTGTCGCATGTCTGAAATGCACATGCTTTTGTGCAGAAAGAGCCAAACCCAGACCTGAGTGCTACACAAGAGGTCACAGGCAAAACTGAGAAAAATCTCTCGATTTCCTTTCTCTATCCAAAAATAGAGACCACCTGGTTCATATTCAAAGTATTTATTAATAAAATATTGATGACCAATTTTATGCCTGGAGACACCCCGCGTGCTGGACATTTAGTTGCTGGGTCCCAGGGAGGTCTTAAAAGCTGGGCAGGGGATACTCGGGCTCTTTACACCTATGGGAGTATTTGATTGCTTTGTGGCTCTAAGATCACGCACCTGCATCCAAGCTGTCATCCCTGGAGATCAAACGTCCTGGCCTTGCTGTGAGGACAAAGATGTGTTCATCAAGAAATTATCGAACCAAGGGGGATGGTGCCATCATAAAGGAAAGACAGTAATGGGAGGGTAAAGCCCATTTTCATGAGGGGGACCGGGTGTGGGGGCAGGGAGATCCTGTTCATCAGGGATCCCAGGCCTGGGGGACGCCCAGGAATGTGTGAATGGGTCAGACTGGAGACGGTCAGGGAAGGGTGGAAAGATCCTGCAGGTGCCACTTGGCCAGATGGCCTTCAAAAGTGCAAGATGCTGCCCCAAGAAAGTCCCTGTGCCCAAGGCAGAACCTCTAAGGACAGCCTTCTTCCTCTGTGACAACTTCACCTTTCAGGATGTTAAGCAGAAATCACTGCCTGCAGCCAGCAGGGCAAAAACAGCTCACCATTATTCCGTTTGGTCCCTGAGGTATTCGTTCTTTGTTTTTCATTTGAGCCAACATTTAAAAAGCTGGTGGCTTTGTCTAAAATTAGGGATTTCTACTTCTATCGAATAAACCAGGAGCCAGAGCAACATTCTGCTACCATCTCCTCTTGGCAAGAACCTGCTAGAACTGAGTAGACGTTACCCTCTATTTAAGGCCTACAGGATCCATTTCTTCCTACCCTCCTTAGATTCTCCCCAACACTGAGGCCAAGTTATTGATCTCCACTTAGCCTAATCCCTGACCTTTTTCTTTATAACAGAGAAGTATGTCTGTGGACATGACTCTCTTGAAAATGGAAAACGGGGTGTGTTGCCCTGGCTCACACCTGCAATCCCAACACTTCGGGAGGCCGAAGCAGAAGGATTGCTTGAAGCCAGGAGTTCAAGGTTGCTGTGAGTTATGATCATGCTACTGCACTCCAGCCCAGAGGACAGAGCAAGACGCTGTCTCTATGAAGAAAATTAATTTAAAAAAAAAAAAAAAAAGAGGAGGCTGAGTGCAGTGACCCACGCCTGTAATCCTAACACTCTGGGAGGCAGAAGCAGGAGGATCACTTGAGGTCAGGAGTTCAAGATTAGCCTGAGCAAGAGCGAGACTCTGTCTCTGCCAAAAACAGAAAAAATTAGCCACGTGTGATGGCCTATACCTGTGGTCCCAACTACTTGGGATGCTGAGGCAGGAGGATGCTTGAGCCCAGCAGTTGGAGGTTGCAGTGAGCTATGATGACACCACTGAACTCTAGCTGGGGCAATAGAGCGAGACTCTGTTTCAAAAAAAGAAAAAAAAAAAAGAAAGGAAGAAAAGGAAACAAAAAAGAAAAAGAAAAAAGGAACCCAGAGTTGCCAAGCTAGGGAAGCATCTAAAGGGCTTTGCTACGACAAGGACAGTTTATGAACTGTGGAAGGGCTCACGGGACCATCGTGCACTGTTGTGCAATTCCCCTCACTGTTTGTGTGAACGGCGCCCCCTAGGGTTGTGCAGCGAGCAGTCTGCAGAGCTGCTAGGTGCAACCTGGGGTGCAGGAAAGATGCAGGTGTGGCCCAGACCTGGAGAGCAGGGTGGGCAGGCTTGGGCCAGCAGAAGGAGCCCTTCCAGCTTTACTAGAGGAAAGAGGAAAAGGGAGGAGACCTTGAGGCGATGTCGGGGGCAGACCACAGAAGAAAGTGCACATATTTGACCCCTCCCTGTGGGTGATCCTCAAAGCAGAGAGTGCAAAGCAAACATCTGAGGCCTCTGAAGGCCACGTGTCTCAAGTAGCCTCTGTCAGCACTGGCCAAGAAACTGTGGGTCCCGGAAGCCTCCAGAGTCAGGGCATGACTGTCCGCTGTACTTGGCCTGGTCTTGACACTTCCGTCTGGGCAAAGAGGAAGTTCTGGACCCCAAGAGCAGAGACCAGACAAAATGCTTTTGAAGTCTTATTGGTCCTGTCCAACGTGCCGCCGTGATGCCATGCTGTGCGAGCAGCTCCCGCAGAGGGGCCTCTTCACCGCCCAGCCTCACAGGGTCCTTCCCACCGACCCTCTCTGGCGGGAGGTGGATGCTTGACCAGCTGCCTAGCCCCTGCCACCAAGCCCTGGGGGAGCCACCACGCAGTGGCTTCAAGTTCCTTTTTTCCTTCCCCTGGTACAGAAAGGGGCTTACAAAGACATCCTGTCATACTTTTCTTGCCTCATTGACAGTAACGAGGGGCTAGGTTTTTATTTTTTGACAGTCTAATTGAAACAGGAGAAAGCAAGCATAATTTGTATACCCAGGGGGCTTGTGCGAGAGGGTTCTGCAGGCATAAGGCCTCCTCCTCTCTCTGCCTGGCATATTTTCTGGGACAGGGGAATACAAGTCTTGGTGAGGCATTGCAAGCTCAGACAATAGTCCCAGTTTAGCTCCCTCTGCTTCCCAGAGAATACTAAATTTATTGCATAGTGAGTGCCAAGGCGTTTGGGGCCCATCGGGGGATTGGCTGAGGGGCTCCATGGACTAATTTAGCAGGAGCGTGCTGAGGAAGGCCAGGACCGAGGACAGAGGTGGGGATGAGTGTTCAGACGCCCACACACAGGGCAGGAACCGGACCTGGGCCAGGCAGCAATGCACAGGGCGCCGTCTCCCCCTCCCAGAGCTTCCCAGGGCAGCAGCACTTACACCCGAGTACCAAGAAGGCCGCTGGCAAGGTGACCCCTGAGAATCAGGCTTGGGAGAGGGAGAAGAGCTCACTTCCCACCACCAGGATCAATATCTCTGTGGCAGATGCATTTATTCTGGGCCCGAGTGGGAATGGAGCGAGGGGAGGGCATTTGAAGTGCAGGCAGCAGGAAAAACAAAGTCAAAGCTATGTCTGTGAAGACAATGTGGAAATTCTTCAAATGAGAGCGCCTGACATTTACTGTGGCTGGCGTTCCTTCCTGGTGCTAAACTAGCCCTGGCCACAACTAGCCCTCTTCCCCGCTAAGTTCTACAGTCGGAAGCTTCAGAGACAGAAATCCCTCTGTCTTTCCGTCTAACTCAGAGGTTGCCTTGGTAAAGCCTTCCTGATTCTCCCAGTTGGAATTCCAATCTCTCTCCTCTGCCTCCCTGACACGGCATTGGTGAGTGCCTGCGTGTGCATGTGCACTGTGTGTATGTGTGCGCGCACGCGTGTGCGTGTGTGCGCGTGTGTGTTCAAGCAAAGCACTAACTCATCCACCACGCCTCCCACTAGGATCCCGGCTCCTTGGGGATGGTCTCTGGAGCTCCCTTTCTGCCTCACCCCTTGTTGTCCCAGCACTAGGCTCCAGAAGGGCCCTGGGTCTCAGTTCCTGCTTTGGCCAGATTTGCTGAGTCCCAGTCAACAAGTTGAGTCCGTTTCCTGACTTCACTGCTGACCAGCTCTGGGACCTTGGGCAGGTTACCTCACTGCCTGTGCCTCAGTTTCCTCATCTAGTAAGAGGTCTTAAAGGGTTGCTGTGAGGACTCAATGACGTCGTGTATGGTCAACATGTACATGTTAACCATAATACCATTTATGTTTACTTGTTATGTGTATACAAAAGATCTATTCTAAAATCTGTCTGAAAATTCCAGAGTTCTTTTTGTTTTGCACCCAGAGATAAGAACTTGCTTTGATGACCACAGCACAAGACTGGCCTGCCCTTGGGCTCACAGAAGAGATCTGAGCCATTCTGGAAAGAGAAAGGAATTCCTGCCACCCTCTTTGCAGCTCAAACCACAGGTTGGGCTTTTAGAAATCTATAAAATATTTAGGGCAGGGCCTTTGTTACATTAGACTTGCCACAGTGAGCCAGCATTTTTATAAGTAAACCAATATTGTTGTTCATAATAATAAAAGGGATGAGTCACATAATGACTTCATTATCCCACCCGAATGTGGGGAGGGGAGAAGTCAAGTGAATTAAGGACAAGTCTGAACATTAGAGATTTGAGCCAAAAGACCCTTTTCTTATTGCTTCCTAAAAAAGCCACACCTGTATCGTCGTGGGGATGGCCGTCCCCGTGTCCCCACTCGGTGGCAACACATTTCTGCATATTCCAGAACAGCAAACAATTTCTCAGAACTGCTAGCTCAGAAAAAGTATCCGAGGGCAGACCCTGCATATAGAGCAACGCTAACAGGCATTCCCTGTTTTTCTTTTCCTGACATTAGTGTGCTATTACGATGAAATGCTGAAAACTATTACTATCTTTTCCCTTCTCCCCCTGGTGGAATTACCAACTCCCAAACCAAGGATACATTCCAGAGTCAAGAGGGAAGAAGTCACAGGAGCTCGTGATTTAACGAGCACCGTGGGGGCTGCTACACAGCGGAAGCTTGATGTGGGGGTACAGGCTGAGTTGTGTTCCCCCAAAACTCAAGTATTGAAGTCCTAACCCCCGGTCCCTCAGAATGTGACTGTATTTGGAGATGGGCTCTTTAAATAGGGGATTAAGACACACCGAGGGGGGCATGGGCAATATACATAACCTTAACATTTGTACCCCCATAATATGTTTAAATAAAAATAAATAAATAAATAAATAGGCCGGGCACGCTGGCTCACACCTGTAATCCTAGCACTCTGGGAGGCCGAGGCAGGTAGATTGCTTGAGGTCAGGAGTTTGAAACCAACCTGAGCAAGACCCCGTTTCTACCAAAAATAGAAAGAAATTAATTGACCAACTAAAAATATATATACAAAAAATTAGCCAGGCATGGTGGTGCATGTCTGTAGTCCCAGCTACTCGGGAGGCTGAGGCAGGAGGATCGCTGGAGCCCAGGAGCTTGAGGTTGCTGTGAGCTAGGCTGACGCCACGGCACTCACTCTAGCCTGGGCAACAAAGTGAGACTCTGTCTCAAAAAAAAAGAAAAAGAAAAAGAAAAAAAACTCAAGCCCTAACCCCCAGTCCCTCAGAATGTGACTGTATTTAGAGGTGGGGTATTTAAATAAGTGACTAAGACACACTGAGGTTATGTGTATGGGCCCTAATTCTAGATGCCTGGTGTGCTTATAAAAAAAGGAGATGGGGACACAGACACACAGAGGACGACCACATGAGGACACAGGCAGAAGCTGCCATCTACAAGCCAAGGAGAAAGGCCCCAGGAGAAATGAAACCTGCTGACACCCGGATCTTGGACCATGTTTCCCCGAAAATAAGACAGGGTCTTATATTTATTTTTCCTCAAGAAGACACCCAGGGCTTATTTTCAGGGATGTGTTATTTTCCCCTCAAAGCCTCAGCTTGCAGCACGCACAGGATGGCCGGGACCTGACAGGGGAGCCGACCTTGTTGGTGGGGCTGCCCGCACCTTTCCGGTCACCTCTGGGATGGCAGCTGTCATGATGGGGCAGATGAGAAGGGCTGCTCGTCTTCTTTACCGCTCCAAGAGGAAACGCATGGGTTGTGCAGATGCGCTGCGTAGCCACGCCCAGCACTAGGGCTTATTTTCGGGGTAGGGCTTCTATTGCACGAATGCTTAGAAATCCTGCTAGGGCTTATTTTCAGGGAAACACAGGAAGAGAAGATAAGTGTCTGCCACGTGAGCAGCCCTGTCTGCAGTGCGTGCTACAGCGGCCCAAGCCAAGTAACACGCCTGGGACATTTCAGTGCGTCCTTATCACTATCCTGAGTACGCGTGACGCTATTTTGCAGAAGAAATCAAGGCTCAGAAAAATCAGTTACTGCATCTCAGTTCTCACAGCCAATGCCAGAGCCAGGATTTGAAATCAGGTTTGTATTGTTGCAAGACCCACCTTCTTTCTACCATATCGAGCTGCCTAGTAAAACAAACGTTTCGCTGAAGATGCTGTAGAAGCTGTTCGGTCCTGGGCCAGTCATCTGCAGATCTTCCAGTGGCAGGGATTTCTGGCTGGTGCCACGGGGAGGCTGAGCGACACTCATTTAAGGCCTGGCACGGCTGAGCACCACCCACAGCAATGTCACGTGGGCCTGGAGACTGCCGGCCGGAGAGGGGCACTCCTGAGAGCCCTCAGCACTCACGTTTTAGAGCCACAGTCGGGGCTTTAGAGACAGTCGGGGCTCGCAGGGTGTGCTGGAGGCATTCTCCATTTCTCCGAACTCAGCCCCTTTCCTCCTGGGGGCAGAGAGTGAGGCCCAATACCTAATGATGGTGATTACCACAGTGGCTGTTACCTGCAGCGTAGGCCCTGCACTCTCCTGCGTACCATGCCCGGGACGTGATGTGTGTTATTTCTAATCTTTACCTCCACTTTGCGAGGTAAATACCATCCCTATACCACAGATGACGCATTAGGTGAAACTGAGGCTGAACATCAGAGACAGTTGTCCGAGGAGGGACCAAAGGGTTGGTGGCCCTGGATTCAAGCTCACCTGTGCTGGCCCCGTGGCCTCTCTCCCCTGTATCGCCCTGCCGCACCCTGGGGGAATCACAGGGCGCCAGAGACGTACCTGCACAGCTCGGGCGGCTGCTTTCCAAGACCCCCAGGAGGCCACGGAAGACTCTTCAGGAGCCAGGGTTCTGCAGGGATGTCCTCCACCCAGTTAAAACAAGGGTCCGGCAGAAACGGGCCAAATTTGACTCAGGGAGAGCACAATCCTGCCAAGCCATCAGCGCCCCTAGCACTCCCCCCCGCCCCGTGCCTCTGCCCCACACCCATGACCTGCCCCCCAAGACAGCAGGGGCCTGGGGAAGGGGCATCAGCACTGTGACCGTGGTGTGAGGGTGACCCCTCAGGTGAGTGCCTAGGTCCAGTCTGTTGACATCACTATCGAGAAGTGACATCACTCATCTGGCTGTGCCTCTGGACAGGCAGTGGGTCGGGGGGCTCGGGGCACCTGCTTCACCTGGGGGTCAGCTCCATGGCATTCTAGCTCAAGTGAGCTGTGTGTCCATGCTACTTCTCTGAGCTTGATCCTCCCCCACTCCCTATGAAGGGGTGAGCCATATTGGCGCTGAAGACCACAGAAGCCCCAGTGTTTGTGGATTCCGTTCCCTGGGTTCTACCCTAACGAAGAGCAGCTGTACCAGGCTTCCAGATGAGACTTGGAGCCGAACTTTATAAATCATGCATGTGTCTCTGTATCTATCGATCGCCGATGTCTACTAGGTGCTCCTGTGAGCCAAATGTAGGAACGGCTATGGAAAGGCCTTGGAAAAGAATGAGACAGCACTTGATAAACCAGTTTACCAGACCCCTTGAAGGTCTGCGGCCCGGAGATGAACACCACGGCAGCTGCCGGGGCCGGCTGATCAACGTCTGCCTCCCCACCTGAAGCCTGAGTTCCACTGCATTCGGACACTGCCTTGTACGGCGCCTGGCACACAGCCACAAACACTGCAAGCCTAGAGAAGGACACATTTTCACATTCATGCAGACATGGATGTATCATGGAGTGGGAGTCAAATTCCACATGCCTTTTTAAGATGAAAACTTCACATTTGCTCTCAAGGTGAGTATGTCTTTAGAACACAGTCACTGTCCTGAGAGAGCCTGTGGGCACGCCAGAGCCAGGCAGGCCAGCGCAGGGTCGGGTCTGTAGGCACCTGCAGTCCTGCCCCAGCCTCCTTGGCTGGGGCCGAGCAATGTTGGCACCTCCTAAAGAGACTGTTCTAGAGAAGTGAAATTAAAAGAGAGAGGACAGTCCCAGAATAGGAATGGGCACGGGAAATGTTGCTAGCCTCAAGGAACCAGGTTGGGCAGATGAGATCTCATGGCATGAAAGTTGGCGAAGACTGTGCCTGAGAGAGTGGGGGAGGCTTTCCAGGGGGTGACAGGGAAGAAATGGGTTGTTCTGCCACAAAAAGGAAGGGGAGGCCGGGCGCGGAGGCTCACGCCTGTAATCCTAGCACTCTGGGAGGCCGAGGCGGGTGGCTTGCTCGAGGTCGGGAGTTCGAAACCAACCTGAGCAAGAGCGAGACCCCGTCTCTACTATAAATAGAAAGAAATTAATTGGCCAACTGATATATAGAGAAAAAATTAGCCAGGAATGGTGGCGCATGCCTGTAGTCCCAGCTACTCGTGAGGCTGAGGCAGGAGGATCGCTTGAGCCCAGGAGTTGGAGGTTGCTGTGAGCTAGGCTGACGCACTGACACTAGCCTGGGCAACAGAGTGAGACTGTGTCTCAAAAAAAAAAAAAAAAAAAAAAAAAAAGAGGAAGGGGAGACATCTATGAATGAGGAAGAGAAAGCACCAGAAAGATGAAGAGGTCGGGACCAAATGAAACCCAGCGCAGTCACCAAAGAACATTTCCTGAAACAGAGCTACCAGCATTCTGGGTGCAGCTGCAGGGTAGAGCTGTCTTGTCCCCAGTGTCCCCCCTCCAACCTCCAGGAAGGTCTACTCGGCTCACCGTGATTCTGATACGTGTGGAAATTGGGCAAGAGGCTGAGTTTTGACAGCTGGATCAAAGCGTGTTCCTCGGGCAGAACATGTGGCAAGAGTGCTCCAGGCGGGAGAGGGACAACCTCAGCCTCCCACCGCCAGCGCCCAGCCCTTCCTCTTCACCTGGAGGTTCACACCTTAGGGACAGCTTTCAGCAACCGAAGGCATGAAAATGGGGGGTTTCTGTCCACTTCTCCTAGATCTAAAGGGAGGAGAGGCCCCAGCTGAAAACCTAAAACCCAAGCAAATAGAAAAGAATAAAAGCGGTGCATTAACCCTTTGCACTCACTTGCTGTTTTCTCAATTCCTTTATTCTACTCGGAATTTAATTTTTTAAATACCCCAGATTTTACAAAGCGCGGCAGTAGAATAAAAAACTGGAGTTTCTTTTCATACAAATGTATTTATTTAGATTTTTTTATATTTCAAATTATTGATACATTCAAAGAGCAATTTTAATCTCTATAACTTTTGCTAACTATGTTGAGTCACACTCAACATCCGAGTGCAAAGGGTTAACAGAGCCCAGATATTTTTGCCTTGGTTCACTTGAGTTCATCTTAGTCGCACAGACCCTGGTTCCCTTACTGCCCTGGCCTTGTGCTGACTCATCAGGAAGGCTCCGGCAAGCTCAGCCTCCTTCCTCCCCCACTCTGGCCAGTGCTACCAGCCACTCTGACGACAGGACAGGCCAGGTCCTGCAGAACTCGCCTCCGCAGCCGGCTTCCCGCTGTTGGCAGCAGGCTCCACTCCTTGGTGGGTCCACTCTGCAAACCCCACCTTCCCTGAAGCCCCCGTTCCAGCTCTGAAGGACACTTCTGGTTGAAAGGCCATAAACCCAAGCTGACATTAAGTGCACTGGACTGGGATTAAGGATGTGCCCTGCCCCCATGGAATGTTCAAGCCCTTCCCAGCTCTTCTTGCAAAACTCCCCAACTTCCCACGTGCTCGCTGATGACTGATCCACCGCCTCCAGCCACACACACAGACCAGATGGCTAACAACAAAAAAATGCTTCATGTGTCCCGTCACAGACACACGCCAATTACCTCCTCTCACCTACACCTGCCCTGGACAAACAAGCAAGGTCGGACACCCTGGGCAGGTAAACATCTGGAAAAGCAAATGGATGGGTTTGTGTGTCAACACGGATTTCTAAAATCTGAAGACCATCCTTAAGCCAAAGCAGAATTCACAGATAATAAAAACACTTCTTCAAAGATTAGTAATGTTTTTGTTCTTGTGTGTGTGTGTGTGTGTGTGTGTGTGTGTGTGTGTGTGTGTGAAGACAGAGTCTTGCTTTGGTTGCCCGTGCTGAAGTGCGCTGGTGCCATCATAGCTCACTGCAACCTCAAACTCCTGGGCTCAAGCGATTCTCCTGCCTCAGTCTCCTGAGGGCCTGGGACTACAGGTGGGCGCCACCATGCCTGGCTAATTTTTCTATGTTTTGTAGAGAAGGGGTCTCACTATGTTGTTCAGGCTGGTCTCCAACTCCTGGCTTCAAGCGACACTCTTGCCTTGGTCTCCCAAAGTGCTAAGATTCCAAGTGTGAGCCACCGCACCCAGCCAAAGATCAGTAAACTTTTGAAAATTATTTATTGGCCATCTACAGCAAACACGCCAATGTTTCTAAAATCTGTGGACCATTCTCCATTCCCAATCTCACTGGTATCTAAATGAGCAATGACGATGCATTGAAATGGGACCAGTTTTCTCTTTACCTTCCCATAGCGAAAGGAATCTCATTGAGAAACTCCTCCTGCTGGCCTGTGCTCATGAAATGCTCCCATTCGGATCGTGGGCTGGACCAAGGATGACTGAGGAATGCTGCATTGGGGGACTTCCCAGCTGTTACCCCACCTTAGCCACAGAAGCTGTGCTTTGCCAAGCAGACCACTGGTTCTCGCTGCTGACAGCACAGAGCTGTTTTTCACCGACAGCTGAGTTGATATGTCTGTCCGTAGGGGAAATGTAGTGTCTCGGACAAAAATGCTCTGAAACATTCCATGAAACCCCAAGGTATGGGACTCAAAGTAGACACTTCAATTCTCTGTTTCTCAGACCTCTTTGCAAGCTTCTCGGCAGCCTTGGGGTGAGTCCCAGGCCAACATTGTGCCAAAGGTGGTGACTGTGATCTCAGCGAAGAGGCAGGAAAAGTGCTGGGCTGAGTCAGGAGGCTGAGCCGCGCAAGTGTCCTGTGACTTTGGCACATCTCCCAGCCTTCTTCGGTGTTCTCATCTGTGAAATGCCTACCCCACAGGTTGCTAAGAAGCTCCAAGCAGAAAAAAAGTTTATGAAGATGACAATGCATCGTAAACTGCAGGGAGCTCCGGCAATGTAAACACAGTCACATGTATTTTCAGTGCCGTGATCTGGAGCAGAGGGATGGCAGCTAACGTTTGCTGAGTTAGCTCTGGGCCGGACGCTGAGTCCCTTGTGCGTATTAACTTTCTTAATCTCACAACAGCCACATGAGGCCAGCCCTGTTGTCGCTACCATTCTGCAGGTGAGGAAGAAGGACGTAGAGAGTTCAACGAACTTACACAAGGCACCAAGGTGTTGGGGCCAGGGTCAGGAAGCTGTGGCCCGGACCAGCTAGAGCTCACCAAAACCGTGTCCTTTTCTGGGCACACAGTAAACCAACTCTGTGACATCCAGACAGTTTTCATCAATGGAACATACGTACCGCTTGCAGGCTAGGGCGGTTTTGAGGACATGAGAGTTTTCCCCATTCTCTCCCTTCCCCTGAGCAGGGAACTTGGAGTCCACGTGTAGGAGATGGTAGTGCAAGAAGGACTCATGAAGCAGCCCAAGTCCCTCAGGGACATAGCAGAGCAGACCACCTGCCCCCTAGCCAACCCTCATGGTCTCCAGCTTGAATAAGAAATTAAGGTCAGCGAGGTGGCTCACGCCTGTGATCCTAGCACTCTGGGAGGCCGAGGCGGGTGAATCGTTTGAGCTCAGGAGTTTGAGACCAGCCTGAGAGCGAGACCCCATCTCTACCAAAAATAGAAAGAAGGTAATTAGACAGCTAAAAATATATAGAAAAAAAATTAGCCGGGCATGGTGGCGCATGCCTGTAGTCCCAGCTACTCAGGAGGCTGAGGCAGGAGGATCGCTTGAGCCCAGGAGGTTGAGGTTGCTGTGAGCTAGGCTGATGCCACAGCACTCTAGCTTACGCAACAGAGTGAGACTCTGTCTCAGAAAAAAAAAAAAGAAAAGAAAAGAAAGAAATTAATTGGCTGGCTGAAATGGCTGAAGCCTGTAATCCCAGCACTTTGGGGGACCAAGGTGAGAGCATCACTTGAGCCCAGGAGTAGGAGGTAGCAGTGAGCTATGATGATGTCATTGCAATCTACCCAAGGTGACAGACAGAGACTCTGTCTCAAAAAAAAAAAAAAAAGAGTCCTTAATGGGGACGATTGAACCCTCTTTTGACTACAGCCACAAGCAGCAAGTACTACCATTTAGGATGGCTTAATGGTATAAAGTTAGACATTAAGTATCAGGAGGGCAGCTTGACCAGTATTATATATAAAACCAGTGAAGATACCTGATGGCAATATAAAAATCTGAATGAATGCTATCTCTGACTATAGTATTAGGAAACAACACAAAGATATTTTTGAATATAAGAACGATTGCTTGCTATTGCACTTATCTTCAAGGAAATTTACTTTCGTTACTAACAGATATGCCACCTAATCGTATGCAGTTTATATATAGCACAGTTCCCCTTTAACTTTCAGTTCCCTGTGTCGTGCCTGTCACATGACAGATTCTCAGCTCAAGTTTGTTGAGTACAGATCGGCCTTTGCCCCTCCGCTGTTTTGTGCGTACCACCCCATTGAGACTCAGCACCGCTCTGTTGAGATAAAAATGTCTCCAGCCAGTTTTTCCTCCAGGGTCTCCAAACAGCCTGCCTCTTCTGGAAGGGTCCAAAGCAGCCCTCTCTACTGGCATAGTATTACGGGCTAAATTGTTCCCCACCCAACCCCCTCCCCAAACTTCATATGTTAAAGCCCTAACCCCAGGACCTCAGAACGTGACTATCTTTGGAGGTAGGGCCTTTAAAAAGGTAATTAAATTAAAGTGGGTCATCAGAGTGGGCTCCAATCCAATCAACTGGTGTCCGTCTAAGGCAGGGGTCCTCAAACGTTTTAAACAGGGGGCCAGTTCACTGTCCCTCAGACCATTGGAGGGCCGTTGCACAATGCGGCGCACATTCCACATGTGTGCGCTGTGGGCTCGGGATGAGCAGGCAGCTAAGCAGGACAGGCAGCGGTGGCAAAAACATCCAGCCAGCCGGATAAATGTCCTCGGCGGGCCACATGTGCCCTGTGGGCTGTAGTTTGAGGATGCCTGGTCTAAGGATTGAAGATAGGACCCAGACACACACACACACAGAGGGATGACCCTGTGAGGACACTGCATCTAAAAACCAACAACAGGGCCGGGCACGGTGGCTCACGCCTGTAATCCTAGCACTCTGGGAGGCCCAGGCGGGAGGATCGCTCAAGGTCAGGAGTTCAAAACCAGCACTGAGCAAGAGCGAGACCCCATCTTGACTAAAAATAGAAAGAAATTAATTGGACAACTAAAAAAAATATATAGAAAAAATTAGCCAGGCATGGTGGCCCATGCCTGTAGTCCCAGCAACGTGGGAGGCTGAGGCAGGAGGATTGCTTGAGCCCAGGAGTTTGAGGTTGCTGTGAGCTAGGCTGACGCCACGGCACTCTAGCCTGGGCAACAGAGTGAGACTCTGTCTCAATAAATAAATAAAAATAAAAGCCAAGGTCGGAGACCACAGGAGAAGCCAATCCCCCGACACCTTGATCTCGGACTTCCAGCGTCCAGAGCCGTTAGACAGTAACTGTTTGCTGCCCAAGCCGCCCAGCCCACAGAGCTTTGCTATGGCACCAGCAAACTACCTCACGGCAGGCCAGACAAGAGCCTTGCTTTACGGTTCTGCTTCCGGAGCAGCCGCCCCCTCCGCACTCCGCAATGAGCAGTTGTCCACACCCAGCATTTCCTAGAAAAACTTCTCCCCACACCCACCTTAGACGAAGCGTGCAAGCTGCTGTGAACAGGTATGGAAGGAGCACCCATCCGGGTCATGAGAACGCTCATCCACGCCATCGGCCTCTAACTCACGGGGTTCCTCAGACTGGAAGTTGCTACGGGACTGTCAGAGCCGATTCACAAATGAGGGTAACAGAAGCCACTGCACCCCACGATGGGGAGGACTCACTGAGACAGAGCAGGTGCAGGTACACCCAGGCTGCTCTCCCTCTTCCCTTCCCTGATGGAGTCTTGGCTTCGATGGCATCCACAAAGAAGGATGTCACCAGGAAGGGAAATTTGCACTCCAGTCCTAGTCATTCTGGTAGATCACACTGTCCACCAGATGCACAGAAAGGATGACGTTACTGCTTGGGGTCTCCCAGTGAGTTCCCATGCCACCACTGCTGGCATCTTCATAACTCACCCAAGATAATGGATGTGCAGTCTATGACCCACATCCTCTGGGAGCAAAGCCAGAGCGCCGTGCCTTCCTGGGGCTACTCAATCCTTAGTGTTTTTCTTGCACTAAAAGCAACCCTCACTGAGTCACTTTGTAGCCACTGGAAACGGGAGTTCCTTGGGCATGGACTCAGCGCCAGGGCCACCCTCTGGGTGAGCAGGAGCTGACTCTGCAGGGCCTCGAGATGGCCCTAATTGTGCATCAGCATTGCTTCTCCTCTCCGTGGCCTGGAGGCTCTGGCCCCACACCGACCCCTGACAAGCCGCGGTGTCAACAGAACGAGGCCCCTGATGCCTTTGGGCAAGGAAGCCAGTGCTGGATTCAAGACCAAGTTCGCAGCCAGCCCAGCCGGGGAGCCTGGGAGGGCCTCTCCAACCAGAGCCTACACTCCTGACCACATCACCCCACACACCACTCTGGAATAGCAATCCCCAACCCTGGACAGACATGACAATCACCCAAAGAGGGACTTTTTTTTTTTTTTTTTTTTTGAGACAGAGTCTCACTTTGTTGCCCGGGCTAGAGTGCCGTGGGGTCAGCCTAGCTCACAGCAACCTCCAACTCCTGGGCTCAAGCGATCCTCCTGCCTCAGCCTCCCGAGTAGCTGAGACTACAGGCATGCGCCACCATGCCCAGCTACTTTTTCTATTTTTAGTTGTTTGGCTATTTCTTTCTATTTATAGTAGAGACGGGGTTTCCCTCTTGCTCAGCCTGGTCTCGAACTCCTGAGCTCAAGCAATCCTCCTGCCTCGGCCTCCTAAATTGCTAGAATTACAGGCGTGAGCCACCGGGGCCTGGCCTCAAAGAGGGACTTTTTAAAAATGCAAAGTTCTTCAGGGCCAAATTGTCCCAAGTTGTGAAAACGAGAAATAGAGACTTGAATATATTATTTAAAGTTTCGAGCGAGACTAATTGAAAAACTGAGTGAGGTGATACATTTATTCCACATGGAGGATGATGAGTGAGCAATCCTGACTCTTCCGTGGTGAGGAGTCCACAGTTGGGGTTAAGCAGAAATGGTTGTGAGGGGTGGCCACAAGCTTTAGGGACTAGGGCGTCCGCTCAGCCCCTGACCATGCACTTTGCTTTGTGCCCAGAAAAACCCATGTGCATGCTGTGGCCCCTGTAGTACCAGAGGGACTATCATCTCTTTTTCTTTTTTTTCTTTTTTTTAGAAGTGGATTTTGCTACCTTGCCCAGGCTGGCCTCAAATTCCTGGGCTCCAGTGATCCTCCTTCTTCAGCCTCCCAAATAGCTGGCATTACAGGCATGAGCTAGCGCACCCAGCTTGGGCCACCCTCCCTTTTGCTTGCAGTTACACAACTGCGCTCTGACCAGGATACACCACAAAGGTGACGCTGTATGAGAATAAAGAGGTACCTTCCAGAAGCCAACAGAAAACAATGCAGTCAGCCTAATGAGACTATAACCAGGAACTTAGAGGTTGACTGGAGTCAAGGCGCTGTGATTTTTGCCTCTCTCTGGCGACAGTGACACCAAAGAAAGGGAGCTGTCGGGAGGAGGAAGGAGGTGCCTGGGTGTACAGCCCATGGCTCCTTGCTGGAAGGAGGGGATGAAGGAGATGAAAGTAAAAAGAGAGGGGAAAGGAGAAACACAAATGTGTAAGGCAATGCCCTGTCCCAGACCAGCTTCGAGTTTTGGTTTTGGGGATTTTTGTTTTTGTTTTTTTAAGATGGGGTCTTGCTGTGTTTCTCAGGCTGGTCTCAAACTCCCAGCCTCAAGTGATCCTCCCACTTCTGCCTCCCACCGTGCTGGGATTGTAGGCATGAGCCACCTCGCCCAGCCAGAAGGATGGTTTTTGTGAAGTCATTTTTATTTTAGATTTTGTTTGTGTGTCATATGCTTATAAGACCTGAACTCTATTCCAATGTGTTGTTATGAAAATTTTCAAGGTACAATGAAGCTGAAAAACTTTTATAGTGAATTTTACAATGAATACTGTTATGCCTAGCACCTAGATTCTACCACAAAACTTTTACTGTGTTTGCTCCGTCCCAGATCTATCTGTCTGTCTGTGCCCCCATCCATTCGCCCACCCATCACCTTAATGCATTTCGAAGTAAATTGCAGGTATCTGAAGCTTCCCTTTCAGCATCTATATCATTTACCTTGGTCTGGTGTTTGCTTACTGTGATTTCTTTTCATGTAAAATGTGCCTACAATGACAAAATGCACAGATCTGAAGGGTCTGTTCCCCAAGGGTTGGCAAATACACACACCTGTGTAACCCAAGCCTCTGTCAAGATACAGAACATAATCGAAAGTTCTCTCAGGTCCTTCCCAGTCAATTCTCACCCCCACCATACCCAGAGGCAACTGCTCTTACGATATTTGTTCCACCACAGATGAGTTTTGCCTATTCAAGAGCTTTAAAAGGAATCGTGTGGTATGTACTCTTTTATGTAAGATTTCTTTCACTCAGCATGTTTTTGAGAGTGATCTGTGTGATTCTGTGTGACAGTAAGTTAACCCAATGTTGTATTTGGCAAATATAAATGTACTATGGCTAGATGAGCACCTGGTCTGTTTCTAGTTTTTGGCTATTATGAAGAAAGCTGCTATTGAACATTCTTGTACAAGTCTTTTTATGGCCATATATTGTCATTTTTCTGGAGTAAATAAATAAAAATGAAATTGCTGGGTCATGGCATATTTAGTTTTATGGTTTTGTTTTGTTTTGTTTTTTTAAAAAGAAAACTTCCAGAATGTTTTTAGCAATGAAGTAGCTGGATAGTTTCATTTCCACCAATAGCATGTGAGAAGCCCCGTCGCTCCACGCCCTTGCTGACATCGGTGTTTCTTGTGAGCCTGGGACGCTCAGAAAATCTGGCCGCAGGCGTTAGCAATGGAGGGGCACTGTCACCACGACACTCTGCATCTGTGGGCATGTGGTTGGTGCGTAGCACAGACTCCGATTTAAATGTAATCCTGACAACCTGTCTAGAGGCTCAGAGAAGGGAGGTAATTGTGGGACTAGGATTCAAACCCAGGTTTTTCTGGCTTTTTTTTTTTTTTTTTTTTGAGACAGACTCTGTTGCCTGGGATAGAGTGCCGTGGCGTCAGCCTAGCTCACAGCAACCTCAAACTCCTGGGCTCAAGCAATTCTCCTGCCTCAGCCTCCCGAGTAGCTGAAACTACAGGCATGCACCACCATGCCCGGCTAATGTTTTTTCTATATATTTTTAGTTGGCCAATTAATTTCTTTCTATTTTTAGTAGAGACGGGGTCTCACTTTTGCTGAGGCTGGTTTCAAACTCCTGACCTTGAGCGATCCTCCCCCCCTTGGCCTCCCAGAGTGCTAGGATTACAAGTATGAGCCACTGCGCCGGGCCCTGGCTCTCTCTCTCGCGCTCTCTCTCTCTCTCTCTCTCTCTCTCTCTCTCTCTCTCTATATATATATATATATATATATATATATATATATATATATACACTTTTTTTTTGTCATCCTGGCTGGGACTAGCAAAACAAGATCATTGAGAAGGGAGACCCCTGTGCAAGGGAGTGTTGCAAGCCTTTTCCCAGAGCCCCACAGGAAGTCAGGAGACTCTGGTTCATGGTAGAATGTGATTTTTCTGGCCCTGAGGGTTTGGATGACTCAGGGGCTGAGATAAGGGAGGAGACATCCTCCTCCAAAGATACATTCCTTCCACCTGGTGGAGGTCTCAGGAGGTCAACCCTCAGGCTCCTAAAAGGCCTCAAGGAAGATGCTATCCTCATAGAGACCTTCAAAAGATCTTATTTGCTGCTCTAACTTTCTGAGCCAAGGTAACTTATGGGACCAACAGGTGCTGGTTGACACTCAAACCCCAAGCACAGTCCCAGTGGGCTTAAATAATATTCACAAATGGGCTGTGAACTCCATGGGAGCCAATTCTGTCCCTGGGGAGCACCCAGGTTTACTTGAGGGATTGTGTTCAGTGCTGGGATTTGGGATACAGGAGGAAATGAAATGGATGGGGCCCCATCCATTTAATGCTCACGTGTGAATTAAACACAACCTATGGGGTAGATACCACCATCCTCACCAGCCAGATAATGAGTCTGAAGAACAGAGGGGTTAGTCACTTCGCAGAAGTCACACGGCTCCACAGGGCAGGTTCCAAGCTTTGTCTACTTCCTGGAAGACAAGATTGGCACTGGGCTGGGAGAGGGTCAAAAATTAGTCATGTGTGCCCCTGTAGTCCCAGATACTCGGGAGGTTGAGGCGGGAGGATTGCCTTAGCCCGGGAGTTTGAGGTTACTGTGAGCTACAATGACACCACTGCACTCTAGCCCGGGCAACAGAGTGACACCCTGTTTCAAATAAATAAACAAAAATCATTTCACTGTAGAGTCTCACTTCTTGAGATTTAGAAACCATCAGAAGAGGTCAGACACAACCAGATTTACAAGGGTTTGTAAAATAAAAGAGAAAAATCAGGCATTTCTTCAGAAGAGACCTCTTAAAGGACAGCCAAAAAAAGATGAGGAAGGTTTGTTTCTACTTCTATCTTTTCCCAGTACTTCCCTAATTGACTTTTGGTTTTGTAGCAGCTATACTGACATATAACTGACACACTATAACATTCACACATTTAAAGTGTGCAATGCAATAATAGTTTTTAGTATTTTCACAGGGTTGTGCAACCATCACCACGATCAATTTTGGAGCATTCTTATTACCCCGCCAAAGAAACCCCACACTGTTTAGCTACCACCTCCCAGGCCTCCCATCTCTCCCGCCAGCCTGAGGCAATCACTATAATCTACTCGCTATCCCCCTAGTCTCGAAGTTTCCTGTAAATGGAAGCATGCAATGCCTGGCCCTTTGGGGCTGACTTATTTTACTCAGCACAATGTTACAAAGGTTTGTCTATATTGTAGCCTGTGTCAGTAAAGCAGTTCTTACCTCTGTAATGACACTGATCCAAAATGCCATAAAACTGAAATAATGCATGTAAAGCACTCAGCACACCCCGGCCGTGCTGTGAGGATGAGAGAGGGAGGGAGGGATTTATCGTGCTCATATCTGTGTCCTCCCCATCTGTGCCGCCTTATAAGCTCTTTACGGAGGTCTAACATGATCTGATGCCCGCATGGAAGGTGGCGCATCTGAGCACTGACTTGCAGGCCAGAGTCCCTGCCTCTCAGGATAGAGCTGGGGTAACCAGGCCATTGGGACCACCTTGACCCAGAGCCACCTTCTCCACTGGTGTCCTAAGTGCCTTGGGTGTCCCACTCAGTTGGGGTTTAGTAACCATGTTTGGACTCCAGAGATTTTTTTTCCCCACTCTTATCCTTAATTTGGTACCTTCCAGGTGAGGGTTCCTGTGTCCAAATAGCTCTCTGATGGACCCTGGCCAGCTCCAGGCATCTGCGGGCTGCAGTGGAGAGCCAGGGGTGCTCGGAGTCTGCCAGGGTCATACCCGCTTTGCAAGATGAAAGATTAGAGAGGCTCAGGGGTGTTTGGAGTGGAGGGGTCCTGAGCCACCCCACCATCTCCTGCAGCCTCTCTAGTGTGGACGGAAAAAATCCAAGCCCTTAAATATTTGAAAGAAGTTTATTCTGAGCCAAATTTGAGGACCATGGCCCAGAGACAATCCCAAGAAACCTTGAGCAAGTGGGCTCACTGTGTCTGGGTTACAGTTTTTTGTTTTTTTGGGTTTTTTTGAGACAGAGTGTTGCTTTGTTGCCCACGCTAGAGTAAGTGCCGTGGCGTCAGCCTAGCTCACAGCAACCTCAAACTCCTGGGCTCAAGCGAGCCTCCTGCCTCAGCCTCCCGAGTAGCTGGGACTACAGGTATGTGCCACCATGCCCAGCTAATTTTTTCTATATATATTGGTTGGCCAATTAATTTCTTTCTATTGCTCAGGCTGATTTCAAATTCCTGACCTCAAGCAATCCTCCCGCCTTGGCCTCCCAGAGTGCTAGGATTACAGGCGTGAGCCACAGCCCCCGGCCTACAGTTGGGTTTTATACATTTCAGAGAGACGAGGGTTACAGGTAAAGTTATAAATCAATACATGAGAGGCATACATTGGTTTGGGCCCCAAAAGGTGGGGCATCTCGAGGTTGGGGGGGCTTACAGGTTATAACTGGGTTTAAAGATTCTTTGGCTGGCAATTGGCTGAGAGAGTTAGGCTTTATTTAAAAGACCAGAAAGGATATGCTTAATTTAAGATAAAGGTCTGAGCACTCTGGGAGGTCCAGAGGAGAGAATGTTTCCAGTTTAAGATAAGCATCTGCTAGGATGCTTGAGTTAAGATGGGGGCTTTCTATCTTTTAGGTGATGTTAACCCCATACGGGAATCAGGTTGGGAAGTAAACCACTCTTTATTTGGTTAACAAAAGCTGCTTAGTGGGAATTTACCATTTGTGAACCTGACTCAGCTGGCCTCCTTAGGAAGGAGTTTTGAGCAAAATAAAAAGATCAGAGTTCAGTCCTCTTAAGCACTCCCCCCAAAGAATTCAAAGTATTACAAAAACTGTTTGCTGTTGTGTCTCCTTCTGAATAGGTCCCCGGGTACCCATCGGCCAGATTCCTGCCCCTAAGGTCTTTCTCCTTCTCCTCTACAGAAATTCTGACGCAGCCCCTAGATGGGTACTTAGTGGTCGTAATTACCCGTTTTTGTCATTACTGCGTATCTGGAAACGTTCTCAAGAAGGCTACCGCTAAAACGGCCTTCAAAGGCTAACCTGTGGGGCCCAAAGCTCACAGCCCCAACCCCAGCCGCGGTCTCTGAATGAATGAGAGGCGACAGCGAGCCCCTCCCGCAGGCAGGGATGGGGCGCTGCGTCCCGGCGGAGGTGGCCCCCCAGGGTTTCTCTAGGCTGGGTGGAGGCCCTCAGGGCCACCCTGAGCGACTTTCCCCCACCCCCCAAACCCCAGTCCTCCGCAGGCCTTCCCCACCCTGGAGGCCGGCGGGGCTTGGAGCCCCTCTTCCCCGGCAGGCGCGCGCCGGCCTCCTGTCTGCGCCGCGGCTGTCCAGGAGCCCAGGCGGGGGCTGGGTGGCCGGTGGGGCTGGGGTCGCGAAGGGGCTGCACAGGGCCCACCCGGACGCGGGGCGGGGACTCGACGAGCGGGAGGCGGGAGGAGGCGGGGCGGGGGCGCGCGGGCGCCGCGGTCACGTGGGGAGTCAGCGGGCGGGGCGAGGCCGGGGGTAAATAGGGCCGGCGGGGCTCGGAAGCCACCGCTGCTGCTGGACACCGGGACCGGACCGGCACCAGCGGCGCGCGCTCAGAGGCTGCGGGCCCGGGTATCGGCGGCTACGCTCGGTGAGTGCGGGCGGGCGACGCGTCGGGGCGGGGGCGCAGCGCCAGCGCGACGAAAGTGACCTTGGCCGCGAGGGTGGGGAGGCGGCCTGGCGCCGGCACCCGGACGGCCCCTGTGCGTCACCAGCCGGGCCTGGGCGCGGTCCCGCGGCGTCCCTGGGAGCTGGCGGGGGCGGGGGTCGCGGCCCGAGGCGAGCCGGGGACCCTCCGTCCTGTCCCTGCCCGGTGCGCCGGCGTAGCAGGGCGCGCGCTCCTTAGAGTCGCCGTGATGAGAAAAGCAAAAACAAACCAACCCCTGGCCGCCTTCTGCTGGGACTGCGCTGGGTGACCCTGGGCCCGGGCGGCCGGTACCTGGAGCCGGGGACTTGCTGGAGAGCCCCGAGGGAGCGAGAAGCTCGGCCCGGGCCCAGCGACCCGGGCTGACATCTCGCTCACAGCCCCTGGTCAGCCCCTGGGCCTCGGTGCCCCACGGCATCTATTTTGTTTTTTGTTTTTTGTTTTTTTTCTTATTCCAAAGGGTTTGTCTGGGCAACTTTCTGCACATAACCCCACACACTTCCGGGGACCCCACAGGCCAGGTCCTCTTGCAAACAGGAACATGCGGTGCTGTGGAACAGCAGGAAGAGTTAAATCCATAAACAGGAAGAGACACAGGCAGAGCGTATAGTAGGAGGTTGGATCAGGCTTGCCCGGTCCCCTCCCTGGGAGAAGCGGGGAGGAGGTCCCTCCCCACACATGCTCTTCTGTGGGGGAGGGGGAAGCAAGGTGCGTCCCTGGGGCAGTGCCACCTGCCTCAGTTAGAGGCCCTGGAGGCCCCAGAGTGTGGGAGGCTAGCCGGGCTGGCCTGGTGGGCCCGGGGAAATGAATTGCACTTGGCTTCTTAGTGGGCCTAGGTTGGCCCTTTCCCCAGGCACCAAGGAGGCCAACAGGCTGGAGCAGGGAAAAGGATTATAGCCTGGGCCTCACCTTTCCTCCACCTGACACGGTGGAGACTCCCCATACACCTGGCTGAGAAGCGGAGGAGGGGTTCAAAGGGAGATCTAGCACCTTTTGGTATCCTGGAAAAGCTGACCCTAGTGCCTTCCAGCAGAGAACTAGCCGAGGCCACTCACCCTGACGCCTCCAGAGGTAAGGTGAGGAGGCTTAGAAGGCTGCTGGCTTCATAGAGGCTGCTCTGCTTTCCTTCCATGATGTCCTCTCCTTAGTGAGGGTTACTTCCTGTTGCTATAGTGATGACGATGGTGACCTAGAACCCTTTTTTTTTTTTTTTTTTTTTAGACAAAACCCCTTTTATTTTGAAACAGAGTCTCACTCTGTCATCCAGGCTAGAGTGCCGTGGCGTCAGCCTAGCTCACAGCAACCTCAAACTCCTGGGCTCAAGCGATCCTCCTGCCTCAGTCTTCCGAGTAGCTGGGACTACAGGCATGCACCACCACGCCCGGCTAAGTTTTTCTATATATATATTAGTTGTCCAATTAATTTTTTTCTATTTTTAGTAGAAATGGGGGTCTCCGCTCTTGCTCAGGCTGGTTTCGAACTCCTGACCTTGAGAGATCTTTACCGCCTTGGCCTTCCACAGTGCTAGGATTACAGGAGTGACCCACGGCACCCGGCCTAGAACCCTTGAGTTTCACAGGGAAAGGGGCTGGGCCGCCCACCCTGTGGCTTTCGGAAAGGAGAGGTGCCCTGGAAAAAAGTGGCTTCTACTCTCTTAGAGTCAGTAGTCCCAGAGCTGGGGGTGTTGCCTGGTGGAAGGTGAAGGTCCTGCAGGTCCCGGTGGTGACACAAGCCAGACACAGCCCTGGCTCCAATAACTCTTTCTGATGTTGGCTCAGGACAACCCTGTTTCCAAACTGGTCAGGGGCAGGGGTAGAAGTCCTTTGGCTCCAGGTGGAAACCACCCATGTGGTGCTAATTCAGCAGTTTGGGCTGAGGTCCTTGAAGACCGGTTCATTCTTTTCTTTTCCTAATCACTGGGCCTGGGAGTTGGAAGAGGAAGTTGCACTCATTTTAGGGGTAAAAGATATTTTTGTATTGATTGCCCTTGGTGGTTGGATTGAGAAGTGAAGAGAGATCACTTTTCACAGGCACCTTGGGTGTCTGTTGGGTAATTTTTTTTTTAATGCGGTCATGTGTTATGATTGTGTAGACTATCCCATCCTTAGGAGCTAAGCACTTGAAATATTTAGAGGAGGAGAGTTACAGGTCTGCTGCCCAATGGTCTAGCACAAGGAAAGTATTAGAAGTATGTTGAACTATGTGAAACAGGAATTTTTGTAGATTGGAAAGGGTCACTTTCCTATGGAAAGTGGAAATGGACACTTTCTTATGATTCATGTAAATGGAGATGGTGGGGGTTGGCTGCTGAATGCTAGTGAGGTGTGTGTTGTGGTGTGTATTGTGAGGTGTGTATTGTGTATTCAGGTGTGTATTGTGCTTCCTGGGCATTGGGGTGAGAGGTGCAGCCTACACCTGGCATCTCAGCATACATTCCAGGAGCTGCCTGAGAATGGCTGTGTGGGAGGTAAACCTTGAGTCCTTGCGTGGCTGTTAGTGTTTATATGTCCACCCTGGTCTGTGTGGGGTAGGAGGTAGAGGGCTCCAGCCTCACTACATGTTTAGACTTTTAACTGATCCTCTCATTTTTTAAACTTAAACCTTATCCTCCCCTTCTACAGACCTGGGACCCCAGTCTCAGGCTCATCTGAGGTCAGGGTGGGGAGGTTCCATCTCTGGTGCCATGTCAGTTTCCACTCCTGTGCCCGCCTCTTCCAGAGGGGCTTTGTACCCTCTGTCTGCTGTTTCTCTCCTTATGATTCTCCTACACTTTTCTTTTGTCTTTTTCTTTTCTTTTCTTTTTTTTGAGACAGTCTCACTTTGTCGCCCAGGCTAGAGTAAGTGCCGTGGCATCAGCCTAGCTCACAGCAACCTCAAACTCCTGGGCTCAAGCAATCCTGCTGCCTCAGCCTCCCGAGTAGCTGGGACTACAGACATGTGCCACCATGCCTGGCTCATTTTTTCTATATATTTTTAGTTGATCAATTAATTTCTTTCTATTTTTAGTAGAGGTGGGATCTCGCTCAGGCTGGTTTTGAACTTCTGACCTCGAGCAATCCACCCGTCTCGGCCTCCCAGAGTGCTAGGATTACAGGCGTGAGCCACCACACCCAGCCATGTCATTTTCAAACTCTGTATCAATCTGTAAACAATGTTATTAAAATTTAAATAACTTTGTTTAAACTGCTTGTATTTCTCACTCATGTTTGAGCGATTTCTCTAAGCTGATACATACAGATTTAATTCATTCATCTTAAATGTACAACAGTAGTATTTATTTACTGAGGTACAGAGTATTTACATTTTTTCACTGTTGCTTACACTGTTACAGTAAATATCCTTGTATCTCTCAGACGCTTCCCAGAGATTCTCTAGAGAAAAGGCAGGAGAAGTGGAATTAATTGCTGTGTCATAAGTTGTGTGCATCTTCCGTTGTACGAGATACTGGCTGAGTGCTGTTTGGTGTGGTTGTGTCAGTTTACACCCCCAGCAGTGTCGAGATTTCCTGTTACTCATATTTACCAATACTTGACATTACCAGACTTTACGTTTTTGCCAGTCTGTTGGGTTTGAAATGGTACACCTCTTTTAGTTTTCATGACTAGAAATTCAAAATTTAATTCTTTGCCCTAGGAATGCACTGATTAGTAAAGTTTCTTCTGTTTTTGTTGTTGGTCAGTGAAACTTCAGAAGCTGTGTGAGATATAAGCGCTGGTTGACTTATTCTTCCACTTTACAGATGAGAAAACTGAGGCATCTAGAAGTTTGCAACGTAGTTGGGACCACCCAGATCACAGTGGTGGAATTTCATGTAGAACTCGATCTCCTGACAGCTATCGTTCCCTGCTTAGGGGCACACATTCAGGGCTTGCACCTGGTCTTTTCTCAAGCCTCAATTTCCTTAACCTTCTAGAAGATTGAGGTCCTTTTCCAGCGTTGTGAATGCTGCATACTGGGAAGGGCGTGTGGTCGGCAGTCTTGACCAGGCCAGTAACTCCTTTGGTCTGATCATTTCAAGATAATCTAGTGTCACCAGCAAGCACAGATGGAGGAGGATGGGACCTGCACCACCAAGATAGTGAACCAACCCAGCAGACAGCACCATCGGAGACATCTAGATGCCCCGCCCGATGGGACCCAGTGAGGCTGGGCCGCTCCGTGACCCTCTGACCTGCTAACCTGGACTTGGGCAGGACGTGTACACACACACGCACACACACACACACACACACACACACACACACACACACACACACACATAGTCACATGGCTTCCTGGCTTGCGTAAATCCTGGGAGGGTGGTGCCAGTTGAGGGCTTCTGCCATTTGAGGGTTTGAGGCTTCTTGTCAAACCACATCAGAGTGCCAGGAGCCATCTGCCACCCATTCTCAGTCCACTTAAACCCTGCTGGTGTCTGGGGTGTGCTTTAGTGTGGCAGTCAAGATAGCAGAACCTATCAACATTTAAGGCCTTGTCACTAATGGTACGTAATTTTTTCATCCAGAGTGGGATACTTTTGAAAATAAAAATGATCACTCTGGGACAGCAAGCGTTAGCTGTCCTGTGCGGTGGGAGATGTCTGTTTGCCCTACAGGGATGGGGAGGAAGGGAAGGTTTCGCAGCCAGGTGCGTGGGAGGCACTTTCAAAAGAGCATCTCCTTCTGTCTTCCGTCAGCCTCATGAGATGAGTGTCTGTTCCTGGGGCCCCAAGAGGAAAACAGGACCAAGCTGATGAGGCAAGGCCTTCCCATTGCCCGCTCTCCTGTCTGCCAGGCCGTCCGTGCCCAGTGTACTCTGGCCTGTGGTGGAGCTAGGCATAGCCGTGCTCCCGCAGGCTGGCTTAGTGCTCCTGTAGTGAGCACCAATCTCACTGAAATCCAAAGGATCTCTAAATGCTTTTATAAAAGCAGGCCCAGAGTCCTTCATTATCAGACAGAGACATGGGGAAGCAGCATCTCAGTAAGTCAGTAACATTAGAGCAGAAAGCAAAAGCTTCCAGAACGTTTCAGAATGTAGACTCCCCAAATTGTCTTGTTTCCCAGCAGCAATTAAAAAAATATTTTCAGTTGCTAAAGGCCTTCGTAGTGCCCACTGTTTTAAGCCCACAGTAGTGATTTTCACCTACACGCAGGATGTGGGGTTGCCACGGCTGATCTGAAGCGGCTTTCCACTCGTGGGCATGGCGGGTGCTTTCCGTGCATGCCGAGCTGGGCCGGCCCTGCTGCACCTGGTGCAAAGCAGTGACTGGCTTTAGATGCTGGCTGGTAGGCGGCCAGCAGAGGAAAGACGTGAATGGCTAAAGGATAACTGGTACAGGACCTTCCCTCTCCTCCTGGTTCCCCAGGAGCCTCCAGGGCTGGTCGGCAGGGCTGCTGCCTCTTCTGTATCACACGGCAGTTGCATGGGGGCCATGGCTGCAGGGAGCCCTGCTCGGGACAGAGAGGCAGCTGGTACCTGTTCATAAGAAGACAGATGAGACTGAGGCCTGGGAGCCCTTTATTTTCTTTTTGTTCGTTTTTGAGACAGGGTCTTGCTCTGTTGCCCAGGCTAACATGCATTGGTGTCATCATAGCTCATTGCAACCTCAGACTCCTGGGCTCAAACCATCCTCCCTAGTGGCTGGGACTACAGGCATGTGCCACTGCACCCAGCTAATTTTTCTATTTTTTTGTAGAGACAGGGGTCTCGTTCTTGCTCAGGCTGGTCTTGAACTCCTGACCTCAAGCAATCCTCCCACCTCAGCCTCCCAAAGTGCTAGGGTTATAGACGTGAGCCACCGCACCTGGCCCTGGCCTGTTTTGGTTCTGAATTTAAACATATTAAACCAAGAAGCCAAGCTGTTGAACACTTTTTCATTAGGAACAAAAACAAAACATGAAATACCACATCAAGGCTTTGTGTGATTCAAACTCAAAAAGGAGAAGTCTCGGGTCTCCTTCAGGTCTGTCGGGAGCATATTTGAGATCAACACACTCCTGCCCACCACAGGGCTGCCCTGGCGTTATGGTGTCACTGGC
Source organism: Microcebus murinus (assembly GCF_040939455.1). NCBI lineage: Eukaryota > Metazoa > Chordata > Mammalia > Primates > Cheirogaleidae > Microcebus > Microcebus murinus. The sequence continues at coordinate 25,612,130 of NC_134127.1, read as the reverse complement.
CAGCTGAAGTTGGGGGGACCGGAGGATCTGCACGGTCTTGTTTTGTGGGTGTACTGAAGTGGTCGAAAGTTGGGCAGCATCTGCCTTTAATGGCAGTGAGAGAGGGAAGAGAAGTTTTTATGGAAGAGAAAGAAACTCGTAAAGTTCTCCGGCAGGGTCTTTCTTCATGAAGATCCTCCCACCTTTCCCTTGGCCCAGAGCCACTCTGCTGATCTGTGAGGCAAAATTGTCATCTGGTGGCTACTAGCAGAACATAGATGCCCAATTCTGTCTGATTCTTTAGAGCCAACTGTGAAAGAGGCTAGTGGTAGGTTCACAGTACGGATGGGCAGGGAAGAGACAGATACTGGATGGAAGACTATTGGAAATTCACTCACTTTTTTTTTCCTGTGTTAGCCAGCAGATTGCAACTGGCTTATTTGGAAATTGTAGGTTTATGTCTCTAGTCTCCTTAAATCCTTTACAGATAGAGTCCAGTCTGCCTGAGGGCTTTTTAACCATGTAAGAAAGCTTTCTTGAGCAAGCTTGGAGCAGCCAAAACCGATTTTTTTTTTTGAGACAGAGTCTCACTTTGTTGCCTAGGCTAGAGTGAGTGCCGTGGCGTCAGCCTAGCTCACAGCAACCTCAAACTCCTGGCTCAAGCAATCCTTCTGCCTCAGCCTCCCAAGTAGCTGGGACTACAGGCATGCGCCACCATGCCCGGCTAATTTTTTTCTATATATATCAGTTGGCCAATTAATTTCTTTCTATTTATAGTAGAGACGGGGTCTTGCTCTTGCTCAGGCTGGTTTCGAACTCCTGACCTCGAGCAATCCGCCCGCCTCGGCCTCCCAGAGAGCTAGGATTACAGGCGTGAGCCACCGCGCCCGGCCCAAAACCGATTCTTTAAGGATGTCAGGATTTAAAACCTGTGACTTGGCATCAACTCCCCTCCTTCAATGTCCGTTTTCTCTCCCTCCCTCCGTAGTCCTGAGCTCTGTGTTTGTCCTGGAAATGGCTTCAAGGTAGTCGGGGGGAATAGTTTTGCCACAAGAAGGGAGTGTTTTGGTTGATAGGATCACCTGGCCACACGTTCTTTTTTGCAAATGTCAGCATTCTACAGAATGTCAATGGAACATGCTTTCATATAAACTGTTAAGTGCTCTACAGGTTAAGCCAGAGATTACCTTGGAAGAGGGACAGATAGGGGCAGTGGAACCCAGGTCTGCCCAAGCAGCCCAGCTGACTAAGGACTAGAAATGACATCTGTCTGCACTGTTCTTCCACCAGCCACGTCCTGAAGCGGGGGTGGTGGTAGGGAGTGGCATGCAAGTGTTCTCCCATTTGGGCCCCTTTCCCTTGTGAAATAAGGACTTTCTGTTCATCATTTCCTGTAATTAGAGACACAGATTGAAAAAAAAAAAAACAAAGACCACAGAATTGAGAAATAAAAGGGGAGTGTTTGCCTACACAGGGGAAACGAAAGCGGGTTGCTGTTGCATGCTAAGCCCCCGTGATTGGCGTGTCCCGTGACCTAGCTTGTCAGCAGCACAGTTTTCACCATCTGTGTTCGTCCAAGGCTTTCAAGATTTGTGGGGCTGTGGAGAGAGAGAAGGGCATCAGGTGCTCAGTGGAGTGAAATTGTCGCCACTCTCAGGGCATCTGTCTGTCTACTCTAGGATGGTCCAGTTTGGCTTCATACTGTCTGGGCTCTCAGCAGTCAGAAGCCCTTTTGGATGTTAAATGTGGAGGTTACCAGAGGTTAAAAAGCTTATTTTAATTCAGACTCTTCTTGGGGATGTGGAGGTGTTGGAATAGGTGTGGGGTGAACTGACATTACTTGGGGGCTCCAAGTGGGGGTAAGGGGTGAAGAGAGGACGGGAGCAGGGCAGCCCTCGATGCCTTATCATTGCACGCCAGGCACCGGCGCAGGCGCTCTGGACCCCTTGGTTCACACTCAACTTCCACCTGGAGGAGCGGTGGTCATTAGCTCCATTCTACAGGTGGTGAGAGCGTGGCTCAGCCAGGGGCAGTGCCCAAGAGTGCCAGCCGGTAAGCGGCAGAGCCGAGACCAAACTCAGCCTCCCGACCACCAGCCCCAAGCTCGTCCTAAGCCCGGCCACAGCGCCCGGTGGCCCGGGAACCCCAGCCCAGGTGCTGCTGCAGGGGAGGAGCGGAAGAGCCCGAAGTGCCCAGCCTTGAGCTGGGGCTGGGCCGAAAGGACAGCTGCTTCCCAGCGCTCAGAGTGGGCTGGGGCTGGGAGGTGGATGGTTAGGGTTAGGGTTGCCTGCAGCTCACAGTCCCTAGTCACGGGGAGCCTGTAGGGTGACAAGTAGGGAGCATGCAAGTGATGGTGGACATGGGCAGGACCTGCAGAACCAGAGGAAAAGAAGGGTGAGTAAGTGCAGGGACGTCCCACTGCTACCAAGTGGCAAGGGGGCCCCTCGGGCCACAGGAATGGCCATGGCAAGTGGGTGTACAGGAGCTGAGGACCCTTTGCAACATGGGAGGTGCCTGTGTTCCCTGCCAGCACAGAAACCAAAGAAACCTTTTTAAAAATTCAAGTTACCGTGGAAACCTCCCATTCTGCGCTTGGCTTGTTATTTAACATCTCAACAGATGCCAAGCCCCCCCTAGGGGGGGCACCCGAGGACACCCCTGTTTGATGTATGGGGAGCATCCTGCCTCTCAGAGGGTGCTTCCTGAAGATGCGGCCACGTCCATCCCCATAGCAGGGCTGGCGACCCTTCAAACGGAATTCTAGGGTCCGCCCACCATTAACATGAGCTCCCACCTGCAGGGAGGGGACACCCGTTTTTTCTGCACCAGCTCCTCTTATCTTGGAAGAAGGTTAAAATGCCACGTGTAAGTCAGAAGGTGTCACTAACGAGGAAAGAACCCGGCTGCTTCATTGTCCAGGAGACACATCTCCCTTGGGGTTTGGAGGCCACATGGGTCGCTGACACATGGGGCCACGTGGGCCCTGCCTGCCCCTGAGTCACTGAGAGAGGGAGGGCTAAGTGTTTTGAGCAGAAAGCCAGTAGGGAGGAAGCCTCGTTGGTGCATGGGAGATAGGGATCGTTAGAAGAAACATCCTTTTATCAATTTGGTGTGGCTCAATGCCTTTCATAACACTGCTACTGACTTCTTCCTAAAAGAAACAAAAACCTTGAAATAACAGGAACATACTCATTAAAAAAAAAAGCTGCAACTACCAACGTCTTGGTAAAAAGAAGAAAAGGAAAAATAATGAAAGAGAAAGAAGAAAAAAAAGCAAGGTAGACAGCGGAAAGAACAGTCTCCCTGCTGCAGTTCTTGACGGCTCCTGCACCCTCCGTGACATTCCGCACGCAGCGGCAGGAGCACCTGTCTGCCCGTGTGCTTGGTTTAAGAGGCTCATGTGCTCACGTCAGTCAATCGTCTGCAACTTGCTGTTTTCCCATTTAACAGTGTGACTTGGGCGTTTTTACTGTATCGGTGCAGCACCTTCACTGCAGCTGGTTCCCTTCTTAGCGGCTGCTTTGTGTGCTGTGTAGCCATTTACCATGATTTCACAGTTATTCTCTGTTATTAGACACTTGCTTTGTTTCTGGTCTTTTGCTAAGACAGGATAGTTAGTGAACCTCCGTGTACCTGGATCTTGGCATTTGGGGGCTAGTATATATATATGCAGGATAAATTTCTAAGGTCATATTGCTGAGTCAGAGGGCGTGCAGATTTAGAAATTGACAGGTGTCACCCGGGTGGCCTCTCCGTGGTGGTAGCCACCCTTGTGTGCTCACTGTTGACGCTGGCCTCTTTCCCCATGTCCTGAGCCCCGCCGAGAAGCACCAAGCTGTCCAGCCTTTGCCAACCCCATGAGATCAATATCACCTTGATTACCTCTGCGTCTCGCTGAAGGTGTTCTACAATTTTTTCTGTGTGGTCATTGTGTATCCCTTTGCCATTTTTCAGTTATGCTGTTTCTGGTTTTCTGGTTTTTAAGAGCCATTTTGTACATCAAAGAAATGAAGCCTTAAGTATAGGTTAGTGCTATTTTTTTGGTCTTGTTTTAGAGAGAAACTTTTTATTTTCATGCGAACATTTCTCCTTTAAGGTGGGGTTTTATGCCAGCCGTAGGCTTTCCTTTAGTATTGCGTTTTTAAAGTGCATTGATTTTCTTCATAAGACTTTTAGATTGTCCTTAATTAAGATCTTTGTGAGTAAGGAGTCACAGAGAGAGATGTGGCCCTGCATCCAGCCAGCTCTTTGTTGTGCACCACCCCTTGGGCGTGTTCACTTCCTCTGGCCTCACTGGGCTGGTGGGGGGGGGGTTGCGCGCTGATCCACGCGTAGGGGCTGTGCTGGCTGGTTTGTGCTTTGCTCCTGAGCCAGCATTGCCCCGAGGTTTAAAATATGTTTTGCTGCCCCAGAGGGCTGGCTTCGGTCAGAGTTCTTCCAGAACATCTCCCCATCCTCACACCTTTATCCTGCAGACAGGACTGTTGCTCAAGCTTAAGCCCCTGGAGGTCGGGGGTGGGACACCACCCCACCCCGCCTCACCCACCTCCTGTGTGTGGCTCTCACGGGGCCCAGGAAACGCTTCTTGCTTCTGTTAGAGCCGCCTGCTTGGAACAGGGACTCATAGTTTGAGCTGGAAATAGCCAGTCTTCTGACTCGCGGGCAGTCCAGGATCAAAGGGCCGAGGGATGGACGCGATTGGCTCCCTTCTCCGAAAGCTCCGTCTGCGGAGCCGGAAGCAGAGCCCTGGGCTGACTGGATAAACCAGGGGATTCCAGAAGGCTGGTGCCACAGGCCAAGCCAGCTGCACTTCCTCAGTCTCCACTCGGCCACCGTGCTGGGCTTGTGCTTGCTGTGTTTGTCGGATGGGCCAGTGGTTGTTCTTTCTCACCCACTTGTCCTGTCCCCCTGGTCCTCCACTCAGGACACGGGCATGGGCACGCAGATGTCTAACTCAGGAAACGTCCTGCCAAACTGTCCCACAAATCCAGGAAAAGCAGTTTAAAATAGCTGAGGGCCCTGGGCCGGGTGCAGCCCAGCACAGCCCCTGGCTTCCTCTGTCAGACGTGCACACGTTCATGTGTGCTGTGGGCGCAGTTGGGACTCGGAGGTATTGGGGGTTCTCTGCTGGAGCCAGGACTATGCCCGAGACTGCGCCCTTGTGTGGGTTGAGCACTGGGCCGCATGCGGGAGAAGCATCCTGACGTCTCCCGTCCTTTCCAGGTGGCTTCAGGATCCAGCTTCCAACATGTGGCAGCTCTTGGCCTCCCTCTGCTGTCTGCTGGCGCTGACCAGCGCCCAGAGCAGGCCCTATTTCCACCCCCTGTCAGACGAGCTGGTCAACTATGTCAACAAGCAGAACACTACGTGGCAGGTGGGTTGTGGGGCTGCTTCCTTTGGATTTCCTCTCTGCCGGCCGGTCTGTGCACACCAACTCCAGGGATGGGGTGGTGGCTCCACTTGTGGCCCACGGGACATTCTGTCCTGGGCGGTTGAAGAATGAAGTTACCCAGAGTCGAGGTAGCTCCAGAGCCACGCCCCCTCCTCCGTGTCCCATACACATGCCAGGCAAACCCCGTGCTGCCCTGCTGTGCTAGCAGTGATGGCTCGTTGGGGTCTTGGTACCCTTCTGATTTCTGCCCAGCCCTGACTGGGGGAAGCAAGAAGTGAGGAACGAGCCATGTTCAGGGCCGGGAAGGGTCTCTTGTTGTCAGCAGGTCAGAAAGACACCCACAGGTCTGAGAGCTGTGCTGTGCCCAGATGTCACTCCAGGCTGTCCCCTAACTCCCATCCCAGCCTGTCTGGGGAGTGCCCCAACCCTCACGTCTCCCCTGAGTTAGGCAGGACCCCGGCCTTCCGCAGTCAGGGCTGCGTGTGGGCAGCGTGCCATCCACCCCTCACCTGCAAACCCTTCTGTTGGTGGGTGACTTCTGGGGCATGGCTCTCTTCCAGGCTGGACACAACTTCCACAACGTGGACATGAGCTACCTGAAGAGGCTGTGTGGCACCTTCCTGGGCGGGCCCAAGCTGCCCCAGAGGTGAGTGCCTGCTCCCTCGCACCGTGGTCACGTGAACAGTGGGTGTTTTGTTCGGTGCAGCGGGAAGGAAGAAAGGCCTCCCTGGCCTCCAGGTCTCACTTCACCCAGAGCTGCAGAGCCTCAAGAAAAGCCATATGATCTGTGGTTAGTGTTTTATTTTTAGAAAACTCTGCAGTGGACATTTTCATTCAGATAATACTCTTTTAACAAAGCAGTGGAAATGTCTGTGTGAGGATGGGATGGGTAAGTTATAGGCACACACCATCTGCTGCACAGTGGCGACGTTACTACAGGTGACATGAGGAGCCCGGGCAGATGTTTATGATTGGCAAGTGGGGAGGGGGAAGCCAGAAACACTATCTGGACCCCATGGATAAAACTCTTGAAAGCATATCCACTAAATAAGCCAAGAAAGAAGCATGCAAAATGGTAATTTGCATTGTGCAACAGAATTAGGTTTTGCTTTGTAAAACTCCAAGGGAAACCTCCGTGCAAGCTGCTCCCATATGTGTTGTGCTCACCCCTTTGGAGGGGAGTGTAACCCCGTCCAGAGTCGGCTGCTCTTACCCAGGAGGCCTTTGCAGGGGTGGGAGAGTGAGTCAAAGGGTGAGCGCTTGTAACGAAGACCTTCCTTTCTCCAGAGTGAAGTTTGCTGAGGACATGAAGCTGCCAGAGAGCTTCGATTCTCGGGAGCAGTGGCCCAACTGTCCGACCATCAAAGAAATCCGAGACCAGGGCTCCTGTGGCTCTTGCTGGGTAAGGCCCTGCTGGTGGCCAGGGGTCACAGGCCCGGGGAGCAGTCGGGGAGCTTGGGGTGGGACCCATGGTGACGAGGCAAGTTACATAAACTGTCCGAGTCCCGGTTTCCATCGATATAGAAATGATGCTGCTCCCTGCGGCCAAGCGTTATTGCAGGGACGAGGCAGAGTGACAGTGGTGCCGTGTCCTGCAGATCGGAAGCCCCCGCACTCAGGTGGCGGAGCCGTTTCCCTTCTCTGACGGTTCCGTGACATTAAGTACATTCCTGTCGTGCAGCCGTGACCCCCATCCATCCACAGAAAACTTCCCAGCTCCTCAGACTGAAACTCCGTCCCCATTAACATTGACTCCCCAGTCCCCAGCCCCTGGCACCCCCATTCTACTCTCTGTCTCTATGAATTTGATTCCTCCAGGGACTGTGTGTAAGTAGAGTCTTACAGTGTTTGTCTTCTGAACAAGCTGTGTATTTATATTTTTTAAAAAAAACACCCAAATGACATATTTCAGGACTGAACTGAGTTCCTATGTGGAGAGGTTCAGGGTAGATGGGTCTCTCGCTGTAAATCTGAACTGGCTCCCGGGAGCCTGCCCTGATGTTGGGAGAGACTAGTCTGGGGTGTGCTCACTGTGGTCCTCCCAGGGGAGGGAGGGCCACAGTCCCAGAGGGGTGGCCTCCTCACCTGTGGGGGGCTTGCTCCTGCAGGCCTTCGGGGCTGTGGAGTCCATTTCTGACCGGATCTGCATCCACACCAACGGCCACGTCAGCGTGGAGGTGTCTGCAGAGGACATGCTCACCTGCTGCGGTGGCCAGTGCGGGGACGGGTGAGTTGGGGGCTGTGCCTCCCGCTGCAGGTTTGCACCTGAGACCCTCAGCCCAGGCCGCTCAGGGGGAATGACTTGGAGGACTCCCTGGGGGAGGGGAGTGGTAGAGTCAGGAGGTGTTTGCTTTGCTGAGACAGCGTTGGGGACTTGGGGAGTCTGGAAGGGGGGCCTAGCCTGGCTGCCACCTTCTGGGAGGTGTCTGCACCCGGCTGGCCCCACAGATCTGTGCCAGCCGCGTGGGGGCGGGGGGCGGTGGGGGGGGCAGGGAACGCCAGGCCTGGCTTTTGTCTCGCCTGCTTCTTTTCCTGCTCCGGGAAACGTGAGCACAGTGGGGACTGTTTCCTTACCTGCAATGAAGGATGACCTGAGGGTCCTCAGGTTGGTTGCGCAGAACTAAATCTCTCCCTCTGGTGCCTGCCCAGGGCCAAAGTCTGGCCTTGGTTCTATAGTAGTGGTGGTCAGCGGTCAGCTGTGGCTGCAAATTATGGAAATACCTGGGAGCTTTTTAAAATGTGCCTGGACAGGCTGGGCGCAGTGGCTCACGCCTGTAATCCTAGCACTCTGGGAGGCCGAGACGGGCGAATTGCTTGAGGTCAGGAGTTTGAAACCAGCCTGAGCAAGAGCGAGACCCCATCTCTACTATAAATAGAAAGAAATTAATTGGCCAACTAATATATAGAAAAAATTAGCCGGGCGTGGTGGCGCATGCCTGTAGTCCCAGCTACTCAGGAGGCTGAGGCAGGAGGATTGCTTGAGCCCAGGAGTTTGAGGTTGCTGTGAGCAAGGCTGACGCCACGGCACTCACTCTAGCCTGGGCAACAGAGTGAGACTCTGTCTCGAAAAAAAAATGTGCCTGGAGGCTGGGCACAGTGACTTGATCCTGTAATCCTAGCACTTTGGGAGGCCAAGGCAGGAGGATTGCTTGCGTTTGAGACTAGCCTGAGCAACATAGCAAGATGCCAGCTCTACAAAACATGTAGTACAAAAAAATCAGCTGGGCATGGTGGTGCGCACCTGTAGTCCCAGCTACTCAGAAGGCTGAGGCAAGAGGATCCCTTGAGCCCAGGAGTTCAGGGCTGCAATGGGCTCTGATGACACCACTGTACTCCAGCCTGGGTGACAGAGTAAGACCCTGTTTCAAAAAAAGGGGGGGGGGCCTGGGGTCTAACCCCAAACCAGTTAAGTCACAGCCACTGGCATTGGTGGTTTTTTGTAATATCTTAGAGAATTTTAACGTGCTGCGGTTGAGAATCTCTGTTCTAGAAAGAAGGGCACTTGTGGCCTAGTTTGGCACAGGCATGAATATGAGAGTCTGTCGTCTCAAGGGCGTGGATGATCTGCTGGCAGAAGAGCATCTAGGGAAGATGAATTGGGGGATTTGGGACCTGGAGGACTGTGGTGCCAGTCGTTGGAGGCAGTGGTGGGTCCAGGAGTGACCCTGGGCACCTGGGGACCAGGCAGAGGTCTGGGAAGCAGCTAGAGCCTCCCTCACAGTGAGCTTAATCTCTCTTAGCTGCAACGGCGGCTATCCCTCCGAAGCTTGGAACTTCTGGACAAGAAAGGGCCTGGTTTCCGGCGGCCTCTATGACTCCCACGTAGGTGAGTGCACCCTTGGCCCCTGTCTGGCCAGGTGGGTTGTACAAGCAGTGAGTCGTGATGGCTTCGTGCTCCATTATAAAGTGAGGGTTGGGGGCAGAGGGCTGGGCCGAGAGTGGACAGACCAGCCAGTTCTCTGCGGCAGGACCTGCAGGTGCCTAGAAGGGCCTTGGTGGGAGCCGTAGGCTGATGCCCTCCCTGCCCTGCCTCGGTCCCCTTAGGCTGCAGGCCGTACTCCATCCCTCCCTGCGAGCACCACGTCAACGGCACCCGGCCTGCGTGCACAGGGGAGGGAGACACTCCCAGGTGCAGCAAGACTTGTGAGCCCGGCTACAGCCCGACCTACAAAGAAGACAAGCACTACGGTAAGGAATGTGCCGGGGTCCAGGCGTCTCTGGCTGCCTCCCTCACATGAACCCAAGTCCAGGAGTCCCAGGGTGGAGACTGGAAGGAGGACGCACTCCTGTCTCTCCAAAGGGAGCAGCACCCCCCCATTCTCTGCCTGTTCCACCGTAACTTGGCCTGAGAGCTCCCAGGAAGAGACCAGACCCCTCATTTTACAAGCAAGTGACATGCCCTGGAGCCCTGGGGTACCCTGGCCTCTACCGGGGGCTCACGGTTGCTGCTCCCTACCTTCCTCGCTCTCAGCCCCAGCCCCGTCCTTATGCCCTCAGGGATGCATGCCTTCTTGGAGCTCCCCGTGCTGGGGAAGTCCCCTAGACACACAGTCCTCCCCCAAATCAGTGCCCGGGGAGGTGGAGCTGCAGGAGGCCCTGTCACCACCCCAACCCTGCCTTGGCTCATCTTCCAGGATACAGTTCCTACAGCGTCCCCAACAGTGAGGAGGAGATTATGGCCGAGATCTACAAAAACGGCCCGGTGGAGGCAGCGTTCTCTGTGTACTCGGACTTCCTGATGTACAAGAAAGGTGTGTGCCCATGTCTGGCAGCAGCAGGGGCTGGAGGTTGGGTGGGGTCTGAGCTCAGGTGCCAGCGCAGTGCAGGTGGCCAGCAGGGCCTGACTGGGCAGGAAGGTGAGGGGGGCTGGGGAGGGCAGCGGGCTCCCTTCATCCCCTGGCCCCCGCAGGCGTCAGGGCCCTGAGACTCCGTGTAACTGCAGCCCAGCCCTTCCCACCTGCCATGCTCCCTGGGTCTCTGCACGCAGCTTTCCCAGCCAGGCCTGCTCCAGGGATTTCTCTGTGGCTAGTTCCTTCTGATGTCTGGAGCTCGGCTCGCACATCTCCTCCGTGGAGCCTGCCTCTCCCTGGCAGCGGGGCATGCCTGCTTTGCCCACATGGCACCTTATAGTGGCGGGTCTTTTGTGTCTGGACCAAATGACATGTTTTATTCAGCTCTGTCTTTGCAAAGGCCCAGCCTCATGCCTAATATCCGGGGCTGGGCAGTACTGTGGGTCCCACACCAAGGAAGGAAGCCCCATCCCCCAGTGCCCCTAGCAGCCCCGGGTTCCAGGTGAACTGTCTTTGCCGACTGCCTCTGTCCTACTGCCTCCCGCTAGATTGAAAACCCCAAAGCTCTGAACCTTGTAAAACAAGAATTGGACAAAGGAAGGTGATCTGGCAGGAAACAAATACCATAAAGCTGGTGGTTCTCAGCACGGTCCCCACCTCTGTTAAAAGCTGCATGTCCAGTTTGGCAGTGATGCCCCTGGGAGGCCAGGTGGGCAGCCTCTGAGCAGCCAGAACCACCTTTCCTTCCCCACCTCTGCAGGGTGCTCCCGGAGCAGCAGGGTTACGACTCCATAAGTCGCACAACCCTTTTAACAAACCCTTAGGTAGCATCCCAGTATGTAAAACAGATCATTGGTCATTTAGTATTAAATTTGTTCCATAAATTAGAATGTATTTATTAGAACTTTTATTTTTAAAGTCAACCAATATGCACATTTTTTGGATTTCATTTTAATATTTACTCAACATACTTTGTGTGTTGGGATTTCAAAAATAAATTTAATTCCCCAATGTTGTCACGGGAGGCCCCGGAGCCTTCTCGTGGGACAGTGGGGTTACAGCACTTCTCCCTGGGGACCTGCTGGTCCCTCATGGAACCTGTCTCTTCTGGCTAGGGGTGAGCCGTGGAGTTGGGGGTACCCTGGGAGGGGGTCTGTGGCCTGGCCTCAGTTTACCCAGATTTCCCTCCCTCAGGGGTGTACCAGCACATGACTGGAGACATGATGGGCGGCCATGCCATCCGCATCCTGGGCTGGGGGAAGGAGAATGGTGTCCCCTACTGGCTGGTTGCCAACTCCTGGAACACTGACTGGGGTGACAATGGTGAGTGCCAACCCCCTTCCTGCCAAGAAGAGGGACGTGTGAGCCAGACTCTGGCTGGCCTGTGACCTCTCCACAAGGGCAGATCTGAGCCCCAGAGCAGGTGGTGCCTGCCACAGCTCTCACTGCCCCCCCCCCCCCGCCATGACTTGAAGGGTGACATGGGGTCCATGGAGGTGCTGCCTCAGGGGTCCTCATGGTGCTAAGGGCTGACTACCGGGCAAACCTTAGCAGCCGCCAGGGCTTGGTGACTTAGTCCTCGGTGTTTTAGGGATGGGTGTGAGTATATTGACAAGGGTGAAGCCCACGTCACACTTTAAAGCACCTTCTTTTCTTTCCCAGGCTTCTTTAAAATCCTCAGAGGACAGGACCACTGTGGAATCGAATCAGAAGTGGTGGCGGGAATCCCACGCTCTGACCAGTACTGGGGAAAGATCTAACCTGCCGGGGCCTGTCTGGCCAGCCCTAGGCGAGTTGCTCCCTAAATTTAGCCAGTTGGCCTGGGGATGAGATGGGGTAGAAATATCTTTCATTCTTTGAGTTCACATAAGACTGGGGCCTGAAGGACCGGATTGGGCCAAACCTCGCATCTGCCGTTGGAGCTGCCTTCCAAGGAGACGCAACCAAGTCCCAGCTGCCTCCCAGCCTGTTCAGTGGACTGATTGATGGTCCCCGTGCAGGCATCAGACCACGGAAGCCACTGCTGAGCACACAGTGCACCCCTCCCCGAGACTAGTGCTGCAGTAGCGCTTGCTGTGGCCCTCGCCACCTGCGCATCTCCAGGAAGCAAGGCGGACACCTGGGAATGGCCGGCGGAGTTCCTAACGACACAGCCAGTTGCCGCCTGTCAGAAGTACCTCTGAGCACGCAGCTTTCTCGATTTGTGACAGGTTCAGAGAGGTGGTTATGGCAGCCCTTCCTGGGGCCCTGCATCTATGAAGCTGTGCAATGTCACAAACCCTCTCTGGTCTTGTCCTTGGCATGATTCTTTTTTAATAGAAATTTTATTTTTTGTGCACCTCAAGCTGATCATGTGAACAAACAAGTCCAACAGTTGGAAGAGCTGTGCTGCTTTACAGACCTCCTGAGGGTGCAACTTGAAGCACTACGGCACTGATGACTCGCTTCTGACCCACCAACCTCCACTACCACAACAGAACTAGTTAGGGAGAAACCAGCTTTTACTGTTCTTTCAAAATCACTGCTTCACCCTGTCAAATTAACAAGGAATGTCTGTGCCAATAAAAGGTTTCTCCTTCACCTTGAAGTCTGCTCTGATGTGTCTGAGAGATCATGTGTCACTGCTTGTGAACTTGCAGCTCCTTGTCCCCGGAAAGAATCATGTCCCAGAACCACATGCCTTCCCAACTCTTGCAGCCTCATTTTAACTTCTCCCTGCTCCAACTGTGTTTTCCAGCTGCAACATCTGCTTCTTCATAGTTCCCGTCATCATCCTCATCAGCCCTTCTCTGTAAATCCATCCTGAGCCCCCCGATGAGCTTGCCCTGCCTAGGGACCTAAGAGCAGCGCTGTGCTCCATCCTGTTAGCCACTAACTAGCAGCAGCCTGAGGGTGCTGCTCACAGAACACAGGCGTGGCGTCATGGGGATCTCACATGACCACGATGCCACGCTACTGCAGGACCACCTCTCCCTAGGAGCCCTCCAGTGTTGGTACAGGCTGCAGCCAGAACTCATATACCATATTTTGAGAGTTCCCTATGCCACTGGTTGCTGTTTAAGAACTGTTCCTTGGCATAGATGGCCCTGGTTAAGAGTCACAGTTTAGTACACCAATTCTTGAGGGAACAGAGGAAACTAGAAGAGTCAGCCTTGATTCCACTGGCCTGTCCAGGTAACTCGGTATTCCCTTCCCCAGCCCAGCATGGGAGTCGGGCTGGCAGAGGCATGGGAAGTTTAGCTTCCGATGTACTCAGAAGTTAGGAGTCAAAAACTACATCAAATAGATTCAAAACCCCTGGTTAGCGTTGTAGGAAAAGTTTCTGATACTTACTCTTCATTGTACTTAAAAATTAATGAGGGTTACCAAAGCCATAAATTCATAATCTTTTTATTCTTACAATTTTAATTAGAATACATTCAGTAAAGTTCTGAAATAGCTCTACCTCCTCCCAAACCCAGTCCAATAATTCCATTTCCATCCTGTCCATCCCTGCCCCCCCCCACTAGTATACCCACCTACAGCTCCAACCCTATCTCTGGCTGGAGCAAGCCAGGATGTGCTAAATGAAGTGACAGAACGAACGTGGGGCATCTTCACACTTGGCTTAAGGAGACTGTTAGAGAAACCTGCCTTGCAGTGTTTATGGCTGGGCTGGGTCTCAATACATTTAATAAACCTCAAATAACCTGTTCATCACTCTGTTACCAGTTCAATTCAGTAGTTTGAATGCCTTTCAGGCCAGGTGGCAGATGGAGGTGACGACGCCTTTCTAGTCTTCACTTAGAGAAAGGCATCTCTGCCTTTGCAAAGATTGGCAGTTTAATCTTTGCCACCCTCGAACCTGCCTTATAGAGCCATACTCAAGAAGTGGTGCTAGGCTGGGCACGGTGGCTCATGCCTATAATCCTAGCACTCTGGGAGGCCCAGGTGGGAGGACTGCTTGAGGTCAGGAGTTTGACACCAACCTGAGCAAGAGTGAGACCCCTATCTCTACCAAAAATAGGAAAATTAGCATGGTGACTAACAATAGAAAAAATTAGCTGGGCATGATGGCGCACACCTGTAGTCCCAGCTACTTGGGAGGCTGAGGCAGGATGATTGATTGCTTGAGCCCAGGAGTTTGAGGCCAATGCCACTGCACTCTAGCCTGGGGAAAAAAGCGAGATTCTGTCCGCCGCCCAACCCTCCCCCCCAAAATAAATGTAGGATGTCCAAATAAATTTGAATTTTGGATAAGTACATTTTTAGTATTAATGTGTCTCATGCAATATTTGGGGTAATTCTACTAAAAAATAGAATAATCTGAAATTGAAGTTTAACTGTGCATCCTGTAGTACCTGGCAACTTCAGTAGAAAAGATACTTAGAAGGAAAACAATCTTTCAAAGAGCTTGAGAATGACATGAGAGCTGAGACTTTTGTACAAGTCAGTGATAACAGACAAAATGACATACTTTTATAGCTGGAAGAGACCTAACAGATCACCTAACTACACAGCTCAGGAAGTCCCACAGGTAATGACTGAGTCAGGAGAGAAGCTTCCAGTATGTCCACCTCAGACCAACGCTCTTCCCACCAGGTTGTCCTGGGTCTTACATGAACCTCAACAGAACTAAATCTTAGATTTCAACACATGAATTTGTAACAACCTACCTTGAAACCTCCAAGTTTGAGTTTTTTTTCCCCCAACCAAATTTTGATGCTTAAGTTGCTGGGAAGATACTGTTGAGTCTGCCTCACAGCTGGCTGCACTACATGTGGCAGGTTACACTGGCTTCAGCATGGTTGGCACATTTGTCCAGTGCTGAGCCTTAAATGAACCATTGTCACAGAAAGAAAATCAGGATGTTTATAACAATGCAAACCCAACATTACGGGGGGGGGGGGGGGGGGGGCAGC
Source organism: Microcebus murinus (assembly GCF_040939455.1). NCBI lineage: Eukaryota > Metazoa > Chordata > Mammalia > Primates > Cheirogaleidae > Microcebus > Microcebus murinus. The sequence continues at coordinate 25,597,068 of NC_134127.1, read as the reverse complement.
GGGACACAAAGGGACTCAAATCCAATCACTGTCTCCACACCCAGTGCCTGCAGCAGAAGAGCAGACTATATGCTGTGTTTATCTAGAGCATTAACGGCTTCTAGAAAGCATTTTAATGCCCTCGGACATGGATTGATAATCAACCGGGCCAAGTCCTCCCTGGCCCACACTGGAATCTCGTCGGTGACAGGCTAACACACACCCAGCTGTGCCAGGGCAGAGGGGAAGATAAAACCCCTGTGGCAGAATCAACCTAAGTGCCATTCCGCTTTCAAGACAATCAATCACCTGAAAGCATCTCTTGCCTTTCTTGAGAATTCAGTGTATAAACTGGTAATTTAAGAAAAGAAAAAAGGCTAGGGGAAAAAAATTTTCAGCGCAAGAGAATCCGCCCAAAGTAGAAGAGCATGCTGGCAGGGCTCGTGTGGTTGCCAGGCTACTGCAGTGAGGCGACACCGCCTGCTCCCTCACCAGCAGTCCTGTGGGGCCAGCCAGCTGTGCCCCTTCCTGGCACTGTCCTCGCTGGCTTCATGGCAGCTGCAGATGGCCACTCATCCCTCAGTCACTCCATTCTTGAGCTCTGTCCAACGGCCATGCAGGCTTTCAAGTCAACTGCACTTGACCAATGCAGACTAACTGAATTCTTTATCATAAAAATTTCCTCGGGCGAGCACTGTGGTTCTTGCCCGTAATCCAGCATTTTGGGAGGGTGAGGCAGGAGGATCTCTTGAGGCCAGGAGTTCAAGACCAGCCTGGGCAACATAACAAGACACCATCTCTCCAGAAAATAAAAACAAAATGAGCTGGGTGCAGTGGCACACAACGGCAGTAGTCCCAGCGACTTGGGAGGTTGAGGTGGGAAGTTCACTCGGCTTGGGCCCATGAGTACAGAGTCCCGGTGAGCTGTGATCTATTGTGCTCTGGCCTGAGCACCAGAGCAAGACCCAGCCTCTATAAAAATTTTTAAAAAAGAAAAAGGTCTCCTCAGAAATATCTGCCTTTACTGAGGCCGATATAAGACAGGGCTGAAGATAAATCTTACTCTGAAAGCTAAACTCCCTTCAGATGAGAAAATAATACCATAACACCCAGATTTTACTGCTAGCCTTCACATGCAGAAGACAGCCTGCACTCCCTGGAAACATGGAAGTATTACCTAGAACTGGAAACACATCCACTCCACTCAGACCAATTAAAGAAAACAAAATGATGAGAAAAATAGGAACCAACAAAAAGAAAATTCATTTCATTTTCTACTATGATGAATATTCAAAGGTTTCTTCAAATTAAATATATTTAATTATAACTCCAGCCAGGAGTCACACTAAGACCTCGTGAAAGTCCCATATGCAGCCATTTCACCTAATCTGCAGCACATAACGCTCTGCCATTGGCACCAGGCAGCTGAGACCAAGGAAGGCTTTCATCTTATATTCTTCTCAACTGCCTCTCAATGTCCTAAAGGTTGCAGCCACACAGAGTTCTTTTAGGGATTAAAATAGGAGGAGAAAAATAAAAGGAAGCCACCATCCATCCCTGAAGAAAAAGTAAATCCATTTCCTGGTGAACCTCAGCTTCTAGACCAATTCCACATCAGTGTTCTCCAGTCTGGACATAGTCTTCTGTGACCTGGGAGAGTGTGCTCAGGTACTGCCAGCTCAGGGCAGCCAAGAGCATGACAAATGACAGGTAAATTGGGGAGTAGTGGCTTCGGGAGATGAGCTGACAGTTGGGAAGATTCTGCGTCCTGATGGTGGAGATGATCTGCCTTGTTTTACTAGAGGATGGGTCTGAGTCAGGGATTCTGTGATAAATCTGTTAAAGAAGGAAGAAAAAGTGGTAAGTACTACATATTGAGTTCTAGGTGCTTTATAAATATTTTCTGTGGTTACTTCTCAGAACAACCCTCAACAGGTGGGTATTTTACTCCTATTTTACCAATGAGAAAACTGAGGCTCAGAGAAATGAAAGTAACTAACCCAACGCCACCCAGATGAGCCACCCAGACATGGCCAAGATGTCAGCCCAGGCCTGCCAACCACAAAGCCTGTCCCTCCGAGCAACCAGGAGGCAGAGGTGCGCATTGCACCCAGGAGCTCCCGAGACCCTTGAGAGCGGTGGCTGCGCCACACGATCTTCACGTCCCCAACATCTCAGTGCCAGACAGGCAGGAGGTGCCCAACAAATGTCAGCACAGTTCACTTCAGCTGGCGCAGTGACATGGAGCAAGGGGAGATACTGGAAAGACTGCACAAAAGCAACTTAGGAAAACAGGGCCTGTGGTGGGGCCACAGCTCCGTGAAGGATGGAGCACAGATGCAGCGACTCCTACCAGCCATTTGACCCTGGCATCCTCCCTGATCCTCCACAGCTTCCGAAACACGCAGACTCCATGTCTTCTTCTACATCCCAACAATTATGCCTGAGCCGGGGCCTCCATGCCTCTCATCTGACCTACCCCGGCCTCCAAAGTGAGTTCCTGCGTGTGTAACCTCGAAGCCCAAAATCTGCTCGTCTATTCTTCATACTCTCCCCAAAGAGACCTAAAACCTCTGCTTGATATCCCGTGGCTACCAGTCACCTGCAGAATAAAGTCTGACCTCCACAGGGTGCAGAACGAGGTGGCACAGAGCTGGTGGGCAAAGCTGGTGTGGGCAGGGCCCAGTGCACCCCTCCAGCCTCACCAGCCCCACCCACCTCCTCTTTACATTCCTGCCACACTACTACATGCTTCTGTTCCTTTCTCTTCCTAACCATCTCTCTCTGCAATGCTCCTTCCTTCACCTGGATCTCACCTGTCCCCAAGTCTCAACTCCAGTGTTATGCTTTCTAGAAAACCTGCCTGCACCTCCAGGTTGAGCCAGGAGCCACCCTGTGGGAATACTTCCTATCTTACCACTTATGTAACAATGGCCCATTTCCAGTTGTTGCCCCAACTAGACCGCTCCTGTCTCATTCCCCATTTTGTCCCCAGCCTAGCACTGCCTGCGTAGAAGGCCCCCAATAAATGTTTACTGAATGTGGCCCAGCGCTGTAGCTAAGGCCTATAATCCTAGCACTCTGGGAGACTGAGGCAGGAAGAAGCTTGAGGTCAGGAGTTCAAGACCAGCCTGAGCCAGAGTAAGACCCCATCTCTACTAAAAATACAAAAATTAGCCAGGCAAGGAGGCACTTGCCTATAGTCCCAGCTACTTAAGAGGATGAGGCAGGAGAATCACTGGAGCCCAGGAGTTTGAGGTTGCTGTGAGCTAGGCTGATGCCACGGCACTCTACTCAGAGCAATGGAGAAGGCAGAACTCAGGGATGTCCCCAGGTTGTCTGGATTCCATGATTAGGTATGTGGTGATGTCATTAACAAAACAGAAAAATAAGAAAGCACCCAAGACAAGAGTAGGAAGCACTGGTGCAGAAAGAATAAGTGAAATGAAGAAAGAACTACAGGAAATACCAGCATGCAGGGAGCAGGTGGCCGCAAAGAAGCCAGAAGGGCACAGGAGCAGGCAGAGAGGTCAGAGGGTCACTATGTGGACACTGTGCCATGGAAGCCACGGGAGGAAAGGGCTTCAAGCAGAGAAAGAGTCAAAGTGCCAAATGACACAGTGGGGTCAAGGAAGATTATTAAAAACTTGGTCATCAGATTTGTAAAGTAGGAGGTTATTATCAAATCACTGTTAAGAAAAGTTCCATGGACAAGGCAGGAAGAAAAGCTAAGATAAAGTGGGTTGAGACAAAAGTGGGAGTAAATGACACCAAGTTCATCTCCTCTTTCGAGACACTTAGCTGTGAAGGGAAGGCAGAGGAGGAGGGAAGAGTCCTGATGTGATGATCACTTTCTGAAGTGATGGCTCGAGCACGTATACAAAGTAAGAGGAGCTCGGCTTTGGATCTGGGAGGGGTAAGGATCTCGGGGAGGCAGCAGGGGTAGGTACAGCAGATGCAGGGGTTGCGCTTGCATGGGAGACAGAGAAGAGGGGGCTCAAAGCACACAATCTCTTACTTCCTCTTGTGTTCAGAAGGCAAAGTCAGCTAGGATGCTCAGAAGAGAATGGGGACACACAGTGGTGCTTTCCAAACTTTGTGTTCTCAGGAAATCACCTGGTAAAAATCACTTGGTAAAAGACCGACCCTGTCAGAACATAACTAAAGTTCTAGTTCCAGTATTTATTATATGTTGGGCCTTGGGTAAATTACTTGATTGCTCTGAACTTCATTTGTAGCTGTAACTTACCAAGGGATCACGATTAAAACAGTATTATGGGAGGTAATACCTGTGAGGACAGCTGCGTATCTGTGAAGCAAAACCAACCCAAGTATGCAGCAAAATTCCCAGGTAGATTTATCTCAGAAAACATTGTATCATGGGGGACTATCATTTGCTCCAGTAAAAAGCAAAACAAAACAAAACAACCACCAAACTAGCTTTAAGTGAGAAAACTATGAGTTGCAAAGGGCAAGAGAAAAGTTAGTGGGACAGTTTAGAATTGGTATATTTAAGATTCAGAATGGAAAGATAAAGCCTTATTTTGAATTAAAGTTAATGGAAAAGATTTTTATGATGAGGCCGGTGACCTATTGGTACATGTGATATATGTGATTTAGCCTTTTAAAGTGAGGCTGAATGTTAAAAGGTCTACGTGGCTACAGTGCTGCATAAAATATTAATTAAATCTGTGAAATAACTCTGTAGTTTTTAGAAAACACAATTCTGAATGTGTTTTCAGTTGTTTTATATTTAATAGAATTAGTCTATTTTATTCTAGCCAGCAGTGATTTAAGCCAAAAAAGACTTTTTTCACATAAGCGTTCATAAAGTGAGACATGGTGATGAGAGAATTATCTTAGAAGCCATCCCCCTACCTGTCAGTGTCACTGCCTGTCTTAGGCTTACACACAGCAGTTTCCTTGCAAGCAGGAGTGGAGACGAAACGAGGAGGGAAAGTCCCACGTAGGCAGTGGGGCTCCACCTTGAAGAGCCTCCAAGGAGCCTTATGCAATGTGCCTGTAAGGAGGTGAGGGGCAACCTCCCTTTCTGTGTTGCGTGTACCATTGTGTGTGCCAAGTGCCAAGCATTTCCTGCAGCTACTACCACTTGGTAGGAAGCCAAAAGCAATGTAAGCAATGAAAAGTGACTAGAGATTAATTAAGAACTCCAAATTAAACCGGGATGTTTTAACAAGGCTTCAGGAGAGAAGCTAAACCAGCGTTCCCCTAACTCTGGACTTTGGGCCACTTGCATCAAAATCACCTGGGCTCCTTGTTAAAAATGCAGACTTCTGGCCCCATCCCCTGGCCTGTGTTTATCAATCTCTGGGAAAGGGCTGGGAATCTGCATTTTCCAGCAATCCACCAGGTGATTCTCATAAAACCTAAAGTTTTAGAACCACTGGTATAGGTAGTGGGAATGCAGAAAGCAGAGAGGGAAAGGACAAGGCCAGATAACAGAGAGGAAATACAGAGGAGAAATGATTGGATGCCCAAGGAAAAGAAAGAGGCAGTAAATACTAGGGCACCGTTTCTTTTTCTGTAAATTTATATGTGACAGCATAAAATGTAAGGTTACAACCTACTCATCAAACAGGAGCTTACTAACCTAATTTGTTAAGTCAGAACACTTGAAACACCCTCAAACTTCACATCATTATTTGAAAATACATCCGATGTAACCTCTCAGAGCAACTGTACAAGCAATGTACAAACATCAGATGATAAGATCAGTACCAAGTTGAAATTTCTGTACTAGCCCCATTCCTGGGTTATTTTGTATCTCCTAACCTTGTTTTTTCATTTTACTTTCTCACCTACTTTCAGTTTGTTATCCTTTTGTATTTCGTGTATAACCATAAGCTACCTTATATCTTTCTGGGATAAAGGTTTATTTGGAACCAATTACTGGTACGCAAGTGAATAAACACAGTAAATTAAAAAAAAAAAAAAGAACCTTTTTGGAAAACTCTAAAAGCATTTTAATATTCCCTCCCACGAGGTAAATAAGGTGAACAAATGAAGAGAAATCACAGTTGTGACCATCCCTGGTAATACAATTAGTGGCACTTTGCGCCCTCCTGATGGCCAACTCTAACACACATGCAGGACAGTGTTTGTCACTGTGAAGCTACAGCATCGCATCCAAGGTGGACTCCCTCAGGCAGAGCCAGAAGGGCCAAGTGACCTTTCAGGCGCTTCTTTGCTTCACCCCATCCCCACACCCCATTAAGCTGAAGGCACACAGTAGGTTTTACAAACTGAATCATTCAGGTCTTAATTCCCTCGTAAATCATAAAATTATTCAGTTTTTCAGGGACCTGCCAGTCTTGGTCAAGAAATTACATCTGCTTCTCAAGGGCAGGCTGTGACAGAATTTTCATCTACATACCTGGCATATCATCGAAGCCCAATAAACACCTGCTGGTTAGACAGAGGACACAAAGCTACTGTAAATGTCTCCCTGGGCAGGGATAAGCCCTGTGCAACACTGCTCTACAGCAGCTCCTCTGAGTCCCAGCAGCACTTCCAGGTCTCAGCAGGTCACGTTCCACAGTGGAATATGGAAGCAGCTGATAATAACTTAGAAGTCTCATCTGTGAGGCTTTTATAGCAAAAATATTAAAAAACCAAAAAACCAAAGGCAGATTCTGATTCAGTAGGTTTGAGCAGGGCCTAAGATTCTAACGCACTCCCAGGGTAAGGCAGCTGCTGCCCGAGGCACACACTTGGGCAGTGCAGAGGAAAAAGGGCCGGCAGAGCCTGGCCATGCTCTAGCCTAACCAGAGGGAGGGGGCAGGCAGCATTCAGAGACACAAACAAGAAGGCCCTCTCCAAGGAATTATCTTTGGCAGGGAGGAATGAAGGTTTCTGGCTGTCTGCCTGAGCATTTATTTCTATCCCAAAATAGCAGGTAGATCTTCTCCCAGCTGACAGGTATCCAGGCTGATTTGCAGCTAAGGACAGAGCAGTGTCCACCTGCTCAGGAGGGCTTGGGGCTGTAGGCCCACTCCTCATTTAAGCACTGGGGGTGCAGGAGGAGGTCTTCTTATAAGTCCCTTCTAGGTGCATTCTTGCCACAACCAGTCAGTCCAGAAACCGGACAGAATGAATGTGTCTTCCTTTCTTACTGCAAATGACTTGGTCAGGGAGGAGAAATAGGATCAGTGTTAATATCTGGACCCCTGCAAAAGGCCAGACCACTTGTGACCTCATACAAAAAGTTTTTATTTAAAACTTCATTTGCAAAATGTCCTTAGTGTTGACATTAAAACTAGTATCAGATTCTATTGCTTGAGACTTAGAAATCTTCAGAGATTTTTCTGAATCAAATCAAGTAAGTTTAATATTAACATTTCCTCCAAAATACCTTCCTTGAATTTCACTAGTGTAACTTCAGACAACTGATGCCCTAAATCAGATGCCCTTCATTCCTCCCTTGTTATTAAAGGGCCAAAAAATATTTTTAGCTTTACAGGCCACTCTCTGTTGCAGCTACTTAACTTGGCCATTGTATCACCAAAGCAGCCACAGACAACACGTAAACAAATGGCTGTGCCTATTCCAGTAAAATGTATTTACATACACAGGAGGCCGGCCAACTGTGCTTTGCCCACCCTTGCCCTCAATCAAACTGTGAATCACAACTAGGATTTAATTCCAATAGTTAAGGAAAAGCCAAATAAAACCTCAGTTTTAATATGGTACTGACCACAAAATTTTTTAAAAAAATGGTTTTCTAAGCCTGAGCAACATAGTCAGACCCAGTCTCTACCAAAAAAAAAAAAAAAAAAAAAAAAAAAAAATTAGCTGGGCGTGGTGGCACATGTCTATAGTCCCAGCTCCTCAGGAGGCTGTGGCAGGAGGATCACATGAGCCCAGGAGTGTGGGGCTGCAGTGAGCTATGATTGTGCCATTGCACTCCAGCCTGGGTGACAGAGTGAGACTCTATCTCAAAAAAAAAAAAAAAAAAAAAATGGTTTTCTAAAACTAGTGATCAGAATAAAACTGTAAAACCAAAACATTATCTGAATTACATACTATATAAAATGTTTCTAATTTATGTAAGATGAAGAAATAGTGCCTTAAATGGTACTATTCCATATTCGATTTAGAAAGGGTAGCTGAACCCCTTGGAATAGAGGTTAACAGAACAGGCTCTGATGTCAGGCAAACCAGGGTCCAAATGATGGGTCTAGTCATGAGGTTGGAGCCTCACATCTCCCCGAGATTACTGGAACCCACCCACCTGCCACGCCAGGCACAGTAAGCTCAAAAGTGCCAGCTATACGGTGACCTGGAGAGTCTCACTGGTAGCAATCTTTTGGTCGATGGATGAACACTTTCATCTAGTATTAAATGAATTTTAGGATTTTTCTAAAGATTTGGTCTTCTCTTAGACCTTCTGTAGGTGCCTCTGACAGAAACGCTGATGTCCACAAGTTGTCAGATAGAAAGCAGGGAACAAATACAAGGAGAATATGCAATATGCAAGAAAAATTAGAAGAAATAGTTGTTTTGAAGAATTATGTTTAGAGGAAAACATTGTTGCATATCAAATGCCTGTAAACATATGACAAGGAGACTGGAGGGACACACAGAACCATGGGCAGCGGTCACTTCTGTGGAGGGAGCACAGGCTGCAGAGGAACAAGGCCTTTTATGTTTTCATAGACTCAGTAGTATCTCAATCCCAGCAAGAGCATACTTGAGGGCCACAGCCCATCCCAGCCTCCACTCCCTTGATGACAGTAGCCACCACCCCTGCCAGTTATGACAACCAAAAATGTCTCCAGATATTGCCCAATGTGCTTTGTGGGGAGTGGGCAAATCACTTCCATTTGGGAACCACTGCTCTGGGGCCAGGTTAGAGAGAGTTCTAGCCTCTAAGAAATAAGTTTTTGAACCTAGTCAAACCCCTCCACATTTGGAGACTTAACTTGAGCAGGTATGTTTTGTTTTATAGGGTCACTCTGGCATTTGAAATGAAATTTGCAGAAAAAAGCTTAGAAATAATTACAACTTGATGGCTTTCCTTTGCCTAAATTCCCGATTGTGGTTTCTCAATGGCAGCCTGTGGTGTGATGGAAAGTACTAGACCAGGGGTCAGGATCCCCAGATTGGAGTCTGAGACCCACGTGGTCATGTGCTGCATCAATACACGTAAGCCTCAACACCATGTTTCTCACATGTGAACGAGAAGCTCGGCTGGCCTCTAACATCATCTACCAGCTCAAAAAACATGATTTTATCAAAAGCTCCACCCTATAGCCTTGCTTGTCTCTTCTCACCAGAGATTGTTCTAGTGCTATGTACTATGTACTATGCACTATGCAGCTCTGGAAAATCGGCTCAGCTCCTGTGCTCACACTTTTTCCTAACAAAGGATACCAATTCCTGTCTGTTTAGGTCATAGCATAGCCAGTTTTTAGGGTCACCTAATATCCAAATATATACCATATTTGGATATATGGTATATATTTACCATATATATACCATATATGTTTAAATACCTAATATCCAAATATGATATGTTTAAATACCGACATTCTTTAAAGAATAAAGGCAGCTACAAATTATCCAGGTAGTTAAATGAAAACCCACCTCTTCCATGTACTGGTATATTATAGCTTTCACAGCTGGCATATTGGTGGCATCCATCATTAGAGTCACTGCTTGCCCTTTCCGAATCTTCACCACCCCTTTGAACACCTGCTGGTTATTGTAACAGGCAGCCAGAGTAGCAATGGCCATTACCTACAGGTAACAAGGAGAGAGCCTTAAACAATTCTGTAGTTTAGCCACAAAAGTTCCTTTTTATTTAAAAAGAACAAACACAAGTAGATCCAACATTTCCCATGCTAAAGCAATGGGTGATTAGATCTGAAAAACATATTTCAAAATAACATCTGGAAAGAATTTTCTATTTTCTTTACAATGAATGTAATTCATTGTACATTAAAAAATAATGCGGGGGCCGGGCGCGGTGGCTCACGCCTGTAATCCTAGCACTCTGGGAGGCCGAGGCGGGCGGATTGCTCAAGGTCAGGAGTTCGAAACCAGCCTGAGCAAGAGCAAGAGCAAGACCCCGTCTCTACTATAAATAGAAAGAAATTAATTGGCCAACTAATATATATATAGAAAAAACTAGCCGGGGATGGTGGTGCATGCCTGTAGTCCCAGCTACTCGGGAGGCTGAGGCAGTAGGATCACTTGAACCCAGGAGTTTGAGGTTGCTGTGAGCTAGGCTGATGCCATGGCACTCATTCTAGCCTGGGCAAAGTGAGACACTGTCTCAAAAAAAAAAAAAAATAAAATAATGCGGGGAGGGGGCACCAGCAGGGGGGTGATTTCCTATGTTCAAAGGTAAATTATTTCTAGGATAAATGGAAACCTAAGACAGGCATACAGATTTTAGTTTCAATCATCATTCAAAATTGTTCACTAGAACAAGATGGAACCAAGTTTCCAAATCAGTTAAACCCTGTGATTTTCTTCACTTATTTAATATCTGAAATAATTGGTAAAGGTGATTAAAAGTGTAAGCTCCTAGAATATCAAGGGGCTAGGTTCACAGGATCAGGTTCTGTTACCTGAGTTTATGAAAAAGACAACAATAATTGGGTGCTTAGACTTTTATAGGATAACAGCTTCACCTAAGTTTTACCCAGCGCTCCCCATAAATCTAGGCCAAAGTGCTCAATTTTTTTTTTTTTTTTTTTTGAGACAGTCTCACTCACTTTGTTGCCTGGGCTAGAGTGCTGTGGCGTCAGCCTAGCTCACAGCAACCTCAAACTCCTGGGCTCAAGCAATCCTTATGCCTCAGCCTCCTGAGTGGCTGGGACTACAGGCATGCGCCACCATGCCCGGCTAATTTTTTCTATATATATTAGTTGGCCAATTAATTTCTTTCTATTTATAGTAGAGATGGGGTCTCGCTCTTGCTCAGGCTGGTTTCGAACTCCTGACCTCGAGCGATCCTCCTGCCTTGGCCTCCCAGAGTGCTAGGATTATAGGCATGAGCCACCATGCCCGGCCCAAAGCCCTCAACTTAATTGTGAAGATAAGGATCTAAGTAGTTTACTTATTTATTTATTTATTTACCATGATATGATTCAGGAAGGATCTAAGTAGTTCAGAATAGTGTGGAAAGAAGAGTAAATCGAGGAGGAAGGCTCTGGAAAGGAGCAGACTTAAGCTTGAGGCTGAGCAGAGTGTGGTGGCTGGGAGGGAAGGGGTGTGTCCTAAAATCCCCAGCACAGGAAGATAAACTGGAATCATCTCTTTAAGAACTCATATCCTCAAATACAGCAGAGCAAAATTCTCCCTTACCATCACTTTGTTTCCCTAGGCCCTATTTCACACATATACCAAGAGGAGCCCCGTACCATACCTGTGGAATAGCACAGAAGTTAAACACGCTCTGGTTTCTAAGCCTTGAAAGGTAGGTGATGACATCTGGGATGTGGTGTAGGGCATTGGTGATAAGTTCATTCAGGCACTGGACAGCCAAGTCAATATTCTCTGGTTTAGCAAAATCCCCCAACTTCTTAACATACCTGCCCCAAAACTAAACAGATAAGAAGATTAAAGAACAAGTCAACATGTGCATGGGGGAGAATTTACATTTTAATCCTTTAATTTACATATTAAAGGATAGTTGTGGATAAGAACTATGATATATAGTAACATCTCTCTTAGCTGCTGACTCATCCTTCACCAAGATTACATCCATTTTAAGCTCCATGCAATAGCTATTTTGATTACCAGTAGGGTCCAATAGCAACCTAGGAGTGAGTTAAGTATTTAGAGAAAGTGTCCCTGAGGGACAATTAGTGTAGCAGGTACTAAGCAATACTTTGATGACCTCAGACTAAAGAGGTCTCTTGCAGGCTGGGCGTGGTGGCTCACACCTGTAATCCTAGCACTCTGGGAGGCCAAGGCAGAAGGATTGCTTGAGCTCAGAAGTTCAAGACCAGCCTTGACCAAGAGCCAGACCCTGTCTCTACTATAAATAGAAAGAAATTAACCAAACAACTAAAAATAGAAAAAATTAGCTGGGCATGGTGGCACATGCCTGTAGTCCCAGCTACCTGGGAGGCTAAGGCAGGAGGATCACTTGAGCCCAGGAGTGTGAGGTTGCTGTGAGCTAGACTGAAGCCAAGGCACTATAGCCTAGGCAAGAGAGTGAGACTCTGTCTCAAATAAATAAATAAATAAATAAATAAAAATTTAAAAAAGAGGTCTGCTAGTTAGAGGCATTAGTCTACACCTGAAAAAACAGCCAGCCATATACAAAATCAGCCACAACAGTACTGCGGGTTAAATATTAAATATTTTCAAAATGGCCAGGTCTCAAAATAATTAATGATTAATATTACATCCCCAATTCTGATAAGAATGTTGCTGAGCAAGCACATCTGGGAAAATGAGCCGAACCTGTGAGTCCATTACCTCCTTGGATCCTCGTAACACAAACATAAAATAACACCCTCAATTCCAAGAGTGGGATTTTGTTTGATGATTAACAGGGGGCCAGTTCACTGTCCCTCAGACCGTTGGAGGGCCGTTGGAGAGTGCAGCGCACATTCCACATGTGCGCACTGTGGGCTCGGGACCTGTCACAGGCAGCCGCAGCAAAAACACCTGGCGGGCTGGATAAATGTCCTAGGCGGGCTGCATATGGCCCTCGGGCAGTAGTTTGAGGACACTTGATTTAGAGGATTCTCTGAAGTTTGCAAATAACTTATTCTCGGGTAATTTTTAAGTTTCCTAAAAAATAATGCCTATTGTAACTTTACACATTCCTCAAAATAAATGGCCAGGCCTAAAAGGACAAGATTCTAATGAAAGTTGAATTTGTTAACCATTCTTAATTTGCACCTAAACCCACCCAAATTAATGGTACTAGATTGTTCTGCAGAACCTGGAGAAAACAGTTAACGAACCTCCATGCACTTATCCAGCTTCAACACTGACACATGGCCAGTCTTGTTCCAGCTACACCTACTCCTGGATTACTTTAAAGTAAAGCCTTGATGTATCATTTCATCCACAAATACTTCCTTCTGAATTCCCCAAAGATAAGGAACCTTTCTTGTACACATGTCTAAGATTATTTTCCCCCAAACACCCTGAATTTGTTACCTCTTGAGGCCAAAACTCTCTTCCCTCTTGCTGGTCTTCCAGATAATCCCGAATGATGTTTGTTTTCTGAAGAAACAGGCCCATCGAGTTGGCACGTTCTTCATCTTCACCTACTAAGGGGTCTTCGAATTCTGAGGCCGAGAAAAGACGGGAAAGGCCGATTCCCACCAGCCCAGCAACGTAGTGGCAGTACTGTAAAACACAATTTTTAAAGCGCTTTAGTAATGGAATCTACTAAAATGGACACACTAGAGATCAGTAGCTACAAAAAAAAGCAGGTTCCAAATAGAATGCATAAGATCTCATTTCGATTAAAAAACAAATATACCAACATGCACATACAAGGATTTAAAATACCAAGAAGGATGTGCACAAATGTTTAACAGTAATCTCTGGCTGATGGGAATGTGATGTCTTTATTTTTTACTTGTATTTTCTAAATGTCTACAAGGCACATGTATTGCTTCTATGATAAAAGGTTATTTAAAAAAGAAACTAGTACAGTAAATCATCTTCTTTTTATTTATTTATTTTTTAAAGAAATGGGGTCTTGGCCCTTTTATTACAACAGAGGGGTCGTCTGTTTGCTGTTCTGTGGCAAATGTATCTTGCCCTTCCTCAATAAACTTCATTTCATGCTTTAAAAAAAAAAGAAAGAAAGAAACGGGGTTGCCCAGGCTGGTCTTGAACTCCTGGCCTCCAGCAATCCTCCCACCTCAGCCTCCCAAAGTGCTGGGATTATAGGCATGAGCCACTGAGCCTGGCCTCCTACCTTGTATTTTTACATTTAGTTTAGTTCCCACAGTTCATTAAGTCCCTTTGTCTAGATAAGCTCTTCTGGTATAAACTCTGACCAAATAAAAGCCATTATAATATTACTTATTAGATTGTCTCCTCTCAGAGCCTTTTCTAGTTTCTTCTGTCCTGAGGAAGAGGCACCTTACCCATGTGGGGTCTCTTGAAGCTCATCCCGACATATATTCATCTATAACTACCTATGGCTTGAATGTGTCTCCAAAAAAGCATGTATTGGAAAGTTCATCCCCAATGCAACAGTGCTAAGAGTTGAGACTTCTGAGACATAATTAGGCCATGAGGGCTCCACCTGAGTGAGTGGATTAATGTCGATTATAAAGGGCGTGAGCCTGCAAGTTTGATCCCTTGCTCTCTCTCACCCTTTCTTTGCCCTTTTGCCAAAGAATGACACAGCAAGAAGGCCCTCACATGATGTCAGCACCTTGATATTGGACTTACCAGCCTCCAAAAATGTACAAAATAAATTTATTTTCTTTATAAATTACAGTCTCTGGTATTCTGTTGTAGCAACAAAAATGAACTAAGACAATAATGATCACACAAACTGGGGGGAGGGCATGAAGAAACTTGGAAGCACCTCAAAGTGTCTTATTTATGTAAGAAGATGATGAGAAAGAAAGAAATAAAGGTACTAGAGAAGTACTCATGCCTCAGCATAATGTACCCACAATCCAAAATTAATACCTTTGGATTCTTATAAAGGTCTTGTTTCTAAAGAAACAGATAAATAATATAATTTATTTATTTATTTTTGAGACAGAGTCTCACTTTATTGCCCAGGCTAGAGTGAGTGCCGTGGCGTCAGCCTAGCTCACAGCAACCTCAAACTCCTGGGCTCAAGCAATCCTGCTGCCTCAGCCTCCCAAGTAGCTGGGACTACAGGCATGTACCACCATGCCCGGCTAATTTTTTCTATATATATTAGCTGGCCAGTTAATTTCTTTCTATTTATAGTAGAGACAAGGTCTCGCTCTTGCTCAGGCTGGTTTCGAACTCCTGACCTCAAGCAATCCACCCGCCTCGGCCTCCTAGAGTACTAGGATTATAGCCATGAGCCACCGCGCCTGGCCATAAATAATATAACTTAACAGCTTAACTGATACCTACATCTCAGAAACAAATGAGGCCAAGCTGGCACTGACTTCAAAAGTAATCTATAATAAGATGGGATTGGAAATAACTCAGATACTAAGGTATGTACATGTACCACACATACCCAGTAATGGGAAAGAAGAAAATAAACATTTTTTAAAATTTGAAAACTACTACTATTTCTATATTATGTAAAATAATTTGGCCATTTACCTAACATTTCATGGCCAGTCAGAGACAGTTTTATAAACTTAATGCCTGGGACCTTTAAGACAAGTTCTACCTACTTTGGCCTCGTTTAGTGGTAAGCTGTCTAGGACATGGGTAATTTCATTCATGGAATATTAAACACTTTAAGTCCTATAAAGTGTTTATGATGAGACATTCAACCTAAATGGATGAATTGTAAAACCAGAAAACCTGGCACTGGTGGACAACTTTTCCTCATTCTAAACTTTATGATGGACCTCAGCTCTGCTGTATTCACCATACTAGAACAATGTTTTACAGAGACACTAACCTTGTTCCACTCCTGTTCAGAGGTCACGTGTTTATCCAAAAATTCTGCCATCCCAATTCCCATTTTCCGGCAAATGTCAGCAATCACCGTTTGATATTTCTTTGCCAGGTTTCTAAATTCGACGGAGATCTGAAACGGAGACCATAAAAAATGAAACTGTGCATGACACCAAAGACCAGATGGCAAGGCAATGGTGGAACTCATTATTTATGACTTCCAAATGGTTCATCTGCAAGCCTCATCTAGGTCATGCTAGCTTTCTACATATTGAATAATAGGCTCAGCAAATTTTATAAATATTAAGATAGAAGAGTCTAAAAATGCCAATGTTTCTAGACTCAAAAGAAGATTCAAAGTCTCAGTATACATTCATCTTTCTAATATATAATAAATGAGATGCTTCAACATAAAGCTCAGCATAAGGGTAAGAATTTTAGGGAAAATGGCTTGTTTCAGACAAACCTTATTAAGGCAAATACTCATTTGTGCAAACGTGAATCAAGTACTTTCTAGGTAGCAAGCATTGCTAGGCACCAGGGCTGGTAAATTAGGGCAACAGAAATGCACGCCCTTGAAGAACTTACATCCTAGTGAGATTAGCCAACCATTTTCTCCCATCAGTTCCCCAAATTATATCCTGAAGCTGTAGTGTTCCCCTCACTGTAAGGCTATACTTTTTTTATTATTTTATTTTTTCTTTTCTATCCTTCTGATGGTAAGGGCTATACTTTTTAATTTCTTAAACAACTCAACTCAATCTGAGGCATGCTGCCCAATATTTTTTCACAGCCCAAGCCCTAATGCAGAAGAGTAGTACTGAGGTTTTTAAAATGTATTATTATTGCACAAATATCTTGTTTCAATTGAAAGAAGTATTATAGGCCGGGTGCAGTGGCTCACACCTGTAATCCTAGCACTCTAGGAGGCCGAGGCGGGTGGATTACTCGAGGTCAGGAGTTCGAAACCAGCCTGAGCAAGAGCGAGACCCCGTCTCTACTATAAATAGAAAGAAATTAACTGGCCAGCTAATATATATAGAAAAAATTAGCCGGGCATGGTGGCGCATGCCTGTAGTCCCAGCTACTTGGGAGGCTGAGGCAGCAGGATTGCTTGAGCCCAGGAGTTTGAGGTTGCTGCGAGCTAGGCTGACCCCACAGCACTCACTCTAGCCTGGGCAACAAAGTGAGACTCTGTCTCAAAAAAAAAAAAAATTTTATAGGTTATCAAAATACAATATAAAAACACCATGAAAATTCTTAAAGTGTTAGAACATTAAAAGTGCCTACACACACTACTGAAAACAGTGAACAGACTTTAAATGTGAGATATACTTGGTTTGTGCTTACAGAAAGGTTAGAAAAACTTTCTCAGGAAATATCTAAAATTAAGGGCCTGAGAGGAAACCAGCTGGATGCAGAGCACAATAGGAATTCAGGACCCTAAGATAATTTATGACTTCTCTGATGCACATCAACTCTTAAACCCAAAAAAACCCATAAAATCAATTTTGTCTTTCCGGAACTCAGTTCTTTCCAAAAGGCTATTCTTTCCAAAACTACGGTTCAACCCAAAGCCAACAGGTAATTCCTATTGTGGATTGAAACAAACTAGCAACTCTACCAGGGGTTATTAAAATCCCTGACTCTCGCCCGAACTGTTCCTTCAACAGATCCTTGGCCAGACCAGTTCTATTTATAAGAGAGGGGAGGGAATGAGGGCAGGGAGGAGGAGGAGCTTAGACTGAAAAACAAACCCTCTAAAATAAACACTTTCACTTCTGAATCTAACCTATCCCCTTCAACAGCTTTTTGTACTTAATACATTATTATGTAATTCAAAAAGTGAAAACAAAAATATCCAGAAATAGGTGACAATGAAGAACCTTATGTTTTCCCAGAAACCCAGGGGAATAAGAGCTTTGCCAACTCCACACCCCAAGCCCTGTTTCGCATGTTCTCTGGGCACAAGCTCTGCTGCGTAAAGTGAGCCAGAGCTCACCTCCCCCCTTCAACTAACTCTGTTCCACAACCATGGTGGATTTCTAGCTTCTCAGATCACTTTCTGGTGATGCCAAGTACATGAAGGAAGGCTCCCATGGTGAGTCCATCGGCATGATGGAGAAAGGTCAGATCCCAATGGGCAAGGGTGGCAGGGTACTTCCATTACCTTGTAAATACAAATCCCCCTAATTATTACCATATAAACCTCACGAATATTATGATCAAAACACTGGGTGAGTCTACATTCATCTATACTTAAAGTTTTTTCTGTTTGCTTTGTTATTTTTAAGCATTTTTTTAAAGAGACAGGAAAGTTTGCCAGTGATTAAGCACAAGAATTCTGGGGCCAGACCCTCTGGATCTGAATCCTGATTCTGCCACTAAACCTCACAAGTGATCTTAGGGAAGGCACTTAATTTCTCCATGCCTCAGTTTCCTCATCTATATGAAATGTGGATAGTAATAGTACATCACATACCCTAGTTGCCTGTTAAACTACATTATAGATCAAATAACAGTAAATTAACAAGGAAATATATGTAGTAACTGATTCATAGTAAATTGTTCAGTAACTGTATTCCATTATTGCTATTATCATTTAAAAATAACCCTGTGTTATTCCTTAAGCTATGTTTAGAGCTAGAGCTCTAAGACTTCTAGCTTTCCACTAGCACCAGATTAGAAAGATGTACAGTCAAAGTGCCACATAATGACGTTTCAGTCAAGAACAGACTGTGCACACGATGGTGGTCCCCTAAGATTCTAATACTGTGTTCTTAATGTACCTTTAGATACACAAATACTTTCACTGGGTTACAGTTATCTACAGTATTCAGTACAGTACATGCTATACAGGTTTGTAGGACAGGAGCAACAGGCAGTACCATATGGTCTAGCTGTGCAGTAGGCTATCCCATATGGATTTCTGTAAGGACACTCTATTGTTCACATGAGGAAATCACCCGACAACACATTTCTCAGAACATTTCTCAATCATTAACACACACTG
Source organism: Microcebus murinus (assembly GCF_040939455.1). Taxonomy (NCBI): domain Eukaryota; kingdom Metazoa; phylum Chordata; class Mammalia; order Primates; family Cheirogaleidae; genus Microcebus; species Microcebus murinus. Next base: position 25,578,503 of record NC_134127.1, on the reverse strand, counting down.
ATGGTACACTGAGGTAGAGCTCACTCGGTTAGAACACTCCACTTGGGCTTATTCCTAAATTCTGTGGGGCCTGAGACAAGAGTACAAATGGAGGCCACATACCATATGTGGCTAAAAATTTAAAACTTATCAATTGAGCTAATAACTTGTTAAATAAAACACATTCTTTCCTCCTGTCTTGACTATCATATCTTCATAATAATCTAGATGATTCCAGTTTGATTTCAAATTCTTGGTCCCTCAGAGTTTTGTTCCAAAATGAAGTAGGCCAAAGACTGTGGCCCCCAGCTCCAAGCCCACACCCCTCCCCTTCTGCCGCTCCCTGCTCTGTCCAGCACTGGGAGGGATCTCACGCTGGTGCGTAAGGATGCCCAGCCCACTGGGCTAGGTTTCTTCCACTACCCTTCCAAACACAGCCCTTGGTCCCCACCCCTCAGGCCTGAGGGCAACATCACCGATGGCATGATCCATCCTGGAGGAGATGTACCTAAGGAAATAGACTGTGCAGACCCTGGACATGAGCTCAGGGGATTAGGGGTAAGGAATTCCAGATGTCCAGAACATAATCTAGAGGGGGTGGTGCAGAAGGTCTGGGCAAACACATTCCCATGGCTGAGGTGCAGAGAGGCTATGGAACTGCCCACTAGGTACTAAGCAGGCAGTCTGGCTTCAGTCTTGGCTACCAGAGTTCTTAACCATTGGCCTGCTTATCTTACTCTCTCTACAAGTCTGAGGGCTAGCTGACAACTACTTGCCAATTACAAACACAAAGGTATGCAGAAGAGATTTGTAATTGCACTAACCGTTGGGAAATCCTCCAGCACCTGTCGATCCTTCTCCTTGCTCTCCATGAACCGCCAGTCGGGTTCGTAAAGAAAAGAGTGAAAGTTGTGTAACAATGGGACCTTCTTCTCCACACTGATGGTCATGTCATCTTCCAGAGTGTCCAGAGCTCGGAGAACCAGATAAAATATGCATACGGCATTCCTTTACAAAAGGAAACATATATTAATTTGTGTCAGGCCTAAGCCTTAACTCTATAGAACTATAAGGGTATCCAAAGTGCTTCATACTTAAGGAAACTTATGCTAGTAAGTTACATTTAACTAATGTGGAACAATTACACAGAGACCAAAAGACCAAATTAATATTTTAGTATATGTGCTGCTGAAATGAGCACCCAAATTAATATTTAGCAACTAGAAAAGAAAGTCAAAAGACACAATAACTTCTCAGTATAAATACTACCACACATAAAGGCAATTGGACAAAGAGATGTACAGGAAATTGGAAGCTAAGAAGGGGAAAGGGTTGGGTGGGGTGAGGGATAAAAACTTACCTATTGGCACAATGAACACTCTTCTGGTGATGGGCACACTAAAAGCCCTGACTCTGGCACTATAAATGTATCTATGTACCAAAAATATTTGTACTCCCTTAATATTTTGGAAAATAAAAAGAAGCAAGTGTGTGTAATTCATGTGCAGGGACAGCCTCAAAAGAATTAAGTCAATATGTCAGAAAAGCCAAGTAGTATAAGGAAGCCAAGGAAAATGCATAACCTGCTCGGACAGGCTCAGCTGCCATGACTAAAAAAAGTTAATAAACATCACCATCCCCCTATACTTCTCTGAAAGAGCCGGGCCTGCAGGGAAATTATTAGATGGCAAAGTGCCTGGAAAGGCATTCTAAAGTAAACACATGGACTTTGCAACCTGAATATCGCTTTCACTCAATGCTAAGTGCAATGTTAAAAAAGTAGCTTGCAGTGACCCAAAGGCCCCTGGAAAAGCTTCCCTCCCCCAAGCCAGAGGCGCTGCCTTGCCACTCACCGCATTTCCCCATCCAGCGCCTCGATAACTGCTGCGAAACTGCGGCTGGTCTGGTTCAGATACTTGTAACAAGTTTTCAAGCTGCTGCTGAGCGAGTCCTGGGGGCAGAGAAGACACAAGGCGGTGGAAGACGTCGAGGAGCAGGAGTGCGACTGGGAGTGGGGCAGGCAGCTCCACAGCCTGGGGCAGCCGCCCTCCCCGCGAGGCCAGTCCTTGCAGGGCCAGGCGGAGGGGATCAGGGGGCAGCCCCGCGGCGGGGTGCCCGCACCCGGGCCCCTGGGCGCTGCGGCGGGGCTCAGCACCCAGGTGCGCTTGAAGAAGGACATGGCCTTGGTGCCGCAGGCGGCTGCTGCGGCCATAGGAATCCGCAGACCCAGCGGAGTGTTTCCTCCATAGACCCGAGCAGAGCTGGGAGGTGCCCACAGAGGGGCGGGACGGGCTCCCCTCGGCTCCAACTCCCGCTGGGCGGGCGGAGCGTCCCGCAGGCCACACATGTGGAGGCCCCCGCCCCCCTGCAGCTGGCCCCGCCCCCGGAAGCCCCGCCCCCGCCCCGAACCCCTTCCCCACCTTCTGGTCTGGCTGGCCCTTGTCACCGGCACCAACAGGCTGCTGCTACCAAAGCCCAGGCCGCTTTGAGAAGGCTGCTCTTGCTCCTCATGACAGTCTCTCATAGACCAACTGCAGTTGGGCTCCGGGCAGTCCTCTTCCCAACTAGGCCGGGACTTGGGTACTTAAACGCGGCTGTCTTTGCATAGCCCAATTTTAGCCAGACTCTTGTTAAGGTGGTTTAACCAGAATCCCAACCTCATGGGATCACCAGACCCTGTCCCTCCTCCCCATCACCGCCCGGTGATGACGTCACCTTGGCCTACCTTCAGCAGGAATCCCCCCTTGCCCAAGTTTCCTCCTAATAATTTCCCATCCACACAACCCGCCCCACCCCCTCTATAAATTCCTACTTTTCCTTGTATTTGGAATTGAGCCCAGTTCTATACCAAGGTCTTTTCCCCCCATTGCAATCATTTTTCTGAATAAACTCTGTTTTTACTGCTTTGACTACTACTATCCAGCTCTGGTTTTTCTTTTAACACCTGTTAAGCCTCTACTGTCCTCTGGAAAGCCAGCGCCTCATCTTTTCCTTTGAAATTAGTGAAACATGGGAAGCTGTTTCATGAACTTTACTCATCCCTAAGGAAAACAAGTAAGGACTGTGTTTGTCCAGAGGGAGAAAAAGCCTTATTTTCTTTTTTTTTTTTTTTTTTTTTTTTTGAGACAGAGTCTCGTTTTGTTGCCCAGGCTAGAGTGAGTGCCGTGGCGTCAGCCTAGCTCACAGCAACCTCAAACTCCTGGGCTCGAGTGATCCTTCTGCCTCAGCCTCCCGAGTAGCTGGGACTACAGGCATGCGCCACCATGCCCGGCTAATTTTTTATATATATATCAGTTGGCCAATTAATTTCTTTCTATTTATAGTAGAGACGGGGTCTCGCTCAGGCTGGTTTTGAACTCCTGACCTTGAGCAATCCGCCCGCCTCGGCCTCCCAAGAGCTAGGATTACAGGCGTGAGCCACAGCGCCCGGCCTAAAAAAAGCCTTATTTTCAATGCAAGCATTTCAGAAAGAATTACTGTTTGTGTATATTTTATATAGACTTTTTTTAAGAACACTTTTAGGTTCACAGGGAAATTGAGCACCAAGTACAGAGAGCTCCCATGTACCTCCTTCTCCCCGCACACACACATAGTCTCTCCACATTCTTTTTAAGAGAGAAATGGGAAACATTTGAAATAGCTAATAGATGAGTGGTTAAAAAAAAAATGACATATCCACTAGTAGGTAATTACATAAAGCCACCTCAGAATGTTAACAATGAACCCTGGATCCTGGTGGGGGGTTCAGGTGAACTATGTTCTTTCTATTTATATATATTTCCTTTATTTCTTACCATAGATGCACATTATTTTGTCAAAAGAATAAAGCTTTTTATAAAAAAAATCACATAATCCTGAGAATTTCATTTTACTGCCATTTCCAATTGAAAATTATTAGTAAAAGCTAATATTAATATTTACTGAGTACCATACATTAGCAAAATACAGTGTCAAGCACACAAAAATATTCAGTAAAGAAGCTGGGTACGATAGCAGACACCTGTAATCCCAGCACTTTGGGAGGCCAGGGTGGGAGGATCACTTGAAGCCAGGAGTTCAAGACCAGCCTGGGCAACAAGCAAGACCCCATCTCTACAAAAAATAGAAAAGTTAGCTGGACACAGGAGCTACTTGGGAGGCGGAGGTGGGAGGATGGCTTGAGCCCAGGAGTTGGATGTTGAGGTGAGCTATGATGACGCCACTGTACTCTAGCCCAGGAACAGACCAAGACGAAAGAAGGAAGGAAGGAAGGAAGGAAGGAAGGAAGGAAGGAAGGAAGGAAGGAAGGAAGGAAGGGAGGGAGGGAGGGAGGGAGGGAGGGAGGGAGGGAGGGAGGGAGGGAGGGAGGGAGGGAGGGAGGGAGGGAGGAAGGAAGGAAGGAAGGAAGGAAGGAAGGAAGGGAGGGAGGGGAGAGAGAGAGAGGAGAAGAGAAGAGAGGAGAGGAGAGGAGAGGAGAGAAAAAAGAAAATAACAACTCTGGACTGAGCTGCAGACCAGCTCTCCACATAACCTGGCTGCTATCAGGCCACAACTCTTCCTTACACTGCACTGCAAAGTGTTTTCATCTTCAGCTCCAACTAATGGTTTTGGGGGCTGATGTCTACCCAGAAGTTTCAACAAATGCAAAGGTACAGCCCCAATGGCTTTGAAAAGCAATCATCTTCAAGAACACTACCCCTCCTTCCCAACACAGCCCTCCACACAGACAGGGAGTATGCTAGGTAACTTCCCTCCCAAATTACCGAGAATCATGCAGGAAGATGCAACTATTAAGCTATGGAAAACACTACTCAATGTAAAAATTTCCACTGCTTGATTCCCAGGAGCTGAGGGGGAGCTCAGGCTGCTGCTGCCTGTCCCCTGAGGCTCTCAATGTTTTCTGTTGCTGTCTGAGATCTGCACTACCAAGAACTCTCCACCAGGAGAAAACAAGGATGAAGGGCATTTAGAGGAAGGTGTAGGGTGGCCAGAAGGCTCCAGCCTCATGTGAACAGCAGTTCCACATGGGAACACCAGCCCTCCCTGGAGCCTCTTCAGGAGGGGAAAAAACAAAAACCACAAACTTTGAGAAGTGAACTTACATAATAACAAGATTAAAAACCCCTTCATTAGGCAGCTACTCCATGCCAAGCACAACATACTCATTACCTTTAATCTTTCAGAAAGGTCTTACAGACCCACAATCCACCTGAAATCTCCGTGGCTGGATCTGGAGCAGAATTTAGAAATTTTAGTGTTTCAGAAAGCAGGCAATAAAATGCGTATACAGCCTCAGTCAGCTCAGTTGTGTTAAGTACGTTCACACTGTTGCACAATCTCCAGAATTATGTCACCAAGTTTTGGGGCAGCTCGTTACTCAATAAAAGCTAACTGATGCATTCAGATAGCCTCAGAGCTTACCCCAGTGCCTCACAAGCAATAAGGACTCAATAAATACTATTATTATTATTAATTCAGTTATTCTAGCCCTCAATATAATCTCTTCCCCCTCCCCTGCCAAGTTAATGTTCCAAAAATATTGCCTTCATCATGTCATAGCTCTGCTTTTGACTATAACCTACTTGACTGAATACAGCCCAGTTTTCAAAAGCCAACATACTGACTGAGCTTTCTGCTTCTAACCTACGTTCTTCACGTGGCTCCCTTATCATTCCACACACAACTCCTACTCAGTCCTTTCTATAGGATTTGGCTTTTTGCATGGAGTATCCTCCCCACTAATCTCAACCGAATGCCTCTTCAAGGTCAAATGCCCTACAAAGTACTTTTCTCATGTTTTCTGAAAACCTTTCCCTCTAAAACACTTCCACTTCACTAAAATTTCCTGCAATCAAAACTTACTTAAGATTACTTGACAGTTCCTAGATCATCTTACTTTTGTACACTGTCCTGTTAGACTGTGAGCATGCTTAGGATAGGTATTTTCCACATTGTGTCCCTCATACTAAAATGTTCAACTTCTAACTGTATCTTGACAATCTTCTGCTTAATATATCTCTGTGGTCCATCATCTTAATTATAAGCAGCATAGTGGGGCTTTGAGTTAGACTGCAAGGGTCAAAACCTGGCTCTGAGGCCGGAAGTGGTGGCTCATGCCTGTAACCCTAGCACTCTGGGAGGCCGACAGAGGCAGAATACCCAAGGTCAGGAGTTCAAAATCAGCGGGAGCAAGAGCAAGACCCGAGACCCGTCTCTACTAAAAATAGAAAGAAATTAATTGGCCATCTAAAAATATATAGAAAAAATTAGCTGGGCATGGTGGCGCGTGCCTGTAGTCCCAGCTACTCGGGAGGCTGAGGCAGTAGGATTGCTTGAGCCCAGGACTCTGAGGTTGCTGTGAGCTAAGCTGATGCCATGGCACTCTAGCCTGGGCAACAAAGTGAGACTCAGTCTCAAAAAAAAAACAACAAAAAACCCCCACCTGGCTCAGTCACTTAAAAGCTGCTTAGCCTTAGGCAATTACTTAATTGCTCTGTGCCTGTTTCCTCATCTACAAAATAGGAAAAATAATAGTACTTCCTATTAGGGTTACTGACGGTTTAAATAATAGATGTAAGGTGTTTAAAATAGTGCCTGGCATATAATAAGAGCTAAATAAATGTTAGTCATTATTATTATGGCCTTCATATAAAAATACCTTTCATATAGATACCCTTCATATAAAAAATAAAAATCTAGGTTTTAAAAGTCTTTCAGCTGGGCACCATGATGGAAGAACAGGTCCTAAACACATGCAGTTAGGGATCTGAACTGTCCCCAATGCTAAATCCACAGTGTGACTTAGTCCACAGTGAGACTGACTGAAAAAGTCAATGAACACTGACTGGGGGAGGGGGGTGAGATGAGGAAAAGGGCTTTAGTTGTAGCAAGACATTTTATCTCTTAAGAAAAAAACAATGATGCAAATATAACAAAAAAATTATATTTAATCTTGGAGATGGACACAAATATATTATCTGTACCATTATTTGTTTGAAATATTTTGTAATTAAAAATTCACTTTTTAAGTTAGAGAACCTTAAACTACGTCAATTTGAAATAGCAGCATCCATAAGAAAGGAATTTCAAGTTCTCAAATGGCCAGACAGCACCTAAACAACTGCACAGTGATGGATGCTAGACTTTAAAGAGATCTGGTCTCTGGAAAAAGTAACATATGATGAATAACTAAAGGAAGAATACAGAAGAACATTTGGCTTCTGTGTCAATATTCTTAGAGAGAATATGAGAGTTCTCTTAAAATAATTCAAGTGCTGCATTACAAAACACCGACTGGACTCTGTGGCTCTAGAGGGAAAACAAAGAGTGAAAGTCAGCCCACTGTAAGGTAATACTTCCTAAAACACAGAAACTTCTGGAAAAGGCCTAGGCAGTCTCCAAAGGTAATGAATTACCTGTCACTGGAGGTGTTTAGGAAACTGTACAACCTGGATTATAAAAAAGTAATTCTTTGTTTTAGGTCAGAGACCCCTGGAAGAATCTCATTAGAGACCATTTCCCCTCTATCCCCAAAACGCACAAGTGCACAATAACAAATATTTTCAAATAATTTCAAAGGAGTCCCAAGTAAGAAATCTTAGTAAGAATCTCAGCAAGGCACAGGAGCAATTTAAAGCTATATTTCCTTTCAGTATCCCTGAAAGACTAAACCCCATCCCAGAAGTGATTCTGCCCCTTTCTGTGATTTCCTATGGCATTTACTATATTCTGCCACATTTACTTAAGTTTACCTTGTTTAAAAAATTGAGGGCAGGGCACTCACCCTTTGTGCATTAATTCATGTCCACATGTACTGACAAACTATTATGTTTGAGGCACTAAAGAAATGTCACATCAAATAAGATTCCTATTTTTAAATAGCTTAAAATCCAGAATCAAATACAGAATCTTAAATCTGAAAGAGACTTTGGGACCATAAAATCAATATACAAGTAACTACAACACAAGCCTATGGGGTGCTATAAGGCGAAACAGTGCAAGAGAAAATGGTTGAGGTTCACAGGTAACAAGAAAAGTATGCCTTCCTAAGTATTCTATGAAAAATTTTATCACATTTTATTGCCCTGACAAGATGGTGAGCTCTTCAAGTGCCTTGTTTGTCTATACATACCATCCTGCCATGCTGCACCCAATATACTTCCTAGCGTGGGAACAGGTGTTCAATAAACGTCTGCTGAATGGTCTATAGAGTTGGCACTCATTGCAGCTAGAGCTTGAAGGATGAGGATTCTGAGTTATGAGATAATGGGGGAAAATTTTTTTCTGATGGAAAATTAAAGTGTTTTAATAAAGAAAACCAATTAAGAGTACATTAAATAAAGTACAGTATTTGTGATATTTCCATTGTAGAAAAATATCAAAAGCTTTTGAGGCAGCCTACTAATTCAGCTGAACGTGTCTATTCATTCAATAATTATGTAAGAACAATTTTCTTGTTGGAATAAATACCTTCCTAAGCATTCCTTTAATAAAAAGTACAGGAGTGAGGCAGATGAAAGGTAAATAAAACCAAATCCTAGCCCTCAGGCAACTAGCAATCCAGCTAATGGACATATACAGGTAACTAATAAGCTCGTGGAAGAGTTGGAATGTTATCAAAAAACGCAGGCAGCATGGAGGATGAGGCGACTGACAGCAAGAAGGTGAGGGAAACTTAGGGAGGCGGTGGTGTAAGCGGAAACTGGACGGATGAGTAGGGTTTCATTCCAGAAAAGGTATTCGTGTGTTCATTATGTTCACAAAAAAATTCTCTCACTCGTCCTCTCCCATAATCTCAGTTTTGTAACCGACCGACTGGAGCACAGATAAACACCGACAATCTCTGAGACAATGAAATGTGAAGCAAAACCCCCTGAAAACCAAGGCTGGAAGAAGCAGAAGCGTGTCAAGCACCAAGACCACCTGAGGGGCGAAGGCCTGTGGGGAGGGCCGCGCCACCTGGGCCTGGAGCGGCTGGGGCTGAGGACCCAGGGCGGGCGAGGCCCTCCCGACGGCACAGGACGCCCCTCGGCCCGGCCCGGCCGCCCAGGCCCTGGAGGCCGCCGCCGCGCGCAGCTCGCCGCCCGCCGGGATGCAGGATGCTCGGCCCACCTGATCTACTTTGGGCATCACCTTCCACCGGCCCCCGATCCGGAAGCGCAGCAGGTTGTAGAACTCTTCGGGGTGCCCCAGGCACTTCACAAACTCCATCGCGGCGGCGGTCTGCGGGGCCTCGCAGCGAACCTCTCCGGTCCCTCCGGTTCCCACCGGCCGGTAGGAGAGGGCGGACGGGCAGCGTGGCGAGCGGGGCGGGGGCAGAGGCGGACCCGGCACGGCGTCGTCCCCGCCCATCACCCCGCCTCCACAACGGGCCTCAGGAGCTCGCGCCGCAGCTCGCGGGCTCGCGGGGTGGACTGACGGGCGCCGATTGGCCAGGACCGCTCTCACCAGGAGACACCGGCCAATCGGCGGTGGGATGGGCCTGGCGTGATGCCACCCTAGAAGCTCATTGGAGAGCGAGAAAGAGGTCGACGAGCGGGATTGGTCACCTAATGGGCCGCGTCTGGGTTTACCTGGGCTTGCTCCTCACTGGGAGCGCGCGCGCGGCGGGGTCGCAGTCTGGCAACCGGGATCACTGAGGCGCTGAGGCCCAGGCGTGACCCCAGCGTTGTCTGGGGCCGCTTTTTCAGGGGTCCGCCGCGGTTTCGTCAACAGGCTGCCCACATGCTCAGCTTTGTTTGCTCCCTGGCACGCTCGGCTCAGAGCCGGAGCGGAAGACCTTTGACCGGCAGACCCACCGCTAAGTTGTGGGTCTGTGTGGCCGACAGCGCCCTAAGCAAGTCCCCCGGCGGCGCCGGCGCTCCTGGGGCCCCCGCTGCGTGAGGGTTTGAAGCCCTAATACGACGTGTTTGGAAATTTCTCTCATCCTAGCTCTCTCAAGCCTCGGAAATACCGAATCCTTTGTGTGTGTGTGTGTGACAGGGTCTCGCTTTGGTACTGGGGCTGAGGGCAGCGGCGTCAGTTTACCACAGCAACCTCAAACTCCTGGCCTCAAGCCGTCCTCCCGACTCAGCCTCTCGAGTAGCCGGGAGTGCAAGAGCAGGCCACCACACCCGGCTACTTTTTTATTTATTTGTAGAAACGGGGTCTTGCTGTATTGTTGCTCCGGCTGGTCTTGAACTCCTGACCTCAAGCGTCCCGCCTCGGCCTCCCAAAGTGCTGGGATGACAGGCCTGAGCCACCACGCCAGGCCCCCTCAGTGTATTTTAAAACGGCAACCAGTAATCCTTTTAAAATTTTAAATGGGTTTACCTCACAAAATCGCCACAGCTTCTCTACTTCACTCAGCAAAAGCCAAAGTCCAGGAAGCTCAGTAGGGACTCCGCCTTGGCTGGAGGGAGATTTCTCACTGAGATTAGGGTATATAAAAGTAACACGTTTATTTACTTCCTGAGGAAAGAAGGGAGGGAGGGAGGGAAGGGAAAGAGGGAGGGATAGAAAAAGAGAGAAAAGGAGGGCGTGGAAATGCCAGGCAATTCAGGAAAAGCTGTGGAGTTTTTAAAGGGTAAAAAAGAAATGTTTCCCCCTCTGCTTCAGCAGATTGACAGAAAAGCCAAAGTCCCTACAAGGGTCTCCAAAATGGCATGAGTAGCTTTCCACTCCCATTACCTCTCTGACCTCCATCTTTTTGAGGACATTCTCCTCAGGCCATCGGTTGTTTTGAGACAGATCTCACTCTGTTGCCCGGGCTAGAGTGCCATGGCGTCAGCCTAGCTCACAGCAACCTCCAACTCCTGGGCTCAAGCTATCCTCCTGCCTCAGCCTCCCGAGTAGCTGGGACTACAACCATGTGCCACCATGCCCGGCTAATTTTTTCTATATATATTTAGTTTACCTCACAAAATTGCCACCACACTGGCCAGGCCGTCTTTTTGAGGACATTCTCCTCAGGCCTTGGGGCTTTTTGTCTAGCTCTTCACTGCAATAGTTCACTGCCGCCCCCCCCCATATCTGCTTGTCTAACTCCTTCACCTCCTTCAAGTCTGTGCTCACATCTTACCTTCTCTTGTAGGCCCACCCTGATCACCCTTATTTTATATTGCAGTGTACCTCCTCCCCCACATCCAACACTGTTGATCCCACCATCCTGCTTTAATCTTTTTTTTTTTTTTTTTTTTGTGAGACAGAGTCTCACTCCATCACCCTAGGTAAAGTGCCTTGGCGTCAGCCTAGCTCACAGCAACCTCAAACTCCTGGCCTCAGCTGTCTTCCCCCCTCAGCCTCCAGAGTAGCTGGAACTACAGGCATGCGCCATGCCCGGCTAATTTTATATATATATATATATATATATATGTATATATATTATAATATATATATTAGTTATCCAATTAATTTCTTTCTATATATTTTTTAGTAGAGACGGGTCTAGCTCTTGCTCAGGCTGGTCTCAAACTCTTGAGCTCAAACAATCTGCCAGCCTCGGCCTCCCAGAGTGCTAGGATTACAGGCAAGAGCCACCTCACCCAGCCCTGCTTTAATCTTTTTAATAGTATTTATCACATTCTAATATAATAGTAATTTACTTATCTCTTTCCCCTTGCTAGAGTGAATGTAAACTCAACAATGACAATGTTCACTTTCAGCAAATCTTCCCTGGATCTGTTTTTTCTCCTCCCAGGCCAGCCCAGTCTTCTGTAAGCACTGGTACCAGTAAGCACGATCTCTCTTCTCTGAATCTCCTGCCCTCCAGGTTTTTCCCCTCAACTAATGGGACACAGATCCTCAAGGTGCATCTCCTCCTTGCCTTCTCTGCCTCATTTCCTCCAATGCCACCTGCATGGCTCCACCCCCTCGGCATGCATTAGTCTCCTTTCACTGCCACAACGCTGCTCTCTTGAAGGTCATCATGAACTCAGATGTGGCCACCTGCCACATCCAAAGGGCCTCTTCTGCAATGTCCTTCTTCTCTGCATGACTCACCTTAAGGGCCACCCGCTACCCCTTGGAGGAGGGACTTTTACCTGAGCTCTGTGCACTGACTGGCTTCTCTTTCTCTCCCTGCTAAAACAGACTTTCTCCAGGGCTTCCTTGTGGCCTTCATCCTGCTTCATGACCACCCCTGTTAACCTCCTGGGGTGAGGAAAGCTGCCTGGCCTGTGCCTTAAGCCCAGCCTGTACTTCTGGGGCCCAGGGTGCTCCCTAATGAGGTCATCCCCACAGCCCAGGCTCCTGAGCTCCACAGGCCTCCAGGGCTGACAGCACACAGGCCCCATCACAGCCATCACAGCAAGGGCCTCACATACCCCCACCCCCACCCCCAGCCGGCTTTCCACTTCCAAGACTCTTTTCTGACAACTTTCTGGACACTGCAACAGCCTTTTCCTCTCCACCAATCCTGATTGGGGCACCCAGGCCTCCCCAGTGTCTGGGGACTGTGGACCCCCTGTCCTGCAGACATCGGCCCATGGAAAATGGTCTTGGCACCAGCTTTGTCCCAGCTCATGCCTGGCATTTTACTCTCACATCCTCTCAGATGGGTTAGAACAATGAATTTGAACATACATATCGAACATGCACGTATACACACATACTGTTATCTATTATGTATTTTATATATGCGTATATATACATAAGTGTGCACAATATACTCTTCTAAATATAACAATCTATTAATATTTTCACATCACCTGGCCTGGAAGTGGGATTATAAGTTAATGTAAGTTTTTTTTTTAAGGGTAGAGGGAGATGGCCTCTGAGAAGTTCAAGATTTTCTTCAAACCTCCTTTGTAGCCTATCACAGACTGAATTGTGTCCCCATAAAATTCATATGTGAAGCCCTAACCCTCAGTGTGACTATATTTAGAGAAAGGCCCTTTAAAGAAGTCATTAAGGTTAAATGAAGTCATAGAGACACAGTAAGATTAGTGACCCTATAAGAAGAAGAGACACCAGAGTGTGATTTACAGAGATAACACTATGTGAGGACACAGCAAGCAGATGGATGTCTACAAGCTAAGGAGGGAGGCCTCAGGAGAAAACCACCCTGCCAGCACCTTCGTCTTGGACTTCCAGCCTCCTTAGAACTGTGAGAAAGTAACTGTTGTTGAAGCCACTCAGTCTGTAGTATTTTGTTATGGCAGCCCAGGGTGACAAATACATAGGCTAAGGTCAAAAGAATTGGCCCTTTTTACACATAAAAGAGATATCTAAGGTACAAGACATATCTAATGTACATATCTAAGTGTAAGATGTATAAATATGAGGAAAGCAGAAATGACTTAGATAACAAGGAAGGGAAAAGGATTTAGATTACACATGGGACAATCTGTGCTGTAAGGAGTTGCTGAAGCCAGCTGGCTGCAGGATATGGTCTGAACAGATAGGCAGCAGAGAGGCACATGCTCACACACTGACTGGAGCATCTAGATTCACAGGATATTGGAGAGATTTTGGATCCAGTGGGTTATAACAGTATTTTCTACACTGTGTTTCAAGGAACAGGAGAGTGGGCTTTATAGTAAAAATTAGGTTCAGAAACACCATGCAAAGTACAAGTTTGCTTTCCTGTGTGAATTTTCAGAGCTGTCATGAGCTCCATGGTGTTCCAAGAAGGGTTGTCTTGGTCAACTCCCGTGGTACAGCTATTGCACCTGACAGAGGGGATGTAAGGTAGTGGGTAAAAAGTAGGTGGCTGTTATGGACCGAATATGCCCCTCCAAAATTCCTATATTAAAGCCCTAGCCCCTGGTGTGATGGTATTTGGAGATGGGGCCTTTGGGAGGTGATTAGATATAGATGAGGTCATGAGGATGAGGTCATAAAATAGTCCCATAATAGGATTAGTGTCCTTAGAAGAAGAGGATGAGCCTAGAGCACTTAGAAGAAGAGGATGAGCCTAGAGCACTCCATGTGGACACACTGAGAAAGGGGCCCTCAGGGGAATCCAAGTCAGGGAACACTTGATCTTGGACTTCCCAGGCTCCAAAACTGTGAGAAAGAAAAGTCTGTTGTTTAAGTCACGCAGTCTATGATACTTTATGGCAGCCCGAGCTGACTAAAGCAGTGGCTCTGGCGCTTGTTAACTGTGTGAGCTTAAGCAAGGGTCTTGAACTCCCGGGCTCAAGCAATCCTCCCACTTCAGCCTCACAAAGTGCTGGGATGACAGGGGTGAGCCACTGCACCCAGCCAGCCACTGTTTGCAATTTCACTCTTACAGATCACTTTCTTCTCTGTGCCAGAGGCTGTGGAAGAGAAGTCAAGTTCTCCTCTGCTTACTGCAGGCCAAATCCCAGGGGCCTGCCTGGGGCAGAAGGACTGGTGTGCAGTCACCTCCATCCCTTGCTCTTTTGAAGTCGATTCCTCAGACCAACCCAGCAAGCCCTGGGAGGCCACCTTCACAAACAGTTCTGTCATTTACAGTTTAACATGTTGACTGCCACACCATAAAAAAAATTTTTTCACTGGGGCCACAGTGTTTTATTAAAATGATCCCTTCTAATTTGTTATTTTGTATTGTTTTCTGCGCATGAATTATGTGCAACACAATCCACATTTTTAGAATTAAATTGTCCATATTAAGATTTTCACAACCAACCACAAGGTTTTGCTTCATGAGGCCCCAGGCCCAAAACTAGCCTGATTTTAAATACAATTCACATGGCAATGTGTTATGACCCTTTACTGACAAATAAAGATGACAACAGAAAATAACAAAAACCTTTATATTCATGTGTCTGTACTAGTTTTATCTAGCAGTTGCCAACAACATGAGAGAAGTGTTTCTCTACAACCCTCGATTTCTGAATTGTTCAACATATCAATAGTCACAAATATATCAACTTAAGGACTAAACAAGCAGCTTTTCCATAAAGGCCACTGGTCACACCAGGAGGCAGCCAGCTCCTCGCCCCTCAGCCCCTTAGTGTCTCTGTCCAGGGGGAAGGATCCAGGCAGGCCCGCATCCCTGGATCGCTCTCCAGAAACAAAGAAAAAATCCTACTTTCCTATTTCTCATACTGGAGGGCCTTCAAGTCAATCAAAGTTTCAGAAACAAAACACAACACCTGCAAAGCAATGCTAGGAGCACAGCAATTTCCCTGAGGCTTTCATTTTCATTGGCCCATTGTCTCCGGGAAGGGAGGTTTTGCCCTTCACCTAGTGTTGTGGTTTTTCTCACAGTAGAATTAGGAAGAATTAACTGAAAAAATCTAACCTTCTGAAAACTCTGCCTTAGACACCACTCCAGTAAGATGAATATCAACAGTGCTGACACCCCCGACCCACCCTGTCCTCTGCACACAGCCCCACTCCCTGGCCACTCTCTCCTTTCCAGACACTCAGGCGTCACGGTCACCAAAGGGCAAGGTTCCATGCAGAGAGTCCTTAACGCCTTCGGAGAGCTGGGACTGCTCTGGCCCCTCGGAGGACAACTGGGGCTGACAGTGTGGGCACCACCAGGTGAGCCTCTGGAACCCACTGGGTGGCCCAAGCGCCTTCTTCATGACCTGGTGCCCGGCGGGGCAATGTTCTTTCTGGTAGATCTGTGTGTGCTTTTGTTTGCCCTCGAGCTTGCCCTGAAGCCAGTCTGTACTGAACTCCACCACGTGGTCCACGAGGGCCTCCAGACGTGAGGGACTCAGGAGAGAACCGAGAGCCAGCGGGTGGATCCCTGCTTTATATAAGGCTTCGTTCTTAATGATGTTCCCTGAAAGCAAGCAGGGAGAGGATAAGGGAAGGAAACAGGGCACGCATCCAATAAGTTAACAGCAGCAGGGAGGCACTGCAGGAAGACCCGGAGTCAGCTCTGCCTCGTCCTGGAGGGTCCCGGACAAGTCAGCAATCTGAGTCCACTTCCCTGTCTGTAAAATGGGTTTGATCATTCTCCCCTTTAAGGTTGTTGTGAAGTGAAATAAAGCTCACGCACAGCCCGTTGTCACAGCAAGGAGGTTATCAAAAAGGGCTCGGGCACCTGACTGGACTTAAATCCTAATCCCACCAGATTTTCCAATATGACCCTGGCAAGCTCCTTGGTCACTTCATGCTTCCCTTTCCCTATCTATTAAATGGAGACAGCTGACCTGGTTTTTATGAGCAACAAATAAGAATTCACTAAAAATGCTAAGCATAGAGGCTACGTAGAGAGTGCTTGATACATATGAACTGTTATTATTTACAATGCCAAGCATAATGCCTGTTACATAGAGAGGGGTCTTGTCACTCTCAGACAAATGATTTTTCCTTTAAGCAACTCTGTGGGGCTCCTTTCCACCCCATTAGCCATACCTAACCCTGAGAAGTGTCTCTGATCCAACAGTGTATAGCAGACAGGCTGAGCCTGGCCCAAGGCTTCCAAGGCTTGTCCTCGATGGAACTTCTCAGACAAGATGTCACAGGTGGGTGTGACTACTGGGGAAGAGCTCCAAGACATCTGACAATTATAAAATACCAGGAAGCCACCACCACCAAAATGCAGGATCAACCTGGGAAGACAGAACAGATCACATGTACGCACAGTTAGCACAACACAATCAGATCATACATATGTACAGACTGCACTCTGAAGTCCGATCACACATATGACCCATGACTTACAACGGTTCCACTTACTATGTTTTGACTTTCCAGTGGTAAAAAAGTGGCACACACTCAGTAGAAACCATACTTGGAATACTCATAGAGTCATTCTGTTTTTCATTTTCAGCACAGTATTCAATAAATTATATGAGATATCCAACTTTATTATAAAATAGGCCTTGTGTTAGATGATTTCTCTAACTGTAGACTAATGTAAATGCTCTGAGCACATGTAAGGTAGGCTGGGCTAAGTTAGCTATGATGTTTGCTAGGTTAGGTGTATTTGATGCGTTTTTGATGTCCGTGTTTTCAACTTACAATGGCTTCACTGGGAAATAACTCCATTGTAAGTCAAGGAGTATCTGTACCGCTGCCATTGTATAGCCAAGTCATATGTACACACAAAGCATTTATCATCAGACCACAAATACATACAGCTTCCACTGCATAGTAAGGTCAGATGCACATGCAGCTAGCATTTTTCATCACATCACACATGTGCGCAGCTTCTACACTGCAGCCGCGATTAACCTGGGGAAGCTAAGTGCCCATAAGAGAAAAGAGATGGCTCTGCCAAACATAAACATCTCAGAACTAAATGGAACCATTAAAAAATATATATACATACATGACTACAGCAATACATGTTCACAAAAGAAAATTTGGAAAACACAGAAAAGTCTATATAGGTCAGGACATGTGGCTACCTGAACAAAAACAGGGCACATTAGGAAGGAAAACAGAAATATTGAGCCTAAGGAGCCACCACACCCAGTCCCAGGCAACATTTATCAAGAAAGACACAACTGCATATACTTCCATGAGCTTCCTGATTGCCAAGGACAAAGCAGAAACCTCACAAACTTTGATAGAGAAATAATGGGCTACTTTGTAAGGAAAACCATCAGACTGGAACTGGACCCCACATCTGACGGAGAAGAAACCCTAGATCTCCGTGTCTGGCCTTAGTTGTGTTCTCAAATGAAAATAAAAGGTCTACTTTAGCTGAGCAGGGACTGAGAGGAATATCTATGCATCAGATCTGACATGATTACTCAAGAGAAAATACATAGGCAACAGAAATCAGCAGGGATCTCAATATGAGAGAGATGAAAAGAACAAGAGATAACAAGCAGCACTGGGTTTTATAACATGTATGATAAGATCTAATTGGACTGTGATTCTGAGCAACTGAGAACTGTAATGCAAGTGTTAGGAAAGAATTCTTCTTTTCCTTTTCACGTGAGAAGCCAGCTAAGCTAGCACTTCAGTACGGCCACAGAAAGGCGCAGCTGTAAGAATGTTCATTCTCTTCGACCATCAATTACTCCTCTGGCAATCAACCCTAAACATAAAGTCTGATACACAAAAATATTGTTCTCAACATTCATACATTAAAAACTGGTAAAATCCTGCCCCTAAATTTAGGACACACTAGTCAAGCCATAAAGTGCTCTTCAGACACCTTCCACCCCAAAAGTGCTACATTTGTTGGGAAAGTTCTCCCTTCTCCAAGTTACCCCAGGGTACAGACTGTTCAGTCTACGTTCTATCATCGGCTGGTACACAAGCAGTTTCTCTCTCCTAGACAACAGGGTTCTAGGGAGCAGGTTGGATATCCTCCTGAGTTTGACCCCACAGCCTAGGGCCACATGAACACCACAGACCCCGCAAGGACCCAGACGGTCACACCATTACCTTGGAACAGGATCCTTCCAATCGCCTCTCTTGTTGGCTTTCTTGGCTCTAGAGAACTCGTTCACCCAAACACTGCCAAACAAACCAAATCTGACCTGCAGCCACCTCTCCGCTCCTCCTGCAGGGGTGTCTCCCCTCAAACACACAGGGCCATCACCTCCTTGGAGAACAACGAGCTCTGCAGAATGAAAGGCTCCATCAGAGATCTTGGGTCCATGGGGCCACGAGGCCTGCTTCTGGTCGGCGGCCCCTTCCCCCTGTGCTCCTCTGCATGGACTCTCTAGCACTGGGTGGTTGTTACCAGGGCGCCCCATTTCTTCATCTGGATCAAATCTTAGAAATAATTTCTTTCCATGGACCTAGAAAAAAAATGAATATGGATCTAAGCCTTATAGACTCAGAAAGGGGATGTGGGGTGTGTGCAGACATTTGCAAATTTCTTCCTTCTCGCCTCTCCCATGAAGCTTTCCCAAGTTGAGGCTTCGGGCCCTGCTAATATTTTGCTCTTTTGCTCCAGTGGTGTGAGTAGTTAGTACACGGTTTTCCAAGTGACTGGAAGTAAGTGGAAAAATTAGTTAGCAATGAAATAGACTCGTGCTAGATAGCAGGGCCACCCTAGAGGAATTACTCCCAACTTTTCATGGATTAGCTAAGAAATAAATACAAACTGTCATTTTTTTCATTCAATTCATAATGTTTTTCCATGCTAGAAATAACCAGCATGTGTACACACAAATTGGACTTGATAAAAATGGCAGCCATAAGAGAAGTCACAATTTACACTAGAGCTCAGAGATGAAGTAACTTGCTTAAGAGCACACAGCTAAGCAGCAGCAGAGCCCACTGAGTTACTCTCCAAATATTTCCCAGTGCCTTCTACCTGCCAGGTACTCAGCTAAGTGCTAGGGATA
This sequence comes from Microcebus murinus, assembly GCF_040939455.1. Classification (NCBI taxonomy): domain Eukaryota; kingdom Metazoa; phylum Chordata; class Mammalia; order Primates; family Cheirogaleidae; genus Microcebus; species Microcebus murinus. The sequence continues at coordinate 25,559,364 of NC_134127.1, read as the reverse complement.
CAATACAGCTCTGCCCTGTTCATCTGTCTCCTCCACTCAACAGGCAGGACAGTTCAGCAATAAGGGTGCAACAGCAGAATGCCCTGGAAGCACAGAGGTGGGGTCTCTCCCCCCCAACCCCCCGAAGCAGGCAGAGTAGGCTTCTCAGAGGACATGATGGCTAAGCAGAAGCCACAAGAAAGACTAGGAGTTGCTGTGGTACACTGAGAGGACAGCGATGGGGGCAGAGTTGGGAGAAAAAGACCTGCCCAAGCAGGGGAGCAGCGTGTCAAAACCATAGGCAGAAAGACTTTTAGTGACAGATTTGGGGCAGGACAAGAAGGCTGCAGGGGTAGGCAGGGGTCAGACCACAAGAGCCCCTTGAAGGGATTCCGACTCCTGCCCAGGGCAAATGTGAGCGAGTTTGAACCTACACCCAAAGGCTCTATGCCTCCTTCCTTCCCTCCTGGTGGCTGGCCCTGTGGGCTCAAACATGGTTCCCAGCCAAGGTGCACATCAGATGCAGCTGGAGAAAACGGAATCCCTGCAGATCCTCTCAAGGGGGTCTCCAGCTCATACACACGTGTTCTTTACAGTACCACAGCTGAGCTGAGAAACATCAGACTGAAAGGCAGAGCTGCGCTGGAGTCCCAGCTTGGGTAGGTTGGGCTCAGGAAAGTGACAGCCTGACATGTCTGGGGCAGATTCCAGGGGAAGTGCCAGCCCTGCTCCCACAGAGAAGATGCACTCACCTGGGCGTCCTGCAGCCACAGTGCCTGGAAGCCATCAGGGTGAAGCTTCTTACTGCTGCCCCCTGTCTTGACTACCTGCTGGCCCACAAAGGAGGACACCAAATGGTGGAATTTCCTCACAGACGGCCCTTCTGGCATCCCTGCAGGTAGAAATGAGCAAAAGAGGCCACAGTCTTAGCTAGTTCCTCTCTTGTGTTTCTGACGGGTGCCAAGCTCCAAGTAGCCACGTTTGCCACCAACTTTGGGAGCATATATGGCCCAAAAGGGAGCGTGGCTGGGACGGGGGCAGGGGTTGAGGGGGGTTCAGATCACAGAGGACTAGCTACAGCAGGGTGTGGCCAACTTCGCAAGAACGGTTTCCCTTTCCAAGCCCTTCTGGCCTTTCTTCATGCAGCAGTTATTAAGCACCAACAGTGTGCTAGGTGTCATATCATGGGCATCATCCACTTTGATCCTGTGGCAGGGGAGACCAAGGTGGAGAAGGCCAAAAGGGACAGAGACACATCTGTGGGCAGGGCGTTCCCAGGACCACCCCTGGAGCAGGAGAGACCTGCATGAGATGACCAATATGGACAGAGCTCAGAATCACAAGTGCAGACCTCCCAGCCACGCTGGTCCAGCTTAACCACCCGATAACTGAAAAACAGCTGTGGTTCCACTTTAACACTGATAGAGGGTTACCCATGATGCCTTCTCTCTCTGCCCCTAATCATCACAGGCCACTGAGAGCCACCTGTACGAGACAGTCTGCATGGCCTGCAACCAGCTGACCCGGCACAGGAGCGCCCCAGCCTTAGCCAGGGCACACTGCTAACCACCTGTTCCCACACCAGCATAAGACTCTGGTACGGTGCCAACTGAAAAAAAATTAGGTACTTGGCATGGTGGTATTTCAGGGATTCTAAAAAACACATTTAAAACTATTTTTTAAATCTCAGAAATGAGGATGCCTCTTACCATGTATGCATTCTCACAGTTTCACTTAGCAGCACATTCAAAAACGTGTACCTTATATTCGATGGTGCCTTAGATTCGCTGAACCGGGGTAACGTTTCCCCTAAGCACACTCTCAAGACACTTGAGGGAAGCCTGACACCAGACACAGCTGACCTTAATCAGTTCTCTGAGCCTGGATGCTCTCCTAGGGAGGAAGCTTCTGGAAACGCCTCCCTCCGGAATGCACCAAGTACCTAAAAATCTCCCGACACGTGCACATGTCTTTTTAGGTATTTTAAGGGACCTGGACAGTAGGAAGCTGCCCCTAGAACAGCCTTAAAAGGCGAGAAGCGGAAGGCGCCTGGCATTGGATGGGGCCGCCGTGCCGCCTCCTGCCCATGCCTGAGCCGGGGTTACAGTGGCCAGGCTGGGTGGCGGGCTTGCGGGTACAGAGTCGTCGCCACTGTCCTCCCCCAAGGTCTCTACTCCCAGAGGAGCGTCTAAAATGACTGATTTTCCCAGTGCTTCCTGGGGGCGCAGAGACTGGACTGTGGGTCACCGGGGCCTCCCAGGAGCGACTGGGGAGGCACCATGATAAACAGGCAAAAGACAATTCCACCAGGGGTGCGGGCGCCCTTAAGAGACGCTTAATTTTTCTGTAATTGAGTTTTCAAGATAAAAAAAACTCGTGACAAGGTGCACCCGCCTGGCGCGCGGGCCGCGAGGTCCGGGGAGCGTCCGCGCACGGCCGAGCGGGGCCCAGGGCCTGGCGCCTCCCCGCGCCCTCTCCCCATGCCGCCGCCGCGAGGCCGCGAGGCCGCGGGCCCACGGGAGGGGCGGGCGGCTGGACTCACCGGCTCGGGTCTGCGGTCCCTGGCCGGCCCAGGCCCAGCACCGACGCGCGGCGGACTCGGCAGCCAGGAGGGACCGGCGCCACAGCCCGCGCCCGGCCGCGCCTCCCGGACAGAGCGCGGGGGGCGGGGCCGCCACGGCGGGCGGGGCTTCGGGGCTCCTCCTCTGCCCCAGAGGGCGGGGCGCGTTGTCCCGGAGGGCTGGCCGGATGGGGTTCGTCTCTGGCGGGTGGGAGGGGAGGGGTGAGCGTGCGGGCCCCTCCCTCGGGCGTGGACGTGGAGCTCTGTCCCGGGGGTGCAGCCTCCTCCTGCAAGGGGGCGCTGGAAACGGGGAAGGCTCAGGAGGGAAAACTGGATCAGAAGGACGGGGGCTGGCACTAAAGACACTCTTTATTTATTTATTTTTTTGAGACAGAGTCTCACTGTGTTGCCCAGGCTAGAGTGAGTGCCGTGGTGTCAGCCTAGCTCACAGCAACCTCAAACTCCTGGGCTCAGCGATCCTCCTGCCTCAGCCTCCCAAGTAGCTGGGACTACAGGCATGCGCCACCATGCCCGACTAATTTTTTCTATGTATATTAGCTGGCCAATTAATTTCTTTCTATTTATAGTAGAGCCGGGGTCTCGCTCTTGCTCAGGCTGGTTTCGAACTCCTGACCTCAAGCAATCCTCCCGCCTTGGCCTCCTAGAGTGCTAGGATTACAGGCTTGAGCCACCACCGCGGAGCCCACACTCTTTATTTATTGCCTCACAGAGGCATTTTCAGAGAAAAGTCGATGGGTGTCTGAATGGGAGAACTTTTGGGTGGTTCAGGCGAAAGGAACTTTCAGTTGGCCCAAAGGAAACAGGTGCTCAAAATTCTCATGAAGCTTTTTGAAAATGGAATTTTTTTGCTTTATATTATTTGAATATTATTATTTGAATTTTTACTGTAAGCAAATTTTGCTTTAAAATGTTTGTGTATTAAATTTTTATTTCTAAGAATAAAAGAGACAAAATAATAGGCTATTTAAAGACAAATAATGTTCCATTGTTGTTAGTTCTCCAAGGAGGATAAGGATCCAGGAGCCAACGCTTTCCAGGAGATCAGCAGGGAAGTTTGGGAAACTGTCGGAGGAGGTGCTCAAGAAACGTCCAGAATGGCAGTCACTATGGACCCTCGCTGAGGGGGCCCTGGGCAGGACATGGCCGGCACAGAAGACAAACCTAACTAGTCCTTAGAGACATGGCTGTGTCCTGTGGATTGAGAGGGAGTGTACAAGTGGCCTTCCCAGGTGCCCACCTACTGAAGGCATCCTGCACATAAAGGGATCCTGGAGGCAGAGGAGTGAGGTTGAGGGCATGGAGTTTGCAGGAGGGATCCCTTAGAAAGCCTCTGGTCTCCCTCTTCATATCTGGCCTTTCTGTAGAATAACATCCTCACCACAGGATTCTCCTGTCGTGGGATCAGGCTTACCCTAATGGTGGCTTCTGGAGCCCTGAGCTCTCCTGAGCTCTCCATCCTGCAGACTGTCTGAGCTGGGAGGGAAGCCATAGCTACACTCCTTCCCTCACCTGGTGGGATGGAATACCTGGTACCTAAGAGGGCTCTTCTGAGGCCAATGGGCTATGTCATTGAGATACCATATGGTTCACAGCTTGGCTCTGTCATTTATAATTATAGCTATTGTTTATCAAGCACATACTATGTGCAAGACACTGTTGTGAGCTCTTTACATATATGATCTGATTATTTATTAACTGTAGGAATACAAGCAAGTCACAGTATCTCAGAATCCATTCATTAACTGGGATATCTATTTGGTGGTATTGTAGAAATATTATAAAACCACACTTCTCAAACTTTCTGGTGCATATGAATCACCTGGGAACCTTGTATAAGTGCAGATTTCTGACTGAGGTCTGTAATGTGGCCTGAGATAGTGCCTTTCCACCAAGCTCCCAGGAGATGCTTGCCCAGGAACCACATTTGGAGCAGCAAAGACTTAGAGCACAGTGCTCAGCAGTTGATAAGGACCCGAGAAATATGTGTTGAATGAATGATTAAATGACTTTTTAGGAAATACACATAAACTGTAAAGTGTTGTGCAAACATATGCAATCATTGCTCTTAGACAATAAGGCTGGGGAATCTGCCTGGAAAAGGCAAGTAGCTGGAAGAGTAACTGTAGAGTAGTGGCTAAGAACACAGCTCCCACCCCACACTGCCTGGGTCCAAATTCCACCTACAGCTGAGAGAGCCTGAACCAGTAACTTAACCTTCCTGTACCTCAGGTTCTTCATCTGTAATGTGGAGTGCAATGCCTACCTCATTGGGTTACTGTGGGATGTACTGAGATGATTCACATACATCACTTAGCACTGGGCCTGGCATATGCAATAACTATACATTGTAGTAATAATTATTTTTCTGCCTCCAGGATTCGGGTAGCCCCCAAATCCGGAGGAGTCTGGGCTCCAGCACCATGTGGGTCAGTGACCAGCTTTCTAAGGGCCATGGAGCGAAGTGCTCCCGGCTTCTCCAGCAGGGATAGAGTTTAATGCACATGGAAATAGATTAAAATACAACCACCACAAAGAAAGCAAGAAAGAGAGTGAAAGAGAAAAGCAGTAGGACTCAGGGAGGAATCAAATCGCTGCTGAAGGTTGTCGGATTCCGCAGCCCACCAGAGGGCTCATATGGCTCTAGAGGCATCTAGAGAGCATTTTCGACTAAGTGAGGCTCCAGGGTCTCTTCCAGTTGCCCCTCTTTTTTGGGCATGTGGCCAAGGATAGCAAGCCCTATTCCTCAAAGGCTCTACATCCTTCTTTCATCATGTTCAAGTTGGGAGAATTTGGAACCAAGGTTTCTTCTGAACTTCTAGGACACTGAAAGACTCTAGACTCAGGCTGTGCAGGGCTCCCCAGCTTGTAGATTTCTGCTCTTTAGGAAAGGCAGGGTTGAGTGAGGTGTGACAGCCCAGATTCTGGAGTCAAATAGCTGTGGTTTGAATCCCTATTTGCACTTAGCTCTTTGACCTTCAACAAGTGACTTAAAATCCATGGGCCATATCTTTGTGTGAAAAACATAATTGGGAGAATGTGTGGATATTAATATTTTCTGTGACTATATGAAGCTACTAGCAGTGTCTCACATGCAGTAGTGCCCAATGTGGGTGTTTTTTGTTAGCAGAATTTGGGGGCTGGTCCCAGATTGACAGCTTGAAAACTCAGGCTACACTGGAGGCTGCAAGGGAAGAGTAGGAGATTGCGGGCGCCCCCACATGGTGGGTACGCTAACTGCAAGAATGGTGCCTCCTGTCAATCGCAGGGCCTTCCTAGTGAGGGTGGGTGGCCAGTGAAGGCTGCTCTTCCTCAGCCAGCTCTGTGGCTTTGGGTCAGTTCCCTCAACAGCAGGACAAGAGAGTTTGGACCAGATGATCTCTGAGATCCCTTATGGTCCATAAACAAGTCAGGCATGGCAACTCACCAATCCAGGCTTCCTTTTTCTTAGCAGGGTTCAATTTTCTTTCTGGTCTATTCAATCTCCCAGATCAGGTATTATAAACCTTAGTGATACTAACTTCCTGCATCCTTAGCAACTGGTCTCCTGTAACCCCATTGTACTTAGGCCTTCTGGAAGGAAGGAGTTAGCAGAAATTCCTCAGCCTTGTGCTTGGACAATTGTGCAAACAGCTGGATCTTAGGCTGCAGGATCTCTCTGGAGCCAAGAGCAGCTTTGGGGGCCTTGACACCTGCCCTGGGATTCTTCAGTTGCTTCACTTCATAGCTAAACAGGAAGGTTTACTCTGGGCCCAACTTGTCAAACCAAATGCCAGGACAACCTAGGTGGAGCTGACCTGGTGACAGACACAACCTCGCAGCTCTGGACTAATCCAGAACCTCAAAGCAAGCGTTCTTAACTTGGGTTATATGGAGAAGCTTCCAGAGTTCATAAAACCCCTAAAATGGTGAGTGGGGTACAAAATCTCAAGCTATGTGTACCTTTCTGGGGAAAGTGAGCACAGCTTCTATACATTCTCAGGTAGGTCTGTGACCCACCCCCCAAAGTTAAAAAAATAAACACTGCCCCAGCTTGTGGAATTGACTTACTCCAACTGTTGTTATGTGGGAAGCCACAAAGGTGCTCCAGTTCATAACCTGCAGCTCCTCTCAAACCTCATCGGTGCAGGTGAGTAGTAAGGAGATGCCAAGGTCATTTGATAGATTTAAGAAAACACACTGAATTAAAGTGCAGCAAGCCCTGTTGTTCTGTGTAGCAATATGGAAGACCTGGAAATGTTCCCCGCTAGGCTGCCTTTGCTGGGATGCATTCTTCAACAGCCCTTCATTTTTATTTATTTTTTTGAGGCAGGGTCTCACTCTGTCACCCAGGCTAGAGTGCAGTGGCATCACAGCAACCTCAAACTCCTGGGCTCAAGCGATTCTCCTGCCTCAGCCTCTTAGAGTGCTAGGATTACAGACATAAGCCATCATGGTCTCCCTCTGTTGCCCAAGCTGAGTGCAATGGTGTAATCATAGCTCACTGTACCCTTGAACTCCTGGGCTTAGGCCATCATCCTGCCTTGGCCTTCTAAGCAGCTAGGACTACAGGCATGTATCACCACATCCAGCAAATTTTTATTTTTTTGTAGAGGTGGGGTCTCGCTATATTGCCCAAGCTGTTCTCAAACTCCTGGCCTCAAGTAAACTTCCCACCTCAGCCTCCTAAAGTGCTGGGGTTATAGGCATGAGCCACCCTATCCAGCCAGTTATGTTTTTGATCTGTGAAAAATAAGGATAATTCAAATGATTATGTAGATAAAACTATTTCAAAACATGGGAACTGTGGTGGAGGTGGCAGCAGGGTAAGGGGGACTTTGGCTGTGATAAGGCTAGAAGCCACTTGAAGGAAGTCTCTAAGGAAAGATGCACAGCAGACCACTCTTGGGGGTGGACAAGGGGGTTGATTCCTGAAAAGGTTTCCAACTCGTACCACTGGGACAGCAATGCTTGGGAAATCCTTGAATAATACAGCAGCTCCTTTAAATTGGAAAGTGTGTGGCATTGTGTTGTATCCACTTCTTTGCTCAGTAGAGCCCAGGCCCTAGGCCTACTTAAGCTTCTGTTATTCAGGGCCACCTGCCAAGGCATACCTTAAATCAGGCGGGGCTGGAAAGAGCTGTCTGGAGGGAAGCTCTAAAAACGACCCATCCAACACACACACATCGAGTGACCTCTGTTGGGCCATAAGGAATTTTCCTTGGTGGTTGGTCCAACCTTCTCCCAGGAAACTAAAGCCCGAGGTGACCTGTCTGAAGTCTCACGGTAGTCAGTGGTGGCACTGGGGTGTGCGTTCTTTTCACCAGCCACTGTCACCTGCAGGGGTCACCTTGACCAGTGGCCAAAAATAAAGGGAGGGAGAAAACCCAGGTCAGAAGCAGCCTGTGAGCGGATCAGCAGAGAGGCCTCTGTGGCTCAAGAGTCCCTGGAAAAGGACAGCAGCGTCAACCTCCCAGGAAATCCCTCTGAGGGAGGAGAGGGGAAGGAGGAATACAGATAAATTTATTAGTTAAATACTGATTTTACAGCCATTTCACCTTAAGACAATGTTAACAGGTTTGTGGGGTAGAGAGGGTATATGAGGTGGCCTTTGGGAAGAAAACAATGTAAATGATGATTAAAACAGAATCCTGGTTTAAAGATATTCTCTGCTACAGCCAGTAGGATTTTGGAGTGGGGGGCTGGGTGTTTTGGGTGGGCGTAGTAATGCCACAGTCAGCCACCGCTCTGCTGATAACAAGGACATGGGACAGCCTTCGTGAGCCCCAGTGTCCTGGCGGGAACTGAGCACCGTGTGGAGGAGAAAGTGGCCAATTCCAGAAGGGGCAGCGCTGGAGACCCTCCCCAGGCCCACTGTCAGCATCTTCTAATGTCTTCTGTCATGGTCGTCTTCTTTCTCTCTTTCCGTGAGTTTTATTGCATTTGTTTGCTTTGAATTTCTGTTGCAAAATCTCTGGCTTTTTGCCTCCTGGACAAAAGATTTCTGCTGGAGAAAGGAAGCAAATTCTGAGCACTTGTGGCCTCAGGCCGCCGTCTGGCCAAGAGGCCTATCTCCGCAGAACAGCCCTGGCGGGATCTGAGAGCAAGTGACTGAGTCCTCGAAAAGCCCCTGCCCCCAAGCGGGACGGTGTTCACCACTCTCTCCAGAAGGGTCTGAGGCTTAGGAGAGTGTTTGCCAAGCTTGAGCAGCAGGAGCCCTCAGTGTATGGTGGGGTGAACGAAGGATATTGGGACATAGACTCGAGGGGTGCTGTCCAGCTAAACTACTGAGCTCTTGTTTTGCCAAGGGAGAGGCACATCTGAGCTGAATCGCTCAGAGCAGGAGAGATTTTTATTTAAAAGGCCTTGGAAGTGGAGAGAGGACAGAGAGCAAGGGATAAAGCCCGCAGCAGGGGAGGAGCCTGGGGGCGAAGGTGCCAAGCTGCGTTTGGATGAAGCTCTGAAGCTCTGCGATGTGGCAGGTGAAGGCCAGGAAGCTCCCCAGGAAGCGTTCAGTAACATCTGCGTCATACCCAATGTTGTGGAGTCAGATCTGGCAGGGGGGACACGGGAACGTGTCACGCCTCAAGGGGAGTGTTGGGCAAGGGCAGGGTGGCCCAAGGGGCCTGTCACATCCACACACGTGTCAAACAGGTGCCCTCCTTCAGGCCGGACAGAGCAGGGGCCCCAGGCCTGCCCCTCCCCACCTTCAAATCCTGGGCAGTGGAAACCCAATGGAGAAACCACTGCCTCAGGCCACAGCAGGGGAAGAGCAGGAGAGAAGGACATCTTGTCTCTCATCAGAGACAGGGTTGGGGAGAGAACAGGAAAGAGATCTCCCACGCAAGGCACGGACAGACGTCGTGTGCTCGTGGTGGAGGGTGGCTCTTCTGTGTCAGAGTCTGGGCTCTCCCCAGTACCCCACCTTGAGAAGGCATCTGAGAAAATCCAGCACCCACTGCCCCAGCCGGATCGGTGACTTCAAGTTTCTTCCCAGTTGTTCTTCTGGAGTCATTCTCAGGCAGAGGAGCCCGAGCCTGGATCTCTGCTGTCCTCCAAGTCCCAGGTCCGTGCAGGAATTTAGGAGAGAAGAAGGGGAGATTACGCAGTGATTATGTCCCCGTGACTGTCAGCCAAGACCAGGCTGTTCCAAGAGTCCTGCTTGGAGCTGCCCTGTGGGGACTGGCTGACGGGAGAGGCGTAGCCTTGTGGGGAGAGCTTCAGGGCCGAGAGGACCGGGTGGATGGAGGGCCCATGGCTGGACATCGTGCTGACCGAGAACGTCTGAAAAGCAGAAAGTGTACCATGAGGCTGATAAAATCACTCCTGAGGGAGCTCTGGGCTGGGGAGGGGAGCCCAATAAGCAGGCAACCCCGGGATGGCTCAGACCCCAGAGAAGGGCTGGGCGAGGGAGCAAGGGGCGCATCTCTGCTTTTCCTAATCCCTGCGGTCTGGGTACAGAGGGTCTGCGTGACTCATCGCTGCTTCTGAGCACAGTACACAACTCGGGCTGTGCCCCAGTGGGTTTGCAGTTATTGTGGTTTCTCGGAAGGCTCTGACAGTTACACGAGACATCGTCTACAATCCCATCACCCTAACGTCTCCACATCCAGAGAACCTGCCTGCCAAGCACCAGGTTCTCCCAGGCAGTGAGTAGCTCGTTAGGGCACAGCCTCTCTCGAGTGCAGAGGAGAGCAGAGTGGAGCCTGCAAAGAGAAACCCTGACCCCAAAGGAGCAGAACTGCAGGGAGGCAGAGACGCCACCAGGTCATCTGCAAGAAGGACATGGGGCCACTGCTGGGCCATCTCCCACACACGTATGGAGCTGGGCCTCATGAAGTGGCACCTTGCCTATGACCTCCATGCAGCCTCCGCCGGCCCACCTGCCTTCGCCTAGGCCATGGGGCTCCTCCTGCCCCACCTCCTCCTGACAAAGTCCTTCAAGGCCAAGGTGTAACCTCCTGTCTCTGACTTAGGGGGCAGACTTGCCTAGAAACACCCACCCCACTGCTCTGCCTCCCATCAGCCCTGCACGCACAGTCTGATTCCGGCTGCAGTGACGTGTTCTCTTCCTCCCCACTCCCCTAGCCCTGTGTGCGGCCCCCGGACTCCTCTCTCCTTGTCTCCAAAGTCGTGGCACAGAGGAGCTGCTAAACATTCGTGTGTCACAGCTGTGTGTCCAAATCGACGTAGCTGCTCAGATGTTCTGAAATACAGCCTTGTGCAGACGCCCCTTGCCTGTGGGGTGTGAGGAGCCTGAGGGCAGGAGGCTGGGGTTTTCCAGCCTGTGGGGCCGCTCCTGCCTAATGCCAGCCTGCCCCCCTGGGATGCTGCAGCCCGCCTCCCCGCATCCACCTGTACCTGGGACATGGAGCTGCTGTGCCCGTAGTGGGACGGCAGGCCGGGCTCTGTCTTGATGGGGCGCATCTCTTCGCTGCTGCTGCTGCTGCTGGGGGCGTTGCTGGAGTTGCTGGAGGCGCTGCTGCTGGGAGGAAGGCTCTCGCTGCCCGGAGGACCTGGAACAAGGCAGAGTCAGGACACCAGACCAGGGGCAGGGACAAATGCACGGCGGCCCTTTGAGCCAGCCGGGAGAGGTCCGCAACAAGGGCTTTATTTACGTTTGCTGGGGAGAGAAGTAGGGGTCCTTATCAGTGAGGGGACAACAGTTCTCGAAATGGGGCAGGAGTTTCAGAATTCCAAGGGGACTTTTTCAGATGCTGAGCCCGCACTTCCCCACCCCAGGTCCTAAACACAAATTTTTTAAAAATGCAAATACTGTATATCATAGGGTACCCGCAGTGGGGTCAGGGCAACATCCCGTAATTAAATACTTGAATATCTCTACAGTAAAACACATGAGTATTCACACTAAGTAGGATAAAAAGAGCCTATCAATGGCCTGGTGTCTATTCAGATTAGGTTTTGCTGCCAAAGCTAGTTTCTTGGCTGACAGATCAATCTTTTAGGAATATGATTGATGGGACCCTGTCCTCCCAGATCCTGCCCCAAAGAGGACTGAAAGGAATTGAGTCTTTGGGTGGCCACAAAACCCAAGACGAAGGGACCACATGACACTCCTCTTTCAGGCCCTTGACTGGCTCGGTTGGCCCTGTGCAGTCTTTGCAATTGGCAGTAATCAGGCTACAACCCGAACTGAACCTCTTTCAAAAGCTCCCACTACGCTCCCTGGCAATGTTATATTTTTACTGAGTTACTCATTCTATCCTGAAAAGCCGGGATGGATGATGTTGCCATTGCAGCTTGGCAGCCTGGGCTGGCCTGTCTGACCAAGGACACGTGATTCTCACATGCTCTGAGGGCGCCTGACTTATTAGTATAATTACATACAGGTCTTTTCCTCACCTGCTGGTGTCTTAGATTTATTAAGGTTCTTGGGCTTCCGTTTTCTCGTCTGAATCCCCTCTTTCCGCATTGCAAGAGGCCTGGGGACCTAGAGGGTCACATGTCAATATAAATGGTTTTGCATCTGCACACAGTCTGCTACAGCATCGAAACTCCCACATGCACACTGTGAGAAGGAAACATCTAAGCAACTTCTGCACAGACCTTGGGGCTGAGACGGGGTGCACGGGCCCCTGGAACTCCTGCTGAGGAATAAATTAATTCTATGTTAAAAATGTATCCAGCACCTGTGTTCTACAGTGGGCGTTTTACTAGAGCCTGGAGAAGGAGAGAATGAAAGACACAGTTCCTTCCCTCCAGAAGTTCATGATTTAGTGGAAAAGACAGACACGTAGAAACAAGCAGACTCTGGTAGGTGATGTGGGAAGACAGAGAAGAAACACTAAACGCTGTCCTGGGTTGGGGAGAAACACCAGGCTACCAACGAAGGTTTCCTGGGGAGGTGACACCCAAGATGTAAGAGGTTGTGAGTAGACAAGGGACAGACATTTCAGGTAGCAGTTGTGCAAAAGCTTTTATCATCCACCCCTGGACACTGAAAATAAAAAGGGAGTGCCATTAACAATTATGCTGGGGAAATAGGCCTGGGGGGTGACAGTCCCAATGAGCTGAGACATAAAGTCACTCTACCTAGAGCAAGCAGCTAGGCGCTGCATTGGGCCTGGCTAGAGCAAGCGGTGGGGTTTCCACAGGAGATGGGGAGCAGTAAGAGATTATGGCAAAGACACTGCCCTGTGGCCACGTCCTGGGACAAACTGTCTGTGGACAATGTTTTTACGACAGGTCGTCTTTCTAGTATTTTTAGATATAGTACCTCCCCTACATCTGGTTTCTCTTAGGCCAGGCCAAATCTTTTAGCTCTGGTCTGCTCTATGCTGCTTTATCGCGTGGGATTAATACAGACTACACCTGCAGATATGGAAAGAGAAGCAATTACTGCTTCAGAGATACAAACAGGGAATGGTTAGGAGAGAAATGCACCAGCATACATGAACTTGAGCTTGCCTCCTACCCAACCGCAGAGGAGGCGGGATTCCTACCTGCACCCGCCCGTCATATGCCCGTGGATCCAGCCATTCCACATCCTTTCCCAGCGCCAGAGGAGGGCGCCCTCCCAACCTCTGCCATTTTAAAGCCCATCCTCATCTCAGAAGACTTTGCCCTCATGTTTACTCTCACTCACTTAGATACACGTTTTTTCAATACTCCTAACATAAAATTTACCACCTTAACCATTTTTAAGTGTGCTGCTCAGCAGTATTAAGCATCTTCACATCGTTCTGCAACCGTCACCACCACCCATCCCCAGAACTATTCCCATCTTGCAAAACAGAAGCTCTGCGCCCATTAAAACACCAACTCTCCAACCCTCCTCCCTTGAGGCCCTGGCAACCCCAACTCTGCTTTCTGTCTCTATGGTTTGACTATTCTAGGGACTTCAAATAAGTGGACTCATACACTGTCTTTTCATGACTGGCTTATTTCACGTAGTATAATGTCTTCAAGGTTTATCCATGCTATGGAATGGCCAGATGTCTTTCCTCTTTAGGGCTGAATAATATTCCACAGTGTGTACATATCACATTGTGTTTATCCATTCATTCATCCACAGACACTGAAGTTGCTTGCACCTTTTGGCTATTGTAAATAATGCTGCTATGAATGTACAAATATCTCTTTGAGGCCTTATCTTCCATTCTTTTGAATATATTCCTAGAAGTAGTATTCTGGGTCATACAGTAATTGTAATTTTGGTGTTTTTTTCTGTTTATTCTGTGGGTTTTTTTTTTTTTTTTTTGAGGACACTTACTACTTTACTTGCTTATTTACATACAGACAGGATCTCACTCTGTCACCCAGGCTGGAGTGCAGTGGTGCCATCATAGCTCACGGTAGCCTCAAACTCCTGGGCTTAAGTGATCCTCCTGCCTCAGCCTCCAAGCCTGGTTATTTATTTATTTATTTATTTATTTATTTTTAAAGACAGTGTCTTGCTATGTTGCTCAGACTGGTCTCAAACTCCTGGCCTCAGGCTATCCTCCTGCCTCAGCCTATCCTCCTGCCTCAGCCTCCCAAGTAGCTGGGACTATAGGCATGCACCACCATGCCCAGCTAAATTATTTCTATCTTTAGTAGAGATGGAGTCTCACTCTTGCTCAGGCTGTGAACACTGCCTTTTTAAAATAAAAAGCACTATATGATGGAGATTGTTCCATGTCAGAATGTAAGCTCTTTGCGTTCCGAAAATGTTAACCCTTTTTCTGACACAGTGCACACTGGCTTTTATTTTCTTTAGGTGTTATTTCCAGACACCAATATTACATGTTTATACAATCAAATATATCCAACTTTTCTTATGTGGCTTAAGAGCTTGAAGAACTTGGTTAAGAAGTTGTCCTCCTATCCCCAAGGTTAAATAAGTACCTCCCCTTACATATCCTTCTAGTACATGTATTGCTTGGTATTTTTTATTGTGTTTAATTAATTGCCTAGTTAATATTATATTGTCTGATATTTTAATTTTATTTCAAAGAAGTTTTACATTTAATATCTTTAATTCACCTGTTTATTTTTGTTTAAGGTAGGAGGTGGGGGTAATGCTTTGCTGTTTTCCAAATGAATAGCCAGTTATGTCAATGCAAGTATTCTTAAGCAAGCTATCCTTCTATGCACTGAGTTGAAACGTCACCTTTGTCACATATCATGCTACCATATACCATACATATACACACATAAGCTCCTCATCTGTAACCTTTATACAACGTTGAAGAAAGAAAAGACCAGCAAAATCGCGAAGATTCCCTTCTAAATCTAAGTATCTTTGTTACGAAGGGAGAATGAATTCTAGTCTGAAGAGAAGACAGGTGAGAATGGAGAAGTGGGAATGAAGGCGCGTGGCTGCCCTGCCTGGCAGAGCTAGGCAACGAGTGGTGCATGGGGTCCGGGTCCACTTACACCGTGGAGCTTCATGTAGAGGCCGCAGGCGTTGCACACGGGCTCACCCTCTGCGTTGCGGCGCCACAGTGTGGTGGTGGTCGTCTGGCAGTTGGCACAGGACAGGCCCACTCGGCGGGAGGCGGACTACAACACAGGAAACAAGCCCTTCACGCCCAGGGAAGAGGTGGGCACCGCCCTTCTACTTCACGCGGGGCCTCGGGGCTGGGCCACTCGAGTGGGTGAGGCTGTGATGGATCTGTGACCAGTGACACACCTGACTGTCCCACTACCTAAGCCACTCCTAGGAGTACATGCAAACAAGACTTCTTTTTTTCTCTCTCTCTCTTTTTTTTGTTGAGACAGAGTCTCGCTCTATCACCTGGGCTAGAGTGCCCTCGGTTCAGCCTAGCTCACAGCAACCTCAAACTTCTGGGCTCAAGCAATCCTCCTGCCTCAGCCTCCCAAGTAGCTGGGACTACAGGCATGCACCACCATGCCTGGCTAATTTTTTCTATTTTTAGTAACCTAACTGATTCTTTCTTTTTATTTATTTATTTATTCAGTAGAAACAGGGTCTAGCTCTTGCTCAGGCTGGTCTTGAACTCCTGACTTCAAGTGATCCTCCTGTCTCGGCCTCCCAGAGTGCTAAGATCACAGGTGTGAGCCACAGTGTCAGGCCAAAAACAAGATTTCTGCTGCCTGTGGAGAGTGAATTTGGGCACTAAAGACCTGGTTTCTAGTCCTAACTGTCATTCAATGTAACACAAATAACCCGGCTAACACTGGGCACTGTGGGCAGAAAATCTTCTTCCAAAAGTAGAATTAGCATTGGCTTCAGGTGCCAGGTGTAGGCGGTGGGTGAGGAACTATTGTATCCAAATGGTACCAAAGACTGAATGGCTTTGGGATTCAAGAAAGGGAAGCACAGGGCTTGTTCCCTCTGCTCCTCCCTCCCCAATACTCACAGAAACCAGTTGGTGTTGTTTAAAATCAAATTACATTAATAAAGAATATGAAACCAGGGGCCCAAAGTCTGCATCACAGGCCCAAACTTCCCTGCCATGGGGTCACAACAAGCTGCTTAACCTTCCTGGGCTTTAAGTTTTATCAACTGAACAGGGTAAATAAAGAACAGCCTCTGTTGAAGTTACTCATAGGGGTGATGTGAATGGAGGAGACATTCAGGACAACACTGGATTGGGACCCAGGGAGCCTGGATTCTGGGTGGAGACAGGAGACTCCATAGCTGTGTGCCTGGGGGTGAGGCCGTTAGCTTCTCTGAGTCTCACTCTCCAGGTCTGCATATCAAAGGGATTGAACTAGATGGTCTGGAACCTCCTTGTAGCTTCAGCTAACCCGGAAGGGCTTGAGAAGTTACTATGGTGTCCCCGCCCACCTAACCCACAACCTTGAATTCCAAAATTCAAAACCACAGGATTTCCCACCAAGGAGAGAGTCCTGCAGCTGGGGCCGGTGAGGCCCATGCTTACCAGGCGGCGCTGGGGTTTGATGAGTGGCCGGTTGATGCCATTCATCTTGTGGTAGAGGCCGCAGGCGTTGCACAGGTAGTGTCCCGTCCCGTCCCGCCTCCAGAGCGGGGTGGACATGGCCCCACAGTTGACACACTCTCTGCCTTCCGAGAAGTCATCAAACATATCTACTGGGTAGGGGGAAAGGGACAAAAAGAGACACAGAGGATTAATTCTTTCTTTGTGCTCAGCACTCTTACATCTGGGAATCTAGAGCTCACAGAAATAATGCCCTTTCCCTAGAAGGAGGGAAAGCCACCTGTCCCCACGGCGACCCCAAGCCCTGGGGCAGCAGCTCAGAGGACTTCGATGGGAAGCACTTTGACTCTGGCTGTCCCAGACACAACTCCTCCTAGCATGAGAAAAGGAAGAGCCCATCACCGGGATAATCAGAGGCTGGGCTGGGAGGTGGGGTGCCCGAACTTCAGCCCAGATCTTGCATGCAGAGCCTCCAGCCCCAGGCCCTCACCTAATGCTGAGGTCCACTCATATCTTTCTCTCTCTCTCTTTTTTTTTTTTTTTTTTTTTTGAGACAGAGTCTCACTTTGTTGCCCAGGCTAGAGTGAGTGCCGTGGCATCAGCCTGGCTCACAGCAACCTCAATCTCCTGGGCTCAGCGATCCTACTGCCTCAGCCTCCCGAGTAGCTGGGACTACAGGCATGCGCCACCATGCCCGGCTAATTTTTTGTATATATATTTTTAGTTGGTCAATTAATTTCTTTCTATTTTTGGTAGAGACGGGGTCTCGCTCAGGCTGGTTTCGAACTCCTGACCTTGAGTGATCCGCCCGCCTCGGCCTCCCAAAGTGCTAGGATTACAGGCGTGAGCCACCGCGCCCGGCCTTCTCTCTCTCTTTTAACCCTTTCAAAATTAAGATTACTTTTCCCTTTGAATAAAATTATAATAAATATTTACTTTAGGAAAATCAGACAGTACCAAAATGTATAAAGAAAATATAGATCGTCATCAATGTTACAAACATTTTATTCTATTATATCCTTTGCAAGTCTTTATATTTTGACATGTTTGCCTAGTTGAGGTCAAGCTATATAATTTTGAGCCTGTTTTGGGGGTGGAGGCTTGGTTGGGTTTTTGTTTGTTTTGCTTAATATCAAAGCATTTTCCCACATGAGAAATTCTTTATAAACTCATTTCAGCTTGGTATAATATTCTATCACATAAATGTACCATCATCGAACTTATCATTCAACTATTAAACTTTATCCGGTTTCATTTTGTAAATATTGCATGTTTTGTACATAAATCTGTGAGTTTCTGATTATTTCTTAGAATACGCTCCTAAAAGTAGAATTTCTGAGTCAAAGGGACTAGATTTGTAAGTTCTCAGAATTTTCAAAACTGTCCTGCAAAAAAGCCTTCACTGGTTCATCATTCCTATCGTAATACACATGTATGAATGCTGTGTCACAGTTTGACACTTTTTCTTGCTTATTGGTGCATACCATATAGGTGAATATTATCATATGAGTAAGGCCACCTCAGAGCTGCTCCGATGCGGGGAGCGTTCCCCTCCCACCATAGCAGGCCAAGGTTTGCCACTCTCCTGCACTCCCCCTCCCCGGCACCTTTATCTCCATGTCTGCAGAATGTCACAACTGACAAATTCCACTTGTGTCCATTCTCTTTGCCCTGGTCAGACAGGCTGGGCCAGTTTTCTCATTCCCTGTGATCTATTATATAGAAAGCCTGACTCAGAACTTCCGCAAGTCTCTGACTCCCTGATATCCTAATTTCCTGTCCCTAAACACATCTACCTTGGTCTCCAGCCCATTCTTGTCCTGCTGCCAAAGGAAAGGTAGATTCTTCTCCAGTGAAGGTTGGTGGGGGGTTCAGATGGGGGTGGCGTGAGCATTAAAGAGTTCTCTCTCCCTCAGGACTCAGGCCAGGGGTTTACAGTGGTGGTGCATTTTGCTAGTTTTGTAGCCCAGCTATCTGCTCTGAGGGAATGTGGGCTGGAGACGAGGATGGTGGGGAACCCTCCCCCCAACTCTGGGTACACAAACAGTCATCTGCACCTGCAAACAGGTAGCCCTGCGTCCGCACCGAGTAAACAATGTGCAGGTGTGAGGGGCTGTTTGCTCAGGCCAGGGCACTGCCGTCAGAGGAGAGGCTATTTTTACGCCTGGGTCACACGCAGGGCCCTAGACCAAGGTCACCTGCTTTCAGAGTGGCACATGAAACTGCCATCCACAGCTTGCTCCCACCTGGACCACGTCAACACTGTCGTCACCCCCTCCATAGCCATGGCCTGTGGCTGGTCAGCCTGCTCCCCGATCGAGACCCTCCCTGGACTCCTCGAGAGGCCAGGAGTCCACAGAAGGACGAAGCCAACCCCACGCCCGGAGGGGAGCGAAGGCAAGGTTGTCATTTGCTGGGCTTCTGAATAAACACTAGATGGCACTGCAGTCTCAAAGTTGAACCAAGACACTGCATTCCAGCCTCAGCACGCTTTGAAGGTGGGGGACTTTTCAGATCTTTCCAGTCCAAACCTAGTCCAACCCTCTTATTCTACTTTTCTGTATTACAAAAAAATTTCAAACACATTCAGAAGTGGACAGAATATTTAAACGAACTCTTATTTACCCACTATCCAGCTTCCAAGAATTTGTAGTCAGCCCACTTTCTCCCATATTGTATTTTTGAAGAAAATCCCAGACATTCTATCGTTTTATTCATAAATATCTCAGTACGTAGCTCTGACAGATAAAGATTCACACTCTTCTTTTAAAAATAGGTAAACCAGCTTCTTGTTCATTTAAATTCCACAGTTAAAAATCTCATATTCTGTTCCTCTTTTCTGGAGGGCAAATTCCCTTTACTCCTTACATTTGTTGTTTTATACGAAGGGACAGAATCTTACTAAAGTACCCTGCAGTCCTTGGAGGTCTCCTCTCTGCTCATCACTCACCTTCCACGCTGCCTTGAGAACCCAAACACAGGTTTGTGTCGGGAACTCCTTCAGGCTGGCCTCAGAGGCGGATACACATTCAAGCAACTATCTTACTGGCCAGGTAAAGTCACTGGAGGTTGGCAAATATGTATTTGTCACTGACAAACATTTACTGAGCATCTGCTATTTAATCACTCCGATAGATGCCACAGGAGCTAAGAAAGAACCTTGCTCTCCGAATGCTAATGATCTAGTCCCTGCATCGGACTGCACATCTGTAGTGAGCAGCATTACTCAACTCATTTCCAGAACATACCCTCAACTAAGTTGGCGACTGGTGGCCGACACCACTTGTCTAGGGCAGGAAGTGCAGACGTCCCACCTATCCCACCCGCAGAGAAGTCCCACTGCCACAGAAGGGCCAGGTGTTGCAACAGCAGTGGAGGGAAAGTTAGACAACCCTTTACACCTCCAAATTTGCCTAAGTCTCCGTATTTGCTACCACAAAACTTTGCCATCCAACCTGCTCAATGAAAAGTTACATAAATTTTTTAATGATTATTACAAAGACAATGTATCCATAGAGGAAAATGATTTCCCCATGATGTTAAATGAAAAAAGCAGCACATAAAACCACAGACACTGTGCTGGCAGCTAAGACTACCCAGGCAGCAGCTTTTATTAGTCTAAACTGTGTGGACCTTTCTTTTTTTAGAAATGCCATTCCATAATGTCATAATTGACTATCTTTAAAAATCTGATTAAAAAATAGAAACAAAAATCTGTGCACTTGTACCCCTCAAATTTATACAAATAAAAAAATTCGATCACCCCAAGTAGCTCCTGATCTATACAGCGGAGGGTATTACTTTACCCTCTTACATCCAACACTTACGCACTTTTCTTGGGCTGAGGAATGGAGAGAATGAAGCTCCACCTTTGCTGCTTAGCACCTACTCTGAGGGAGGTGGGGTGACAGGCACTGAGCCCCAGACCAGCACCACTATCTGGTGTGAACCTGGGCAACAACTCCTGCTCATTCCTTCCTGGGAAAGGTGCTAGGTAGGACTTCCCCCAGGGCAAGTATGATTCCTCAGGCAAGGGGCACAGCAGAGGCCTCTGACCTCAGTCCCACCCACCAGTGCTGGGCATCTGGGCACTGCTTCAGTCTTGTGGGAGGCAGTGGGAGTCCAGCCTGGAAGTGGGCGGCATCACCCCACATTTGGAGGGCAGACTTGTAATAATAGTTATAAAGTGCTTTACAAATGAGAGGAAAAACTTACAACAATGGCTGTAAAGAGCTTTGCAAACATCACATGAGATAACAGTGATGGCTTATTGTTGGGAGGCTGGGGCTGCAGGGTTGGGAGGGGGGAGCATTAGGCCAGGCACAACCCTTGGTGCCAGGTTATTGGAGAGGGGGGAGGACAAACAAAAGAGCTAGGAGATTCAGGAATCTGACCTTTCTCAAGCCATGGGGGCCAGGCTCAGCACTGCCTATGGCTCAAACTCTGCCAAGTTCCTTACTGAGGGCCAGGAACCCAGGGACAGCAAGGCTGACTGTGTATGCTTAAGAGGTCTCCAAGTCCTGCTCATGGGATGTATTCATCAATGGTTATTTTAGCAATCGAAAGCACAAAATGAATTGTGTCCTAACCCCAAGGATGGGTAACAAATTCCTCACTTCCATCCATTCCCTGCTTAAAAATTTAAAAAACAACAAAAAAATTTTTTTAAGGAGGACACAAACTGAGCCATATTTCTTAGACATCCAGTACAGTGTGGAAATTGCTAGGAATCAAGGCCAACTACTCCTATCCAAGGGCCTGAAAGAAAAATGTAGGGCAGGAGGTTGAAGGACCCCACCCCCCACTTCCTTCAGTTGACGCAAAGGCTCCGACCTCATCCCTGACCTCTCTGTCCATCTTGGGGGCCTGCCCACCATGATAGAGAGGGGTTAGCAAGTTGGGTATGGGGAAGGAAAGGCAGAGGAGGAAGGGAGGGAGAAGAAGGAAAAGAAGCCAGAGAAGCCAGAGGCCAGGGTCGGGTTGGCAACACCCTCTGGGCCCTGTACTAATGCTGGGTTTTTGTCTCCCTCCTGCTGAGAGGAAGCTCAGGCTGCCATGGGTGCCTCGGAGCCCAGTCTGCGCCTGTCCCTCACACCCTCCCCCAGCTCATGTTGGAGAGACCCTCACCTGCAGCCCAGAGGCACAGGTGATGTGTGCCACTGTTCTACCGAGGGCGCCGGAGCTCAAACATTTGCCATGTACCTGCTATACTTGCTCCTGTAGTGAGTGCTAGACATACACATGTGTTAGAAAAATTGGGGTGAAATCCCTGCCCTGAGTTGTTTTGATAGCTGGGGATACACAACTCAAAATCAGTAATTACATTAAACACTCAAAACCAGTAATTACATTAAACACGCCAAATGCATCTAGCCTGGGTCTCCTGCCTGGTCCCCAGCCCTCCACTTCCAGCTTCAGATCTTTGGACATTCAGGGGAGGAAGACAGAGAAACACAAGGAAAAGTGCCCACACCCAGTGCAGCCGGTCACTGCTACAAAACAGAGGCTGGAGGGAATTCAGGGGACCCAAGTTTGGGGCTTCCTGGAAAAAGCCAGACCCAGCTTGAGGCTACCCACATGGAGACCTTCCCCCAGGACCCAAGTCCCAGCCCCACCCAGATGTCCCTTGCTGAACCCCAGCCCCAAGTCCCATGCAAAGTCCACCAGGGACGGAGCCTGGATTTCCCGCCAGGCCCAGATCTGTCCCTGCGGCTGGCGCCAAGGTCTGGGGTGCGAGAAGCAGACAGTGCCGAGCTTTTCCTGGCAGCTCTTGAGCCTCAGATCTTCTGGGCTCTGTCAGGCTCAGGCAGACGCCTGTCATGGGGCCGTCGCAGTAGCCCACAGGCCTCAGCCACAGGATGAAAGCACCTCGTTGGGAAGCTCCTACAGCCCCTGAACAGAAGTGGGCATACGTTCTGGTGTCACCCTGCAGGGCCTGGGGGTCCCCCTGCCTCCAACCCCAGCATCCATCCAGGTGCTGGCTGCAGGCCTGAGGTCAGAGTGACGGAATGTGACTCTGGCTTTTAAAGAAATCACAAACAAGCAAGGACATTCCGAAAGGAAGGAAAAAAACACTAAAAACAAGGGAAGGAGGGAGGGACAAAGAGAGAGGAGGAAGAGGTTGAAGAGCAAATGGTAGACTAGAGGAAGATAAACCCTCTAATATGCAAAGAAGTTTTACAAATTACAAAGAGAAGAAGAGCTTGAAGGCCCCACCAAGCAACCTGCACCTCGTCACTGAACGGACTCAGCGGGAAGAGTCAAGCATCTCTCTGGCCCCTGCACCCGCAGCTCCCCCTGGAAGGCCTAAGAACTTCCAGATATCCACCTCCACTCCCTGCAGGTGTGTTCACAGTAGGGCCTGCATGGGGGTTGGCCCAGGAGAGGGAGGGCAATGAGGCATGTGCACATGGTGTAGAATCCCGGTCTGCTCCGGGGCCACAGAGCTAGTCAACAGCAGGGCTGGGATGGAACCCAGGCAACTAGCCAGTCTCTTAGCCACAGCCCCGCCCCTCCCCCCCAGCTCCTGCCCACACCCCTTGACCATCCTGTAGTTAGAGATTCAGTCCTGATACTGACATAATGACAGGGAGGGCTGCAGGGCCCACGCAGGCTGTTTTCCCAGCTCCTCTGATCTCGGAAACTTCTGGAGGCACATCTGTGTCAATGCTCCTTAGCTCACTGATTTGGGAAATGCCTCCTCACCTTCACCATGGTCAAGATTAGATTTTGAGACCTTCAGTGAATGCTCACATGTGGGGATATAATCACAGCATAAAGATTTCCCCATAAAATGCAGGGTTGTGCCTGTGATCCCAACACTTTGGGAGGCTGAAGCGGGAGGATCACCTGAGCCCAGGAATTCAAGACTGCAGTGAGCTATGACAATGCCACTGCACTCCAGCCTGGGTGACAGAGTTAGACCCTGTCTCTTTAAAAAAAAAAAAATTGAGAGTCAGTCACTAGCTCCTGGAGAAATATCTCAATGAACCTGGCAATGCACTGTGCAGGGCTAAATCCGTGAAGGACGCAGGCTGCTACATTGTTCTTATAAGCACTATGGTCTCAGTCACCAAGAATGTGGCTTCCACAGACTTCCAGAAGATCATCACAGTGGCAGCCCCTTCCCGCCTGAGAACCACGGGCGGGGACACCATTTTAAAAGTAGGCAAAGGAGCAAAAGAAAGCAAGGCAGTACTCAAAGACTGGGTTGAGCTTTAATTTTTTTTTTTTTTAACATAGCTGTAGAAGATGAATAGCTTTAAATTTATATTTTTGAAACTTTCCCTGATGCTGGCATTTTTTCCCTGTACCATTACATTTTTGCAAATGCGGTTTTGCCTCCTTGTGACCCTCATCCTCTGAGAGGGAGCTAAGACTAGTCTCTGTGTGGAGTAGCCTGGGTCTCTGGCTGCTGTGTCCACAGACAGCTCACCCCACCGTCCCCACCCTGACATCTGGGACGAGGCTCTCCTTTCCTGCCACCCCTCAGGGATGACTAGGGAGCCATGTGACTCATCATCCAAAATAGGACATTTCCGAGGGGCAGAGGGCACATTGCTAATTATTCTGGAGCAGCAGGCTTAAAC
Organism: Microcebus murinus; assembly: GCF_040939455.1. NCBI lineage: Eukaryota > Metazoa > Chordata > Mammalia > Primates > Cheirogaleidae > Microcebus > Microcebus murinus. The sequence goes on along the minus strand of NC_134127.1, from coordinate 25,535,371 downwards.
TCAGGACGGGCAGCTGCCCCCCTCAGACCTCTGAGTGTGAGACCTACATTCCTGGCAAATGGGTCCCCCCTCCAATTTCTCCCCTGTGTCACCAGCTGACACACAGGGGCCTGCAGAATGCCAGGAAAGAGTTGCGAAAAACTGGGTCCCCACAGTTCCCTGGGCTTCAGGCTGGAGATCTAGGGCTCAGCCTCTGGATCCCTGGCTGAGAGCCAGCGACCGAGGATGTCTGCCACTCGCTGGCCTGTGCGGGCCGTGTGAAGGCCGCTCTCCCTCCACTGGACCTGCCTTGCCGACTGGGTCAGCTCTGCACATCCAATCCTTGCACGGGGGGTGTTGGGAGGCTCTGGAAGGGCAAGTGGCACACAGACTTCGAGCCTTCAAGTGGTGTTTGGGCAATTCCATGAATGCTCAGAAGAGAAAACCAAGGTCCAGAGAAGGCGAAGGCCTCACCAAAGCTCCTGTAAGGTTAGTGACCCAAGCCTCGCCCTCCCAGTGCATCGCTGCTCTTTGCTGGGTTACGCCATCTGCAGCGCTCTGGACACAACACAAAGGCAATGCACACAGACCCATCTGGTTCCCACAAAAACCCAGCGCCCTAGAGCATCTCTCGAGGCAGCAGAAATGCCACTAGGGTGACATGAATCCCAGGGCTCTGCTCCTGGTCTGCTCGGCTGCCTGGCCATGACACACCATGTTCCTGGACACACGTCGTAATTCAGCCATAAGAGTTATCTATGCATTGCCAGATATTTCCTCATGTGTGTATGTAAAATTCTATTGTATATAATGCATGGTTGTGTATATGGAAAATGATACCACACTGCACTAAAAACCAGCCACTCTTGCCTGCAATAAAACTGCTCTAATAATTCATTGGAATAAATATTTTAAAAGGGGAAATGTCTATTTTTAAGATGTTCCTGGCAAATACTGGAAACAAACAAAATGCCCAATGATAGGGGAGCTAGTAAGAAAACGAAGTTGCAGTAAAGAAATATGGAAATTTGAGTTGATTTTTTTAAATGACAACTATATGGATCATGTTTGTAAGATTTTTCTCTTCCCATAACCTTGTTTAAATTAGTTAAATAAGCAGTTCATTCAACAAGCATCTCTGCCTAAGAGTTGGAGGATTAGAAATGTCTATTTTCTTTAATTTCTTGGGATCCCCCAAACCCCAAAAGAACACAAAGTACTTTCTCCAGCTTGGGCCCAGGTGCCTCCTCTCCCAGAGTGGCAGCCGCACCTGGGCTCGGGCATCACTATGGTACTGACCATGCCTCCTACCTGCAGAAGGAAAGGGAGAGCCCTCACCACGGGGCAGAGTCCCAGCAAGTGTGGGAGTGTCTCTGTGAAGCTTAGCAAGAGCTACCTGCGGTCACACTGTGGACAAAGTCCGGCACAGGTCCTGGCTCCTCCAAGTCACTGGGTGGTGAGGATGTCCCTCCCAGCCTGCCTGTCGTCCCAGTGTGCCCTGGGAGTGGGGGATGGGGGAAACGGGCACTCCAGGCACTGATGCGGAGTGTGACCTTGTCCACCATGCGGAGGGCAATTTGGCAATATCTTATCAAAAGTATAAGTGCACATGTCATTTGATCCAGAAATTCCCCTTCTAGGAATTTGTCCTCCAGATATACTGACGCTTGTGCAAACAGGCTTACGTACGAGGATATTCGCCGTGGCATTTTTTTGCCCTAGCAAAGGACTAGAAAAACAGCTTACATGTTCACCAGTAGGAGACTGGTTAATACAGTTAGCGTATACTATATACTGCCATAAAGAATGAACATCATTATGTACTGACGTAGAATTCTTTCCAATAAATGCTGTGAGATATTAGTATTAGAAGTAAGGTACGGAACAGCACATATGACACTCTTACTGAAGGAAGGGGAGAAGAATCTGTATATGGATGTGTTTGTGTATACAACTATATCTCTAGGATGGACTAGACTAGACGCTGATGACACTGGTTGCTTTCAGGGAGGCATCTGGTGGCTTGGGGGAGACTTTTCGCTGTATCCTCTCGTGTACCATTTATATATTGAACTGTGCAAATTTGTTTCTTATTTGTGATCATTATTTTATGTATGGGGGGGGAAAGGGCATTTATTGAAACCTTAAAATCTGTACCCCCATAATATGCTGAAATAAAATCAAAAAATTAATATGCCACAGACTAGCATCATCACTGTTTCATGTCATAAGATTTTAAAGTCAGGCAGAGGCTGGGAGTGGTGGCTCAAGCCTGTAATCCTAGCACTCTAGGAGGCCAAGGTGGGAGGATTGCTGGAGCTCAGGAGTTCGAGACCAGCCTGAGCAAGAGCGAGACCCCAATCTCTACAATAAATAGAAAGAAATTAGCCAAACAACTGAAAATAAAAAAAATTAGCCCGGCATGGTGGCGCATGCCTGTAGTCCCAGCTACTTAGGAGGCTAAGGCAGGAGGATCGCTTAAGCCCAGGAGTGTGAGGTTGATGCAAGGTAGGCTGACGCCATGGCACTCTAGCCCAGGCAACAAAAGTGAGACTCTGTCTCAAAAAAAAGAAATAAAAAAATAAAGTCAGGCAGGTTTTATTTTTCTGATTTTTCCATAAAAGCACCTTATCTCCCAAATGGGGGAAACGGAACTCACTTTCCAAGGGGTTCTCAGCTTTGCTGTGCTCCCCCAGCTGCCAGCCTGCGGCATCTCTCGCAGCTCCCCAGCTCCTGTCCTGGGAGCCCCAGCGCTGCAGCTCTAATTTGACTCTGAGACGCAGTGACAAACACGCACGTGGTGCTGTTCCTTTATTTACCAGGAAGATTGGAGGGAGCTTTGGCCACAGGGGACTTGAACCAGGCCAGGCTAGGCCAGCGGACTTTGCAACCAGCTTGCTATGAGCTGGCAGAACGGAAAGGAAATAGGAACAAATTGCCAGGGCAGCTCCCTCAGGGACCCAGACAATAGGTCTGCAGGGAATGGCTTTTCCTTCCAGTCCTGCAGCCACCAGGAGAAAACAACTTCCCCTTCACCTCTGGAATGGCAGCAGCAGCAGCAGCCAGGGAGATTTATGGAGATATAATGTGACCTCTTTATTGCCCTGAATGCTAGGGAGGCATTTCAGGAGAGATTTACGCCTTTCAAAAGGGGAGGGGAGCAAAGGTGTAGAAATTCATACACCAGGACTGTTCCCCCCTCTGGGGGGTTTCTGGGGGATTACTTAATCAAACCAAGGTTAAGCTCCAATCGCCAGCACTTTTACGTCCTCTTCTCCTGCTAATCCACCAAGTTGCCCGGCTACTCTGCAGGCTTTTACATGAAATGTGGAGTCTAAGGCTGAGCTGGGAGGGCTCTGTTTAGCTCTCAGTTCAGTTAACACAACACAAAACAAAACATAAAGATGGAGAAAACATTCAGCCGCACAGGGAGACTGTGCCCCTCTGTAACCACAGATGCTGAACAGCACATGCAGTCCCTGTCTGGGCCTCGACTCTTCTTTGCAAAACAAAGGTGTGAGACCAGATGACTTAGATCCATCCCAATTTGAAAATTATCCAGATTAATATCAGATCAAACGCTAAAGCTATAAATTATTCTGTACCAGTGATTCTTCTGCCATTAAAAAAAATTATTTTTTTTAGAGACAGGGTCTTGTTAAGTTATCCAGGCTGGTCTTGAACTGGCCTCAAATGATCCTCCTGCCTTGGCCTCCCAAAGTGCTGGGATTATAGGCGTCAGCCACTATGCCTGGCTACCTTCCAATGCATTCTTATATTTTTACACACACGTAAATGTCCCCCTGAACAGTGTACTATTTTGTGTGTTTTTAAAAAATACATGAATGCCTTCACGCTGTACCTCACATTTACAAACTTACTTTTTAAAAAGTATGAAATATTTCTGTCACTGAGAAAAAATATATGACACTCTTGAACCCACCACCCAGCTTTGTCAAAATTTTACCATATTTGCTTCATGTATTTTTAAAGAAATAAAATACTGCGGATAACAGTCAACTACTGTGGGTACTCCATCATTCTAGTCCTTTTTTCTTTCTTTTTTGCCTATTATTATGTTTCTCAGTTTCAGCTATGTTGATACATGTGGATCCACTATGGGATTCTGTTATAGAAAGCTGAACTGACTAAGACACTCACTGGCATATATTCAGGCTGTTGTAATAGCAATGCTTCGACAGGCATCCTTGTGTGTATCTGTTAACCCTTTGCACTCGAATGTCGAGTGTGGATAATGTCAAGTGGATAATGAGAAAAAAGCAAGCGAGTGCAAAGGGTTAACACACATGATAAAAATTTCTCTAGGATACACTAGACCTGTGATAGCCATGTTCAAAAGTATGTGCCTACAACACTTATGCTTGGTTTTGGTGCTGTTTAACAATGTATCAGTCAGCTGTTACACTGTAACAATGTTACAGTGGCTTACAATATTAAAGATTTGTTTGTTTGCTGTTCCTATTACATGGCAGTTGCACGTTGGCTGGAAGTCCTGTTATGTGTGTGTGTTTCACTCTGGGATTCAGGTTGAAGCAGAACTTCCATCTGGGTCATGCCAGCCTCCTGGCACAGGGCCAACAGTGATGGCAGATCCCTGTCATGGCTCTTCATGCCTCCATGTGGATATCACACAGTGACTGTGAGTCACATGCCATTGATCAAAGCAAGCGTCACAGCCAAGCCTGTGTCATCAGGCTGGTGGATGCAATCCTCCCCCAGGAAGGGGCTCTCCCAGGAAGGGGAGGAACAGAGTGGCGTGTGCTGAACACAGTGGGATCCTACCACACATAGTCTTTGGCAGCTTCGCTTCTTCAAAGAAGGGTATGTGTTTGGACATTTTTCCATACTGGCACAGACCTGTTGATATTTTACTCTTTTAAGAGGACTTATTAGTTTTACCTTGTAAAGCTACATAACATTTACATTCTACTGCACAGATCCCACAGTTGTTTAGCTGTACTCGATATGTGAAAGGATCCAGCGCTAACGAGTCTTTCTGTACCACAGCTTCCCCATTTCCAATGTCTCGACTGTGCTCTGGCAAGTAATTCCTCACTGCCCACTCCACAGGGCTGCAGCAGACGCTGCTGCGATCACTTCCGTGCCAGTTCCTCTTTAGTTTGTTTGGATTTCGTGCAGGGCAAGCTCCCCTCTCTTTAGCCTTCTTTAAAAAAAAATTATCCTGGCTGTTTTTGCACAATAACTCTTCTGTATACATTTTATAATCTGCTTGACAAACTGCATTCAAGAAATCCTGTTGAGATGTTTCCAGGGACCATGTAAAATTTACAGATTTGTTTGGGTGGAGTCTGGAATAAGGAATACTGCTAAGTTTCCCAATCCAAGAATATAGTATCTTTTTCCATTTATGCATGTCTTCTTTTATGTCCTTCAGTAACATTTTATAGCTTTCTCCATAGAGAACTTTCCTATCTGTTTACTGAAACTGACCACTCTTTCCTCTGCTCATGATGAAAACATCACCACTTCCTATCCAATCTCATTTATTTTACTAACAAAGAAATTGACTCCCGGCTGGAGATCTTAGAGGTATGGACCAGCTCTTAAAGTCTTTCTCTTATTGTGGTCTGAAGTCGTCTTATATTGGGCGGTCTTTCTGTAGTTTGGGGTACGGGCTGTCTCCAAAGTTCATGGGAAATTAAATTTTTACTTTATTCAGGGGGTTCTTTTCATCCGACGCAGTAGTCTTCGGGAAGGAAGGGGAGAAAGCATACCTTTCCTCTGTCTTTCACAGAAGTCTCCACCTTTTCTTCAGACCGTATGCTCCTCTACAATTCTGTCACCTGCTCGTCCTCTGCAGCCTTTCTGCTTAGGCTAAACCAATGTTTCCATGAATTTTTATGGCAAACAATTGCATCTATCTTTTTTTTTTTTTTTTTTTTGAGACAGAGTCTCACTTTGTTGCCTGGGTTAGAGTGCCATGGCGTCAGCCTAGCTCACAGCAACCTCCAACTCCTGGGCTCCAGCGATCCTCCTGCCTCAACCTCCCGAGTAGCTGGGACTACAGGCATGCGCCACGATGCCCAGCTAATTTTTTCTAAGTATATTAGTTGGCCAATTAATTTCTTTCTATTTATAGTAGAGACGGGGTCTTGCTCTTGCTCAGGCTGGTTTCGAACTCTTGAGCTCAAAGGATCCTCCTGCCTCAGCCTCCCAGAGTGCTAAGAGTACAGGCGTGAGTCACCGCACCCAGCCAATCGCATCTACCTTGAATTTCATATTTTACCCTTGTCTTGCAATAGCATTTGGATCTTTTGGTGTTATTTCACTCTTTTCTCTACAACTACATTTTGGTTCTAAACCAAATTATAAACATATAGATATAATGGTATTTTTATCTTATATTTTTTTCATTGGATTAGTTTTCTCTTTTCTTTCCTTTTTTTTTTTTTTTTTTTTGCTGTAGCCTCAGAACTCTTTAGCCCAACAAATATTTACAAATCAAATATAAAGCAGCCTTTGCGGGGCCACACAGAGCTGGGCTCTCGGCTTCTCCTCCTCTCCCCCAAGGCAGCTCGGCTGACTGCTGCTGCTCCCCCAGGGTAGTCTGATGACAAAAGGTCTAGCAGCCTATCCATCCTTTTACAAATAACTTTCACCTACTTGGCAGGCATCTTAGGCAAAGTGTGAAGCTGCTACAGAAAAGCAATCATTTTTCACGTGTGTATACGATTTTTATTCCAATTTGATTTGCATGCCGAAGGAAATTATAAAGTGTATTCACTTCTGTATTTTAAATATGTGACTTAGGCGGGGCACAGTGGCTCATGCCTATAATCCTAGCACTCTGGGAGGCCGAGGCGGGCGGATCGCTCAAGGTCAGGAGTTCAAAACCAGCCTGAGCGAGAGCGAGACCCTATCTCTACTAAAAAAAAAAAAAAAAAAATAGAAAGAAATTAATTGGCCAACTAAAAATATATAGAAAAAATTAGCCAGGCATGCTTGCACATGCCTGTAGTCCCAGCTACTTGGGAGGCTGAGGCAGCAGGATCACTTGAATCCAGGAGTTTAAGGTTGCTGTGAGCTAGGTTGACACCACAGCACTCTAGTCCGGGCAACAGAGTGAGACTCTGACTCAACAAAAATAAATAAATATGTGACTTAAAATTTTAATATGAATTATAAAACATGATACATTTGCAGGTCAAAACTGGGGTAGTTGCTTGCTGTCACACTTTTTTAAATCACTGTTTTCTACCTCCACACCAAGGATAACCTTCTCACTATTAGTGATCAGCCATGCCGATTCTTGAGCAAACAGAAAAGTTTAAGAGGCAGAAAGGCAATCTTACAGAACAAATGCTGGGGGGATAACTCTGCCAACTCTCACATTGATACTACTTACACCTTTGGCCAAGGAAGGAAATAAAACAGCGAGACAGGAGAAAGGTTTTTACAGTTTACTCTGTACCTGCTAAGTTTTGTGTGGTCTCTCTTTTCCTATTCTTTATTTTGAACTGCGGTAAACTACATGCAACATTTATCATCTTAACCATTTGTAAGTGTATGGCTCTGTGGTATGAAATGCAGACCACCGTGGTGCATCCAATCTCCAGAACTCTTCATCTGGGGAAACTGAAACTCTGCACCCATTAAACACTAACTCCACATCTACCCGACCTCCAGCCCAGGTAACCCCCATTCTACTTTCTGTTTGATTCCTCTAGAGACCTAGAGACCATATAAGCAGAATCATACGATATCTGTCCATTTCTGACTGGCCTATGTCACTTAGCATGAAGTCCTCCGGGTTCATCCATGTTGTAGCAAGTGTCAAAATTCCCGTCCTTTAAGGCTGAATACTATTCCATGTATTTACAGACCACACTTGATTTATTTATTCATCTGTCCATGGACACTTCAGTTGCCTCCACCTTTTGACTATTATGTCTCTTTTTAAATCAGTAACATATTCATCTTAAAAAAAAAAAAATTAAGAGCCAGGCATGGTGGCTCATGCCTGTAGCCCCATCTACTCAGAAGGCTGAGGTAGGAGGATCACTTGAGGCCAGGAGTTTGAGACCAGCCTGGGCAACATAGCAAGACCCTGTCTCTAAATAAATAAATAGGGAATAAACATAGTGGCCAAATCTATTCATCAGATCTTGATCACTGAGGCTCCCCACTTCTCCTGATCCAGCTGCGGAAACTCCTCAAGGCAGGGTCTTTATAAGACTTATTCTTCTGGGCCGGGCGCAGTGGCTCATGCCTGTAATCCTAGCACTCTGGGAGGCGGAGGCGGGAGGATTGCTCGAGGTCAGGAGTTCGAAACCAGCCTGAGCAAGAGCGAGACTCCATCTCTACTATAAATAGAAAGAAATTAATTGGCCAACTAATATATATACAGAAAATTAGCCGGGCATGGTGGCGCATGCCTGTAGTCCCAGCTACTCGGGAGGCTGAGGCAGCAGGATCGCTGGAGCCCAGGAGATTGAGGTTGCTGTGAGCTAGGCTGACGCCATGGTACTCACTCTAGCCTGGGCAACAAAGTGAGACACTGTCTCAAAAAAAAAAAAAAGACTTATTCTTTCGGAAAGAGACTCAGAGGTAGTGGTAGCCATGGTATTATACTCTTGCTGACCAAGAATGAAAGCATTAGAGGTTTTGAGAAAAAAAGGGGGGGGGCGGGGAACCAAAGGAAAGTCTTGCAGCAGCAAGATCTAGAGGGAGGACAGACTGCTGCAGCAGCCCACCCATGTCTGTGACATCCTGCATGGCGCCTGGCCACAGTGCCCTGGCCTGGGAGGACTCGGGCCTGCTCCTGCGTGGCACCTGGCCACAGTGCCCTGGCCTGGGAGGACTCGAGTTGCCCCCAGTGCAGCTGATGCAAGAGGACAGGAAGAGCACCAGCCCAGGAAGCCAGGCTGGCCTGGGTCTCTCTGGCCTCAGCCCCTCTGTGGCCTTGGGCAGGTCCCTGTAACCTCCATGTCTTCACCTGCCAAAGGATGTTGCAGCCTCTGCCTACAGGATGGTCGCTGGGACTAAATAATAAAACAAAGCCAGAGGAGGGAACACCATCAGGGCCTTGATGCCACCACCAAATGTCAAAACTTTCCCCGAAGCCGTTTGGCGGGGTGGTCCTGCCATGGCCTGGGCTCCATCCGGTGCTTCAGTCCCTCCATCAGTCACTGTCCTCAGCCCCTACACAGGGGCCACACAAACCCCCTGCTTCTGATAGGAACAGCACAACTAGCCATCCCTCACTCTTTCCTATTTTCCACATTCTATTCCTATTTTTAGTAAAATCTCTAGAGGGTCTCCACACATATGCTTTTACCCTCGCTGGCTCTCACAGAGCTGAGAGGTGTCTGGTTCCAATTTGTTCACTTTCACAAAGAATGGGAAGTCCAGGTGGAAGGAGGTCTCATGCATTCCCAGAGTCCCCGAGAGCAGCCTGCGAGGGGGCTCTCGGGGTACACCCCCTCCACGGGGGCACCACAGTCCTCCTGCCTTTCTGAGTTCAACCCAAATAGCTCCTGCAATTTTTCTTTTTGTTCAGACTTCACTGGAGGCAGTCAGCTTGGTCTGGACTCCCTTAGAATGATCTTTAAAATATTCTAAAGCTATGATAAAAGCCACTCTTCTGGCATCTATAACCCCAGTCAGTCTCTGTTTATATAAATGTGCCTTCCTACGTAGAAGAAATCATAGTCAATAAGTTGGATATGAGGTCTATGACTTTATTTATTTTATATATTTATTTATTTATTTATTTTTGAGACAGAGTCTTGTTTTATTGCCCAGGCTATAGTGAGTGCCGTGGCATTAGCCTCGCTCACAGCAACCTCAAACTCCTGGGCTCAAGCAATCCTGCTGCCTCAGCCTCCCAAATAGCTGGGATTACAGGCATGTGCCACCATGCCCGTCTAATTTTTTCTATATATATTAGTTGGCCAATTAATTTCTTTCTATTTATAGTAGAGAGGGGGTCTTGCTCTTGCTCAGGCTGGTTTCAAACTCCTCACCTTGAGCAATCCGCCTACCTCAGCCTCCCAGAGTGCTAGGATTACAGGCATGAGCCACCGCGCCCGGCCAAGGTCTATGACTTTAAATGTGGATTCATACTGAGAAAGAAGACAAATTCTGACTAATACAAAATCCTACTTAATTCAACTTGGCAGACTCCTATGCACCCTAACCCTTTATACTAGTGAAACCCAAAAGATGGTATTTTAAATAAGATTGCTTTTAATGCTAGCATTTTGACGGCTGACTTACATGGCTAACATTTGTAGATACAGTACTTACTGCATGTCAAGTACTATGCTTTATAACAGTATTTCCTAGCCTTACAAAGTAGTTTCTATTCCAATTCTATTGGCATGAAAACTGGGGAGCATTATAAGAGGTAAATTGGAATTTTTTTCTTTTTTGAGACAGGGTCTCATTCTGTTACCCAGGTTGGAGTACAGTGGTGCAACCATAGCTCACTGCAACCTCCAACTCTCAGGCTCAAAGGATTCTCCAGCCTCAGCCTCCCAAGTAGCTGGGAGTACAGCACTTGCCACCATACCCAGCTAATTTTTCTGTTTTTTGTAGAGATGAGATCTCACTGTGATACCCACACCGGTCTCAAACTCCTGGGCTTGAGCAACCCTCCTGCCTCGGCCTCCCAGAGTGCTCGGATGACAGGCATGAGCCACTGAGCCCAGACAAAGCTGGAATTTTGAATGAGGTATCTGACTGCAGACTGGCTCCCTTAACCACAAGACTCCACTGCCCCTCCTTTATCAGCTGCCAAATAATAAAAAGTTGGAGGCCCCAACAAGAAATATAAGCAAAAGTTCTGAAAACAAAAGAAAAAGTTCCGACTAATGTGCCCCCCTTTACCACAAACAGCTGGTTTTAAGGTCCACTTGGCCAGCTCTCCCCTTCTTGCAGATGTGCCCTTCTCTTCCTCCCTGCCCCCGCCCTGCTCTGTCCTGGGGAAAGGGTCCTCCTTATTAATGCCATTCCTGGAGATGTGTTTACACAGGGAAAGAAACTTAATATCAACATTCCCCAAAGGAAAGTGTCTTGTCACTTCTCTGAAGCACTTCAGGCAGGGAGTGACCACCCTCCAAAATCAACAGGCACTTACCCCTTAAACAGAGTCTGACGGGAGAGTTTGTTTCCACAGGAACCTTTGTGTCCCTCGGCCCGTTTGTTATGATGAGGCTGAGAGGCACACACACAGCTCCCTCATGCCTTAAGAGGCTCTCTGGGAAGGATCTCAGGGAATCTGTTCAAAATGAGGAGGACGGGCGGGTTCAGTGGCTCATGCCTGTAATCCCAGCACTTTGGGAGGCCAAGGCAGGAGGATCACTTGAGGTCAGGAGGCTTAGACCAGTCTGAGCAAGAAGAGTGAAGCCCTGTCTCTACAAAAAATAGAAAAATTAGCTGGACATGGTGGTGCGCACCTGTAGTCCCAGCTACTTAGGAGGCTGAGGCAGGAGGATTGCTTGATCCCAAGAGTTTGAGGTTGCAGTGAGCTATGATGATGCCATGGCATTCTAACACAGGCAATAGAGCAAGACTCTGACAAAAAAAAAAAAGAGAGAAAGAGAGAAAAAGGAAGGATGGAAGGAAAGAGAAAGAAAGAAATCTCCCTAGGGTTGAGAAGGAGGTGTTGAGACTTATTATTTAATGGAACAGAATTTCAGCTGGGGAAGATGGCAAGTTTTGGAGATAGCTGGTGGGGATGATTGCACAACAACGTGGATGTACTTAATACTGAACATTTAAAAATGGTTAAAGTGGTAAATTTTGTTATGCATATTTTACCACAACTTTTTTTTTTTTTTTTTTTTTTTGAGACAGAGTCTCGCTTTGTTGTCCAGGCTAGAGTGAGTGCCGTGGCGTCAGCCTAGCTCACAGCAACCTCAAACTCCTGGGCTCAAGCGATCCTCCTGCCTCAGCCTCCCGAGTAGCTGGGACTACAGGCATGCGCCACCATGCCCGGCTAATTTTTTTATATATATTAGTTGGCCAATTAGTTTCTTTCTATTTATAGTAGAGACGGGGTCTCGCTCTTGCTCAGGCTGGTTTTGAACTCCCGACCTCGAGCAATCCACCCGCCTCAGCCTCCCAGAGAGCTAGGATTACAGGCGTGAGCCACCGCGCCCGGCTTTTACCACAACTTTTAACAAAAAAATGCATGAAGCAAAGTAAAAGCCTTTTAGTCCAAAATTTGAATTGAAAGCACTGATACCCATACGATGTGTTTTACCTTATCTTTGGAGTGGAAGGGGAAGTATTTCCTAACTCTGCATGTTGAGTGACTAACCCAGTAGCAATAAGCACAACTTAACTCTGAGAGTGGTCTCCAAACACCTTTCCTCAATCAAAGGAGCCAAATTTCTTGGGGAAATGGCCAAATCCAGGTCCAGGAGAAGAAAATGCATAGGAAGAGTGTGGAATGTTTTGTAGGATGGACAGGAAGAAACTGTCAAACTAGTGTTTTGTCAAGGGAGCTCAGGAGCCGATTTGGACACGTTCCCACTGGCAAAGATATGATAATCTGAGCATCACAGGCTATGTGGACAAAAACACATCACTTATGTTTAAATCCATGAGTTCTTAATGATACCGAACAAAGTTTCATTTCATGGGTAATCTTGGAAGGATGCTAGGGAACTAACTTGTGATTTTTGACAGTGAAGAGTAAAATGAAAGAAGCAAGCATTTATCCTGCCTTTCCTAGACAAACCATACCTCAGGGGAACCAGATCTTCAATAAGCTGAAATCTTGCTTGTTGTTATAGAAGAATCCCAGCTAATGAATGACAAAAGAATGACAGCACTTGAATATCACCATTAACAACAAAATATTGGATCCAGGCGATGACCAGCAGTGGCTGCTGCCATCACAGACCTGATCACAGATTTACATGAAAAACAGGAGACAAAGGAACATGTTCAGTGTCACAAAGAGAATGCAGTCAACAACATCCAGTCCATGAAAGTGCTACGGAAATAACCTCGTTTCTTCTTCTTTTTTTTTTTTTTGAGACAGAGTCTCACTTTGTTGCCCAGGCTAGAGAGAGTGCCATGGCGTCAGCCTAGCTCACAGCAACCTCAAACTCCTGGGCTCAAGCAATCCTGCTGCCTCAGCCTCTCGAGTAGCTGGGACTACAGGCATGCACCACCATGCCCTGCTAATTTTTTCTATATATATTAGTTGCCAAATAATTTCTTTCTATGTATAGTAGAGACGGGGTCTCGCTCTTGCTCAGGCTGGTTTCGAACTCCTGACCTTGAGCAATCCGCCCACCTCGGCCTCCCAGAGTGCTAGGATTACAGGCGTGAGCCACCGCGCCCGGCCACAACCTCGTTTCTTTAGCAAATGTAACACAAGAAAAACAAGAGTCGGTGAAAGGGGAACCTGTAGAATAAAAAAGACCTTTAGAGATGTATCCATAGAGGCAGTGCATGGACTTTTTAGTTAGATCCTGATTTGAACAAATTGTTAAAGAAAATTAAACAGGGAAATTTGAACCCTGACTGGATATTTAATGGTATTAACGAAGGACAGTTAATTTGTTAGTTTGTTTCAGAGTGATAATATGGCACTGGGGCTATACATTTTTCAAAAGGGTCCTCCAATCTTTTAGAGATACAAAGTATTTACAGAAGCAATGACATGTTGTCTGGAACTTGCTTCAAAATAACATGGCATGGAGGAAAGAGTGAGGGTGTAGATGACACAGCTGGTCACGAGGGATGAATATACTACTTACTCTCTACTTTTTCTTATGTTTGAAATTTTCCATATTAAAAACTTGTTCAAAAGGCAAGAATCGAACTTAAAGAAAGAATGATGGGTCAAAGAGAGAGGGGTTCAAAATAAGGGTGCAAGGCAGGCTTGTCTGCACCTCACCTTAACCTCTAAGCCTCCTGGGAAAATCCAGAGATGGTGGTGCCTCCCAGCATTTTCCCCATCGTCTATACTGTATACTGTATTCCTATTCAAGGCCACTCTCGCCAACAACCTCACTTTTAGAGAGAGAACCTGGTGGAATTACAAAAGGCTGGGCCTCCAGGTCAGACTAACAAAGCCCTCTTCCTCCCCAGGGCAGGGACCCAGATTTGTGGACTAGAGCTGGCCTGGGTTTTTGTCCCCTCTTCCCCCTCAGCAGCCGCTGTGCCCTGCTGCTGAAGCACACACACAAAATACACTTGGAGTGTGCGTTTATGTGAATCAGAGATCTTTCCCTGATAGGGAACGGTGCATAGCCCTGCTGGAGGAAGGCAAAACAAAACTGAAAGCCACAACTTTGAGCCCTTCTGCACCATAACCAAAGCGACGTGTCCAAAGTGCTCCTGGAATTCTGCTCACTTTACAAGTCTTCTAGCATCCCTTCAAGGCTGAGGCTAACTCTTGGTGTCTCTCTCCTCCTTTCCCACCCTGGACTGCAGACTGCATCCCTCAGAAGGCCTTTCCCCACACGCAGCAAACTCCTACTCATCCTTAGGATGCAACAGAGTCCCCTCCTCCAGGAAGCCTGGCCTTGACTTGCAGCGCCAAGGCTGGTTTTGGATCCTAAGGGCTCCATGGAATCCAGGTATACCCTGCAGCTCTTCATATACTGCCCTGAAATCACACATCCATGTTTTACCTCCTCTACCAGACTGCAAGCTGCTGAGATTTGGAGACCACCTTGTTCATTTTGCATCTCCAAAGCCTGACAAGAGCACAGCTTATGGGGAATGGGCAGAAATATTTCTTGGCTGGTTGATGGATGAAGTGAAAGCTGTGCTGACCCTCTGGGAACCTCAACAGCTGCCTAGGACTTTAGACACTAAATGGGTTTAATAACAGCAGCAAAACAAAAACAAAGGAGCAATAAACTAAGACCACACTGAGGTCACCGAACCCATGGTTTCCCAAAGTTTATTTTACATTTCAGTGGTTAAGTATTTTATCGTGTGTAAGAAAAAAAAAAACAACACATTATTCCATCAAACCCAAGATTTCACAGATACTGTTGCTTAAATTGGGGCAAGTAGCCCTGAAAACCTACTTGGCACAGACAGCATGAGTTCGAGTGTGATGTCCAGACAAGCCCACAGAGGCTTAATGTCAACACGGTATCTGTGGCACAGAGACAGACGAAGTCAACTAGAACGAGTATCATGAAGGAAGCCGGAAGATGCTGGATTTTGAATATCTCCAAAGGGCTCTGGAGTAGCCCTTCTCACCATTTCCGTAGCTGGCATGATTTATTTATTTCCTTCCTTCCTTCCTTCCTTCCTTCCTTCCTTCCTTCCTTCCTTCCTTCCTTCCTTCCTTCCTTCCTTCCTTCCTTCCTTCCTTCCCTCCCTCCCTCCCTCCCTCCCTCCCTTCCTTCCTTCCTTCCTTCCTTTTTTAGACAGAGTCTCATTCTGTTGCCCGGGCTAGGGTGCTGTGGCATCAGTCTAGCTCACAGCAACCTCAAACTCCTGGGCTCAAGCCATCCTCCTGCCTCAGCCTCCCAAGTAGCTGGGACTACAGGCATGCGCCACCATGCCCAGCTAATTTTTTCCATATATTTTTAGTTGGCCAATTAATTTCTTTCTATGTTTAGTAGAGACGGGGTCTCACTCTTGCTCAGGCTGGTTTCCAACTCCTGACCTTGAGCAATCCGCCTGCCTTGGCCTCCCAGAGTGCTAGGATTACAGGCGTGAGCCACTGTGCCTGGCCTGACACGATTTTTTAACCTTACATGCAAGCCAAGAGAGGCACAGTGAGTTGCCCAAAGTTGCACAGCAGGAAAATGAAGGCCTGGGACAAGATCCCAGAGTTCCTCAGTGCCAGACAGATGTGCTGTCGCCTCCCTGTGGCTGCCGGATTCGCAGGTGCCCCTTCTAAGTAGCGGGCTGAGAGCTGCAGCTCACCCTTCCTGGGGAGTCGGAGCCCACAAATCAACATATCCTACAACGGGTTGCCTCATTCCAGGGGGCACCAATTTAAAAACTTATAAATATGATCTAGCTTTAAATTCTCTATAAATTATATAAGATTGAAAAAATGTTTCCAAACACAACCCTCACATTTGACCAGCTATCTATTATTGACAGTTCCTTCAGTGAATTGCTCATTTTTGCTCTATTGAAGGGACCAGTATTTAAGTAGCCTGTCTGGGTCACTAATCTTACAGCAACTGCCCTCAGTGTTGAAGTGACTTTAAACAGTAACTTTTATGACTATTTAATAGCATAGATATACACATGCTTGCATATGTATGATAACTAAAAATCAAGGATTAATGCCTAACAGTGGTTATCTTTGGATGGTAAGATTACCAATTATTTGCTCATTGGTTTATCTGAGTTTTTTGTTTTTGTATATTAAACATACACTGAGTTCAATAAAAGATAATCAAAGTTTTACTGATACTATTTGAATAAAAATATTACTTTTTTTTTGAAGCCATCTTTGTCATGGAAACCATTTTACTTTTTTTAAATAACCAGTATTTTCCTGTAACTGTGCACTTCGTGGGAACCACATTCTTTATTTAGGGTCAAGTTAAGTTCTCCCTAAATGTTAGGGAAAGGTTTTATTTGTTGTTTATTTTCCCCCCACACCTACTCAGTTTTGGGGGGTAACTAGTATTATTGCCTCTCTTTACCTGGTTTGATTTATGAGCTTGGAAGTCAGGTCATTCTTTCCTAGGTCAACGAAAGAAAGAAAGAAAATGGTCTCCCCCACCTAATACCTGATAAAATATCTGAAAGGGTCATTGCAGACCTTGAGAGAGACACATACAATTTCAACTCAATCTGATAAAAACAACAACTAGAAAACTTTTATCGGAAGAAAATGTAACTTGCCATTTCCCAGCTCAGTTGATGAACTTTTTTTTTATCTGCAATGACAGACATCATAAGATAGAGAAAGCTGCAGATAAGAAACCAAATTGAGTTGTTTGAATCAGCTCCGATTGTCTGCGCCGGGTTCAAACTCCCACACCTGCTCCGAATGGGTCAATGAGTGCCTCTTGGCATGATCCTGTGGGGTTTGGAAACACTGCAAAAGTGGTGAACTTTGAGACTTCAGCGTTTATTCTGCGATTATAATTAACCTGCTCACCAGTTGCTATTGATCAGTTCTAAATGGAGGTGATAAAGTTTGACTGGATTTCTTGAAGTAGGAATGGAGATTTAAACTGGGGGGGGGGGGTCAGGGTGGCAGGGGAAGATTTAAAAAAAATAGCTTGGAACTGAATTCAATTTTAAAAAGCAAAACTGGATTTGCCAATGAGGGATCCCAAAGCCCATAGCTTAATAATCCTCAAATTTTCCTACCAAATAATTTTGGAGGGAATTTCTTGATTTCTCATGCTGCGAAATAAAGGATATCCATGAATATTCAATGCAAGGGTGAAAGGCAGCCTCGAATCCCCCTTGCAGAGGCTTTTCAATGCCTTTAAACATATGGAATGGCTTACCTGTCCGATTACACCCCTCCTCTGGGGGGAAAAAGATATTTTAAAACATCTAGTCAAGTCTTGGCCTCCTTCAAAATTCAGAAGACCAGAAAACCAAATCTCTTCATTCAGATAGGAAGTTTGGGGTGGGGGGAAAGAAGAAGAAACTTGAATACCCTGGCTCAATTCTGATTACAGACCAGAAATAGATAAAACCATCGGCCACCTGCCAGAAACAAGAAAGCATCCACTGGTCCGCTGCTTGTGTTCAGCTCAGACTGACTCTGTGGGGCTCACTCCCTGTCTCCAGCCAGGGCTCTATTCTCGTCTTTATTAAAATCAGGGTTGCTGTGCCTTTCTCCCCCACTTTCTCTGCTCCTACCACAAATACATCTGAAACTTTCGGAGAAAAGGAAGACAGAGAAGATGGTTACAGATTTCTCTTAAGAAAGAGATTTTTGAGACAGCTATATGGTTTTGCTCTTCTTAAGCAGCCAGCAGTCCCCCGGAGTTAGGAGAATCCTCTAGCTAGGAGGGTCTGCATTCCAGGGAATCTCTCTTTAATTCTCTGCACACCAGAATCGGGAGACAGAAAAGGAGGTTCATGCAAGGCTAGGATTCCTAACATTGTATCCAATGAGCTGCAAGTTCTGCAGCACAGAATGAGACGAAAGGTGACTCGGGAAGACAGAGCACCTGGAAAGACTCTGGTGGGAAGAAAGAAATACAGACAAGAAGCTTCGGTGGGGACCGGGAGCAAATTGGAGGGGCAATTAAAGAGAAATCCTAAGGTCTCAGAGTCCCTCAACCACCAGGTACCTTCTGGTTCTGAAGAAAGGGGAAGTGCCTTCCCCTCAACCCTAGCAGATGCAAACTGTGGTAGATGGGGAATGCACAATCCTGGATGCCGGACTTACCTGGGTCTGCGCCAAGGCTGTTGTCTGCGTCCTGTGGGAACTTGAGCAGGTGACTTCATCTTTCTGAGCATCAGTTTCCTTTCCAGCAAAGTGGAGACCACAAGACTACCTCTGGGGAGGACTTAAAAGTCCCTGTCGTCTGACAATTTCCTCATTGACCCATGACAAAGGATCCAAAGCTTACTATTTACAACAGGATATTGTCCAAGGTACAGGCTACTATCCCCAAAAAGTTGTTAGCTAGTATCTAAACATTAACGTAGCAAAACGAATAAGTTTATTCTATAGAAATTGAAACAGAGTCAAAGTTATTCCTATTATTAATATAACCCCACTTGTATTATTCTTTCCTGTCTCCTTTAGAAGATGACAAGGGATTGGCTCTATAGACAGCCAAGAAAATCTGAGTAATTCATTCCTGGAGTACGTTACCCCGAGGCCAGGTCATGGGCAATGTAGCAGAGAGATATTCATTCCCAAGAGAGCACCATCAACAAGGCAAGGAAAAACCATCCTCCTTCTTCTTTAAGCAAACAGAAGCAGCAACATTTGCTACTGGCTTCAGCTCTAAATTCAGCACAACTCAATTGTCTTAAAAGGACAGGCTTAAAAGAATGATTTAAAAGAATCACCTTGCCCTGGAGAAAGGTCACTTGTTCTACACACAACCCTGTCATTGCCCTAGGTCAGGGAGAACAGCCACCAGGAAAGGTTCCCCCTACCAGGGGACCTTAAGAGGCCAAATCAGTGTGGAGGTTTGTGGGGCTTGGGGTGTCTGACAATTGCTGACTTAGATGTACTACAAGTACCAGACTAGGATGAGGGTTTTTCCCTCCTCGGTAAAGCAACCTCCTGTTGGATAAGCAAAATCAAAAGCTAAATTCAGGATCTTAACTATGGATGGTGTTGATCTGCCGAGCAGAATCTTGAGAATGAAGGAAAACCTCAAGTTGTCTACAAAAGAATAGTTAAAAGCCTAATTCAATAGACAAATTATGTTTTGAAGCACTTTTCCTATGCATCCAGGAACACTAAATATAGAATCTGAAGAAGAAGAAGAAGAGGAGGAGGAGGAGGAGGTGGAAGAAGAAGAAGAAGACGATGAAGACTTCTTTCAGGAAGTTTATTTGTGAATACTGTATGGTATGTTTTTAAAAACTTAATGGGTTAAGTAAGGTTTTAAAAATCGTTAATACAGTCACATCGTTCAAAATTTCAAAGGTTTATTTGCATGCCCCTGTTCATAGCAGCATTACTCATGATGGCCAAGAGATGGGTAGAAGCAACTCAAGTGTGTCTACGCATGGATGAATGGCTAAACAAAATGTGGTCTGTACATACAACGGAATATTACTCAGAATTAAAATGGAATGAAATTCTGGTACATGCTACAACATGGATAAACCTAAAAAAATTATGTTAAGTGAAATAAGCCAGACACAAAAAGACAAATATTGTATGACTGTACTTATAAGAGGTCCCTACAGTAGTCACATTCACAGAGACAGATGGGAGAATGAAGGTTGCCAGGGGCTGGAGGTGGGGTGGAGGAGGGCTAGGAAGTTGTTTTTTAATGGGTACAGAATTTTGGTTTTACAAGGTGAAAAAGTTTTGAAGATCTGTCACATAGCAATGTAAATACACTTAACAATACTCAACTGTGTACTTAAAAAATGGCTAAGATGATAAAAAAAAAAGTTTTAAAAATCAAACTTAACTTTAACTTCCCAGTATTTTAAATGTATCTTCTTCTTATTTAATGTATTAATAACAAAGCACAGACTGACTATTAAAAAATAGCTAAGATGGTTTTTAAAAATCCAGAAAGTTCCAACATGGTGAAAGTCCTTTTCCTACCCTTACCCCTCACCTACACATTATCCTCCCCACAGGCACCCAATGTTATAAATTCCATGTGAGAATTTGAATTTACAGATCCTTTACAAATTTTTTGCAGAGACAATTTTTATATTTTCAAGTAAATATAATCTTTTCTTCCCTGTTTTTACACAAACAGTATAGTGCTATGCGCACCTCCTTTACAAAGATCTTAGAGAGGAGTCTATACATTATGTAATGACCATCATTGTTTTTTACATCTGCATGATATCTTATGGTTAGTATGTACCATATGTATACAAACAGTCCCTTAATAATGCACATTTACGTTATTTCCAATTTTGTTACTATGAACAGTGCTGCCACTAACATGTGCTGGTGCATTTGTAGAATCAGTTCCTAAAGGTCAAAATTTCGGGGTCAAATCTATCTACTTTGTAACCTGACGGTTGTTACCAAGGACTCTCCATAAAGGTTGTACCAATTTACACTCCCACACATGGGTATCAAGACTTCCTATTTCCCCACACCCCAGAGTATGTTTGTTTTTTTAGTGTATTTAAGTAAGAAAAAACAAAGGGGGAGGGATGCAGAAGAAAGTGTTATCTAGAACTGTCTCCTGTGCATCATTCTACCTGAGTACTTAGAAAGCACCTAGCAAAAGTGGCCTGACCTTCTAATGGGACACAATTGGGAAAGTGACAGGTCTCACTAGAGGTAGTGACACACCCATGACCACCCCAACACACCTTCCTCATTCAATTGGTTCTCAGCTTAGTACCACAGACCAGCCCTAACTCTGATTGACCTGCACAGGGTGGTAACCGGAAAGTTAAACAACTTTGGTTTTACTGAAGACTGACAAATTGTTCTCCAGCCAAACAAGCTACTTCAGAGTTGGTCTCACAAAGTTCTCTATATACATGAGCTGGCTCAGAAAGCAGCAGGCTTCCTTGATAAGCAGTTCCCCAAATATCCAGAAAACACTTCAGAATTTTCCACTGACCTACACCATCAGCAAACTCTTAGAACACCTTGAATGAGTGCCCACCACTCCAAACCTAATGGGGCAAAACCTCTTATGAAGAATTCATTTGGGTAACACTGAGTGTTATGCCATACATGTAGTTCATTGTATTGTTATTTTCATAAACTTAAAGTGATGCAAAACTTTTGAGATCCTTTGAGAATATCATAATTGCTTATTTTTCCATTACACAAAATAATTGTTATTTCATAGTAAAATATATTTTCCTAACCACTCCAGTAAATTCTACTACCATGCTATTTTCCTTCAAGGCATTTTTACATATGATTCCATTTGTCTTTTTTTCCAGCCTTAAGTATTCCCAAGCATTAACTGATACAAAAATCAACTTCATTGCAGCATAATGCACATATAACAAAGAAATCCCATTTAACTTATTTCCATGAGTTTTGCCACCTGAATCTACCTATGTAACCACCGTGATTGAGTTCTTTAAAAGGAGACAGCTAGGCCAGCACTGTGACTCACCTCTGTAATCCTAACACTCTGGGAAACTGAGGCAGGAAGATTGCTTGAGCTCAGGAGTTTGAGACCAGCCTGAGCAAGAGTGAGACTCTGTCTTTACTAAAAATACAATTTAAAAAATTGAAAAAAAAGGGGGGGGAGACAGCTATATCATCCTGCTACAGATATTTCACAAGCACACATAGATCCCAGCCCTTGAAATACAAGAACTGTCTGCACAGCCCCCCTGGCAGGTGGCGAGGCATCTTCTCCTGTGGGGCTTCCAGTGCCCAGGAGTATATGATGAAGCCGAGTATCTTCCACATTGCATTTCTGAACAACTACAGTCATCGATGAGAGTTCTTCTTGAAACTAGTATCTGCTCACCTCAAGCAACACAAAGTTAAAAGGCCATAAGCTTTTTTTGTTTATTTTTTGACTTTTAGATATTTGTACACAGACACCCTCTGTCCTGCTCTTATTCATCCCTAGCCCAAAAGCCCTACTTCCTCCAAATGGTTCCCTAAAGTTTCCAGAACCCTCTCTCATCCTGCCCACCCCTCCCTGAGACTCTCCAGTTTGCTTCTTAAGGGACTCAAGCAGCCCTTCTGTGTGATTTGACCAAGGCAGGGCAGAGTCCTAGGGCAATTTCCTCCAAGATCCCTACTCAAATATTTGCTAAGTGCCCAGCATGTGCCAGGCACTTAAATATGAGTAAGACTCCGTATCTGCCCTCAGTAAGGCCACATAATTCCATGAATACAGCTTAATTAACAATTTCAACAGTTGTTTGTTTCAGGGTCATGGCTCATATTGAACTTGGAATTAATTGAAGTTCACATGCATTGCAGTCAGGGCAGAATAATTTCTTCCAATCTAAGTTCAGGGCTTTACAGATGTCCCTGTTAGCTTTTATTATTTTGACTTTTGCCTTATTCCAACATAAGAACTCTGGCAAGATATTAGCTATTACTAATACAACAGCAGTTAATACTTCATAGAAAAATAAAGTTGTTCTCTTCTTTCTCCTCAGTGAAATTAAAAACAGTTTCTTTATTATTTTGACTTTTGCCTTATTCCAACATAAGAACTCTGGCAAGATATTAGCTATTACTAATACAATAGCAGTTAATACTTCATAGAAAAATTAAGTTGTTCTCTTCTTTCTCCTCAGTGAAATTAAAAACAGTTTCTGAGTTAAGGGTGATCTGAGTTAAGGGTGAATTAGTCTGTATGGTTAGATCTATGGTGATAAATAAGTTATTTAAAGAGAAGCCAGGCTGTACTGTATTATTTCACAGCACTTCACAATGTATCCGTAAATGAGGATATATCTTCTCTTTTTCTTTTTTTAATTGCTGGTTCTTTTCCTGGAAAACTCCCACTCAGCCTTCAAAATCAAATACAGATGGCATCACTTAGGTGAAGACTTCCGAGTCTCACCCAGAGGAAGGAACTATCTCTACTTTCTCTCCTTCACTCTCAGCTCACTACCAAACCACAAGGATGATGAGTCATTTACCCATTTTCACTTTGGGTGTTCAATCATCTCTGTTCATTGGGGACAGTCCCAGCGTTTAGTAATAAAAATCCAAGCCCTTGGAAACACCTCAGTCCTTGACAAACCAGAAAAAAAATGGTCACTCTACATGACAGTGAGTGACTTTAATAAAATAGCCATCATTGATGAAGGTCCAAAGCCAAAACTTCACAAATAACTTTTCAAATTTAAGACATCACTAAAACTAGTTATGTTGATCCCATTTTACAGAAAAAGAGGTGACCCAAGATCACATGGGGCACCTGGAATTGAATCTAGGTTTGCCCAGCTCTAACAGCCTGTGCTCAGACCACCCCCCCACTATCTGGCCATTTTCAGGCTCAGCAGTTGCTCCTCCTAGAGAGCTGGAATCAGTTCTCACCACATCGCCACCACTCAGTGTCAGACAGTATGTGGTACCGGTCCTCCCTAAAGCTATCTGGCATTTACAGGGGCCCACGTGATGGGAAGAACATGTAAGAAGCACTGCTTTTAACTTAAGCTGCTTTTATGTAAGTGCCACTCATGGAACACGTGGAAGACCTGAATGCCAACAAACTCAACGTGCCTCCTGTTCCCTCACAGAGGTTACGGTGGCCCCTCTCATGGCCTGACCATTTAAAACACTTGGCTGTGTGCAGAAGAGAAAAGTCACAGGCTAGGTCAGACCCCGAGGCTGTCTTCAGGTGGGACTTCACATACTGGTGGGGCCTAGGCGAAGGGCAGAGAGGCAGCAGTTCTTAGCAAGGAGGTGCTCCCTGGAGGCCAGCTTGCCATTTGTTGACATTGGGGTTTGGGAAAGCACCCACCTGCATGGTATGGGTAACACTTTAAAATCTAAGTTCTCACTGTGTGCACTCACACGGTATTATTGTTTTGGTCGGTTGTACACTGCTGCAGTTGTTAACTCTGACTACCAGAAAGTACCCTCTATCTTCTCTGGGTTCTGAACCTCTCTTTATTCCCTAACCAAACACCAAATTCTCAGTCCAGGGTCGCAGGCATTGCAAACTCCCTCCTTCTCCCCCCTCCCAGTTAAAAACAAGAGTGGAACTATGGGGACCCTTCCTCCCTATTTTAAATCAAAGGCTTCAGAGGGAGTTCTGGAACTCTGGGAGTTCCAGAGATTGATTTTAAGAACTTGGGGCCGAAGCGCCCCACCCCAGAGCTCCCCGCCTCAGGCGCCCATTGTATGGAGATGCCCCGGGCCTATCTCACAAGGTCGGTGCTGGGCTGGGTGCCGGTGGCACCTCCTCCCCTGGGGGCTGCCGTCTGGCTCCCCCCCCCCCCGCCCCGCCCCCCCCTCTGAGGGGGAGGAAGACACTAGGAGCCAGAGCCACAGGCCCAGCCTCGGCGCCACTTCCACGGTTAATCAGTTTACCTGGGATGTGTATTTGGCTGGACCCCGCTGGGGACGTTCCCTGGCCACCCAGGGCCGGGGGATAATTTAAAAGCTCTTCAAAGCCTGGATCCTTCACAGAGCCAGCCCCAGACTGGAAACCTGGGAGGGACAGGCTTTACTCTTCAAAGTGAGAACAAATGCAAAAGGATTTAGCACTTAGTAGGTAGTCAATAAATGTTAACTTTGTTTCTCAAGTCCGGGCTTCTCCTGCCCTGCAAGAGGGCAGATCAATCCAAACCCGATCCTCTGTCCTTTCCTGCAATTCCACAGGACTAAAAATCGTTTGAATTTGGAACTAGCGGTTGCCACTTTCCTTTCTCTCCCAGCCTGGAGTACTGGGGCCCCTTCTCAGACCTCGCTGGTTCATCTGTTAAGTTGCAGGAAGTGGGACGCGTTTGCCGTCCCTCCCGGGTCCCACATACGATGGAAATATTCGATCGCGCCCATCACCAGTGTTATTTCTAACCCCGGCCCTCGGGAGAAGAGGCTCAGCGCGTGGAAGCGGCTGGGGCATTGCAAGAAGCCCCGCTGGCTTCGCTGGGATCCCGGACACCCGCCGGGCGTGTCGGCCTGTCCCCCTCCAGCACGATGCTGCCACTCGGCCTGGCCCGCGGCATCCACGGTGCAGGTTCCAGGTCAACCCGGCTCCCTCGCCGGGTTGCTCCTTTGCTCCCTCCCTCCTTTGTTCCTGGTGTGAGACCCCCAACTGGAAGATCATCTGCCACCCAGGATCCTCCCACTGCGCAGCCAAATGGCGCAGAAGAGTTCAGGTCCAAGCCCATGTACTCAGTTCCCCGCGGAGGGCTCGAGGGAGGGTGAGGCGGAAATGGGCGCAGAAATCCCGAGATCGCCAGCGTCCGGAAGGATCCCGGGGTTGCCAGTCTCGGCTCCTGCGAGCCTTCCCCGTGGTCACCTACCGCGGGCTCGGCCCAGACAGACATGACGTCGGGGGCTGCGCTGCGGCCGCGCCACGCTCTTTGCAAAGAGGATCTGTTCGGCAGGCCGGGCCTCACTCAGCAAAACCTGGTGTCCTCGGGCTGTGACCTTCACTGCCACCACGCCGACAGCCCCACCAGTTTGCCTTCCCTGGAAACTCAATGTCACCAAGCACCTTCCCAGACCCAACACACATTTGTGAAGAATTAAACGCCCCAAACAGGACACAAGACTTTCTCTGTTCCTGTCCCCGACCGACCCCCAGAACTGGCGCTCAGTACTCACCGAGATTGGGGTGTCGGGCGGCGGGGTTGGCTCGGCCGGGCAGGCTGTGCAGGACAGGGCTGTCGAAGGGGCCGGCGGAGGCGGCGGCGGCCGCGGCCCAGGACGCGCCCACGTCGGCCATGTAGGCCGGGTAGGGGCTGGAGTAGGAGCCCGCGAAGCTGGCGCGCCCGTACTGCTCGCGGCCCGCCAGGCCCGCGCCCGCCGCCGCGCCGCCACTGCTGTAGGCCGCAGCTTCCCGGGCCGCCGCGGCGGCTGCGGCGGCCGCCAGGGACCCAGTGGTCCCCGGGAAGGAGAAGCGCGGCGACACGGGCGGTGGGGTGTAGGCAGCTCCATCCGCTCCCGCTTGGCTCCAGCCCGGGCTGCCCTGCTGGGTCCCGGGCCCGGCACCCGACTGGGCCGCACCCGAGCTGCCTCCAGAGGCCGCTCCGGACGCGGCGCCCCCGCCTCCACCCTGGAGGTAGGACAGGCCCAGCACCGAGGAGGGCACCCGCGGCGTGGGCACGTAGACCGGCGAGGACGCAGCGCCCGCGCCGTGCATGAAGGCGCCGGGGCCGCCCGTCTCGTAGGCCCCGGGCGGGGGGCCGTGGTTGGCGGCCATGGCCAGGCTCTGGTACATCGCCCCCGCGCGCTCTTGGCTTCCGAGTGCTCCCTCTCCCTCGCAGGTCACGGAGCAACGCGGGGAGAGAAAGCCACAATAATGTACGTGGGGAGGGACTGTCACGAAAACAAAGATCAAAAATCAAAGAGAAAAAAACCCAAATCGCTAAAAAATATATAACGTATTAAATCCAGCACTGAGCAAAAAGATTCTAGGCTCTTGATGAGTCAAGAAAATCCCAAATTGAGTTTTTGTTTGTTCCAGAAGGGGGTACAGGATCAGCCGAATCCACCCAGGGCCTGGAGGTCCCGAGCGCCTGCGAGTGGCAGAAGACGCGGGGTAAAGCCGCGCAGCTGCGGGTGTGGGGCACGGGCCTTCGGGTCCCCCCCCTCGTCACACCGGGAGGCCTTGGTCCCGCGCCGCCGGTCGCTGCGCACCGCCTTCGGGACACCCGCGACCACAGGCGCAGTCCGGCAGGCTAGCTCCAACGCCGAGGACCGGGCGGGCTCCTTCCCGCCTCGCTGCACCGGGGTCCTAAAGGAGGAAAGACAAAAAGGGAGAGAGAGGTTCATCCCGGAGTTTTCAGAGCCCACTTTCCCCCTGCTTGGTGGCTTCTCGTGCACTGCAAACGAAATCGCCATCCGGGAAGGGGACAGCCTCAAAGGCTGGAGCAGCGGGAAGCGGAGGCCTTTGGCCCTGGCTGCAGGGAAACTTGGGGTTTCCCGGTTCTTGGGCTTGTAGTTATTGGTTGTGATCTATGTCAATTATTTTTGTATTGCTTGTCAGGAAGGACTATAATTTTACCTTATTCTTCAAGCATATTTTTGCTACTAAGTTCAAGGGTTCCAGGGCTCTGCCGAATGCCTGGAACCCAAGAAAGCGCCCTCATCTCTGTTCCCTCACCCCTTCCCAGGCATTCCTTACAAAGACAGAACTTTAGACTGGGGCGGGGACGAAAGAACAAACTTTATACAAAACAGCAACCTAACAAAAGTTTTGTTCCTAATATTAAAAAAAACAACAACCTGGAGTCTAAATGTTTATAAATGAGCAGCGGTATCTGCTAAATCTCATGAACAGGATTGTGAAAACCCTTAGGCATACTCTATACCATGTGGTCATCAAATCAGACGAGCTACTGGTTTCTTGCAAATAGTTATATTTAAATCGTTAGAAGATTGCATATAGGAACCATAAGAAAAGTGAAAGGAATATACAAGGTAACTTTACAGAACCGACTCACTGGGCCATTCTAATTCATTGACTGGGTTTTTCATGTAGAATCAGGAGTGCGCCCATATGCAGAATCAGAACACCAATGAGGATGCCTGGGGAAGAAGTTTGTAGGACTGGATTATAAGCTTCCAGCAGCATCCTGTGTTCTGATGTTACCGAGTGATTTTCCTGATAAAATAAGAGCTACACTTTCTGAATCACCTGCTGTGCTCCAGGCCCTTTTTCTCCACAACTCCACTAGTAAAGGTGTCTCTTCTCATTTTACAAGAGGGAACTGAAGCCATCGGAAAGTTTTGAAACTTGTCTAAGATCAAAGTACAATGAGAGAGCGGTGGGGGAGGAGACAGGATCCGTAGGGCTCCAGCGGTTTGAGGCTGTCCATTACACTCCCACTTTTCTCCTTAAGAAGAGGCAGCTACTCCTGACAATGCTTTCTTTTCTATTGTAATAGTAGACTTACAAGAAATCCAGAGTCTGCAACTTAAGGAATACATTTACACAAATTACTTAACCTTTCTGTGCCTCAGTTTTCTCATCTGCAAAATACAAGTATGAAAGGTACCTATCTTGTAAAGTTATTGTCAGGAGTATAAATTAATATACGTTAAAGTACTTATAACAGGGACAAAGAAAGTTCTAAGTAACAGTTGGCTATATTTCTAATGCACCATAAAAAGTACCTCAGATGTAGTATGTATCATAATAAATTATCATCTTTAGTATTGTAAAAATTCTGGAAATAGAGTCTTTAATACACACTATATAGTACTTTTCACCACTTTTGCAACATCACTAGTAATGATAACGAAATTGATGGTATTGTACTATATAGCCAGATTGTTAGTCCTAAATGCTTTATTACTTGCTTTCAAAATATACAGTAAATTATTGGTTTGGTGGTTATTTCATTCTAGCAAATTAGGTTAAAGGATGGATCCACAAAAAACTGACCTAAGGTCACCAACTTTTCTCTTTGAAAATAAAGGCAAAAAAATTAATACCTCCTGGTAATCTCTGGGCTGCAATAAGTAAATATATAGGTTTACCTTAATAAAATATCCACTATTTAACTTTTAAATTAGGTAGTTGACCTATTTCATTGTATATATACATTTTTTTTTTGTCATACTCAACTCTTGCAGTTCTAAAAGATAATTGTTTTTTCCTCATGTAACTTCAGGAAAGGAGATTTAGAATTTTGTAATCCAACTTCCAGTATACATACAGGTGCTAACTTGCAGGCTTTACTATGTAAATGCTGAAAATGTTATAAATCCAACACTTTTCTTTATCACGTTCTCTGCCTGTTCAAATGGCTGATACATTACCTTGGAGTAGGATCAGTGGAACAATATAGGAGGTGGAGAAAATGCCCCTCTATACCTTTCTGGAAAGACAAGATGTTACTCTCTCAGAACGACTCTGCCTGGCTCTGCAGTGCGCAGTAGGAGCCCAGCAGCTCCTGAGCCTGGCAGAAGTCTGGCCTGCGCCCTAGTTTTTCTCCTTCTCAATACTCATCCCAGCTCACCCCAAAATCGCAGGCCCACAGGAAATACTTTCTGCTTTCATGAGTTAGCCAACCGCCTTTCCCGATCTATTTTGGACAGTGGGAGCGTTAAAAGCGCCCAAATGTTCGCGCCGGTTTGCAAGACGTTGCTTCTCGGTGGGTCGGTGGGTCGACTGGGCCAGCGCCTCGCTCTCGGCCTACTGTCCCACGCTAGCCGGCAGCAATGGAACTGGCCGCGGCCAGGGAGGAGACACGGAAGTGGGGGAGCATCACCCCAGCGAAGCCTTTCTTTCTTTAAAAGCCCAAAATCTGCTCCTGGTTGCCTTCCTTTTCGGAGAAGCACAGGAAATACCTCCCCGCGGCCCTTCCCCAACCTTCCCCGCAGCGCCGGCCCTGCTGCTCCGGACTCACCAACCGCCCGACACTTGCCACCCCCTTCTCCAACCAACAGGCCCTCTGTCCCCTCTTCCTGGTGGCAGTTCACCACCTGGGCATCCCTCTCGTCCCAGAGGGACCCCTCAGCCCAAAGCCAAGAGACATAACACTGTGGATCCGGGCGCTAGCCTTGGCCGGCGGAGGGAGGCCCCGGCCCCTGGCCGGTTCGGCTCTGCGCCGGTTTCACCCAGAAGCAGGGTGGGAGGGGGTGGAGCTGTGAGCTTCATTTGGGGCATTTGGCTGCCTGGACCCGAGTCAGGAAGGCAAGGAGGCGCCAGCAAAGTCAGAAACAGGCCGCTCAACAGCCGCCCCAGACCTCCAAGAGCCTCTGGGGCCCCCCCCCAAGCCCTGGAGCGCTGCTCCCCACTGCACTTGGCGCCTCTAAGTTGGCTGGGGCGCGATACCCCTCCGGCTACGCCCCTCGGAGTGCGCGAGCAGCGGTGAGGCCCGTCCCGGGTCAGTCGGTCAAGGTGACTTCACACGGCCACCACCACCACCCAGGCCCAGGCCTTCGAGGTGCAAACCCGGGCTGGAGAATCTGCACTCTGGGGCAGAGATTGAAGCGGTCAGATGCACACAGAAAGAATCCAAGCGCGTTTCCAACATCCCTTTCTGCTTTGCCCCCAACTCTTACTTGGATTTAAAGAATGTGCTAAGGCCAAAATCAAAGGCAGACTGGCTTTGGGCAATTTGGGGTCAGGAGGAGTGGCCGATGTCTCTTTCCAGCTTCCCACTACCTCTCTATCCCCAGGCAAACCAGCGCCGAGGAGCCTGGAGTTTCGGGGACCGCAGGAATGAGCCGGGAGAGGGAAGAACAAAGGCCTACCTGCCGGGGCTGGAGCTCCCTGGAGCACCGGCGCGCGCTCCCCCGGGCGTTCCCAGAGCTGCCGCGGCGACTAAGCTTCTCGAGGCCACTGAACCGGCCGCCTCCGAGTCCCCTCGCTGGCCGCCGTGTCCCGGCCCTGTGCTCCGCTCGCGGGCGCTGACTGGCCGGTGCGGGTCACGTGCAAGGGCGGGGGCGGGGGTGTGCGGCCGGGGCTGCACCTCCGCCGGGCGCCAGGCTGCGGGGCAGTTCCAAAAGCTCCTTCAGCAGGCAAAGTCCAGGCTCCAGGGACCTCTTGGGAAAACGCCTGGGTGTTCACCCACAGCCCAGCCTGAGGGCGATTGGGTTTGCGGTTTTGCCCAGGCTCTGCTTTACCGAGCTCCCTCTTTCCTTCTCCGCCCCCTGCCCCCCCGCAGTGGTCCCCGTCCAGCCGCGGTGGGCGAGGGGCGGAGCTAACAGCGAGGAATGTGACCTCTCGCGCTCCACTCCCGATCGTGTGCGGGGCACTGGGTCACCCGGGGTGCCCAGCTGGCCGCAGGTTTCTGGGCGGGTGTAGTGGGGATCCCCCGCAGCCCGGACCCCCGGGGAGCTTCAGGAGACGCCCACACTGGCTGCTAAAATCCGAGTGCGGAGACCGAAGCCGGCCTAGTACCTTCCCAGCACCCAGGGAGCCAGCAAGGCGCCGAGAGCCCTGGCTTCAGCCCTCAATTTTATGTATTGGGGCAAAACGTGCATCCCTTCCTGGCGATGCTTCCCATCTCCCGCGGCCGCTTCCCCTCTAATCTCTCCCGGTTTTCTCCGCAGCCTGCGGCGGGCGCGGCAGCAAGCCACGGGACTCGGCGAGGGCTGGGGAGCCCGCAGCCCATGGGAGCTTCTTTGCGGAGAGGGCTCTTCCGGGGGCTGCAGCCCCCTCCCTGGAGTGAGGGCCGCAGGGTGTCCGGCCTGAGCTGGGAGTCGGCGTCAGTGCCTGGAGGCCCCAGCGCGGCAGGGCCGCGCGCCGTAGAGCACCTCAGACAGGTCTAAAGGTTAATAGAGCAATCACAGGGCCCTATTACCGCGTAAAAATAACCCATCGATTACCGCAGCCTTCAGCCCCAGATAACAGCCGGCGGGTGGCTCTCACGCTTTCGGTTAAACTTTTTTTTTTTAAGGCCACGTTTCTCTCTTGAGCCCAGGTTTCTCATACCAGATTAGAGGGATGGGGAGGAGGCTGGGATACCACCCTGGGCGAAACCCGTGCCGCTGGGAAAGAAGGGAGGGACACCCGCTTCCGCGGTTGGAAACCAATCGTGGATTCCCGGGCCGCGCGAGGGCAACTCGGGCGCGAAGGACAGGGCTGGGACGCGGGGCTGATTGGAAGGAAACCCCCCATGGGATCTTGGCCAACTCCTGGGGATTCTCAGGAAAATCCCGGAGGAAGAACTGAGCGCGGCTGCGCGGGAAATTCTCTTCCCCGAACGAGGGGTGCGGAGGTCCAGAGGGGCCCAAGCAGAGGAGAGAAAAAGGGCGGCGCGGGCGCCAAGAGACCAGAGGCCTGCGCGCCGTCTGGACCATGGAAACCGCCCCAGACTGCCACCCGCTTGCGCCCCTCGACTCCCTGGAAGCTGGGGGCGGTGTGCTTAGGGTTCCTTCTCCCTCCTCCCGCAAATACTAGCTTGTGCCTTAGCAGAATTTGGCGCCGCTGACCAAAACTACGTTCTGGGGATCCCTGAGGCCGGCGTTGGGGAAAAGCACCCTCCAATCTGAGCACCTTCAGACGCAGCGGGGAAGGATGCGACCCCCTCGCTGTTTAAAACGGGCCCTGGTCCACACTGGGGTGAGCTAGAGAGGCACAAAGCTAAGGCCTGCGTCAGGGGCCTGCAGGGCTTTCTGGAGAATTGAGAGTCTGCGCTTGGGCGAGTGGAAAGCTGCCCATGCCCCGGCCTCTGTTTCCCCGCAGAGATTCGTGCCAGCGTTGCCCGGGGTCCCAGAGCTGCGTCCCAGGCGCGACCCTCAGAGGATGAAAAGGGCTGAGTCTAGCGACCTGGCGCTGGATTTCTCAGCAACAAGCCAGGGCACTGGGGCTTCGCGTCTGGCCAGGAGGCCATCTGAGAGTCCTCCCCACAGCCAAGGCCACAGGCCGCTCCCACGCGGGCTCCTTCCAGCAGTGCGCGTGGGCCGCGGCGCGAGGTGCGGGACCTGCGGCGAGCCTGCACTCCCCACACCTCGCCTCCCCGGACCTGTCTCCTCCTCTGTACACTGGCGGGGGCCATGTCAGGCTCTGTTCCGCGTGGCTGTTTTGAGACCCCTGGGTGGAAGAGCCTGCTTGTGCTAGGGGCTTGCTCCTCGTGAGGAACCCGAGCTTCCTGGGCCGCTGCTCTAGCCAGGCCCCCAAGGAAGGTCCTTCACCCAGGCCTCCCGCCGGGCCTCTCCCGGTGGGCTGAAACCTGACCGGGAATATTCGCTCCCTCTGGAAGGTGCCTGGGACAGAGAAAATTGTGTCTCCTGTGGCTTATTTCTCTGGGCGCAGCGCCCCAACTTTCTCCCCGAAGGCCTCTGCTCAAGGACGGACCAGGAGTTGTTGGCAAACAGCCTGCTCTTTTGGGGAGTTTTCTTTTCCCTCGCTCCTTCCCTCCCTCCCTTCATAGCCGTCCTCCCTGGGCGAGGCGGGAGCCGAGACTGCCCCGCGTTGCCAGGAGCGGGGAGCATTTCAAGGCCTCGCTGGGCGCCGGCTGGAGGAGGGCCATCCGCCGCCTCTCCCGGTTCCCAGGCTTCTCCCTCGCTCGGGAGGCGGGGAAGGTGGGCAGTGGGTGGGTGCTCTGCGGTTAGGACTCTTGGCTATTTTTAAGGAGGATGTCCCTGGGCTGTCCTGGGGAGGGTGGCCCAACCTCATTCGCGTTCCTTTCCCATAATCTACGGGGAGAATTTCACACTGAACGTCTGCGACTGCTTTTACTGAGGGCCTGTGTCCAAGGACCCTGCGTCAAGTCGTGAGACTTTAGGCAAATAAGAATTACTCAGATGTACTATACTCTTTAAAAAAATCTCCAGGACACAAGAATAAATTTCGTTTCCCTGTTCCTTTAAGGCTTCTGGGACTTGCGCCGGCCCATCCCCAGCAGTGAAAAATTGTAGGCTGCGAATAGGGCACAGGGGGACTGAACTCCTGTTCCCCCCAAAATACATATAAATAAATAAACGGCGGATCCCGGAAGTCACAAAGAAACCAGCGAGGGTCTCCCAGCGCCGGGTTCCCGGGATTTTCCGGCGGGACACATGCGCTGTTTGGTTTCAACCAGGAGCGAGACCCGGGGCCACAGTCTCGGGCCGCCGCACCAGGAACAAAAACAATGCCTGAAAAAAATCTGGGGGCCCCCAAGGCCGCCAGGGTCTTACAATCGGAAACCCGAAACCCCCAGAGAGGAAAAAAGGAACTAGAGAGGGGACTACAGAAGTCAACCCGCGTCCTGTGGAACAAACCACCCCAGGAGGTAGACGCGCCTCTGCGGGGCTGTGCGCAAAGGCTGCAGGACAGACGTGCACAGCGACCCGCGCTGAACGAATGCCGCGTCCTGTCCCGCGCGGCCCTCTGATTCCAGCTCCGGACCGGGCGCAGGTGGCACGATTCTCCTTCGTCCTGCGACCCGCACCCACGTGGCCCGCCCTGCCCCCTGCACGAGCCCCTGGGGCGGAACGGAGACCCGAGGTGCGGAGTTGCTGGCGCGTCCCCACCGATGGAAAACTGGAGAACGAATTAAGCTGGAAGGCCAAGTAGACCTACCTTCTTCCTTCAATCCCCGAGGTCGGTACCTCGGACACCCGGAATTCTTGGGGAGAGGGAGTGCACTTAGAGACCCCGCCCTGTCCCACCCGGAGAGCTCTGCACCCCAGTTCGATCTTTGGCCTCCCTCCAATAGACGCGGGGAGAGGAGAGAGCTACGCTTCTTAATTGTCTTGCTATCACAAGCACTATTCGGTGTTGCAAACGCTTCCTGGAGCTTCTGGCCCTGTTACCTGCAATTTGCGTACAAGCCCTCATAGTTTATAGTCCCTTCCAGATTACAGAACGCTCTTAAATTCCATTTTTCTGTAGGGACAACAACATTGCTACACAAGAGGGAGAGAAGGTGCTCCCATCCTCACCTACAAGCCGGCTCAAGGGATCCAGAGAGGTTAGAGAGCTTGAGTGCAGGTGGCAAAGCCTGCCAAGGCAGTAGTTCTAGACGCTAGATTCCTGAGTCTTAGTTCTTTTTTTTTTCCTCCATTTTATTTACTATCAGCTTTTTAGTGTGAAGTATTTTTTAACTGTTGTCTCTTTTTAATTTTCTAAATTTCCTTTAGTGAGCATGTGTGACATTTAAAAAATTAAAATCGTTTTTTATAAAAACAGTTCCTGTGTCTTATAATCTAAGAGCCCCAGGGAAGGGAAAGAAAAATCATAAGGAGTCTCTAAACATTTTTGCCAGGTTCGGGAAGGATGCCAGGCCCTTCTTGAAAAGGGAGGGTGCGCTCTTTGGGGTCCCAGGGCAGCTGAGGCCATAGCCGAAACCGGTCCTGGCGCCCACAAGTCGGGGCACTGCTGCCAGAGGGCTGGTAAGCCCTGAGCACCGGGCTCGCTGTGGCTGTGATGACCTGTTGCTGTAGTGTACGCCTCTCTTCCCGCTGCCAATCTGGCTTCCTTTCCCCCTTCTCAGCCAAAGACCGCAGCAAAACAGCAGCAAGCAGGAACTACTGACCCGGGGCATCTGGTTCCCAGCCTGCAGGCTCTTGGAGGGGCTGCAAGGGCTCTTCCCCGTGGGACCAAAGCTCAGGAATATCTCTTGGTGACATGGGCCCCCATTCTTTTACTTGTGGGCCCCTCCCTTGTCCCCAGTTAGAGACTTTTGAGGTCACAGTGCTGGCAGCCCTGAGCCCAGAGCAAGAGCACCATTTTCCTTCTTGGACTAAGTAAAATGTTCCTTTACAGCTGGTCCGAAGGTAGAGAGTTATCTCACTTGATTGTTCACAGTCGGTTACAGATCGAACTCCTTGTTCTACAATTTCCCCCTTCCCACTACTGCACTTGACTAGTCTTTTAAAAAAACGTTTGTTCAGGCCGGGCGCGGTGGCTCACGCCTGTAATCCTAGCTCTCTGGGAGGCTGAGGCGGGCGGATTGCTCGAGGTCAGGAGTTCGAAACCAGCCTGAGCAAGAGCGAGACCCCATCTCTACTATAAATAGAAAGAAATTAATTGGCCAACTAATATATATACAAAAAATTAGCCGGGCATGGTGGCGAATGCCTGTAGTCCCAGCTACTCAGGAGGCTGAGGCAGAAGGATCGCTGGAGCCCAGGAGCTTGAGGTTGCTGTGAGCTAGGCTGACGCCACGGCACTCACTCTAGCCTGGGCAACAAAGCGAGACTCTGTCTCAAAAAAAAAAAAAAAAAAAAACGTTTGTTCACTTTATTCATAGGTCTTTTGTTTCCTGGAGTTAAACACTCATTTATCTGTGGTTGGTTGTCCACACACACCCCAACTCACCTCCCATGTCTTGCCCCACATACCCCAAAGGCAAGCTCTGGGAGGGCAGCATCTGTGGCTGGCACATAGTAGGTGCCCAATAAATGTTTGTTGAATGACTGAAACTACATAAAGCATGCTGGTAGTGTTCCTCAAAGTGGCTGCAAGATGGAGAATGAGATGTTTCCCCAAAAGGGCCCAGCACACAGGTATGCACCATTGCCACCCTTTCTCAGAGTAGGACACTGAAGGAGTAGCTCAGTCTGGGTGGCACAAATCCCCACTGCAGGTTCATTGCCAGCTCAGACCTGCCACCACCACCTATAAACTACCCGCCAAGGTCTAGGCTGCTCTAAGGACCCCTCCCCCCAGGTGCCTGGATCCTGGGGTCTACAAGAAGAAGGGATTTCCTGGAGCCCAGTCAGGACTGTGGAAGTTCAGCTGGGGGACATGGCTAGATGCTGAGGCTGCAGGACTGTCAAGGGAGGTGGCACGGCGCTGGGGAGGAAGGCCGACACCATACCAGGTGCCCCGTCTTTGACAAGGGGCCAGACCTACAGATCCTGGGAGGACTGAAGAACCAAGTCAGCAGTTGAGATGGAGAAAAATTCAGAGCTGGAGGAGAAGCAGAAACAAGAGGAAGGAGAGAAAGGGGGAAAAGACAAAGGAAGGCAAGCAGAGACCAGGACAGAGAGGAAAAAGACTGGAAAGCAAGGTAGACCTGCATTCACTCATTCATTCACTCTACATGTATTGAGCATCTGTATTGTACATCTGCTCTGTGCCAGAAAAATTAGTGGCATGGGTACTCAGCATGGAAAAAAAGAGAAAAATTATGTCCTGGGAACTTACCTTTGAAAAGAGGAAGATAGACAATAAATAAGTCAAATTATATGGAATGCTAGATGGTGAAAAGAGTTATGGAAAAAACAAAACTGGGAATGGACAGATGGAGAGAGCAGAGAGGAACAGAGAAACCAGAGACAGAGATGGGAGAGACCCAGGAAAGGCCAGTTAGGAGTCAGAGACTCGGGAGGACAGAGAAAGGGGGGATCCCCAAGTAGACAAGCCAGAAAGGATTCTGGCCCAGTGGGAGGAGAGGGAGGCCAGATGGGGATGAGGTCAACCCTGATTCGAGGGCCCCCCCCCTTGCCTGGCTCCCTGGGAAGGCAGTAGTGATGGGGCCACTGCTGCTGAAGCCCTAGAAACCCTAGGACCAACACATATATCAGGGGGATTGTTGAGCCCCCAGAGACCTGGTGTTCCCTGCGCCAGACCGTTCTGCTCAGGTTGCCTCTTTCCCAGCCCCGATGGTGGCTAGAATGCCCCCAGGACCCCAGCACCCTTCCCCTCACTCGGGCCAGAGCTGACCCAGAGTTGGGAAAGACGCCCAGTCAGGCATCACGACCTGGCACGGCTGAGCAGGAGACAGGAAAGTGTCAAGGAAGCGCAAAGCCAAAGTGCAAAAACAGCATCTCACCCTGCAAGCCTCAAGATCCGAGATCCGAGATCGGGGTGGGCTGACAGGGGCTGTGTGCTGGAGCTGGGGGCCCTGGGCATCATGAGGACCCACTCCAGACAGGTGCCAGCCTCCCACAACCACCCCTCCCACCCAACAGCAGCAGGTATTGGCAAGGAGCCACTGCTCTCTCCCTACCACTCACTGGCTCCAGCTTGGAGGTAGTTGTTGTTTGGAAATAATCGGTTTATGGCAAGAAACAAAGGAAGAAAAAGGAGGCATGGGGCTTGGAATAGCTATGGACTGTCTTTTTTTCTGTTAAAATGGCATGTGCTATATTCTGAACTGAGTGACAACTGCAAGATCCTCTCACTCCGTTTCTTTGTGGCCCGTTTCAACTTTCCCCCAGCTAGTCAAGTGTGTGCGTGTGTTTGATGGAAGTACAAAGGGTGCTCCTCCGTTAAAGTATGACGTCTCCCGCTGCCCCAGCCCTCTTCAGCAGAAGTGCTAACGAACAGCACATTGCGGAGGGACACAGGACTAAAAAGGGAAAAGTGGAGAAGCAAAGGGTCTGAGTGACAAGGAATGATTGGCATGACAATGAAGGGAGCGGGCAGGAGTGCACTCGCAGAGCTACCTGGAGTCTCCGTAGACCTTACTCCTCTCCTCCCTCATTGCACAGCACTCACCAGGGGACGGGGCCTTCCCCAGCGAGGGGCAGAATGCAGCCCTCCCCCTTGCAGCCTCTGGAGGTGCCAATCCAGTTGCCCACACTCTCCCTGAGCAGGCGGGTGGGGCTGGGGGCTCCAAATAGGTAGAATAACAGACTTACTTGCCTTATCCATCAGGAGGGATGAGTTTCTCCATCCCTATGTGAACAATTTGTCTTTTTTCTTTTTATCCAAGCTGCTACTTCAAAAACAATTTGTCTTTATTCCACTTGAAAAGCTCTCTGAATTTATAGTCTCTCTCTCTCTCTCTCTCCACACACACACACTCTCTTACGCACACCACTTTTTGTTAGGGAATGTGACATCCCCACCCTATCCTTTGAACTTGGCCCAGCGGATGTTCTATTTGCGATATGACTCAGGATAAGAAGAGTTAAATGGGAATTGTGTTTTCATCTGCAAAAGAATATTGCTGGTATCTTCAAAACCTACAGCTTTATTCATAATTGTCCCAAACTGGAAACCACGCAAATGATCCTCCAGTGAGGAAGAGGTAAACTGAGGTACACCCATACAACAGAATCATACCCAGCAATGAAGAACCCTGAAGTTCAAATACACCAACAACGTGAGCGAATCTTCAATATATTCAGCGAAGTGAAAGAAGACTCAAAGGGCTATATACAAAATCCATGAATATGACATTTTGAAAAAGGCAAAAACATGGGGACTCAGAGCAGATCGGAGGTTGCCAGGGTCTAGGGAAGGGGGAGAGTTGACCACAAAGGGAGAGGAGGAAATTTGAGGCAGTCTTGGGACCATTCTAGTATCTTGATTGTGATGGTGGTTACACGATTTGTATGTTTGTCAAAACTCATAACTGTATACTAAAAGGAGTGAATTTCCTGCATGTAAATTACACTTCAATAAATCTGGCTTTTAAAAAAGCAGCAGGGGAAAAGGCATCCCTGATTCTTCAGCCCCCATTCTCTCCACCCCATTCTGCCTTTAGCGCAACTCCACATCCCTGGTACGTGCTTGACTTCCACCTCAAATACTTCAGAAAAGTGATTCATACACAAAAGCGAGACTTGCATTTGTTTTTAAGGGATCCAGTTTCCAAGGTTGGTCATCCAGATTGCTCATCCTAATCCACAGCGGTTCATCCTGGGCACAGCTCCAGTGCCTATCTCAAGCACGTATGACATGGACACACGAGCGCACATACACTCACGTTTTGCAGCAGGCGGTGGGGAGGATGATATCGGATCCAGGGCTAGCCTGCTCTTGTATGCTCAGGGGCCTGCAGCCAGACAGCGGAGGCTCCGGAATTACTAAGTCACTTTTAACAACTCTGGGACTCCCAGGCAGCTGCTCCTAGGCAACCACTGGCTTCCTGGGAGAGGATGAGGAGGAGCAGGGAGACCCAGTGAGACGTGAGAGACTGGGTTTTGTCCAGCTGGTCTCATGCAGCGACTATAAGCCAAACCCTGGCCTTGAAGGAGGAATGCATTTGCCGCTGAGAGTAGGATTGTATTTCTGAATGGACTAAAGGAAAAGCATTTGGTGAAACACAGTCCTTCCTGGACAAGATTGTATTCCACCCTCAAAATAGTGCTGTAGAATAAGTTGCTCTGGCTCTCAGCTGCAACTCATGATGCTCACTGGGTGGGCTGTCATGGGGGCAAATAGGTAACAGGAAGAAAGTGGGCTTTATGCCAGATAAAACCACACTTTGTACCTGCGTTACAGAAATTATAATCATGTGAAAGCCCAAAAGCCACTGACTACCAGAGCCATGGGATGGGCTTTGCACATCTTGTCTTCAATAAACATAATGTGAGTGTGAGAGAGAGGAACAGAGATTGTTTCTGTCTCTTCCCAGAGTTATTGATAATGTCATTGTTTCTAACTCCAGTCAAATATTTGTGGTAATGGGGGAAAAAAAATAACGTTAAGATTAACAGACACCCATGGGTCATTGGTTTTAATTTCATCCTTTGCCCTTGAATTAAAAAAACAACACCACCAAGAGATTACCATCATCAACAAAAGCAAAACAAAAACTCATGAAATACTGTGTTTCCTGTTAGAAACCAAGCAAACAATTTGGCTTCCTCAATCTCTTCCTCCCTCCTACTCCTCCCCTTCCCATACTCTGATCCCCCACCCTTGGAGAGTTTGCTAATTAAGCAGGGGAGGAACCAAAAGGTGGGAAGGGAAATAGAGAAGTGCAAAGGCTGCAGGAATCCACAACTAGTAGAGCTTGGTAGCACCATGCGTAACCCCACCCCCGCCCCCAGAAGGCCTTGGGTAAGTCAGGGGCAACAGCCAGGTCCTCAGTCTCCCGCTTGTGAGGTGAGATTGGAGCCATGATCTGTGGGCTCTTTCAGCCTCCACGACCTCTGGGCCAGAATTATTCAAATTCCCTTACAAGTG